>NW_027362773.1:222426892-223676892 GCF_046119375.1 Phyllobates terribilis | reverse complement strand
GAAATGGAAGATAACCTGACTGAGTTTTCTGCTGGACAAGTGAGGCAGATCGAACAACTTCTACAGCGATATCAGGGAGTGTTTGCACAGCATGAAGATGATTTCGGGTGCACTCGGGACATTCAGCACGAAATACCCACCGGAAATACTGCTCCCATCCGAGAGAGATATCGGCAGATCCCGCCTCAAATGTACCAGGAGGTGAAAGAGCTATTGGCCCACATGTTGCGGAACGGTGTGATCCGTGAAAGCCAGAGCCCCTGGGCGGCTCCGATTGTGCTGGTCCGAAAGAAGGACGGTACCCTGAGATTCTGCGTAGACTATCGGAAGCTGAATGCCTGTACAGTACGGGACTCCTATCCACTCCCCCGAATCGAAGAGTCTCTATCTGCACTAGGGAGCGCCAAATTCTTCTCCTCCCTCGACCTGGCCAGTGGCTATTGGCAGGTCCCAGTAGCTGAGAAGGATCGTCCGAAGACAGCTTTTGTTCTCCCTATGGGCCTGTTTGAGTTCAATCGAATGCCGTTCGGACTAACAAATGCGCCAGGAACCTTCCAACGGCTGATGGAGAGATGCTTGGGGGACCTGAACTTTGAAGCCACTTTAATATATCTGGACGATATAATTATCTATTCCGCAACGTTTGAGGATCATCTCCGCCGATTGGAACAAGTGTTAGAACGGCTACAAAGACACGGCCTGAAAATTAAGCCTCGTAAGTGTCATCTCTTCAAACGAGAAATTGAATATCTGGGGCACACTGTGTCCAGTGCAGGGGTGCACCCCACTGCGGAGAAAGTAGCTGCCGTGCAGAAGTGGCCCACGCCCGCCAATCTAAGGGAACTAAGGGCATTCCTGGGGCTCGCTGGATACTACCGCAGATTCATTAAAGACTTCGCTAAGATTGCGAACCCGCTCAATGAATTGCTGAGAGGAACAGCCGGGGGAGCCAAGCGGCAGCCCATTCAGTGGGGCCCACGACAAGAAGAGGCATTCCGAGCATTGAAAATGGCGCTAACAGATGCCCCGATTCTGGCCTACGCTGACTTTTCGCAGCCGTTCATGTTGTACACTGATGGAAGCTTGCATGGGCTGGGAGCAGTGCTGGCTCAAGTACAAGGAGGGAAAGAGCGAGTGATCGCGTATGCCAGCAGGTCACTCCGAGATACGGAGAAGAATCCGGACAACTACAGTTCGTTTAAGCTGGAGCTACTGGCACTGGTGTGGGCCATGACCGAGAAGTTTGCTGAGTACCTGTCAGGGTCAGAAGTGCAAGTGCGGACAGATAACAACCCTTTGGCCCACTTGGAGAACGCCAAACTGGGCGCGTTAGAACAGCGGTGGGTCGCAAGGATGTCCAAATTCCAGTATAAAATCGCCTATCGGTCCAAGGCCCTGAACACACATGCAGATGCCCTGTCCCGGGTCACTCAGGCGGGGCCGAAGAAGGACAGAGATGAGGAGCTCGAAGGCGACGAGATCCCGGATTTCAGCCAGTTCGCCGCTGCTGTGGTCGACGCCCAAGAGACCAGAGGGGAGCCGAGGCCCACTCAGATTCTGGGACGTTCAAGAGACGAATGGATACATCTGCAGCAATCCGACCCGGAGCTAGCAAAGTTGAGAGAATGGGTCGCCCTTAATCAGAGACCCGACCAGGAAACCAGAGCCGCTTCACTTCCAACTACCCTACAAATCCTAGGCCAGTGGGAGAGGCTCCTCCTGAAGGATGGCTTGCTATGCCGAAGAATCCAGCTGCCTCGAGAGTTTGATGTTACCTGGCAAGTGGTAGTTCCAGGAGCACTAGTAACACAGCTAGCCCAAGAAGCTCATAGAAGAGGTGCTCACTTCGGAGTAGAAAAGACCTTCCGGTGGTTGCAACGGCTGGTGTATTGGCCTCAACTGCGACAAGAAGTCGAGGGGGTCTGCCGAACATGTCGCCAGTGTGAGTTGAACAAGCCCCCGGAGCAAAGAGCTCCCATTCAGACCATCCGAACTTCTGGCCCCTTGGAAGTCTTAATGATTGACTACTTGATGGTAGGAACTTCATACAACGGTTATGGACACTGTTTAGTCATGACTGATCACTTCACCAAGTTTGCAGTAGTGACGCCCACTAAAGATCAGACGGCAGAAGCCGCAGCCAAGGCCATCTGTCAAGATTTCATCCGGATTTATGGGTGCCCGAAGCGAATACATTCTGACCAGGGGGCCTGCTTCCAAGGACGAGTGATGGATGAGCTATACCGCATCTATGGGATCGACCGTTCCCGGACAACGCCCTACCACCCGCAAGGGAACGGGGCTTGTGAGCGCTTTAACCGAACCCTGTTGCAAATGTTGCGAACACTGGAAGCGGACAAAAAGATGAAGTGGCCCGAATTCGTGTCCGAGCTGGTGTGGGCGTATAATAATCGAGTTCATGCAACCACCGGCTACACCCCCTACATGTTGCTGTTTGGAAGAAGTGGCCGAGAAATCACCGAACTGGAGCTAGACTCAGAAGACCCCGGTCCGGGCAGTAGCCTAAGTACCTGGATTCGAGAAGACCAGCGTCGACTCCATACCGTGAGAAGACTGGTTGCTCAGAAGTTTCAGGAAGTAGAGCATGCAGTTCGGCCCCCGACCACAGGTGGATCGCTTCAGCCAGGAGACCGAGTGCTGGTGAGGGCTAAACGATTTGGGAGTAAGCTGGACCATCGTTGGGAGGCAATACCATATCGGGTGGTGAAGAAGGTTCACCCAGACAACCCCGTCTACGAGGTTAGGCCCGAAGGGGATGACACCGCGACATCCAGGGTGTTGCACCGTAATATGTTGCGACCTTGCTCCTCTGAAGCAGAAGTCTGTAACAGGGCTGGGCCCTCAGACGTGTTGGCTGAAGTGCCACATACAGGAACCTTGGGGGATGAAGAAGGGTGGGCCACAATGCAGTTGGGCCCGTCAGAACCGTTGGTGCCACTCCCGAGTGGAAGTCAGAATGAGTCAGGAAATGATTTGCAATCCCCAGTAGTTGATTACTCGGATCTCCCGGAGTCTCCTCCGCAAGCAGAGCCCCGCAGAACTGAGCGGGCTAATGCCGGAATTCCTCCTAACCGGTATGCTCAGGAAGAGTTTATCTGGTCTCGAATCCAACAGAAAACACAGGAGTGTGCCCAACTCCTGTCTGAGCTTGCACTGCCTGGAAGGAGACATCAATTCTGCGAGGGGTCCACTCTCCCGAGGACTGGCGAGCAAAAAGGAGGGAGGAATGTAGAACGAGCTAAAAAGCTTGTAACAGAACTTCAACATGACGTTTCAAGGATGGAGCGAGACTGCCATCTACTGGCCAGAGACAGTCAAGCGGAACCAAAATACGAAAAGGAAGTTGCAGGCAGGAGAGATTCAGAGGCTGGACCCGATCAGGTGACTTCCAGGAAGGAGTTCAGAGAGATAAGAGGCCAGCGCGCCAAACCTGAGGGGTCTTTGGCGCCAAGCAGCAGAGAGGAGCAGACGTGCTCCCTGCGTCCTGAGAAACCCCATGTGACAGGCCAAATCCAGAGGCCTGAGAGGTGCTCCAGCCGGGCACCGGTAAAAGAGCTCCGGATCCCTCACAGTTGTGACTCGAGTGCTGTGCCTGCTGAGGATACTAGGAACCTGATCGCTGTGCTGAGTGAGTTCGCGGAACCCGACGTCGGCCGCCGACAGACGAGGCCTGGACCCCCCTATCCAAGGCTCGAGAGACTGCCCCCAACAGCCAAGCAGAGAGGAGCTGCATACGTGAGCAGGGCTGTCACTTCCACTGCTCACCCACGGTACCGGGGACAATTGGGTTTAAGTATTCAGGTTGGGAGGGGGACGGTTGGGGCTAAAGTAGCACAACGTGATTTAATTGAATTCATCCGGAAAGAGACTCACGGCCTAGCGGGAATAACCGGTGACCCCCGCTAGGGCCAAATTCACGGTTGAAGAACTTGTGTGGTGCTTCTCATGCTTGAGGGCATCACCTTACTTTAAGAGACTGCGCCTTATTTTAAGAGACTGCGCCTTACTTTAAGAGACTGCGCCTTATTTTAAGAGACTGCGCCTTATTTTGAGAAATTTCGTATTTTTCTGATATTTCAAACCACTGTTCATTACCCTTGTTGCTAATCCCTTGTTTCAGTATACCTGTTGTATAAAACTATTTACAAACATTTCTGAATGTTCTCGCCTTGTGTCTCTGTGCGTTGCATTCCGGCACCTGCATTACACAGCGACATGTAACGCCCCTGTCCATGCCTACTCGTCCAAGTGTCTGTGGTGAAATGCACCCTGTCACACACAGAGTTTCTCAAAGAAGCGGTGATGTTGTGTGCGACATGCTGGTGGAGCGCAGGCACACCTTTCTTTGAGAAGTAGTGCCGACTGGGCATCTGGTACTGGGGCACTGCGACGGACATAAGGTCTCGAAAATCCTCTGTGTCCACCAGGCGGAAAGGCAGCATTTCTGTAGCCAAGAGCTTGCAGATGGTGAAATTCAACCTCTTAGCTTTCTCATGGCTAGGAGGAAATGGTCTTTTACTTGTCCACATCTGAGGGACAGAGGGCTGGCTATTGTGCTTAGACGGGGTTGATAAGGGTGTCCCCGGCAAACTGCCGGTCTGTGAGGAAGATGCAGGCAGACATGTTAGGTTGCCTTTATCCAAAGGTGGTGCTATCGATGTCGGACAGCGCTCAACACCAGCTGGTGTTACCACCTCCAAAGAAAATGATGACCTGCCAATCACGCTGGCTGTTGCGGGTAAAGAGGTGGCAGGTCTGCGCCCCAAAACAGGTGTGACTGCTGTCCCCCCAGTCACAGAGGATGAAGAGGCCGCGGATGCACAAGATATGGCAGACGGTGGTTGGCCCGGCCGGCTAGGCCGCATTGTAGCACACTGAGCTTCCCACTGCAACTTATGCTTCATGTCCATGTGCCGGTTCATGCATGAAGTACTCAAACTATGTATTTTTTGGCCTCTACTTAGCTTTTGCTGACAAATGTTACAGATAACACGAGTTGGGTCATCTTTATCGATCTGAAAAAATGCCCAGTCTATGCAAGGCTTAGCACCCATGCGACCTGAAGAGCTACCACGACTTGTGGTGAGAGGCAGAGTTGTGTTTGAGGATGCAGTTGTTGACGTGCTTCCAGTACTACATCTCTGTCCAGGAAGGCGCAACCTGACCTCGTCGTCACTAGCATCTTCCTCCACCTCCTCTGCTGACCTCATCTCTTGGCTGACTGTGGGTTGACAGTAAGTGGGATCTCCAACCTCATCATCATCACCCTGTGCGTTATCACACCCGTCGTCCTCAGAGCCAACCTTTTCCTGCCCTGACAAAAAACTAAAGTTGTCGCTCCAATCAGGTATTTGAGTCTCATCATCGTCTTCCTCATTGTCTCCACCAACAGGAGTTACAGTTTGGGAATGAGGGTCTACATTATGGTCAGAACCTTCTGCGTCTGGTCCTGGATCCGACTCATAAAGATTCTGGGCATCAGTGCAGATCATTTCCTCGTCTGGATTCACAGAAGCGCTGGAGTCGACCTCTGATTCCCAGGCTATAGTATGAGTAAACAGCTCTGCAGACTCAACCATCTGTTCTACCTCATACTCAGATGGGCAGCTGGAGATTTGGGAGCTGTGAGGAAGCAAGTGCGATTGGGGTGACACCTTTGAGGACTGGAGTATTTGTGATGTTGAAGTTGATGTGGAGGAGAGCCCACTTAAAGGAGCACTTGATATCCGTTGAAGCACCTGTTGTTTTTGTGCCTCATCTGGAATTTGTAGCGATTGGCGTGTCCGTAAGAAAGGGATCTTATCACATTGTCCGCTAAAAGAAGTAGACATTTTAGTTTGCCTGGAAGATGGTCTTTCTTCTGCAGATGTTACTGTTGCTTTAACACCTACCCCACGGACACAACCTTTTTTCCCCTTCCCAACACGCCTATTCCCCTTTCCACTGGCAGCAGGCCTTTTTCCACTCATTTTGGTGGTTAACTAATTCACAACTCTGGAGTTGTTTGCACAAAAAAACAATGGATGGGAACCGAGCAGAGCTGAGTGGCCAAACTGTGGTATTAGGCCAAAACTATTGGCTGGGTTAGATGCAGAAAAAAATTATATTCGATTTGCAACCTGATGGAGGTCAGTATAGATGGACTAATAGAACAAGTCCCACACACAGCTAGAAGCCCAAATATTTTTTCAGAGGTAGATGCAGAAAAAAAATATATTCAGTTTGCAACCTGATGGAGGTCAGTATAGATGGACTAATAGAGAAAGTCCCACACACTGCTAGAAGGCCAAATATTTTTTCAGAGCTGAATGCAGACAAAAAATTATTTTGAATTTGCAACCTGATGGAGGTCAGTATAGGTGGACTAATAGAACAAGTCCCACACACTGCTAGAAGGCCAAATATTTTTTCAGAGCTAGATGCAGATAAAAATTATTTTTAATTTGCAACCTGATGGAGGTCAGTATAGATGGACTAATAGAGAAAGTCCCACACACTGCTAGAAGGCCAAATAGTTTTTCAGAGCTAGATGCAGATAAAAATTATTTTTAATTTGCAAACTGATGGAGGTCAGTATAGATGGACTAATAGAGAAAGTCCCACACACTGCTAGAAGGCCAAATATTTTTTCAGAGCTAGATGTAGAAAAAAATTATATTCAGTTTGCAACCTGATGGAGGTCAGTATAGATGGACTAATAGAACAAGTCCCACACACAGCTAGAAGCCCAAATATTTTTTCAGAGGTAGATGCAGATAAAAATTATTTTTAATTTGCAACCTGATGGAGGTCAGTATAGATGGACTAATAGAGAAAGTCCCACACACAGCTAGAAGGCCAAATATTTTTTCAGAGCTAGATGCAGATAAAAATTATTTTTAATTTGCAACCTGATGGAGGTTAGTATAGATGGACTAATAGAGAAAGTCCCACACACTGCTAGAAGGCCAAATATTTTTTCAGAGCTAGATGCAGAAAAAAATTATATTCAGTTTGCAACCTGATGGAGGTCTGTATCGGTGGATTAATAGAACAAGTCCCACACACAGCTAGAAGCCCAATATTTTTTCAGAGGTAGATGCAGAAAAAAAAATATATTCAGTTTGCAAGCTGATGGAGGTCTGTATAGATGGATTAATAGAACAAGTCCCACACACAGCTAGAAGCCCAATATTTTTTCAGAGGTAGATGCAGAAAAAAAATATATTCAGTTTGCAACCTGATGGAGGTCAGTATAGATGGACTAATAGAGAAAGTCCCACACACTGCTAGAAGGCGAAATATTTTTTCAGAGCTAGATGCAGAAAAAAATTATATTCAGTTTGCAACCTGATGGAGGTCAGTATAGATGGACTAATAGAGAAAGTCCCACACACAGCTAGAAGGCCAAATATTTTTTCAGAGCTAGATGCAGATAAAAATTATTTTTAATTTGCAACCTGATGGAGGTCAGTATAGATGGACTAATAGAGAAAGTCCCACACACTGCTAGAAGGCCAAATATTTTTTCAGAGCTAGATGCAGAAAAAAATTATATTCAGTTTGCAACCTGATGGAGGTCAGTATAGATGGACTAATAGAACAAGTCCCACACACCGCTAGAAGCCCAAATATTTTTTCAGAGGTAGATGCAGAAAAAATTATATTCAGTTTGCAACCTGATGGAGGTCTGTATAGATGGATTAATTGAACAAGTCCCACACACAGCTAGAAGCCGAATATTTTTTCAGAGGTAGATGCAGAAAAAAAAATATTTGTAATTTTCAACCTGATGGAGGTCAGTATAGATGGACTAATAGAGAAAGTCCCACACACTGCTAGAAGGCCAAATATTTTTTCAGAGCTAGATGCAGAAAAAAATTATATTCAGTTTGCAACCTGATGGAGGTCAGTAGAGATGGACTAATAGAACAAGTCCCACACACCGCTAGAAGCCCAAATATTTTTTCAGAGGTAGATGCAGATAAAAATTATTTTTAATTTGCAACCTGATGGAGGTCAATATAGATGGACTAATAGAGAAAGTCCCACACACTGCTAGAAGGCCAAATATTTTTTCAGAGCTAGATGCAGATAAAAATTACTTTTAATTTGCATCCTGATGGAGGTCAGTATAGATGGACTAATAGAGAAAGTCCCCCACACTGCTAGAAGGCCAAATATTTTTTCAGAGCTAGATGCAGAAAAAAATTATATTCAGTTTGCAACCTGATGGAGGTCAGTATAGATGGACTAATAGAACAAGTCCCACACACAGCTAGAAGCCCAAATATTTTTTCAGAGGAAGATGCAGATAAAAATTATTTTTAATTTGCAACCTGATGGAGGTCAGTATAGATGGACTAATAGAGAAAGTCCCACACACTGCTAGAAGGCCAAATATTTTTTCAGAGCTAGATGCAGAAAAAAATTATATTCAGTTTGCAACCTGATGGAGGTCAGTATAGATGGACTAATAGAACAAGTCCCACACACTGCTAGAAGCCCAAATATTTTTTCAGAGCTAGGTGCAGAAAAAAATTATATTCAATTTGCAACCTGATGGAGGTCAGTATAGATGGACTAATAGAATGATGCTATGCCCAAAAGATTTTAATTCACTAGGTGCAGTAAAAAAATTGGTATTCTATACACAGGTGGTATATCTTGCAACACAGATAGGCTACTCCACTGACTAACACACTCTGCAATAGGCCAACAAGGATTAGCTTTGCTAGATTCAGCCAAATGCTGTGAAAAAAACTTGCACAGCACTGGCACAGACCTGCCTGGCAAAAACTGATAGGAACTGATGTAACCTAGTCCTGAAAAGGACTGCAATTACAATTAGTCTTTACTCCCACAATCTATCTATTTAAGAGCACAGACCTGCCAGATAAAAGTCGTAGGAAATGCTGTAACCTAGTCCTTAAAAGGACTGCAATCACAACTATTTCCTACTCCCAAGCTATCTGTAGATTTGTGCGAAAATTGGCTTGAAATTAACAAGGTATAGCGCACACAGCAACAGCGGTGCCGTCTAACACGCAGCTGCAGCAGTGAGAAAATGGTGGCGACAGGGAAAATGGCTTGGTCTTATAGGGCAAGGACATGTGACATACACTGCCAATGACACATGCCCTTGCTTGTGTGAAAAACAGCAGTTCGCTCCGTGTGTGCACTTCTGATAGGCTGACAGACTGCATCTCCCCACTTCAAATGCGGGAAAGAGAAAAAAAAAATGGAGATCTTCATTATTCCTGCAGAGATCCATCCCTTGCCCCTTCCCCCACCCCGCTGTGCACTCAAACTGCGTATTAACATTAATTTTCATCATTACTGAGAAAAAATCCAGTTATGATTTTGGTGCACGAACAGTTATCGAACATAACCTCGAACAGCCGAATTTTTTTCAAATCGTTCGTGTTCGCCGAACGGCTCGAACACCACCCAAAACAGCTCGAATTTGAGATTGGCGAACAGTTCGAGTAGAACAACGCTCATCTCTAGTCTCTATGAATAGGAATTCCTAAGTATTTGATTCCCTGTGAGGGCCAGTGTAGCGCCGGCGTCCCTGCCCTCTGCTAGACAGGGACGCTGTTCCCCTCACCTCTCTGCTCCGTGCCCGGCGTCCTCCTCCCGCTCTGCTGGCAGCGCGTGCTCCTTCCCGGCCACTGTGCTTAGGGTGCGCGCGCGCGCTCTCCCTCCCTCTTAAAGGGGCCGCGCGCGCCGTCCTAAGGAGTCCCCGGCCAATGGCCGGAGGACTACACCATATATAAGGCACCTCCTTCAAAATGGAGGTGCCCGAGCAATGTTGTTGCACTGTTCACTACTCTGCTTCAGCCCTCAGGTCCCGTTGCCAGTTACCTGCCAGATACCTGCCAGATTCCTGCCAGCTTGCTGTCTTATTCCTGCCTGATTATCTGCTACCTGCCTGCTAGTCTGAGGTCCGACGGTCTGCCTTACTACTCCTGTCAGTCTGTCTAAGGACCAGCCTGTCCGCTCACCTGGGAGCGCACTTCAGCCACCTGCCTGCTTGCCTGAGGTCCGACAGTCTGCCTTCCAACTCCAGTCAGTCTGTCTATGGACCAGCTTGCCTGCTCACCTGGGAGCACACATCTGCTACCTGCCTGCTAGCCTACCTGGAGGCTCCGCCGTCACGTGCTGTGACCACCTGCCTGTCCAGTGACTCCTGCCCGCTCACCTGGGAGCGCTCATCTGCTGCCTGTCTGCTAGCCTACCTGGAGGCTCTGCCGTCACGTGCTGTGACCTCCCGCCTGTCCAGAGACTTCTGCCCGCTCACCTGGGAGCGCTCATCTGCCGCCTGTCTGTTGGTCTTCCTGGAGGCTCCGCCGTCACATGCTGTGACCACCCGTTCATCCAGAGACTCTCGCCTGCTCACCTGGGAGCTCACGTCTATCATCAGCCGCCACAGGTCGCACCAACCCTTTACCCAGAGACTGCCCCGGTCACTTGCCGTGACCATCTGCCCGTTCATCCAGAGACTGCCCCGGTCACTTGCCGTGACCATCTGCCCGTTCATTCAGAGACTGCCCCGGTCACTTGCCGTGACCATCTGCCCGTTCATTCAGAGACTGCCCCGGTCAATTGCCGTGACCATCTGCCCGTTCATCCAGAGACTGCCCCGGTCACTTGCCGTGACCTCCAGCCCGTTCACTCAGAGACTGTCCCGGTCAACTGCTGTGACTTCCTGCCCGTCTTCCCTGGTCGCCACCCGCTCCCTTACAAGGACCGCCCCCTTGTATAGTAGCTCAGAGGTTCCGCCTCCCAGACCCGTTACAGCCAGGCAAAGGGAAAGTTGGACTGGATGGAATCCTATATGGATTTGGGAAGGGAGACATCGAGGGCCTCAGACTTCGCTGCATTGATTTTAAAATTTGACCATGTAACAAAGTGATCTATTTCAACCATAACAGCATGGATACATATATGTGATTGAGTGATATATACTAGGACATCATCAGTAAATAGAGAGCACTTGTACTCGGTGCCTCCCACCTCAATCCACCTAATATTGGGGTTATGGCGAATTGATGAGAGCAGGTGCTCCGTCACTAGGATGTATAAGAGAGGGGACAGAGGACATCCCTGCCTTGTCCCATTGGTGATTGTGAAAGGTGATGAAAATGTTCTGATGCACCCCCTGGGCCTTGGGACACCCGGAGCCGGACCCTTTTTGGTGGATGCTGGTGGTTGTAGTCTTCGTGGCGGTGACCCGGTTCCGTGGCTCAGGGTGGTCAAACCAGTGGCGGAACTATTTATGTGGTTTTGATGTTTAAATGTCCGACTACGCCACCCGTGGATTGCGGTCAGAGTGAACCGCCGCTGCAGGGCAGACCGCTGAGGCTGGTGTTGTGGGTGCAGCAGAGCGTAGCATAACTCCCCACGGGAGGAGTATAGCCTCAGGGCAGTGTATGCGGAGGATGGGGGTGATGGTGCAGGGCAGCAGCAGTAACGACACGGAGTCAGTGATGCAGTCCAGGGCCTTTACTCACAGTTCTTATTATCCAGACCACGTCTGCAGGTAACGGCTGCCCACGTCGTACTGTGCTCACCAGGTGAGGGGCTCAGACAACTCCCAGAAAACTTTGGAGCACTTCACAGGACCCCCTTTTTGTGTCCTTTGTCTGGCCTTTCTTACCAACCCTTCTGTCCGGCTGCCTCGGGCCTCCTCTTGGTAAACTTGGCGCCAGTTTCCCTGACCCTATGTGGTGCCTTCCTAGCGGGTGTAGCGAGGGGCTGCGCCACATAAAATGTCACAGCCTCCAGTTTCTAGCTGAGGGTCGTTTCCTGCCTCCACTAGTTTCGGGGACCGGTCTCCCCCTTTGGCCTGACCCCTCCACGCAGGTGGATTCGGGCGTGCGGTGGCGACTCGCCCGTCCGCACCCCTGGGATCAATTCATTCCTCGTTCCTGGAGCCTTCTCCGCTCCTCTTCCTTCCTTCTCCCTCTTCCAGGCCTGGGCCTCTGTTACTAGGCCTGCCTCCGGAGCAGAGCTCATGCAGAGCCCCTGCTCCCTGCCACTTCTGCTCAGACTTCTCTGCACTGAACTAAGATGGTGCCCACCTTTTATACTCCCTTCTCAATGCACCCAGGAACTGCTTCCTCCCTGCTCCTGCACTACAGGGTTCCCCTTCCTCAGTGTTCCCTCCCCCCACTCCAGCCAGGGACAGGGACTGTCGTGCCCATCTCAGAGGCATATTGGTCGCCCTGCCCCACGGCAATGTGGTGTAATGCATGCAGGTGTCGGGTCCTGATCCACACTCCATCCTTACCTGAGAGTGAGATATCACACCTCTGGGTGAGGTGCAATACCTCTGTAGCAACCGAGCCCTCAGGGTGCTACAGTTCCATTTATCTTCAGCCTAGGTGACGTATTGTGATACAGTGCCGTGATTTTGGCTATAAAAGGGTCCCCTAGACCCCTACCCCAAGCTTTTTAAGAGAATTATATATGGCGTGCCAGGAGACTCTATGGAATGCTTTCTCAGCATCCAACGAGAGTATCTAATTACAAATTTTTAACTGCATCTAGCCCAGGAAATACTTTGTGCCTAGTAGCAGTGTCTGCTAGTCAGCGGATTATCCCGGCTGTTAAGCAAGCTACACCACCTGTAGTTTGGACACTTAATTTTTTCAAAGGAAATGCTTCGGGACCACGGGATACTCAGTGAAGAGTAGAGATGAGCGGTGTTCGACTAGAACTGTTCGCCAATCTCAAATTCGAGCTGTTTTGGGCGGTGTTCGAGTTGTTCGACGAACCCGAACGATTTGCAAAAAATTCGGCTGTTCGAGGTTATGTTCGATAACTGTTCGTGCACCAAAAGCTTGTCCTGCATGTCTGGCGCTATTTAGAGCACCAATCATGCAGGGATTGTCTGCCACTCACTGTAATGCCACAGCCATGGTGGTTGTGGCATTACAGTTATTGCCCAAATCGATGGGAACAGTGTTAACAGTGAAACATGAAAAGCCGGCAATTCAGCAGCGGCATACACCGGTACCCGACAATTTAGAACCGAAAGAATAGAGCTTTACACATAGATTAGATAGATAGAAACATGTCAGCCACATATATATGAAGTACAGTGACAGTGTTGCTTACTGTACTTGTCATTTAGTGTAAAGGATTTATCAAAAAAAATAATAGTGTTTTCATGCACCGTCTCTTTAAAAAAGCCGGCCGGCAATTCAGCAGCGGTACCCAACAATTTGGAATAGAAAGAATAGAGAATCACACATAGATTAGATAGATAGAAACATGTCAGTCACATATATAAGAAG
Organism: Phyllobates terribilis; assembly: GCF_046119375.1. NCBI lineage: Eukaryota > Metazoa > Chordata > Amphibia > Anura > Dendrobatidae > Phyllobates > Phyllobates terribilis. Next base: position 223,663,588 of record NW_027362773.1, on the reverse strand, counting down.
TACAGTGATAGTGTTGATTGCTGTACTTGTCATTTAGTGTTAAAATAAAGGATTTATTTAAAAAAAAATTGGCGTGGGGTTCCCCGTAATTTTAGTCTCTAGCGGAGGTTAAGCAGACGGCTGGGGCAGATGTTTGAAGCCTGGGAAGGGGGTAATACCCACGGAGCTTCCCAGGCTACTAATATCAGCCCCCAGCGGAATACCTAGCCTTTACTAGCTATTAAAATGGGGAACCCCCCCAAAAAAATGACGTGGGGTCCCCCCTATTTTAATAGCTAGCAAAGGCTAGGCAGACAGCTGGGGGCTGATATTAATAGCCCAGGAAGGTTGCCATGAATATTGGCCCCCTCCCAGGCTAGAAACACCAGCCGTCAGCCGCCCCAGAAATGGCGCATCCATAGGATGCGCCAATTCTGGCACTTAGCCTCGCTCTTCCCACTGCCCTGTAGCGGTGGCAGTGGGGTAATAGGGCTGGGGTTGATGTCAGCTTATAATGCCAGCTGACATCAAGCCCAGGTTAGTAATGGAGAGGCGTCTATAAGACACCCCCATTACTAACCCCATAGTCAAAGTTAAAAGAAAACACAAACACCCAGAATAAAGTCCTTTAATTGAAATAAAGACACAATCCTTTATTGTTCTAAATTAAACCATACTTACCATCACGCCCATTCCAGCTGAAGCCAACGATCTCCTGCAATAAAAGTAAAATAATAAAGCAACCTCATCCTTACCTTTCCATGGTTCCCAGGACAGCTTCAGCTCTGCTACACTGAGATGACAGGCTGGAGCGCAGCAGAACGCTGCCATCCAGCCTGTCATCCCGCAGACACTGAGAAGCGCAGGCATGCTTGCGCTCCTCAGTGTCTCGCTGTGACGGCATAAAGATGAGCCGACAATGAACTCGGCTCACCTCATGCACGTCACTGACAGCGTGGGAGAATTCTCCTGCACTCAGCGCTTCAGCGTGAGAATTTTCCCACGCTGTCAGTGACGTGCATGAGGTGAGCCGAGTTCATTGGACATGAATGAGCTCACCTCATGCACGTCACTGACAGCGTGGGAAAATTCTCACGCTGAAGCGCTGAGTGCAGGAGAATTTTCCCACGCTGTCAGTGACGTGCATGAGGTGAGCTCATTCATGTCCATTGAACTCAGCTGACCTCATGTACGTCACTGACAGCGTGGGAGAATTCTCACGCTGAAGCGCTGAGTGCAGGAGAATTTTCCCACGCTGTCAGTGACGTGCATGAGGTGAGCTCATTCATGTCCATTGAACTCAGCTGACCTCATGTACGTCACTGACAGCGTGGGAGAATTCTCACGCTGAAGCGCTGAGTGCAGGAGAATTTTCCCACGCTGTCAGTGACGTACATGAGGTGAGCTGAGTTCATTGGACATGACCTCGGCTCATCTGGATGCCGTCACAGCGAGACACTGAGGAGCGCAAGCATGCCTGTGCTTCTCAGTGTCTGCGGGATGACAGGCTGGATGGCAGCGTTCTGCTGCGGTCCAGCCTGTCATCTCGATGTAGCAGAGCTGAAGCTGTCTGGGAACCATGGAAAGGTAAGGATGAGGTTGCTTTATTATTTTTCTTTTATTGCAGGAGATCGTTGGCTTCAGCTGGAATGGGCGTGATGGTAAGTATGGTTTAATTTAGAACAATAAAGAATTGTGTGCTTATTTCAATTAAAGGACTTTTTTCTGGGTGTTGTGTTTTTTTAAATACTTTACTAGAAATTCATAGTGGTCATGTCTAATATTGGCGTGACCCCATGAATTTCGGGCTTAGGGCCAGCTGATAATGCCAAGCTGGCCCTAACCCCTTTATTACCCAGTGAGCCACCGCACCAGGGCCCTGGATGAGTTGGGTACAGCGCCAGAAGATGGCGCTTCTATGAACGCGCCATTTTCCGGGGTGGCTGCGGACTGCAATTTGCAGCTGGGGTGACCCAGAAAGCTTGGGTCTCCCTGCGCTGCAGATTCCAGCCCCCAGCTGCCTAGTTGTACCTGGCTGGACACAAAAATAGGGCGAAGCCCCACGTATTTTTTTTTTTAATTATTTCATGAAATTCATGAAATAATTAAGAAAAAAAGGCCTTCCCTATATTGTTGTGTCCGGCCAGGTACAAATAGGCAGCTGGTGGTTGGGGGCAGCCCGTTCCTGCCTGCTGCACCTGACTGGACACAAATATAGTGCGAAGCCCCACGTCAATTTTTTTTTTAATTATTTCATGAAACTAGATGGTGGCCCGATTCTAACGCATCGGGTATTCTAGAATATGTATGCGGCAGACCCGGCGCAATCAGCAGAGCGGTGTTTAAATTTGGCGCCAAAATCGCTGACTGGTCGCGGCCAGCAACCGCGACCAATCAGCAAAGCGGTGTTGAAATTTGGCGACTATATCACTGATTGGTCACGGCCGGCGGTCGCGACTAATCAGCAGAGCGGGGTTTAAATTTTGCGCCAATAATGCTGATAGGTTGTGGTCGCGACCAATCAGCAAAGCGGTGTTTAAATTTGGCACCAATAATGGTGATTGGTCACGACCTCGACCATTCAGCAGAGCGGTGTTTAAATTTGGCGGCAACAATGTTGATTAGTCGCGGCCGGCGGTCACGACCAATCAGCAGAGCGGGGTTTAAATTTGGCGCCAATAATGCTGATTGGTCGCAATCGCCGGCCGCGACCAATCAGCAGAGCGGTGTTTAAATTTGGCGTCAAAATCGCTGATTGGTCGCGGAAGGCAACTGTGACCAATCAGCCGAGCAGGGTTTAAATTTGGCGCCAATACTACTGATTGGTCGCGGACGGCGACCGCGATCAATCAGCAGAGCGGTGTTTAAATTTGGCGCCAATCTCACTGATTGGACGCGTCTGGCGTCCGTGACCAATCAGCAGAGCGTTGTTTAAATTTGGCGCCAAGCTCGCTGATTGGTCGCGGCCGCTATTTAAATGTGGCGCCCAAATCGGTGATTGGTCCGGGCAGCGTCCGCGACCAATCAGCAGAGCGGTGTTTAACTTTAGCGCCAAGATCACTGATTGGTCGCGTGCGGAGAGCGCGACCAATCAGCTAATCGTAATGGTGAGGAACGGGGAGCGCCGCTGCCTGGTCGGATACTTCCGTTGCGAGAAGCCGGGAGATGAGCGACTGCTCGCAGCAGAAGTATCCTGACCCGGAGCGCCGCTCCCCGGTCCTCCCTTGACACCCTAGCCGCTGATGTCCCCACAGTATCCGCATGGTGTTACAAAGATCCGGACATTTGTGTTAAAAATCGCTGATTGGTCGCGGGCGCTGCCCGCGACCAATCACCGGTTTGGGCGCCAAATTTAAATATCGGCCGCAACCAATCACCAATCTTGGCTCCACATTTAAACACCGCTGTGCTGATTGGTCGCCGACGCTGGGCGCGACCAATCACCGATTTTGGCGCCACATTTAAATAGCGTCCGCGACCAATCAGTACAGCGGTGTTTAAATGTGGAGCCAAGATGGGTGATTGGTCGCGGAGGATATTTAAATTTGGCGCCCAAATCGGTGATTGGTCGCGGCTGATATTTAAATTTGGCGCCCAAATCGGTGATTGGTCGCGGGCAGCGCCAGCGACCAATCAGCGATTTTTAACACAAATGTCCGGATCTTTGTAACACCATGCGGATACTGTGGGGACATCAGCGGCTAGGGTGTGAAGGGAGGACCGGGGAGCGGCGCTGCGGGTCGGGATACTTCTGCTGCGAGCGCCCGCTCATGTCCCGGGTTCTCGCAGCGGAAGTATCCGCACAGGCAGCGCCGCTGACATCCATGCGGCTAGGGTGTGAAGGGAGGACCGGGGAGCGGCGCTGACATCCAATTGGTCGCGGCCGCTATTTAAATGTGCGGCACAAATCGGTGATTGGTCGCCGTCTTGACCGCGACCAATCACTGATCTTGCCGCCAAAGTTAAACACTACTGTGCTGATTGGTCGCGGACGCTGCCCGCGACCAATTACAGATTTGTGCGCCAAATTTAAATATCGGCCGCGACCAATCACCGATCTTGGATCCACATTTAAACAACGCTGTGCTGATTGGTCGCGGCCGATATTTAAATGTGGCGCCCAAATCGGTGATTGGTCGCGGTCTTGGCGCGCGACCAATCACTGATCTTGCCGCCAAAGTTAAACACTACCGTGCTGATTGGTCGCGGACGCTGCCCGCGACCAATCACCGATTTGTGCGCCAAATTTAAATATCAGCCTCATGCACGTCACTGACAGCGTGGGAAAATTCTCCTGCACTCAGCGCTTCAGCGTGAGAATTCTCCCACGCTGTCAGTGACGTGCATGAGGTGAGCTGAGTTCATTGGACATGAGCTCACCTCATGCACGTCACTGACAGCGTGGGAAAATTCTCACGCTGAAGCGCTGAGTGCAGGAGAATTTTCCCACGCTGTCAGTGACGTGCATGAGGTGAGCCGAGTTCATTGGTCATGACCTCGGCTCATCTTTATGCCGTCACAGAGAGACACTGAGGAGCGGAAGCATTCCTGCGCTTCTCAGTGTCTGCGGGATGACAGGCTGGATGGCAGCGTTCTGCTGCGGTCCAGCCTGTCATCTCGATGTAGCAGAGCTGAAGCTGTCCTGGGAACCATGGAAAGGTAAGGATGAGGTTGCTTTATTATTTTTCTTTTATTGCAGGAGATCGTTGGCTTCAGCTGGAATGGGCGTGATGGTAAGTATGGTTTAATTTAGAACAATAAAGAATTGTGTGTTTATTTCAATTAAAGGACTTTATTCTGGGTGTTTGTGTTTTTTTTTGTAACTTTGACTATGGGGTTAGTAATGGGGGTGTCTTATAGACGCCTCTCCATTACTAACCTGGGCTTGATGTCAGCTGGCATTGTAAGCTGACATCAACCCCAGCCCTATTACCCCACTGCCACCGCTACAGGGCAGTGGGAAGAGCGAGGCTAAGTGCCAGAATTGGCGCATCCTATGGATGCGCCATTTCTGGGGCGGCTGACGGCTGGTGTTTCTAGCCAGGGAGGGGGCCAATATTCATGGCAACCTTCCTGGGCTATTAATATCAGCCCCCAGCTGTCTGCCTAGCCTTTGCTAGCTATTAAAATAGGGGGGACCCCATGTCATTTTTTTGGGGGGGTCCCCCATTTTAATAGCTAGTAAAGGCTAGGTATTCAGCTGGGGGCTGATATTAGTAGCCTGGGAAGCTCCATGGGTATTACCCCCTTCTCAGGCTTCAAACATCTGCCCCAGCCGTCTGCTTAACCTCCGCTAGAGCCTAAAATTACGGGGAACCCCACGCTAATTTTTTTTTAAATAAATCCTTTATTTTAACACTAAATGACAAGTACAGTAATCAACACTGTCACTATACTTATTATATATGTGACTGACATGTTTCTATCTATCTAATCTATGTGTGATGCTCTATCTTTCTGTTCTAAATTGTCGGGTACAGAGGCTGAATTGCCGGCCGGCTTTTTTAAAGAGACAGTGCATGAAAACACTATTATTTTTTTAAATAAATCCTTTACACTAAATGACAAGTACAGTAATCAACACTATCACTGTACTTATTATATATGTGACTGACATGTTTCTATCTATCTAATCTATGTGTGATGCTCTATCTTTCTGTTCTAAATTGTCGGGTACAGATGCTGAATTGCCGGCCGGCTTTTTTAAAGAGATGGTGCATGAAAACACTATTATTTTTTTAAATAAATCCTTTACACTAAATGACAAGTACAGTAAGCAACACTGTCACTGTGCTTCTTATATGTGTGACTGACATGTTTCTATCTATCTAATCTATGTGTGATGCTCTATTCCTTCTTGTCTAAATTGTCGGGTACCGGTGTATGCCGCTGCTGAATTTGCCGGCCGGCTTTTTTAAAGAGAGCGTCTTCTGAGCAGTTTGTCAGCTTTTGGACACCTTTGAAGGTGTTTTCTATGTGTTTCTATGTGTTTTTGTTTGCCTGCCATTGGTTTTAACGGTGTTCGACGGTGTTCTAAGGTGTTTGACGAACAGTTCGACGAACAGTTCCTCGAACATCCCGGTGTTCGACGAACCGAACCGAACCCGAACACTACGGGGGTGGCTCAACACTAGTGAAGAGCATCAGGAGGCACCCCAAGGCATAGGGGCTGGGACTGGCAGTAGGATGCCTTGCGGTGGACAGCCGAGCTCGATCCTTATAAAAGCTTTTTAACTGCAGCAGCTTTAGTGGACGCTACTGGAGCTGGAATTACACGGCTGCTGGCATGAGACTTGCCCTCCAATAGATCCTTGTAAATGGATTTAAAGTGTATTCATTCAAATTAGAGAGACAATTTAAATTAAAAAGCTTAGAGCTGCCTCCACCACAAGGGGGCTCGCTCGACCCACCAGCGGACAGGCACCAGTATTGGGAGAAGGGGGCTGGCCGTCAGGGTTCACCGCGGCTCTGGCACAAACCCGGCGACACGGAGGTGGCACGGGCAGGAGCGGACTGAACGTGTCGGCTTCTCACTTTTTGGATTTTAGATTTTAGAAAGGCATGACATGCCTATATCTGTGTCTCCCCCTCCTTTTACTCCTCCACCTCTTTTCTTTTCGCATGACTATATGTACTTGTCACTTTTCCATGTGTTAGTTGTGTCTTCTGAGCAGTTTGTCAGCTTTTGGACACCTTTGAAGGTGTTTACTATGTGTTTCTATGTGTTTTTGTTTGCCTGCCATTGGTTTTAACGGTGTTCGAAGGTGTTCGACGAACAGTTCGACGAACAGTTCGGCGAACACACGGGTGTTCGACAAACCGAACCGAACTCGAACACTACGGGGGTGGCTCAACACTACTGAGGACGTGGATAACGGTGACAACAGACAGACTGCAAGAGAGGGCATGGTGTGGCCTGTGGGCCAGTGTTTCAGCCCTTTGGCTGTCTCAGTCCATGCGCCAGACTGAAATGGCCAGAGGGCCGGATGTGGCCCGTCGGCCACACTTTGCCCAGCTCTGCTTTATCTTGTTTGTAACCATTAAGAATTTGTGCCACAGTGGTGTAAAAGCACAAAATTCTTTTGATCAACCCTTACCACCACCAGTCACCTCTTACAAGCATACCAGGACTTAACCTTTAAGGATATGATAATTTATGTTCGGTAACACAAGACAGCTTTTAGTGCTCTTTAAAAACAGTATATAATATATAAAAATATATACGCTTGGTCAGACTATACTGGTAACAAGGAATCGATTGTACGTGACTTCAGTTTTTCCTTATTAGCACATACTATTTTTATTGCATTTTCAAAGAGAGCCATGTTACAGTTATCTGGGAGAGCGTTAAGACTGCCATAAAGATAGCAGATAAATAAGATTATTTTTCTTTGAGAACAATATAATCTCTGTGCGTGCAAAAGGCACAGCTCATGTTTTTTGTGCTGAGTACTTGATGGAAAATTACTGTTGTCAAATATTTCTCGAGATCTGTGTAGTTGGTGGTTATCTGGGTCGCTAATCCGATACCTCGCAACTTGACAGTTTTATTTTGATTGGTGGATGAATCTTTAATCTTTCTCCATTCCTTCACTTTAATTAGTTTAAGAGGTTATATGGAATAACAAACTCTGACATACCGTATGAATGCTAGGCTATAGGTGCACCATGCTATACTTGGTGCCTTTCTTTGGTAAAAGAAAAAATTGGCAAGTATAAGGGCTCATTCAGATGTCCGATTATAGCGTACAAGTGCTCTCCATGATTTTCACGGATAGCACTTGTACATATAATAGTCTATGGGGCTGTGAACATGTACGATTCTTTCCTCAGACCAAGAGGTCTATGGAAAATAGAAGACATGCCAGATCAAAATCGGCAAAGCTAGTCAATGGGCCTGTGAAAATATCAGACTACACTCAGGTGACATCCAAGTGTGGTCCGACTTTCACAGAGTTTCAGGACGGAGAAGGTTTTCTTTTTTCCATTTGTCTAGTTTTTAGTGTTTTTGGAAAGTTTTTGTCACATTTTTTGCAGCATTTTTTGGGTGGAGAACACTTCAGAAGTGCAGTGAAAACACTGCAAAAAACGTTACTTTTTTGCAGCTTTTTCATTTTCTCATTGCTTTCTATGGGTGAAAAAAATGCTACAAAAATGCTGCAAAAATGTCTAAAGAATTGACATGCTGCAGATTTAAAAAAAGACTGCAGTTCTCAAATTCAGTCAGGGAAATAAAAACAAGCGGGTGCATAAAATTTCTAAAATCTCATAGATTTTGCTATTTTTGGTAAAATTCAGCTTTCAGTTTTGCAAAAATGCAGCAAAAAAACACTGCAAAAATGCTGCATATGAACATAGTCTAAAGGGAAGAACATTGGCAAAATTATTTTTTTTGTCAGCGTTTTTATGGTTGCTCTATAGTGCATTATTAAAAATGATCACTTATAAAGTGGTCCATTTGGCCATTTTTTTTATAACATTGCCTTCTTTCCCCAATGACTTAAAAAATAACATCATGATGCCAACGCTGGAGTGACACCAATCACATTGGGACCTCATGTACACAGCTCAACTGCTTTCACTAACCTTATAGGGTAGATACACGGAGTCTAGGTACATAGAGATATAGGCAGCGTGTCAGTGTATGGCAGAACAATATAATAACCTCTACAATATGGTATCTAATGGTTCTTCAGTATGAGGAACACAGAATTTATTTGTCCCATATGAAGTTATTGGCAAACTGAGGTCCAGTATTGTAGTAAGACTTGAGTATATAAAACCCAGTGCTCAACTACTGATAATCTACAAAAAGCAAAAATTCTGAATTTGGAACTAAAAGGAACCTGTCACGTGATTTATGCTTCTGAATCCACGCTGGCAGAATAAATCAGAGCCTCATGTAGCCACATATATTTTTCTTGGAAACGTTCTGGAATTTTAGAGAAAATATAGTGATGAGGGCGTCACCGGACTAGTCTGGTCCCTGGCCAGATCTTTATAGTATATTTTTCTATTTATATTGGTGCAGTACAATGACACAGAAGTTGAGTAGAGCTGTAATACAGTAGAGTTATCAGAGCTATGGATTACATACTGTATTTGTTTATATATGCTTACAGTTTTCTAAAATAGCTCCTGCAGAACTTCAGTTCCCAAGTGTGGATAGCAGGGACCACAGCTATACAGACTTTATACAAAGAAACCATGAATAAGTTATGTTAAGTTACTGTATGTCATAGAGAAAAATAAAAATCTATATAGACCTCTCCGGGGAGAGAACATGTCCCCCTCACATTGAACATATGGGAAGAGAGAAAGACCTAATACTTCAATTTCCATTGAATTAGGACTCAACATTGAATATATGGAATTAATTATAGCTGGGAAGAAAAAAACAAATTATAACTAGGGAAGAGAAAGAGAGCTAATACTTCAACTTCCACTGAAGTAGGGGCCTCCTGCAATGACCCGATAATTACAGCAGGGAAGTTTGCTGGTAAGAAGACAACAAGTCTGGGATTTGTTTACACAGAGGCGGGGAAGTACCTTTACCAGGGATAGTGCTTCCTCTGAGCAAAAAATCATCTTAGGCTGTGTGCCCACAATGCGTTTTTGGTGTGTATTTGCAGCACGTAAACACTCCAGAAACGCATTGCATACCTTATCCCATGACTTCCTATGACATTCTGCAAGTTCTGTGCACATGGTCCGTATTTTTTCTGCGCAGATTTTACTCGCAGAAAAAATACGGACATGACCAATTCTTATGCGTTTCTGCATGCCTATTTGCCTATACAATGCATTGGAAAAATGCATGGCAAATACGCATGTAAATACACATCAAATACGCGTCAAAAATGCATGTAAAAACTGCATGCGTTTTTCTGCATCGTGGGCACTAAGCCTTAGACATTTTGAAGCCAGTGGTCAATGATGAATATTGGGGTTTGCATCGATTCGATATTTATGGGAGATATATTTTCAGCATTGTTGGTACTAAACATGCAGAGTGCCCAAATTTTTCCATCAACCCATTTTCCTTTTTGAAAGAAACAGAACTGGAAGCAATGGGTTAATCTGCGCTGCCGTGGAGAAAGAATAGGTGATGCAGATCCAAGTTTAAGCAGTTTAATCATAAATGCATTTCAAAGTTTTACAACTTTTACAACCGCTTAAACTTGCATTTGCATCTCCTATTCTTTCTCCACGGAAGTGCAGATTAACCCATTGCTTCCAGTTCTGTTTCTTCCATTTTTATTGTGAGTCTGCAGCAGCCTTTAACTCTATCAGTGGCTGTGTGCTCACAACCACACCAGCTGAGCACCACTGTGCATGTTCTTTTATTACTGTTAAACCCAGATAGGACCCTATTTGCACTTTTTATTCCTTCCAGCACTTGTCTCCCTATCATTTTCATTTTTGTAATTTTTAAATTGTAAAAGATGAAAAAATATGTTTTTTTTCCTAAAATACAAAGGAAATGTGTCATCTTTAACGTTAGGCCTTTTAGAGATCATTTCAGCTTCAATTTGCTTAACTGTTCACAATAACAGTAATTTTGACTAGGGGTGCCCAAACTTTTACATGCCAGTGGAAAAACGAACACACTGACAAACTTTGAAGTAAATCTGATCTAAAAGGTTTTTTTGCATATGAAAAATATCAGTGAAGCCTCAATAAAAACTAATTATAGTAAAAATCCTAAGAAGATTAAAGGGGTTATCTGTTTTAGAAAATCCATCTTCAATGTTTGATTAGGGAATTTTGAACTAATAAAGGTGAGTCTCTCGTACAGGACCGTCATCTAATAGGGCTTTTTCAGATGAGCGCTGTACAAATAGGTCTGCTGTGTTAAAATTGAACAGGACATTGACCAACAATATTCAGCTGGACGGCTCAGATACCAAATGTGAGCATGAAAAAAAATCCCAGCAAGCACTATTCTCTTCTGTAATTCGGATGAGTCTCTCCTATCCAAATCTATGGGTGTGCAAAAAAATATCGGATCCCATACGGTTCATATTTATTGCGACTGATTGCTATGGATACATTGCAATTAGTTCCTAGGAAACTGTATTCACTTTTGTACATTTAATTAGTAGATTAATGTTGGCGTTCATTGACCAAATAGCTTCTAGGTCTACAAAATAGAAGTTCCCAATTCTATTATTAGATTAGATGCCCTCCATATTTTATTATAAACCAGCAAGTATATGTCTCAGAAACATCTGATGTCAGATGTAAACAGGGCCCAATGATCAATGATTGATTTTCTGGAGCAATGGTGAGGACGTTAGAGATAGCTGGAAAATTCCACACTAACCTTGAACCAGGCAATCTGCTTACTGTAGTTATCTACCATATTTACCTTACTCTGAGCCAAATAACTATGCAGCTCTGGAATTTTTTGAGATGGTCACGTTTTGGTAGGTCACCACCTGACCCATTAATAAGCACATGAGATGTCACAGTGTAACACCATTATCTCCATGTTGCACAATGCATGTTGCTGTTTATTTTTAGTTTAAGGCCCCATTCAGACAGTCAAAGTTTCATTAGTTTTTTTTACATTAATTTCACCAGTTTGGTCAGTGTCAGTTTTTACTTTCAGAGTTTGGTCAGAATTTTTTTCATATGAAATGCAACACTACAATCATTAGATGCAATATTATAATCCGACCGTTACTGCTAATAGCTGCAGATTCCTGCTGTTCATCTTGTAAATCATGTAAATATAAAAAGTCTATACACCCTTGTAAAAAATTCAAGCCAAGAAGAATCGCTTCAATTTTTTTCACCTTTAATGTCACCTACAATCTGTCCAAATCCATTGAAAAACAAACTGAAATAATGTGGTTGCATAAGTGTCTACACCCTCTTACATTGGGGATGTGGTTGTGTTAAGAATTACCAAATCACATTTACAGCTGACATCATTTACAGTGATTCTGATTACCGTATATGCTTGAGTATAAGCCGAGCATTTCAGCACACTCCCATGGGCGTGGAGAAGAATGAATATTCATTCTCTTTAGTAATGGGCACAGAGAAGCGCTGAGCAGCAGCTCCTGCTGACAGTGCCCGCTACTAAAGAGAATGCATATTCACTCTCCTCCACGCACATAGTCCCGGCGTGCAGAGGAGTGAATATGCCAACAGCTCACATCAGCGTCTGAGGGCGCATGGCAGTGATGCCATGGGCAGCTCAGATGCTGACATGAGCTCCTGCAGAAGAACAGAATGCAGTGCTGGAGCAGAGGAAGGTGAGTATAAGTGTTTATTTTTTATGTGTGCAGTGATGGGGGTGCCATACATACCAGGATTGAGGGATGAGGGGGCCATACATACCAGGATTGGGGGATGAGGAGGCCCTGCTTACCAGGATTGGGGATGAGGGGGCCATGAATATTAGGATTTGGGATGAATGGGGCCATACATACCAGGATTTGGCATGAGGGGTGCTAAATATACCAGGATTGGGGATGAGGGGGCCATGCATAGCAGGATTGGGGAATTTACCAGTAGCTACAGCATTTCCCACCGTAGGCTTATACTCGAGTCAATAAGTTTTCTCATTTTTTTGTGGCAAAATTAGGTACCTCGGCTTATACTCGGGTCGGCTTATACTCGAGTATTCTCGTATACGGTACTCTGTTTCGTTGTTCTAGGAGGATTTTCCTGACATTCTCTAAGTTGAATCCTGAAAATTTGATAAAAATAATCTACCCAATGTTGTTCAGCTGCACACCAGTCACCTTCCAGCATCTGATGTTGGAATTAAGGGATTTAACAAAATAACCCGTTCGAACATTCATAAACCTCTTTGCTGGGACCACTGGATTCCTTGCATCTCTCCAAAACTTTCTGCCCAAAAGCTCAAACCACATTAGAATACAATTGTCATACAACATTTTTGTATGTGCCCTAAATCAGATTCTTAAGCACCTAACTTAATCCTACTTAAATTGATCCTACCAGCATAAGTCAAGATCACCACAAGACCACAGTGCTCCAGATTAAGAACCACTATTTCACAGACAATTTGTACCCATAGTAGCTCCCTTTACATGGTTTTGGCTTACAAATACTGAAGTAAAATACTGACCAAATACTGAATGTATAAATGTGACCAAAAATGAAGATTTGGATCAAATTAATATTTGGTGTGCCCACCCTTTGACTTCAAAACAGCATCTATTCTTCTATGATCACTTGCACACAGTATTTGAATGAGCTCTGCATGGAGGTTATTCCAAACATCTTGGAGAACTTCTGTAGATGTAGACTTGTGCAAAACCTTCTATTTCTTCATGTAATCCCAGACAGACTTGATAATGCTGAATTCAGGACTCCATGGTCTGATATCTTCATTTCCAGGACTCCTTGTTCTTCTTTATGCTGTAGATAGTTTGTAATGACATTTGCGAAAGTGAATAAGGAGATTTTCATTCACCCTTTTGACTGATGTCAGTGATTAGATAGGCCATAGCATCTGTCTGCCTATCATTATGTTCTATACTGTTCTACTGCCATCAGTGCTGCTGACTTACACAGCTGGATATTTCCTGCCTGTCCTTCATGTTCTGTAAAGTGCTGCTGCTGAGCAGCTGCCAAGGCTGACCCTATACAGTCAAACATCTCCTGCCTGTCCATAATATTCTATACTGCGCGATTGCTGCCCAGCCTGTGGGTGGAATTTATATAGGAATACATTTTTCTCTATATACTGCAATGCTATGGTATTGCAGTATATAGTATCAGAGTTAAAATTATCCCAAGTTTAAGTCTCCTAAGGAGACTAAAAGTAAAGTAAAATTAAACAAAAAGCTTTTAAAAATAAATTAATAAATTGCTGCCCACCCTGCATATATAAACATTTGAATCCCCCATTAAAAATAAAAAAATAAAAATAAACATATTTGGTAAATTAATTTACCCGATCACCAAATGTCATAATGAGGAAAAATCAAATAGCCAGAATTGTGTTTTTTCGATTACAGCAACATTGCAAATAAATTGTATCTACACATAAAATGGTATCAATAAAAAAGTGAGCTTGCCAAACAAAAAACAAGCCCTCACTCAACTCCATTAATAAACAAATGAAATCGTTATGGGTCCTGAAAAATGGTGACACAACCACATTTTTTTTCCCAATTTCCAAGTTTTTTTTCATCACTTAGATAAAATCAAAATTATACAAGTTTGGCATCGTCGTAATCGTAATGACCTGAAGATTCATGTTGGCAGGTCATCTTTATAGCATAATGAACATTCTAAACATAAAACCCCATAACAATTGTAGAATTACTTTTTTTTTTGCGCTATGCACCAGAATTTAAAGTTACAATCCATTTACCAATAGCTGTGTATGTTAAGGTCAATTTGACATTAGGCTGTGTTTGCATTAAAGAGCTTGAATGGGGTTGGATACAATCTTAGGAGACCAAAAAGTCTTATATTGTCATTTAAAAGCAATTGGATTCTTTGCAGTACTTGTGATTTGCCAGAAATTAAGTCCCTGCTGATTTTTTTTTTTAATTTGGCAAAGCTGGCGAAAATAAATTTCAAAAGATTCACTCATCTCTAATTAGTAGCAGAAACATTTCGAAGCTAGCATAGGCAGACCAATAACATATAATAATAAATCTTATTATGTTGTAACATGGCTGGGAGCCATGAGATGAACATTTTAGGAATCAATTTCAACTAAAAGAATAATAAAAGATCATGTTAGTTGATTACAAATCACATACAAAGATACAATTGTGGAAAAATGAAGCACATGGCAGAAAATTACACATATATATATATGACATGCCCCCTGGGCCGTGTGTGGGGGAATACCCGGAGCCGGGTCTCTGTGTAATGTCAGGGGTTGTAGTCTCCGTGGCGGCGACCCAGTCCCGTGGCTCAGGCTGGTCAAACCAGTGGCGGATCTGTTTACTTGGTTTTTAATGTTGAAATGTCCGACTACGCCACCCGTGGATTGCGGTCACTGAGAACTGCTGCTGCGGGGCAGACCACTGAGGCTGATGTTGTGTGCACAGCAGAGGGTAGTATAACTCCCCATGGGAGGAGTATAGCCTCAGGGCAGTGAGTGCAGATGGAGGGGGTGATGGTGCGCGGGAGCAACAGTAATGACTCAGAGTCCAGTGATGCAGTCCAGGGTCTTTACTCACAGTTTTACACTCCAAGCCACTTCTGCAGGTAATGGCTGCCCACGTCGTACTGTGCTCACCAGGTGAGGGGCTCGGCCAACTCCCAGGTACCTTTGGAATGCTTTTCAGGACCCCCTTCGTTTGTCTTTTCTCTGCTCCCAGCCTCCTTCTCTCTCCTCTCTTTCTGCTCTCTGCTCCCTGACTCCAAGATGGTGCCCACCTTATATACTCCTACTTTTCAGTGCACCCAGAATCTACTCTCCCCACCCACACACTACCGGGTTCCCCCTTTCTAGGTGTTCCCTCCCCCCACTCCAGCCAGGGACAGGGGCAGTTGTGCTCACTCTTGGGAGCATTGTCGCCCTGCCCCCCGGAAATGTGGTGTAGTGCATGTGGGTGTTAGGGTCCTGAGCCACACTCCATCCTTACCTTGAAGTGAGATATCACACCTCTGGGTGAGATGCAATACCTCTGTAGCAACCGAACCCTCGGGGCACTACATATATATATACAGTACAGACCAAAAGTTTGGACACACATTCTCATTTAAAGATTTTTCTGTATTTTTATGACTATGAAAATTGTACATTCACACTGAAGGCATCAAAACTATGAATTAACACATGTGGAATTATATACTTAACAAAAAAGTGTGAGACAACTGAAAATATGTCTTATATTCTAGGTTCTTCAAAGTAGCCACCTTTTGATTTGATGACTGCTTTGCACACTCTTGGCATTCTCTTGATGAGCTTCAAGAGGTAGTCACCGGAAATGGTCTTCCAACAATCTTGAAGGAGTTCCCAGAGATGCTTAGCACTTGTTGGCTTGTCATTTATACTAAATGAGAAGGTGTGTCCAAACTTTTGATCTGTACTGTATACAGGTACATCTCACTAAATTAGAATATCATCAAAAAGTCAATTTATTTCAGTTCTTCAATGCAAAAAGTGAAATCCGTGTATTATATAGAGTCATTACACAGAGTGATCTATTTCAAGTGTTTATTTCTGTTATTGTTGATGATTATGGCTTACAGCCAATGAAAACACAAAAGTCATTATCTCAGTAAATTAGAATACTTTAAAACACCAGCTTGAAAAATGATTTTAAAATCCGAAATGTTGGCCTACTGAAATGTATGTTCAGTAAATGCCCTCAATACTTGGTCGAGGCTCCTTTTGCATCAATTACTGCATCAATGCAGCGTGTCATGGATGTGATCACCCTGTGGCACTGCTGAGGTGTTATGGAAGCCCAGGTTGCTTTGATAGCAGCCTTCAGCTCGTCTGCATTGTTGGGTCTGGTGTCTCTCATCTTCCTCTTGACAATACCACATAGATTCTCTATGGGGTTAAGGTCAGGCCAGTTTGCTGGCCAATCAAGCACAGTGATACTGTTGTTTTTACACCAGGTATTGGTACTTTTGGCAGTGTGGACAGGTGCCAAGTCCTGCTGGAGAATGAAATGCCCATCTCCAAAAAGCCTTGATAAAACACAGTGGACCTATACCAGCAGATGACATGGCTCCCCAAACCATCACTGGGTGGTTGTGGAAACTTCATACTAGACCTCAAGCAGCTTGCATTGTGTGCCTCTCCACTCTTCCTCCAGACTCTGGGACCTTGATTTCCAAATGAAAATTGGAACTCTGGGACCTTGTGGAGTTTGTCAATGACTGCCTTCTGGACATCTGTCAAGTCAGCAGTCTTCCCCATGATTGTGGAGCTTACTGGACAGACTAAGGGACCTTTTTTAAATGCTTAGGAAGCCTTTGCAGGTTTTTTTTGTTAATTATTTTTATTTACTGAGATAATGACTTTTGTGTTTTCATTGGCTGTAAGCCATAATCATCAACATTAACAGAAATAAACACTTGAAATAGATCACTCTGTTTGTAATGACCCTATATAATATATGAGTGTCACGTTTTGTATTGAAGAACTGAAATAAATTAACTTTTTGATGATATTCTAATTTAGTGAGATGCACCTGTATATACATACATATGGGCACTAAATCACCTATCTCTATAATGAGGGTCTAATCCAATTCTTAAGCCCTTATATATACATATATGCATGTGGTGACTGAATTGTACAAGTCGCGGTCAACAAAGGAACACACCTGCATAAATGCTTAATGCATACCCATACAGAACCATAAGGTAAGCTACCTGAGATATGTAGAAGCCGCTAAATAGTCATCGCCGCCAGCACTTCAACCTGACACGCGTTTTGGCAAAAAACCTTTGTCAAGAGGCGTGATACAAAGACTGAAAGGCCGGTATTAAAAGGGGGAGCCAACCACTAGAATCCTGACACCGTAAGTCACAGTGTTACAATAATCCACAAACCGGAACTACATGTATCTAGGTGACCGAGCTGCATATACCCAGGAGTGCAGTGCGCCGCCCGGAAGTGACGCATGTGACTCCATGGTAGTGAGGACGCGCGGCGGTGGCATCACCCGAATGACAGAGGATCGGGAACGAACCAAAGTCAGAACGGGATGTAGATGCCACAAGCCGGCGAGCGTGCCGGGACCATGGAGCACACGCGTGCAGGGCTAGCAGCACCAGGTAATTTAAATTGCTCGAATCAGATAATACATAGGTGAGTATATGTAGCACAAAAGGGCAAAGCATGCAATAAATGTAAAAAGGAGCATATATCACTCATTAATATAATGCTAACCATGGTGACATATAAGGGGGTATCTCAAGGCGTATAAATTCATTGTTTTGAACCCCTTAGGATGACAAAGTGCATCATAAAAATAAACATCAATATACAAAAAGATTCAAAGGGCAGCAATTAAAGGCACATACACTTATTATTAGCATGTACATATAGTATATATATTTTTTTTGTGCGTATAATTGGGAATATAACTATTTATATTATTTCATTTATATATTGACAAGACATCACAAACAGGGTTTACAATATAAAGAGATATGCTACAGTAGATAGTATATAGCATCATATATAGATGTATAATATAATTTACACAATATAACAAGATAGCCAATGTCTACCTAAATTGTGGTACATGTTATATAATAAAAATCATATACGGTGCCACAGGCCACATACATAATAAGTCACCTAACACAAAATCAATAAGCATGATGAAATATCAGTAACAATAAGAATTGATATGAAGAAATATTTTCATCCGGCTAGAACCAAGTTCAGATGGAATAGTGTATATCTTAAGGATCAAGAAATCAAAAGCGACATGCCAGAGGAGCTGGATGGGAGACAGGCCAGGGGGAGGTGAGCAAGGCTTGTTCCCGGCTTCCCGATATTAAAAATATTTCTAATATGTCTGGGTGTGCATGTATGATGGAATATCTGTGTATATCTGTGTGTATGAATAAATATATATTTATTTCTGTTTTATATGTGTTTTTATGAATTTGTCTTCAAATATGTATGTATGCCTGTATGTGTACGTATCTGTGAATGTTTGTGTATGTGCATGTCTGCGTATTGTATGCATACCGTGTATACATGTCTGCATACCGTATGTGTGTGCATGTCTGCGTACTCTGTGTGTGTATGTCTGTGTACATGTCAGCGTACTGTGCGTGCATGTCTACGTACTGTGTGTGTGCATATCTGCGTACTGTGTATGTGTGCATGTCTGCATACCGTGTATACATGTCTGCATACTGTATGTGTGTGCATGTCTGCATACTCTGTGTGTGTGTGCATGTCTGCATACTCTGTGTGTGTGCATGTCTGCGTACTGTGTGTGCATGTCTGCATACTGTGTGGAACAGGATACAGTAATGGCCGAAGGTGTTGGCACCCTTGAAATTGTTTGTATTTCTTTGAGAATATTGCAATTACATGTTTTATTATACACATGTAAAGCCAGGGAATGAGGGGAATGGAGGTCAGCTCACCACTGTTGAATCCACTTTGCTTCAATGGAAATCACCGAACAGAGTCGCCCAGGTCCGCAACATGGAAATATGCAGGAAAAAAAGAGATTCTCCAGCGATGTATGTACATAAAATTTTCAAAGTTTTATTAAGTCCAGTAAAAACGTAATAGTAACAACCAGCTATCACCAAATATCCAGATAGGATCAACGAGTTTCGACTGCACCAATCTGGATTCGCTGGAGAACCTCTCTCTTTCCTGCTTATTATACATGTTTATTTCCTTTGTGTGTTTTAGAACAACACAAAAAAAACAGAGTAAAAAAGGCAAATTGGACATATTTTCACACAAAACTCCAAAAATGGGCTGGACAAAATTGCTGGCACCCTCAACTTAATATTTGATCGCACACTCTTTGGAATAAATATTTGCAGTCAATCGCATCCTATACCTATCAACAAGCTACTTACATCTCTCAACTGGAAGTTTGGACCACTCTTCTTTTGCAAACTGCTCCAGGTATCGCATATTTTAAGGGTGCCTTCTACCAACAGCAAACATAAGATCTCTCCACAGGTGTTCAATGGGATATAGAGCCAAACCAATTGCTGGCCACACCAGAACTCTCCAGCACTTTGATTCCATCCATTTCTGGGTGCTTTTTGAAGTATTCATGGGGTTATTGTCCTGCTGGAAGGCCCATGACCCAGGATGCAAACCAAGCTTCCTGACACTGGATACAACATTGTGACCTAAAATTTTTTCGTAATCTTCAGATTTCAGGATGCCTTGCATACAGTCAAGACACCCAGTTCTATAGGTAGCAAAGCAACCACCAAAACATCTTTCAACCTCCAGGATATTTGACTGTAGTTTCTGTGTTCTTTTCTTTGCAAGCCTTATTCCATTTTCGGTAAACAGTAGAGTGATGTGCATTACCAAATAGCTCTATCTTGATTTCATCTGTCCACGACACGCTTTCCCAGAAGGATTTTGGCTTACTCATGTACATTTTGGCAAACTGCAGTTTAGCTTTTTTGTCTTTGAGTCAGCAGTGGGGTCCTTTTGGATCTCCTGCCATAGCGTTTCATTTCATTCAAATGTCGACAGATAGCTCACGCTGACACTGATGCACCCTGAGCCTGCAGGACAGCTTAAATTTCTTTGGAACTTGACTGGGGCTTCTTATCCATCATCCGGACTATCCTGTGTTGCAAACTTTCATACATTTTTTTCTGCTGTCCATGTCCAGGGAGATTAGCTAAAGTGCCATGGGTTGTAAACTTCTTGATTATGTTGCACGCCGTGGACAAAAGAGCATCAAGATCTCTGGAGATGGACTTGTAACCTTGAGATTGTTGATATTTTTCAACAATTTTGGTTCTCAAGTCCTCAGACAGTTCTTTTCTCTTCTTTCTGTTCTCCATGCTTAGTGGCACACTCAGACTGTTACGCACGCAGGTGGCGCATGTGGTTTGTGGATCCAATGTGCCACGGGGACGGGCTTACCTAAATGGGGCGTAGTTAAGTGTCTACCTGGTGTTCCCTGGAGCTCCTGCTGGTGGAGTCAGGCTTCAGCTGCAGGTAGCCGCAAGGTATCACTCCTAGGCAGTTCCCGGTACTGCATTTGCTGAGCCCAGGGGTCAGGTATGCAGACACGGAAAGGACTTGGGCTCCATTCAGACTACTAGATTAAGGATCCTCTGCAGAATGGTTACTGACACGGACCCATACTTGGGCTCTGTTCAGACTACTAGGTTCAGGATACATGGGTAGAATGTTTGCTGACACGGAGTCTCAGACAGGGCTAATTCGGAGACTGATAGGGCACGGAATACTCAGGTAGGCACACGTTCAGACACTCGGGTCATGGATATACAGTTGAAACCAGAAGTTTACATACACTGTATAAAAAGACACATATGCATGTTTTTCTCAATATCTGACATGAAATCAGAATAAACCTTTCCCGTTTTAGGTCAATTAGGATTATCATAATTTTTTAATATTTGCCAAATGCCAGAATAATGAGAGAAAGAGAATGTTTTAGGGCATTTTTATTACTGCAAAGTCAAAAGTTTACATACATTTCATTAGTATTTGGTACCATTGCCCTTAAACTGAATGGCTTGGGTCAAACGTTTGGGATATCCTTTGGTATTTGTAATTACCTCCTGGTGCTGTTTCTGCCTGTGAGCGGCGCTATCACTGGCCGCTCACAGACATCACGTGATCCCCGGCTGCAGCCGGCTCTGACATCTGCTGACGTCACGACAAGTCCAGGCTGCAGCCGTGGGTCTCTCTCTTTGGCGTTCCACGGTGGCTGCTGGGTTGTGGGCAGAGTTATCCCCAGCGTCATACCCAGCATCCACTGCACGCTCTCCCTCTCCCCATTAATTGGGAAAGCGTGCGGTGGATGCTGGGTGTGACGCGGCAGCCACCGTGGGGACCCCAGCGCTGAGTCACACCTCAACAGACGGGACGTCAGCCGGGGGGTCATGTGCTGCCTATGAGCGACCACTGATAGTGCCTCTCACAGGCAGAAAAGGCAGAGGAAGATAATTACAAAGAAGTTGCTTTTCATCATAAAAACTCTTTGGCATATTTTAAATAGTAGTGTACAACCCATTTAAAACATTCTCTTTCTCTCATTATTCTAGCATTTGGCAAATATTAAAAATTATGGTAATCCTAATTGACCTAAAATGGAAAAAGTTTATTCTGATTTCACGTCAGATATTGTGAAAAACATGCATATGTGTCTTTTTATATAGTGTATGTAAACTTCTGGTTTCAACTGTAGATTCAGGTACTGTCCGCACACAGACCGGAAGATGAGGATTAGGCACTGCCCACACTAGGACCAGGGATTACGGGTTCGGGACTGGCCACGCAAGGACCAGGGACTTTGAGTTCATGACTGGCCATGCACCCACTGACTAGTTGCACCACTAACACACTAATGACACTCATTGCTCTGGCACCTCCCTATTGGGGAGGGTGCCTTTTATGCTAAATGCCTTCCAACCACTGGCTTTACCTTTAAGAGCAGGGGAGCGCGCACACTCACTGAGCATGCCGCTGGGAAGTGCGGCACGCACAACACATGGAAACAGTGAGCACGCCAGGGACCATGACGTGTGGCCAGGGAGGTGACTCTGAATGGAGGAGGAAGGCCGGCGTTGCATCGACAAATAATGCAAATATTGAGTCAACTTATCCCTTTTACCGTAATTTCATTTCAGGTGTGATTTTCATATTGCCCACACCTGTCACTTGGCACAGGTGAATTTGAATGAATATCACATGCTTGAATCAAGGTTGTTTACCCACAATTTTGTAAAGGTGCCAACTATTTTGTCCATCCCATTTTTAGGGTTTTGTAGGAAATTATGTCCAATTTGCCCTTTTTTCTCAGTTTTTTTGTGTAGTTTCAATACACACAAAGGAAATAAATGTGTGTAATAAAACATGTGTAATTGCAATAATTTTCTTGGAGAAATACTTCATTTTCTAAAACAATTTCAAGGGTGCCAACACTTTCGGCCATGACTGTAGAATTCATACCTATTCTAGTCTATGAGACTGTTCACATGTCTGTGTACTTTTGAAGAACAAGCATCCTCAAAAAATCACAGAGACATATCTGAATTTTATCTCAGTCACAAATCAAAATTGTATATTCAAGTCTACAATTTCTTTCATATGGCTGTATTTTGGTCACTATTTTGCATCAGTACTTGTATGCCAAAATCAGGAACGTTCCGCTCCTGGTTTTGCCATACAAATACTGATGCAAAATAGAGAAAAACTATAATATGTACATTACTATTTATATGTTGTTTGCTCTGTATTCTTTTGCACTTTAGGATTTCTCATATGTCTAGGATCCTTCTTTTACGTTTGGGTTATATACCATATTTTTTAAACATATCACCTTAATCTGAATAAACTCCTATTATTATAGTCACCTTGTGCTGTATATCTTTATATTAGTGCTGGTATTATTCGGCCTATTTTGACACATCTGGAATTTCATATGTAATGATGGGTTTACGGTTAAGTGCACACTGTGCGTTTTTGATGCATTTTCGCAGCGTTTTTTCCATGCGGAAATGCATCAAAAACGCTATGTAATCTGTCTGCCAGCTAATGCAATGACAATCCTGATGTTTGTGCACATGATGCAGAATTTTCCGCTCAGGATTGTCATTGCGTTTAAATACACAGCATGTCCATTCTATGTAGCGTAAATGCAGCGTTTCCCACCCATTGACTTTAATTGAACCGCAGCAAACCCACAGGTATAAATATATTTGTGGATTTGCTGAGATTGTTTGCTGCATATTTGACTAGTCAATGGGTCAAATACGCTGCAAAAACGCACATAGATTTGTACCCCGGTCGGCTGGGGAAAACTACTTCTCCCATCATCCAACCGCCGCTACCGCTGATAACAGCGAGAGCGGCGTGGCTGAGGGGAGTAGTAGTCTCCTCAGCTGAGCCAGAGCGTGCGCGGCAAGTATAAAAAAAAAGTAAAAAAATAAAAGAACCTATGCTCACCTGTCCGGCGTCACCCAGTGTCCTCCCGATGTCCCCTGGCTTCCTGATCACCCGGTGGCCAGCGGTACACTGAGCTGATGAGATGGGGACCTCACTTTACGGCACCGATGCTGCGTGGGAACATTCGTGAGAATATTCCCATGTACCACTGATGCTGTGGTCACTGGGGCTGATCAGCTTCAGCTGATGAACCCAAGTGACCTCACTCCTGCAGCACAGCGATGTACACTGACAGGAGTGATCAGTGTATAGTGCTGTCTTCTACAGCAGTCACATCAGTGATTGATGTAGCTGCCGTAGAAGTAACCCGGATCACCAAGGGACAATCTAGATTACGTCATGACAGCGTAAGGTAAGGAATATGATTGTTTTTTATTTTTGTTTTTTTTTTACAGAAGATCGAGGGATTCGGGGACTGGGGGTATAATAAAAAAAACTATTAAAACTATGTTTAATTTTATTTCAATAAAATATTTTCTTCTGGCGGTGTCTTTTATTGAAAAAGCGTCGACAACTCTTATGGACGCCTCTCCATTACTAACCTGGGCTTCATGTCAGCCGCCAATACAAGGCTGACATGAACCCTAACCCCATTACCCCACTCGCCACCGCTATAGGGCAGTGGGAAGAGCGGAGGATAAGCACCAGATTTGGTGCATCTTATGGATGCGCCCTTTCTGGGACTGCTGAGGGGTGATTTTATTAGCCGCGGAGGTGGCTAGCATCCATGGCCCCTTCCCTGGCTATTAATATCAGCCCGCAGCTGTCTGTTTAGCCTTTTCTGGTTAGATTTTATAGGGTGACCCTACGTCAATTTTTTTCTGGGGTCCCCCTGTAATCTAGCCATCTAGCCAGTAAAGGCTAAGCAAACAGCTGTAGGCTGTTATTAATAGCCAGGGAACATTTTTGGCTAATGGCCCCTTCCCCGGTTACTAATATCAGCTCCCATCAGTCGGCTTTCCCTCTGCTGGTTATGAAAATGACGCGGGAGCCCACACTATTTTTTTTAAAAATTTTTAGGCTATGTGCCCACGATCTGGATGTAGCAGCGCTTTGAACATGGCATATTTATTTCTGCGTCCAAAATGCTGCATCCTATTGAACGCAGATAAATCCACATGTGTTTACTGAACCTTTCGGATTAACTGCCTTCAATACATTCTAGTGGTCAAATTTCTGTTGTGGAGACTAGCGACTCCGCAAGAGAATTTGACATGCTGCGGTCCTGAAAGACGCGCCACATGTCAGTGTCCATGGGTGAACCGCAGACTCAGATGCACACATAATGGAGATTGCATTTCTAGCATCCACTATGCTGTAACATCTGGGCACTTCGGGTTTGATGCTGCATAAATACACAGCTTCAAACCTGCAGTGGCTCCTGACCGTGGGAACATACCCAAACTCACCCACAGCATGTCAATTTTTTGTAGCGGAGATGCCAGTCTCCGCTGTAGATTTTGACTGATTGAAGTATCATTATATGTGGTGGATCCGCAAGTATTGACAACAAAAGTGCGGCATTAAAACACAGCGTTTTGGAAGCAGCAGTCCAACGCAGTCCAAAGCTTTGCTGAGTGCTAATCGGGGGACATAGTGGCTAACGAAACACCTGTGAGCTTTAATTACTAGCCAGGGAAAATGTTTGCTTAATGGCACCTTTCTAGGCTAAAAATAGAAGCTATAAGCCGCCCCAGAAATTACATGAATGGAAATGCCAATAAAGTTGGGTTTATTAGCTGACACCTAACCCTTTTGTGTGGTGATGAAAATGTGTCAATCAGACCCTTTCATTACTACACCTAATTAAAATAAAGAGTTAAATAAACACACATTGATAGTAAAACATTTTATTTGAAATACAACAGACACATTCTTTATTCATTTAAATTAACCAGTAGACTCACCCCAGGTCTGATGGTAATCTAAGGGTTAAAGCAATGTCCCACGTTTCTTTTTTCAAATAATTTTATTTAGCTCCAAAAAGCATTGATGTACAAAAACGCTTTAAAAAACGCATTAAAAACCGCATAAGAGTCAAAATTGCGGCAAAACGCGCATGTTTTTTATGCAGCGTTTTTCATGCCAAGAGATGCAGAAATGCTGCAGAAATTTCTGCAATCAAATCCTGAACGTGCGCACATAGCCTTAATATGTGTCTAATTTGCACAATACATCAACTTATATGAGCCTTTGGAACAGGCATGTTTCTCTTAATCCACATTGTTTTCATTACACGCATTGCTTATCTATGTGATGTGGGTGCGATCAGCTTTCTCTTCTCTCCTACATTTAAGAACTCTGATTTGGTCAGTATTTTGCATTAGTGTTTGTATGCCATAACCAGAAGTAGAGCTTACAGAGAAAAATTATAATTGAAAGATTGATACCTGGTCTGAGTTTTGGAGACCCTCTTGTTTTTGGTATACAAATACTGATCAAAAATACAGACGCCTTAATGAGGCCTGAAAGTAATTTGGGTGGAACTGGGCAACCATCTGATGTATATGGAGGGCTCCCAACTCTTTCCTCACAGTTGACGTGGAGGTAGAGAAGGATGATAGGAGTTTATATTTAAATGCCTGATCCTTTTGTTCTTGGGGGAGATAAGCCGTAACCAGAAGTGTCTCTTCTTTCTTCCCATTGAAAATTCATAAATGCCCTGCTGAGCCTAATGTTCATGTGTACGGGAGTCAACAGAGCTGTTAGATCTCATGTGTCTGGGAACCTTAGACCTTGTGCTAAATAATTGGAGAAATGCAATAAAAAGGTGCAGTGATCGGCAACACCTCAAATTTTTGTCTACTTCAGTTTTTATGGCTGAAAACCCCAATATTCAGCAGCATGAGGTGAGCGTTATCGTTCCTGTCCATTTGGTTCTTTTTTAGCCTTTATTACTTTTTCTCATTATTATTATTTCTTTCAGTTTTCATAGTTCAGCAATATCCTTCCGAAATTATTTTTCTCAACATTCGGTGTAATTGCTTTTGGCAATGCAATGCTTTATTCATTTTTAGAATTGTCGTGGCTAATGCTTTGTAACATTGATGTTAATGAGCTGAGGGACGTGTGATAATGAAATGTGATTTTTCTGTTTTCTTCTGAAATAATTTAAAATGATAAGAGATTATGGCAGAGAACATGAAATAAACTATTTACAAAGCCTCCAAACATTTCCTGTAGCCATCTACAAGCTTCTTGCACTTCTCAGCTGGAATTTTCTCACACTCTTCCTTTGCAGTTTGTTCAAGCTCTTGAATGTTTGAAGAGTTTATTTTCCCAATGGCAGATTTCTGCTCACCCCAAAGATTTTTAATGGGATTGAGGTCAGGACTCATTGCTGGCCATTTTAAAACAGTCCATTTTTCTTTTTCAACCATTCCTGTGTACTTTTGGATTTGTGCTTTGGGCCATTGTCTTGCTGGAGGACCCATGATCTTCGACTCAAACCAAGTTTTCTTACACTGGGTAGGACATTTCGCTCTAAAATCTCTTGATAATTCTCTGTTTTCATGATTCCTGTGATACGGTCAAGGCCTCCAGTACCAGACAAAGCAAAGCAACCCTACAGAATTATGGATCCTCCACCATGCTTCACCGATGGTAGGGTATTCTTTTCCTTATAAGCTTCATTGCGCCATGGTTGGAGTAGTGGTATTGCAACCACTAGGGGAAGCACCGGCAGGTAGTGTAGTCAGGAAAAGCCAGGAATCAGTACTCAGGAACAGCAGTAAAGTCTTGAAAGATTTAGCAGGTTGCATAGTCAGAAAAAGCCAGGAATCGGTACACAGGAACAGCAGTATAGTCTTGAAGGATTTAGCAGGTTGCAGGTCTTTCGAGATGGCCTTATACCCTTTGGAAGTATTGTGTTTGCAAATAATAGCAGTTCTGATGTCCTCAGACAGCTTGTTTTTCTTCACCATTGTGACAAAGGAGCAGGGCCTACCACGTGGCTTTTTAAAACAGTGAAGTCATCATTCATTGGCTAATTCATGTCGCATGAGCACTGACAATTAATCTCAGGAGAATCTCTTTTGTGATTTACTACAGGAGAGTCAAAATTTGTTTCCATACTAAATTAATGTAAAGGGTGCCAATACCAGTGACACAGCAAGCTTTAGGTTTTTCGATTTTTCCCTTCCATTGTTATTGGCTTTAAAGTATTGTTTATCATTTGCTCTTTTATATTTAACATGAGCGCTCTATACAAAAAAACTGTTTCACTTGATTAATTTTTTTCAGGAGATATTCCACATTATGTAATTAAACTTCATGGGTGCCAATAACGATGAGCAGCACTGTACATGGATATTTATATCATATATTTATACTATATGTACAGTATATGCAAAAACATAGGATTTGTTTCAATGCATTATCACCGCACTTCCTAAAACTGCTATACTACATAATACAGCCCTCAATTGTCAGCAACGGGTTACTAGAAAGCTTCTTGAAGAGGTTTTTCATTTATGATATTGTCAAGCCTTTCATCTTGCTTTTCTTTCAAATAACAAGCAATGCTTTACCTCCTTACCGTAAAAAGTAAAACTCTGAACGCTGCAGCCAATCAGAGCACAAGCCGTTGAACCCAGTGATGGCTGCAGCATTCATGTGCACTGCAACTATGACATCACTGCTGCAGTCTGTAAAAAGTCTCCAGGTACAGCAGGGGAGAAGTGTTAAAGTTTGTTAAGAAAAGTTCTAGTAATTTAATCATGAGGATGATGAAAGGTTTTACAAAATTATAATCATAAAACGCCTATAATAAATCCATACATAATTTTCTCTGCCCCTTTTAACCCCTGGCACAAAAAAAGTCCATCATTTAATAGCCCACGATTCAAACACCTTTAGACTTTGTTTTGTTTGCTGCTAATTTAGAAATCTCTCTCGCTTTGTGTTTGGCAGCAGCAGTTTATAAAACGTGATCAAACAGCATTTACTGATCACAGGAAGGGATATAGCTGCCAGGGGTTGACAGCTTAGTGACCTTTATCCAGCCATCCCTGTGTCTGAATACATTCCATGAAACTGGTATTGTCGATGATCCGTTTAACCAAACCATCTAATATTAATACCCATCTTCCCATGAAACTCCTTTACTTAACTGAAATAAGACCAAAACACCATATACTTTGGGAAAAACTGGCCACAGCAGCCTTTATTTAAACAAAATGACATAGATAAGTAATTAAATTAACACACAATGGTAGGAGGGTCCTTGAAGCTCCAAAGATCTGGTGATTAACATAAACCAACAATTAACACCAACTTGCCCCCAGCTGATACCCACTGGCTCGAGAGCACCACAACCCAACATGGGTTCCAAAATTACTTCCCCTTCCCGGGCTCCGACATTCCCTGCCGTGAGACCCCCAAGACCAGATCAGCAATCAACGCTTTCCAATTAAATAATCCATAACCAAATGGACCCCTTATACCAATTTAAAACCAACTTCAAGGACCCCCAACCGCTAAGAGCCACAGTGACCCAAAACCAAACTAAAACCCCTTAACCAAATACGAACCTTAGGGCGGGCGGGCAGGACAATTTACCACCCTTGTGAGCGTGAAAATGTGACGCCCCTCCCCTCCCTGGCACTTAAACTAATGCTAATAGCCTTAGCCACTTCCTCCAACCCATTGTCATGCCGGCCTGCGTCCAAGCCTGCGGGGGAGGGGGCGGCTGTACTCCGGCCTGTCCTTGACACTGGTATTGTCGATGATCCGTTTAACCAAACCATCTAATATTAATACCCATCTTCCCATAAAACTCCTTTACTTAATTAAAATAAGACCAAAACACCATATACTTTGGGAAAAACTGGCCACAGCAGCCTTTATTTAAACAAAATTACATAGATAAGTAATTAAATTAACACACAATGGTAGGAGGGTCCTTGAAGCTCCAAAGATCTGGTGATTAACATGAACCAACAATTATCACCAACTTGCCCCCAGCCGATACCCACTGGATCGAGAGCACCACAACCCAACATGGGTTCCAAAAATTACTTCCACTTCCCGGGCTCCGACATTCCCTGCCGTGAGACCCCGAAAACCAGATCAGCAATCAACGCTTTCCAATTAAGGAATCCATACCCAAATGGACCCCTTATACCAATTTAAAACCAACTTCAAGGACCCCCAACCGCCACAACGAGGGCGCTTTGAATATCTCAAATGCCCGAGACCCCCTCGAACAAAAAGCTATGGCCCTCTCAATGCCCTCTTGTAACCCCAAAGCCCACATGTCAATACCTACTGCGTTCAAATGCACCCCATCTGCCAACCAAAATTCACCCTCTCCTTTCTCTAACTCAAGGTGCCGCACAGCAATCCCCCCATTCCTAATAACAAAACTAGAGACTGCCCCATTAACTTTAATCCTGGCTTTATTGATTTTCTCCACTGACCTAGCCCTACGCCAACATCTTCGAGGAACAATCTCCGACCAAACAATAAACAAGGCTGGAAATGCCACCCACAAACGCAACAAATCATGTTTAACATCCCTTATCAACTCTCTAAAAGGGCGTGAACCTAGGTCGTTCCCCCCCATATGCAACACCAAAATGTCAGGTGACCTATCTAAACGCGCACTGTGATGTACCTCCTGCCGCACTCTGCACCAACTCATGCCTCTAAAGCCCAACCACCTAATCACAGCTGTTTCTCTATCAAAACCGAGCTGCCTTCCTGCAGGCCTTATATCCGCCCTCAGTGCTCCCCAGTGCACGTAGGAGTGTCCCAGAATCCATACCAACGCGGAGTTAGAACCTGCAAAAAATACAAACAAACTTGAACAACTCTCGCAATAACAACACCTACCGCAAAGTTGTATTTTACCCTGAGCCTGAGGCCTGAGATAACTCCGATAACGCCTCGATTCCCAACGCCCAATGCGCTGTATAGTCTCCCCAATAAGACCACCCGCAGCCGCTTCCGTTGCTGCTCCAATCCGAAACGAGTGGGACCCAAAATGGGATGCATCTAACCCTAATGAATTTAAACACTTCCTAAATACCGCTATGAACTGATATCTGGACAAGAAGGAACAGTCCTCATGACACAATAACGGACCACCCTGCTTTGGTTCGGACTCCCTAAACAGTTGCAAGCATCTTAGCGGACACATAATGGAATTCCCAATTGCTCTCAAAACTACACGCCTCCCTTTTCCCAACTGGTCTGTTTTAGATTTCCTGATCCAAAATTCCACACCTCCTGAGGTACCAATCACATCTGCTGACAAAAGCTCCCCGCCCACTGACCTGCTGGGTGACACGATCTCACCCAACCTCAACGCTCCAAAGAAGGCCAGGGAGAAGGCCAATCTAAAAAGACAGATTTCAAACCCGGAGCAACACCCAGAAGGTAACACCCCCCCAATCTTTTCCAAAGTGCCAAATGAAACCGGTTTCCTGGAGTCCACTTGCCCTTTCCCTTTCCGAAACCCCTTCAAAGCCTGTTTGATCAAAAAACTTTTTGTCAAATCTCTCTGACCATGAAACTTGAAACCAAAAGCCAAAGCCGCCATAGTCCGAGAGATTTTTGCTAGCGACCAACCCTCCCCAGCCCCCTGACTAATCCATGACAATAGTGCGCCTAACTGATCGTCATCCTGAGCCATAAGCCCGACTGTATTAAGCAACCGATCTTCCCATAAATGCCAAATAGACTGATACGCTTCCCAAGGTCCCCCGGCCAACGATGACCTAATCAGCGACTCAGCGGCCAGCATACCACCTTCCAAAGCTCCGGAGGGCACTCCAGCCCCTTGTCTGCCGCCTCTGGTGCCAACTGCCGGAAGCGCTCCCACTGAAAACGAGAAAGTGAGTCAGCAATGGCATTCTGGACTCCCAGTACGTGAGACGCTGTCACATAAGCATTCATGGAAAGGCAAGTCAGCACTAACTGTCGTAGAACCCTAATCACTGGAGGTGAAGATGCTGTAATGTTATTAATTGCAAACACAACCCCCATGTTGTCTCAATTAAACCTCACCCTCTTATTTTGCAGTTCCCCCTTCCACAAATATATTGCCACCAAAATGGGAAAAATCTCTAAGGGCTATGTTCTTTACCAATCCTGATGTTACCCACTCCTTAGGCCAACTGGATGCGCACCATCGACCTCTAAAGTACTCCCCAAAACCTGAACTTCCCGCCGCATCCGTGTACAACTCCAAAGCACAGTTGTCCTGTACTTCCTCCATGAGCAATGAGCGTCCATTATATTGCTCCAAAAATTTCTCCCACACTACCAAATCGCCTCTGTGTTCAGCTGACAAACGCATGTAATGATGCGGCAATTTTAGACCCGCCGTAGCGCTGGCTAACCGGCGAGAAAAATTCTCCCCATAGGAATAATGCGACATGCAAAATTAAGTTTCCCAAGAAGAGACTGCATTTCTCTCAGTCATCTTCTTTAACTTCCTAGCCCGTGCGACCTCTTCCTTCAAAGCCTTGACTTTCTCCTCAGGCAACCTAAATTCCCAATTCACTGAATCAATTACAATTCCTAAAAAACAAATGGTGGTATTTGGACCTTCGGTCTTTTCTGGAGCCAAAGGCACTCCGAAACGCTCTGCTACCCACTGAGTCGCTCTCAGCAAAATTTCACAACATGAAGAATCGCCCGAACCGATGCACAGAAAATCATCCAGGTAATGTATAATGGATTCGAGCCCTGTCACATCCTGTATGACCCATTCCAAAAATGTGCTGAAAGCCTCAAACAAGGAGCAGGATAAAGAACATCCCATGGGCAAACATCTATCTACGAAAAACTCGCCCTCCCAGTAACAACCCAACAACCTAACACTTTCAGGATGAACGGGCAACAACCGAAACGCTGATTCCACATCCGTCTTAGCCAGCAATGCCCCTTTACCACACTGTCTGATCCACCGAGCCGCCTCATCAAATGATGTATAAACCACGGAACATAGTTCCGGATCAATCCCATCATTCACTGACTTTCCCAACGGATAGGAAAGATGGTGAATGAGCCTAAACTTATTAGGCTCCTTTTTGGGCACCACCCCCAATGGCGATACTACTAAATTCGAAAAAGGAGGATCGGAAAACGGACCCGCCATACGCCCCAAAGCTACCTCCTTTTGTAACTTAGCAGAAACCACCTCCGCATATTGATCTGCTGATCTAAGATTTTTCAACACCCGGGGAATCTCGAATGGAGGTGGAGGAATTTTAAAACCGTCAGCAAAACCTGATACTAACACTGCAGCTTTTTCCCTATCGGGAAACCTACTTAGATAAGGGAGCATCGCGGTTAGCTTCACCGGCGTCTCCCCCTTGGGAATTGTTGGCCCCTGGCTTAGTCTTCTTTTTGAAACATCTGGCAGCACCATGTGATGATCCACTGCAGTGCGAGCAAAGATGCTTGAACCTGCAGTTAGCCCCAAATTTGCACTGGCTCGTTGAACTGCCAGCATAAGCCCGGTTTCTGCGTTCCCGCTTGCCCTGACGTGCCTCCGCTCCCCTGCGTACTTGATTGACCCCCAGAATGGCCGGCAAAACCGGCCCCTCCATGAAAGGAATGCCCTAATCTAGATGGAGCCATCACCCGTAACCAAAGGCCAATGTCCTTCTGATCCCATCTTATGGCAGGACGAATAGCTTTCCTCTGACGAAACTGCTCGTCATAACGAAGCCAAGCTTGTCCCCCATAAGTTCTGTGAGCCTCCCCAATAGCATCCATATAGCAAAACAAGGGAGACCAATTCTCCGGTGCTTTTTCACCTATTACGCTCGCCAAAATGGCGAATGCCTGCAGCCAATTAGTAAAAGTCTGCGGGATTAAGCGCCACCTTTTCTTTTCCTCCTCCTCCTTCTTACTATCATCCTTCTTACTTTTTTCCAGGTTAAATTTCACCAGAGGCAAAAGAGAAAAAATTTTGATGTACTCATCTTTCCAAATTTTTTCCCTCACCTCCTTCTTGAGGCGTGCCCCCAACGGACCCTCAAAACACACATAAACCTCACCATGAGACCTATCATCCAAATGAATTCTACACTCTTTTTCTTTCTCTGTCTGGATTGACACCGAAACGGGCTCAGGCAATTGGCTCGCGCCCCCAAATCTATTACCTAAGCTGTTCAGCCCGCCCCATTGCGGGCTCACCCATGCGGCTAAATGGCCCGAAACTGCACTACTACCCCTTTCCAAACGCAACAATAACTCCCTCACATTTGCTAAAACCCCACTCACACTCTCCCCAACCTGTTCCTGACTTGTACCCCCAGCCACTGACCCCCGATTAGCACTTAAACCTAGGGATAAAAAATTCTGGGATAACGAACAAGACATAGAACCCAACTCACCGGGCTGCGGAGGAGCTGTGGTCCCCCCAGCCGATAATCCCAACTCCAGCCGTCCATCCCGACCTCCGACTCTTCCCGTTGGACCCTCTATCTCTTGAGGCCCGAGCACCGCCGATGCACTGGATCCCGCTGACGCAGCCCTGTAAGGCCGAAAGTTACTGACATGCACTGGAGTTGAAGAAGGACCAAAGGGTTGTGTATGTGGGGACATATTAATATCACCCGACCGCCTGTCCGCTCTGCCCACTGCCCGCAAGGTCTGTGTATTGGCATCCGGTCCTGAATTTAACGCTGTCCAGAGACCATCTGTAAGGGCCGGTAACAACACTTGCCTGTTATCACCGCCCGATTGCTGCCCATCGTGGATAATCCTGCCGTCTACTGTGTCTGAGGAGGTGGGCCGCCCGACCGGAGCATCGCCGATGCGACCCCCCGTGATGTCACTGGTGTTGCGAGAACTGGCGCGTGTAGGCCCCTGCCCGAGCGCAGGCTGCAGCCTACTAACCGCCGCGTGACACGCGCTGGCAAGCGGATTCCTCCCAGACCGGGGCCTGCTGCTGCGCTTCCTAACCGGCACCCGGACTGGAGGGTCCCCGGAGGGGCTCCTGCGCCTGCGCTGTGTCTGGGGAGCTAAATCAGGCAACAGCCTGGCAGGAGGCCGCGCCCGACGGGAACACCGCTCAGGCTGCGCTGACACAGCCACCGTCCCCGCTCCCTTTCCAACGATTGCCGCTACCTGCTCTTCCAGCCAGCCCGCAGGATGCGACTCTGCAGCCGCCCTCAGGAACTCAAACAGCTGCGCCGTGGACGCCATGAGGTACGCAGCATGATGTGGGGGAGACAACTCACCACCCTTGTGAGCGGGAAAATGTGACGCCCCTCCCCTCCCTGGCACTTAAACCCCCCGTTAAACCCCTCCCAATGCTAATAGCCTTAGCCACTCCCTCCAACCCATTGTCAAGCAGGCCTGCGTCCAAGCCTGCGGGGGAGGGGGCGGCTGTACTCCGGCCTGTCCTTTAGTGGCTGTGACAGTGACTGGCGGAGTAACTCTTCCTTTATCCAGCCTTCCCTGTGTCTGTATACATTCCATTAGTGGCTGTGACAGTGACTGTTGGAGTAACTCTTCCATGGTCAAACAGACTGCAAATTTGCTAGAAGAAAACAACGAAGCAGCAAGTATATTTCCTGTCATTCTCATTCCAAAACCGAAACTTGAGCAAGTTCACTGATAAGAGCCCTAAAGTCTGCAGATTATGCAGGAACTAAACAGGACACACAGGATCCAACTGCAGACAGTTGGGTTAACCCCTTCACACCATGGCCATTTTAAGATTTTTCATTTTAGTTTTTCCTCCCCTTCTTCCAAGAGCCATAGCTTTTTTATATTTCCGCCAATATGGCCATATGAGGGCTTGTTTTTTGCAGGACAAGTTGTATTTTTGAATGGCACCATTGATTTTACCATATCGTGTACTGGAAAACGGGAAAAAAATTCCAAGTGCAGTGAAATTGCAAAATAAGTGTAATTCCACAATTGTTTTTTTTTTTTTTATTTACCATGTTCACCATATGGTAAAACTGACCTGCCATTATGATTCTCCAGGTCAGTACAAGTATGGAGCTGTAATGTGCAGGGAAACATGTGGGCTCAGCATTGGAGCGTGCATCAAAGTAAGGGACATAACATAAGGCATAAATATATGTCATATGACGTGAAGGGGTTAATAGGCTTGATCTTTGTACTATGTCCAAAGCAAATCAAAGTTTGTGTACAGTCACATACAGTGGGTACCGAAAGTATTCAGGCCCCTTTACATTTTTCACTCTTTGTTTCATTGCAGCCATTCGGTAAATTCTAAAAAGTTCATTTTTTTTCTCATTAAAGTACACTCTACACCCCATCTTGACTGAAAAAAACAGAAATGTAGACATTTTTGCAAATTTATTAAAACAGAAAAACTGAAATATCACATGGTCATAAGTATTTAGACCCTTTGCTCAGATACTCATATTTAAGTCACATGTCCATTTCCTTGTGATCCTCCTTGAGATGGTCTACTCCTTCATTGGAGTCCAGCTATGTTTAATTAAACTGATAGGACTTGATTTGGAAAGGCACACACTAGTGTTGAGCGAACATGCTCGACACTGCTCGATATTCGCTCGAGCATCACGCTACTCGGGATGTTCGGCGAGCACCGAGCATTTCCGGGTTACTCGGGCGGGAGCTCGGGTCTCCGCCCTGCATGTTTGGCGCTCTTTACAGAGCCAATGAACATGCAGGGATTGCCAGCCAGTCACTGTAATGCTGCAGCCATGTTGTTTGTGGGCATTACAGTGATTGGCAGGCCGCACAGAGTCACCTCGAGTATTTAAAACCGGGCGCCACCATCTTGGACACAGTCGCTCCGGATTAGGCAGTGTAGGGACAGCGCTGCTGATTTAGGGAGAGATATAAACTGCGAAATAGCTAGTGTAGGATCTGTAAAGGCTGCCAGAACAAACAAACAGTCCTTTTCAGGACTAATATCCATCCCAGATACCAGGCAGGTAGGCTGTATAGGAGACACAGTGGTTATACCAGCAAACGCTGCATTACAGTCCGGTGTGCTCCAGTTGCTGAAATTGCTGGACTTAGCACCAGGTGTCGGGGGCCAGGAAAAATCCTTTTTTTTTCATCTAAATCCTCCTTTTTTTTCCTCCTTCACACTGTACATATACCCGTCTTATTAACCTTTTGGTGTCCCCCCCCCCTCAAAAAAAAAGCGTGTCTCTGATTTTTCAGACACAAATATAACTGTTGAAAATACTCTGGTGTAGGCTAGAGAAACAGAAGTGTTGTTTTGCACTTCCACTGTTGAAACCTCTGTATTATCCATTTTGGGCCATTTGTATCTAAAAAAACAAACTGTTTGAGTGTGTCGCTCACTGTTCAGCCGCAAATATCTCTATTTAAAAAAGTGTGGTATACCCCAGGAAACAATAACTGTGGTTTTGCCATCCCACGGTAAAAAATCTCTATTATTCAGCTTTTGGTAGTTTTTTCCGTAAAGAAAAACAGTAGTGTCTCCTGACTGTTGTGACACAAAAATATATCTGTTGAAAATAGTCTTGTGTAGGCCCGACTTCCCAGTGTGGTTTCGCAGTTCCACGGGTCAAATCGCTGTACTATCCAGTTTTGGGCCTTTGGTATCTAAAAAAAAAGCAGTTTGAGTGTGTCGTTCACTGTTCAGCCGCAAATATCTCTATTTAAAAAAGTGTGGTATACCCCAGTAACCAATAACTGTGGTTTTGCCATCCCACGGTAAAAAATCTCTATTATTCAGCTTTTGGTAGTTTTTTCCGCAAAGAAAAACAGTAGTGTCTCCTGACTGTTGTGACACAAAAATATATCTGTTGAAAATAGTCCTGTGTAGGCCCGACATCCCAGTGTGGTTTCGCAGTTCCACGGGTCAAATCGCTGTACTATCCAGTTTTGGGCCTTTGGTATCTAAAAAAAAAGCAGTTTGTGTGTGTCGCTCACTGTTCAGCCGCAAATATCTCTATTTAAAAAAGTGTGGTATACCCCAGTAAACAATAACTGTGGTTTTGCCATCCCACTGTAAAAGATCTCTATTATTCAGCTTTTGGTAGTTTTTTCCGTAAAGAAAAACAGTAGTGTCTCCTGACTGTTGTGACACAAAAATATATCTGTTGAAAATAGTCTTGTGTAGGCCCGACATCCCAGTGTGGTTTCGCAGTTCCACGGGTCAAATCGCTGTACTATCCAGTTTTGGGCCTTTGGTATCTAAAAAAAAAGCAGTTTGAGTGTGTCGCTCACTGTTCAGCCGCAAACATCTCTATTTAAAAAAGTGTGGTATACCCCAGTAAACAATAACTGTGGTTTTGCCATCCCACGGTAAAAAATCTCTATTATTCAGCTTTTGGTAGTTTTTTCCGTAAAGAAAAACAGTAGTGTCTCCTGACTGTTGTGACACAAAAATATATCTGTTGAAAATAGTCCTGTGTAGGCCCGACATCCCAGTGTGGTTTCGCAGTTCCACGGGTCAAATCGCTGTACTATCCAGTTTTGGGCCTTTGGTATCTAAAAAAAAAGCAGTTTGTGTGTGTCGCTCACTGTTCAGCCGCAAATATCTCTATTTAAAAAAGTGTGGTATACCCTAGTAAACAATAACTGTGGTTTTGCCATCCCACTGTAAAAGATCTCTATTATTCAGCTTTTGGTAGTTTTTTCCGTAAAGAAAAACAGTAGTGTCTCCTGACTGTTGTGACACAAAAATATATCTGTTGAAAATAGTCTTGTGTAGGCCCGACATCCCAGTGTGGTTTCGCAGTTCCACGGGTCAAATCGCTGTACTATCCAGTTTTGGGCCTTTGGTATCTAAAAAAAAAGCAGTTTGAGTGTGTCGCTCACTGTTCAGCCGCAAACATCTCTATTTAAAAAAGTGTGGTATACCCCAGTAAACAATAACTGTGGTTTTGCCATCCCACGGTAAAAAATCTCTATTATTCAGCTTTTGGTAGTTTTTTTCTGTAAAGAAAAACAGTAGTGTCTTCTGACTGTTGTGACACAAAAATATATCTGTTGAAAATAGTCCTGTGTAGGCCCGACATCCCTGTGTGGTTTCGCAGTTCCACGGGTCAAATCGCTGTACTATCCAGTTTTGGGCCTTTGGTATCTAAAAAAAAAGCAGTTTGAGTGTGTCGCTCACTGTTCAGCCGCAAATATCTCTATTTAATAAAGTGTGGTATACCCCAGTAAACAATAACTATGGTTTTGCCATCCCACGGTAAAAAATCTCTATTATTCAGCTTTTGGTAGTTTTTTCCGTAAAGAAAAACAGTAGTGTCTCCTGACTGTTGTGACACAAAAATATATCTGTTGAAAATAGTCTTGTGTAGGCCCGACATCCCAGTGTGGTTTCGCGGTTCCACGGGTCAAATCGCTGTACTATCCAGTTTTGGGCCTTTGGTATCTAAAAAAAAAGCAGTTTGAGTGTGTCGCTCACTGTTCAGCCGCAAATATCTCTATTTAAAAAAGTGTGGTATACCCCAGTAAACAATAACTGTGGTTTTGCCATCCCACGGTAAAAAATCTCAATTATTCAGCTTTTGGTAGTTTTTTCCGTAAAGAAAAACAGTAGTGTTTCCTGACTGTTGTGACACAAAAATATATCTGTTGAAAATAGTCTTGTGTAGGCCCGACATCCCAGTGTGGTTTCGCAGTTCCACGGGTCAAATCGCTGTACTATCCAGTTTTGGCCTTTGGTATCTAAAAAAAATGCAGTTTGAGTATGTCGCTCACTGCAAATATCTCTATTTAAAAAGTGTGGTATACCCCAGTAAACAATAACTGTGGTTTTCCTCTTCCACGATTCTAATCTACTCTTTATTACCCTTTTTCCATTGATAGTGCAAGATTAAGCTATTTTACTTCATTTACAATGGGCAAGGCGCGTGGCAAGGGACGTGGAAGTGGACGTTCTGGTGATGGTTCGTGCAGAGGACGGGGCCGTGGCCAAGGTGAAAATGTGCCACAACCAACAGCCACATCTTCTCGCTCCCACTTCTTGACCGAATTACTAGGGAAGCACAGAACAACACCAGTATTGAGAACTGATCAGTGTGAACAGGTTATTATTTGGATAGCAGATAATACTTCCAATTACCTGGGCACCACCACCTCCGGTCTGTCTTCCACACGGTCAACTCTTAGTAGCCGTGAGTCTCGACCGCATACTCCTCCTCACCCTGATGCTCCTTCCTCCCACCATGCCGAGTGTCGTCAGACATCAAGTGATCCCACACTTGGACACTCTGATTAGCTGGTCACTGGTCCATTTCCATATTTGGGCCCCTCGCCTGATACGCTTGAAGTGGTGGAAGAGGAGATCCCATGTTGCAATGCCCAAATATTTGAACAGCCACGGCCACAGGAAGTCGACGTTGGCAATCTGTCACAAGAGGTGGACGATGACGAGGCACAATTGCCAGGAAGTGAGGAGGAGGATCGTGGTGCGCAAGTGGAAGAGGAGGAGGTGGTGGATGATCTAGTAACTGACCCAACGTGGAAGGAGGACATGCAGAGTGAGGCCAGCAGCACACAGGGGGAGGGAGGCAGAGTACCCCAACAGGCAGGAAGAAGCAGTGTGGTGGCCGCAGACAGAAGGCAGGCAACCGTTCCCCTTAACACCAACACGAGGGACGTTGCCAGTACAAGCGGTAGGTCTTCCAGAGTCTAGAATTTTTTTAAAGACTCTGCTGATAACCCCAAAAAGTCCATATGTTCCACCTGCCATGCCAGCATCAGCAGGGGTGACAAAACTACCAGCCTGACCACCACCAGCATGATCAGGAACATGGCAGCAAAGCACCCGACTTTGTGGGGCGAAACCCAGGGTCCACGACCAGTGTCAGCGGGTGTCACCACTGCTTCTTCCACTGTTGTGCGTGCAATAGAACCACCTGTTGTGTGTGCAAGGCAATCCCCTGTCCATACTGCATGTAAAGATGCCCCCTCCTCTCAGTCTTCACTTGTTATGGCAGTTTCTCAAGAAACAGCATCAACGTCCATGTCCACGTCCCACCGCAGCGTTCAATTGTCCATATCCCAGACCTTTGAACAAAAGCGGAAATTCGCAGCTAACGCCCCACAGGCCACAGTCCTAAATTCGCACATTTCACGACTGCTTGCGTTGGAAATGCTGCCTTTTAGGCTGGTGGAGACGGAATCCTTCTGCAATCTTATGGCGGTGGCCGTCCCTCGGTACTTGGTCCCCAGCCGACACTATTTTGCCCGGTGTGCCATCCGCGCACTACACAAGCACGTGTCCCAAAGCATCTGCCGTGCCCTCAACAACGCAGTTACTGGGAGAGTCCACCTGACAACGGACATGTGGACAAGTGCTTGTGGCCAGGGACAGTACATCTCTCTGATGGCACACTGGGTAAACATAGTGGAAGCCAGGACCCAGTCGGACCTTGGGACGGAACACATCCTCCCCACACCGAGGATTACGGGCCCTATGTCAGTCAGAGTTGCCCCCACGGTGTACAGCTCCTGCGCATCCTCCTCCTCCTCCTCATGTTCAGTCTCCACCTCAGATATAACCACATCAGTTACAAGCTGGAAGCATTGCAGTACCGCCTCCGCCAAGCGGCAACAGGCTGTGCTGAAACTCATAAGCTTAGGTGATAAACCTCACACTGCTTGTGAGTTGTGGACAGCTGTGAAAGAGCAGGCAGATCTGTGGCTGAGACCGCTGAACCTACATCCCGGCATGGTCGTGTGTGACAATGGCCGTAACCTGGTGGCGGCTCTGAGGCGAGGTGAGATCACACACGTACCATGCCTGGCTCATGTGCTTAACCTCGTGGTTCAGCGGTTTCTTAAATCGTACCCCGAGTTGCCAGATCTGCTCGTGAAAGTACGCCACCTGTCAGCTCATTTTCGGAAGTCGGCTACAGCTTCCGCCACCCTTGCTGTGTTGCAGCAGCGTTTGCAGCTTCCGGCACACCGACTGGTGTGTGATGTCCCCACTCGTTGGAACTCTACCCTCCACATGTTGCAAAGGATTTGTGAGCAGAAGAGAGCAGTTGTGGAATACCAGCTGCAACAAGGCCGTCGATATTCAGGTCAGACTCCACAAATAAGACCTCAGGAGTGGACCTGGATGTTTGACATATGTACCATCCTGACAAACATTGAGGAGGCCACCAAGATGGTGAATGGCGATGATGCCATCATTAGTGTCAGCATCCCACTTGTCTGTCTTTTGCAACGCTCTCTGCAGAGAATTAAAGAGGAGGCATTGCAGCCAGAGTATGATGAGATGGATCAAGAAGCCGTAGCGGGTGATTACACACAGCCCAGCCTCATCTCATCCCAACGTGCATTGGGGGACAATGAGGGAGAGGAGGAGAAGGAGGAGGAAGAACAGGAGCTGCTATCATGCATTGTAGACGGTAGTACCTGTACAAGTGTCATACCGTCGGTTCAGCGTGGGTGGCCTGAGGACAGGGGGGAGGAGGAAGAGGAGGAGGAGGAGGAGAGCATGGTCAGTCGTCATCTTGGTGAGGACACGGAAATCTTGCCCGTTACCAGTCTGGCACGCATGGCTGACTTTATGTTACGCTGCCTTAACCGTGACCCTCGCGTTGTCAAAATGTTGGGTGACAGTCTTTACTGGTTGGTGACACTTGTAGACCCCCGCTACAAGGAGAACTTTCACTCTCTTATTCCTGAGGTGGAGAGGTCTACAAAAATGGGGCAGTACCAGAAGGCCCTTGCTGCAGAACTCTTAAAAAAATTCCCATCTGAACACGCTAGCGGCAGAGGTCACAGTTCGTTGCCCAACCAAGGATTACAGGCGAGAGAGATGCAACTCCAATCCAGCAGAGGCAGGGGAACACTGTAAACGTTCTGGGACAGTTTTCTGACACCCGCCCAGCTTACAGGCCCTGAGGCGCAGGGTACTCTCACAAGGAGTGGAAAGTTTCAAAAGATGACGAGGGAGTACCTTGCCGACCGTACCAGCGTGCTCCGTGATTCCTCTGTGCCTTTTAATTATTGGGTATCCAAGCTGGACACTTGGAATGAACTCGCTCTGTACGCCTTGGAGGTCCTGGCCTGCCCTCCCACTAGCGTGTTATCGGAGCGTGTTTTTAGTGCCGCTGGGGGAATTATAACTGATAAGCGCACTCGCCTGTCAACTGACAATGCTGACAAGCTGACCCTTATCAAAATGAACAAGGGCTGGATTGGGCCAGTCTTCTCATCACCACCAAATGTCAGCAGAGTAACATAAAGTCAAATCCACTGTGTTATTTCGGGAGGTGTATTCACATGCACCGCTTCACACCCACACATGGGTATACACTTCCTCGTTTCGGCTGTTTTATCTTCTTCTCCTTATCCTCAGCCTCCACCACCACTATACCACCAGGGTGCCAGCATTGCAAGTTCCTCCGTCCTTATTTTTGGCAGCTTTTGCTTGCAAGGCATAAGCAAATACTATGGGACACCCTCTCCCCAGTAATGGGACTTATGTTTGTAATATGCTGTACTGCATGGCTCTTGTAAGGGGCATTGCAAGTTGCTCCGTCCTAATTTTTGGCAGCTTTTGCTTGGAAAGCATAAGCAAATACTATGGGAGACCCACTCCCCAATAATGGGACTTATGTTTGTAATATGCTGTACTGCATGGCTCTTGTAAGGGGCATTGCAAGTTGCTCCGTCTTAATTTTTGGCAGCTTTTGCTTGCAAGGCATAAGCAAATACTATGGGAGACCCACTCCCCAATAATGGGACTTATGTTTGTAATATGCTGTACTGCATGGCTCTTGTAAGGGGCATTGCAAGTTGCTCCGTCCTAATTTTTGGCAGCTTTTGCTTGGAAAGCATAAGCAAATACTATGGGACACCCACTCCCCAATAATGGGACTTATGTTTGTAATATGCTGTACTGCATGGCTCTTGTAAGGGGCATTGCAAGTTGCTCCATCCTAATTTTTGGCAGCTTTTGATTGCAAGGCATAAACAAATACTATGGGACACCCACTCCCCAATAATGGGACTTATGTTTGTAATATGCTGTACTGCATGGCTCTTGTAAGGGGCATTGCAAGTTGCTCCGTCCTAATTTTTGGCAGCTTTTGCTTGGAAACATAAGCAAATACCATGGGACTCCCACTCCCCAATAATGGGACTTAT
The DNA here is from genome assembly GCF_046119375.1 of Phyllobates terribilis. Lineage (NCBI taxonomy): Eukaryota > Metazoa > Chordata > Amphibia > Anura > Dendrobatidae > Phyllobates > Phyllobates terribilis. Next base: position 223,619,922 of record NW_027362773.1, on the reverse strand, counting down.
GTTTGTAATATGCTGTACTGCATGGCTCTTGTAAGGGGCATTGCAAGTTGCTCCGTCCTAATTTTTGGCAGCTTTTGTTGGAAAGCATAAGCAAATACTATGGGAGACCCACTCCCCAATAATGGGACTTATGTTTGTAATATGCTGTACTGCATGGCTCTTGTAAGGTGCATTGCAAGTTGCTCCGTCCTAATTTTTGGCAGCTTTTGCTTGGAAAGCATAAGCAAATACTATGGGACTCCCACTCCCCAATAATGGGACTTATGTTTGTAATATGCTGTACTGCATGGCTCTTGTAAGGGGCATTGCAAGTTGCTCCGTCCTAATTTTTGACAGCTTTTGATTGGAAAGCATAAGCAAATACTATGGGAGACCCACTCCCCAATAATGGGACTTATGTTTGTAATATGCTGTACTGCATGGCTCTTGTAAGGGGCATTGCAAGTTGCTCCGTCCTAATTTTTGGCAGCTTTTGCTTGCAAGGCATAAGCAAATACTATGGGAGACCCAATCCCCAATAATGGGACTTATGTTTGTAATATGCTGTACTGCATGGCTCTTGTAAGGGGCATTGCAAGTTGCTCCGTCCTAATTTTTGGCAGCTTTTGCTTGGAAAGCATAAGCAAATACTATGGGACACCCACTCCCCAATAATGAGACTTATGTTTGTAATATGCTATACTGCATGGCTCTTGTAAGGTGTATTGCAAGTTGCTCCGTCCTAATTTTTGGCAGCTTTTGCTTGTGAAGCATAAGCAAATACTATGGGACTCCCACTCCCCAATAATGGGACTTATGTTTGTAATATGCTGTACTGCATGGCTCTTGTAAGTGGCATTGCAAGTTGCTCCGTCCTAATTTTTGACAGCTTTTGATTGGAAAGCATAAGCAAATACTATGGGAGACCCACTCCCCAATAATGGGACTTATGTTTGTAATATGCTGTACTGCATGGCTCTTGTAAGGGGCATTGCAAGTTCCTCCGTCCTAATTTTTGGCAGCTTTTGCTTGCAAGGCATAAGCAAATACTATGGGAGACCCAATCCCCAATAATGGGACTTATGTTTGTAATATGCTGTACTGCATGGCTCTTGTAAGGGGCATTGCAAGTTGCTCCGTCCTAATTTTTGGCAGCTTTTGCTTGGAAAGCATAAGCAAATACTATGGGACACCCACTCCCCAATAATGAGACTTATGTTTGTAATATGCTGTACTGCATGGATCTTGTAAGGGGCATTGCAAGTTGCTCCGTCCTAATTTTTGGCAGCTTTTGCTTGCAAGGCATAAGCAAATACTATGGGACACCCACTCCCCAATAATGGGACTTATGTTTGTAATATGCTGTACTGCATGGCTCTTGTAAGGGGTATTGCAAGTTGCTCCGTCCTAATTTTTGGCAGCTTTTGCTTGCAAGGCATAAGCAAATACTATGGGACACCCACTCCCCAATAATGGGACTTAGGTTTGTAATATGCTGTACTGCATGGCTCTTGTAAGGGGCATTGCAAGTTGCTCCCTCCTAATTTTTGGCAGCTTTTGCTTGGAAAGCATAAGCAAATACTAGGGGAGACCAACTCCCCAATAATGGGACTTATGTTTGTAATATGCTGTACTGCATGGCTCTTGTAAGGGGCATTGCAAGTTGCTCCGTCCTAATTTTTGGCAGCTTTTGCTTGGAAAGCATAAGCAAATACTATGGGACACCGACTAACCAATAATGGGACTTATGTTTGTAATATGCTGTACTGCATGGCTCTTGTAAGGGGCATTGCAAGTTGCTCCGTCCTAATTTTTGGCAGCTTTTGCTTGCAAGGCATAGGCAAATACTATGGGACACCCACTCCCCAATAATGGGACTTATGTTTGTAATATGCTGTACTGCATTGCTCTTGTAAGGGGCATTGCAAGTTGCTCCGTCCTAATTTTTGGCAGCTTTTGCTTGGAAAGCATAAGCAAATACTATGGGACACCCACTCACCAATAATGGGACTTATGTTTGTAATATGCTGTACTGCATGTGACGCGCCCCCTGGGCCGTGTGTATACGTGTGTGGGATACCCGGCACCGTGGCTCAGGCTGGTCAAACCAGTGGCAGTCTTTCTTAGGTTTTGAGGTTAATTGTCCGACTGCGCCACCCATGGATTGCGGTCTGGGATTACCACCGCTGGGAGGCAGACCGCTGAGGCTGGTGTTGTGTGCACAGCAGAGAATGGGATAACTCCCCACGGTAGGAGTATAGCCTCAGGGCAGTGAGTGTGGATGATGGGGGTGATGGTGCACGAGCGCAGCAGGAACGACTCAGAGTCTTTGCAGTGCAGTTCAGGGTATTTACTGATGATTATAAGTAGTGTTGAGCCACCCCCGTAGTGTTCGAGTTCGGTTCGGTTCGTCGAACACCCGTGTGTTCGCCGAACTGTTCGTCGAACTGTTCGTCGAACACCTTCGAACACCGTTAAAACCAATGGCAGGCAAACAAAAACACATAGAAACACATAGAAAACACCTTCAAAGGTGTCCAAAAGCTGACAAACTGCTCAGAAGACACAACTAACACATGGAAAAGTGACAAGTACATATAGTCATGCGAAAAGAAAAGAGGTGGAGGAGTAAAAGGAGGGGGAGACACAGATATAGGCATGTCATGCCCTTCTAAAATCCAAAAAGTGAGAAGCCGAGACGGCCAGTCCGCTCCTGCCCGTGCCACCTCCGTGTCGCCGGGTTTGTGCCAGAGCCGCGGTGAACCCTGACGGCCAGCCCCCCTCTCCCAATACTGGTGCCTGTCTGCTGGTGGGTCGAGAGAGCCCCCCTGTGGTGGAGGCAGCTCTAAGCTTTTTAATTTAAATTGTCCCTCTAATTTGAATGAATACACTTTAAATCCATTTACAAGGATCTATTGGAGGGCAAGTCTCATGCCAGCAGCCGCGTAATTCCAGCTCCAGTAGCGTCCACTAAAGCTGCTGCAGTTAAAAAGCTTTTATAAGGATCGAGCTCGGCTGTCCACCGCAAGGCATCCTAGTGCCAGTCCCAGCCCCTATGCCTTGGGGTGCCTCCTGATGCTCTTCACTAAGTATCCCGTGGTCCCGAAGCATTTCCTTTGAAAAAATTAAGTGTCCAAACTACAGGTGGTGTAGCTTGCTTAACAGCCGGGATAATCCGCTGACTAGCAGACACTGCTACTAGGCACAAAGTATTTCCTGGGCTAGATGCAGTTAAAAATTTGTAAGTAGATACTCTCGTTGGATGCTGAGAAAGCATTCCATAGAGTCTCCTGGCACGCCATATATGATTCTCTTAAAAAGCTTGGGGTAGGGGTCTAGGGGACCCTTTTATAGCCAAAATCACGGCCCTGTATCACAATACGTCACCTAGGCTGAAGATAAATGGAACTGTAGCACCGAGGGCTCGGTTGCTACAGACGTATTGCACCTCACCCAGAGGTGTGATATCTCACTCTCAGATAAGGATGGAGTGTGGATCAGGACCCGACACCTGCATGCATTACACCACATTGCCGTGGGGCAGGGCGACCAATATGCCCCTGAGATGGGCACGACAGTCCCTGTCCCTGGCTGGAGTGGGGGGAGGGAACACTGAGGAAGGGGAACCCTGCAGTGCAGGAGCAGGGAGGAAGCAGTTCCTGGGTGCATTGAGAAGGGAGTATAAAAGGTGGGCACCATCTTAGTTCAGTGCAGAGAAGTCTGAGCAGAAGTGGCAGGGAGCAGGGGCTCTGCATGAGCTCTGCTCCGGAGGCGGGCCTAGTAACAGAGGCCCAGGCCTGCAAGAGGGAGAAGGAAGGAAGAGGAGCGGAGAAGGCTCCAGGAACGAGGAATGAAGGGATCCCAGGGGTGCGGACGGGCGAGTCGCCACCGCACGCCCGAATCCACCTGCGTGGAGGGGTCAGGCCAAAGGGGGAGACCGGTCCCCGAACTAGTGGAGGCAGGAAACGACCCTCAGCTAGAAACCGGAGGCTCTGACATTTTATGTGGCGCAGCCCCTTGCTCCACCCGCTAGGAAGGCACCACATAGGGTCAGGGAAACTGGCGCCAAGTTTACCAAGAGGAGGCCCGAGGCAGCCGGACAGAAGTGTTGGTAAGAAAGGCCAGACAAAGGACACACAAAGGGGGTCCTGTGAAGCGCTCCAAAGTTATCTGGGAGTTGTCTGAGCCCCTCACCTGGTGAGCACAGTACGACGTGGGCAGCCGTTACCTGCAGACGTGGTCTGGATAATAAGAACTGTGAGTAAAGGCCCTGAACTGCATCACTGACTCCGTGTCGTTACTGCTGCTGCCCTGCACCATCACCCCCATCCTCCGCATACACTGCCCTGAGGCTATACTCCTCCCGTGGGGAGTTATGCTACGCTCTGCTGCACCCACAACACCAGCCTTAGCGGTCTGCCCTGTAGCGGCGGTTCACTCTGACCGCAATCCACGGGTGGCGTAGTCGGACATTTAAACATCAAAACCACATAAATAGTTCCGCCACTGGTTTGACCGCCCTGAGCCACGGAACCGGATCGCCGCCACGAAGACTACAACCACCAGCATCCACCAAAAAGGGTCCGGCTCCGGGTGTCCCAAGGCCCAGGGGGTGCGTCAGAACATTTTCATCACCTTTCACAATCACCAATGGGACAAGGCAGGGATGTCCTCTGTCCCCTCTCTTATACATCCTAGTGACGGAGCACCTGCTCTCATCAATTCGCCATAACCCCAATATTAGGTGGATTGAGGTGGGAGGCACCGAGTACAAGTGCTCTCTATTTGCTGATGATGTCCTAGTATATATCACTCAATCACATATATCCATCCCTGCTGTTATGGCTGAAATAGATCACTTTGTTACATGGTAAAATTTTAAAATCAATGCAGCGAAGTCTGAGGCCCTCGATGTCTCCCTCCCTAAATCCATATAGGATTCCATCCAGTCCAACTTTCCCTTTGCCTGGCCCTCACAGGGTATCAAATACTTAGGAATTCCTATTCATAGAGACCTCTCCCATCTATGTTATCTTAATTTTGGGCCCTTTATTGAACAATTCCATACAGACCACGGTTGGCAAGTTGGAACTGTGAGATTCACTACGTGCACCACTGGTATTTTGTGGAAAAGCACATGTAAGATTCTGCAACAGTCTCTGCTGATACTCCTGCATGCGTGCATCCCTTTCTATGGCAGGAATAATTTCTGCAAATTTACTTTTGTACCGGGGATCTAACAGTGTGGCAACCCAGTAGTCAGGATTATTTCTAATTCTCACAATTCGAGGGTCATGTTGCAGGTTGTGCAGCAAGAAGGCACTCATGTGTGTTGCGCATCCAGGAGCACCAAGTCCCTGTTGTGTTGGTGGCGAGGTAACAATCATGCTTCCTTCCTCTGTCCTCTCCCCCCAACCTCGCACAACAGAAATGTGATCAAGGTCTCCCTCATCTGATGAGTCTTCCATCAGTTCGTCCTCCACTTCTTCCTGGGCTCCTGCACCTTCCTCACTAGTTTGGCTGCTACCATGCGCCCTGGTAAAATCATCTCCCCCACCCTCACATGCCTGCCGCCCTGGTGCTGCCGACGGTCTGGACCTTGCAGATGTTAGCCCTTCCGCATACAACTCCTCCTCCTCTACTTCCTCCACCTCCTCTTGTGCCACCACCTGACTCCGAATTCTGTTTAACATGTGCTCCAGCATGTAAATCACCGGAATAGTCATGCTGATAATGGCATCGTCAGCACTAAACATCTTCGTCGCCATTTCAAAACTGTGCAGAAGGGTGCATAGGTCCCTGATCTGAGACCACTCCTCCAGCGTGATTTGCCCCACCTCTGAATCTCGTTGGCCCAGGCTATACGTCAGAACGTATTGCACCAGGGCTTGTCGGTGCTGCCACAGTCGCTGCAACATGTGCAGAGTTGAATTCCACCGGGTAGGCACATCGCATTTTAGCCGGTGAAGTGGCAGGCCCAACGACTTCTGTAGAGATGTAAGTCGCTGAGCTGCGGGATGCGAATGGCGGAAGTGAGCACACAGCGACCGTGCCCTCTGCAGAAGGCCATCTAGTCTGGGATAGTGGGCTAAAAATTGCTGGACAACCAGGTTCAACACGTGAGCCATACAAGGCACGTGTGTGACATTGCCCCGGTGAAGGGCCGCACCCAGGTTTGCAGCATTGTCGCACACGGCCTTCCCTGGTTTCAGGTCCAGTGGAGACAACCATTCATGAAATTGGTTCTCCAGAGCTGACCACAACTCCTCAGCTGTGTGATTCACATTTCCCAGACATTTCAATGTAAAAACCGCCTGATGACGTTGAGCCCTACTGCCAGCATAGTAAGGAGGTGTGCAGGATCCCTTCTGCGCAGTTAGAAAGCTTGTGGCATGACCAGACAGGCTTTGGGTGCAGGTGGAAGACCGAGAGGAGGTTGAGGAGGCAGAAGCAGTGGAGGAAAAATGACATAAAGAGGATTGACGCACAACTCGTGGGGACGGCAAGACTTGGACAGCAGCCCCTTGTCCTGCTGTCACCATAGTTACCCAGTGCCCAGTCAGCGACATGTAACGCCCCTGTCCATGCCTACTCGTCCAAGTGTCTGTGGTGAAATGCACCCTGTCACACACAGAGTTTCTCAAAGAAGCGGTGATGTTGTGTGCGACATGCTGGTGGAGCGCAGGCACACCTTTCTTTGAGAAGTAGTGCCGACTGGGCATCTGGTACTGGGGCACTGCGACGGACATAAGGTCTCGAAAATCCTCTGTGTCCACCAGGCGGAAAGGCAGCATTTCTGTAGCCAAGAGCTTGCAGATGGTGAAATTCAACCTCTTAGCTTTCTCATGGCTAGGAGGAAATGGTCTTTTACTTGTCCACATCTGAGGGACCGAGGGCTGGCTATTGTGCTTAGACGGGGTTGATAAGGGTGTCCCCGGCAAACTGCCGGTCTGTGAGGAAGATGCAGGCGGACATGTTAGGTTGCCTTGATCCAAAGGTGGTGCTATCGATGTCGGACAGCGCTCAAGACCAGCTGGTGTTACCACCTCCAAAGAAAATGATGACCTGCCAATCACGCTGGCTGTTGCGGGTAAAGAGGTGGCAGGTCTGCGCCCCAAAACAGGTGTGACTGCTGTCCCCCCAGTCACAGAGGATGAAGAGGCCGCGGATGCACAAGATATGGCAGACGGTGGTTGGCCCGGCCGGCTAGACCGCATTGTAGCACACTGAGCTTCCCACTGCAACTTATGCTTCATGTCCATGTGCCGGTTCATGCATGAAGTACTCAAACTATGTATTTTTTGGCCTCTACTTAGCTTTTGCTGACAAATGTTACAGATAACACGAGTTGGGTCATCTTTATCGATCTGAAAAAATGCCCAGGCTATGCAAGGCTTAGCACCCATGCGACCTGAAGAGCCACCACGACTTATGGTGAGAGGCAGAGTTGTGTTTGAGGATGCAGTTGTTGACGTGCTTCCAGTACTACGTCTCTGTCCAGGAAGGCACAACCTGACCTCGTCGTCACTAGCATCTTCCTCCACCTCCTCTGCTGACCTCATCTCTTGGCTGACTGTGGGTTGACAGTAAGTGGGATCTCCGAGCTCATCATCATCACCCTGTGCGTTATCACACCCGTCGTCCTCAGAGCCAACCTGTTCCTGCCCTGACAAAAAACTAAAGTTGTCGCTCCAATCAGGTATTTGAGTCTTATCATCGTCTTCCTCATTGTCTCCACCAACAGGAGTTACAGTTTGGGAATGAGGGTCTACATTATGGTCAGAACCTTCTGCGTCTGGTCCTGGATCCGACTCATAAAGATTCTGGGCATCAGTGCAGATCATTTCCTCGTCTGGATTCACAGAAGCGCTGGAGTCGACCTCTGATTCCCAGGCTATAGTATGAGTAAACAGCTCTGCAGACTCAACCATCTGTTCTACCTCATACTCAGACGGGCAGCTGGAGATTTGGGAGCTGTGAGGAAGCAAGTGCGATTTGGGTGACACCTTTGAGGACTGGAGTATTTGTGATGTTGAAGTTGATGTGGAGGAGAGCCCACTTAAAGGAGCACTTGATATCCGTTGAAGCACCTGCTGTTTTTGTGCCTCATCTGGAATTTGTAGCGATTGGCGTGGCCGTAAGAAAGGGATCTTATCACATTGTCCGCTAAAAGAAGTAGACATTTTAGTTTGGCTGGAAGATGGTCTTTCTTCTGCACCTACCCCACGGACACAACCTTTTTTCCCCTTCCCAACACGCCTATTCCCCTTTCCACCAGCAGCAGGCCTTTTTCCACTCATTTTGGTGGTTAACTAATTCACAACTCTGGAGTTGTTTGCACAAAAAAACAATGGATGGTAACCGAGCAGAGCTGAGTGGCCAAACTGTGGTATTAGGCCAAAACTATTGGCTGGGTTAGATGCAGAAAAAAATTATTTTTAATTTGCAACCTGATGGAGGTCAGTATAGATGGACTAATAGACCAAGTCCCACACACCGCTAGAAGCCCAAATATTTTTTCAGAGCTAGATGCAGAAAATTTTTTTATTCAATTTGCAACCTGATGGAGGTCAGTATAGATGGACTAATAGACCAAGTCCCACACACTGCTAGAAGCCCAAATATTTTTTCAGAGCTAGATGCAGAAAAAAAATATTTTTAATTGCAACCTGATGGAGGTCAGTATAGATGGACTAATAGACCAAGTCCCACACACTGCTAGAAGCCCAAATATTTTTTCAGAGCTAGATGCAGAAAAAAATTATTTTTAATTTGCAACCTGATGGAGGTCAGTATAGATGGACTAATAGAACAAGTCCCACACGCTGCTAGAAGCCCAAATATTTTTTCAGAGATAAATGAAGAAAAAAATTATTTTTAATTTGCAACCTGATGGAGGTCAGTATAGATGGACTAATAGACCAAGTCCCACACACTGCTAGAAGCCCAAATATTTTTTCAGAGCTAGATGCAGAAAAAAATTATTTTTAATTTGCAACCTGATGGAGGTCAGTATAGATGGACTAATAGACCAAGTCCCACACACCGCTAGAAGCCCAAATATTTTTTCAGAGCTAGATGCAGAAAAAAATTATATTCAATTTGCAACCTGCTGGAGGTCAGTATAGAAGGACTAATAGAACAAGTCCCACACACTGCTAGAAGCCCAAATATTTTTTCAGAGCTAAATGAAGAAAAAAATTATTTTTAATTTGCAACCTGATGGAGGTCAGTATAGATGGACTAATAGACCAAGTCCCACACACTGCTAGAAGCCCAAATATTTTTTCAGAGCTAGATGCAGAAAAAAATTATATTCAGTTTGCAACCTGATGGAGGTCAGTATAGATGGACTAATAGAATGATGCTATGCCCAAAAGATTTTACTTCACTAGGTGCAGTAAAAAAATTGGTATTCTATACACAGGTGGTATATCTTGCAACACAGATAGGCTACTCCACTGACTAACACACTCTGCAATAGGCCAAAAAGGATTAGCTTTGCTAGATTCAGCCAAATGCTGTGAAAAAAACTTGCACAGCACTGGCACAGACCTGCCTGGCAAAAACTGATAGGAACTGATGTAACCTAGTCCTGAAAAGGACTCCAATTACAATTAGTCTTTACTCCCACAATCTATCTATTTAAGAGCACAGACCTGCCTGATAAAAGTCGTAGGAAATGCTGTAACCTAGTCCTTAAAAGGACTGCAATCACAACTATTCCCTACTCCCAAGCTATCTGTATATTTGTGCGAAAATTGGCTTGAAATTAACAAGGTATAGCGCACACAGCAACAGCGGTGCCGTCTAACACGCAGCTGCAGCAGTGAGAAAATGGTGGCGACGGGGAAAATGGCTTGGTCTTATAGGGCAAGGACATGTGACATACACTGCCAATCACACATGCCCTTGCTTGTGTGAAAAAAAGCACTTTGCTCCGTGTGTGCGCTGCTGATAGGCTGACAGATTGCACCTCCCCACTGCAAATGCGGGAAAGAGAAAAAAAAATGGAGATCTTCAATGTTCCTGCAGAGATCCATCCCCTGCCCCTCCCCCCGCCCCGCTGTACACTCAAACTGCGTATTAACATTAATTTTCATCATTACTGAGAAAAAATCCAGTTATGATTTTGGTGCACGAACAGTTATCGAACATAACCTCGAACAGCCGAATTTTTCTCAAATTGTTCGTGTTTGCCGACCGGCTCGAACACCGCCCAAAACAGCTCGAATTTGAGATTGGCGAACAGTTCGAGTAGAACAACGCTCATCTCTAATTATAAGGTAGACCCTCCCTTGAATACTGGCTAGCATAAGAGGCCTGGTCAGTCTGTGAGCAAGCAGGAGTTCCCCTGGCCAGGTGGAGTTGTAGGCCTCCCCGTCTGTCTGCACTATTCCTGGCTACCTTGCTGTAAGCGGGTAGAAGTAGCCCACGTCACTGAGTGTACCGTGTAGTGCTCACCCGTATGGCTGGTGACTTGGGGCCTTCTGTTAGCCTCCGCTCCACGACGGCGGTGCTGGTCCCTTGCTTGTGACTGAGCCTCCGGGCTTCTATTGCCAGAGGACCTGAAATCCCCTGCCGGCTGGTTTCTGCTGCTGGATATATAAGTCCTCACAGCCTCGGTCTCCTGTGTCCGGTTCCTATTGTCTTCTGCCAGGGCGAGCTCTGCTCAGCTTCCAGCCCCTGGTCTTTAGCTCCTAGCTCCTACAGAGCTCCTTGCTGTTACTTTCCCCTGCTCTCACTCTGACTCTGACTGTTCTCTGTTCTCTGACTCACTCAACCCCGCCCCAGATCCAGTTTATAAGGGCAGAATTCTCCCCTCCCAGGACTGGGGCAGGAGGATGTTGCATGTTTAAGGGATCCTGACCAGGAAACCTCCCACTTGCTCTCCGACGTAATATCTCTATTACTGTGGTGACCAGACCCCTGGGGTGCCACATATGGCTCTTGTAAGGGGCATTGCAGTTCCTCATAATTTTTGGAAAGCCTTCCATTCACTGCTTAGGCCAACAGTGCACAGAAGACCCAGTTGCTATAAATGGAAAAAAAGGTTTAGTTAACGCCCGCTGACCTCCATGTCATTTCCAAGGGGCATTGGAGTGCCTCGAAATTTTTGGTAGGCATTGCACTCACTGTATGCCCTATAACTGTGTAGCCGAACCGCTCCTTTTGTTACAGAAACACATCCTACAAGACATATCTGGTTGACTGGCCTGATATTGATGTGAATGGTCCCTGTTCCTCCTGCTCTTTCTCCTTTGCCACTACCTCATCCATCATTTATCACCTGAAGCTTTGTTTTAACGGGAGTCATAGTACTTGGATAGTAGCAGGAAAACATCCAGCAATCCTCGGAGGAGGTAGGATATGCGCCAAAACGCTGACCACCTCAGGCCTAGCCGCTACTACATACATGCGCTTGCATTACAACAAAACAAAGCAGATGCTAACTTCTATCATCCTCATCATGCTCCTCACCTTGGCACTCTCAACTCCCCTGATGGAGAAGCCAGGGCCCACCGGAGGAGTCTGATAGTCCAGTGGGCTCGGCCAATGCTGCCCTAAAGCAGGCCAGGCTAAGAAAAGTGTGGGAATGGTTACCGGGACAAATAGGGGTGGCTGGGGACCGAGTATGGACACCCGGCCACCCCCTGGAGGCTGGGGAGCAAGCGGGGACACCCGGCCACCAGGTGGCTGGGGACTGAGTATGGATACCTGGCCGCCGACACAGCCATGGCGTGGTGGCCAGATTCCGCCTCCGCATGCCTAAAAGGCCCAATTTAAAGTGCAAGCAAGCAAGCAGTATGGTATTGCAGCCTGGGGGTGGGTGGGTGGCAGGCTGCATACTTGCGCTTGCATTGCAAGGAATGGGAGAGGCACAATTGAACACTGCCCTGGGACAAGGACTTGAATGGGGATAGTTGCAAGTCTGCAACGACAGGTGCAAGGTGGGAGGCATCTTCACATGTACCATGAACAGGGGTTTGGCATGCACACACTACAGCGGAATAGGCTCTCCTTCCCACTAAATGCACTGGGGAGGGCACAGGTAATGTTTTGGTATACGTGCTTAATCTTATGTATAAGGCACACCAGGACAAATAGGGGCGGCTGGAGACTGATTATGGATAGTTCGCTGCCGAAGCAGCCATGAGGTAGTTGCCAGCTTCGGCCTCCTCCAAACTAAAAGGCCCCATTTCAAGTGCAAGCTAGCAGTATGGAATTGCAGCCTGGGGGTGGGTGGGTGGCAGGCTGCACACTTACACTTGCATTAAAAGAAAACATAGCAGATGCCAACTTCTGTCATCATCATCATGCTCCTCACCTTGGCACTCTCAACTCCACCGATGGAAAAGTCAGGGCCCACCGGAGGAGTCTAGTTCTCTGGTGGGCTCGTCCAATGCTGCCTAAAGCAGGCCGGGCTAAGAAAAGTGTGTGGGGGGATGTTCCAAGCTGAAATAGGGGCGGCTGGGGACCGTTTATGGACACCCGGCTGCCCCCAGGCGGCTGGGGACCGTGTGTGGACACCCGGCCGCGGGGCGGCTGGGGACCGAGTATGGACACCTGGCCGCCGGGCAGCTGGGGACTGATTATGGATTCCAGGCCGCCAACACAGCCATGACGTGGTGGCCAGATTCCGCCTCCACATGCCTAAAAGTCCCAATTTCAAGTTCAAGCAAGCAAGCAGTATGGTATTGCAGCCTGGGGGTGGGTGGGTGGCAGGCTGCATACTTACGCTTGCATTGCAAGGAATGGGGGAGGTACAATTATACACTGCCCTGGGACTAGAACTTGCATGGGGATAGTTGCAAGTCTGCATCTTCTGATGCGGCAAGGATCACTTATGATGGGCACACTTTTAGACAGTGACCTGGGAGTCAGAGATGCTTCCAGGGGTCTTCCCCATGCTGTTCCCATGTCTTTTCAGCACTTTATGCATGTGTCACACAGCACATGGCCAGATAAGGTTGTAAAATGTTAAAATGACATTTCCCGGTGAATGCATTTGTCATAGTTGAAAGCAATACAAAAGTGCAAAAACACATAAAAAATGCTACTTGTGAACATAGCCGAAGGTGTGGAGGAGTATTTTTGTTTTTGGTCATTTATTTTAACTTATACACAAGTCTTTTCCCTGGAAAGGATGTTCCTTAACATATTTCACAGGAAAAAAGTTTCACTTTCGTTTTTGAACGTTTTATTGTGAGCCCGTAAAAGTGGCTTAATACCTCTGACCACGTTGTTGACAGCAGTGACCTGGGGGTCAGAAATGCTTCCTGGGGCGATCCCCATGTTGTCCCCATGTCATTTGAGCACTGTCACTATCGTTTTGGGCACTTGTTAGGCTTTTAAAAGACTGCCGGGGTGCCACCACAAAAATGCTCGAGTCTCCCATAGACTAACATTGGGCTCGTTGCTCGGGTCGAGCACCCGAGTATCACGGCGAGCTCGGCCCGAGCTTCGAGCACCCGAGCATTTTAGTGCTCGCTCAACACTAGCACACACCTGTCTATATAAGACCTCACAGCTCACAGTGCATGTCAGACCAGATGTGAATCATGAGCTCAAAGGAACTGCCCAAGGAGCTCAGAGTCAGAATTGTGGCAGGGCACAGATCTGGCCAAGGTTACAAAAGAATTTCTGCATTACTCAAGGTTCCAAAGAGCACAGTGGCCTCCATACTCCTTAAATGGATGAAGTTTGGGACCACCAGAAGTATTCCTAGACCTGGCCATCTAGCCAAACTGAGCAATCGTGGGAGAAGAGCCTCAGTGAGAGAGGTAATGAGGAACCCCAAAATCACTGTGGCTGAGCTCCAGAAATGCAGTAGGGAAATGGGAGAAAGTTCCACAAGGTCAACTATCACTGCAGCCCTCCACCAGTCAGGCCTTTATGGCAGAGTGGCCTGATGGAAGCCTCTCCTCAGTGCAAGACATATGAAAGCCCATATAGAGTTTGCTCAAAAACACATGAAGGACTCTCAGACTATGAGAAATAAGATTCTTTGGTCTGATGAGACAAAGATAGAACTTTTTGGTGATAATTCTAAGTGGTATGTTTGGAGAAAACCAGGCACTGCTCATCACCTGCCCAATACAATTGTGGCGCCTCTGCGGGTTCAGTCGCCACAGAGGTACTGCATCTCACCCAGAGGTGTGGTATCCCACTCTCAGGTAAGGATAGAGTCCTGCCCGGGACCCTAACACCTGCATCCAACAAATCCACTTCAGCAGGGCAGGGCAAGATTGCTCCTCTGGGAGAGCACAGTCCCTGGTCCCTGACTGGAGTGGAGGGAAACCTAGTGAGGGGGAACCATGTAGTGGGTGTGGGTGGAGGACGTAGTTCAGGGGAGCACAGGAATAGAACCTGTATAAAAGGGGGAGCCATCTTAGAAAGACAAGCCAGTCAGAGGAGGAGAAGTGAAAGGAGCAGATGCTCTGCAGGAGCTCTGCTCGGGAGGTGGACCTAGCCCGAGAGGCCCAGGACTGAGAGAGGAGAGGGAGCAGGAGAAAGGCTCCAGGATCAGAAGGGATCCCAGGGGTACGGGAAGTGCTGGACGCCACCCGTACACCCGAATCTGCCAGGCGGTGGAGGGATCGAGCCACAGAGGGGACCGGCCCCTAAACTAGTGGAACTACAAGGCTCAGCTAGGAACCGGAGGCTGCTGTACTTGCAAGGTGCAGTGGCCGCAACTGCAATTATATCGCCAAAAAGGTGGCCACAGAGGGTCCAGGGGACTGCAGGTCGCCCAACAAGACCCGAGGCTACCGGATTGGGACACTGATTGCGAGGCGCAGGGCAGGAGGGCGAGAGCCAGCGCAGGAAGACGACTGAGGAAGGCACATAGAAAGGAGTCCTGTCAGGCACTCTTGAAATACCTGAGAGATTGCTGAACCCCCGCCTGGTGAACGCAGCACGACGTGGGAGGTTGTAGTCCGGAACCTGTAACCTGAGGAACTTATCAACTGTGAGTAAACTCGGAAGACTGCACCCCACTGTCTCTGTGATTATTATCTGCACCATCACCCCTGCACTACAATGCCCAGCACAACCTATAACATCTACACTGCCCTGGAGCTAAGCTCTACCTGTGGAGAGCCACACCAGCTTTGCTGCACTAACATCAGCTCCAGAGGACCTGCTTCGCAGTGGCGGCTCTACATAGCCGCATACCAAAGGTGGCGTCACGAACTTTATATATATGAAAACTTTATTAATTCCCCTGTAAATATCCCCTTTTGATTGACCGCCCTGGGTCACGGACCGGGTCACCGCCACTGTGACATCTCCCCTAGCAACGACCGGCCCGGCACCGAGTACCCCACTGCCCAGGGAGCGCGTCACAATTCCAACAGTGAAACATGGTGGTGGCAGCATCATGCTATGGGGGTGTTTTTCAGCTGCAGTGACAGGACGACTGGTTGCAATTGAAGGAAACATGAATGCGGACAAGTACAGAGATATCTTGGATGAAAACCTCTTCCAGAGTGCTCTGGACCTCACACGTGGCCAAAGTTTCACCTTCCAACAAGACAATGACCCTAAGCACACAATTTAAATAACAAAGGAGTGGCTTCAGAACAACTCTGTGACCATTCTTGACTGGCCTAGCCAGAGCCCTGACCTAAACCCAATTGAGCATCTCTGGAGAGACCTGAAAATGGCTGTTCACCATCCAACCTGACGGAACTGGAGAGGATCTGCAAGGAAGAATGGCAGGTGTGAAAAACTTGTTACATCATTCCCAAGAAGACTCATGGCTGTACTAGCTCAAAAGGGTGCTTATACTCAATACTGAGCTAAGGATCTGAATACTTATGACCATGTGATAGTTCAGTTTTTCTTTTTTAATAAATTTGCAAAAATGTCTACATTTCTGTTTTTTTCAGTCAAGATGGTGTGCAGAATGTACTTTAATGAGAAAAAAATTGAACTTTTTAGAATTTACCAAATGGCTCCAATGAAACAAAGAGTGAAAAATTTAAAGGGGTCTGAATACTTTCCATATGAAAGGGAAAGAGCGTGAAATTTATAGTCTGCATGTGCTCCTGAATTTACTAGAGAATTGCATTATCATTTTACTTTTTTAGCATTGTTAGAATAATATGGTATGAAGTTGTCATATGTATGATTTTCAAACACAGTCATGCTTGTAATATAAATACAAATAATGAACCAAATGGGAAAACCCATGTAATTATCCCTCTCAAAACAGGCTATAAAACTTAGCTTTTAATCTCTTTATTAAAATGTGAATGTAGAGGGTATTAAAATATTATCCTTAAATGATAAATAGACTAAAATCTATAATGTTCTGATGGCACGTGGGGTGTCACCACTAGATCAGAATGGGATAAATTGATTTCAGCACATGTCCCCCCAACATGTTTCACCACATAAGTGGTGTCATCAGGGGATGGGACACTAACATGATCATAGAGGGATGTTTAGAGAGGGATAATTACATGGGTTTTCCCATTTGTTTCATTATTTGTATATACATACCTTCAAGGCTATTTTTTCCTCTCTGTTTGTGATATTATAATATAAATACATGACAATTCTAGCTTACAAGCATTTCTAAAATGTGAGTAAAAATGCATTTAAAGTCGACCTGTCACCAGGTAAAAAAAAGTGACCAGTTTTTGCTCTTATTTTATTCCTGCTGTTCCCAAGTATTGTGTTTTTTATTGTTTTTTTTTTAAATCTGCCATACGATTCCTGAGATATGGGTCTTTTTATCCAGTGCTAATTTTTATGCTCTTTTAAAAGGGGACGTAAGTCACAGGGTAATAGTGCAGAACAGCCTAAAGAAACGCCCCAGAAGATCCTGTGAGCAACGCCCCCTCGTAAAGACCATAAAACATAGCAATAAATGAAGGGCCCATATATCTGGAATCGTGTGGCGAATTTTTAAAAATTGAAAACTGGAATATTTAAGGTAGCAGTGGGAATAAAATAAGAGCGAGGTCAGCTTTTACCTGCTGATAGGTGACTTTAACTATTAAGAAATTTATATGAACTCACAGATATATCTAGTTGAAACCAAAACCGAAGAAATGAACCAGAGCATAAGTCGGTGTACATGCAATGTGTAAGAGCACATTCACACTGCTGCCACCTCACAGACAAAACCCCCCAAAAAACTAAATCAGCATATACCCTGTAGTAAGTAAATAAGTTGGGCCCCTGTCCTGCTCTGTCCTTATCTACATTGAGGTCGGCTGACACAAGGTGGGGTTTTAATACTAGAGACCAAATAGGACTGTCCTGATTGGGTACATCTTGTTGTGGTGGGATGGATTTTATGCTTTTTTTGATCAAAATAGTGTTAACTAAGTACCCTATGTTATATACATGTACTATTACTATTTACTTACTATAGAGTATATGCTGATTTTATTTTTTTCTTGGGTATTATCTGTGAAATGGCCCCAGTGTGAACGTGCTCTTACACATTGCGCATATACCAACTTATGTTTCTGCTCATTCTTTGGTTTTGCTGTAGTTTTTTGTACTTTGTATAAACGTGGTGTGGCTCCCCCTTTCTGTGCTAGGCATTTCATCTATATGGCTTTCCATGGACCGGTATCTGAACAGTCGACCCCTGTCCTGCTCTGCCCTTATCTACATTGAGTTTGGCTCACACAAGGTAAGGTACACCTTGTCACGGTAGGAGGGTTCTTAGACTTTTTTTGATCAAAATAGTGTTACCTACATATCTTATGTTATTTACATGTACTATTACTATTTATTTATTTATTTAATTGCTACAGGGTATATACTCATTTTTATTTTTCTTGGGTTTCTACATCTAGGTGAAAGCCACATGGGAATTTGAAATCAAGAATAAAAACACAAAATCTTCTCATTGATGAAACCCCAGAAAATATATGTATGCTTCTGACGTGCCCCCTGGGCCAGTGCTGTAGTGCGGCGCACGTGTGCGCGGGGGAATAACCGGAGCCGGATCCGATGGGGGTAGTAGTCTCCGAGTGGCGGGGACCCGGTCCGTGCCCAGGGTGGTCAAACTAAGTGTGTGGCAGTCTTTGTAGATGTTGTTTAAGTGTCGACTACGCCACCCGTTGATTTGCGGTCGCAAGGCCGCCGCTGCAGAACAGTCCGCTGAGGCCGGTGGTATGTGTGCAGCAATGGTGGTATAACCCCCAACGGGAGAGGTATGGCCTCAGGGCAGCTGGTGCGGGTGAAGGGAGTGATAGAAAGGGGCATCCCGGTACCTTTAGTGCTGGTAGTGCGATGGAACACAGAGACTGATTGCAGTTTTCAATGCTTTACTCACAGATGTTATCAGTGTCAGTCCTGCAGATGATGACGACCCGAGCCGTGCTGCGTCCACCAGGTACGGGGCTCGACCAACCCCCAGGCAGTTCCAGAGTGTGACCTTGAACTCCTTTCTCCGTTCCTTTCTCTGGCCGTCCCCACTAGGGACCCACCCATGTCCAGCTTCCTCGGGCCTTCTGGTGGCAAAACCTATCTCCGGTTTCCCTGACCCTATGTGGCGTGCCTTCGTGGTGAGTGTAGTGAGTGGTCGCGCCAAGACGTGGCCACGACCTCCGGTTCCTGGCTGAGGATAAGTGGCCTCCACCAGTTCGGGATCCGGTACCCTGATCTGCCAACCCTTCACCCGCTGACTCCTAGCGTGTTCGGGTTCCCTCTTCCTTCATGTCTCTGGGCCTTTCTCCAGGTTCCATTCCTTCCTTGTTCCTTGTTCCTTTCCTCTTGTCTTTCTCTCTCTTGCTCCCTTCAGGAGCAGCACCCAGACAGGGCTGCTGCTCCCTGTCACTACTCTTCTCCTCTTCTTCTGTCTGACTGAACTCCTAAGATGGTGCCCACCTTTTATACTCCCTCTGACACCCGAGCCCAGGTGACTAGCCACCAATGGGCTCCTTCCTATGCCCAGAGTCCCTCCCCTCTCTGCTCCTGCACCACTGGGATATTCCTCCCCCCCCTCCCACTCCAGCCAGGGACAGATGCTGTCGTACCTGCACATCTATCTGGTGGGAGTACCGTTGATCTGTCCCCCGGAAATGGGATGTATGTGGTGCATGCAGCTAACTGAGTTCTAGTCCACACTCCATCCTTACCCGGGAGTGGAATACCACACCTCTGGTTCGAGGTGCAATACCCCTGTAGCAGCCGAGCCCTCGGGGTGCTACATTCCCCCCTGGTAAACCACAGCACGTCCTCGGGCTGAAATAGAGTAAAAACAATTTTTAAAGTGTACGTACACATAAAACACATCAACTTTCATCCATCCCTTTATGGGAGGTTTTCTTAACAGCTGGCTAATGCCACCGGAACTCTTTTACAAAAACACTATGTAAAACTTTGGCATCATATCAAATTTCACATTAAGGCATTCTCAAATAAAACATTCTTGAATTCTCGGGTTCTTGGGATCTTGGGATCTGGCCGCTCTCAGTCCTCGGTCAGGTTAGGGATAAGGGCAAAAATAGGCAACAGTTCTCTTTCTGTCCCAACGGGGACCACACTCTTAGTGGAAACAGTCCCACAACAGTCCTTATACCCGGTCGGGTAACTATTTACATCTCCTCTTTTACCGTTTACGATTAACGGTGTGCTCCACACGCTCCTTTCTCTTCCTCAGGTTCAGACCCGTCCGGGCCCTCTTTCTCCTCCTCCTCCTGGTACGATTGCTCCTCTTCTTCCTTGACCCGGTGGACATGAAGGGCGTACCACCCCTTCACTCCCTTATGCCTGGTATAGGTGACGGTATCTCCAGGCACCAGGTCCCGTCCACTGTGCCCCTCCGGTAGGTGGGACTCTACGTCGCTCCTGTTTACAAACACCTGGCTTATGGTCTTCGGGTCTTGGATGATGCCCCAGCCACATGCCATGTGAAACTTAACAACAGTCCCGGTGACTCGGGGACCGTGAGCTGTACGGGGGGGTCCTGGCGGGTCCTTGTCTTCTGCTCCACGTTTTTAATGTGGAGCCACTCCTCCTTCACTTTCCTCTCTCTCCGCTCCCGCTCAAACGTTGCCAGTTGTTGGCGGCAGGTCTCATAGCGCCGGGCGGCGCCCGCCCGGGTCTCCTGAGTGAACCCCATCAGGTCTTCTCCAGTGGGGTCCCCCTCGAATTGGGCGTCCTCCAGCGGGGTGAAGAGAGGTCCACGGGCTCCGGAGCTGGGATTAGCGGTTCATCTGGGGCCCTTGCTCCTACGGGATGACTCTTCCTGGAGCGGGGGTTGGTGTACTCAGGCGGCCAGACGAATGGTGTCCCATCCGGGCAGGTGTGCTGCTCATACAGGTCTTTCCCCAATGATGGCACGACTGGGGGCCCCGGCTGGGGTGCAGCGCCCGCGGACACTCGGCCTTTTAACCAGGCCGGTGACTTTCTGATCGTGCCCGGTGTTGGGGAGCACGGTTCAGGGCGAGGCTCCGCTGCAGAGCTTGCTGCTGGAGGGCTGACTACTGCTGGTGGAGGTACGGTGGGCGGTGCGGCACCCAGAGCTTCGGGTCCCGCGGCGGGAGGTAGGGGCAGGTCCGCGGCCTCAGGGCCCGGAGTAACGGCGTTCCCCTTACTTGTCGTTGCGGCCTCCCCCGCGGCGTCGTCCCCGGCCTCCGGTCCGCTTCTGCTGCCTCTCGGGATCGACGCGGTGCTGGATGGTGGCTGCACCTCCGGTTGGCAGGTCAGCGTGCGCCGGGTCAACTCCTCCTTCCACCCGGCGAGCACGTCTCGTTGCGCCCAGATCATCCTCCTGTTCAGCTCTTCCAGCGCGGCCTGCGCGTACTCCGGTTCTTCCTTCTGGAGCACCGCTAGCAGCTCTGCAATCTGGTATGGCGGCTGTGGCGGTGAAGCTCTCCTCCATATCCGACATCCTCCTCCCCCCTAGTGGACCGTGGCCTACCTTGCGATGATCCTCTTCCGTAGGCCGCGGCTCCGCAGTGGATCGTCAGGGTTGAGGACCTTCCGTCGCGCTCCTGTGACGTCGGCGTCACTGGGCTCCTTCCAGGACCTTACGCAACGTCCGGACGTGAGGCGGGGCTTCAGTTCTCGTGGGCTTTCGGAGTCCACACCCCTCTTCTTCTCGCGCGGCGTCCTCAAGATGGCGCCCAATGGCGGGAAAACTCCACGGATGGCGGAAAGAAGGCAGAAGATGGCGTCGGATGGCGGGAATCGGCTCCGGATGGCGGGAAACGACTCCAGACGGCGGGAAACTTCACCACAGGTAAGTAAAAAGTCTCTTTTTCAGGCACGCAGTACCCGGTGGTTACGGGCACGAGATCCTGCCGACTACGCCAAAAGTTGACGCGCCCCCTGGGCCAGTGCTGTAGTGCGGCGCACGTGTGCGCGGGGGAATACCCGGAGCCGGATCCGATGTGGGTAGTAGTCTCCGAGTGGCGGGGACCCGGTCCGTGCCCAGGGTGGTCAAACTAAGTGTGTGGCAGTCTTTGTAGATGTTGTTTAAGTGTCGACTACGCCACCCGTTGATTTGCGGTCGCAAGGCCGCCGCTGCAGAACAGTCCGCTGAGGCCGGTGGTATGTGTGCAGCAATGGTGGTATAACCCCCAGCGGGAGAGGTATGGCCTCAGGGCAGCTGGTGCGGGTGAAGGGAGTGATAGAAAGGGGCGTCCCGGTACCTTTAGTGCTGGTAGTGCGATGGAACACAGAGACTGATTGCAGTTTTCAATGCTTTACTCACAGATGTTATCAGTGTCAGTCCTGCAGGTGATGACGACCCGAGCCGTGCTGCGTCCACCAGGTACGGGGCTCGACCAACCCCCAGGCAGTTCCAGAGTGTGACCTTGAACTCCTTTCTCCGTTCCTTTCTCTGGCCGTCCCCACTAGGGACCCACCCATGTCCAGCTTCCTCGGGCCTTCTGGTGGCGAAACCTATCTCCGGTTTCCCTGACCCTATGTGGCGTGCCTTCGTGGTGAGTGTAGTGAGTGGTCGCGCCAAGACGTGGCCACGACCTCCGGTTCCTGGCTGAGGATAAGTGGCCTCCACCAGTTCGGGATCCGGTACCCTGATCTGCCAACCCTTCACCCGCTGACTCCTAGCGTGTTCGGGTTCCCTCTTCCTTCATGTCTCTGGGCCTTTCTCCAGGTTCCATTCCTTCCTTGTTCCTTGTTCCTTTCCTCTTGTCTTTCTCTCTCTCTTGCTCCCTTCAGGAGCAGCACCCAGACAGGGCTGCTGCTCCCTGTCACTACTCTTCTCCTCTTCTTCTGTCTGACTGAACTCCTAAGATGATGCCCACCTTTTATACTCCCTCTGACACCCGAGCCCAGGTGACTAGCCACCAATGGGCTCCTTCCCATGCCCAGAGTCCCTCCCCTCTCTGCTCCTGCACCACTGGGATATTCCTCCCCCCCCTCCCACTCCAGCCAGGGACAGACGCTGTCGTACCTGCACATCTATCTGGTGGGAGTACCGTTGATCTGTCCCCCGGAAATGGGATATATGTGGTGCATGCAGCTAACTGAGTTCTAGTCCACACTCCATCCTTACCCGGGAGTGGAATACCACACCTCTGGTTCGAGGTGCAATACCCCTGTAGCAGCCGAGCCCTCGGGGTGCTACACTTCTCTACAGAAAGACTAAAAAGCCATACAATGTACTGAAATCATGGAGGAAAACCTGCTGCTGTCTGCAGAGATTGGCAGCTTGAGGGATATACAGTATTGTCCAGCAGGGCAACTACGCCAATTACAAAGAAAAGGCTATGAAAGCTAGCAATAATGCTAATGCTCCAGATTAGTAAGTCACAGTCAGGCTTAAATCTGACAGAGAATTTGTATTTGGACTGGAAAATAATTAATGCTCCCAATGCAAGTAGACAGAGCTTGAACAGCTTTTCAGAATTAGGAAATATGCACTGTCCACAAAAGTGAGACCTGTTCACACAGAATCAAAACTGTTATTGATGCCAAAGATAGTTTTGCTAAATACTGACTAGAAGCATGTCATTGTCTAAGAAATTATTATATTTTTATGTTTCATACTGTATTGAAAATACAGCAGGTGAAATAAGTATTGCACACATCACCAATTTTCTAAGTAAATATATTTCTAAAGGTGCTATTCACAAGAAATTCTCACCAGATGTCAGTAACAACCCATCCAATCCACACAGGCAAAGAAATCATCCATAGATGGCCATAAATTAAGTTATGTGTAATAATGAGAAATGACACAGGAAAATAGTATTGAACATATGAAGAAAGAGAAGTGCAAAAAGCCACGGAAAGCCATGACACCAGCTGAAATCTATTAGTAATTGGAAAGCAATCCTGCCACGTAGTGAAAAATAATATCAGCTGGTTCAACCGATGACCTATAAAAAGCTGTCTCATTACTAAGATGCCACACAAGAAACATCTCATAATGGATAAAACCAGTGAGCTGTCTCAAGACCTTAGCAACCTTGTTGTTGTAACTATGCAGAAGAATTTTTTAAATACTGAAGGTTCCAGAGGGCAACTCAACCTCCATGGCCTGTATGCACTTTCACCACGCAAGCCTCCATTGGTGGACAAAAAGCATGTTTAAGCACGTTTTAAGTTTTCTCAAAAACATTTAGACAAGCCTGTAAAATACTGGGAGAATATAGTCTGCTCAGATGAGACCAAAATTGAACTCTTTGGATGCCATAATATACACTATAAATGTGCATGCAGGCCATGGAGGTTGAGTGCATTACTTATAGCTTTCTTTGAAACAATTGTACATGCTGATTCCAATTCTTTCTGTAGCTCTCCACAAGTGGTCCTTGGCTCTTAGACAATTTTTCTGATAATTCTTTTCACTCCTTTGTCTGAAATCTTGCAGGAGCACCTGGTCATGGGTGGTTTATGATGAAATGATGATCTTTCCACTTCCGGATTATGGCATCAACAGTGCTCACTGGATCCTTCAGCAACAATAAGGTTCCTAAGGTCTTGAGACAGCTTATTGGTTTTAACTATCATAAGATGTTTCTTGTGTGGCACCTTGGTAATGAGACACCTTTTTATAGGCTATCAGTTAAACCAGCTGATATTATTTTTCTCTAAGTGGCAGGATTCCTTTCTAATTATTGATAGATTTCTGCTGTTGTCATAACTTTCCATGACGTTTTGCACCTCTCTGTCTTCATGTGTGCAATACTTTTTTACTGTGCCATTTCTCATTATTACACATAACAATTTATGGACTTCTATGCATCTATGATTTGATTTCTTTGCCTGTGTGGATTGGATGGGTTGTTACCAATATCTAGTGAGAATTTCATGTTAATGGCATCTTTAGAAATATATTTGCTTAGAAAATTGGTGACGTGTTCAATACTTATTTCACCCGCTGTAGATAATTTAGTTTTTTTTCTTTGACATTTTCAAAACTTTTACTCTTAATTACTGTGATGAGAAAACCACAATGAGATATGAATGGACAAGGTTGATGAATACAATAGGCACTGTATGTTCATCAAAGCTAAAATAACACATGACATACAGATGGCAGGATGACTCAGAGAGGATGCTGTCTATTGTACCCTGAGAATTGCTGGCTGCTCTGCAAGTACACACAATCAGCTATACAAATAAATAGGCTGGGAACAACCTAGTGGGTACATCTAAATGAGCCCATACACAATAGACAAAAGTTTCTGAAAATGGATGATATCAATACTTAGTTCATTCATGTGGTGATCAGCAGAATGTAATGTACAGTGATGTGTATATAGATAATGTTCACTCTGTTTCCATCCTGATGCAGCATTTCTCATCCATTCTTCTATCTTGTGATGAGTTCTGATTGATAACTCATACACAAAGCCATATTATAGATCAGCATTATACAGCTGCCTAACACTAAACCCATAGGGCGCAATAGGGCATTATTGTTAAACCATGCCCTTTTTCATATTTCCTGCTGCAGTACATTTAATTTCCTAAAAAAAAAATCACAAATAATAAAAAATACATAATCATGTGATAATCACACAGCTCAGCACAGTTACGGTAATTTTTACTCAGCTGAGTCATGTAATACGACTTATGACCGGCACATGACAGGGCAGATACAATAAAGGTTTCTGTTGATTGCCTTTAAGAGACAGATACAGAAAGTATAAAAAAATGTATCATTTATTATTGTTGTTTTTTTCCAGCTATTTCATGAAATAGTTTTGTCATTATCGAGAGTGTATGTCATGGGTGCAACAAGCTTTCTTGGTGCCCAAGGCTGAGGTTTCGGAGAGTGATCAGAAAGATCAGTATGGTAGATGTTAGATGGACAATGAGTCTTTTAATTGCCCTTTTATATCCAACACACTGGTATTCTCTTTTTATACTACATACTCTGTATTTCCCCACACTCTCATCACCTCTATGTATGCATAGCTCTCTATTCAGGACTGAATGATTACTGAACCATGAATCTATAGCAGGGTGTACCAGCTGCTGCAGCTCTTCTTCCAAGATAGTCACCTTCTTCAATCAACCACTTCACTCAACAAGGAACCATTAAAGGGAATCTATCACCAGTATTTTGCCACCTAATCTGAGAGCATCATAATGTAGAGACAGAGACCCTGATTCCGCCAATGTATCACTTACTGGGCTGCTTGTTGCTGTTATGATATCATCGCTATTTTATCACCAGGAGATTATCACTAGAGGATTAGTAATCTTGCTGCCAGGTAGTCCTCCATACTCATGAGCTCTGTATAACCCACCTCCACCACGGATAGGCAGCTTTCTGCCTATGCACAGTGTACACAGAAAGCTGTCAATCAGTGGTGTGGGCGGGGTTATACGGAGCTCAGAATTTAGAGCATTCAACTGGTAGCAGATAAATCTGTGATTTTATCAAAACTAAAGCAAGCAGGAGTAAGTGCTACATCTCTGGAATCAGGGTGTCTGCCTCTACACTAGGCTGATTTTAGATGGGTTAGAAAAAAACTGCTCATAGTTTTCCTTTAAGGATCTATCATGAAAAGCTGTCTACTGTTCCTCGCCAATATTACCCTCAACTGCTCATCATACCGCAGCGCCTACATCAGGGGTCTCAAACTCGTCTGGGTATATGGGCCGCACATGGAAAAAATTTGAATTTGGGGGGCCGCATTCTTTGTTCAATGTGACATTTTTAGTGATACCATTTTTTTTGTATACACCTTTTGAACATTTTTGCCGTGTTTATTTTTTTATGGCCATCCAGGTCCCCATCCTGTGGCAACGTTCCCCATCCTGGCGCCCATCTTGTACTAATGTGCCTCATCCAGGTCCCCATCTTGGGGCTATGTGCCCCATCCAGGTCCCCATCCTGTGGCAATGTTCCCCATCCAGGTCCCCATCTTGTGGCTATGTGGCCCATCCAGGTCCCCATCCTGTGGCTATGTGCCCCATCCAGGTCCCCATCCTGTGGCTATGTGCCCCATCCAGGTCCCCATCCTGTGGCTATGTGCCCCATCCAGGTCCCCATCCTGTGGCTATGTGCCCCATCCAGGTCCCCGTCCTGTGGCTATGTGCCCCATCCAGGTCCCCGTCCTGTGGCTATGTGCCCCATCCAGGTCCCCATCCTGTGGCTATGTGCCCCATCCAGGTCCCCATCCTGTGGCTATGTGCCCCATCCAGGTCCCCGTCCTGTGGCTATGTGCCCCATCCAGGTCCCCGTCCTGTGGCTATGTGCCTCATCCAGGTCCCCATCCTGTGGCTATGTGCCCCATCCAGGTCCCCGTCCTGTGGCTATGTGCCCCATCCAGGTCCCCGTCCTGTGGCTATGTGCCCCATCCAGGTCCCCGTCCTGTGGCTATGTGCCCCATCCAGGTCCCCGTCCTGTGGCTATGTGCCCCATCCCGGTCCCCATGTTGTGGCTCTGTGCCCCATCTTGTGGCTCTGTGCCCCATCCAGGTCCACATCTTGAGGCTATGTGCCCCATCCAGGTTCCCATCTTGAGGCTATGTGCCCCATCCAGGTCCCCATCTTGTGGCTATGTGCCCCATCCAGGTCCCCATCTTGTGGCTATGTGCCCCATCCAGGTCCCCTCTTGTGGCTCTGTGCCCCATCCCGGTCCCCATGTTGTGGCTCTGTGCCCCCTGTGCTGTTCTTCACACACATAAAATAGAAAAAAAAAAAAAGATGATTCTCACCTGTCCTCCGTTCCCTCGGCTTCCTTCCTGCAGATGTGGCCCGCAGGCACCACAGAGTCCGACCCCTTGAGGATCCCGACCTGGTCCAGGAGGAGCCGCCGACAGCAGCGCTGCATTGCCGCACAGAGACTGTCTCCCAGCACTGCATTTTCAATGTCAGCCGCTGGCCAATCAGAGGCCAGCAGCTGACATCTGCATATGGCAATGACGTCATACTCGCTGCGCCGACACGCAGATATCAGCTGCTGGCCTCTGATTGGCCAGCGGCTGGCATTGGAAATGCAGTGCTGGGAAACAGTCTCTGTGCTGCAATTCAGCGCTGCTGTCGGCGGCTCCTCCTGGACCAGGTCGGGATCATCAAGGGGTCTGTGCCTGCGGGCCGCATAAAGCAGCCTCAGGGGCCGCATGCGGCGCGCGGGCCGCGTGTTTGAGACCCCTGGCCTACATCATGATCAGCCCCGCAGACAAAATATCCAGTTAGTTATACAAAGAAATTTTATAGCAAACTACAAACTTGTATACACTTAAGAGCCCATTCTCCTCCAACAATACCTCCTGAACTCATCATTCACTCTGATAAACAGCCAAAATCTTTTCTGTCTAAAAATAAGATGGAGTGCCTGCTGCTACTTTCTAATAGGTGTACCTTACTCCACAGCCCAATTCTCAGTTCTGCTGTATAATGTCCTCCCTGCTGCTGCTCCTGAGCATGTGCTACATTGACAACCAGTCTCCCCCCCACTAGCTCAGAGAAAACTAAAAGTTACAGATCGAGCATGCAGAGGGAAAACTGATAAGCAAATGCTGCATACACATTGTATAATTGTCAGACATAGTGCTATTCCTCAGGTATATCCACATAACAGCTTGTTCTCAACAGTCCAAAATGACAGGTATGCTTTGAGATACAGCCCTGATGTATAGTAAAAACACAGGGGAAAGCATCAGAGTTAATGAATAAAGCATTCAATATGGCATCTTTTTAGTACTGACCATTGTATGGGAGAAGGATTGCAGTCCTCAATGTCAAGCAACATTTTATTGTATACTAGCTGTACCCGGCCACGCGTTGCTGTGGCTCAGTCTGGTTAAATGGAAAAGAAAGAAAAGAGAGAGCGCACGTTTCTAAAATATTTAATTTCACAATGCTTGTGGGTATACAATATTTTTTGTTGTTCCATTGTCTGTGTAGATATAGAGATTGTGTGGTTTGCCGACTCTAGATCACGCAACATATAATTGTCCATGTGAGAAGCAATCCGTGTCTAGATTTAAAGCGCACAATTCTAAAGATTGGCCCTGAGCTTTGTTGATGGTGATTGCAAAAGCCAATCGAATTGGGAATTGCAATCTCTTAAATTGAATGGCATATCCGTTGGAATCATAGGAATGCGAGGAATGAGGACGTCTTCACATTTGAAGGGTCCTGTCAAGATTGTTGCTTCAACGAATTGCTCATTAATTGTTTTACTGCAACCGTGTGCCGTTGCAAAGCTTTGGCTGGTTGATATTTCGCAACATTACAATTGGCACGTCGATTTTCAATTGCAGTACGTGTGGTGGCATCCCTGGCACATCGAATGAATTCAAAAATTCTGTTGGATAATTAACCGCTTCATCTGCTTCCACAACAGTGTCGATAGACTTTTATGTGACTGCCTCGCTTTTTTAGTATAGCGTGTGTTGCTTTTACGTCCAACAGATATACTTACATTTTTATTTATATAGATATATATATATCAGATGGGGAAATGCTGGCGCTGTTGATAGTTGTGCCCATCAGGCAGGTATAGTGGCAGCCTGTACCCTGTGACCCCCGCATGCCTGTACTCTGCACAGGTCACTAAAGAGGTCGGTACTTGCTGTCAGGTGTCACAATGGAGCTGGTCATGTCAGGAATTGCTAGTTATGCAATTCCCTACTACAGAGGGAATGTGACAGGAGGGGGCACTGAGATGAAGGCAGGCGGCAACAGAGGAGGAGGGGGTGATCCGCTTGACATGTCCCGGGCCGGTACCGGCCAGATCACAGCGCCACTCCCGCCGGTGGCACAGTGGGATTTGCACTCGCTCGCTATCTGCCCACTGCTGCGATGCTCGGTCCCAACTCATTGCCCAGAGCGGAGGCCGCAGCCTGCGACTCTCCGTGCAGCCTCCCTCTCTCCTTCCCTCTCTCCCCCTGTTGTTGTTGTGCAGTCGGAAATAAGACTCACCTGCCAGAGAAGAAGAAGCCACAGCAGCAGCGGTGCCGGAGAGCAGAGGCGGCCGCCTATCAGGCAGTGGTGGTGATGAGCAGCAGCGTCTTTCGGCCTCGAACAGACGGTGTCATCATTCCCCTTTGCCCCAACCCCCACGGGGGGCATGAAAGGAGCAGAGCACAGGCAGCGGCTGGGGCTAATGAAGGACAGGGAGAAGGGTTTATGAATGAGATGTCACTAAGGGGAGGAGAATGCCGGGCGGCCGGGGAGAGTCAGCCTGGGACTGAGCTAGCAACACCCCCCTCTCGCTGTTGCTTTTACGTCCAACAGCTGGTATATAAAAACATAGTTGGTATATAAAAACATGCGTGTATTCAAATGCAATGTTGTGTCAAAATTTCAAAGCAATCCGTGAAGGATTTTGGGAGATTTAAGATTTTGAACAAACGAACATTTACATTTTTATTTATATAGATTAAAAGAGAAATAAAATACAATTATTCCAAAGTAATATTACCTTCCCATATCTTGAAAATGGGACTCAATTTGTGACTCCACGTTCTATAAAGGATGTTGGAAAGCTACAAAGGAATTAAAAGTAGGCAATTAGATTATGAAATTGGCTTCAGCCCAGAGATTATCTAATTTATACAGAGAAGACCAAAAGTTTTGCTTTTTTTTGTTAAAGTGTGATTACTTCTGTCTGGTTGTTGTGATGCCATTTCCCTGGTTATGAATTGAAAGTGCATGACGTTGTCATCATGCAAGACCTTAATTTTAACCAAAATGCTTTTGAATATAGGTATGGTCATTTAATTAAAGAAATCTGACTATATGAAGGTTTAGGCAGTCTACCAATCAATGAAATTGACAAGATAGAGAGTGATTAATTAGTTTATTAAAATATAACTTTTAATTAATAAATAGATAAAATGGGGAGGGGGCTCAAACACATATGACATACAATAGAAAATAGTGACCTGAATGGTCTCACAGGTACATCACCTGTCCAAATGAATGTGAACCAGTTGATATGGAACAAACACAATGGTAATTGTCTTCACATGATACATTCTCAAGCATCAAGGCGAGTGATTTGGAACGGTCTCACCATGTGGTTGTCTTGTTCAGGTGCAAGTAATTCCAGGTAAATTTCAGGTGATGTAATCATCAAAACACCCTGCTGAGTGAAAGAGGGGGGGCATTTAAAACATTATACCACACATTACCCCAATTAGTTCCCAAGTACACTGGAATTCTGAGTGCCCTTGTAACCTCCCTCCCAACGCGTATCGTTTATATGCTCATCAGAGGAGATAGGGTAAATTTAATAACCACAATATGGGGCTGGGACTCAAAATATCGCCACTCAAAACTGAGCAAAATACCTGTAAGGAACTTAGCTGGAATTACTTGCACCTGAACAAGACAACCACAGGGTGAGACCGTTCCATATCACTTGTTTTGATCACCGAAACCTAGCTCACCCCCTCTGACACTGCCTCTCCAGCTGAACTTACGTACGGTGGATTCCACCATTCCCACACCCGTACCCCATTGGCAAGCATGGTGGAGGAGTAGGTTTTTTTCCTGTCAGATAATTTCTCCTTCACCCAAATCCCACTGCCACCTTCCATTACTCTCCCCTCTTTTGAGGTGCACTGTGTGCGCATCTACCCCCCCTCCAACCTCCAACTGGCTGTCATCTACCCTCCCTTAGGACCAGCCAACACCTTCTTAGACAATTTCACCACCTGGCTACTTAATTTCCTTTCCGCCGACATCCCCACTATCATCATGGGCAACTTCAACATCCCCATTGACACTTCTCTCTCAGCTGCTGCTTCTATCCCTCACTTCCAGCCTTACTTAATGGTCTTCCGCAGCCACTCACAAAGATGGCCACACTCTGAACCTCATCTTCACCTGCCTCTGTTCCCTATCTAACCTCTCTAACTCCCCTCTCCCTCTCTCTGACCACAACCTACTTACATTCTCTACCCTCTCCTCTCCAGGGCAACAATCCCCACTCCACAAACTTCCATACCCTCACAGAAATCTTCAACACCTTGACCTACACTCACTCTCTGAATCCCTCCTCCCTCTTACAGACATTAGTTCCTTACATGATGCAGATGCTGCTGCCGCTTTATATTACACCACAACAGCTGCAGCTCTCAATTCGGTAGCCCCCCTCACACATACCAAAGCTCGCATAATCAACAGGCAACCCTAGCACACCAACCTGACTAAAGAACTGAGGCGGGCCTCCGGGGTTGCTGACCGTAGATGGAAAAGGTCCCACTCCAATTAGCACTTCATCACATTCAAACAGTCCCTCAATACTTTCAAGCCCACACTCACTGCAGCAAAACAAACATACTTCTCATCTCTCATATCCTCCCTGTCTCACAACCCTAAAGAGCTATTCAACACCTTCAATTCTCTCCTCGGTCCCCCAGCGCCTCCTCCCTCTCTTCTCATCTCAGCAAAAGACTTTGCCTCATTCTTCAAGCAGAAGATTGACACCATCAGACAAAGCTTTTGCCTAAAGTCCCCACAGCCCCTCCTCATATCTACTCAACCCTCCTCCTTCAAAACCAGCTTCTCCACCATTAAGGAAGATCAACTTTCCTCTTTACTCTTCAAATCACACCTCACCACCTGTGAACTTGACCCAATCCCATCCCACCTCATCCCCAACCTTACCACTATCTTCATTCCAACCCCCACCCACCTTTTCAACCTGTCACTAACAACTAGTGTCTTCCCCTCATGCTTCAAACATGCCTCAATCACACCCATTCTTTCTGACAAGCTAACTCCCCATATCACTCCTCCCCTATGCCATAAAGCTACTGGAACAACAAGTCCACTTTGAACTGTCCTCCCACCTCTCCTCCTGCTCTCTCTTTGACCACCTCCAATCTGGCTTCTGACCGCACCATTCTACTGAAACTGCCCTGACTAAAGTCACCAATGACCTACTAACCGCCAAATTCAAGTGATACTACTCTGTCCTCCTCCTCCTTGACCTGTCATCTGCCTGGGAAAGCTCATAGAGTCCCACGGCTTTCAGTATCATTTCTATGCTGATGACACACAGATCTACCTCTCTGGACCCGATATCTCCTCCCTACTAACCAAAATCCCACAATGTCTGTCCGCTATTTCATCCTTCTTCTCTGCTAGATTTCTAAAACTTAACATGGATGAAACAGAATTCATCATCTTTCCACCATCTCATTCACCCCCCCCACCTGACCTATCTATCAACGTCAATGGCCTTTCACTCTTCCAAGTCCCGCAAGCTCGCTGCTTTGGGTAACCTTGGATTCTGATCTCTCCTTCAAACCACATATCCAAGCCCTTTCCACTTCCTGCCGACTACAACTCAAAAATATCTCCCGGATCCGAACATTCCTCATTCACGAATCTGCAAAAACACGCCTTCATCATATCACGCCTCAACTACGGCAACCTCCTGCTCTGTGGCCTCCCCTCTAACACTCTAACACTCTTGCACTCCTCCAATCTATCCTAAACTCTGCTACTCTACTAATCCACCTGTCCCCTTGCTATTCCCCAGCCTCTCCTGTCAATCCCTTCACTGGCTCCCCATTGCCCAGAGACTCCAGTTCAAAACCCTAACCACGGCATATAAAGCCATCCACAACCTGTCTCCCCCTTATATCTGTGACCTAGTCTCCCGGTACATACCTGCACGCAACCTCCGATCTTCACAAGATCTCCTGCTCTACTCCCCTTTTCCCACAATTGCATACAAGATCTCTCCTGTGCGCCCCCCCCTACTCTGGAACTCTCTACCTCAACATATCAGACTCTCGCCTACCATGGAACCTGAAGACTCACCTCTTCCAACAAGCCTAAAACCTGCAGTAACCATTGCTCCACCATACCGCTGCATGACTAGCTCTACCCTCACCTACTGTATCCTCACCCATCCCTTGTAGACTGTGAGCCCTCGCAGGCAGGGTCCGCTCTCCTCCTGTTCCAGTCGCTGTCACGTTTTGTTAAAGATCATTGTAATTGTTTTTGTATGTATACCCTTTTTCTCACATGTAAAGTGCCATGGAATAAATGGCGCTATAATAATATATAATAATAATAATAATAAGAATACTATTTATTGATCACAACATAGATAGTGATTCATTGTTTACTATGCCATAACTTAGTATTTTGTAGCATAACCTCTTGCTTTAATTACTGCACTACACCTATGGGGCATTGAAGCCACTAGGGTACTCAAGACATCTTGAGCGATCTTGCTCCCTTCCATTAGCAAATCTGCAAACAATTCATCTTTATTGCTATGGGTACGGGCCCCAACTCGTTTCCGTAACTCATCCCAAAGTTGCTCTATAGGGTGTAAATCAAGTGATTGTCTTGGCCATTGCAACAGACGAACATTTTTCTTTGCTAACCAATTTGTTACTAAATTGCATGTGTGCTTAGGATCATTGTTTTGCTGGAATTTCCATCCCCTGCCTGCTTTGGTTTTACCATTTGGAAGTGACTCGCCCCCTGGGCCGTGGGGCACCCGGAACCGGGCTTCTATGCGATGCTGGGGGTAGTAGTGGCAACCCGATCCCGTGGCTCAGGGTGGTCAGACCAAATTGTGGCAGTCTATTTATCAGTGTTTTGAATGTCCGACTACGCAACCCATGGATTGCGGTCAGAGATAACCGCCGCTGCAAGGCAGACCACTGAGGCTGGTGTTGGTGTGCAGCACAGGGGTAGGACAACTCCCCACAGGTAGAGTGTAGCCTCAGGGCAGTGTAGGTGAATGCTGGGGGTGATAGTGCAGGCCGCAATAGTAAGAGCTCAGAGTCCGCTTCAAACAGTCCAGGGTCTTTATTGCAGATGTTATTACTGACCCAACAGGAGTACCTGTTAGGAATGGGCCTGGGTATCTGAGAGCATTCGGGCGAGCCCCACTGGTCAGGGTGAGTGTGTAGGCCTACCGTTCTCTCTCTATGCTCTTGCTGACTATCCCCCTTTTCGTGGTGTAATAGCCCACGTCCCTGAGCTGGCCGTGTACTTTGCCTGTATGGCTTGCGACTCGGGTCTTGGGTACCTTTTGCTTCTCCTTGCTGTACTGGTCCCTCTGTGTGGCGGAGCCTCCAGGCTTCTTAGGCCAAGGGACCTGAAATCCCTCGCGGGTTGGTTCTCTGCTGCTGGGCTTGCAACCCTGACAGCCTCAGACCCCAATGTCCGGTGGTGTACTTCTCTCAGCCAGGACAGGCTCTCGTCACCTCTGTCCCTGGCTCAAAGTCTCTCCTCTGCCTCACGGACTCCTCAGCTGCTGCTGACCTGTCCCTCTTCTCTGAGAACCCTTCTGGACACTTCAGAAGTGGGTTCTGGTCTCCCTAACCCTGCCCCAGTTACAGCTTTTATAGGGGCAGCCTGCTCCCCCTACTGGCCTGGGACAGGAGGTGCTGCATGCTAATGGTCCCTGACCAGTGAACCTCCCTCCTGCTCTCAGACACAGCCTTTAATATTTGTGACATCCAGGCCTGGGGTGACATATTCCCCCCTAGTAAAATTTAGTACTCCGGGACTAAACAGGAAACACAAATACAGGGTATAAACAATAACATAACATATATACAAATACATTTTGTCCTTAAGGTCACGGCGCTTCCGTGACCGGGTGTTCATGTCACCCAACTAGGTGAAGTTTTCCACAATGTGGGGACCTGTCCCTATAAACCCCAAGTTCCTGGCCTTGGGCGTGGCGGCAAGGCGGAGCTACCTACTTTAGACCACAAGGAGGCCACGCCGGACAGGTTTTTCTTCTGTATCCATCTTCACAAGAGGGCACCAAGTGCAACTATCTACAACTCAGTTCCGGCCATTCAGTGTCCATGACCTGTCAGTCCATTGAACTAGGAAAAACTGGAGAAACAGTATTAGTAATCAGGTAACAAACATAAAACATTAACTATATACTGGTAAATGTAGACTTTGTACTTAGATTTTCCAGCGAGCTGGTATTTGACCCCTAGTGCTGCGTAACCCACTGTCTGGTGGTGGTCTAACCTGGCTTTCCCCACTAGCATTTAGGGTACAGCTGCTAGCTGGGTTTACAGGCAGGGCAGGCAGCTGTCTGCGGGTCCTTTGGCTTACCGCAGGCATGGCAGGCTCACTGTCAGCAGAGGGTTGACTCTCCTGGGCTGATGGTACCGGCTCTTCTGCCTCTGGAACTGCTTGCTCCTCTTGTTCTTCCTGCTCTCCTGTAGGCTCCTGCTGGGTAGGTTGAAGGAAGTGTAGGACGGGTACCACTATGGCATCGTTTATCCGAGTCCAGGACCGGGGGAACTCTCCGAGAACATGCTGACCATTTCCTCCTTGTCCACTGCGGGCTCAAAGTCATCTTGATCTTCACTTGGACTCTGTAGTTGCTCGGGGCACCGTTTTAGGTGGTCTCTGGAGACAGTGCTAGTGGTTTCTCTTCCATCCTTTGTAATTACACATACCTTCAGTTTGTTGTGGTTGGACGGCAGTACTGTGTACAGGTCGCTCTCCCACTGGTCATCTAGCTTGTGAAGCCTTCTCTTCCGCTTCAGGACCTGCTCACCAGGTTCCAGGGGACCAGCAGGGGCATGTTGGTTGTAAAGCCTCTCTTGTTTTTCTCTCGCTTGAGCCAGACTCCTCTCCACACTCTCCTGTACCTTCTTGTACTGTAGCCGCCGTTCCGTATCCCAGTCCGCATCTGGGGAGGTGTCCTCGGGTGTCAGGACTCCCATCTCCAGGTCCATAGCAGCTTACCTGGTCTTGTTCGCATCAGGTAAGCCGGTGTGCAGTTGGTAGCATTCACCGGGATATGGTTGTACAAGTCTATCAGGTCTGGCAGCTTCTCCGGCCACAGGCTGCGTTCTTCCAGGGGCAACGTCTTGAGGAGATCAATGACGATATTATTCATTTTCTCACACAGCCCGTTGGTTTGCGGGTGGTAAGGCGTTGTCTGAATCTTACTACAGCCGTAGAGGTTGCAGAACTCCTGGAAGACTTCCGCCTCAAACGCTGGACCTTGATCTGTCAAGACCTGATACCCGTGTGGATGGCAGAAGTGTTATTGGAAGGCTCTGGCCGTTTTTTGGGCTGTCAAGTCTTTAACCGGGACCACCACCAAGAACCGGGAGTAATGGTCCACAATTGTGAGGGCATAGCTGTAGCCGGACCAGCTTGGAGCCAACTTCACATGGTCCAGAGCTACCAGCTCAAGAGGCTGCCTGGTGACGATGGGCCTCAAGGGTGTCTTCTGGCTGGTATGGTCATTCATTCTGAGGTGACATGGGCCGCAGTGCCTGCACCACTTCTCTATGGCCCCTCTCATACCGATCCAGTAGAACCGCTCTCTCAGTAGGAACTCCAGTTTCTTCCACCCGAAGTGTCCCGCTCTGTCATGGTAGGCCTCCAGGACCATTGCTGCATCCCATCTCGGGACCACTACCTGCCAGGTCAGCTCGTGCGTCCGGTGGTTGACAAGCCTTCTGCACAGCTTACCCTCGTAGAGGAATAGCCTGCTTTTCTCCTTCCATAACTGCTTGGCTTCCTCTGGAGCGTCCGGGTCAGGGCTAGCGTCTGCCTGGGTTAACAGGTATTTCACCAGGCGAACTGCAGGCTCACTATTGTGCGTTTCAGCCCAGCCGTGGTGGGGTAAGGGGTTGAACATGACGGTGGTTAGGTCTTTGTCTTTTACCCTGTGAGAATACTGAGTGGCCCCATACCGGTGGAACGCAGGGAGCTCTACTTCCTCCAGCTCTTCCGAGTCTTCTTCTCCTTCGGGTAGGTGGGGCATTCTTGATAGGGCATCTGCATTGGAGTTGGTTCTGCCTGCCCGGTATTTGATTGTGAAGTCATAATTTGATAGCCGGGCTATCCACCGCTGTTCTAGAGCACCAAGTCTTGCATTGTCCAGGTGTGTCAATGGGTTGTTGTCCGTGTACACAGTGAAGTTTGCGGAGGCCAGGTAATGCTTAAACCGTTCTGTGATGGCCCACACCACTGCCAAGAATTCTAGCTTGAAGGAGCTGTAATTCTCCGGGTTCCTTTCAGTGGGCCTCAGTTTCCGGCTTGCGTACGCGATCACCCTTTCTCTGCCCTGTTGGTTTTGGGACAGTACGGCTCCTAGCCCCACATTACTGGCGTCTGTGTGGAGGATAAAAGGCTGGCCATAATCGGGGTAGGCCAGGATCTCATCCCCCGTGAGGGCCATCTTCAACTGGTGGAAGGACTCCTCTTCCGGCTTGTCCCACTTGAAGGGTGGCTTGTGACTTCTGGATTTAGACTGACCTATCAGGAGGTCCTGCATTGGAGCTGCCATCTTAGTGAACCTGGGGATGAACCTTCGGTAATAGCCTACCAACCCGAGGAATTGCCTCACTTCTTTGATGTTAGAGGGGCTTGGTCAACTCTTGATGGCTGTAACCTTGTCGGGGTCGGGGGCTACTCCCTCAGCACTCACCATGTGCCCCAGGTACTGTACCTTCGGCTTTAACAGATGGCACTTGGAGGGTTTCACTTTCATGCCAAAGCCTGCCAGGGCCTCGAACACCTCGGCCAGGTGCTTTAGATGGTCCTCGTAAGTCTTTGAATAGACAATCACGTCGTCCAGGTAAAGTAGGACCGTCTCAAAGTTTCGGTGCCCTAGACAGCATTCCATCAGCCTCTGGAAGGTCCTGGGTGCATTGCAGAGCCCGAATGGCATACAGTTGAATTCACTCAATCCCATCGGGGTGGGGAAGGCGGTCTTCTCCTTGTCAGCCTCTGCCACAGGAACCTGCCAGTACCCGCTAGTAAGGTCCAAAGTAGAGAAGAAATTAGCTGATTTTAGTGCGGCTAAAGACTCCTCTATCCTAGGTAACGGGTACGCGTCTTTATGGGTGATACGATTGATTTGTCTATGGTCCATGCACATTCTCATGGTACCATCTTTCCTTTTTACCAGAACCAAGGGGGCTGTCCAGGGGCTACAGCTGTCTCTAATGACCCCGGCTTCTTTCATTTCTCTCAGCATGCCCTTTGCGTTCTGATAGTGTGCAGGGCGTACAGGTCTATATCTCTCTTTTATTGGTGGGTGCCTCCCCGTGGGGATGTGGTGTTCTACACCTTTCACCCTGCCGAAGTCTAGCGGGTGCTTACTAAAGATTCTCTCGTACTCCTGAACCACCCGGTAGACTCCTTGTTTTTGGTGCAAGGGAGTGGAGTCAGCACCCACATGGAGTTCCTGGCACCAGTCCTCCTTAGGTTTCTGGGAGCCATTACCCTCCGCCTGGGGAGATGGAGGCAAGGGTTCCACGGCCCTGACAGCGTTGTGTTCAACAATATACAATTTGGCTAGTGTAGCGTACCGGGGCAAGTGTACTTCCCTTTCCCCAATGTTTAAGATCCGGACGGGCACCCTTCCATGGCGGACATCAACCACCCCCCGGGCTGTCAAAATGGTGGGCCTGCTGTCTGAATACACGGGTTCTACCATGGCTTGGTAGTCTCTCCCTCTTAACCCGATTGCAGTCCGACACCAGATCATCATTTCACTTTTGGGAGCATTGGCTCATCCTCACGCTACCGATCTCACCACCAGACAGTTCTACCTGTTGCCGTCTCATCAGGGCTCTTATCTCCTTCTGGAGGACCCTCTGTTGGCTGGAGCTCGCATTCATCGCCACCTGCTGCAAAATTACAATTACTTCTGAAAGACAATTTTCAATCACGTTAGTACCCAAGGTTATTTTAGGGTGACTTTCTCGACGGTCAATGTCCACAATGATCACTCCCTGTGCAAGCAGTTCAACTTTACCAATCTTAATGGTCATCTCTCTGAACCCCACCTGCGGCACGGGCTGGCCATTGCTGGCGATGATGCTCAAGTCACTGTCTGGATAGCGGGTTATGTCAGTGTCACTCCAGTACTGCTTGAAAAGTACATAGGGGATGGTAGTCACTTGGGACCCGGTGTCCAGCAGTGCACTCATGGGGATACCGTCCAGCACTACGGGTAAAACCGGGCATCCCCCTACGTACTTATCACGCCAATTAGACGGGCCTGGTGACCTTATGCCTGGGGGTTGGCCCTCTGCCCCAGGTCGGACCCATTTAAAGTACAGTACCCGGCTACGTGTCCCGGCTGACTGCAACGGCGGCAAATCGGCTGTCCATCCTCAGTGTAACGATCGGTGGGCCTGCCTCTGAATGACGGGATCCTCCTCCGTTGACGCCACGGGACATCCTCCGGACTGGAAGCAAGCTTGATTGGTCCTGACGGGTCCATCTGTAACGACTGTACGGTCCTGGTCAATGCAGCAACACTCTTTGTTAGTTCTTGGACCTGATGGTGCAGGTTTGCAGGCGGGGATGGGTTTAGGGCCTGCTCATCAGCCCCCACAAAGTCTGCAGGGTAGGGCGCTGCCTCCTGGTGGTAAGTGATGGTAGGGCGCCGGGAAACTACAGCGCCACCTGGTGCGGGTTCTCGGAGCACCCAGATGGCCCTATCTTTGAACTGTGCAAAAGTCAAATCGGGGTTCTGTAGGGCCATGAGGCGCAGCTAGGTTCTGTGTGCGCTGGACAGCAGACCTTCTATGAACTTATCAGTCAACAGTTTATCGGTATCCTGTACGCTACCAGGGTCAGCTTGCTTAATTGCCCCCAAGGCTTCCTGTAAATTTAGGGCATAGTCTCTGATGCTATCTTGAGCTCGCAGCTTACATCCATAGAACCGCATCTTGATTTCTGCTGAGGTATGGGTATCAAAGGTGTCCCATAGACGGGTCAGAACCCCCCTTACAGTCCTTTTCTCCTCAGCTGTCTAAGACTTTACCTCCCGCTGGGCCGCGCCAGTTAACTGCCCTATCAGTATGCTTACTTTCTGTTCTTCTGTCAGGGGGTAAACTTTGAACAGGCTATACAGCCTTTCTTTAAAGTCGCCCAAGGTTTGCGACTCGCCGGCATACTGTGGCAGCCAGGCCGCTCCGGGGATATAGGGCATGGAAAACGGCATCACAGTTGTAGCGGCTACACTGGTGGTAGAGGGTCCCTCCGCGTCCGACATCTTCCTCCCCCCTAGTTAACCATGGCCTACCTTCCGGCGATCCTCTTCTGTAGGCCGCGGCTCCGCTCGCGGTGCTCTGGGCGAGGACCTTGCATCGCTCGGTGATGACGTCGGCGTCTGCTGGATCTCCATCCAGGACCTTGCGCAGCGTCTCAGCGCAGGGTGGGGCTTCAGGTCTCGCGCGTTTTTGACATCCACGCCCCTCTTCTTCCCGCGCGGCGTCCTGAAGATGGCGCCCGATGGCGGGAAACGGATCCAATTGGCGGGAAATGGCCCCAAATGGCGGGAAACTTCACTCAGGTAAGTATGAACTCTTTTTCAGGCACGCAATACCCGTTTGTGGTGGGTTGGTCACAATCCTGCCAACTACGCCAAAGCTGACTCGCCCCCTGGGCCGTGGGGCACCCGGAACCGGGCTTCTATGCGATCATTTCTGATGGGCACACTTTTAGTCAGTGACCTGGGTGTCAGAGATGTTTCAAGGGGTCTTCCCCATGTTGTTCCCATGTCTTTTCAGCACTGTATGTGACTCGCCCCCTGAGCCGTTGGGTACCCGGAACCGGGCCTTCTGGTGTACGGTGCTGATGGGGGTAGTAGTGGCAACCCGATCCCATGGCTCAGGGTGGTCAGACCAAATTGTGGCAGTCTATTTATCAGTGTTTTGAATGTCCGACTACGCCACCCGCGGATTGCGGTCAGAGATAACCGCCGCTGCAAGCCAGACCACTGAGGCTGGTGTTCGTGTGCAGCACAGGGGTAGGACAACTCCCCACGGGAAGAGTGTAGCCTCAGGGCAGTGTAGGTGAATGCTGGGGGTGATAGTGCAGGCCGCAATAGTAAGAGTTCAGAGTCCGCTTCAAACAGTCCAGGATTTTTATTGCAGATGTTATTACTGACCCAACAGGAGTACTGGTTAGGAATGGACCTGGGTATCTGAGAGCATTCGGGCGAGCCCCACTGGTCAGGGTGAGTGTGTAGGCCTACCGTTCTCTCTCTATGCTCTTGCTGACTATCCCCCTTTTCGTGGTGTAATAGCCCACGTCCCTGAGCTGGCCGTGTACTTTGCCTGTATGGCTTGCGACTCGGGCCTTGGGTACCTTTTGCTTCTCCTTGCTGTACTGGCCCCTCTGTGTGGCGGAGCCTCCAGGCTTCTTAGGCCAAGGGACCTGAAATCCCTCGCGGGTTGGTTCTCTGCTGCTGGGCTTGCAACCCTGACAGCCTCGGACCCCAATGTCCGGTGGTGTATTTCTCTCACCCAGGACTGGCTCTCGTGGCCTCTGTCCCTGGCTCGCAGTCTCTCCTCTGCCTCATGGACTCCTCAGCTGCTGCTGACCTGTCCCTCTTCTCTGAGAACCCTTCTGGACACTTCAGAAGTGGGTTCTGGTCTCCCTAACCCTGTCCCAGTTCCAGCTTTTATAGGGGCAGCCAGCTCCCCCTACTGGCCTGGGACAGGAGGTGCTGCATGCTAATGGTCCCTGACCAGGGAACCTCCCTCCTGCTCTCAGGCACAGCCTTTAATATTTGTGGCATCCAGGCCTGGGGTGACACAGAAGCATTACATTGTCCAGTATATCCTTGTATATGCTAGCATTTATATTTCCATCAATTCTATGTAGAGGTACAACAGCAGAAGCAGAAAAGCAGCCCCAAAACAAGGCATTGCCACCACCATGTTTCACTGTAGGTGTTTGGTACCTTACATCCTTACATTTTCCAATTAGGCAGCATATATAGTGCTTGCCATCACTACCAAACAGATTGAACTTGGATTCATCCGACCACAATACCTTAGACAAATCTGTCTCTTTGCATTGCCTGTGTTCTTTTGGCAAACTCAAGTCGGACTTTCCAGTACTTTGCAGAGATGAAAGGCTTCTTGACTGGAACTCGTCCATTCAACCCTACTGCTCTTAGCCGTCTCTCCACAGTTTGGCGACTCATTTGGCGACCCCATATTCTTCGTTCATTTCATGCAAAATCTGTACAGCACTTTTATGGATATCAGATACTGACTTTTTCTTAATAATGTGATCAACTCTGGAGGAACTTTTCTGTGGTCGTCCACGTCTAGGTTTGTCAGCTGTTCCATAACCTTCTTTTTCTTTCTCTAATATACGTGACACTTGACTCTGAGAACAGTTGAATTCTATAGCTACCTCTTTTTGGCTTTTGCCTGACTTCACTCTCAGAATAATAAGCTTCCTGACATCTGGTGATAAATTTGTCTTTGCCATGTTTTAACCTAAAAACACACACATAAAATAAAAAATTAGGTAAAATTCGACTACCCATGACAAAATGTGTAAAACATTTGGCCCAGCAAATGTTGAAAACTAACACATAGGGATAAAACAATATCAAACACAATTTTTGTCCTTATAGCTGACAACCATTTGCTTTCGGTTTACTAAAATCAACAGGAAAATGGCATCACTACAACCAGACAGAAGAAATCACACTTTTAAAAATAATGGTTGCCACTGTATATAACTGTGTCAATACAAAGATCTATCACATGATTCATTCCTTCCAAGAACCTTACCAAAAGTAAAAAGGTAGGGAGGAGCGCTCCTTAGTATATTATTGCAAGTGATAAAGACAAAATAAATATAGAGGATGGTCATACGCCTGTTGGTACAACACCATTTTAGATTTGTGACAAGTAGTGATGAGCTAGCGTGCTTGCCATTGCTCAATATTCAATCAAGCTTTGCAGGAGCTCGAGCGCCATGCTCGAGTCCCCACCCCAAATGTTTGGCATCCGTTAGATAGTCAATGAACATGCGAGGATTACCCGCCATTAGTGTTGAGCGAGCATGCTCGACACTTCTCGGTACTCGCCCGAGTATCTCACTACTCGGGATGTTTGTCGAGCACCGAGCATTTCCGGGTTACTCGGGCGGGAGCTCGGGTCTCCGCCCTGCACATTTGGCGCTCTTTACAGAGCCAATGAACATGCAGGAATTGCCAGCCAGTCACTGTAATGCCGCAGCCATATTGTTTGTGGGCATTACAGTGATTGGCTGGCCGCACAGCGTCACCTCGAGTATTTAAAACCGGGCGCCGCCATCTTGGACACAGTCGCTCCGGATCAGACAGTGTAGGGTCAGTGCTGCTAGGGAGAGATTTATAATCCGAAATAGTTAGTGTAGGGTCTCTAAAGCCTGCTAAATAAAACAAACAGTCCTTCTCAGGACTAATATCCATCCCAGATATCAGGCAGGCAGGCAGGCTGTATTGGAGACGCAGTGGTTATACCAGCAAACGCTGCATTACAGTCCTGTGTGCTCATGTTGGTCAAATTGCTAGACTTATCACCCCGGTCTCAGGGGCCAGAAAAACATTATTTTTTTAATCTAAATCCTGACATTTTTTTTTTCTCAGTCAGACTGTCCAAATACGCGTCTTATTAACCTTTTGGTATTCCCCGCCCCCCCTCCAAAAAAAAAATTGAGTGTGTCTGTGACTGTTCAGACACCAATATAGCTGTTTAAAAGAGGCTGGTGTTGGCCAGAAAAATATAACTGTGGTTTTGCAGATCCACGTGTGAAATCTCTGCATTATCCTGTTTTTGGAATTTTTTGCCGTAAAAGAAAAACTGTAATACTGTCTCCCCGACTGGTCAGACACCAATATATCTGTTTAAAAGAGTCTGGTGTACGCCACATAACTATAACTGTGGTTTTGCAGTTCCATGGGTCAAATCTCTGTATTATCCTGTTTTTGCCATTTTTTGCCATAAAAAAAAAATTGTAATAGTGTCTCCCTGACTGGTCAGACACCAATATATCTGTTTAAAAGAGTCGGGTGTAGCCCAGAAATATATAACTGTGGTTTTGCAGTTCCACGGGTCAAATCTCTGTATTATCCTGTTTTTGGCATTTTTTGCCATAAAAAAAACCCGTAATAGTGTCTCCCTGACTGGTCAGACACCAATATATCTGTTTAAAACAGTCTGGTATAGGCCAGAAAAATGTAACTGTGGTTTTGCAGTACCACGGTTCAAATCTCTGTATTATCCAGCTTTTGTTTTTTTTCCGGAAAGAAAAACAGTAATATTGTCTCCCTGATTGTTCAGACACAAATATATCTGTTTGAAAGATTCTGGTGTAGTCCAGAAAAATATAACTGTGGTTTTGCAGTTCCACGGGTCAAATCTCTGTATTATCCAGCTTTTGGTATTTTTTCCGTAAAGATTAACAGTAATAGTGTCTCCCTGATTGTTCAGACACAAATATATCTGTTTGAAAGATTCTGGTGTAGGCCAGAAAAATATAACTGTGGTTTTGCAGTTACACGTTTCAAATCTCTGTATTATCCAGCTTTTGGTGTTTTTTCTGTAAAGATAAACATTAATAGTGTCTCCCTGATTGTTCAGACACCAATATATCTGTTTAAAAGAGTCTGGTGAAGCCCAGAAAAATATAGCTGTGGTTTTGCAGTTTGATGGGTCAAATCTCTGTATTATCCTGTTTTTGGCATTTTTTGCCGTAAAAAAACCACGTAATAGTGTCTCCCTGACTGGTCATACACCAATATATCTGTTTAAAAGAGTCTGGTGTAGGCCAGAAAAATATAACTGTGG
Source organism: Phyllobates terribilis (assembly GCF_046119375.1). Lineage (NCBI taxonomy): Eukaryota > Metazoa > Chordata > Amphibia > Anura > Dendrobatidae > Phyllobates > Phyllobates terribilis. Next base: position 223,574,962 of record NW_027362773.1, on the reverse strand, counting down.
GGTTGCAGTTCCATGGTTCAAATCTCTGTATTTTCCAGCTTTTGGTATTTTTTCCTTAAGAAAAACAGTAATAGTGTCTCCCTGATTGTTCAGACACAAATATATCTGTTTGAAAGATTCTGGTGTAGTCCAGAAAAATATAACTGTGGTTTTGCAGTTCCACGGTTGAAATCTCTGTATTATCCAGCTTAGGGTATTTTTTCCGTAAAGAAAAACAGTAATAGTGTCTCCCGATTGTTCAGACACAAATATATCTGTTTGAAAGATTCTGGTGTAGGCCAGAAAAATATAACTGTGGTTTAGCAGTTCCACGGGTCAAATCTCTGTATTATCCAGCTTTTGGTCTTTTTTCCGTAAAGAAAAACAACATAGTGTCTACATGAATGTTCAGACACAAATATATCTGTTTGAAAGATTCTGGTGTAGGCCAAAAAAATATAATTGTGGTTTTGCAGTTCCACGGGTCAAATCTCTGTATTATCCAGCTTTTGGTATTTTTTCCGTAAAGAAAAACAGTAATAGTGTCTCGCTGATTGTTCAGACACAAATATATCTGTTTGAAAGATTCTGGTGTAGGCCAGAAAAATATAACTGTGGTTTTGCAGTTCCACGTTTCAAATAACTGTATTATCCAGCTTTTGGTATTTGTTCCGTAAATAAAAACAGTAATAGTATCTCCCTGATTGTTCAGACACAAATATATCTGTTTGAAAGACTCTGATGTAGGCCAGAAAAATATAACTGTGGTTTTGCAGTTCCATGGTTCAAATCTCTGTATTATCCAGCTTTTGGTATTTTTTCCGTAAAGCAAAACAGTAATAGTGTCTCCCTGATTGTTCAGACACAAATATATCTGTTGAAAGATTCTGGTGTAGGCCAGAAAAATATAACTGTGGTTTTGCAGTTCCACATTTCAAATTTCTGTACTAACAAGCTTTTTGTATTTTTTCCGTAAAGAAAAACAGTAATAGTGTCTCCCTGATTGTTCAGACACAAATATATCTGGTTGAAAGATTCTGGTGTAGGCCAGAAAAATATAACTGTAGTTTTGCAGTTCCATGTTTCAAATCACTGTATTATCCAGCTTTTGGTATTTTTTCTGTAAAGAAAAACAGTAATAGTGTCTCCCTGATTGTTCAGACATAAATAAATCTGGTTGAAAGATTCTGGAGTAGGTCATAAAAATATAAATGTGGTTTTGCAGTTCCATGGGTCAAATCTCTGTATCATCCTGTTTTTGGCATTTTTTGCCGTAAAGAAAAACAGTAATAGTGTCTACCTGATTGTTCAGACACAAATATATCTGTTTGAAAGACTCTAGTGTAGGCCAGAAAAATATAACTGTGGATTTGCAGTTCTACGTTTCAAATCTCTGTATTATCCTTATTTAGGCTTTTTTTGCCGTAAAGAGAAACAGTAATAGTGTCTCCCTGATTGTTCAGACACAAATATATCTGTTTGAAAGATTCTGGTGTATGCCAGAAAAATATAACTGTGGTTTTGCAGTTCCACGGCTCAAATCCCTGCATTATCCAACTTTTGGTATTTTTTCCGTAAAGATAAACAGTAATAGTGTCTCCCTGATTGTTCAGACACAAATATATCTGTTTGAAAGATTCTGGTGTAGGCCAGAAAAATATAACTGTGGTTTTGCAGTTCCACGGGTCAAATCTCTGTATTATCCAGCTTTTGGTATTTTTTCCATAAAGATTAACAGTAATAGTGTCTCCCTGATTGTTCAGACACAAATATATCTGTTTGAAAGATTCTGGTGTAGGCCAGAAAAACATAACTGTGGTTTTGCAGTTACACGTTTCAAATCTCTGTATTATCCAGCTTTTGGTATTTTTTCTGTAAAGATAAACAGTAATAGTGTCTCCCTGATTGTTCAGACACCAATATATCTGTTTAAAAGAGTCTGGTGAAGCCCAGAAAAATATAGCTGTGGTTTTGCAGTTTGATGGGTCAAATCTCTGTATTATCCTGTTTTTGGCATTTTTTGCCATAAAAAAACCCCGTAATAGTGTCTCCCTGACTGGTCATACACCATTATATCTGTTTAAAAGAGTCTGGTGTAGGCCAGAAAAATATAACTGTGGGTTTGCAGTTCCATGGTTCAAATCTCTGTATTTTCCAGCTTTTGGTATTTTTTCCTTAAAGAAAAACAGTAATAGTGTCTCCCTGATTGTTCAGACACAAATATATCTGTTTGAAAGATTCTGGTGTAGGCCGGAAAAATATAACTGTGGTTTTGCAGTTCCACGGTTGAAATCTCTGTATTATCCAGCTTAGGGTATTTTTTCCGTAAAGAAAAACAGTAATAGTGTCTCCCGATTGTTCAGACACAAATATATCTGTTTGAAAGATTCTGGTGTAGGTCAGAAAAATATAACTGTGGTTTTGCAGTTCCACGGGTCAAATCTCTGTATTATCCAGCTTTTGGTATTTTTTCCGTAAAGAAAAACAACATAGTGTCTACATGAATGTTCAGACACAAATATATCTGTTTGAAAGATTCTGGTATAGGTCATAAAAATATAAATGTGGTTTTGCAGTTCCACGGGTCAAATCTCTGTATCATCCTGTTTTTGGCATTTTTTGCCGTAAAGAAAAACAGTAATAGTGTCTACCTGATTGTTCAGACACAAATATATCTGTTTGAAAGACTCTAGTGTAGGCCAGAAAAATATAACTGTGGATTTGCAGTTCTACGTTTCAAATCTCTGTATTATCCTTATTTAGGCTTTTTTTGCCATAAAGAGAAACAGTAATAGTGTCTCCCTGATTGTTCAGACACAAATATATCTGTTTGAAAGATTCTGGTGTATGCCAGAAAAATATAACTGTGGTTTTGCAGTTCCACGGTTCAAATCTCTGTATTATCAAGCTTTTTTTTTCCGTAAAGAAAAACAGTAATAGTGTCTCCCTGATTGTTCAGACACAAATATATCTGTTTGAAAGATTCTGGTGTAGGCCAGAAAAATATAACTGTGCTTTTGCAGTTCCACGGCTCAAATCTCTGTATTATCCAGCTTTTTTTTTTTTCCGTAAAGAAAAACAGTAATAGTGTCTTCCTGATTGTTCAGACACAAATATATCTGAAAGAATCTGGTGTAGGCCAGAAAAGTATAACTGTGGTTTTGCCATTCCACATTTCAAATCACTGTATTATCCAGCTTTTGGTATTCTTTCCGAAAAGAAAAACAGTAATAGTGTCTCCCTGATTGTTCAGACACAAATATATCTGTTTGAAAGATTCTGGTGTAGTCCAGAAAAATATAACTGTGGTTTTGCAGTTCCACGGTTTAAATCTCTGTATTATCCAGCTTTTGGTATTTTTTCCGTAACGAAAAACAGTAATAGTGTCTCCCTGATTCTTCAGACACAAATATATCTGTTTGAAAGATTCTGGTGGAGGCCAGAAAAATATAACTGTGGTTTTGCAGTTCCACGTTTCAAATCTCTGTATTATCCAGCTTTTGGTATTTTTTCCATAAATAAAAACAGTAATAGTGTCTCCCTGATTGTTCAGACACAAATATATCTGTTTGAAAGATACTGGAGTTGGCCAGAAAAATATAACTGTGGTTTTGCAGTTCCACGGGTCAAATCTCTGTATTATCCTGTTTTGGGCATTTTTTGCCGTAAAGAAAAACAGTAATAGTGTCTCCCTGATTGTTCAGACACAAATATATCCGTTTGAAAGATTCTGGTGTAGGCAAGAAAAATATAACTGTGGTTTTGCAGTTCCACATTTCAAATCACTGTATTATCCAGCTTTTGGTATTTTTTCTGTAAAGAAAAACAGTAATAGTGTCTCCCTGATTGTTCAGACATAAATAAATCTGGTTGAAAGATTCTGGTGTAGGCCAGAAAAATATAACTGTGGTTTTGCAGTTCCACGGGTCAAATCTCTGTATCATACTGTTTTTGGCATTTTTTGCGATAAAGAAAAACAGTAATAGTGTCTACCTGATTGTTCAGACACAAATATATCTGTTTGAAAGATTCTAGTGTAGGCCAGAAAAATATAACTGTGGATTTGCAGTTCTACCTTTCAAATCTCTCTATTATCCTGATTTAGGCTTTTTTTCCCGTAAAGAGAAACAGTAATAGTGTCTCCCTGATTGTTCAGACACAAATATATCTGTTTGAAAGATTCTGGTGTAGGCCAGAAAAATATCACTGTGGTTTTGCAGTTCCACGGTTCAAATCTCTGTATTAACCAGCTTTTTTTTTTTTCGTAAAGAAAAACAGTAATAGTGTCTACCTGATTGTTCAGACACAAATATATCTGTTTGAAAGATTCTGGTGTAGGCCAGAAAAATATAACTGTGGTTTTGCAGTTCCACGGGTCAAATCTCTGTACTATCCAGCTTTTGGTATTTTTTCCGTAAAGAAAAACAACATAGTGTCTACATGAATGTTCAGACACAAATATATCTGTTTGAAAGATTCTGGTATAGGTCATAAAAATATAAATGTGGTTTTGCAGTTCCACGGGTCAAATCTCTGTATCATCCTGTTTTTGGCATTTTTTGCCGTAAAGAAAAACAGTAATAGTGTCTACCTGATTGTTCAGACACAAATATATCTGTTTGAAAGACTCTAGTGTAGGCCAGAAAAATATAACTGTGGATTTGCAGTTCTACGTTTCAAATCTCTGTATTATCCTTATTTAGGCTTTTTTTGCCATAAAGAGAAACAGTAATAGTGTCTCCCTGATTGTTCAGACACAAATATATCTGTTTGAAAGATTCTGGTGTATGCCAGAAAAATATAACTGTGGTTTTGCAGTTCCACGGTTCAAATCTCTGTATTATCAAGCTTTTTTTTTCCGTAAAGAAAAACAGTAATAGTGTCTCCCTGATTGTTCAGACACAAATATATCTGTTTGAAAGATTCTGGTGTAGGCCAGAAAAATATAACTGTGGTTTTGCAGTTCCACGGCTCAAATCTCTGTATTATCCTGCTTTTTTTTTTTTCCGTAAAGAAAAACAGTAATAGTGTCTCCCTGATTGTTCAGACACAAATATATCTGAAAGAATCTGGTGTAGGCCAGAAAAGTATAACTGTGGTTTTGCCATTCCACATTTCAAATCACTGTATTATCCAGCTTTTGGTATTCTTTCCGAAAAGAAAAACAGTAATAGTGTCTCCCTGATTGTTCAGACACCAATATATCTGTTTAAAAGATTCTGTTGAAGCCCAGAAAAATATAGCAGTGGTTTTACAGTTCGATCGCTCAAATCTCTGTATTATCCTGTTTTTGGCATTTTTTGCCATTAAAAAACCCCGTAATAGTGTCTCCCTGAATGGTCAGACACCAATATATCTGTTTAAATGAGTCTGGTGTAGGCCAGAAAAATATAACTGTGGGTTTGCAGTTCCACGGTTCAAATCTCTGTATTTTCCAGCTTTTGGTATTTTTTCCGTAAAGAAAAACAGTAATAGTGTCTCCCTTATTGTTCAGACACAAATATTTCTGTTTGAAAAATTCTGGTGTAGGCCAGAAAACTATAACTGTGGTTTTGCAGTTCCACGGGTCAAATCTCTGTATTATCCAGCTTTTGGTATTTTTTCCGTAAAGAAAAACAGTAATAGTGTCTCGCTGATTGTTCAGACACAAATATATCTGTTTGAAAGATTCTGGTGTAGGCCAGAAAAATATAACTGTGGTTTTGCAGTTCCACGTTTCAAATAACTGTATTATCCAGCTTTTGGTATTTGTTCCGTAAATAAAAACAGTAATAGTATCTCCCTGATTGTTCAGACACAAATATATCTGTTTGAAAGACTCTGATGTAGGCCAGAAAAATATAACTGTGGTTTTGCAGTTCCATGGTTCAAATCTCTGTATTATCCAGCTTTTGGTATTTTTTCCGTAAAGCAAAACAGTAATAGTGTCTCCCTGATTGTTCAGACACAAATATATCTGTTGAAAGATTCTGGTGTAGGCCAGAAAAATATAACTGTGGTTTTGCAGTTCCACATTTCAAATTTCTGTACTAACAAGCTTTTTGTATTTTTTCCGTAAAGAAAAACAGTAATAGTGTCTCCCTGATTGTTCAGACACAAATATATCTGGTTGAAAGATTCTGGTGTAGGCCAGAAAAATATAACTGTAGTTTTGCAGTTCCATGTTTCAAATCACTGTATTATCCAGCTTTTGGTATTTTTTCTGTAAAGAAAAACAGTAATAGTGTCTCCCTGATTGTTCAGACATAAATAAATCTGGTTGAAAGATTCTGGAGTAGGTCATAAAAATATAAATGTGGTTTTGCAGTTCCATGGGTCAAATCTCTGTATCATCCTGTTTTTGGCATTTTTTGCCGTAAAGAAAAACAGTAATAGTGTCTACCTGATTGTTCAGACACAAATATATCTGTTTGAAAGACTCTAGTGTAGGCCAGAAAAATATAACTGTGGATTTGCAGTTCTACGTTTCAAATCTCTGTATTATCCTTATTTAGGCTTTTTTTGCCGTAAAGAGAAACAGTAATAGTGTCTCCCTGATTGTTCAGACACAAATATATCTGTTTGAAAGATTCTGGTGTATGCCAGAAAAATATAACTGTGGTTTTGCAGTTCCACGGCTCAAATCCCTGCATTATCCAACTTTTGGTATTTTTTCCGTAAAGATAAACAGTAATAGTGTCTCCCTGATTGTTCAGACACAAATATATCTGTTTGAAAGATTCTGGTGTAGGCCAGAAAAATATAACTGTGGTTTTGCAGTTCCACGGGTCAAATCTCTGTATTATCCAGCTTTTGGTATTTTTTCCATAAAGATTAACAGTAATAGTGTCTCCCTGATTGTTCAGACACAAATATATCTGTTTGAAAGATTCTGGTGTAGGCCAGAAAAACATAACTGTGGTTTTGCAGTTACACGTTTCAAATCTCTGTATTATCCAGCTTTTGGTATTTTTTCTGTAAAGATAAACAGTAATAGTGTCTCCCTGATTGTTCAGACACCAATATATCTGTTTAAAAGAGTCTGGTGAAGCCCAGAAAAATATAGCTGTGGTTTTGCAGTTTGATGGGTCAAATCTCTGTATTATCCTGTTTTTGGCATTTTTTGCCATAAAAAAACCCCGTAATAGTGTCTCCCTGACTGGTCATACACCATTATATCTGTTTAAAAGAGTCTGGTGTAGGCCAGAAAAATATAACTGTGGGTTTGCAGTTCCATGGTTCAAATCTCTGTATTTTCCAGCTTTTGGTATTTTTTCCTTAAAGAAAAACAGTAATAGTGTCTCCCTGATTGTTCAGACACAAATATATCTGTTTGAAAGATTCTGGTGTAGGCCGGAAAAATATAACTGTGGTTTTGCAGTTCCACGGTTGAAATCTCTGTATTATCCAGCTTAGGGTATTTTTTCCGTAAAGAAAAACAGTAATAGTGTCTCCCGATTGTTCAGACACAAATATATCTGTTTGAAAGATTCTGGTGTAGGTCAGAAAAATATAACTGTGGTTTTGCAGTTCCACGGGTCAAATCTCTGTATTATCCAGCTTTTGGTATTTTTTCCGTAAAGAAAAACAACATAGTGTCTACATGAATGTTCAGACACAAATATATCTGTTTGAAAGATTCTGGTATAGGTCATAAAAATATAAATGTGGTTTTGCAGTTCCACGGGTCAAATCTCTGTATCATCCTGTTTTTGGCATTTTTTGCCGTAAAGAAAAACAGTAATAGTGTCTACCTGATTGTTCAGACACAAATATATCTGTTTGAAAGACTCTAGTGTAGGCCAGAAAAATATAACTGTGGATTTGCAGTTCTACGTTTCAAATCTCTGTATTATCCTTATTTAGGCTTTTTTTGCCATAAAGAGAAACAGTAATAGTGTCTCCCTGATTGTTCAGACACAAATATATCTGTTTGAAAGATTCTGGTGTATGCCAGAAAAATATAACTGTGGTTTTGCAGTTCCACGGTTCAAATCTCTGTATTATCAAGCTTTTTTTTTCCGTAAAGAAAAACAGTAATAGTGTCTCCCTGATTGTTCAGACACAAATATATCTGTTTGAAAGATTCTGGTGTAGGCCAGAAAAATATAACTGTGCTTTTGCAGTTCCACGGCTCAAATCTCTGTATTATCCAGCTTTTTTTTTTTTCCGTAAAGAAAAACAGTAATAGTGTCTTCCTGATTGTTCAGACACAAATATATCTGAAAGAATCTGGTGTAGGCCAGAAAAGTATAACTGTGGTTTTGCCATTCCACATTTCAAATCACTGTATTATCCAGCTTTTGGTATTCTTTCCGAAAAGAAAAACAGTAATAGTGTCTCCCTGATTGTTCAGACACAAATATATCTGTTTGAAAGATTCTGGTGTAGTCCAGAAAAATATAACTGTGGTTTTGCAGTTCCACGGTTTAAATCTCTGTATTATCCAGCTTTTGGTATTTTTTCCGTAACGAAAAACAGTAATAGTGTCTCCCTGATTCTTCAGACACAAATATATCTGTTTGAAAGATTCTGGTGGAGGCCAGAAAAATATAACTGTGGTTTTGCAGTTCCACGTTTCAAATCTCTGTATTATCCAGCTTTTGGTATTTTTTCCATAAATAAAAACAGTAATAGTGTCTCCCTGATTGTTCAGACACAAATATATCTGTTTGAAAGATACTGGAGTTGGCCAGAAAAATATAACTGTGGTTTTGCAGTTCCACGGGTCAAATCTCTGTATTATCCTGTTTTGGGCATTTTTTGCCGTAAAGAAAAACAGTAATAGTGTCTCCCTGATTGTTCAGACACAAATATATCCGTTTGAAAGATTCTGGTGTAGGCAAGAAAAATATAACTGTGGTTTTGCAGTTCCACATTTCAAATCACTGTATTATCCAGCTTTTGGTATTTTTTCTGTAAAGAAAAACAGTAATAGTGTCTCCCTGATTGTTCAGACATAAATAAATCTGGTTGAAAGATTCTGGTGTAGGCCAGAAAAATATAACTGTGGTTTTGCAGTTCCACGGGTCAAATCTCTGTATCATACTGTTTTTGGCATTTTTTGCGATAAAGAAAAACAGTAATAGTGTCTACCTGATTGTTCAGACACAAATATATCTGTTTGAAAGATTCTAGTGTAGGCCAGAAAAATATAACTGTGGATTTGCAGTTCTACCTTTCAAATCTCTCTATTATCCTGATTTAGGCTTTTTTTCCCGTAAAGAGAAACAGTAATAGTGTCTCCCTGATTGTTCAGACACAAATATATCTGTTTGAAAGATTCTGGTGTAGGCCAGAAAAATATCACTGTGGTTTTGCAGTTCCACGGTTCAAATCTCTGTATTAACCAGCTTTTTTTTTTTTCGTAAAGAAAAACAGTAATAGTGTCTACCTGATTGTTCAGACACAAATATATCTGTTTGAAAGATTCTGGTGTAGGCCAGAAAAATATAACTGTGGTTTTGCAGTTCCACGGGTCAAATCTCTGTACTATCCAGCTTTTGGTATTTTTTCCGTAAAGAAAAACAACATAGTGTCTACATGAATGTTCAGACACAAATATATCTGTTTGAAAGATTCTGGTATAGGTCATAAAAATATAAATGTGGTTTTGCAGTTCCACGGGTCAAATCTCTGTATCATCCTGTTTTTGGCATTTTTTGCCGTAAAGAAAAACAGTAATAGTGTCTACCTGATTGTTCAGACACAAATATATCTGTTTGAAAGACTCTAGTGTAGGCCAGAAAAATATAACTGTGGATTTGCAGTTCTACGTTTCAAATCTCTGTATTATCCTTATTTAGGCTTTTTTTGCCATAAAGAGAAACAGTAATAGTGTCTCCCTGATTGTTCAGACACAAATATATCTGTTTGAAAGATTCTGGTGTATGCCAGAAAAATATAACTGTGGTTTTGCAGTTCCACGGTTCAAATCTCTGTATTATCAAGCTTTTTTTTTCCGTAAAGAAAAACAGTAATAGTGTCTCCCTGATTGTTCAGACACAAATATATCTGTTTGAAAGATTCTGGTGTAGGCCAGAAAAATATAACTGTGGTTTTGCAGTTCCACGGCTCAAATCTCTGTATTATCCTGCTTTTTTTTTTTTCCGTAAAGAAAAACAGTAATAGTGTCTCCCTGATTGTTCAGACACAAATATATCTGAAAGAATCTGGTGTAGGCCAGAAAAGTATAACTGTGGTTTTGCCATTCCACATTTCAAATCACTGTATTATCCAGCTTTTGGTATTCTTTCCGAAAAGAAAAACAGTAATAGTGTCTCCCTGATTGTTCAGACACCAATATATCTGTTTAAAAGATTCTGTTGAAGCCCAGAAAAATATAGCAGTGGTTTTACAGTTCGATCGCTCAAATCTCTGTATTATCCTGTTTTTGGCATTTTTTGCCATTAAAAAACCCCGTAATAGTGTCTCCCTGAATGGTCAGACACCAATATATCTGTTTAAATGAGTCTGGTGTAGGCCAGAAAAATATAACTGTGGGTTTGCAGTTCCACGGTTCAAATCTCTGTATTTTCCAGCTTTTGGTATTTTTTCCGTAAAGAAAAACAGTAATAGTGTCTCCCTTATTGTTCAGACACAAATATTTCTGTTTGAAAAATTCTGGTGTAGGCCAGAAAACTATAACTGTGGTTTTGCAGTTCCACGGTTCAAATCTCTGTATTATCCAGCTTTTGGTTTTTTTCTGTAAAGAAAAACAGTAATAGTGTCTCCCTGATTGTTCAGACACAAATATATCTGTTTGAAAGTTTGTGGTGTAGTCCAGAAAAATATAACTGTGGTTTTGCAGTTCAACGGTTCAAATCTCTGTATTATCCAGCTTAGGGTATTTTTTCCGTAAAGAAAAACATTAATAGTGTCTCCCTGATTGTTCAGACACAAATATATCTGTTTGAAAGATTCTCGTGTAGGCCAGAAAAATATAACTGTGGTCTTGCAGTTCCATGGGTCAAATCTCTGTATTATCTATCTTTTCGTATTTTTTCTGTAAAGAAAAACAGTAATAGTGTCTCCCTGATTGTTCAGACATATATAAATCTGGTTGAAAGATTCTGGTGTAGGCCAGAAAAATATAACTGTGGTTTTGCAGTTCCACGGGTCAAATCTCTGTATCATCCTGTTTTTGGCATTTTTTGCGATAAAGAAAAACAGTAATAGTGTCTACCTGATTGTTCAGACACAAATATATCTGTTTGAAAGATTCTAGTGTAGGCCAGAAAAATATAACTGTGGATTTGCAGTTCTACCTTTCAAATCTCTCTATTATCCTGATTTAGGCTTTTTTTCCCGTAAAGAGAAACAGTACTAGTGTCTCCCTGATTGTTCAGACACAAATATATCTGTTTGAAAGATTCTGGTGTAGGCCAGAAAAATATCACTGTGGTTTTGCAGTTCCACGGTTCAAATCTCTGTATTAATCAGCTTTTTTTTTTTCCGTAAAGAAAAACAGTAATAGTGTCTACCTGATTGTTCAGACACAAATATATCTGTTTGAAAGATTCTGGTGTAGGCCAGAAAAATATAACTGTGGTTTTGCAGTTCCACGGGTCAAATCTCTGTACTATCCAGCTTTTGGTATTTTTTCCGTAAAGAAAAACAACATAGTGTCTACATGAATGTTCAGACACAAATATATCTGTTTGAAAGATTCTGGTATAGGTCATAAAAATATAAATGTGGTTTTGCAGTTCCACGGGTCAAATCTCTGTATCATCCTGTTTTTGGCATTTTTTGCCGTAAAGAAAAACAGTAATAGTGTCTACCTGATTGTTCAGACACAAATATATCTGTTTGAAAGACTCTAGTGTAGGCCAGAAAAATATAACTGTGGATTTGCAGTTCTACGTTTCAAATCTCTGTATTATCCTTATTTAGGCTTTTTTTGCCATAAAGAGAAACAGTAATAGTGTCTCCCTGATTGTTCAGACACAAATATATCTGTTTGAAAGATTCTGGTGTATGCCAGAAAAATATAACTGTGGTTTTGCAGTTCCACGGTTCAAATCTCTGTATTATCAAGCTTTTTTTTTCCGTAAAGAAAAACAGTAATAGTGTCTCCCTGATTGTTCAGACACAAATATATCTGTTTGAAAGATTCTGGTGTAGGCCAGAAAAATATAATTGTGGTTTTGCAGTTCCACCGGTCAAATCTCTGTATTATCCAGCTTTTGGTATTTTTTCCATAACGAAAAGCAGTAATAGTGTCTCCCTGATTGTTCAGACACAAATATATCTGTTTGAAAGATTCTGGTGTAGGCCAGAAAAATATAACTGTGGTTTTGCAGTTCCACGTTTCAAATCTCTGTATTATCAAGCTTTTGGTATTTTTTCCGTAAATAAAAACAGTAATAGTGTCTCCCTGATTGTTAAGTCACATATATATCTGTTTGAAAGATAATGTAGTTGGCCAGAAAAATATAACTGTGGTTTTGCAGTTCCACGGGTCAAATCTCTGTATTATCCTGTTTTTGGCATTTTTTGCCGTAAAGAAAAACAGTAATAGCATCTCCCTGATTGTTCAGACACAAATATATCTGTTTGAAAGACTCTGGTGTAGGCCAGAAAAATATAACTGTGGTTTTGCTGTTCCACGGTTCAAATCTCTGTATTATCCAGCTTTTGGTATTTTTTCCATAAAGAAAAACAGTAATAGTGTCTCCCTGATTGTTCAGACACAAATATATCTGTTTGAAAGATTCTGGTGTAGGCCAGAAAAATATAACTGTGGTTTTGCAGTTCCACATTTCAAATTTCTGCATTATCCAGCTTTTGGTATTTTTTCCGTAAAGAAAAACAGTAATAGTGTCTCCCTTAATGTTCAGACACAAATATATCTGTTTGAAAGATTCTGGTGTAGTCCAGAAAAATATAACTGTGGTTTTGCAGTTCCACGGTTCAAATCTCTGCATTATCCAGCTTTTTGTATTTTTTCCGTAACGAAAAACAGTAATAGTGTCTCCCTGATTGTTCAAACACAAATATATCTGTTTGAAAGATTCTGGTGTAGGCCATAAAAATATAACTGTGGTTTTGCAGTTCCACGTTTCAAATCTCTGTATTATCCAGCTTTTGGTATTTTTTCCGTAAATAAAAACAGTAATTGTGTCTCCCTGATTGTTCAGACACAAGTATATCTGTTTGAAAGATACTGGAGTTGGCCAGAAAAATATAACTGTGGTTTTGCAGTTCCACAGGTCAAATCTCTGTATTATCCTGTTTTTGGCATTTTTTTCCGTAAAGAAAAACAGTAATAGTGTCTCCCTGATTGTTCAGACACAAATATATCTGTTTGAAAGACTCTGGTGTAGGCCAGAAAAATATAACTGTGGTTTTGCAGTTCCACAGTTCAAATCTCTGTATTATCCAACTTTTGGTATTTTTTCCGTAAAGAAAAACAGTAATAGTGTCTCGCTGATTGTTCAGACACAAATATATCTGTTTGAATGATTCTGGTGTAGTCCAGAAAAATATAACTGTGGTTTTGCAGTTCCACGTTACAAATCTCTGTATTATCCAGCTTTTGGTATTTTTTCCGTAAATAAAAACAGTAATTGTGTCTCCCTGATTGTTCAGACACAAATATATCTGTTTGAAAGATACTGGAGTTGGCCTGAAAAATATAACTGTGGTTTTGCAGTTCCACGGGTCAAATCTCTGTATGATCCAGCTTTTGGTATTTTTTCCGTAAAGAAAAACAGTGATAGTGTCTCCCTGATTGTTCAGACACAAATATATCTGTTTGAAAGATTCTGGTGGAGGCCAGAAAAATATAACTGTGGTTTTGCAGTTCCACGTTTCAAATCTCTGTATTATCCAGCTTTTGGTATTTTTTCCATAAATAAAAACAGTAATAGTGTCTCCCTGATTGTTCAGACACAAATATATCTGTTTGAAAGATACTGGAGTTGGCCAGAAAAATATAACTGTGGTTTTGCAGTTCCACGGCTCAAATCTCTGTATTATCCTGCTTTTTTTTTTTTCCGTAAAGAAAAACAGTAATAGTGTCTCCCTGATTGTTCAGACACAAATATATCTGAAAGAATCTGGTGTAGGCCAGAAAAGTATAACTGTGGTTTTGCCATTCCACATTTCAAATCACTGTATTATCCAGCTTTTGGTATTCTTTCCGAAAAGAAAAACAGTAATAGTGTCTCCCTGATTGTTCAGACACCAATATATCTGTTTAAAAGATTCTGTTGAAGCCCAGAAAAATATAGCAGTGGTTTTACAGTTCGATCGCTCAAATCTCTGTATTATCCTGTTTTTGGCATTTTTTGCCATTAAAAAACCCCGTAATAGTGTCTCCCTGAATGGTCAGACACCAATATATCTGTTTAAATCAGTCTGGTGTAGGCCAGAAAAATATAACTGTGGGTTTGCAGTTCCACGGTTCAAATCTCTGTATTTTCCAGCTTTTTTATTTTTTCCGTAAAGAAAAACAGTAATAGTGTCTCCCTTATTGTTCAGACACAAATATTTCTGTTTGAAAAATTCTGGTGTAGGCCAGAAAACTATAACTGTGGTTTTGCAGTTCCACGGTTCAAATCTCTGTATTATCCAGCTTTTGGTTTTTTTCTGTAAAGAAAAACAGTAATAGTGTCTCCCTGATTGTTCAGACACAAATATATCTGTTTGAAAGTTTGTGGTGTAGTCCAGAAAAATATAACTGTGGTTTTGCAGTTCAACGGTTCAAATCTCTGTATTATCCAGCTTAGGGTATTTTTTCCGTAAAGAAAAACATTAATAGTGTCTCCCTGATTGTTCAGACACAAATATATCTGTTTGAAAGATTCTCGTGTAGGCCAGAAAAATATAACTGTGGTCTTGCAGTTCCATGGGTCAAATCTCTGTATTATCTATCTTTTCGTATTTTTTCTGTAAAGAAAAACAGTAATAGTGTCTCCCTGATTGATCAGACACAAATATATCTGTTTGAAAAATTCTGGTGTAGGCCAGAAAAATATAATTGTGGTTTTGCAGTTCCACCGGTCAAATCTCTGTATTATCCAGCTTTTGGTATTTTTTCCATAACGAAAAGCAGTAATAGTGTCTCCCTGATTGTTCAGACACAAATATATCTGTTTGAAAGATTCTGGTGTAGGCCAGAAAAATATAACTGTGGTTTTGCAGTTCCACGTTTCAAATCTCTGTATTATCAAGCTTTTGGTATTTTTTCCGTAAATAAAAACAGTAATAGTGTCTCCCTGATTGTTAAGTCACATATATATCTGTTTGAAAGATAATGTAGTTGGCCAGAAAAATATAACTGTGGTTTTGCAGTTCCACGGGTCAAATCTCTGTATTATCCTGTTTTTGGCATTTTTTGCCGTAAAGAAAAACAGTAATAGCGTCTCCCTGATTGTTCAGACACAAATATATCTGTTTGAAAGACTCTGGTGTAGGCCAGAAAAATATAACTGTGGTTTTGCTGTTCCACGGTTCAAATCTCTGTATTATCCAGCTTTTGGTATTTTTTCCATAAAGAAAAACAGTAATAGTGTCTCCCTGATTGTTCAGACACAAATATATCTGTTTGAAAGATTCTGGTGTAGGCCAGAAAAATATAACTGTGGTTTTGCAGTTCCACATTTCAAATTTCTGCATTATCCAGCTTTTGGTATTTTTTCCGTAAAGAAAAACAGTAATAGTGTCTCCCTTAATGTTCAGACACAAATATATCTGTTTGAAAGATTCTGGTGTAGTCCAGAAAAATATAACTGTGGTTTTGCAGTTCCACGGTTCAAATCTCTGCATTATCCAGCTTTTTGTATTTTTTCCGTAACGAAAAACAGTAATAGTGTCTCCCTGATTGTTCAAACACAAATATATCTGTTTGAAAGATTCTGGTGTAGGCCATAAAAATATAACTGTGGTTTTGCAGTTCCACGTTTCAAATCTCTGTATTATCCAGCTTTTGGTATTTTTTCCGTAAATAAAAACAGTAATTGTGTCTCCCTGATTGTTCAGACACAAGTATATCTGTTTGAAAGATACTGGAGTTGGCCAGAAAAATATAACTGTGGTTTTGCAGTTCCACAGGTCAAATCTCTGTATTATCCTGTTTTTGGCAT
Source organism: Phyllobates terribilis (assembly GCF_046119375.1). Taxonomy (NCBI): domain Eukaryota; kingdom Metazoa; phylum Chordata; class Amphibia; order Anura; family Dendrobatidae; genus Phyllobates; species Phyllobates terribilis. Next base: position 223,558,913 of record NW_027362773.1, on the reverse strand, counting down.
TTTTTTCCGTAAAGAAAAACAGTAATAGTGTCTCCCTGATTGTTCAGACACAAATATATCTGTTTGAAAGACTCTGGTGTAGGCCAGAAAAATATAACTGTGGTTTTGCAGTTCCACAGTTCAAATCTCTGTATTATCCAACTTTTGGTATTTTTTCCGTAAAGAAAAACAGTAATAGTGTCTCGCTGATTGTTCAGACACAAATATATCTGTTTGAATGATTCTGGTGTAGTCCAGAAAAATATAACTGTGGTTTTGCAGTTCCACGTTACAAATCTCTGTATTATCCAGCTTTTGGTATTTTTTCCGTAAATAAAAACAGTAATTGTGTCTCCCTGATTGTTCAGACACAAATATATCTGTTTGAAAGATACTGGAGTTGGCCTGAAAAATATAACTGTGGTTTTGCAGTTCCACGGGTCAAATCTCTGTATGATCCAGCTTTTGGTATTTTTTCCGTAAAGAAAAACAGTGATAGTGTCTCCCTGATTGTTCAGACACAAATATATCTGTTTGAAAGATTCTGGTGGAGGCCAGAAAAATATAACTGTGGTTTTGCAGTTCCACGTTTCAAATCTCTGTATTATCCAGCTTTTGGTATTTTTTCCATAAATAAAAACAGTAATAGTGTCTCCCTGATTGTTCAGACACAAATATATCTGTTTGAAAGATACTGGAGTTGGCCAGAAAAATATAACTGTGGTTTTGCAGTTCCACGGGTCAAATCTCTGTATTATCCTGTTTTGGGCATTTTTTGCCGTAAAGAAAAACAGTAATAGTGTCTCCCTGATTGTTCAGACACAAATATATCCGTTTGAAAGATTCTGGTGTAGGCAAGAAAAATATAACTGTGGTTTTGCAGTTCCACATTTCAAATCACTGTATTATCCAGCTTTTGGTATTTTTTCTGTAAAGAAAAACAGTAATAGTGTCTCCCTGATTGTTCAGACATAAATAAATCTGGTTGAAAGATTCTGGTGTAGGCCAGAAAAATATAACTGTGGTTTTGCAGTTCCACGGGTCAAATCTCTGTATCATCCTGTTTTTGGCATTTTTTGCGATAAAGAAAAACAGTAATAGTGTCTACCTGATTGTTCAGACACAAATATATCTGTTTGAAAGATTCTAGTGTAGGCCAGAAAAATATAACTGTGGATTTGCAGTTCTACCTTTCAAATCTCTCTATTATCCTGATTTAGGCTTTTTTTCCCGTAAAGAGAAACAGTAATAGTGTCTCCCTGATTGTTCAGACACAAATATATCTGTTTGAAAGATTCTGGTGTAGGCCAGAAAAATATCACTGTGGTTTTGCAGTTCCACGGTTCAAATCTCTGTATTAACCAGCTTTTTTTTTTTTCGTAAAGAAAAACAGTAATAGTGTCTACCTGATTGTTCAGACACAAATATATCTGTTTGAAAGATTCTGGTGTAGGCCAGAAAAATATAACTGTGGTTTTGCAGTTCCACGGGTCAAATCTCTGTACTATCCAGCTTTTGGTATTTTTTCCGTAAAGAAAAACAACATAGTGTCTACATGAATGTTCAGACACAAATATATCTGTTTGAAAGATTCTGGTATAGGTCATAAAAATATAAATGTGGTTTTGCAGTTCCACGGGTCAAATCTCTGTATCATCCTGTTTTTGGCATTTTTTGCCGTAAAGAAAAACAGTAATAGTGTCTACCTGATTGTTCAGACACAAATATATCTGTTTGAAAGACTCTAGTGTAGGCCAGAAAAATATAACTGTGGATTTGCAGTTCTACGTTTCAAATCTCTGTATTATCCTTATTTAGGCTTTTTTTGCCATAAAGAGAAACAGTAATAGTGTCTCCCTGATTGTTCAGACACAAATATATCTGTTTGAAAGATTCTGGTGTATGCCAGAAAAATATAACTGTGGTTTTGCAGTTCCACGGTTCAAATCTCTGTATTATCAAGCTTTTTTTTTCCGTAAAGAAAAACAGTAATAGTGTCTCCCTGATTGTTCAGACACAAATATATCTGAAAGAATCTGGTGTAGGCCAGAAAAGTATAACTGTGGTTTTGCCATTCCACATTTCAAATCACTGTATTATCCAGCTTTTGGTATTCTTTCCGAAAAGAAAAACAGTAATAGTGTCTCCCTGATTGTTCAGACACCAATATATCTGTTTAAAAGATTCTGTTGAAGCCCAGAAAAATATAGCAGTGGTTTTACAGTTCGATCGCTCAAATCTCTGTATTATCCTGTTTTTGGCATTTTTTGCCATTAAAAAACCCCATAATAGTGTCTCCCTGAATGGTCAGACACCAATATATCTGTTTAAATCAGTCTGGTGTAGGCCAGAAAAATATAACTGTGGGTTTGCAGTTCCACGGTTCAAATCTCTGTATTTTCCAGCTTTTGGTATTTTTTCCGTAAAGAAAAACAGTAATAGTGTCTCCCTTACTGTTCAGACACAAATATTTCTGTTTGAAAAATTCTGGTGTAGGCCAGAAAACTATAACTGTGGTTTTGCAGTTCCACGGTTCAAATCTCTGTATTATCCAGCTTTTGGTTTTTTTCTGTAAAGAAAAACAGTAATAGTGTCTCCCTGATTGTTCAGACACAAATATATCTGTTTGAAAGTTTGTGGTGTAGTCCAGAAAAATATAACTGTGGTTTTGCAGTTCAACGGTTCAAATCTCTGTATTATCCAGCTTAGGGTATTTTTTCCGTAAAGAAAAACATTAATAGTGTCTCCCTGATTGTTCAGACACAAATATATCTGTTTGAAAGATTCTCGTGTAGGCCAGAAAAATATAACTGTGGTCTTGCAGTTCCATGGGTCAAATCTCTGTATTATCTATCTTTTCGTATTTTTTCTGTAAAGAAAAACAGTAATAGTGTCTCCCTGATTGTTCAGACATAAATAAATCTGGTTGAAAGATTCTGGTGTAGGCCAGAAAAATATAACTGTGGTTTTGCAGTTCCACGGGTCAAATCTCTGTATCATCCTGTTTTTGGCATTTTTTGCGATAAAGAAAAACAGTAATAGTGTCTACCTGATTGTTCAGACACAAATATATCTGTTTGAAAGATTCTAGTGTAGGCCAGAAAAATATAACTGTGGATTTGCAGTTCTACCTTTCAAATCTCTCTATTATCCTGATTTAGGCTTTTTTTCCCGTAAAGAGAAACAGTAATAGTGTCTCCCTGATTGTTCAGACACAAATATATCTGTTTGAAAGATTCTGGTGTAGGCCAGAAAAATATCACTGTGGTTTTGCAGTTCCACGGTTCAAATCTCTGTATTAATCAGCTTTTTTTTTTTCCATAAAGAAAAACAGTAATAGTGTCTACCTGATTGTTCAGACACAAATATATCTGTTTGAAAGATTCTGGTGTAGGCCAGAAAAATATAACTGTGGTTTTGCAGTTCCACGGGTCAAATCTCTGTACTATCCAGCTTTTGGTATTTTTTCCGTAAAGAAAAACAACATAGTGTCTACATGAATGTTCAGACACAAATATATCTGTTTGAAAGATTCTGGTATAGGTCATAAAAATATAAATGTGGTTTTGCAGTTCCACGGGTCAAATCTCTGTATCATCCTGTTTTTGGCATTTTTTGCCGTAAAGAAAAACAGTAATAGTGTCTACCTGATTGTTCAGACACAAATATATCTGTTTGAAAGACTCTAGTGTAGGCCAGAAAAATATAACTGTGGATTTGCAGTTCTACGTTTCAAATCTCTGTATTATCCTTATTTAGGCTTTTTTTGCCATAAAGAGAAACAGTAATAGTGTCTCCCTGATTGTTCAGACACAAATATATCTGTTTGAAAGATTCTGGTGTATGCCAGAAAAATATAACTGTGGTTTTGCAGTTCCACGGTTCAAATCTCTGTATTATCAAGCTTTTTTTTTCCGTAAAGAAAAACAGTAATAGTGTCTCCCTGATTGTTCAGACACAAATATATCTGAAAGAATCTGGTGTAGGCCAGAAAAGTATAACTGTGGTTTTGCCATTCCACATTTCAAATCACTGTATTATCCAGCTTTTGGTATTCTTTCCGAAAAGAAAAACAGTAATAGTGTCTCCCTGATTGTTCAGACACCAATATATCTGTTTAAAAGATTCTGTTGAAGCCCAGAAAAATATAGCAGTGGTTTTACAGTTCGATCGCTCAAATCTCTGTATTATCCTGTTTTTGGCATTTTTTGCCATTAAAAAACCCCATAATAGTGTCTCCCTGAATGGTCAGACACCAATATATCTGTTTAAATCAGTCTGGTGTAGGCCAGAAAAATATAACTGTGGGTTTGCAGTTCCACGGTTCAAATCTCTGTATTTTCCAGCTTTTGGTATTTTTTCCGTAAAGAAAAACAGTAATAGTGTCTCCCTTACTGTTCAGACACAAATATTTCTGTTTGAAAAATTCTGGTGTAGGCCAGAAAACTATAACTGTGGTTTTGCAGTTCCACGGTTCAAATCTCTGTATTATCCAGCTTTTGGTTTTTTTCTGTAAAGAAAAACAGTAATAGTGTCTCCCTGATTGTTCAGACACAAATATATCTGTTTGAAAGTTTGTGGTGTAGTCCAGAAAAATATAACTGTGGTTTTGCAGTTCAACGGTTCAAATCTCTGTATTATCCAGCTTAGGGTATTTTTTCCGTAAAGAAAAACATTAATAGTGTCTCCCTGATTGTTCAGACACAAATATATCTGTTTGAAAGATTCTCGTGTAGGCCAGAAAAATATAACTGTGGTCTTGCAGTTCCATGGGTCAAATCTCTGTATTATCTATCTTTTCGTATTTTTTCTGTAAAGAAAAACAGTAATAGTGTCTCCCTGATTGTTCAGACATAAATAAATCTGGTTGAAAGATTCTGGTGTAGGCCAGAAAAATATAACTGTGGTTTTGCAGTTCCACGGGTCAAATCTCTGTATCATCCTGTTTTTGGCATTTTTTGCGATAAAGAAAAACAGTAATAGTGTCTACCTGATTGTTCAGACACAAATATATCTGTTTGAAAGATTCTAGTGTAGGCCAGAAAAATATAACTGTGGATTTGCAGTTCTACCTTTCAAATCTCTCTATTATCCTGATTTAGGCTTTTTTTCCCGTAAAGAGAAACAGTAATAGTGTCTCCCTGATTGTTCAGACACAAATATATCTGTTTGAAAGATTCTGGTGTAGGCCAGAAAAATATCACTGTGGTTTTGCAGTTCCACGGTTCAAATCTCTGTATTAATCAGCTTTTTTTTTTTCCGTAAAGAAAAACAGTAATAGTGTCTACCTGATTGTTCAGACACAAATATATCTGTTTGAAAGATTCTGGTGTAGGCCAGAAAAATATAACTGTGGTTTTGCAGTTCCACGGGTCAAATCTCTGTACTATCCAGCTTTTGGTATTTTTTCCGTAAAGAAAAACAACATAGTGTCTACATGAATGTTCAGACACAAATATATCTGTTTGAAAGATTCTGGTATAGGTCATAAAAATATAAATGTGGTTTTGCAGTTCCACGGGTCAAATCTCTGTATCATCCTGTTTTTGGCATTTTTTGCCGTAAAGAAAAACAGTAATAGTGTCTACCTGATTGTTCAGACACAAATATATCTGTTTGAAAGACTCTAGTGTAGGCCAGAAAAATATAACTGTGGATTTGCAGTTCTACGTTTCAAATCTCTGTATTATCCTTATTTAGGCTTTTTTTGCCATAAAGAGAAACAGTAATAGTGTCTCCCTGATTGTTCAGACACAAATATATCTGTTTGAAAGATTCTGGTGTATGCCAGAAAAATATAACTGTGGTTTTGCAGTTCCACGGTTCAAATCTCTGTATTATCAAGCTTTTTTTTTCCGTAAAGAAAAACAGTAATAGTGTCTCCCTGATTGTTCAGACACAAATATATCTGTTTGAAAGATTCTGGTGTAGGCCAGAAAAATATAACTGTGGTTTTGCAGTTCCACGGTTCAAATCTCTGTATTATCCTGCTTTTTTTTTTTTCCGTAAAGAAAAACAGTAATAGTGTCTCCCTGATTGTTCAGACACAAATATATCTGAAAGAATCTGGTGTAGGCCAGAAAAGTATAACTGTGGTTTTGCCATTCCACATTTCAAATCACTGTATTATCCAGCTTTTGGTATTCTTTCCGAAAAGAAAAACAGTAATAGTGTCTCCCTGATTGTTCAGACACCAATATATCTGTTTAAAAGATTCTGTTGAAGCCCAGAAAAATATAGCAGTGGTTTTACAGTTCGATCGCTCAAATCTCTGTATTATCCTGTTTTTGGCATTTTTTGCCATTAAAAAACCCCGTAATAGTGTCTCCCTGAATGGTCAGACACCAATATATCTGTTTAAATCAGTCTGGTGTAGGCCAGAAAAATATAACTGTGGGTTTGCAGTTCCACGGTTCAAATCTCTGTATTATCCAGCTTTTGGTTTTTTTCTGTAAAGAAAAACAGTAATAGTGTCTCCCTGATTGTTCAGACACAAATATATCTGTTTGAAAGTTTGTGGTGTAGTCCAGAAAAATATAACTGTGGTTTTGCAGTTCAACGGTTCAAATCTCTGTATTATCCAGCTTAGGGTATTTTTTCCGTAAAGAAAAACATTAATAGTGTCTCCCTGATTGTTCAGACACAAATATATCTGTTTGAAAGATTCTCGTGTAGGCCAGAAAAATATAACTGTGGTCTTGCAGTTCCATGGGTCAAATCTCTGTATTATCTATCTTTTCGTATTTTTTCTGTAAAGAAAAACAGTAATAGTGTCTCCCTGATTGATCAGACACAAATATATCTGTTTGAAAAATTCTGGTGTAGGCCAGAAAAATATAATTGTGGTTTTGCAGTTCCACCGGTCAAATCTCTGTATTATCCAGCTTTTGGTATTTTTTCCATAACGAAAAGCAGTAATAGTGTCTCCCTGATTGTTCAGACACAAATATATCTGTTTGAAAGTTTGTGGTGTAGTCCAGAAAAATATAACTGTGGTTTTGCAGTTCAACGGTTCAAATCTCTGTATTATCCAGCTTAGGGTATTTTTTCCGTAAAGAAAAACATTAATAGTGTCTCCCTGATTGTTCAGACACAAATATATCTGTTTGAAAGATTCTCGTGTAGGCCAGAAAAATATAACTGTGGTCTTGCAGTTCCATGGGTCAAATCTCTGTATTATCTATCTTTTCGTATTTTTTCTGTAAAGAAAAACAGTAATAGTGTCTCCCTGATTGATCAGACACAAATATATCTGTTTGAAAAATTCTGGTGTAGGCCAGAAAAATATAATTGTGGTTTTGCAGTTCCACCGGTCAAATCTCTGTATTATCCAGCTTTTGGTATTTTTTCCATAACGAAAAGCAGTAATAGTGTCTCCCTGATTGTTCAGACACAAATATATCTGTTTGAAAGATTCTGGTGTAGGCCAGAAAAATATAACTGTGGTTTTGCAGTTCCACGTTTCAAATCTCTGTATTATCAAGCTTTTGGTATTTTTTCCGTAAATAAAAACAGTAATAGTGTCTCCCTGATTGTTAAGTCACATATATATCTGTTTGAAAGATAATGTAGTTGGCCAGAAAAATATAACTGTGGTTTTGCAGTTCCACGGGTCAAATCTCTGTATTATCCTGTTTTTGGCATTTTTTGCCGTAAAGAAAAACAGTAATAGCGTCTCCCTGATTGTTCAGACACAAATATATCTGTTTGAAAGACTCTGGTGTAGGCCAGAAAAATATAACTGTGGTTTTGCTGTTCCACGGTTCAAATCTCTGTATTATCCAGCTTTTGGTATTTTTTCCATAAAGAAAAACAGTAATAGTGTCTCCCTGATTGTTCAGACACAAATATATCTGTTTGAAAGATTCTGGTGTAGGCCAGAAAAATATAACTGTGGTTTTGCAGTTCCACATTTCAAATTTCTGCATTATCCAGCTTTTGGTATTTTTTCCGTAAAGAAAAACAGTAATAGTGTCTCCCTTAATGTTCAGACACAAATATATCTGTTTGAAAGATTCTGGTGTAGTCCAGAAAAATATAACTGTGGTTTTGCAGTTCCACGGTTCAAATCTCTGCATTATCCAGCTTTTTGTATTTTTTCCGTAACGAAAAACAGTAATAGTGTCTCCCTGATTGTTCAGACACAAATATATCTGTTTGAAAGATTCTGGTGTAGGCCATAAAAATATAACTGTGGTTTTGCAGTTCCACGTTCCAAATCTCTGTATTATCCAGCTTTTGGTATTTTTTCCGTAAATAAAAACAGTAATTGTGTCTCCCTGATTGTTCAGACACAAGTATATCTGTTTGAAAGATACTGGAGTTGGCCAGAAAAATATAACTGTGGTTTTGCAGTTCCACAGGTCAAATCTCTGTATTATCCTGTTTTTGGCATTTTTTTCCGTAAAGAAAAACAGTAATAGTGTCTCCCTGATTGTTCAGACACAAATATATCTGTTTGAAAGACTCTGGTGTAGGCCAGAAAAAGATAACTGTGGTTTTGCAGTTCCACAGTTCAAATCTCTGTATTATCCAACTTTTGGTATTTTTTCCGTAAAGAAAAACAGTAATAGTGTCTCGCTGATTGTTCAGACACAAATATATCTGTTTGAATGATTCTGGTGTAGTCCAGAAAAATATAACTGTGGTTTTGCAGTTCCACGTTACAAATCTCTGTATTATCCAGCTTTTGGTATTTTTTTCGTAAATAAAAACAGTAATTGTGTCTCCCTGATTGTTCAGACACAAATATATCTGTTTGAAAGATACTGGAGTTGGCCTGAAAAATATAACTGTGGTTTTGCAGTTCCACGGGTCAAATCTCTGTATGATCCAGCTTTTGGTATTTTTTCCGTAAAGAAAAACAGTGATAGTGTCTCCCTGATTGTTCAGACACAAATATATCTGGTTGAAAGATTCTGGTGTAGGCCAGAAAAATATAACTGTGGTTTTGCAGTTCCACGTTTCAAATCACTATTGGCATTTTTTCTGTGAAGAAAAACAGTAATAGTGTCTCTGTGTCACCCTACCTGGATGCCACAAGTGTAATTAAAGCTGTGTCTGAGAGCAAGGGGGAGGTTCCCTGGTTAGGGGAACATTAGCATGCAATGCCTCCTGTCTCACGCCAGTAGGGGGAGCAGGCTGCCCCTATAAAAGCTGGTACTGGGGACAGGGTTAGAGAGAACTGGATTGCCTGTCTCAGCTCTGAGACGTGTCCCAGAGTGGAGCAGGGACAGAAAGTTGATTGCACCTAAGAGATAGTGTGGCAGTAGGAGAGAGCCACCAGCCAGAGACAAGAGGCGAAGAGAGCCTGTCTTGGCAGAGAAAGACTTAGCTTTACCAGACTTTGGTGTCTGAGGCTGGAAGGATTCCACGTCCCCCAGCAGAGAACCAGTCCGCAAGGGACTGTACATTCCTTGGCCTAAGAAGACTGGAGGCCCTGCCACAACCGAAGGGACCAGTAAAGCCGTGCAAGGCTGGGAGCAGAAAGGAACCCGCGTCGCAGGCCATACAGGCGAGAAAGCACGGAAAGCTCGGAAACGTGGGCTGTTACCCTATCAGGAGGAGATAGCCAGAAGGAGCGCAGAAAGCACGGTAGGCCTACACCCTCACCCTGACCAGGGCCAATTTTCCCGTTGCTCTCAGACATCCAGGTCCCCTCCTAGCCGGGACTGTTTGTGGGTCAGTTTACCTGTTTAGTAAAGACCCTGGACTGCAACCTGTTGTCTGTGTGCTCCTTACTCCTCCAGCACTATAATCACTGGGACTCTCACTACCATCACTCCCACCATCCACTATACTGCCCTGGGGCCGCACTCTTCCCGTGGGGAGTTACACTACCCTAGCTGCACACCTCATCAGCCCCAGCGGTCTGCATGTAGCGGCGGTTCCTAATAACCGCAATCCACGGGTGGCGTAGTCGGACATAATCAATATAACGGACTACCACTGGCCTGATCACCCTGAGCCACGGAACCGGGTTGCCACTGCTACTCCCATTGTTTCCCTAATTGCCCGGATCCGAGTGCCCCACGGCCTAGGGGGCGAGTTAGCTTTGGCGTAGTCGGCAGGATTTCGTGCCCGCAACCACCGGGTACTGCGTGCCTGAAAAAGACTTTCGTAACTTACCTGTGGCAAAGTTTCCCGCAGTCCGGAGTCGTTTCCCGCCATCCGGAGATCATTCCCGCCATCAGACGCCATCTTGTACCGTTTCCTGCCGTCTTCTGCCGTCTTCCCGCCATCTGCAGCTGTTTCCCGCCATCAGACGCCATCTCCAGGACGCCGCGCGGGAAGAAGAGGGGCGTGGACGTCAAAACCGCGCGAGATCCGAAGCTCCGCCCCACGCACCGACACTGCGCAAGGTCCTGAAAGGGAGAGAGAGCGACGCTGACGTCATCGGAGTGCGACGCCAGGTCCTCGTCCAGAGCAGCAGCGGAGCCGCGGCCTACAGAAGAGGATCGTCGGAAGGTAGGCCACACTTCACTAGGGGGGGAGGAAGATGTCGGACACAGAGGCGCCCACTACCACCAACGCAGCTGCAGCAGCGGTGATGCCCTTTTCCTTGCCCTACATCCCTGGAGCAGCCTGGCTGCCCAAATACTCAGGGGAGCCCCATGCCCTAACTGACTTCAAGGAAAGACTGTATAGTTTGTTCCAAGTTTACCCCCTGACAGAGGAACAGAAGGTCAGCATATTGACAGGGCAGTTAACTGGCGCAGCCCAAAGGGAGGTAAAATCATGGCCCATTGAGGAGAAAGGGACTGTGAAGGGTACCTTTGATACACGTACCTCCGCTGAAATTAAAATGAGGTTCTATGGATGTAAGCAGCGGGCACAGGACAGCATCAGAGACTATGCCCTAAATCTGCAGGAAGCCTTGAGGACTATTCAACAAACTGACCCTGGCAGTGTGCAGGAAACCGATAAGCTGCTAACAGAACAATTCATAGAGGGTCTGCTGTCCAGCGCCCACAGGGCCCAGCTGCGCCTCATGTTCTTCCAGAACCCCGACCTGACCTTTGCCCAATTTAAGGACAGGGCCATAAGGGTGCTCCGTGAATCTGCAACCAGTGGCGCTATAAACCCCCGGCGCCCTGCTATCACCTACCACCAGGAGGCGGCGCCCTCCTCTATGGACTCCGTGGAGGCTGATGCACAGGCCCTGAACCAAGCCCCGTCGAAAGGCCTGCACCACCAAGTCCAGGAGCTGACCAGGAGCGTTGCGGCGTTGACCAGGACTGTCCAGGCATTGCAAGTGGACCCGTCAAGACCCATCAAGCTGGCTTCAAGTCCGGAGGATGTCCCGTGGCGTCGACAGAGGAGGATCCCGTCGTTCCGAGGGAGGCCCACAGACCGCTACGCAGAGGATGGACAGCCCATTTGCCATCGATGCAACCAGCCCGGACACATTTCCAGGTACTGTAATTTAAACGGGTCCAACCTGGTGCAGAGGGCCGACCCCCAGGCATAAGATCACCAGGCCCTTATAATTGGCGTGATAAGTACGTTGGGGGGCGCCCGGTTTTACCCGTGGTGCTGGACGGTATCCCCATGAGCGCCTTGCTGGATACTGGGTCGCAAGTAACCACAATCCCTTATGTACTTTTTAAGCAGTATTGGACTGATGCTGATATCACACGGTATCCAGACAGTAACTTGAGCATCATCGCCAGTAATGGCTTACCCGTGCCGCAGATGGGGTTCAAGGAGATGACCATTAAAATTGGTAAAGTTGAACTGCCGACACATGGAGTGATTATTGTGGACATTGACCGTCATGAAAGTCACCCTAAAATAACTGTGGGTACTAACATAATTGAAAATTGTCTTTCAGAAGTAATTGTAATTCTACAACAGGTGGCGGTGAATGCTAGTTCCAGCCAACAGAGAGTCCTCAACAAAGAGATAAAAGCCCTGATGAGACGGCAGCAGGTAGAACTGTCTGGTGGTGAGATCGGTAGCGTAAGACTCAGTGATCCATTCCCCATTTCCATGCCTCCCAAAAGTGAAATGATGATCTGGTGTCGGACTGCAATCGGGTTGAGAGGTAGAGACTACCAAGCCATGGTAGAACCCGTGTACTCAGACAGCAGGCCCACCATTTTGACAGCCCGGGGGGTGGTTGATGTCCGTCATGGGAGGGTGCCCGTCCGCATCCTCAACATTGGGGAGAGGGAAGTACACTTACCCAGGTACGCTACACTCGCCAAACTGTTTGTCGTCGAACACAAAGCTATCAGGGCCGTGGAACCCTTGCCTCCATCTCCTCAGGCGGAGGGTAATGGCTCCCAGAAACAAAAGGAGGACTGGTGCCAGAAACTCCATGTGGGTGCTGACTCCACTCCCCTGCACCAAAAACAAGGAGTCTACCGGGTGGTACGGGAGTACGAGAGAGTCTTTAGTAAGCACCCGCTAGACTTCGGCAGAGTAAAAGGGATAGAACACCACATCCCCACAGGGAGCCACCCACCAATAAAAGAGAGGCACAGGCCTGTACCCCCTGCACATTATCAGAACGCCAAGGGTATGCTAAGGGAAATGAAAGAAGCTGGGGTCATTAGAGATAGCTGTAGCCCCTGGGCAGCCCCCTTGGTTCTGGTGAAAAAGAAAGACGGCACCATGAGAATGTGCGTGGACTATAGACAAATCAACCGTATCACCCACAAAGACGCATATCCGCTGCCTAGAATAGAAGAGTCTTTGGCCGCACTAAAATCTGCTAACTTCTTTTCTACTTTGGACCTTACTAGCGGGTACTGGCAGGTTCCTGTGGCAGAGGCTGACAAGGAGAAGACCGCCTTCACCACCCCGATGGGACTGAGCGAATTCAACTGTATGCCTTTCGGGCTCTGCAACACACCAGGGACCTTCCAGCGGCTGATGGAATGCTGTCTAGGGCACCGAAACTTCGAGACGGTCCTCCTTTACCTGGACGACGTGATCGTCTATTCGAAGACCTACGAGGACCATCTCAAGCACCTGGCTGAGGTGTTCGAAGCCCTGGCAGGCTACGGCCTGAAGGTGAAACCATCGAAGTGTCACCTGCTGAAACCAAAGGTCCAGTACCTAGGGCACGTGGTAAGCGCGGAAGGAGTGGCCCCCGACCCTGACAAGGTCACGGCAATCAAGAGCTGGCCAAGCCCCTCGAACATCAAAGAGGTGAGACAGTTTCTCGGGTTGGTAGGCTACTACCGAAGGTTCATCCCCGGGTTCACTAAGATGGCAGCTCCTATGCAGGACCTCCTGATCGGACAGTCAAATTCCAGAAGTCAAAAGCCACCCTTCAAGTGGGATAAACCGGAAGAGGAGTCCTTCCGCCAGCTAAAGTTGGCCCTCACTGGGGATGAGATCCTGGCCTACCCTGATTATGGCCAGCCTTTCATTCTCCACACAGATGCCAGTAATGTGGAACTGGGAGCCGTACTGTCCCAAAACCAACAGGGCAGAGAACGGGTGATCGCATACGCCAGCCGGAAGCTGAGGCCCACCGAAAGGAACCCGGAGAATTACAGCTCCTTCAAGCTAGAATTCTTGGCAGTGGTGTGGGCCGTGACGGAACGCTTCAAGCATTACCTGGCCTCCGCAAAGTTCACCGTGTACACGGACAACAACCCGTTGACACACCTGGACAATGCAAGACTGGGTGCCCTGTAACAGCGGTGGATGGCCCGTCTCTCCAACTATGACTTCGTGATCAAGTACCGGGCAGGTAAAACCAACGCCAACGCGGACGCCCTATCAAGAATGCCTCACTTACCTGAAGGTGACGAAGACCCAGAAGAGCTGGAAGAGGTAGAACTCCCCGCGTTTCACCGGTATGGAGCCACTCAACACTCTCACCGCGTGAAGGAGGAGGATCTAACAACTGTGATGATGAATCCCCTACCTCACCACAGCTGGGCCGAAACCCAAGATAGTGACCCTGCTGTCCGCCTGGTGAAAGATCTGCTGACCCGGGAAGAGGCTCGCCTAGATCCAGATGCCCCAGAGGAAGCCAAGCAGCTATGGAAGGAGAAGAGCAAGCTGTTCCTCTACGAAGGCAAGTTGTGCAGAAGGATTGTCAACCACCGGACGCACGAGCTGACCTGGCAAGTCGTGGTCCCAAGGCGAGATGTAGCTATGGTCCTGGGAGCTTGCCATGACAGAGCGGGACACTTCGGTTGGAAGAAACTGGAGTTCCTACTAAGAGGAAGGTTCTTTTGGGTCGGCATGAGAGGAGCAGTAGAAAAGTGGTGCAGAGACTGTGGCCCTTGTCACCTGAGGAGGAAGGACCGCACCAGCCAGAAGACACCCTTGAGGCCCATCGTCACCACGCAGCCTCTTGAGCTGGTAGCTCTGGACCACGTCAAATTGGCTCCAATTCGGTCCGGATACATCTACGCCCTGACAATCGTGGACCACTATTCCCGTTTTCTAGTGGTGGTCCCGGAAAAGGACTTGACAGCCCAAACAACGGCCCGAGCCTTCCAGCAATACTTCTGCCGTCCACACGGGTATCCGGAACAGGTCCTGACAGACCAGGGTCCAGCGTTTGAAGCTGAAATCTTCCAGGAGTTCTGCAACCTCTATGGCTGTAAGAAGATTCGGACAACGCCTTACCACCCCCAAACCAACGGGATGTGTGAGAAGATGAACAATATAGTCATTGATCTCCTGAAGACGTTGCCCCTGGAGGAACGCAGCCTGTGGCCAGAAAAACTGCCGGACCTGGTAGACATGTACAACAATATCCCGGTGAACGCTACAAACTGAACCCCGGCTTACCTGATGCGAGCCAGACCGGGTAAGCTGCCCGTAGACCTGGAGATGGGAGTCCTAATACCTGAGGACACCTCCCCGGATGCGGACTGGGACTGGGAAAGGCAACTGCAGTAAAAGAAGGTACAGGAGAGTGTGGAGAAGAGCCTGGCCCAGGTGAGAGAGAAGCAAGAAAGACTCTTCAATCAACACGCCCCTGCTAGTCCCCTAGAACCTGGTGAGCAAGTCCTAAAGCAAAAAAGAAGGCTACATAAGTTGGACGACCAGTGGGAAAGGGAACCCTACACCGTACTGCAGTCTGACCACGACAACCCAAAGGTGTGCGTGATCACCAAGGACGGAGGAGAAACCACTAGTGTCATCTCCAGAGACCACCTCAAAAGGTGCCCCGAGCAACTCCGCAGTGCAGAAGAGGATCAGAGTGACCTTGAACCCGCAGAGGACAAGGTAGAAATGATCAGCACTGTTCTCGGAGTGTTCCCTCAGTCCTGGACTCGCATAAATGATGCCATAGTGGTACCCGTCCTGCATTTCCTGCAACCGGCCCAGCAACAACCAACACCAGAGCCGGAAGGTGAAGAGGAGCAAGCGGTTCCAGAGGCAGAAGAGCCTGTTCCAGCAGCCCAAGAGAGTCAACCCTCTGCTGACAGTGAGCCTGCCATGCCTGCGGTAAGCCAAAGGACCCGCAGACAGCTGCCTGCCCTACCTGTACTCCCAGCTGGTAGCTGTACCCCTAACGCTAGTGGGGAAAGCCAGGTTGGTCCACCACCAGACAGTGGGTTAAGGAGGTCAACCAGGAGCACAAAGGGACAGATACCCGCTCGCTGGAGAATATAGAGTGTACTAAATTGTAAATAACCTTGTTGCCAAATGTTGAATTGTTTGCCAAGTTACATGCATGTTCGGTAATTCTGTGTTTCAGTCTCTTGCAGCAACCGTAAGGACTCACAGGTTATGGACTTTTTTTATAACCGGGACCTTGTATGGACTGCGTTCGGAGCCTAACCCAGGAATGAACTAAGACTGTGAAGGACTTGGGGTAGGACAGACCCCCACCTGGTTAAGGCTCGCCGTTGTTTTGGTGATATGGACACCTGGTCACAGACCACACTGTGACCTTAAGAACTCAATTTGTGCGTCGTCTGTCTATTAATGTTTTATTGTTATGTATGTTATTCTTTGTTTATTGTTTAGTCCCGGAGTACTAAATTTCACTAGGGGGGAATGTGTCACCCTACCTGGATGCCACAAGTGTAATTAAAGCTGTGTCTGAGAGCAAGGGGGAGGTTCTCTGGTTAGGGGAACATTAGCATGCAATGCCTCCTGTCTCAGGCCAGTAGGGGGAGCAGGCTGCCCCAATAAAAGCTGGTACTGGGGACAGGGTTAGAGAGAACTGGATTGCCTGTCTCAGCTCTGAGACGTGTCCCAGAGTGGAGCAGGGACAGAAAGTTGATTGCACCTAAGAGGAAGTGTGGCAGTAGGAGAGAGCCACCAGCCAGAGACAAGAGGCGAAGAGAGCCTGTCTTGGCAGAGAAAGACTTAGCTTTACCAGACTTTGGTGTCTGAGGCTGGAAGGATTCCACGTCCCCCAGCAGAGAACCAGTCCGCAAGGGACTGTACATTTCTTGGCCTAAGAAGCCTGGAGGCCCTGCCACAACCGAAGGGACCAGTAAAGCCGTACAAGGCTGGGAGCAGAAAGGAACCCGCGTCGCAGGCCATACAGGCGAGAAAGCACGGAAAGCTCGGAAACGTGGGCTGTTACCCTATCAGGAGGAGATAGCCAGAAGGAGCGCAGAAAGCACGGTAGGCCTACACCCTCACCCTGACCAGGGCCAATTTTCCCGTTGCTCTCAGACATCCAGGTCCCCTCCTAGCCGGGACTGTTTGTGGGTCAGTTTACCTGTTTAGTAAAGACCCTGGACTGCAACCTGTTGTCTGTGTGCTCCTTACTCCTCCAGCACTATAAGCACTGGGACTCTCACTACCATCACTCCCACCATCCACTATACTGCCCTGGGGCCGCACTCTTCCCGTGGGGAGTCACACTACCCTAGCTGCACACCTCATCAGCCCCAGCGGTCTGCATGCAGCGACGGTTCCTAATAACCGCAATCCACGGGTGGCGTAGTCGGACATAATCAATATAACGGACTACCACTGGCCTGATCACCCTGAGCCACGGAACCGGGTTGCCACTGCTACTCCCATCGTTTCCCTAATTGCCCGGATCCGAGTGCCCCACGGCCCAGGGGGCGAGTCATCTCCATGATTGTTCAGACACAAATATATCTGTTTCAAAGATTATAGTGTAGGCCAGAAAAATATAACTGTGGATTTGCAGTTCTACGTTTCAAATCTCTGTATTATCCTGATTTAGGCTTTTTTTGCCGTAAACAGAAACAGTAATAGTGTCTCCCTTATTGTTCAGACACAAATATATCTGTTTGAAAGATTCTGGTGTAGGCCAGAAAAATATAACTGTGGTTTTGCAGTTCCATGGTTCAAATCTCTGTATTATCCAGCTTTTTTTTTTTCCGTAAAGAAAAACAGTAATAATGTCTACCTGATTGTTCAGACACAAATATATCTGTTTGAAAGATTCTGGTGTAGGCCAGAAAAATATAACTGTGGTTTTGCAGTTCTATGGTTCAAATCTCTGTATTATCCAGCTTTTTTTTTTTCCGTAAAGAAATACAGTAATAGTGTCTCTCTGATTGTTCAGACACAAATATATCTGAAAGAATCTGGTGTAGGCCAGAAAAGTATAACTGTGGTTTTGCAGTTCCACATTTCAAATCTCTGTATTATCCAGCTTTTGGTATTTTTTTTCGTAAAGAAAAACAGCAATAGCGTCTCCCTGATTGTTCAGACATAAATAAATCTGGTTGAAAGATTCTGGAGTAGGCCAGAAAAATATAACTGTGGTTTTGCAGTTCCACAGGTCAAATCTCTGTACTATCCTGTTTTTGGCATTTTTTGCCGTAAAGAAAAACAGTAATAGTGTCTCCCTGATTGTTCAGACACAAATATATCTGTTTGAAAGATTTTGGTGTAGGCCAGAAAAATATAACTGTGGTTTTGCAGTTCCACGGTTCAAATCTCTGCATTATCCAGCTTTTTTTTTTCCGTAAAGAAAAACAATAATAGTGTCTACCTGATTGTTCAGACACAAATATATCTGTTTGAAAGATTCTGGTGTAGGCCGGAAAAATATAACTGTGGTTTTGCAGTTCCACGGTTCAAATCTCTGTATTATTCAGCTTTTTTTTTTTCCGTAACGAAAAACAGTAATAGTGTCTCCCTGATTGTTCAGACACAAATATATCTGAAAGAATCTGGTGTAGGCCAGAAAAGTATAACTGTGGTTTTGCAGTTCCACATTTCAAATCTCTGTATTATCCAGCTTTTGGTATTTTTTCCGCAAAGAAAAACAGTAATAGTGTCTCCCTGATTGTTCAGACACAAATATATCTGTTTGAAAGATTCTGGTGTAGTCCAGAAAAATATAACTGTGGTTTTGCAGTTCCACGGTTCAAATCTTTGTAATATCCAGCTTAGGGTATTTTTTCCGTAAAGAAAAACAGTAATAGTGTCTCCCTGATTGTTCAGACACAAATATATCTGTTTGAAAGATTCTGGTGTAGGCCAGAAAAATATAACTGTGGTCTTGCATTTCTACGGGTCAAATCTCTGTATTATCCATCTTTTGGTATTTTTTCTGTAAAGAAAAACAGTAATAGTGTCTCCCTGATTGTTCAGACACAAATATATCTGTTTGAAAGATTCTGGTGTAGGCCAGAAAAATATAACTGTGGATTTCCAGTTCTACGTTTCAAATCTCTGTATTATCCTGATTTAGGCTTTTTTTGCCATAAAGAGAAACAGTAATAGTGTCTCCCTGATTGTTCAGACACAAATATATCTGTTTGAAAGATTTTGGTGTAGGCCAGAAAAATATAACTGTGGTTTTGCAGTTCCACGGTTCAAATCTCTGTATTATCCAGCTTTTTTTTTTCCGTAAAGAAAAACAATAATAGTTTCTACCTGATTGTTCAGACACAAATATATCTGTTTGAAAGATTCTGGTGTAGGCCGGAAAAATATAACTGTGGTTTTGCAGTTCCACGGTTCAAATCTCTGTATTATCCAGCTTTTTTTTTTTCCGTAACGAAAAACAGTAATAGTGTCTCCCTGATTGTTCAGACACAAATATATCTGAAAGAATCTGGTGTAGGCCAGAAAAGTATAACTGTGGTTTTGCAGTTCCACATTTCAAACCTCTGTATTATCCAGCTTTTTGTATTTTTTCCGTAACGAAAAACAGTAATAGTGTCTCCCTGATTGTTCAGACACAAATATATCTGTTTGAAAGATTCTGGTGTAGGCCAGAAAAATATAATTGTGGTTTTGCAGTTCCACGGGTCAAATCTCTGTATTATCCATCTTTTGGTATTTTTTCTGTAAAGAAAAACAGTAATAGTGTCTCCCTGATTGTTCAGACACAAATATATCTGTTTGAAAGATTCTGGTGTAGGCCAGAAAAATATAACTGTGGTTTTGCAGTTCCA
This sequence comes from Phyllobates terribilis, assembly GCF_046119375.1. Taxonomy (NCBI): domain Eukaryota; kingdom Metazoa; phylum Chordata; class Amphibia; order Anura; family Dendrobatidae; genus Phyllobates; species Phyllobates terribilis. The sequence continues at coordinate 223,539,609 of NW_027362773.1, read as the reverse complement.
CGTTTGAAATCTCTGTATTATCCAGCTTTTGGTATTTTTTCCCGTAAAGAAAAACAGTAATACTGTCTCCCTGATTGTTCAGACACAAATATATCTGTTTGAAAGATACTGGAGCTTTCCAGAAAAATATAACTGTGGTTTTGCAGTTACACGTTTCAAATCACTGTATTATCCAGCTGTTGGTATTTTTTCCGTAAAGAAAAACAGTAATAGTGTCTCCCTGATTGCTCAGACAGAAATAAATCTGTTTGAAAGATTCTGGTGTAGGCCCGAAAAATATAACTGTGGTTTTGCAGTTCCACGGGTCAAATCTCTGTATCATCCTGTTTTTCGCATTTTTTGCCGTAAAGAAAAACAGTAATAGTGTCTACCTGATTGTTCAGACACAAATATATCTGTTTGAAAGATTCTGGTGTAGGCCAGAAAAATCTAACTGTGGATTTGCAGTTCTACGTTTCAAATCTCTGTGTTATCCTGATTTAGGCTTTTTTTGCCGTAAAGAGAAACAGTAATAGTGTCTCCCTGATTGTTCAGACACAAATATATCTGTTTGAATGATTCTGGAGTAGGCCAGAAAAATATAACTGTGATTTTGCAGTTCCACGGGTCAAATCTCTGTATTATCCTGTTTTTGGCATTTTTTGCCGTAAAGAAAAACAGTAATAGTGTCTCCCTGTCTGTTCAGTCACAAACATATCTGTTTAAAAGATTCTGGTGTTTGCCAGAGAAATAGAACTGTGGTTTTCCTCTTCCACGGTCCTAATCTCCTTTTTATTACCCTTTTTCCATTGATAGTGCGAGTGTAAGCTATTTTACTTAATTTATAATGCGCAAGGCGCGTGGCAAGGGACGTGGAACTGGACGTAAACATAGTGGAAGCCGGGACCCAGTCGGACTTTGGGAAGGAACACATCCTCCCCACACCGAGGATTGCGGGCCCTATGTCAGTCAGAATTGCCCCCACAGTGTACAGCTCCTGCACATCATCCTCCTCCTTATGTTCAGCCTCCATCTCCGATATAACCACATCAGTTACAAGCTGGAAGCACTGCAGTACTGCTTCAGCCAAGCGGCAACAGGCTGTGCTGAAACTCATAAGCTTAGGTGATAAACCTCACACTGCTTGTGAGTTGTGGACAGCTGTGAAAGAGCAGGCAGATCTGTGGCTGAGACCGCTGAACCTACATCCAGGCATGGTCCTGTGTGACAACGGCCGTAACCTGGTGGCGGCTCTGAGGCGAGATGAGATCATACACGTACCATGCCTGGCTCATGTGCTTAACCTCGTGGTTCAGCGGTTTCTTAAATCGTACCCCGAGTTGCCAGATCTGCTCGTCAAAGTACGCAGCCTGTCAGCTCATTTACGGAAGTCGGCTACAGCTTCCGCTGCCCTTGCTGTGTTGCAGCAGCGTTTGCAGCTTCCGGCACACCGACTGGTGTGTGATGTCCCCACACATTGGAACTCTACCCTCCACATGTTGCAAAGGATTTGTGAGCAGAAGAGAGCAGTTGTGGAGTACCAGCTGCAACAAGGCCGTCGATATTCAGGTCAGACTCCACACATAAGACCTCAGGAGTGGACCTGGATATCTGACTTAAGTACCATTCTGACAAACTTTGAGGAGTCCACCAAGATGGTGAGTGGCGATGACGCCATCATTAGCGTCAGCATCCCACTTGTCTGTCTATTACAAAGCTCACTGCAGAGAATTAAAGAGGAGGCATTGCAGCCAGAGTATGATGAGATGGATCAAGAAGCCGTAATGGGCGATTACACACAGCCCAGCCTCATCTCACCCCCAACGTGCATTGGGGGACAATGAGGGAGAGGAGGAGGAGGAATAACAGGAGCTTGTATCATGCACTGTAGACGGTAGTACCTGTACAACTGTCATACCGTCAGTTCAGCGTGGGTGGCCTGAGGACAGGGGGGAGGAGGAGGAGAAGAGCATGGTCAGTCGTCATTAGAGATGAGCGTTGTTCGACTCAAACTGTTCGCCAATCTCAAATTCGAGCTGTTTTGGGCGGTGTTCGAGCCGTTCGGCGAACACGAACGATTTGAGAAAAATTCGGCTGTTCGAGGTTATGTTCGGTAACTGTTCGTGCACCAAAATCATAACTGGATTTTTTCTCAGTAATGATGAAAATTAATGTTAATACGCAGTTTTAGTGTACAGTGGGGTGGGGGAGGGGCAGGGGATGGATCTCTGCAGGAATAATGAAGATCTCCATTTTTTTTTCTCTTTCCCGCATTTACAGTGGGGAGGTGCAATCTGTCAGCCTATCAGCAGCGCACACACGGAGCGAAGTGCTTTTTTTCACACAAGCAAGGGCATGTGTCATTGGCAGTGTATGTCACATGTCCTTGCCCTATAAGACCAAGCCATTTTCCCCGTCGCCACCATTTTCTCACTGCTGCAGCTGCGTGTTAGACGGCACCGCTGTTGCTGTGTGCGCTATACCTTGTTAATTTCAAGCCAATTTTCGCACAAATCTACAGATAGCTTTGGAGTAGGGAATAGTTGTGATTGCAGTCCTTTTAAGGACTAGGTTACAGCATTTCCTACGACTTTTATCAGGCAGGTCTGTGCTCTTAAATAGATAGATTGTGGGAGTAAAGACTAATTGTAATTGCAGTCCTTTTCAGGACTAGGTTACATGAGTTCCTATCAGTTTTTGCCAGGCAGGTCTGTGCCAGTGCTGTGCAAGTTTTTTTCACAGCATTTGGCTGAATCTAGCAAAGCTAATCCTTTTTGGCCTATTGCAGAGTGTGTTAGTCAGTGGAGTAGCCTATCTGTGTTGCAAGATATACCACCTGTGTATAGAATACCAATTTTTTTACTGCACCTAGTGAAGTAAAATCTTTTGGGCATAGCATCATTCTATTAGTCCATCTATACTGACCTCCATCAGGTTGCAAACTGAATATAATTTTTTTCTGCATCTACCTCTGAAAAAATATTTGGGCTTCTAGCTGTGTGTGGGACTTGTTCTATTAGTCCATCTATACTGACCTCCATCAGGTTGCAAACTGAATATAATTTTTTTCTGCATATACCTCTGAAAAAATATTTGGGCTTCTAGCTGTGTGTGGGACTTTTTCTATTAGTCCATCTATACTGACCTCCGTCAGGTTGCAAACTGAATATAATTTTTTTCTGCATCTAGCTCTGAAAAAATATTTGGCCTTCTAGCAGTGTGTGGGACTTTCTCTATTAGTCCATCTATACTGACCTCCATCAGGTTGCAAATTAAAAATAATTTATATCTGCATCTAGCTCTGAAAAAATATTTGGCCTTCTAGCAGTGTGTGGGACTTTCTCTATTAATCCATCTATACTGACCTCCATCAGGTTGCAAATTAAAAATAATTTTTTGTCTGCATCTAGCTCTGAAAAAATATTTGGCCTTCTAGCAGTGTGTGGGACTTTCTCTATTAGTCCATCTATACTGACCTCCATCAGGTTGCAAACTGAATATATTTTTTTTCTGCATCTACCTCTGAAAAAATATTGGGCTTCTAGCTGTGTGTGGGACTTGTTCTATTAATCCATCTATACAGACCTTCATCAGGTTGCAAACTGAATATAATTTTTTTCTGCATCTACCTCTGAAAAAATATTTGGGCTTCTAGCTGTGTGTGGGACTTGTTCTATTAGTCCATCTATACTGACCTCCATCAGGTTGCAAACTGAATATAATTTTTTTCTGCATCTAGCTCTGAAAAAATATTTGGCCTTCTAGCAGTGTGTGGCACTTTCTCTATTAGTCCATCTATACTGACCTCCATCAGGTTGCAAATTAAAAATAATTTTTATCTGCATCTAGCTCTGAAAAAATATTTGGGCTTCTAGCTGTGTGTGGGACTTTCTCTATTAGTCCATCTATACTGACCTCCATCAGGTTGCAAATTCAAAATAATTTTTTGTCTGCACCTAGCTCTGAAAAAATATTTGGCCTTCTAGCAGTGTGTGGGACTTTCTCTATTAGTCCATCTATACTGACCTCCATCAGGCTGCAAATTAAAAATAATTTTTATCTGCATCTACCTCTGAAAAAATATTTGGCCTTCTAGCTGTGTGTGGGACTTGTTCTATTAGTCCATCTATACTGACCTCCATCAGGTTGCAAATTGAATATAATTTTTTCTGCATCTAACCCAGCCAATAGTTTTGGCCTAATACCACAGTTTGGCCACTCAGCTCTGCTCGGTTCCCATCCATTGTTTTTTTGTGCAAACAACTCCAGAGTTGTGAATTAGTTAACCACCAAAATGAGTGGAAAAAGGCCTGCTGCTGGTGGAAAGGGGAATAGGCGTGTTGGGAAGGGGAAAAAAGGTTGTGTTCGTGGGGTAGGTGTTAAAGCAACAGTAACATCTGCAGAAGAAAGACCATCTTCCAGCCAAACTAAAATGTCTACTTCTTTTAGCGGACAATGTGATAAGATCCCTTTCTTACGGCCACGCCAATCGCTACAAATTCCAGATGAGGCACAAAAACAGCAGGTGCTTCAACGGATATCAAGTGCTCCTTTAAGTGGGCTCTCCTCCACATCAACTTCAACATCACAAATACTCCAGTCCTCAAAGGTGTCACCCCAATCGCACTTGCTTCCTCACAGCTCCCAAATCTCCAGCTGCCCGTCTGAGTATGAGGTAGAACATATAGTTGAGTCTGCAGAGCTGTTTACTCATACTATAGCCTGGGAATCAGAGGTCGACTCCAGCGCTTCTGTGAATCCAGACGAGGAAATGATCTGCACTGATGCCCAGAATCTTTATGAGTCGGATCCAGGACCAGACGCAGAAGGTTCTGACCATAATGTAGACCCTCATTCCCAAACTGTAACTCCTGTTGGTGGAGACAATGAGGAAGACGATGATGAGACTCAAATACCTGATTGGAGCGACAACTTTAGTTTTTTGTCAGGGCAGGAACATGTTGGCTCTGAGGACGACGGGTGTGATAACGCACAGGGTGATGATGATGAGGTTGAAGATCCCACTTACTGTCAACCCACAGTCAGCCAAGAGATGAGGTCAGCAGAGGAGGTGGAGGAAGATGCTAGTGACAACGAGGTCAGGTTGCGCCTTCCTGGACAGAGACGTAGTACTGGAAGCACGTCAACAACTGCATCCTCAAACTCAACTCTGCCTCTCACCACAAGTCGTGGTGGCTCTTCAGGTCGCATGGGTGCTAAGCCTTGCATAGCCTGGGCATTTTTTCAGATCGATAAAGATGACCCAACTCGTGTTATCTGTAACATTTGTCAGCAAAAGCTAAGTAGAGGCCAAAAAATACATAGTTTGAGTACTTCATGCATGAACCGGCACATGGACATGAAGCATAAGTTGCAGTGGGAAGCTCAGTGTGCTACAATGCGGCCTAGCCGGCCGAGCCAACCACCGTCTGCCATATCTTGTGCATCCGCGGCCTCTTCATCCTCTGTGACTGGGGGGACAGCAGTCACACATGTTTTGGGGCGCAGACCTGCCACCTCTTTACCCGCAACAGCCAGCGTGATTGGCAGGTCATCATTTTCTTTGGAGGTGGTAACACCAGCTGGTGTTGAGCGCTGTCCGACATCGATAGCACCACCTTTGGATCAAGGCAACCTAACATGTCCGCCTGCATCTTCCTCACAGACCGGCAGTTTGCCGGGGACACCCTTATCAACCCCGTCTAAGCACAATAGCCAGCCCTCGGTCCCTCAGATGTGGACAAGTAAAAGACCATTTCCTCCTAGCCATGAGAAAGCTAAGAGGTTGAATTTCACCATCTGCAAGCTCTTGGCTACAGAAATGCTGCCTTTCCGCCTGGTGGACACAGAGGATTTTCGAGACCTTATGTCCGTCGCAGTGCCCCAGTACCAGATGCCCAGTCGGCACAACTTCTCAAAGAAAGGTGTGCCTGCGCTCCACCAGCATGTCGCACACAACATCACCGCTTCTTTGAGAAACTCTGTGTGTGACAGGGTGCATTTCACCACAGACACTTGGACGAGTAGGCATGGAGAGGGGCGTTACATGTCGCTGACTGGGCACTGGGTAACTATGGTGACAGCAGGACAAGGGGCTGCTGTCCAAGTCTTGCCGTCCCCACGAGTTGTGCGTCAATCGTCTTTATGTCAAAGTTCCTCCACTGCTTCTGCCTCCTCAACCTCCTCTCGGTCTTCCACCTGCACCCAAAGCCTGTCTGGTCATGCCACAAGCTTTCTAACTGCGCAGAAGGGATCCTGCACACCTCCTTACTATGCTGGCAGTAGGGCTCAATGTCATCAGGCGGTTTTTACTTTGAAATGTCTGGGAAATGTGAGTCACACAGCTGAGGAGTTGTGGTCAGCTCTGGAGAACCAATTTCATGAATGGTTGTCTCCACTGGACCTGAAACCAGGGAAGGCCGTGTGCGACAATGCTGCAAACCTGGGTGCGGCCCTTCGCCGGGGCAATGTCACACACGTGCCTTCTATGGCTCACGTGTTGAACCTGGTTGTCCAGCAATTTTTTGCCCACTATCCCAGACTAGATGGCCTTCTGCAGAGGGCACGGTCGCTGTGTGCTCACTTCCGCCGTTCGCATCCCGCAGCTCAGCGACTTACATCTCTACAGAAGTCGTTGGGCCTGCCACTTCACCGGCTAAAATGCGATGTGCCTACCCGGTGGAATTCAACTCTGCACATGTTGCAGCGACTGTGGCAGCACGGACAAGCCCTGGTGCAATACGTTCTGACGTATAGCCTGGGCCAACGAGATCCAGAGGTGGGGCAAATCACGCTGGAGGAGTGGTCTCAGATCAGGGACCTATGCACCCTTCTGCACAGTTTTGAAATGGCGACGAAGATGTTTAGTGCTGACGATGCCATTATCAGCATGACTATTCCGGTGATTTACATGCTGGAGCACATGTTAAACAGAATTCGGAGTCAGGTGGTGGCACAAGAGGAGGTGGAGGAAGTAGAGGAGGAGGAGTTGTATGCGGAAGGGCTAACATCTGCAAGGTCCAGACGGTCGGCAGCACCAAGGCGGCAGGCATGTGAGGGTGGGGGAGATGGTTTTACCAGGGCGCATGGTAGCAGCCAAACTAGTGAGGAAGGTGCAGGAGCCCAGGAAGAAGTGGAGGACGAACTGATGGAAGTCTGATCAGATGAGGGAGATCTTGATCACATTTCTGTTGTGCGAGGTTGGGGGGAGAGGACAGAGGAAGGAAGCATGATTGTTACCTCGCCACCAACACAACAGGGACTTGGTGCTCCTGGATGCGCAATACACATGAGTGCCTTCTTGCTGCACTACCTGCAACATGACCCTCGAATTGTGAGAATTAGAAATAATCCTGACTACTGGGTTGCCACACTGTTAGATCCCTGGTACAAAAGTAAATTTGCAGAAATTATTCCTTCCATAGAAAGGGATGCACGCATGCAGGAGTATCAGCAGAGACTGTTGCAGAATCTTACATGTGCTTTTCCACAAAACACCAGTGGTGCACGTAGTGAATCTTACAGTTCTAACTTGCCAACCGTGGTCTGTATGGAGTTGTTCAATAAAGGGCCCAAAATTAAGATAACATAGATGGGAGAGGTCTCTATGAATAGGAATTCCTAAGTATTTGATACCCTGTGAGGGCCAGGCAAAGGGAAAGTTGGACTGGATGGAATCCTATATGGATTTGGGGAGGGAGACATCGAGGGCCTCAGACTTCGCTGCATTGATTTTAAAATTTGACCATGTAACAAAGTGATCTATTTCAGCCATAACAGCATGGATGGATATATGTGATTGAGTGATATATACTAGGACATCATCAGCAAATAGAGAGCACTTGTACTCTTTGCCTCCCACCTCAATCCACCTAATATTGGGGTTATGGCGAATTGATGAGAGCAGGTGCTCTGTCACTAGGATGTATAAGAGCGGGGACAGAGGACATCTCTGCCTTGTCCCATTGGTGATTGTGAAAGGTGATGAAAATGTTCTGATGCACCCCCTGGGCCTTGGGACACCCGGAGCCGGACCCTTTTTGGTGGATGCTGGTGGTTGTAGTCTTCGTGGCGGCGACCCGGTTCCGTGGCTCAGGGTGGTCAAACCAGTGGCGGAACTATTTATGTGGTTTTGATGTTTAAATATCCGACTACGCCACCCGTGGATTGCGGTCAGAGTGAACCGCCGCTGCAGGGCAGACCGCTGAGGCTGGTGTTGTGGGTGCAGCAGAGCGTAGCATAACTCCCCACGGGAGGAGTATAGCCTCAGGGCAGTGTATGCGGAGGATGGGGGTGATGGTGCAGGGCAGCAGCAGTAACGACACGGAGTCAGTGATGCAGTCCAGGGCCTTTACTCACAGTTCTTATTATCCAGACCACGTCTGCAGGTAACGGCTGCCCACGTCATACTGTGCTCACCAGGTGAGGGGCTCAGACAACTCCCAGATAACTTTGGAGCGCTTCACAGGACCCCCTTTGTGTGTCCTTTGTCTGGCCTTTCTTACCAACCCTTCTGTCCGGCTGCCTCGGGCCTCCTCTTGGTAAACTTGGCGCCAGTTTCCCTCACCCTATGTGGTGCCTTCCTAGCGGGTGTAGCGAGGGGCTGCGCCACATAAAATGTCACAGCCTCCAGTTTCTAGCTGAGGGTCGTTTCCTGCCTCCACTAGTTTCGGGGACCGGTCTCCCCCTTTGGCCTGACCCCTCCACGCAGGTGGATTCGGGCGTGCCGTGGCGACTCGCCCGTCCGCACCCCTGGGATCCCTTCATTCCTCGTTCCTGGAGCCTTCTCCGCTCCTCTTCCTTCCTTCTCCCTCTTCCAGGCCTGGGCCTCTGTTACTAGGCCCGCCTCCGGAGCAGAGCTCATGCAGAGCCCCTGCTCCCTGCCACTTCTGCTCAGACTTCTCTGCACTGAACTAAGATGGTGCTCACCTTTTATACTCCCTTCTCAATGCACCCAGGAACTGCTTCCTCCCTGCTCCTGCACTACAGGGTTCCCCTTCCTCAGTGTTCCCTCCCCCCACTCCAGCCAGGGACAGGGACTGTCGTGCCCATCTCAGAGGCATATTGGTCGCCCTGCCCCACGGCAATGTGGTGTAATGCATGCAGGTGTTGGGTCCTGATCCACACTCCATCCTTACCTGAGAGTGAGATATCACACCTCTGGGTGAGGTGCAATACCTCTGTAGCAACCGAGCCCTCAGGGTGCTACAGTTCCATTTATCTTCAGCCTAGGTGACGTATTGTGATACAGTGCCGTGATTTTGGCTATAAAAGGGTCCCCTAGACCCCTACCCCAAGCTTTTTAAGAGAATAATATATGGCGTGCCAGGAGACTCTATGGAATGCTTTCTCAGCATCCAACGAGAGTATCTAATTACAAATTTTTAACTGCATCTAGCCCAGGAAATACTTTGTGCCTAGTAGCAGTGTCTGCTAGTCAGCGGATTATCCCGGCTGTTAAGCAAGCTACACCACCTGTAGTTTGGACACTTAATTTTTTCAAAGGAAATGCTTCGGGACCACGGGATACTCAGTGAAGAGCATCAGGAGGCACCCCAAGGCATAGGGGCTGGGACTGGCAGTAGGATGCCTTGCGGTGGACAGCCGAGCTCGATCCTTATAAAAGCTTTTTAACTGCAGCAGCTTTAGTGGACGCTACTGGAGCTGGAATTACTCGGCTGCTGGCATGAGACTTGCCCTCCAATAGATCCTTGTAAATGGATTTAAAGTGTATTCATTCAAATTAGAGAGACAATTTAAATTATAAAGCTTAGAGCTGCCTCCACCACAGGGGGGCTCGCTCGACCCACCAGCGGACAGGCACCAGTATTGGGAGAGGGGGGCTGGCCGTCAGGGTTCACCGCGGCTCTGGCACAAACCCGGCGACACGGAGGTGGCACGGGCAGGAGCGGACTGAACGTGTCAGCTTCTCACTTTTTGGATTTTAGAAGGGCATGACATGCCTATATCTGTGTCTCCCCCTCCTTTTACTCCTCCACCTCTTTTCTTTTCGCATGACTATATGTACTTGTCACTTTTCCATGCGTTAGTTGTGTCTTCTGAGCAGTTTGTCAGCTTTTGGACACCTTTGAAGGTGTTTTCTATGTGTTTCTATGTGTTTTTGTTTGCCTGCCATTGGTTTTAACGGTGTTCGAAGGTGTTCGACGAACAGTTCGACGAACAGTTCGGCGAACACACGGGTGTTCGACGAACCGAACCGAACTCGAACACTACGGGGGTGGCTCAACACTAGTCGTCATCTTGGTGAGGACACGGAAGTCTTGCCCGTTACCAGTCTGTCACACATGGCTGAGTTTATGTTACGCTGCCTTAACCGTGACCCTCGCGTTGTAAAAATGTTGGGTTACAGTCATTACTGGTTGGTGACACTTTTAGACCCCTGCTACAAGGAGAATTTTGACTCTTTTTTCCTGAGGTGGAGAGGTCTACAAAAGTGGGGCAGTACCAGAAGGCCCTTGCTGCAGAACTGTTAAAAAAATTCCCATCTGAACACGCTAGCGGCAGAGTTCACAGTTCGTTGACCAACCAAGGCGTACAGGCGAGAGAGACGAAACTCCAATCCAGCAGAGGCAGGGGAACACTGTCAACATTCTGGGACAGTTTTCTGAGACCCGCCCAGTTTACAGGCCCTGAGGTGCAGGGTACTCTCACAAGGAGTGGAAAGTTTCAAAAGAAGGTGAGGGAGTACCTTGCCGAACGTACCAGCGTCCTCTGTGATTCCTCAGTGCCTTTTAATTATTGGGTATCCAACCTGGACACTTGGAATGAAGTCGCTCTGTATGCCTTGGAAGTCCTGGCCTGCCCTGCCGCTAGCGTGTTATCGGAGCGTGTTTTTAGTGCCGCTGGGGGAATTATAACTGATAAGCTCACTCGCCTGTCAACTGACAATGCTGACAAGCTGACCCTTATCAAAATGAGCAAGGGCTGGATTGGGCGAGACTTCGCATCACCACCAAATGACAGCAGAGTAACATAAAGTTAAATCCACTGTGTTATGTAGCATCGGCGTCTCTGTCTCCTTCCAGGCAGAGACCCCGTCCCTCTCACCTCCTCTCTCCCTGCGCTCCCCTCTCTCCTTCTCTTCCTGCCATCCTAAGGAGTCCCTGGCCAATAGCCGAGGGTCCTCCCATATATAGGGCACCTTCTCCAAAATGGACGTGCCCGAGCAAAGTTGTTGCACAGTGTTACTTCTCTCTGCTTCAGCCCTCAGGTTCCGCTGCTAGCCTGACTCCTCATCCTGCCTGCCAGCCTGTTATCTGCCCATTACCTGCCGAGTCTGCCAGCCCACTCACCTGGAGCGCTCGCCTGTTACCTGCCTGTTACCTGCCGTGTCTGTCAGCCCGCTCACCTGGGAGCGCTCACCTGTTACCTGCCGTGTCCGTCAGCCCGCTCACCTGGGAGCGCTCACCTGTTACCTGCCTGTTACCTGCTTTGTCTGTCAGCCCGCTCACCTGGAAGAACCCGCCTGTTACCTGCCGTGTCTGTCAGCCCGCTCACCTGGGAACGCTCGCCTGTTACCTGCCTGTTAACTTCCGTGTCTGTCAGCCCGCTCACCTGGGAGCGCTCGCCTGTTACCTGCCTGTTACCAGACCGTCCATCTAGAGACTTCTGCCTGTCACTTGCCGTGACCACCTGACAGCCTACCGGGAGGCTCCCGCCTGTCAACTGCCATGCCTACCAGTCCATCCTCCAGGACCCCTCTTCAGCCTGCCTGCTGTGTCATCTGCTATACCGGTCAGTCCCAGCCATCTGACCCGTGGGAGTCAACTGCTCTCTTACAAGGTCGTCCCCAGAGTAGCACCTGGTCCCTCTGCTTGGTCCCTCCCTGGTCACGGAGTCTTTAGCCGCCGTACGACCAGGGTCGGTCTGGGTTGATACTTAGTCATGCCCCTCTGGGTCACTCCTTGCACCACAGCACAGAGGTTCCACCACCCGGACCCGTAGCATGTTATTTCGGGAGGTGTATTCACATGCACCGCTTCACATCCTCCACGTCTCTTCCAAGGGGCATTAAAACTGTCTTGTTAAGCTACTGCAACCTCTACGTCTCTTCCAAGGGGCATTAAAACCGTCTTGTTGAACCATTCTGAACTCTACAGCTCTTCCAAGGGGCATTAAAATGTTGTTTTTAATTAACTCTAACCTCCATGACTCATCCAACGGGCATTGCATTTCCTCCTAATTTTAGTCAGCTTTTGCTTTTCAATGCATAGGCGAACACTAATGGAGAACCACTCCCCAATAATGGGTAAAAGGTTTTTAGTACACTGTAATCCACGTCTGTTTCAAGGGCCATTGCAGTTCCTCATAATTTTTGGAAAGCCTTCCATTCACTGCTTAGGCCAACAGTGCACAGGAGACCCAGTTGCTATAAATGGAAAAAACGGTTTAGTTAAGGACCTCTGACCTCCATGTCACTTCCAAGGGGCATTGGAGTGCCTTGAAATTTTTGGTAGGCATTGCACTCACTGTATGCCCTATAACTATGTAGCCGAACCGCTCCTTTTGGTACAGAAACATATCCTACAAGACATGTGTGGCTGACTGGCCTGATATTGATGTGAATGGTCCCTGTTCCTCCTGCTCTTTCTCCTTTGCCACCACCTCATCCATCATTCATCACCTGAAGCTTGTTTTAACGGGAGTCATAGAACTGGGATAGTAGCAGGAAAGCATCCAGCAATCCTCGGAGGAGGTAGGATATGCGCCACAACGCTGACCACCTCAGGCCTAGCCGCTACTACATACATGCGCTTGCATTCCAAGGATCAGAAAGCTGAGGAGATGGATGGTCTCATGATCATGAATAATTTACTCGTTGTGTAGGAGGCCGACCACTGCTGCTGTCTACCTTTTGAACTTTGTGTTGAAGCCTGATTGACCCAGGACCCGCAATACTCTATGTCTGGAGGACGTGTTGCATCCCAGTGTCCAACTGTGTCCCTGCTTCCACAATATTAACCCAGTGTGAAGGTGTGAGATGGACCATCCCTGGCCACATTCACTTGTCCGCGTGTTTGTGGTTAGGCTGTCCTTCAAATAGGGGCGGCTGGGAACCATTTATGGACACGCGGCCACCCCCTGGCGGCTGGGGACCGAGCGTGGACACCCGGCCGCTGGACGGCTGGGGACTGAGCATGGATACCAGGCCGCCGACGCAGCCATGACGTGGTGGCCAGATTCCACCTCCACATGCCTAAAAGGCCCAATTTCAAGTGCAAGCAAGCTAGCAGTATGGTATTGCAGCCTGGGGGTGGGTGGGTGGCAGGCTGCACACTTATGCTTGCATTCCAAGAAAACAAAGCAGATGCTAACTTCTATCATCATCATGCTCCTCACCTTGGCACTCTCAACTCCCCTGATGGAGAAGCCAGGGCCCACCGGAGGAGTCTGGTTCTCTGGTGGGCTCGTCCAATGCTGCCCTAAAGCAGGCCGGTGTAAGAAAAGTGTTTGGGGGAAGTTGACAGGAGAAATAGGGGCGGCTGGGGACCGTTTATGGACACCCGGCCACCACCAGGTGGCTGGGGACCATGTGTGGACACCCGGTTGCGGGGTGGCTGGGGACCGAGCGTGGACACCCGGCCGCCCCCTGGCGGCTGGGGACCGAGCGTGGACACCCGGCCGCCAGGCGGCTGGGGACTGAGTATGATTATCTCGCTGTCGAAGCAGCCATGAGGTAGTGGCCAGCTTCGGCCTCCTCCAAACGAAAAGGCCCCATTTCAAGTGCAAGCAAGCTAGCAGTATGGTATTGCAGACTAGGGGTGGGTGGGTGGCAGGCTCAACACTTACGCTTGTATTCCAAGAAAACAAAGCAGATGCTAACTTCTATCATTATCATGCTCCTCACCTTGGCACTCTAAACTCCCCTGATGGAGAAGCCAGGGCCCACCGGAGGAGTCTGGTTCTCTGGTGGGCTCATCCAATGCTGCCCTAAAGCAGGCCGGGCTAAGAAAAGTGTTTGGGGGGAAGTTGACATGAGAAATAGGGGCTGGGGACCATTTATGGACACCCGGCCCCCCCCAGGCGGCTGGGGACCGTGTGTGGACACCCGGCCGCCGGGCGGCTTGGGACCGAGCGTGGACACCCGGCCGCTGGGCGGCTGGGGACTGAGTATGGATACCTCGCTGCCAAAGCAGCCATGAAGTAGTGGCAAGCTTCGGCCTCCTCCAAACTTAAAGTGCCCATTTCAAGTGCAAGCAAGCTAGCAGTGTGGCATTGCAGCCTGGGGGTGGGTGGGTGGCAGGCTGCATACTTGCGCTTGCATTGCAAGGAATGGGGGAGGTACAATTGAACATTGCCCTGGGACAAGGACTTGCACGGGGATAGTTGCAAGTCTACATCTTCTGATGCGGAGAGGATCACTTCTGATGGGCACACTTTTAGGCAGTGACCTGAGTGTCAGAGATGCTTCAAGGGGTCTTCCCCATGTTGTTCCCATGTCTTTTCAGCACTGTATGTGACTCGCCCATTGAGCCGTGGGGTACCTGGAACCGGGCCTTCTGGTGTACGGTGCTGATGGGGGTAGTAGTGGCAACCCGATCCAGTAGCTCAGGGTGGTCAGACCAAATTGTGGCAGTCCATTTATCAGTGTTTTGAATGTCCGACTACGCCACCCGTGGATTGCGGTCAGGGATAACCGCCGCTGCAAGGCAGACCGCTGAGGCTGGTGTTGGTGTGCAGCACAGGGATAGGATAACTCCCCACGGGAAGAGTGTAGCCTCAGGGCAGTGTAGGTGGATGCTGGGGGTGATGGTGCAGGTGCAGCAAAGATCACACTGAGTCCAATGGTGCAGTCCAGGGTTTTTACTCACAGTTGTTATCCAAGTCACTTCTGTCAGCAATGACTGCCCAAGCCGTGCTGCGTCCACCAGGTGAGGAGCTCGGTCAACCCCCAGGCAATTCAGGAGTATGGCACAGGACCCCCTTCTGTCCTTTCTCTGGCCTCTCGTGCCCCACCAGTGACCAAACTTCTGTTCAGCTACCGCGGACCATGTCGGGTAAGCGTTGGCCTCCGCTTCCCGTTATCCTATATGGCGCCTTCCTAGCAGGTTTGGCGGGGGGTCGCACCAATAAATGATCACGACCTCCGGTTCTTGGCTGAGGGATGATTTACCTCCACCAACTTGGGAATCCGGTACCCTTCCACAGCCTGACCCTTCACCCGATATAATGCGGGTTTGCAACGGTTGCTGTCCATTCTGCTCTCTTAGGGTCCCTTCTGCCTTCTTGTTTCTGGAGCCTTTCTACTTCTCTGTCTCTTCTCCTTCCTTCCTTTTCCTTCTTCTCTTCTCCTCTCTGGCCCCGGCCTTCTCTCTGGGCCTGCCTCGTGGAGCTGAGCTCAGGCTGAGCCTCGACTCCCTGTCAGCTCTCTCTCCCTTCTGAACCCCTGACTCAACTCTCACTCTAAAGATGGCTCCTACCTTTTATCTGTTTCTCTGTGTCTGAGCTCAGGTGACCTGCACCCAATGAGCTCCTTCCTGTGCTCCAGAAACTGTCCCCTTCTGCTCCTACACTACTGGGCTCTCTCCCCCCTCCCCACTCCAGCCAGGGACATGGTCAGTTGTGCCTGCATAAATGGGAGCACCATTGAGCTGTCCCCCGGAAATGGGGAGTGTATGTGTGTGCAGCTAACTGAGCCCTTGTCCACACTCCATCCTTACCTGGGAGTGGAATATCACACCTCAGGTTGAGGTGCAATACCCCTGTGGCAACCGAGCCCTCGGGGCGCCACATATGCATGTGTCACACAGCACATGGCCAGATAAGATAGTAAAATGTTAAAATTACATTTCCCTGTGAATTCATTTGTCACGGTTGAAAGCAATACAAAAGTGCAAAAATGCATAAAAAATGCTACTTGTGAACATAGCCCAAGGTGTGGAGGAGTATTTTTGTTTTTGGTTATTTATTTTACCTTATACACAAGTCTTTACCCTGGAAAGGAACTTCCTTAACATATTTCACAGGAAAGCACTTTCAGTTTCGTTTTTGAACGTTTTATTGTGAGCCCTTAACAGTGGCTTAATACCTCTGACCACGTTGTTGACAGCAGTGACCTGGGGGTCAGAAGTGCTTCCTGGGGTGATGCCCATGCTGTCACCATATCTTTTGAGCACTGTTACTATCGTTTTGGGCACTTTTTAGGCTTTCTACAGACTGCCGGGGGTGCCGCCGCAAAAATGCTCGGGTCTCTCATAGACTAACATTGGGCTCGTTGCTCGGGTCGAGCACCCAAGTATCACGGCGAGCTCGGCCCGATCTTCGAGCATCCGAGCATTTTAGTGCTCACTCAACACTACCCGCCATACACGATAATGCCGTAGCCATGTTGGATACTGGCATTACTGAGATTGCCATAGTGTCTTGAGGTCTTATGTAAGACCCAGTAACATGGTGCTCAGCACACTGTGTTCAGGAAGCAGTTCTGGAAGAGTTGTTATAAGAGGGAGAGCATAGTTTAGAGCAGGGATCTAGTCAGAGCTTAATAATATTGCTATTGCAATACTTGCATACTGCTCCTTTAGCATTAAAACAGTCCTTTTCAGGGTTAAATATTTCTCAAGGGAAAGCAACGCACTGTCAATGCGAAACGCGCGTTGGGAAGTTGTTTTAGCACCCTTTTATCCCACTGGGGGGTCTCCTGTTCTAGGGTAAGTGTCCATTACTGGTCTCATTTATGTCCCAGTTCAGCACAATTTTTTTAGGAGGGCTACCATTTGTTGCTCCTTCTATTTGGCTCTTGGTCGGCTATGGGGTGTTTTAGCAGCATTTCCTGCTCCCCTTCACTCAATTTTACCTCTTAGCAGTTTACTTGTTAGGTGGTCACGTGCTGATATGTGGTTATGTATACTTGTCAACTTTATTACTTTGCACTTTACTCCTTGGAGTGGTTATCCTGATGGGGTGTCTGCTTCTGTTCTGAACACATTGTAGATGTTTTATTGACTCTATGTGAAATTTTACAGTTTATATATTTATTCAATAAAGGATTTTCATATTTGCATTTAAAAGCTCTTGTTGTCTCCTGCTATTATATGTACTTTGGAGCTATGCTGCTGTTCTGGCACGTTCTCACCTACAGGTATTGACGTGCCTTCAGCAACCATGTATTTGGGTTTTTTGTTCCTAATTATTGTAGCTATGTATATTATTCTCTGAAACGCCACAGTATAATTAGAAGATCGGGCTCGACCCTGTTTGTCTTCTCCCTGCGTTGCAGCAGGTGATTGACAGGTCTCTTGTGGAGGGGATCTTTAAATTATATTATTATTCTCTGAAAAGCCACAATGTTTCAGAGAATAATATACCTGACTGGACATTGATCTCCCATACACTTCAGTTTGCTGTCGACCGTCTGGCCGATCTTTCGGCTGGAAGATATCTCACGGCCATCTTTCTCATACATGAGTGCTCGCTCTACCTCTCTCTGTGGTCTATAAGAGAGGGTCACTACCAGACATCTTTGTTCTCTATAAGAGAGGGACACTGCCAGACATCTCTGTCACCGGCTTATTTTTAGAGAACTTAAAGGATCGGCAGTACAAAATTGAATGTGGCGGATGATTATCTCTCCAACCTCATATGTCGGGGGAGAGTTGGGAAGCCCCCATACACATCAGTTGAGCTGCTGATATCGATCTAATATGCATGAGATCCTTTAGGGCTGCTACCTTTTTATACCAAAAAATCACCAGAGCCACAGGTTAAAAGTAAGGTAGATTAAAAACTATACATCTGTACTGTATGTATGACACACATACAGAAACAAATATTCTTGCAAAATCATATTTCTAAAAAAAACTGCAGCAGTATTGACGGTGACTGCAGCTGTGTGCATGGTGTCCATACATGGACCTCTCCTTTCCAGTTTGTGCAATGCACAGGATATGTATACACTTCACTGAGATGCTTTGACACTACCAATGGGGCTTTCCCCAATGCAACAGTGGCACATGGGTGACTTGGCATTCGTGAGGAATGCCTCTATACCATAGACAGGTGGTGAGTTAGCACATATGTGAACACGGACATACGGTGGTGCTCAGTGTAGTGGAGACAGAGACTGGGGAGGGGGGGTTATAAAGTCTTCTGGAATACAAGGCCTAAATAAGTTATATTTGTATATCAGAATAAATGAGGCAGAGCTGCACCATCCAGGAGTAAAAAGTGCGAAAGCCTCTATTCCTCATGGAGCTCTTCTCAAATTATCTCATCTCAAGCTGGAGGGCAGACCCAATTATTTTTATCTGCAATATTGTGGGATTATTATTTCACTCCATAGACTGTGCTTGTCAGATATACAGTATAGACATATATTTCATAAGCACATACATGAATAATATATATATTGATAATGATATATATAATTATTATATTATTATTATAAATTATTCATTATACACCAGGATTTTGCTGTCAGTGAATTTAGACTGTTGGCAACCCTGGCACAGGGGCCCCCCAGCTCAAGGACCCCATAGCAGTGGTGTGGTCTGTCACTATGGGCCTGATTAGAGGCATCTAGGCAGGGTTTAATATTGCTATTGAAGTACTTGTGTACTGCTGCTGCTGCTGCACCATTAAAACAACAGTCGTTGTCCGGGCTAAAAAATTTTTTTCCCTATTAATACCAGAAAGTTTGTAAGCATATATACCTAATTTAAAATGTGCAAGGCATGCAGTAAGGGATAGGGAAGTGGACGTGCTGCTGATGGTGCACACAGAGGCCGTGGCCGTGGGCCAGGTGAAAGTGTGCCTGCTGCGGAAGAACAACAAACACACTCATCCAAGAGACCGAGGTTTCTTTCCCACTTTGTAGCCCCCTACATGGACACAACTCTTGCAGCCAGAACAGTGCAAACAGGTGGTCGGTTGGATGGCAGATAAAGATTCCTGTATGTGTACCAGCACCACCCTGTCTTCCACACAGTCCAGTCTCAATAGCCAAGAGTCTGGACCACATAACCCTCACCCTGATCCTCCTTCCTCCCACCATGGCAAGTCCCAGAAGATAATTGATCCCACACTAGGACAATCCGTGGAGCTCTTTACATTTCCATTTATTGATTCTGGCCTCTCTCCCTAAATGTTTCAAGAGGGACATGAGAAGCTTGTGTGTACTGAAGCCCCAATTTTTAAGCAGCCAAGGTCAGAAGAAGACGATGGTGGGGAATGGCAATTAGTGTCTCAAGAGGTAGACACAGTTGCCAACAAGTCATGTTGTTAAGTCAACAAGTCAGGGGGAACATAGTGCAGAAGTGGAAGATGAGGTGGTGGATGATGAAGTCATTGAGGCAAACAGGGAAGGCATCATGCAGAGAGAGGCCAGCAGCGCAGAGAGGGAGGGATCCTCAGCATCATAATAGGCATGAAGAGGCAGCGGGGTGGCCAAAGGGAGAAGGCAGGCAATGGTTCCCCAGAACACCCACATGTGTCAAGTTCCCAGGCCAAGGGTTAGGTGTTCCCCAGTCTGGCGCTTTTTTTAAAGAAAGTGCAGACGATAAAAGAATGGTCATTACCATACCATACCAAGATCAGCAGTGACCTGACCACTTCCAGCCTTACCACCAGTATGCTCAGGCATATGTCATCAAAGCACCTGACTAGGTGAGCCAAAAGCCTGGGTCCACAATCAGTGTCTGTGGGTAACATCACCGCCGCTTCCCCTGTGCTACATGCTTGCCTATCCCATGTCCATGACGCAGGCATGGATGCCTCCCGGCTTGCACCTGTCATTGAACATTCGCAAGCACTATCAGCAGCCACATCCAATTCCTTGTCCCAGCGAAGTGTTCAGCTGTTCCTACCCCAGGCCTTGGAATGCGAGAGTAAATACACACCCGCCACCCACAGGTGCATACAATAAGCGGGCACATTTACAGACTGCGGCCACTTGAAATCTTGCCGTTTAGGTTTGTGGACACTGAGGGTTTCTGCAAACTCATGGCAGTGGCTGTTGCTCAATTCTCAGCCCCCAGCCGCCACTATTGTTCCCGATGTGCCTCATTCTCCATCTATGAATTGTTATCCATATCAGTCACAAGCTGGAAGCACTGCAGTATTGCCTCGGTGAAACGGCAACAGGCTCTGATGAAACTAATTTGTTTAGGTGACAACAGCACACCATTTCAGAGATGGTTGAAAGGTTTAACAGACCAGACAGATCTGTAGCACTCGCCGCTGAACCTACAACCAGGCATGGTCATGTGTGATAATGGCTATAACCTGGTGGCAGCTCTGAAGCTTGGCAAGCTCACACACGTACCATGCCTGGCCCACGTACTCAACTTAGTGGTTCAGCGGTTTCTGAAAACCTACCCAGATTTGCCTGAGCTACTTGTGAAGGTACGCCATGTGTGTGCCCATTTCCGCAAGTTAGCCACAGCTGCCATCTGTCTGGCTGTGCTGCAACTGCCGGCTCACCGACTGGTGTGCAATGTAACCAGGTGCTGGAACTCCACATTACATATGGTGGCAAGTCTTTGTGAGCAGCAGAGGGCAGTAGTTGAATGCCAGCTACAACATGGCCATTGGCATTCCAGTCAGCCTCCACACATAGCAATCGACTAGTGGGCATGGATCTGTGAGATTCTACAAAACTTTGAGGAATCAACCAAGATGGTGAACAGCGAACCACCGAGGGCTCGGTCGCTACAGAAGTATTGCACCTCTGCCAGAGGTGTGATATTCCACTCCCGGGTAAGGATGGAGTATGGACCAGGGCTCGGTAGGCTGCATGCATCACAGACACCCCATCTCCGGGGGACAGCTCAACGGTGCTCCCATTAGACAGTAATGCAGGCACGACAGAATCTGTCCCTGGCTGGAGTGGGGAGGGGGGAGGAAAACCCGGTGATGTAGGAGCAGGAGGGGACGGTTCCTGAGCGTAGGTAGGAGCCCATTGGTTGCTGGTCACCTGGGCTCAAGTTCTAGAGGGAGGTATAAAAGGTGGGCACCATCTTAGTTCTGGGTCAGTTCAGTCAGTGAAGTACAGAGAGAAGAGAAGACAGGGAGCAGAGGCTCTGTAGGAGCTCTGCTCAGAGGCAGGTCTAGAGAAAAGGCCAGGCCAGAGAAGAAAAGGAACAGAGGAGAAGAGAAGGAACAGGAGAAGGGAAAGAAGTGGCCAAGAAACAGAAGGGCTCAGGAACAAGAAGGTGGAAGGGACCCTAAGGACCAATGTGAATCGGGTGATGGGTCAGGCAAGAAGAGGGTACCGGATCCCAATTTGGTGGAAGCTAATAATCTTCAGCCAAGAACCGGAGGTCGTGACCATCACTTGGTGCGACCCCCTGCTAAACCTTGCTAGGAAGGCATACCATATAGGGTAGCGGGAAACAGGGCCCACGTTTGCCCGCATAGACCCGCGGGAGCTGGACAAAAGCTTGGTCACTGGCGGGGCATGAGCCGAAGTAAGGATAGGAAGGAGCTCTGAACCATACTCCTGAAGTGCCTGGGGGTTGACCGAGTCCCTCACCTGGTGGACACCGCACGGCTTGGGTGGTCACTGCTTGCGCTGAAGTGACCCGGAGCATATGAACTGTGAGTAAAAGCCATTGGACTGCAGTACGTTGTCTGTGTACTCCTTGCTCCTCCAGCACTAACGGCACTGGGACTCTCAGCACCATCACCCCCACCATCCTCTACACTGCCCTGGGGCTGCACTCTTCCCGTGGGGAGTAACACTACCTCAGCTGCAAACACCATCAGCCTCAGCGGTCTGCCTTGCAGCGGCGGTTCATAATAGCCGCAATCCACGGGTGGCGTAGTCGGACATTACCTACAGCACATCATAGACTACCACTGGTCTGACCACCCTGAGCTACGGGACCGGGTCGCCACTACTACTTCCAACATTGCCCTGAAGCCCGGTCCCGAGTGCCCCACGGCCCAGGGGGTGAGTCAGCTTTGGCGTAGTCGGCAGGATTCGTGACCAACCCGCCACAAACGGGTATTGCGTGCCTGAAAAGAGACTGTTTCACTGTGTTAAAGATGGTGCCCGCCCCAGAAGAACGAGCGTCATAATGTGCGCGCCAAAAGACCACAGGAAGCCACCTCCCATCGTGGGCCAGGTCCCAGAATGGCGCCAAAGAAGGAGCCCACCCCCAACAGCCCTGAGTGCGGGTGTGGAGATGTCCATCAATGTGTGGGGGCTGCCCCTGAAAGTGATTGTCACCAAGTTGCCCCACGACCACCCCCAATGGGGGCTGGAAGAGAAGAAAACTGTGGGGCAGGGCGTGGTCTGGATCAGTCTAGACAGACCGCACCCGGGAATGGAGGAAGAGTTAAGCAGCACCAACACCTTGACCCGGAGCCTGCTGCAGGCTGAACTGCCGTGCAGCCTGGCGGAAATCCTGGCGCAGCTCTCCAGAGATCTGGAGCGTGCGCAAGCTGCACTGGAAGACCTGGATCGGAGGATGGTCCGGGCGCAGCGGGATGCGCTTGCCGGGTGGAGAGAAGAACTGGACCGGCAGGCTGGAACCCGCCAGCGGCAGGCATCACCCGCACCCCGGAGTACGTGTGTCACCCTGGCCTGGATGCCACAAATATAATAAAGCCTTGTCTGAGAGCAAGGGGGAGGTTCTCTGGTCAGGGGAACATTAGCATACAATACCTCCTGTCTCAGGCCAGTAGGGGGAGCAGGCTGCCCCTATAAAAGCTGGAACTGGGGACAGGGTTAGGGAGAACTGGACGACCTGTCTCTGGATTGAGAGGTGTTCCAGAGCAGAGAGAGACAGTTGTATTGCACCCTAAGAGGACGTGTGGCGGTAGGAGAGCCACAAGCCAGGGACAAGAGGTGAAGTGCGCCTGTCCTGGCAGACAAAGAAGCCAATTTACCAGACTTTGGCATCTGAGGCTGTGAGGATTCCACGTCCTACAGCAGATAACCAGTCCGCAGGGGACTGTATGTTCCTTGGCCTAAGAAGCCTGGATGTTCCACCACACCAGAAGGGACCAGCAAAGCCGTACCAGGCCGGGAATAGAAAGGGACCCAAGTTGCAGGCCATACGGGCGAGTAGACACAGTGAGCTCGGGAACGTGGGCTGTTACCCTACAAGGAGGAAATAGCCAGAAGGAGCGCAGAGAGCATGGTAGGCCCACACCCTCACCCTGACCAGGGCCAATTTCTCGTTTGCTCTCAGACGTCCAGGCCCCCCCTCCTAGCCGGGCCTGTTTGTGGGTCAGTTCACCTGTTCTAGTAAAGACCCTGGACTGCAACCTGTTGTCTGTGTGCTCCTTGCTCCTCCAGCACTAACGGCGCTGGGACGCCCTACACCATCACCCCCATCTTCTAATATACTGCCCTGGGGCCGCACTCTTCCCGTGGGGAGTCACACTACCCCAGCTGCATACACCATCAGCCCCAGCGGTCTGCCTTGCAGCGGCGGTTCGCACTGACCGCAATCCACGGGTGGCGTAGTCGGACATTACCAACAGCGCATGGCAGACTACCAATGGTCTGACCACCCTGAGCCACGGAACCGGGTTGCCACTACTACCCCCATCGTTTCCCGATTGCCCGGCTCCGAGTGCCCCACGGCCCAGGGGTAAAGTCAGCTTTGGCGTAGTCGGCAGGATAGTAACCCTCCCGCCATAAACGCGTATTACGTGCCTGAAAAAGAATGTACACGTACCTGAAGAAGAGGTTTCCCGCCATCCGGAGCCGTTTCCCGCCATTTTCAGCCGTCTCCCGCCATCTTCTGTCGGTTCCCGCCATCTTCAGCTGTTTCCCCGCCATCGGATGCCATCTTCAGGACGCCGCGCGGGAAGAAGAGGGGCGTGGACGTCCAAACCGCGCGAGACCCGAAGCTCCGCCCCACGCACCGACGCTGCGCAAGGTCCTGGAAGGGAGAGAGAGCGACGCTGACGTCACCAGGACGCGACGCAAGGTCCTCATCCAGAGCAGCACCAGCGGAGCCGCGGCCTACAGAAGAGGATCGTCGGAAGGTAGACCACGCTTAACTAGGGGGGAGGAAGATGTCACAGAGGCGCCCACTACCACCAGCGCAGCTGCAGCAGCGGTGATGCCATTTTCCCTGCCTTACATCCCTGGAGCGGCCTGGCTGCCTAAGTATTCAGGGGAGCCCCATACCCTAACTGACTTTAAGGAAAGGCTGTACAGTTTATTCCAAGTTTACCCCCTGACAGAGGAACAGAAGGTTAGCATATTGACAGGGCAGATAACTGGCGCAGCCCAGCGGGAGGTAAAGTCATGGCCCGCTGAGGAGAAAAGAACTGTGAAGGGTATTCTGGCCCGGCTGCGGGGTACCTTTGACACACGTACCTCCGCTGAAATTAAAATGAGGTTCTATGGATGTAAGCAGCGGACACAGGACAGCATCAGAGACTATGCCCTAAATTTGCAGGAAGCCTTGAGGGCCATCCAACAAGCTGACCCTGGCAGCATGCAGGATACGGATAAGCTACTAACAGAACAGTTTATAGAAGGTCTGCTGTCTAGCGCCCACAGGACCCAGCTGCACCTCATGTTCTTTCAGAACCCTGATCTGACCTTTTCCCATTTTAAGGACAGGGCCATAAGGGTGCTCCGTGAACACTCAACAAGTGGCGCTATAAACCCCCAACGCCTGCTCTCACCTACCACCAGGAGGCGGCGCCCTCCTCTATGGACTCTGTGGGGGCCGATGCACAGGCCCTGAACCAAGCCCCGTCGAAAGATCTGCATCACCAATTCCAGGAGCTGACCAGGAGCGTCGCGGCATTGACCAGGACCGTCCAGGCGTTACAAGTGGACCCGTCGAGACCCATCGAGCTGGCTTCAAGTCCGGAGGATGTCCCATGGCATCGACACAGGAGGATCCCGTCGTTCCGAGGGAGGCCCACAGACCGCTACGCAGAGGATGGACAGCCCATTTGCCGTCGATGCAACCAGCCCGGACACATTTCCAGGTACTGTAATTTAAACGGGTCCAACCTGGGGCAGAGGGCCAACCCCCAGGCATAAGGTCACCAGGCCCTTACAATTGGCGTAATAAGAACGTTGGGGGGCGCCCGGTTTTACCCGTGGTGCTGGACTGTATCCCCATGAGCGCCTTGCTGGATACCAGGTCGCAAGTAACTACTATCCCTTATGTACTTTTTAAGCAGTATTGGACTGATGCTGATATAGCACGGTATCCAGACAGTGACTTGAGCATCATCGCCGGTAATGGCTTGCCTGTGCCGCAGATGGGGTTCAAAGAGATGACCATTAAGATTGGTAAAGTTGAACTGCCGGCACAGGGAGTGATTATTGTGGACATTGACCGTCGTGAAAGTCACCCTAAAATAACTGTGGGTACTAACGTGATTGAAAATTGTCTTTCAGAGGTAATTGTAATTCTACAACAGGTGGCGGTGAATGCTAGTTCCAGACAACAGAGAGTCCTCAACAAAGAGATAAAAGCCCCGATGAGACGGCAGCAGGTAGAACTGTCTGGTGGTGAGATCGGTAGCGTAAGAATGAGTGACCCATTCCCCATTTCCATGCCTCCCAAAAGTGAAATGATGATCTTATGTCGGACTGCAATCGGGTTGAGAGGTAGAGACTACCAAGCCATGGTAGAACCCGTGTACTCGGACAGCAGGCCCACCATTTTGACAGCCCGGGGGATGGTTGATGTCCGTCATGGGAGGGTGCCCGTCCGCATCCTCAACATTGGGGAGAGGGAGGTACATTTACCCAGGTACGCTACACTTGCCAAACTGTTTGCTGTTGAGCACAAAGCTATCAGGGCCGTGGAACCCTGGCCTCCATCTCCACAGGCGGAGGGTAATGGCTCCCAGAAACAAAAGGAGGACTGGTGCCAGAAACTCCATGTGGGTGCTGACTCCACTCCCCTGCACCAAAAACAAGGAGTCTACCGGGTGGTACAGTAAACCAGACAATGTGAACTGAGGTCTAAGATGGCAGACATACAAGAAACAGAGGCATGTTCACACTAGCAAAAAAGAAGCAAGACAAAAATATATCTCATACCCTACCATAATTATATATAAATGTAAAGCAAAATTGCATAATAAATATAGGGTACTTAGTGAACTATTTTTGATCAAAAAAAGTATACAAGCCGTCCCACCAGCGGCAAGGTGACCCTAAATTGGGACGGTACCTATACTGCCTATATTAAAAACCTTACTGTATATCAAAGTTGAAGTAATGCATATAAAAGGGTAGACAAATAGGACCGGGTCCCAACTCCAGACCACCTAGGCCCGTGGTAAGCTACATATATACCAATCAGCTCAACAAAGGGCATGCCACACCCTTAAATTGCACAGAATGCAAACAAGTCAAAAAACCAGACAATGTGAACTGAGGTCTAAGATGGCAGACATACAAGAAACAGAGGCATGTTCACACTAGCAAAAAAGAAGCAAGACAAAAATATATCTCATACCCTACCATAATTATATATAAATGTAAAGCAAAATTGCATAATAAATATAGGGTACTTAGTGAACTATTTTTGATCAAAAAAAGTATACAAGCCGTCCCACCAGCGGCAAGGTGACCCTAAATTGGGACGGTACCTATACTGCCTATATTAAAAACCTTACTGTATATCAAAGTTGAAGTAATGCATATAAAAGGGTAGACAAATAGGACCGGGTCCCAACTCCAGACCACCTAGGCCCGTGGTAAGCTACATATATACCAATCAGCTCAACAAAGGGCATGCCACACCCTTAAATTGCACAGAATGCAAACAAGTCAAAAAACCAGACAATGTGAACTGAGGTCTAAGATGGCAGACATACAAGAAACAGAGGCATGTTCACACTAGCAAAAAAGAAGCAAGACAAAAATATATCTCATACCCTACCATAATTATATATAAATGTAAAGCAAAATTGCATAATAAATATAGGGTACTTAGTGAACTATTTTTGATCAAAAAAAGTATACAAGCCGTCCCACCAGCGGCAAGGTGACCCTAAATTGGGACGGTACCTATACTGCCTATATTAAAAACCTTACTGTATATCAAAGTTGAAGTAATGCATATAAAAGGGTAGACAAATAGGACCGGGTCCCAACTCCAGACCACCTAGGCCCGTGGTAAGCTACATATATACCAATCAGCTCAACAAAGGGCATGCCACACCCTTAAATTGCACAGAATGCAAACAAGTCAAAAAACCAGACAATGTGAACTGAGGTCTAAGATGGCAGACACACAAGAAACAGAGGCATGTTCACACTAGCAAAAAAGAAGCAAGACAAAAATATATCTCATACCCTACCATAATTATATATAAATGTAAAGCAAAATTGCATAATAAATATAGGGTACTTAGTGAACTATTTTTGATCAAAAAAAGTATACAAGCCGTCCCACCAGCGGCAAGGTGACCCTAAATTGGGACGGTACCTATACTGCCTATATTAAAAACCTTACTGTATATCAAAGTTGAAGTAATGCATATAAATGGTAGACAAATAGGACCGGGTCCCAACTCCAGACCACCTAGGCCCGTGGTAAGCTACATATATACCAATCAGCTCAACAAAGGGCATGCCACACCCTTAAATTGCACAGAATGCAAACAAGTCAAAAAACCAGACAATGTGAACTGAGGTCTAAGATGGCAGACATACAAGAAACAGAGGCATGTTCACACTAGCAAAAAAGAAGCAAGACAAAAATATATCTCATACCCTACCATAATTATATATAAATGTAAAGCAAAATTGCATAATAAATATAGGGTACTTAGTGAACTATTTTTGATCAAAAAAAGTATACAAGCCGTCCCACCAGCGGCAAGGTGACCCTAAATTGGGACGGTACCTATACTGCCTATATTAAAAACCTTACTGTATATCAAAGTTGAAGTAATGCATATAAAAGGGTAGACAAATAGGACCGGGTCCCAACTCCAGACCACCTAGGCCCGTGGTAAGCTACATATATACCAATCAGCTCAACAAAGGGCATGCCACACCCTTAAATTGCACAGAATGCAAACAAGTCAAAAAACCAGACAATGTGAACTGAGGTCTAAGATGGCAGACATACAAGAAACAGAGGCATGTTCACACTAGCAAAAAAGAAGCAAGACAAAAATATATCTCATACCCTACCATAATTATATATAAATGTAAAGCAAAATTGCATAATAAATATAGGGTACTTAGTGAACTATTTTTGATCAAAAAAAGTATACAAGCCGTCCCACCAGCGGCAAGGTGACCCTAAATTGGGACGGTACCTATACTGCCTATATTAAAAACCTTACTGTATATCAAAGTTGAAGTAATGCATATAAAAGGGTAGACAAATAGGACCGGGTCCCAACTCCAGACCACCTAGGCCCGTGGTAAGCTACATATATACCAATCAACTCAACAAAGGGCATGCCACACCCTTAAATTGCACAGAATGCAAACAAGTCAAAAAACCAGACAATGTGAACTGAGGTCTAAGATGGCAGACACACAAGAAACAGAGGCATGTTCACACTAGCAAAAAAGAAGCAAGACAAAAATATATCTCATACCCTACCATAATTATATATAAATGTAAAGCAAAATTGCATAATAAATATAGGGTACTTAGTGAACTATTTTTGATCAAAAAAAGTATACAAGCCGTCCCACCAGCGGCAAGGTGACCCTAAATTGGGACGGTACCTATACTGCCTATATTAAAAACCTTACTGTATATCAAAGTTGAAGTAATGCATATAAATGGTAGACAAATAGGACCGGGTCCCAACTCCAGACCACCTAGGCCCGTGGTAAGCTACATATATACCAATCAGCTCAACAAAGGGCATGCCACACCCTTAAATTGCACAGAATGCAAACAAGTCAAAAAACCAGACAATGTGAACTGAGGTCTAAGATGGCAGACATACAAGAAACAGAGGCATGTTCACACTAGCAAAAAAGAAGCAAGACAAAAATATATCTCATACCCTACCATAATTATATATAAATGTAAAGCAAAATTGCATAATAAATATAGGGTACTTAGTGAACTATTTTTGATCAAAAAAAGTATACAAGCCGTCCCACCAGCGGCAAGGTGACCCTAAATTGGGACGGTACCTATACTGCCTATATTAAAAACCTTACTGTATATCAAAGTTGAAGTAATGCATATAAATGATAGACAAATAGGACCGGGTCCCAACTCCAGACCACCTAGGCCCGTGGTAAGCTACATATATACCAATCAGCTCAACAAAGGGCATGCCACACCCTTAAATTGCACAGAATGCAAACAAGTCAAAAAACCAGACAATGTGAACTGAGGTCTAAGATGGCAGACATACAAGAAACAGAGGCATGTTCACACTAGCAAAAAAGAAGCAAGACAAAAATATATCTCATACCCTACCATAATTATATATAAATGTAAAGCAAAATTGCATAATAAATATAGGGTACTTAGTGAACTATTTTTGATCAAAAAAAGTATACAAGCCGTCCCACCAGCGGCAAGGTGACCCTAAATTGGGACGGTACCTATACTGCCTATATTAAAAACCTTACTGTATATCAAAGTTGAAGTAATGCATATAATAGGGTAGACAAATAGGACCGGGTCCCAACTCCAGACCACCTAGGCCCGTGGTAAGCTACATATATACCAATCAGCTCAACAAAGGGCATGCCACACCCTTAAATTGCACAGAATGCAAACAAGTCAAAAAACCAGACAATGTGAACTGAGGTCTAAGATGGCAGACATACAAGAAACAGAGGCATGTTCACACTAGCAAAAAAGAAGCAAGACAAAAATATATCTCATACCCTACCATAATTATATATAAATGTAAAGCAAAATTGCATAATAAATATAGGGTACTTAGTGAACTATTTTTGATCAAAAAAAGTATACAAGCCGTCCCACCAGCGGCAAGGTGACCCTAAATTGGGACGGTACCTACACTGCCTATATTAAAAACCTTACTGTATATCAAAGTTGAAGTAATGCATATAAAAGGGTAGACAAATAGGACCGGGTCCCAACTCCAGACCACCTAGGCCCGTGGTAAGCTACATATATACCAATCAGCTCAACAAAGGGCATGCCACACCCTTAAATTGCACAGAATGCAAAGAAGTCAAAAAACCAGACAATGTGAACTGAGGTCTAAGATGGCAGACACACAAGAAACAGAGGCATGTTCACACTAGCAAAAAAGAAGCAAGACAAAAATATATCTCATACCCTACCATAATTATATATAAATGTAAAGCAAAATTGCATAATAAATATAGGGTACTTAGTGAACTATTTTTGATCAAAAAAAGTATACAAGCCGTCCCACCAGCGGCAAGGTGACCCTAAATTGGGACGGTACCTATACTGCCTATATTAAAAACCTGACTGTATATCAAAGTTGAAGTAATGCATATAAATGGTAGACAAATAGGACCGGGTCCCAACTCCAGACCACCTAGGCCCGTGGTAAGCTACATATATACCAATCAGCTCAACAAAGGGCATGCCACACCCTTAAATTGCACAGAATGCAAACAAGTCAAAAAACCAGACAATGTGAACTGAGGTCTAAGATGGCAGACATACAAGAAACAGAGGCATGTTCACACTAGCAAAAAAGAAGCAAGACAAAAATATATCTCATACCCTACCATAATTATATATAAATGTAAAGCAAAATTGCATAATAAATATAGGGTACTTAGTGAACTATTTTTGATCAAAAAAAGTATACAAGCCGTCCCACCAGCGGCAAGGTGACCCTAAATTGGGACGGTACCTATACTGCCTATATTAAAAACCTTACTGTATATCAAAGTTGAAGTAATGCATATAAAAGGGTAGACAAATAGGACCGGGTCCCAACTCCAGACCACCTAGGCCCGTGGTAAGCTACATATATACCAATCAGCTCAACAAAGGGCATGCCACACCCTTAAATTGCACAGAATGCAAACAAGTCAAAAAACCAGACAATGTGAATTGAGGTCTAAGATGGCAGACATACAAGAAACAGAGGCATGTTCACACTAGCAAAAAAGAAGCAAGACAAAAATATATCTCATACCCTACCATAATTATATATAAATGTAAAGCAAAATTGCATAATAAATATAGGGTACTTAGTGAACTATTTTTGATCAAAAAAAGTATACAAGCCGTCCCACCAGCGGCAAGGTGACCCTAAATTGGGACGGTACCTATACTGCCTATATTAAAAACCTTACTGTATATCAAAGTTGAAGTAATGCATATAAAAGGGTAGACAAATAGGACCGGGTCCCAACTCCAGACCACCTAGGCCCGTGGTAAGCTACATATATACCAATCAGCTCAACAAAGGGCATGCCACACCCTTAAATTGCACAGAATGCAAACAAGTCAAAAAACCAGACAATGTGAACTGAGGTCTAAGATGGCAGACATACAAGAAACAGAGGCATGTTCACACTAGCAAAAAAGAAGCAAGACAAAAATATATCTCATACCCTACCATAATTATATATAAATGTAAAGCAAAATTGCATAATAAATATAGGGTACTTAGTGAACTATTTTTGATCAAAAAAAGTATACAAGCCGTCCCACCAGCGGCAAGGTGACCCTAAATTGGGACGGTACCTATACTGCCTATATTAAAAACCTTACTGTATATCAAAGTTGAAGTAATGCATATAAAAGGGTAGACAAATAGGACCGGGTCCCAACTCCAGACCACCTAGGAAGCAAGACAAATATTTTTTTGATCAAAAATAGTTCACTAAGTACCCTATATTTATTATGCAATTTTGCTTTACATTTATATATAATTATGGTAGGGTATGAGATATATTTTTGTCTTGCTTCTTTTTTGCTAGTGTGAACATGCCTCTGTTTCTTGTATGTCTGCCCTCTTAGACCTCAGTTCACATTGTCTGGTTTTTTGACTTGTTTGCATTCTGTGCAATTTAAGGGTGTGGCATGCCCTTTGTTGAGCTGATTGGTATATATGTAGCTTACCACGGGCCTAGGTGGTCTGGAGTTGGGACCCGGTCCTATTTGTCTACCCTTTTATATGCATTACTTCAACTTTGATATACAGTAAGGTTTTTAATATAGGCAGTATAGGTACCGTCCCAATTTAGGGTCACCTTGCCGCTGGTGGGACGGCTTGTATACTTTTTTTGATCAAAAATAGTTCACTAAGTACCCTATATTTATTATGCAATTTTGCTTTACATTTATATATAATTATGGTAGGGTATGAGATATATTTTTGTCTTGCTTCTTTTTTGCTAGTGTGAACATGCCTCTGTTTCTTGTATGTCTGCCATCTTAGACCTCAGTTCACATTGTCTGGTTTTTTGACTTGTTTGCATTCTGTGCAATTTAAGGGTGTGGCATGCCCTTTGTTGAGCTGATTGGTATATATGTAGCTTACCACGGGCCTAGGTGGTCTGGAGTTGGGACCCGGTCCTATTTGTCTACCCTTTTATATGCATTACTTCAACTTTGATATACAGTAAGGTTTTTAATATAGGCAGTATAGGTACCGTCCCAATTTAGGGTCACCTTGCCGCTGGTGGGACGGCTTGTATACTTTTTTTGATCAAAAATAGTTCACTAAGTACCCTATATTTATTATGCAATTTTGCTTTACATTTATATATAATTATGGTAGGGTATGAGATATATTTTTGTCTTGCTTCTTTTTTGCTAGTGTGAACATGCCTCTATTTCTTGTATGTCTGCCATCTTAGACCTCAGTTCACATTGTCTGGTTTTTTGACTTGTTTGCATTCTGTGCAATTTAAGGGTGTGGCATGCCCTTTGTTGAGCTGATTGGTATATTTGTAGCTTACCACGGGCCTAGGTGGTCTGGAGTTGGGACCCGGTCCTATTTGTCTACCCTTTTATATGCATTACTTCAACTTTGATATACAGTAAGGTTTTTAATATAGGCAGTATAGGTACCGTCCCAATTTAGGGTCACCTTGCCGCTGGTGGGACGGCTTGTATACTTTTTTTGATCAAAAATAGTTCACTAAGTACCCTATATTTATTATGCAATTTTGCTTTACATTTATATATAATTATGGTAGGGTATGAGATATATTTTTGTCTTGCTTCTTTTTTGCTAGTGTGAACATGCCTCTGTTTCTTGTATGTCTGCCATCTTAGACCTCAGTTCACATTGCCTGGTTTTTTGACTTGTTTGCATTCTGTGCAATTTAAGGGTGTGGCATGCCCTTTGTTGAGCTGATTGGTATATATGTAGCTTACCACGGGCCTAGGTGGTCTGGAGTTGGGACCCGGTCCTATTTGTCTACCCTTTTATATGCATTACTTCAACTTTGATATACAGTAAGGTTTTTAATATAGGCAGTATAGGTACCGTCCCAATTTAGGGTCACCTTGCCGCTGGTGGGACGGCTTGTATACTTTTTTTGATCAAAAATAGTTCACTAAGTACCCTATATTTATTATGCAATTTTGCTTTACATTTATATATAATTATGGTAGGGTATGAGATATATTTTTGTCTTGCTTCTTTTTTGCTAGTGTGAACATGCCTCTGTTTCTTGTATGTCTGCCATCTTAGACCTCAGTTCACATTGTCTGGTTTTTTGACTTGTTTGCATTCTGTGCAATTTAAGGGTGTGGCATGCCCTTTGTTGAGCTGATTGGTATATATGTAGCTTACCACGGGCCTAGGTGGTCTGGAGTTGGGACCCGGTCCTATTTGTCTACCCTTTTATATGCATTACTTCAACTTTGATATACAGTAAGGTTTTTAATATAGGCAGTATAGGTACCGTCCCAATTTAGGGTCACCTTGCCGCTGGTGGGACGGCTTGTATACTTTTTTTGATCAAAAATAGTTCACTAAGTACCCTATATTTATTATGCAATTTTGCTTTACATTTATATATAATTATGGTAGGGTATGAGATATATTTTTGTCTTGCTTCTTTTTTGCTCGGGTGGTACAGTAGTACGAGAGAATTTTTAGTAAGCACCCACTAGACTTCGGCAGAGTAAAAGGGATAGAACACCACATCCCCACAGGGAGCCACCCACCAATAAAAGAGAGACACAGCCCTGTACCCCCTGCACATTATCAGAATGCAAAGGGCATGCTAAGAGAAATGAAAGACGCTGGGGTCATTAGAGATAGCTGTAGCCCCTGGGCAGCCCCCTTGATTCTGGTGAAAAAGAAAGACGGCACCATGAGAATGTGCGTAGACTATAGACAAATCAACTGTATCACCCACAAAGACGCATATCCACTGCCTAGAATAGAGGAGTCTTTAGCCGCACTAAAATCAGCTAACTTCTTGTGGCAGAGGCTGACAAGGAGAAGACCACCTTCACCACCCCGATGGGACTGAGCGAGTTCAACTGTATGCCCTTCGGGCTCTGCAACGCACCAGGGACCTTCCAGAGGCTGATGGAATGCTGTCTAGGGCACCGGAACTTCGAGACGGTCCTCCTTTACCTGGACGACGTGATCGTCTATTCGAAGACTTACGAGGACCATCTAAAGCACCTGGCCGAGGTGTTCGAAGCCCTGGCAGGCTATGGCCTGAAGGTGAAACCATCGAAGTGTCAGCTGTTGAAACCGAAAGTCCAGTACCTAGGGCACGTGGTATGTGTGGAAGGAATAGCCCCCGACCCTGACAAGGTCACAACAATCAAGAGCTGGCCAAGCCCCTCGAACATCAAAGAAGTGAGGCAATTCCTCGGATTGGTAGGCTACTACCGAAGGTTCATCCCCGGGTTCACTAAGATGGCAGCTCCTATGCAGGACCTCCTGATAGGACAGTCTAAGTCCAGAAGCCAAAAGCCACCCTTCAAGTGGGATAAACCGGAAGAGGAGTCCTTCCGCCAGTTGAAGATGGCCCTCACAGGGGATGAGGTCCTGGCCTACCCTGATTATGGCCAGCCTTTTATTCTCCACACGGACGCCAGTAATGTGGGACTGGGAGCCGTACTGTCACAAAACCAACAGGGCAGAGAAAGGGTGATCGCTTACGCCAGCCGGAAGCTGAGGCCCACCGAGAGGAACCCGGAGAATTACAGCTCCTTCAAGCTAGAATTCTTGTCGGTGGTGTGGGCCGTAACGGAACGCTTCAAGCATTACCTGGCCTCCACAAAGTTCACTGTGTATACGGATAACAACCCGTTAACACACCTAGACAGTGCAAGACTTGGTGCCCTGGAACAGCGGTGGATGGCCCGTCTCTCCAATTATGACTTCGTGATCAAGTACCGGGCAAGCAAAACCAATGCCAACGCTGATGCCCTATCGAGAATACCTCACTTACCTGAAGGGGACGAAGACCCAGAAGAGCTGGAGGAGGTAGAACTCCCCGCGTTTCACCGGTACAAAGCCGCTCAATACTCCCACCGCGTGAAGGAGGAAGATTTAACAACCGTTATGATCAATCCCCTACCTCACCACAGCTGTGCCGAGACCCAAGATAGTGACCCTGCCATCCGCTTGGTGAAAGATCTGCTGACCCGGGAAGACGCCAGCTTAGATCCGGATGCCCCAGAGGAAGCAAAGCAGCTATGAAAAGAGAAGAGCAAGCTGTTCCTCTACGAAGGCAAGCTGTGCAGAAGGCTGGTCAACCACCGGACACACGAGCTGGCCTGGCAAGTCGTGGTCCCAAGGCGGGATGCAGCTATGGTCCTGTGGGCTTACCATGACAGGGCGGGGCATTTCGGTTGCAAGAAACTGGAGTTCCTGCTAAGAGGACGGTTCTTTTGGGTCAGCATGAGAGGGGCTGTAGAGAAGTGCTGCAGGGACTGTGGCCCTTGTAACTTAAGGAGGAAGGATCGTGCCAGCCAGAAGACACCCTTGAGGCCCATCGTCACCACGCAGCCTTTTGAGCTGGTAGCTCTGGACCACGTCAAATTGGCTCCAAGCCGGTCAGGATACATCTATGCCCTGACAATCGTGGACCACTATTCCCATTTTCTAGTGGTGGTCCCGGTAAAAGACTTGACAGCCCAAACAGCGGCCAGAGCCTTCCAGCAATACTTCTGCCGTCCACACGGGTATCCGGAACAGGTCCTGACAGACCAGGGTCCAGCGTTCGAGGATGAAGTCTTCCAAGAGTTCTGCTACCTCTATGGCTGTAAGAAGATTCGGACAACGCCTTACCACCCACAAACCAACGGGATATGTGAGAAAGTGAACAATATAGTCATTGATCTCCTGAAGACATTGCCCCTGGAGGAACGCAGCCTGTGGCCAGAAAAACTGCCGGATCTAATAGACTTATACAACCATATCCCGGTGAATGCTACAAACTGCACCCCGGCTTACCTGATGTGAGCTAGACCAGGTAAGCTGCCCGTAGCCCTGGAGATGGGAGTCCTAACACCTGAGGACACCTCCCCGGATGCGGACTGGGATACGGAAAGGCAACTGCAGTACAAGAAGGTACAGGAGTGTGTGGAGAAGAGCCTGGCCCAGGTGAGAGAAAGGCAAAAAAGACTCTTCAACCAACACGCCCCTGCTGGTCCCCTAGAACCTGGTGAGCAGGTCCTGAAGCGAAAGAGAGGGCTACATAAGTTGGACGACCAGTGGGAAAGGGAACCCTACACCGTACTGCAGTCTGATCACGACAACTCGAAGGTGTGCGTGATCACCAAGGATGGAGGAGAAACCACTAGTACGGTCTCCAGTGACCACCTAAAAAGGTGCCCCGAGCAACTCCGTAGTGCAGAAGAGGATCAAAGTGACCTTGAACCCACAGAGGACAAGGAGGAAATGATCAGCACCGTTCTCGGAGAGTTCCCTCAGTCCTGGACTCGAATAAACGATGCCATAGTGGTACCCGTCCTGCATTTCCTGCAACCGACTGAGCAACAACCTGCACCAGAGCCGGAAGGTGAAGAAGAGCAAGCAGTTCCAGAGGCAGAAGAGCCGGTACCAGCAGCCCAGGAGAGTCAACCCTCTGCTGACAGTAAGCCTGCCATGCCTGCGGTAAGCCAAAGGACCCGCAGACAGCTGCCTGCCCTGCCTGTAAGTCCAGCTGGTAGCTGTACCCCTAACGCTAGTGGGGAAAGCCAGGTTGGTCCACCACCAGACAGTGGGTTACACAGGTCAACCAGGAGCACAAAGGGGCAGATACCCGCTCGCTGGAGAATATAGGGTGCGCTAAAATTGTAAATAACCCTGTTGCCAAGTGTTGAGATGTTTGCAAAGTTACATGCATGATTGGTAATTCTGTGTTTCAGTTTCTTACAGTTACCGTACGGACTCAAAGGTTATGGACTTTTAATAACCGGGACTTTGTATGGACTGCGTTCGGAGCCTGACCAAGGAATGAACTAAGACTGTAAAGGACTTGGGGCTAGGACAGACCCCCACCTGGTTAAGGTTCCCCGTTGTGTTGGTGAGATGGACACCCGGTCACAGACCACACTGTGACCTTAAGAACTCAATCTGTGCGTCGTTTGTCTACTAATGTTTTACGGTCATGTATATTATCTTTGTTTACTGTTTAGTCCCAGAGTACTAAATTCTACTAGGGGAATATGTGTCACCCTGGCCTGGATGCCACAAATATAATAAAGCTGTCTCTGAGAGCAAGGGGGAGGTTCTCTGGTCAGGGGAACATTAGCATGCAATACCTCCTGTCTCAGGCCAGTAGGGGGAGCAGGCTGCCCCTATAAAAGCTGGAACTGGGGGCAGGGTTAGGGAGAACTGGACGACCTGTCTCTGGATTGAGAGGTGTCCCAGAGCAGAGAGAGACAGTTGTATTGCACCCTAAGAGGACGTGTGGCGGTAGGAGAGCCACAAGCCAGGGACAAGAGGTGAAGTGTGCCTGTCCTGGCAGACAAAGAACCCAATTTACCAGACTTTGGTGTCTGAGGCTGTGAGGATTCCACGTCCTACAGCAGATAACTAGTCCGCAGGGGACGGTATGTTCCTTGGCCTAAGAAGCCCGGAGGTTCCGCCACACCAGAAGGGACCAGCAAAGCCGTACCAGGCCGGGAATAGAAAGGGACCCAAGTTGCAGGCCATACGTGTGAGAAGACACGGTGAGCTCGGGAACGTGGGCTGTTACCCTACAAGGAGGAAATAGCCAGAAGGAGCGCAGAGAGCACGGTAGACCTACACCCTTACCCTGACAAGGGCCAATTTCCCGCTTGCTCTCAGACGTCCAGGCCCCCCCTCCTAGCCGGGCCTGTTTGTGGGTCAGTTCACCTGTTCTAGTAAAGACCCTGGACTGCAACCTGTTGTCTGTGTGCTACTTGCTACTCTAGCACTAACGGCGCTGGGACGCCATACACCATCACCCCCATCTTCTACTATACTACCCTGGGGCCGCACTCTTCCCGTGGGGAGTCACACTACCCCAGCTGCATACACCATCAGCCCCAGCGGTCTGCCTTGCAGCGGCGGTTCGCACTGACCGCAATCCACGGGTGGCGTAGTCGGACACTGCCAACAGCGCATGGCAGACTACCAATGGTCTGACCACCCTGAGCCACGGAACCGGGTTGCCACTACTACCCCCATCGTTTCCCGATTGCCCGGCTCCGAGTGCCCCACGGCCCAGGGGGCGAGTCATACGCCTGCCTCTGAGGACGGTGAAGGAGGAGTGAGGGCCGGAGATGACGCCGCAGAGGGAGCCACGAGGACTGAGGCAAGTAAAGGGGACGTTACCACCCCAGGCCCAGCAGCTGCAAGCCTGCCCCAGCCTCCCGTCGCAGAGTCCGAAGCCCCACTCACTGTACCTGTTGCCGCGCCGTCACTTCTCCCGGCTAGGCCTCAAGCGGCAGGAGCCACGGCCACGCCCTGCCCTGCGCCACGCCCGCCGACCTCGGGCCTAGTGAACCCGGGCGCCGTTACCCGACCAGCGCCCCTCTCCTGGACTGGGCCGCCACCGGGCACAACCGGAAGACCCCCGGCCTGGTCGCAAGGCCGAGTGCCCCCCTGCGCTGCTCCCAAACCGGTGCCCCCCGCTATACCACCACTGGGCGCGGACCTATTTGCCCAGCACACCGGTCCGGATGGACTGCCGTTGGTGTGGCCGGCCGAGCTGGTCAGCGGTCGACCATGGAAGACCCAGCCCCTGCGCGAGCCCCTGATACCTGCTCCGGAGCCCGTAGAAGTCACCTTGCCCCCACTAGAGGACGCCCAATTTGAGTGGGACCCCACTGGCGAAAACTTAATGGGGTTCACTCAGGAGACCCGGGCAGACGCAACCCGTCGTCTGGAGACCTGTCGTCAGCAGCTGGTGACCTTTGAGCGGGAACGGCGAGATAGGCGCGTTAGAGAGGAGCAGCTTCAGGCCATGAGTGCCGAGCAGAAACGCAAGGCCCATCAAGACCCCCAAGCCGCCCACGGTCCCCGAGCCACCGGGGCCATGATAAAGTTCCTTATGGAGAATGGCTGGGGCTTTATAAGGGACTCGGAAACCGCCGGTGACGTCTTTGTGACCCGCAGGGACGTCGAAAGCCATCTGCCAGAGGGACACCGTGGACGTGACCTATACCCTGGTGATGTGGTCACCTATACCCGGCACAAGGGCGCCAAAGGACTGTACGCCCTCCATGTCCACCGGCTTACTGAGAAGGAACTGCGGCACTACGGCTATGAGGAAAGCCAAGAGGACCCGGACGGGTCTGAAGACTATCCTGAGGAAGGTGCGCAAGGAGGACACCGCTACTGAAAAGTGGCAGTGCACAAGTGTAAATAGTTACCCGTCAGGGTAAAGGAACTGTTATGAGACTGTTACCTGTTTGAAAGTTGCCCCTTATCCCTTGTCTGGCAGGGGACTGAGAACAGCCATCCCCCTTCCCCTACCTGGCTGAGGACTGAGAGCAGCCATTCCCCCTTTCCAACCGGCCGAGGACTGGGAACGGCCAATCCCCTGTAAATAGTTGCGCTTCCTAAAGCGCCCCCTACTGGTTTTATAACAAGACTGTAACGTCTACCTCGGGACAGAGAGTCCCTCACGTTTAAAAGTTTACTGAAGTTTTGCACTTAAAAGAAGATTGAACACCTGGTCACAAGTTGCCCAGCGGCCAGAGTTCAAGAATGTGTTTTGAAAATGTTTTTCTTGCAAATGTTTTATGTAGAAAAGGTTTTATATGCTGCTAAATAATAATATGAAAGTTTTCTATAATGTTTATATGACAAAAGAGTTCCGGAGGCATTAGCAAAGTGTTTTATAATAGTGTAACAAGTGAGGAAAGTGTTTCCCATAAAGGGAATTGAACTGTCGTCCGTTTTCTAATGTGAAAAGTTTTGAAAAAGTTTTGCATGTCCTGTACTTAATTGTTTTTGCTCTGTTCCGAGGACGTGCTGTGCTTTACCGGGGGGGAATGTAGCGCCCCGAGGGCTCGGTCGCTACAGAAGTATTGCACCTCTGCCAGAGGTGTGATATTCCACTCCCGGGTAAGGATGGAGTATGGACCAGGGCTCGGTAGGCTGCATGCATCACACACGCCCCATTTCCGGGGGACAGCTCAACGGTGCTCCCATTAGACAGTAATGCAGGCACGACAGAATCTGTCCCTGGCTGGAGTGGGGAGGGGGGAGGAAAACCCGGTGATGTAGGAGCAGGAGGGGATGGTTCCTGAGCGTAGGTAGGAGCCCATTGGTTGCTGGTCACCTGGGCTCAAGTTCTAGAGGGAGGTATAAAAGGTGGGCACCATCTTAGTTCTGGGTCAGTTCAGTCAGTGAAGTACAGAGAGAAGAGAAGACAGGGAGCAGAGGCTCTGTAGGAGCTCTGCTCAGAGGCAGGCCTAGAGAAAAGGCCGGGGCCAGAGAAGAAAAGGAACAGGAGAAGAGAAGGAACAGGAGAAGGGAAAGAAGGGGCCAAGAAACAGAAGGGCTCAGGAACAAGAAGGTGGATGGGACCCTAAGGACCAATGTGAATCGGGTGACGGGTCAGGCAAGAAGAGGGTACCGGATCCCAATTTGGTGGAAGCTAATAATCTTCAGCCAAGAACCGGAGGTCGCGACCATCACTTGGTGCGACCCCCTGCTAAACGTTTGCCCGCATAGACCCGCGGGAGCTGGACAAAAGCTTGGTCACTGGCGGGGCATGAGCCGAAGGAAGGATAGGAAGGAGCTCTGAACCATACTCCTGAAGTGCCTGGGGGTTGACCGAGTCCCTCACCTGGTGGACACCGTACGGCTTGGGTGGTCACTGCTTGCGTTGAAGTGACCCGGAGCATATGAACTGTGAGTAAAAGCCATTGGACTGCAGTACGTTGTCTGTGTACTCCTTGCTCCTCCAGCACTAACGGCACTGGGACTCTCAGCACCATCACCCCCACCATCCTCTACACTGCCCTGGGTCTGCACTCTTCCCGTGGGGAGTAACACTACCTCAGCTGCAAACATCATCAGCCTCAGCGGTCTGCCTTGCAGCGGCGGTTCATAATAGCCGCAATCCACGGGTGGCGTAGTCGGACATTACCTACAGCACATCATAGACTACCACTGGTCTGACCACCCTGAGCCACGGGACCGGGTCGCCACTACTACTCCCAGCATTGCCCTGAAGCCCGGTCCCGAGTGCCCCATGGCCCAGGGTGCGAGTCACTCGCTGCTCACATCTGTGGACCAGATGGAGATGGAGGAAGAAAGTACACAAGGTGATACTACCCAGCCCAGTCCTCTTCTCACCGTCTCAGGCAGATTGGATGATAATGAAGAGGAGGCTGAGGAGGAGGAAGAGGAACAGGAGATGGTTGCCTGCACTGTAGAGAGTACTACCCACACAAGTTTCATCCCGTCTGTTCAGCTTGAATGGGGTGAAGAGGAGGAGGAGAGGGAGGAAGGGGAGATGCAGAGTTCTCCTCCTAATGGGGACAGGGAAGTCTTGCCTGTTGGGAGTCTGGCACGCATGGATGACTTTATGTCCCGTTTGCCTTTTCCGTGACTCGTGACCCTCACGTTATATGCATTTTGGCCAACACTGATTACTGGTTGTTCACTCTTCTCGACCCATGCTACAAGGATAACTTTCCATCTCTCCTTACTGCGGTGGAGAGGCCTCGTAAAATGGTGCTATGCCAGCACTGGCAGCAGAGGTCATAGATCCGTGGGCAACCAAGGAGGAGAGACGAGGGAGATACACACCAGTTC
Organism: Phyllobates terribilis; assembly: GCF_046119375.1. Taxonomy (NCBI): domain Eukaryota; kingdom Metazoa; phylum Chordata; class Amphibia; order Anura; family Dendrobatidae; genus Phyllobates; species Phyllobates terribilis. The sequence goes on along the minus strand of NW_027362773.1, from coordinate 223,497,552 downwards.
CAACAGGTCATTAGGCCCTCCCAGCACCCAGGCCCTGATGCGCAGGGTAGTCTGACAAGGAGGGAAACGTTTTTGAAGATAGTGAAGGAGTACCTAGCTGATCATACCAGCAACTATTTTGTATCCAAGCTTGAAATGTGGCATGAACTGTCCCTCTAAGCCTTGTAGGTGTTGGCCTGCCCTGCCACTAGCAGTTTGTCACAGCGGGTTTATAGTGCTGCCAGAGGCATAATAACTGATAGGCACATCCACCTGTCAACTGAAAATGCTGACAGGCTGACTCTTATCAAAATGAACAAGGCCTGGATTGGCCCAGACTTTTCAACCCCACTGGATGACAGCAGCAGAACATTAAGCCAATTCAAATGTTCCTTTTTTTTCTGGTGTATTCCCATGTACCCCTTTGCACCCAAAAAGGGTATATGGTTCATTGTTTCTTCTATTTCTTGTCCTCCTCCTCCACCATATCCATTAGGCACCCCTCAATAAAAAAAACTTTATAGAGTTATCAGGTGGCCCTCACTCAAAATCTTTATAGGGTCATCATGCGACCCTCACTCAAAATGAACAAGGCTTGAATTGGGCCATACTTCTCAACCCCACCAGATGACAGCAGCTAAAAAGCCAATTCAAATTTTTAAAGGGTCATCATGTGGCATTCATCAAAATTTTTGCCTTCCAGGGTGTATTGCAGTCCCTCCTTCTAATTTTTGGCAGCCATGGCACTTAGTGTACAGACTTTGTGAGCCTAAGAGTCCCACTACCTAATAATTTTAACAGAACGTGTAAGAGTCTCTCCTTTATGTATAATACAGGGTGTATTGGAGTCCCTCTTTCTTCAAATTTTTGTCAGTTCTTTCATTGTCCGCATATAGTCTTTGTGAGTTTCAGACTCCCTCCTTCATAAATTTAAACAGGATGTGCCTGACCATGTCACACACCATATGCCCAGATAAGGTAGTTGTAACATCCCTGGCGGCATGCTGGCATGGCTTACCACCTCCCACAATGCAAGACCGCCATCTTACCTATCAATTAGAGATGAGCGGTGTTCGACTCGAACTGTTCGCCAAACTCAAATTCGAGCTGTTTTGGGCGGTGTTCGAGCCATTCAGCGAACACGAACAATTTGAAAAAAATTCGGCTGTTCGAGGTTATGTTCAATAACTGTTCGTGCACCAAAATCATAACTGGATTTTTTCTCAGTAATGCTGAAAATTAATGTTAATACGCAGTTTGAGTGTACAGCAGGGCAAGGGGAGGGGCAGGGGATGGATCTCTGCAGGAATAATGAAGATCTCCATTTTTTTTTCTCTTTCCCGCATTTACAGTGGGGAGGTGCAATCTGTCAGCCTATCAGCAGCGCACACATGGAGCGAAGTGCTTTTTTTCACACAAGCAAGGGCATGTGTCATTGGCAGTGTATGTCACATGTCCTTGCCCTATAAAACCCAGCCATTTTCCCCGTCGCCACCATTTTCTCACTGCTGCAGCTGCGTGTTAGACGGCACCGCTGTTGCTGTGTTCGCTATACTTTGTTAATTTCAAGCCAATTTTCGCACAAATCTACAGATAGCTTGGGAGTAGGGAAGAGTTGTGATTGCAGTCCTTTTAAGGACTAGGTTACAGCATTTCCTACGACTTTTATCAGGCAGGTCTGTGCTCTTAAATAGATAGGTTGGGAGTAAAGACTAATTGTAATTGCAATCCTTTTCAGGGCAAGGTTACATCAGTTCCTATCACTTTTTGCCAGGCAGGTCTGTGCCAGTGCTGTGCAAGTTTTTTTCACAGCATTTGGGTAAATCTAGCAAAGCAAATCCTTTTTGGCCTATTGCAGAGTGTGTTAGTCAGTGGAGTAGCCTATCTGTGTTGCAAGCTACACCACATGTGTATAGAATACCAATTTTTTTACTGCACCTAGTGAAGTAAAACCTTTTGGGCATAGCATCATTTTATTAGTCCATCTATACTAACCTCCACCAGGTTGCAAATTCAATATAATTTATTTCTGCATCTAACCCAGCCAATACTTTTGGCCTAATACCACAGTTTGGCCACTCAGGTCTGCTCGGTTCCCATCCATTGTTTTTTTGTGCAAACAACTCCAGAGTTGTGAATTAGTTAACCAACAAAATGAGTGGAAAAAGGCCTGCTGCTGGTGGAAAGGGGAATAGGCGTGTTGGGAAGGGGAAAAAAGGTTGTGTCCGTGGAGTAGGTGTTAAAGCAACAGTAACATCTGCAGAAGAAGGACCATCTTCCAGCCAAACTAAAATGTCTACTTCTTTTAGCGGACAATGTGATAAGATCCCTTTCTTACGGCCGCGCCAATCGCTACAAATTCCAGATGAGGCACAAAAACAGCAGGTGCTTCAACGGATATCAAGTGCTCCTTTATGTGGGCTCTCCTCCACATCAACTTCAACATCACAAATACTCCAGTCCTCAGAGGTGTCACCCCAATCGCACTTGCTTCCTCACAGCTCCCAAGTCTCCAGCTGCCCGTCTGAGTATGGGGTAGAACAGATGGTTGAGTCTGCAGAGCTGTTTACTCATGCTATAGCCTGGGAATCAGAGATCGGCTCCAGAGCTTCTGTGAATCCAGATGAGGAAATGATCTGCACTGATGCCCAGAATCTTTATGAGTCGGATCCAGGACCAGATGCAGAAGGTTCTGACCATAATGTAGACCCTCGTTCCCAAACTGTAACTCCTGTTGGTGGAGACAATGAGGAAGACGATGAGACTCAAATACCTGATTGGAGCGACAACTTTAGTTTTTTTTCAGGGTAGGAACTGGTTGGCTCTGAGGACGACGGGTGTGATAACACACAGGGTGATGATGATGAGGTTGGAGATCCCACTTACTGTCAACCCACAGTCAGCCAAGAGATGAGGTCAGCAGAGGAGGTGGAGGAGGATGCTAGTGACGACGAGGTCAGGTTGCGCCTTCCTGGACAGAGACGTAGTACTGGAAGCACGTCAACAACTGCATCCTCAAACACAACTCTGCCTCTGACCACAAGTCGTGGTGGCTCTTCAGGTCGCATGGGTGCTAAGCCTTGCATAGCCTGGGCATTTTTTCATATCGATAAAGATGACCCAACTCGTGTTATCTGTAACATTTGTCAGCAAAAGCTAAGTAGAGGCAAAAAATACATAGTTTGAGTACTTCATGCATGAACCGGCACATGGACATGAAGCATAAGTTGCAGTGGGAAGCTCACTGTGCTACAATGCGGCCTAGCCGGCCGGGCCAACCACCGTTTGCCACATCTTGTGCATCCGCGGCCTCTTCATCCTCTGTGACTAGGGGACAGCAGTCACACCTGTTTTGGGACGCAGACCTGCCACCTCTTTACCCGCAACAGCCAGCGTGATTGGCAGGTCATCATTCTCTTTGGAGGTGTTAACACCGGCTGGTGTTCAGCGCTGTCCGACATCGATAGCACCACCTTTGGATCTAGGCAACCTAACATGTCCGCCTGCATCTTCCTCACAGACCGGCAGTTTGCCGGGGACACCCTTCTCAACCCCATCTAAGCACAACAGCCAGCCCTCGGTCCCTCAGATGTGAACAAGTAAAAGACCATTTCCTCCTAGCCATGAGAAAGCTAAGAGGTTGAATTTCACCATCTGCAAGCTCTTGGCTACAGAAATGCTTCCTTTCTGCCTGGTGGACACAGAGGATTTTCGAGACCTTATGTCCGTCGCAGTGCCCCAGTACCAGATGCCCAGTCGGCACTACTTCTCAAAGAAAGGTGTGCCTGCGCTCCACCAGCATGTCGCACACAACATCACCGCTTCTTTGAGAAACTTTGTGTGTGACAGGGTGCATTTCACCACAGACACTTGGACGAGTAGGCATGAACAGGGGTGTTACATGTTACTGACTGGGCACTGGGTAACTATGGTGACAGCAGGACAAGGGGCTACTGTCCAAGTCTTACCGTCCCCACGAGTTGTGCGTCAATCCTCTATATGTCAAAGTTCCTCCAATGCTTCTGCCTCCTCAACCTCCTCTCGGTCCTCCACCTGCACCCAAAGCCTGTCTGGTCATGCCACAAACTTTGTAACTGCGCAGATGGGATCCTTACTATGCTGGCAGCAGGGCTCAACGTCATCAGGCGGTTTTTACTTTGAAATGTCTGGGAAATGTGAGTCACACAGCTGAGGAGTTGTGGTCAGCTCTGGAGAACCAGTTTCATGAATGGTTGTCTCCACTGGACCTGAAACCAGGGAAGGCCGTGTGCGACAATGCTGCAAACCTGGGTGCGGCCCTTCGCCGGGGCAATGTCACACACGTGCCTTGTATGGCTCACGTGTTGAACCTGGTTGTCCAGCAATTTTTAGCCCACTATCCCGGACTAGATGGCCTTCTGCAGAGGGCATGGTCGCTGTGTGCTCACTTCCGCCGTTCGCATCCCGCAGCTCAGCGAATTACATCTCTACAGAAGTCGTTGGGCCTGCCACTTCACCGGCTAAAATGCGATGTGCCTACCAGGTGGAATTCAACTCTGCACATGTTGCAGCGACTGTGTCAGCACCAACAAGCCCTAGTGCAATACGCTCTGACGTATAGCCTGGGCCAACGAGATCCAGAGGTGGGGCAAATCACGCTGGAGGAGTGGTCTCAGATCAGGGACCTATGCACCCTTCTGCACAGTTTTGAAATGGCGACGAAGATGTTTAGTGCTGACGATGCCATTATCAGCATGACTATTCCGGTGATTTACATGCTGGAGCACATGTTAAACAGAATTCGGAGTTAGGTGGTGGCACAAGAGGAGGTGGAGGAAGTAGTGGAGGAGGAGTTGTATGCGGAACGGCTAACATCTGCAAGGTCCAGACGATCGGCAGCACCAAGCCGGCAGGCATGGGAGGGTGGGGGAGATGGTTTTACCAAGGCACATGGTAGCAGCCAAACTAGTGAGGAAGGTGCAGGTGCCCAGGAAGAAGTGGAGGACGAACTGATGGAAGACTCATCAGATGAGGGAGACCTTGATCACATTTCTGTTGTGCGAGGTTGGGGGAGAGGACAGAGGAAGGAAGCATGATTGTTACCTCGCCACCAACACAACAGGGACTTGGTGCTCCTGGATACGCAAGACACATGAGTGCCTTCTTGCTGCACTACCTGCAACATGACCCTCGAATTGTGAAAATTAGAAATAATCCTGACTACTGGGTTGCCACACTGTTAGATCCCCGGTACAAAAGTAAATTTGCAGAAATTACTCCTGCCATAGAAAGGGATGCACGCATGCAGGAGTATCAGCAGAGACTGTTGCAGAATCTTACATGTGCTTTTCCACAAAACACCAGTGGTGCACGTAGTGAATCTCACAGTTCCAACTTGCCAACCGTGGGACCATCGAGTGTTCAGCACTCAAACCGTAACAGAAACACAATATCTGCTGGTAACATCAATTTTGCGGAATCATTTCACCACTTTTTTAGCCCATCCTTTGCAAGGCCACAGGAGACAAGAAGTCTGACACATAGTCAACGCCTAGAGACGATGGTACAGGAGTATCTCCAAGTAAACATTGAAGCCATGACTGTGTCACTAGACCCTTGCTCTTTTTGGGCTTCCAATCTGGATAAATGGCCGGAGCTCGCCACTTACGCCTTGGAGATCTTGTTATGCCCCGCAGCCAGCGTTCTGTCTGAACGTGTGTTCAGCGCTGCTGGTGGTGTGCTGACAGATAAGGGCACGCGGCTCTCCACTGATAATGTAGACAGACTCACGTTCATAAAGATGAACAAATCATGGATCCGAAATGACTTTTCTACCCCTGTGTCATCCTGGGGAGAGTAAAAGCTTGATGATTTGTTAAAATCACCTCACCAACCGTTTTAAGCTTTAAAATTAATAATAATTTTTAGCTGCATCTAGCCCGGAAAATAATTTTGGGGCTCCTAGATGCGCAAGACACATGAGTGCCTTCTTGCTGCACTACCTGAAACATGACCCTCAGATTGTCAGAATTCGAAGTAATCCTGACTACTGGGTTGCCACACTCTTAGATCCCCCACACTCTTCGATCAACCTTTTCATTTTAATAAAGAACAAAAAAATGGTCATTTTTGAAATTATAAGCATTAGCAGGTTATTAGAAACTGAAATCAAACAGTTTTCAACTCAAAACTTTATTCTAGATGATGTTACATTTTCACATAGGACCCCTTGTTCGAAAGGAGCTTCTGAACTGTCTCGTCCATTGAATTTGTCAGGTTTTGGATGGTTTCTGCTTCAATTGTTTTGCATGAGGACAGAATACCCTCCCAGTGCTGTTGCTTAGATGTGAACTGCCTCCCGCCATCATAGACACTCCTTTTGATGATGCTTCAGAGGTTCTCAATGGGGTTGAAGTCAGGGAAGCATGGGGGTCACACCATAAGTTTGCCCCCTTTTATGCCCATATCAGCCAGAGATGCAGATGTGTTATGTGCAGCATGAGACGGTGCATTATCATGCATGAAAATGATCTTGCTGTGGAATACACGGTTCTTCTTCTTGAACCATGGCAGGAAGTGCTGTTTGAGAAACTCCACATACATTATGGAGTTCATCTTTACCCCTTCAGGGATCCTAAAGGGGCCGACAATCTCTCTCCCCATGATTCCAGCCCAAAACATTAATCCACCTCCTCCTTGTTGGCACCGTAGCTGTGTTTGCGTGGGGTGTCCATCAACCAGCCATCCTCCACTCCATCCATCTGGACCATCGAGCGTTGCATGGCACTCATTGGTGAACAAAACAGTTTTGAAGTCAGTCTTCATGTATTATTTGGCCCACTGGAGCCGTTTCTGCTTGTGTGCAGTGGATAGAGGAGGTCAACAGGATAGCTTTCGCACAGCTGCAAACCTCTGAAGGACTCTGCATCTTGCTGTTCGGGGGACGTTGGAGGCACGAGCAGCTTCAAAAACTTGTCTGCTGCCATGACAAGGCTTTTTTGCCGCTGCTCTTTTAACGTGACGTAATTGCCTGTAGGAAAGAGTCCTCAATTTTCCCTTATCAGCACGCACACGTGTGTACTGTGAATCAGCTACATACTTCTTGATTGTGCGATGATCAGGATGAAGTGTCTTGGCAATGTTGATTGTAGTCATGCCTTGACCTAAACACTCCACAATTTGTTGCTTCTCAGCAGCCGACACATCCTTTTTCTTTCCCATTTTGGCAGAAAATGTAGGCTGCTTATAATGTGGGAAAGCCTTCTTAAGTAGTCTTGCCTTTCATTGGACACACCTGCCAAACTAATTAGCACAGGTGTCTGCAATTGCTTACAGTGATATAAAGAGCCCTGACACACATCACCATCAATGAGTTTAACTGACAAACAAACAAATTCTTCCCTTATCACTCCTAAACACTTTTTGCATAATAATTTGGAACACAGTGTACATGTGCTTTTCCACAAAACTCCAGTGGTTCACGTAGTGAATCTTACTGTTCTAACTTGCCAACCGTGGTCTGTATGGAGTTGTTCAATAAACGGCCCAAAATTAAGATAACATAGATGGGAGAGGTCTCTATGAATAGGAATTCCTAAGTATTTGATACCCTGTGAGGGCCAGGCAAAGGGAAAGTAGGACTGGATGGAATACTGTATGGATTTGGGGAGGGAGACATCGAGGGCCTCCGACTTCACTGCATTGATTTTAAAATTTGACCATGTAACAAAGTGATCTATTTCAGCCATAATAGCAGGGATGGATATATGTGATTGAGTGATATATACTAGGACATCATCAGCAAATGCAGAGCACTTGTACTCGGTGCCTCCCAAATCAATCCACCTAATATTAGGTTTATGGCGAATTGATGAGAGCAGGTGCTCCGTCACTAGGATGTATAAGAGAGGGGACAGAGGACATCCCTGCCTTGTCCCATTGGTGATTATGAAAGGTGATGAAAATGTTCTGACGCGCCCCCTGGGCCTTGGGACACCCGGAGCCGGACCCTTTTTGGTGGATGCTGGGGGTTGTAGTCTCCGTGGCAGCGACCTGTTTTTTTCCGTGGCTCAGGGCGGTCAAACCAGTGGCGGAACAATTTATGTGGTTTTGATGTTTAAATGTCCGACTACGCTACCCGTGGATTGCGGTCAGAGTGAACTGCCGCTGCAGGGCAGACCGCTGAGGCTGGTGTTGTGGGTGCAGCAGAGCATAGTATAACTCCCCACGGGAGGAGTATAGCCTAAGGGCAGTGTATGCGGAGGATTGGGGTGATGGTGCAGGGCAGCAGCAGTAACGACACGGAGTCAGTGATGCAGTCCAGGGCCTTTACTCACAGTTCTTATTATCCAGACCACTTCTGTAGGTAACGGTTGCCCATGTCGTACTGTGCTCACCAGGTGAGGGGCTCAGACAACTCCCAGATAACTTTAGAGCGCTTCACAGGACCCCCTTTATGTGTCCTTTGTCTGGCCTTTCTTACCAACGCTTCTGTCCGGCTGCCTCAGACCTCCTCTTGGTAAACTTGGCGCCAGTTTCCCTGACCCTATGTAGTGCCTTCCTAGCGGGTGTAGCGAGGGGCTGGCCGTCAGGGTCCACCGCAGCTCTGGCACAAATCCGGCGAAACGGAGGTTGCACAGGCAGGAACGGACTGGCCGTATCGGCTTCGCACTTTTTTGGTTTTAGAAGGGCATGACATGCCTATATCTGTGTCTCCCCCTCCTTTTACTCCTCCACCTCTTTTCTTTTCGCATGACTTTATGTACTTGTCACTTTTCCATGTGTTAGTTGTGTCTTCTGAGCAGTTTGTCAGCTTTTGGACACCTTTGAAGGTGTTTACTATGTGTTTCTATGTGTTTTAGTTCGCCTGCCATTGGTTTTAACGGTGTTCGAAGGTGTTCGACGAACAGTTCGACGAACAGTTCGGCGAATATATGGGTGTTCGACGAACCGAACCGAACTCGAACACTACGGGGTTGGCTCAACACTACTATCAATCCAGGCTGGACACTTTGCTCCAGTACGTGCTGTGTCTCTTTTCTGATTGCTTAGGGCGGCGGCGCTGCTACTGCCTGATTCTTATAGTTACTGTGTGGGCACTCCTAATGCCTCCCCAGCCTATTGCTGTGAGTCACTCGATACTTAAACCCCCTCCACCCAGTATGGGGTGCCTGAGCAACACTTTCATTCAGTGTGTTCTGTGCAACCGAGTTGCCAGGTCCTGTCCTGTATCTTGTCTGTTCCGCCACCCTTTTCCTGCAATGTCTGAACCTGCACCTAACTCCAACTCGTTGTCTCTGTACTTCTGTTTGTGAGTTTTGTGTCCACTCGCTACTTCATTGTAAGTACCTTGTGTATCTGGTTCTGCTTGTCCCGTTTCCCTGCCTCCGTATCTACCTCCTGTGTTCTAACTATCTTACTGTATTTTCCAGTCTGTTCCATGTGAACAGAGCCCTGTCCTGTCTGCCTGTACCTTCTGCTCTGTTCTGCTTGTTCACCGCACCTACGGGTTTTGTTCTGCTCTGCCTGCTTGTTCACCGCACCTGCGGTTGCGCTCTGCTCTGCTTGTTCACTGCACCTGCGGTTCTGCTCTGCTTCTTCACCTCACCTGCGGTTCCGCTCTGATCTGCTAGTTCACTGCACCTGCGGTTTCGCTCCGCTCTGCTTGTTCACCGCACCAGCATTTTCGCTCCGCTCTGCTTGTTCACTGCACCTGCGGTTTTGCTCCGCTCTGCTTGTTCACCGCACCTGCGGTTTTTCTCCGCTCTGCTTGTTCACCACACCTGCGGTTTTGCTCCGCTCTGCTTGTTCAACGCACCTGCGATTTTGCTCCGCTCTGCTTGTTCACTGCACCTGCTGTTTTGCTCCGCTCTGCTTGTTCAGCGCACCTGAGGTTTTGCTCCGCTCTGCTTGTTCACCGCACCTGCGGTTTTGCTCCGCTCTGCTTGTTCACCGCAACTGTGGTTTAACTCCGCTCTGCTTGTTCACTGCACCTGCGGTTTCGCTCTGCTCTGCTTGTTCACTGCTCCGGCAGTTTTGCTCTGCTCTGCTTGTTCACCGCATTGGCGGTTTCGCTCTGCTCTGCTTGTTCACCGCATCTGCGGTTTCGCTCTGCTCTGCTGTTCACCGCACCTGCGGCTCCGTTCCTGTGTCCCAGTCTGTACTGGTCCCTATCCTGCCTGCTTTTCTACCTGGCAGTACCTGCCTGTCTGCATGCCAGCCTAACCTGCCTGTTCCTGCATTCCCCGGTGTGGGTCAACTGCTGTGTCCGGGGTCAGACCTGGAGTAGCACCTGGTCCCTCTGCTCGGTTCCTCCCTGGCTCACAGAGTCGACTGAGCCGCCGTGTGACCTTGGTTGTACCGAGTTTATACTTAGTTACGCCCCTCCAGGCACTCCTCGGTTCATGGTCCAGTGGGATCACTAACCACGCTCACGTCAGTTAGTCCAGGCGTGAGTGTAACAGTTTGCTCAGGCCATGGTCCCCGTTGAGCCCCACGGCCCTTCGCTCTCGGAGACATTTGATTTCTTGTCTGGCGAATACGTGCACCAAGGAAAAAATTTTTCTCTAGCTGAGGTCCAGGCGATTTACACACCAGCCCAAATGGAGCTATCAGCACTCGTTCCTGCGGATCCACCACGGTACTATGGGGATCCAAAACAAAGCCGTGCATTTGTGGAGCAATGTATGCTGCATTTCAAATTCTATGCTCACTATTTTCCCACTGATCGGGTTAAAGTAGCATTCATGATGTCCTACTTAGAGGGTGATGCCTTGAATTGGATCACCCCCCTATGAGAAGCATGGGATCTTATCGTCTCTGACCTTCAGGCCTTCCTGGTGGCCTTTCTAATGGTCTTCGATGACCCTAACCCTGAGACTTCTGCTAAAGCTTCCCTTCCCAGTATCCTGGAGCAGTCCCGATGGGTGATGCTTGTAGGTAGCCCACCAGCTCTCCAGCCTGAAGAGACTGCCGCCCACACAGAATTCACACAGGATGACAATGCTCCACAGAACGCTTCTCTTCCCAACCTCAAGAGGCAGTCCAGACGTGCAAGGCGTAGAGGTAAACCGTCACGCCAGGTTCTGTCCTCCTAAAGACCTCCTGTTCCCCAGCCTGTTGAGGCAGCTACCCGCACAGAATCCATGAAGGATGACCATGTTGGTCAGGCAAAGCAGAGGCCGGAACTCAGTCACAAAATCGGATTGCGGTCCCGCTGCGGTTGTTTGGGACACCCTGATGGTCTCTGTCCAGCGAAGGTTGGAGACTCCCAAGACATTAGGCCTGTAGGAGAGGCTGCCCTTGGCGTTAGTGTTTCCTCTCCACAGATGACCGTGACTGTCTCCGTGGCAAGTGAAGGCCTAGGATTAACTGGAAGTTTCTGGTGTAAAGCCTTGAAGAGTCAGTGTCTGATTCCCGTCCGACAACTCCAGAATCCGGTTTGGGCATTGTCAGCGGAAGGACGAGCCCTACTCAGAAGCAGTCAAAATATGTCTGCAAAAATTAAGCTCCAGATTGGAGCATTAAACATGAAGAAGTTCACATTCCAGGTGCTGTCTGGTTTACCCACAGGTCATCCAGAGCCGAGAGATCTAGTGCCTGCTCAGGTCTGGAGATCCTGCATAGTGTTTCCTGGGGGACTGCTGAGGTACAAGGGTGTCCAGTCCCCATATCTTCATGACAGTCAGCAGTGTCTTCTTCTTCTTCACCAGATCTGCTAGTCGCTGACTAGCTGTGCGCTGAAGTCTCCGAAGGAAGGGAAGCGGAGGCATTGTCCCCACACAGTCTCGACGATTGTACCAATGATCTGGCTTTAGGCAAAGCCCCGCCTCGCAAACGTGTCATCTCAGAAACCAGACTGAAGTTGGTCCCTAAGCATGGATCCTCCATCTCTAACAAATCTGGCAATAAGTCCATCAAGGCGGTGGCTACCTCCAAGTCTCTGCACCCCTCCAACCAGGCGGAGGACCTCCAGTTGCCACTTGAATCTTCCGGGGTGCTATCTGATAACAAATGGAGAGTGACTTTTCTGCACCCTGTACCTGGTACTTCGCCCACTTCATCCAGTAAGCTTGGCAAACTGTACGTCAAGGCGGTGGTTACCCCCGAGTCTCTGCACCCCTCCAACCCGGTGGAGGATCTCCAGTTGTCCCGTGAATCTTTTGGGGTGCTATCCGATATTAACAAATGGAGAGAGGCTTTCCTGTGTCTTGTTACTGGTACTTCACTCACTTCATCTGTTGCTGAGGATGGCTCGATGGGAGGAAGCATCCTAGTCACCAAGATGGTGAGACCAGTATCGTTCCCTCTAGTGGACAGAAGAGGTAATCTTCTTGAAGAGAAGGATCGTCCTCCAAATTCTCTGCAGAAAATCCTTGCAGGCTTGAAGAAGAGGGGGAGTAAAGGGGGGGTACTGTAACATCCCTGGCGGCGTGCTGGCATGGCTTACCACCTCCCACCATGCAAGACCGCCATCTTACCTATCAATCCCCAGGCTGGACACTTTTCTCCAGTACCTGCTGTGTCTCTTGTCTGATTGCTTAGGGAGGCGGCACGGCTACTGCCTGATTCTTATAGTTACTGTGTGCGCACTCCTAATGCCTCCCCAGCCTATTGCTGTGAGTCACAGGATACTTAAACCCCCTCCGCCCAGTATGGGGTGCCTGAGCAACACTTTCATTCAGTGTGTTCTGTGAGTTGCCAGGTCCTGTCCTGTATCTTGTCTGTTCCGCTACCCTGGGGGCTGTATACCCAGGCCTGTTGCCTGTATGTGTGACTTCTAGTCTGTTTCCGCCACCCTGGGGGCTGAGTTACCAGGCTCGTTCCAGTATCTTGTTCCTGGTTCAGTTCCTGTCTAAACAGTGTCCTAGCCCATTACCTGTTTGTCTCTATGTCCGAACCTTCCCTTTTCCTGCTGTGTCTGAACCTGCACCTAACTCCAACTCGTTGTCTCTGTACTTCTGTTTGTGAGTTTTGTGTCCACTCGCTACTTCATTGTAAGTACCTTATGTGTATCTGGTTCTGCTTGTCCCGTTTCCCTGCCTCCGTATCTACCTCCTGTGTTCTAACTATCTTCCTGTATTTTCCAGTCTGTTCCATGTGAACAGAGCCCTGTCCTGTCTGCCTGCACCTTCTGCTCTGTTCTGCTCTGCTTGTTCACCGCACCTGCGGGTTTTGTTCTGCTCTGCTTGTTCACCGCACTTGCGGTTCTGCTCTGCTCTGCTTGTTCACCACACCTGCGGGTTTTGTTCTGTTCTGCTCTGCTTGTTCACCGCACCTGCGGTTCCGCTCTGCTGTGCTTGTTCATCGCACCTGCGGTTCCGCTCTGCTCTGCTTGTTCACCGCACCTGCAGTTCCCATCTGCTCTGCTTGTTCACCGCACCTGCGGTTTCGCTCCGCTCTGCTTGTTCACCGCACCAGCGGTTTCGCTCCGCTCTCTTTGTTCACGGCACCTGTGATTTCGCTCCGCTCTGCTTGTTCACCGCACCTGCGGTTTTTCTCCGCTCTGCTTGTTCACCGCACCTGCTGTTTTGCTCCGCTCTGCTTGTTCACCGCACCTGCGGTTTTGCTCCGCTCTGCTTGTTCACCGCACCTGCGGTTTTGCTCCCCTCTGCTTGCTCACCGCACCTGCAGTTTTGCTCCGCTCTGCTTGTTCACTGCACCTGCGGTTTTGCTCCGCTCTGCTTGTTCACCGCACCTGCGGTTTCGCTCCGCTCTGCTTGTTCATCGCACCTGCGGTTTCGCTCCGCTGTTTGCTCACTGCACCTGCGGTTTCGCTCCGCTCTGCTTGTTCACCACACCGGAGGTTTTGCTCCGCTCTGCTTGTTCACTGCACCAGAGGTTTTGCTCCGCTCTGCTTGTTCACCGCACCTGCGGTTTCGCTCCGCTCTGCTTGTTCATCGCACCTGCAGTTTCGCTCCGCTCTGCTTGTTCACTGCACCTGCGGTTTCGCTCTGATCTGCTTGTTCACCACACCGGAGGTTTTGCTCCGCTCTGCTTGTTCACCGCATTGGCGGTTTCGCTCTGCTCTGCTTGTTCACCGCATCTGCGGCTTCGTTCCTGTGTCCCAGTCTGTACTGGTCCCTATTCTGCCTGCGTTCCTACCTGCCAGTACCCGCCTGTCTGCATGCCAGCCGTGCCTGCCAATACCCACCTATCTTCATACCAGCCATGCCTGCCAGTACCCACCTGTCTGTATGCCAGCCTAACCTGCCTGTTCCTGCATTCCACGGTGTGGGTCAACAGCTGTGACCGGGGTCTGACCTGGAGTAGCACCTGGTCCCTCTGCTCGGTTCCTCCCTGGTTCACAGGGTCGACTGAGCCGCCGTGTGACCTTGGTCGGACCGAGTTGATACTTAGTTACGCCCCTCCAGGCACTCCTTGGTTCATGGTCCAGTGGGATCACTAACCACGCTCACGCCAGTTAGTCCGGGGCGTGAGCGTAACAGTAGTAAAATATTAAAATTACATTTACTGGTGACTATCAGTGAGTGTAGTTTTATTTCCCCCTCTACTATGTCTTCTACTGTAGTCAGGCCCAGGGTCAGCACCCGGCGCACCCGGGCAACTACTGGGGCTCTGAGCAGGCGGGAGGGCCCACTCAGTGCGCTATGGGACCCATGAACAGAGGAGTCCGATGGCAGCACCCGTGATTGGGTCCCCTCCCGCTTGCTCAGGGCCCCAGCACAATACTTACCTCTCCCCGTGCCTCTTGTATCTTCCGTGGCTCCTGACTGTAACGTCTCAGGTCAGAGGGCGCAATGACGTCTTTCCACCACTTCCTCTGCTGAGCAGTAACAGCGCAGAGAGCGGGAAGATGGTGATGCAGCTGAGGAGTCCAGAGCAGAGCAGCGGCAGTGATGAGAACAGCGGCAGCTGGTGAGGAAAGGTGAGGCATTTTTTTTTTTTTTTTATGTATGGAGGCATGGAGAATTATATGGGCGCACAGCCTGCATGGAGCATTATATGGAGGCTCAGCCTGCATGGGGCATTATATGGGGGTCCAGCCTGCATGGGGCATTATATGTAGGCACAGCCTGCATGGGGCATTATATGAGGGCACAGCCTGCATGGGGCATTATATGGGGGCACAGCCAGCATGAGTCATTATATGAGGGCACAGCCTGCATGGGGCATTATATGAGGGCCCAGACGGCATGGGGCATTATATGGGGGCCCAGCCTGCATAGAGAATTATATTAGGGCCAGTATTCTGTATGGAGCATTATATGGGGGCCAGTAATCTGTATGGGGCATTATATGGGGGCCAGTATTCTGTATGGAGCGTTATATGGGGACCAGTAGTCTGTATGGAGCATTATATAGGGGCCCGTATTCTGTATAGAGCGCTATATGGGGGCCAGTGTCCCGCATGGAGCCTTACATGGGTGCCAGTGTTCTGCATGTAGCATTATATGGGGGCCAGTATTCTGCATGGAGCATTTTATGGGGGCCAGTATCCTGTATGGAGCATTATATGGGTTCCATTATTTTGTATGGAGCATTATATGGAGTCCATTATTCTGTATGGAGCATTATATGGGGCCCATAATACTGTATGGAGCAATATATGGGGCCCATAATACTGTATGGAGCAATATATGGGGCCCATAATACTGTATGGAGGTCTATATTGTCCGGTCTGCACTGTGCGCTGCGATGATTTGCCGGTTTCTGAGCTATTGCAGAATTTACAATAGATATCACTCATGTAATGTAAGAAGTAAGTGAAATCTTTGGCATTGTACTATATATATATATATATATATATATATATATATATATATATATATATATATATTTCACTGCAGTAGTTGTGCATCATGAATCGTGGTATGTATTAAAGGGGTCCACTGAGACTCTTTCGCCCAAGGCCCACAAAAACCTGGAGCCGGCCCTGACTGTAGTCATAGGCAACGGCAAAAATACGGTGAGAGGTGGCCTGGCTATTAAGGGGTGGAGGAGGCAGTTTTCAGAGGTTTTTTAATTTTTTCTCTTCTTAATTTTGCCTTATATTTAAGTCATTATACAGGAGAGAATGTTTCCTAACATTTTTTCCTGTAAAATCCATTTTATTTTTGGTTTTGTATGTTTTATTGTCAGTCCGTAAAAGTCAAGTAACACTCTGACTACATTGTTCCCAGCAGCGTACTGGGAGTCAGAGATGCATCCAGGCGTCTACCCTATGCTGTTCCCATTCCATTTGATCGCTGTTTCCATCCATTTCAGCAATTTTCCTGCTCCCCCAGCCCTCTGGGTAAGGTCTTCTGGAAAAATATCAAGTATAAGCAATGACAAGTACCATCTCAATTAGTTGATCCTGCGGAGGGAATCCCAGTCTCACATTGGGAGGACAGGGAAGAGAACAGATATGTATACTCAACAAACACCAATTGGGCGTCCAATTGTGGTGTTCGTTCAGAGAGTAAGGAGATGGACATACTTCCCACATTCCCCTTTGAAGACATGAGTACTCTTATTATGCATAATGTGTATTGTTGCAGTGTATAATGTGAATTGTGATATGCGTTATTGGTGATAGTGTTGTGTTCTGGCTGACAGTAGGGAAAGTTGGGGTTAATGTTTGGGACAAGCCCAGAGTGGGAGAGACTAAGTTGAAGGGACAGAGACAGTTTCCTGTTAGGACATCAGATAGGGCCCAGTGTGTGCCAGAAGTAGACCTAAGGTCTGGACAGTAAGCAGTGGCGCATGGCGTGGGTGTCCCGAAGTAAGAGGAGACTGAGACAGTGTATAGTGTGATATGGAGAAAAGAGGAAAGAAAACTGACAGAAGGATAGAGTGGTCAACCTTAGACTGCTCCTGGGAGAGAGTGCCTAGCAGTATGACCCCAAGCTTATGACTCAGAGAGGTAACGTGCCAGGATGGGACAGAAAACGTGAGAAGAGAGTGTCACGGGTGGGAGTTCCAAGGCGTCAGGATCAGAGAAGTCATATTGGCAAACCCTTGAGAGGGAAGAGGACATGGAACCACTGGTTGAAAATAGGACTCTCACTAACTGGATTGTAGTACTGAGCTGGGTTGTGGTGAAGGAAGGTGAACAAGTAGAGGCAGAGACCAAGTGAGTTAAGAGAAAGGAACTGAGACTGTGTTTGAAAATGCTCCGTATTGTGCACCCGTTATATCTTATGTACATAATTCCCACCAAGTTTTCGTTCAGTAAAAAGTTTATATTTTACTGGTGGTCTCCCTCATTGAACTGTCCAACATCTGGTCCTGACCAACCCAAGTCATCCGAAACATGCGGCCTGTAAGGGCGTAGGGCCCCCATAGTACAAGTACACAAACCACACCAGGACCCCTACCTTCATGTAATGTCCCTGGGTGTAAATGACAAGTACCTCGCCCATGGCTGCTGCCTCGCGCCATGTTACAGGAGTATTAAACCATCATGAGCAAGGTGAGTATATACAACTTGTTGTTTTATGTAGGATAAAAGTGCAACACGTTTCGATTCCAAGCTCAGGAATCTTCCTCAAGCACAAAAATAAATCTATTTGATTTTAAATATAAACCAACTAATCCCTGACATGTTTCTAGGTTCATGCCCCTCTTTCAAGTACTCCGGCTCTGCATTAAATAAGGGCAAATATCCCAAAGCACATGTCAGGGATTAGTTGGTTTATATTGAGGAAGATTTCTGAGTTTGGATTCGAAACCTGTTACAGTTTCAAGTTCTATATACTCACATTGCTCATGATGGTTTAATCCTCTGGATGATCAAAACCCTTGGACTTCGATTGCAGTTGGGGTTGGTTGCACCTAAGTACCTTACAAAGGACCTGGAGAGATTCAGTACGAGAAGAGGAAACTCAATTAAAGGGTTGTCCAGTCACAAGACGCTGATGACCATCCTTAGGAAGGATTATCAATCTCAGATCATCTGGCACTCCCACCAATCAACTGTAATACACTGAGGAGCAAAAGGGTAATAATGTTTTGAACTTTTGACTTTCAGGCGCCATATCTCACCATCCACGAATGCATTGAACTTGAGACTACCATAATTTTATAGACAGTCATCTTGGCTATCCCATACATAAATTTGACTTGCAACTATTTAGCATATGATTAGTCGACGATATTGAAGTCGAGGCTTCTTCACCTTTTTCTGAGCCGGCATTCTAGACTTGTGTAACGTGCATCGCACAGTGCTTGCATGGACATCTGTGATCTCACTATTGCGAAGCATTCGATCCACCTCCACTGTTGTGTTTGTCACGCCAGAATTGATAGACCTTGTGATGAGTCGACTTGTTGACTCCGATATTTTGCCTGGACATCTACCTCTTGGCTTTTGAATGGATGGATGGATTTCATTTCGTATTCTAATTGTCCTGGCACTCACATGATGCAGTTTGGCAATTTTTTGTCCGAGAGACCGCTATCGATGAGCTGGATGATGTGGTTTCTCTTTTCTTGGGAAATCTTCTTCATGGCTTCTCTTCGATTTAAACCAGCGATCTTTTGCTTGGGAATCAACCTAACAACACACTGAGCTATTAGGGAATATGAGAACAGGTTGTATTTTGTAGTATTAAGGAAGAAAAAGATTTTTCCTCCACCAGGAGCAAAACAGTAACAATGCAGTGACATGACAAGAATCTGCATAACAATCATATGCTAAATAGTTGCAAGTCAAATTTATGGTTGAGATAGCCAAGATGATTGTCTATAAAATGATGGTAGTCTCACATTCAAAGCAGTAGTGGATGGTGAGATATGGAGCCTGAAAGTCAAAAGTTCAAAACATTGTTACCCTTTTGCTTGTCAGTTTAAGCTCCGGAGGTGGTCGGACATAAACACATTGAACAGATCTGCAATGGACAGTTGCAATCAATTTTTTTAGAGGATCTTGCCGGGTACTGCTATCACTCAACAGCTGATCGGTAGGGGTGACTGTTGTCGTACCAATCTGATACAGATGGTCTTCCCTAAGGATTAAGTCTTCCTCACAGTTATTGTAGTCAGACAGTGTAATTCCCTACCTTAAGGCTTCACACATTGCGTTTTTTCAGCGCTTTTTTTCTGCATCTAAACTTGATCTCTTGCCAGGAAGGTTTGTTCAGGATTTTTCTTGTTTTTTTGCTTGTTTTTTGCTGCATTTTTGCTGAGTCTTTTTCACTGTCCTTTTGTCTCTTTATGCATGTACATAAGGTTCAGTGGAAAAAAAAATCTCATTCTTTTTCATCAGGTTTTGGCACAAAAAAAACAATGAAAAAACTGACACCTGCGTTTTTGGAGCATTTTTTAAGCGTTTTTTCACCACCCATTACTTCCAATGGGTGTAAAACGCTGAAAAAACATTGAAAGAAGTGACATGCTCTATTGTGCAAAAAAACCATGCAAAGCACAAAACAATGATGAAAGAAAAACCAAGGTATGTGCATGAGATTTTTGGAATCTCATAGACTTTACTGGTACTGTTAAACGCAGCAGAAAATTTGCATAAAAAAGGCATCCAAAAAAACGCTGAAAAACGCAATGTGTGAACTAAGGGGTATAGTGACAGACATACCATTCTTGAACCCCATGCAGGGAATAGGGCTCTAAGTTTTAAGGGGCCAACTACCACCTCCAAAGCAGCAAACAGCTTCTGTCGCAGACACATTATTGGAGTACAAACGGCCCTTATAATGTTTTTGCACAGGGGCCTTCTTCTGTCTATGTTCATCACTGAAGGGGTAGCAATGTCAAATACCATATCACCTTTAAAAAAGGGCTGGGTGTATTTCTAATAGCTAATGGTATTGTGGGTTAAAAAAAATCCAGTGATTAATAATGTATCATTGATCGAGAAAGGTTGATCGACCTATGTATTTTTAACCTATGAAACTATGTACATGGTGCTTTGTATGAGCTTGGTACATTGTATGCACCGTGTGACAGGTACAGGATAGCACCATGTGTTGTTCGCTTTCTTATACATATCACATTTTGCCCCACAGTAACATCTTATTTTCAAGGTATGAATTACAACCTTATTTATCTAGTAAAGATGTGTCGGAACGAGGTTGAACTTGAATAATACTTTGACTTTTACTGTTTTCTGCTTGGATTACTGTCTAACTGATTTCTTATCACTAGTAAATACCAAGTAGTGGTTTTTCATTACATTGTTGTCTGGTCATTTTCTATTTTTCTTTTTTTTACATTAAGATCTATCTATCTACCTACCTGTCTGCTGTCTGTCTACCTATCTACCTACTTACCTACCTACCTGTCTGTCTCTCTGTTTGTCTATCGATCTATCTACCTACCTACCTGTCTCTCTATCTATCTATCAGCGATGTCAGCGACGACACCGGGGAGATCACACAATATCCCACAACTGTCGTCACTCTGTCAGGATTGAGCAGGTATTTGCGCACACATGATCCTGATTACTCACAGCGTAGGTATCTGCAAGCGCGCACTAAGCATGTGGCGTATCCACCTCCAAATCCCAATGCATGGAATATGTGTATATTCCCTGGTACGATCACTGCTAGCTTCACAATAGCCCAATTATTATTATTCGCTGCCACCACCGACCCATTTTGAAATATATTACAGGTCGGGTCGGACGCCTGCTTTCTGGTAGTGTATATGGCTTTGGGGGAGGGAACGATTACAGAACAAAAAAAACAGAACTATTAAATTTTATATTTAATCCAAAAGGGAGGCAGTGTTTAGAAAAAATATACAAAAGGTTTTACAAAAGGAGACAATACAATACATATGCAGTTACACAAAATAATAAGGATTAAAGAAGAACTTACTATAAGATCGCAGAGACGATTCAGTATAGCTGGAGGGGGGGCGACTCACTTTGATTTGACCGTTATCGAACGTGATCCTTTGCTTATAGTCTCTATACTCCCCGGCAATGAATACTGATCCCCCTTCCACTGTGTCTTTTATGCCGAAGGGAGAGGCCTGTCCCCAGGCCCCTTGTTATGACCTCACATGGGCTGGTCTCCAGCCTTCATATTTTTTATTAGAATCTCTAACTTCTGGGATAATTAATCGCTGGTTGATCACAGAAGCCCGAAAGTGGTAATGTTTTTTTCTATTATGATTTTACCTATCTTCAGAGACCACACATGACCTGGCTGCGGTCCGTTATTCTGGTACTTTTGTTCACAGCTCACCAGAGGGGCTTGCAGCTCAGGGAAAATAAGCATATTGTTCCTTAGCTGACCCCACCACTAAAAATTTGGGCCCCATTATTATCGGAAGTATAGAACTCCAGATATTCCATATTTTGTGTCGGCGCGGGCCCGGCTGCAGATTTCTGTTGAATTCTTTTGAAGCGCAGGATTAATCTTCCTCAGCTAGATGTAAATTTATCACAAGCCTGTGTCACTGCAAAACACAGTCGTATGCTAAATGGGTCTGGTAGCACCTTTTGTGCTAGTATTTGTCTACAAGCTATTTCTCCTGTGTGTGTCAACTTGCATAGGAGCCACTGGCCAAAGTGTCAGCTCTTCTCTTTTGACAAATACTATAGGGTAGGAGGGGTGAAGAGGGGTCTGGGAGGGAGAAATTCTTAATATTTTCTATGACACTATGGAGGAATAAAAGAAGGACTTTTCCACTCTTCAAAAGTTGGGGGTAGCACTCCAAAGTCAAATGAAAAAAATAGATTCTAATCAGCAACATTTCAGCTCATGGCAAAGCTTTTCTCAAGCATTTTTTACTGTTTACTGCTTGGATTACTGTTTAACTGACTTCTTATCACTTGTATATACCAAGTAGTGTTTTTTACTGCATTATTGTCTTAGGTCTTTTATTTCTGTATTACTTTTTTCACATGACAATTGATCTTTTTATTTATTCAGTGCCAGAGTGGACATCAGGCAAATCTGACAAATGCCAAGATGGGCTGGTCTGGCAATGGACACCAATACAGTGTACAGCTGTAGCGGAGCAAAGAACCATCAACTCCCTGCTCTGTCAGTTAGTCTGGCAGGCAGTAGGTTGCTTCTAGCCTCTGGCTTGTTGGAGACTGGCACCACACAGGGGATGTTAGGCAGTACAATGACATCAATTAATTGTGCCACCTGCACTGGACCTTTGCTAGACAAGCTAGAAGTGGAGATGGAAATTACGATAGATAGGGAACCAGGATTGTGTGAAGTATAAGCATTTTATATTATTCTTATTTCATACTGTAAATACGAAGCTATGGACCATCATACTGTGTAAAGGGGAACTGTGGAGCATGATAGTGTGTATAAGAGGGTTGCAAAGTCATCATATTGTATATAAGAAGCTATGGGCCATCATGTGTATACTGTCCCCATTGAGATTCACAATCTAAATTCCCTATCAATATGTCTTTGGAGTGTGGGAGGAAACCGGAGAACCTGAAGGAAACCCACGCAAACATGGGAAGAACATACAAACTCTTTGGAGATGTTGTACTTGGTGGGATTTGAACACAGGACCCCAGCGCTGCAAGGCTGCAGTGCTAACCACTGAGCCACCATGCTGCCCATATGTATGGAGTTGTGTGGCATCATATTGTGTATGGGAGGCTGTGAGGGCATCATATTGTATGAGGGGCTGTGAGAGCATCATACACTATTGGGGGTTGTGCAGGCATCATACTGTGTATGGGTTGTTGTGGGGGAATCATACTGTTTATCAGGGGGCTGTGGAGACCATCATACTATGTGGGTGGGAAGCTGTGGTGGCCATGATACCGTGTATGGGGACTGTTTATTGGTGACTGCAGGCCATCATATTGTATGTGGGAACTGTGAAGATAATCTTATTTTGTGGGGAGCATTGGTCACCATCATACTAGGCATAGGGGTCGTGGTGAACTTTATTCTCTGTATTGGGGGCTGTGGGGCATCATTATTAAGAGGCACAATGGGGGATCATTATAGGAAAGCAGAAGGGTGTTACTATCATAATAAAGCACAGGTGGGATGTTTTTTATTATAGGAAGGCACATTGTGATTGTTATTAAACGAAAAAGCATATTAAACGGGGGTTATTATTAAAGGAGGCACAGGTGGGTATATTATTAAAGAGAACATGTCATGTGCAAAAACATTATTTACCTGCTAAAATAGGGCTAATCTGCAGATAAATGGTGTTAAAATGTTGCCTGGCTACCTTACTGAAAGTTCGGTGACACAGAGGAAATAAACTTACATTCTCCCTGTAGCCACTCACTTTCAGACATTGGAGCATTCATGGAGTGGTTACAGTCACTGCTCACTATACACCCAGGCACTTTGATTCACAGCTCAGGCTGTGTGCCCACGATGCAGAAATGCTCAGGATTTTTTCCTGAGCGTTTCTGCATCTCCCTGGCAGAAAAAAACGCATGTGGATTGTACATGCGGATTGTACATGCGGATTGTACATGCATTTTCCTGCCAGGGACATGAGGAAATGGAGCGTTATTCACTGACATTTCCACATGCGGATTGAGAAGCGCTTTCCAAGCGATTAGCATCACTTGGAAAGCGCTTGTGACAACTAGGTCACACTATATAAATCCATGCAAACGGCATGGATTTATATACTGTGACCGAGAGAGTGGTTAAAAATAAAAAAATAAATATATACTTACCCTCCGATGGCCCGCGCTGGCTTGTTTCGCTCGGTACCAGCTGCCGGCAGCAGTGGATTGAAAAACCTGCCGACGTCAGCGTCGCGTGACCCGTCACATGACTCTGACGTCAGCGCAGGTCCTTCAATCCACTGAAAAGTGCCGGGAAGCAAGCAGGAGCGCAGCGCGGGCCGCCGGAAGGTAAATATACATTTATTTTTTATTTTATTCTTTTTTTTACAGATTTTTTAATGGTACCTGGGAGTGGAGGGGACTCTCCTCTCATCTACACCTGGGTACCATCCGCACATTAGAACTCTTGGATTACGCATCTACATATACAGTGATGCGTAATCCATGCGGTCTAATGCAAGTTAATGGCGGAGAAGACGCAGCACTTCCGCAAAATAATTGGTAGTGCTGTGTTTTTTTCTGCAATGATAATCCGCAGCGGAAATTTCCGCAATATGTGCACAGCACATGCGGATTATCATTGGGGAACATTGCTGCCCTTCTAACATGCGTTTTTAATGCGTTTCTGCAGCATTTCCGCAGCTGCAAAAACGCTGCAGAAACGCATTAAAAACGCATCGTGGGCACACAGCCTCACGCTGCATACACATGACGCAGAGCAAACTGTCAATCAAAGTGTCGGGGAGTAATTACTGTTGCAGCATACAGTATAGTGAGTCAAGGGAGCTTTGTTATTTTGTGGGGCACAAAAGGAGGGTACTATTACTCTGAAGGTACAGAGGAGACATTATTACTGCTAGGGTACTGGTTATATGGTTAGTGTAGAGGTTGGGGAATGTGAGGAGGGGGCTGGAAAAGCAGTCAGTCAAAGATGTCTAAGTTACATTTTACATGGACAAAGTATGTATAGAAGATAAGGTCATGGACTCAAGGCAATTTGGGCTGAATGGAAAAGCAAAGGGAAAATGTATGACTATGATCAATGAGAACGTCACTGGTGAGAACCTGTATGCTATACACATATAGACAAAATATTCACATTTATGTAAGCCATAATCATCAACATTAACAGAAATAAACACTTGGAATAGATCACTCTGTAATGACTCTATATAATATATGAGTTTCACTTTTTGTATTGAAGAACTGAAATAAATTAACTTTTTGATGGTATTCTAATTTTGTGAGAAGCACCTGTATATGGTCTGCAGAGCACTAATGTAAAATTGACCATTATATGGTCACTGTATGGGGGTAATATTAGTTAGTCATATTGGTTTTAATTAAAGGTCAGTATGGTGGTATTATCACTACTGTATATGCGGTAATATGTGGTTATGAACTGTGGGATTATTTGTCTATTATATTGCAATATTGATAGTAATATTGGTCTTGGTACAGTCGCATTTGTTAAAAGCCCTGATATATGTGTAAGGGCTCTCTCACACTAGCGTATAGCATGCTATGATTCCCTCATCAGATGCTATATGCAAATGATCCTCTGCTCAAACTCTGCTGCGAGCATGAGCCAAGTGTCATTTTTCTGTGATCCAGTTCGATTGCACGCGAGAATCAGATCACAGATGCAGAGAAGAAGGAAAACTTAATTTCTCCATCTCCTCCATTGTGTGAGTTGACGTATATCGGACTGCACTTGGATGACATCCAAGTGTAGTCCTATGTTTTGCACACACCCATTGACTTGTATGGGTGCGCGCTGTCCAATATATGCTGCCAATCGCAGCATGCAGCAATTTTTTTTCTCATGTTGACTTAACATGAGAAAAAAACTCTACTCAGCACTGCTCCATAGTATAACAATGGAGCGAGTGCTATCCGATGAAACATCCGATAGCACTCGTCTGAATTATATGCTGGCTACTCGCCATTGTGGGCGAACCATAATATGCAAATTACCTCTTCAGAGAGGAAGAGGACTAGAACTCTAGTGCAATCTATTACAAGTAGCAATCCTAAAAGTCAATAGCGAACCTTTAATGAGCCTTGCCATATGACTTAGGATAAAAGACAACCCAGAATCTCAATTTGCAGACGAAAAGAGGTAATTTGCATATTTAATTTCCCAGAGAAGCATACATGGCATATAAGCCTTCTCACTCTGAGATGCGAGGCCTGGCTTGTTACTCTCCAAAAGGAGAAATGTTACCCCTGAGCTTGAACCCCAATATACACACTGGTAGGATTCAGCTCAGCTTACTGGCTCCAGCAGTTGTGATGTGATCGCAAGTATATGTTTTCCATACTTACAGTCATGTGCCAACAGAAATAGAAATTTGAGAGCAGCAGCTGAGACTGTAATTGGCACGTAACCACAAATATACAAATTGCATACTTGCAATGACGTAACAACTGTCTGAACCGGCAAGCAGAGCTAAATCCTAATATGTATGAGACAAAATGTTGCATTGCATTTCATGGGCGAATAATGAGTCTGTCTTTTTCCATTCGTTTTGTAAGTTACTTATTTTATGGAGTTTCAGGTAATCCGAAATGCACCATTTAATTTTTAACTTTCTATCATTCATTTATCTAGCAAAAAATGGAGGCGGCACATCAATAAAACTCAGAAAATATTTATTTAATTCCCAAAGTATGCAACATTTCAGCTCTAACACTGCACCTTTCCCAAGTGACTGCTGTCTTTCCCCACTCGCAGTGGTATGCTATGGGCCCCGAGTAAACCTTTTTTTGTCCCCCTGTATTATGTGGTATCATCCTGGGTACTATGAGCAGTGCTTACCATTCTCCCACCTCGTTCTGGCTTCTTTCAATGAAGCCTGGCTTTCCCCATAGGCATAGCTGACAAAAAAAAATAATTGCATCTCTGCGAGTAAAGTTTCCAGAAGAGCGTTATGCCTTCTTCTGCTGCATTCTGAGCCCGAGTCCTTCATTGCCCTTGTCTGCCACTTCTTGGAGCTGACAGACTGTTTTGCTGCTGCTGCGTCTCAGTCCAGGGCCAGGCCCTCCATCCCAGAACCTGCTAGTAAGCAGCGCACCTGCAAATCACAAAGCCCCGCTAAACCTCCCCGCACTGCCACAGGAGCGGGGGCTGCCTTCTAGTCATAGCACCCGGTCTGACTTCTGACCACCCTGAAGGACACGTTGCTCAGTCACCTGCTGTCTGCTTGACCAGTTTCCACTCCTCTCTCTGTCATGGAAAATGAAGCCACCAGCACCTCCAGTGCAGAAGAGCCAGTAACACCTTCCCCCATCAAACACAGATGCTGCCAGAGACTGAATAGCACTAGTGTGGCACCCTGCTGTCACAGGTACCACAGGACCCAGGGTGCATGGACGGACTTCTCCACAAGAGGCCCTCACTACATACAAACACCTCCACCCTTCCACCTCATACCACCAGAGGGAGCCCGTTAGGGATATATATATGGGGGGTGGAGCCAGGCAGTCAGTCAGAAGAGAGAGTCAGTCAGACAGAGTCAGAGAGTCTGAGAGCGTGCTGACACTGAGAGCAGCGAAGACGCAGCACGTCTGCTGCCGTATTGAGGGCCCCGAGTGTGGCCGATGGCAAGGAGGAGAGGAGAGAGGAGTTGAGGGGGCAGAGGAGCATCATAGGCTCACCCCGAATATACAAACCGGACACCGGTCCGCGCCTACATGGTCCTTTATACTCAGTAGGGATCACCGGCATACCAGGAGGACTAAAAGTCCCTGGCCAACCTGAAGCTAAACCCTTAACAGGATCAGGAACCACGAAGGCCCCAGCGTTACCAGGGATAGTGGGTGCCAGCAGAAGGTCCTACTAGGTGAAGGAACAGCACGACACATAAGCTAGGCCCAGTTGCAGGCTGGCCAGGAGCATACAGAGAGGCAGACACGGACCAGGAGGCCTTATACCCACTCACTGGGGAGTAGTCCTGAAGTGCACCCATCCTACTGAGTACCCTGGACCATACCTGACATCCGCACCAGTAAAGGTATTGAAGCGAATCCCCTGTCTCTGTCAGTTACTCCTGCTGCGCCATTCCGCCTGCACTACAGGTCCCAGCATCACCACCCACCAAACTCCACACTGCCCCAGGGGCCCGTTCCACCTGTGGGGAGCAGAAACACCTCAGCTGCCATCCCATCACCCCCCGGAGGTCTGCAGCAGCGCTGGTAAACCTTACCAGGCACCACAGGTGGCGTCACAAACTATTTACTTTATTTTTATCTCTATCCAAGTTACAATCCCCTTTTTGATTGACCGTCCTGGGCCACGGACCGGGCCAGCCACTGTGACATATCCCCCCCCCAGAATCCATAGGCCCGGCTGCAGAGTACCCCATTGCATCGGGGGCGCATCAACTTCTGGCATCACGAACAGGATTGCGTGCCCGTTGCCGCCGGGTCCTGTGCGCCTTAAAGAACTGTGTCGCATACCGTGGTGAAGTTTTCCTGCCAATTGCCGCTGTTTCCCGCCATTGTCCGCCATTTTCGAGTCGCCGCACGGGAAGAAGAGGGGCGTAACCGCGGGAATCGGAGAGAGGTGTGACAGCTGGAAACGCGCGAAGCTTAAGCCCCGCCTCGCGCTCTGACGCAGCACCAGGAAGCATCAGGTCCTGGAAGAAGACCGTCGTCTGCGGAGCTGCAACCTACCCGATTAAAGAAACAGGAGGTAGGCTACCATGGCCGATGACCAGCGAGACGCCGGAGCACCAGATAATGCTCCTGATGCTCAACTTGCGCCCGGCGCTGCTCAGGCTGGAGCGGCCGCCCCACCAGCAGGGGTCGTGACTCCGTTGATACCCATGGCCCTGCCGTATATATCCCTGGAGCAAAATGGCTTCCCCAGTATGATGGCAAACCAGACACCTGTCTGGATTCAAAAGGAAGATATGCGGTGTACTGGGTATGTACTCTATGACTGGTAAGCAGAGAGCCGCTATTGTGCTGGGACAATTGACTGGTGCCGCAGAGCAGGAAGTTGAAACCTGGCCAGCCGCAGACCAGGAATCAGTATTCATTATCTTTAAGAGACTGCAAACTGTCTTTGAAAGCCGCAATGAGACAGATCTCCGGATGAGGTTCTACCACTGCACCGAGAAACCTGAGGACAGTATCCGGGACTATGCCTGGCGCTTACAGGAAGCCTTGTGGGCCCTGAAACAGGTTAGTCCAGCCAGCATACAAGATCAGAATAAAATGCTGACAGAACAATTCATCCGGGGGTTGAGGTCCCAGGAGGAGAGCAGAACCGTACGGTGGTGGGCCTTAGATCATCCAAATGCCACCTTTGACACCCTGAAGGACATGGCTATTAAGGTCCTTCAGCCCCTGGAAACATCAGGGACTGCTATCCAGCGTTACCAGGGTGGGGCCACCCCAGTGCCCGCAGCACCCACTGCTCCTTCATTAATGGCTGAAGCAAAAATGCACACAGTGCCCGCTATCGAGCTGGACAGCCTGCGCTCTGAAGTGCGTCAGCTAAGTAAAACCCTGGCCACTGTCCTGAGCACACTGCAGCTACAGATGGAGCCCGAGCCAGAAGGAAGGATCCTACTCGCCGACAGTCCTGAGGATGTCCCCTGGATGAGGAGAAGAAGGAGAATGACACCACCCCGTAGGAGGACAACGCCACCCCGTGGGAGGACCAACGACCAACGTCGCCCTCCAGGAGACTTCATCTGCTACCGCTGCCACAAGGCAGGCCACACCGCACAGAACTGTCCTTTAAACGGGCAAACCCTGGGGCCGAGGGCCGACACCCAGGAGTAAATCAACCAGGCCCATCAAGCTGGTACCATCGGTTCGTAGGAGGAAGGCCTTTCCGGTCCATTGTGCTGGACGGCATAGCAACACCTGCGTTACTGGACACTGGCTCACAGGTAACCATCATACCTGATGTTCTCTACAAAAGGTACTGGTCCATAGATGAACTCCGCCTGCCAGTCTCGAACCTCTCTGTGTATGCCTCTAATGGCCTTCCTCTTAACCTAGAAGGGGTTAAGGATGTGACAGTGAAGGTGGGACTAAAGGACCAAGGACTAATTGTCATAGAATATAACCCTGGTGATACAGACTTGTAAATGATACATGGTACAAATATTGTTGGTAACTGTTTGGGAGAAGTGTTGTTTTTGCTCCAACAGATTGCTGACACTGCCAAACGAGGGCAGAGGAAGGTGCTCCAGAGAGAGATTCGAGCCGTCCTGTACCACCAACAGGTAAAGCTAACAGGTGGTGAGATTGGTAATGTACGGGTGACAGACCCAATACCCATTGTGATTCCCCCAAAGAGTGAGATGCTGATTTGGTGTAGGGCAGCAATAGGTCTCAAGGGACAGAACTACCAGGCGGTAGTGGAGCCCATTAGCTCAGAGCACAGACCTACACTCTTAACTTCTAGAGGGGTAGCTGACGTACGCAATGGGAGGGTGCCCGTACGACTCCTAAATTGTGGAGAGGAGGAAGTCAAATTGCCAAGGTATGCCACTGTTGCTAGATTGTATACTGTGAATGATGATGGCATTGTAACATACCTGGCGGCGTCCTTGCATAGTGGTCCATCTCCCACTGTGCAAGAGTGGCTTCCATCCATGCTGTCTGCTTGCCTCTGTTTCTGCTGCTTAAGGGCAGCTCCCGATCACTTCCTGCTTCGTGTAGCTGCTGCGGGCACACCCCTTGTGCGTCCTCAGCCTATTGCTGTCTGTCACCTGGTATTTAACCCAGCTCCTCCCTGGAATCCATGCCTGAGCATTGTGTTCTGTCAGTTGGCTTCTTGTCACTGATGTGCCAGGTCCTGTCTATGTTTCCTGCCTTGCGGTATCCGTTCCCGTGTCTGAACTGTGTCCTGTCTGAACTATCTTCTAGCCTGTTGTCTTCTGCCTATCCTGGAGGCTGTATTTCCAGGCCAGTCTGTACTCGCTCCTAGCCTGTTCTTTCCGCCATCTAGGGGCCGCATACCTAGACCTGTTCCTGTATCTTGCCTGTTCCTGTCTGAACACGCTCCTAGCCTATTCGTTCCGCCTTTTAGGGGCCGCATACCTAGACCCGCTCCTGTATCTTGCTGCTGTGTCTGTTCTTGTCTGAATACTCTCCTAGCCTGTTACTTGTTTTTCTCTATGACTGTACCTTCCCTTTTCCTGCAGAATCTGATCCCGTACCTAACTCCTACTCGTTGTCCCTGTACTCCCGTTTGTGAGTTTGGTGTCCACTCGCTACTTCATTGCAAGTATCTTGTGTGTACCTGGTTCTGCCTTTCCCTTCCTGTCTGTTCCGTGTGAACAGAGCCCTGTCCCCTCTGCTCTGCCTTGCTCACCGATCCGGTGGTTCTTGCCTGCTCTGCCTTGCTCACCGCTCCTGCGGTTTCCGCTCTGCTCTGGCTTGCTCACCGCTCCTGCGGTTTCTGCTCTGCTCTGCCTTGCTCACCGCTCCTGCGGTTTCCGCTCTGCTCTGCCTTGCTCACCGCTCCTGCAGTTTCCGCTCTGCTCTGCCTTGCTCACCGCTCTTGCGGTTTCCGCCCTGCTCTGCCTTGCTCATCGCTCCTGCGGTTTCCGCTCTGCTCTGACCCTTTGCTCGCTGCTCCGGCAGTCTCGCTCTGCTCTGATCCTTTGTTCGCTGCTCCAGCAGACTGTCACGGGTGTGTTGCCACGAAGATCATCACGAGTACACAGCCTGACTTCTCGCAGCTGACTTGTTGGTGCTTTGTGTTTCTCGGCAGTGAGGGAGTTAATTCTCTCTCTCTCTCTGGGCTAGATGAGGTCCAGCCTCGCCCAGCTGCAATCAATACTTCTGTAGTTAGACTCCTTCATATACCTGCTGGTCTGTTTGGGAGGTGTCGGTGAAAGCATTTCATTCAGACTGACAGAGCGGATCGTGGTGTTTGGAGTTGCTGAGATAAGTGTATTTGGAAGTGTTTTTTTCCCTTTCCTCGCTTTATCATTTATCTCCTTTCCCGTTGGTTTTCCCTCTGTTGTAGTTGAGAAGTTGTTTGTATGCAAGGTGGTTTTGGTTTTTCCCTTGTACTGTCTCGTTCGTCTAAATACTGTGTTTGGGCATATTATTACTTGTTCCCTTTGGTTGTGATCGGGGTCCTTCTCAGGACTAGATTACTGAGGTGCAGGGATCTTCAGGAGGTAGGGGTTACGCTGGCGGCCTGGACCTCTGTACCTTTAACAGTACCTCCAGGTTGAGGGATTAGTCAGGGCCCCAGCTTAGGGTCAGCTTAAGCCTCCTACCTCCAGTATACAGAGACAGCGTGACATTTTCACCGACCCGCTTAGTTTTTCTCCAGCTACCATGGATCCAGTAGCCGGTCTAGCTCGGCAATTGCAGAGTTTGTCCATGGAGCTGGCGGACGTTAGGTCCAAGGTTTGGCATCCTCAGGAGCAAGCCGGACCAGAACCTAAAGTAGCTCTCCCTGATAGGTTCACTGGGGGGCGGGACAAGTTTTTTGTTTTCCGGGAGGCATGTAAATTGTACTTTCGGCTGCGGCCTCGGTCATCGGGGAGTGAAGAACAAAGGGTGGGAATTGTCATCTCGCTCCTACAAGGGGACCCACAATCTTGGGCGTTCTCTCTTCCCCCGGGTTCCCCGGCTCTCCAGTCAGTGGATAGGTTTTTCGCTGCCCTGGGACTCGTATATGATGACCCAGATCGGATCTCCCTTGCTGAGTCTAAGTTACGTAGGATCCAGCAGGGAGATCGTCCGGCGGAGGAATTCTGTTCGGAGTTCCGTAGGTGGGCCACGGACACCCAGTGGAATGACCCGGCTCTTAGGAGCCAGTTTTGTCATGGTTTATCCGACAAATTGCAGGATGTGTTGGCACAGTATGACTCTCCCGTGTCTCTGGAAGCCGCTATGGCCCTTGCTATTCGCGTGGACAGACGGCTTCGGGAGAGGTGCGGGATAACTCTACCCCCTGTGATGACTCCACCTCCTACAAGGTCCCCTCATATGGTGGTTCCCCTGGTCAGTCCTGAGGAGCCTATGCAATTAGGAGGGACATCATTTCGGGGGAGGGGACCGGTGGTGCGCCATAAGGCAGGAAGGTGTTTCTTCTGCGGGAGAAAGGGACATTTTATTGGGGGGTGTCCATCCCGTCCCTTGCAGAGTGAAGAGTCGTCGGAAAACTGTTGATCCCAGGTTGTGTGGTGGACGGCAATCTGGGAGTAGGTATTTCGTCCCTAGGTTCGTCTCAGTTTCTCGTACCGGCGGAGGTGGTGGTGGGTACGAGAACTGAGAGGATATCTGTTCTTCTGGATAGTGGGGCCGGGGCTAATCTGGTTGATGCTCGGTTTGCCCGGGTTCAAGGTATGCGGTTGAGTGAGTTGGCTAAACCCATTCCCATATTCTCGATCGATGCCAGGCCTCTCGGGCAGGGAAGTTTTTTGCAAGCTGTGCATGACGTAAAACTTCAAGTGGGGGCAATACATAAAGAACTGTTGTCTTGCTACGTGTTGGAGGGTCTTCCCACTCCTATTGTGTTGGGCCTTCCTTGGTTAGCTAAGCATAACCCGGTTATTAATTGGCAAACCAGGGAGATAAGCCAATGGAGTAAATTCTGTAATAAAAACTGCATGAACACGGTCATTGGTGCGGTTACTCCTTGGGTTTTACCTCCATTTCTGGCGGACTTTGAGGATGTATTCTCGGAGAATGGGTGTCAGGAACTACCTCCTCATCGCGTGTATGACTGTTCTGTAAAACTGCTCCCTGAGGCCAAGTTACCTAAAGCTAGGTTGTATAACCTTTCTGGTCCTGAGAGGCAGGCCATGAAGGATTATATCTCAGAAAGTCTGGCTAAGGGGCATATTAGACCTTCATCTTCACCGGTGGCTGCGGGGTTCTTCTTTGTTAAGAAGAAAGATGGAGGCCTACGCCCTTGCCTGGATTTCCGTGAACTTAATCGGATTACGGTCCGAGATCCGTATCCGCTCCCACTTATTCCCGATCTCTTTAATCAGATCGTGGGCGCCAAATGGTTCTCTAAGTTGGATCTCAGGGGGGCGTACAATCTGATTAGGATGAAGGAGGGGGATGAGTGGAAGACAGCGTTTAACACTCCGGAGGGGCATTATGAGAACCTTGTCATGCCATTCGGTCTGACTAATGCCCCGGCGGTGTTCCAACACTTTGTTAATGACATTTTTTGCCGCTTGGTGGGACAGTTTGTTGTCATATATCTGGATGATATCCTAATTTACTCGCCGGATCTGGTGTCTCATCAGGAGCACGTTAGGCAGGTGTTACAGATTTTGCGGGATAATAAACTGTATGCCAAGTGGGAAAAGTGTGTGTTCGCCGTACAGGAACTCCAGTTTTTAGGCTTCCTGGTTTCAGCGTCCGGTTTTCGTATGGACCCTGGGAAAGTGCGGGCAGTTCTTGAGTGGGATCGGCCAGAGAATCTTAAGGCACTACAACGTTTCCTGGGGTTTGCTAATTATTACCGAAAGTTCATTCGTAATTTCTCGTCCATGGTTAAGCCTCTCACTGACATGACTAAAAAGGGGACGGATTTTTCTAGGTGGTCTGACAAGGCTTGTCAAGCATTCTCCTCTTTGAAAAAATGTTTTGCCTCGGCGCCCATACTCATTCAACCTGATGCGTCTCAGCCATTCATTGTAGAGGTAGACGCTTCCGAGGTAGGGGTGGGAGCAGTATTGTCACAGGGTTCGTCCCCTGGTAAGTGGCATCCGTGCGCCTTTTTCTCTAAAAAATTGTCGTCCGCTGAGAGGAATTACGATGTCGGCAATAGGGAACTCTTGGCCATTAAGTTAGCTTTTGAGGAGTGGCGCCATTTTTTGGAGGGGGCAGTTCATCCGGTCACCGTCATCACCGATCACAAGAACCTGCTATATCTGGAGTCCGCGAAACGTCTGAATCCCAGACAAGCTAGGTGGTCATTGTTTTTTACCAGGTTTAATTTTGTCGTTACATATCGTCCTGGGTCAAAAAATGTAAAGGCGGATGCCTTATCTCGTAGTTTCCCTGGGGCCGGGAATACGGACGACCCGATTCCTATCCTTCAGGAGGGGGTGGTGGTCTCGGCAGTATGCTCTGAGCTGGAGGAGGAGGTATTGGAGGCTCAGGGGGACGCCCCTGTTGGACCTCCAGGGAGACTGTTTGTTCCAGATCAGTTGCGACAGAAGGTGATCGAGGCACACCATAACTCAGTTTTTGCAGGACACCCGGGGAGTAAAGCAACTGTGGATCTCCTCTCGCGTCGGTTTTGGTGGCCTAACTTACATAAGGAGGTGGTAACTTTTGTCGCGTCCTGTGGGGTTTGTGCGCGCTCTAAGACCTCACATACCCGTCCGTCTGGGGCCCTCTTACCTTTGAAGATCCCGGGGCGTCCTTGGACTCATCTGTCTATGGACTTTATTACGGACCTCCCTCCGTCTTCGGGTAAAACGGTCATACTCGTTGTAGTGGACAGGTTCAGCAAGATGGCACATTTTATCGCTCTTCCGGCTCTCCCTAATGCTAAAACTCTTGCGCAGGTGTTCATTGGGGAGATTGTGAGGCTTCACGGGGTACCCTCCGAGGTGGTGTCTGATCGGGGGTCTCAGTTTGTGTCTAAGTTCTGGAAGGCGTTTTGTGCACGGCGGGGGATGCAGTTGTCATTCTCATCGGCTTTTCATCCTCAGACCAATGGTCAGACGGAACGTATGAACCAGAGCTTGGAGACATATCTCCGGTGTTTTGTGTCAGAGAACCAGGAGGACTGGGCTTCTTTCTTACCTCTGGCAGAGTTTGCTCTTAATAATAGGCGGAGCGAGTCCACTGGTAAGTCCCCGTTTTTTGGGGCATATGGTTTTCACCCCCAGTTTTGTACTTTCAGTGGGGG
Organism: Phyllobates terribilis; assembly: GCF_046119375.1. Lineage (NCBI taxonomy): Eukaryota > Metazoa > Chordata > Amphibia > Anura > Dendrobatidae > Phyllobates > Phyllobates terribilis. Next base: position 223,462,243 of record NW_027362773.1, on the reverse strand, counting down.
GGGCTCTTCGGGGGTTCCTGAGGAGGAACGATTTTCCTCATCACTCGCTTCAGTATGGAGAGGGGTGCTGAAGAGTCTGAATACTATGGGGAACCGATACAAACGTATGGCTGATAGGAGGAGAGTGTCTGGTCCGGACCTAAGTGTGAACGATCGGGTATGGTTGTCTACCAGGAATATAAAACTTAAGGTTCCCTCCTGGAAACTGGGTCCCAGGTTCATCGGGCCGTACAGAATCAGTTCTATTATTAATCCGGTGGCATTCCGTCTTGACCTCCCCCCTACGTTTAAAATTCACAACGTGTTTCACAGATCATTACTTAAGAGGTATGTGGCGCCGGTGGTACCGTCACTTTTACCTCCCCCTCCAGTGGTTGTCAATGGTAACTTGGAGTTCCAGGTATCGAGGGTCATTGATTCACGCTTTAATCGCCGGTCCCTTCAGTACCTGGTTCATTGGAAGGGGTATGGTCCTGAGGAGAGGATGTGGGTTCCTGCGTCGGATATTAACGCTGACCGATTAGTTCGGGCCTTCCACACGACTCACCCGGATAAACCTGGCCCTGAGGGTCCGGAGGCCCCTCGTAGAAGGGGGGGTACTGTCACGGGTGTGTTGCCACGAAGATCGTCACGAGTACACAGCCTGACTTCTCGCAGCTGACTTGTTGGTGCTTTGTGTTTCTCGGCAGTGAGGGAGTTAATTCTCTCTCTCTCTCTGGGCTAGATGAGGTCCAGCCTCGCCCAGCTGCAATCAATACTTCTGTAGTTAGACTCCTTCATATACCTGCTGGTCTGTTTGGGAGGTGTCGGTGAAAGCATTTCATTCAGACTGACAGAGCGGATCGTGGTGTTTGGAGTTGCTGAGATAAGTGTATTTGGAAGTGTTTTTTTCCCTTTCCTCGCTTTATCATTTATCTCCTTTCCCGTTGGTTTTCCCTCTGTTGTAGTTGAGAAGTTGTTTGTATGCAAGGTGGTTTTGGTTTTTCCCTTGTACTGTCTCGTTCGTCTAAATACTGTGTTTGGGCATATTATTACTTGTTCCCTTTGGTTGTGATCGGGGTCCTTCTCAGGACTAGATTACTGAGGTGCAGGGATCTTCAGGAGGTAGGGGTTACGCTGGCGGCCTGGACCTCTGTACCTTTAACAGTACCTCCAGGTTGAGGGATTAGTCAGGGCCCCAGCTTAGGGTCAGCTTAAGCCTCCTACCTCCAGTATACAGAGACAGCGTGACACAGTCTCGCTCTGCTCTGACCCTTTGTTCGCTCCTTCGGCAGTCTCGCTCTGCTCTGACCCTTTGCTCGCTTCTCCTGCAGTCTCGCTCTGCTCTGACCCTTTGCTCACTGCTCCGGCAGTCTCGCTCTGCTCTGACCCTTTGCTCACTGCTCCGGCAGTCTTGCTCTGCTCTGACCCTTTGCTCGCTGCTCCGGCAGTCTTGCTCTGCTCTGACCGTTTGCTCGCTGCTCTGGCAGTCTCGCTCTGCTCTGACCCTTTGCTCGCTGCTCCAGCAGTCTCGCTCTGCTCTGACCCTTTGCTCGCTGCTCCGGCAGTCTCGCTCTGCTCTGACCCTTTGCTCGCTGCTCCAGCAGTCTCGCTCTGCTCTGACCCTTTGCTTGCTGCTTCGGCAGTCTCGTCCTGCTCCTCTCTCGCTCACCGCTCCAGGCGGCCTTGTCCTGCTCTTCTCTCGCTCACCGCTCCAGGCGGTCTCGTCTTGTTCTGCTCTTGCTCGCCGCTCTGGGCGGCCTCACTCTGCTGTGTTTGTCCACCGCATCTGCGGTTCTGTTCCTGAGTCCCTGTCTGTACTGGGTCCTATCCACTCGGTGCTCCAACCTGTCGTACCTGCCAGTACCTCCCTGCCTGCATACCAGTCGTACTTACCAGCATCCGCCAGTCTGCATACCAGCCATGTCTGCCTATACCCAGCAGTCTGTGTGCCAGCCTAATCTGCCTGTTCCTGTATTCCCCTGTGTGGGTCAACAGCCGTGTCCGGGGTCTGTCCTGGAGTAGCACCTGGTCCCTCTGCTCGGTTCCTCCTTGGTGCACTGGCGTCGTATGCGGTTGTGCAACCCTGGTCGGATTGGGTGGATATTTAGTTACGCCCCTTCAGGCATTCTCTCTCCGGCACGGTCCAGTGGAATCACTACTAAACATGCACACGCCAGTCTGTCCGGGCGTGTGCATTACAGCATGCTCAGGTCATGGTTCCCGTTGAGCCCCACGGCCTTCGCTCTCTGAGACCTTTTCCAGCGAATATGTGCATCTAGAAGAAATTTATTTATTTTATTTATTTATTTTTTTGCTACTAGCTGAGTTCCAGGCGAATTTCGCACCCGTCCAGATGGAGCTTTCTGCACCCGTTCCTGCGGATCCGCCACGGTACTATGGGGATCCAAGACAGAGTCGTGCATTTGTGGAGCAATGCATGCTACACTTCAAGTTCTACCCTCTTTGTTTTCCCACCGATCGGGCTAAGGTGGGATTCATGATGTCTTACCTAGCGGGTGATGCCTTGAAATGGATCACCCCCCTATGGGACGCACAGGATCCTATCGTCCTGGACATAATGGCCTTCCTGGTGGACTTTCTAATGGTCTTCAATGACCCTAATCCAGAGGCTCCTGCTGAACTTCACTTCCCAATAACCCGGAGCAGCCCCGATGGGTAATGTGTGTGGGTAGCGCACTAGTCCTCCTGCCCGAAGAGATTACTGCCCACCCACAATCCACACAGGATGACTACGCTCTCCGGAATACTTCTCCCAACCTCAAGAGGCAGTCCAGACGTGCTAGGCGTAGAGGCAAGCCGTCACGCCAGGGTCTGTCCTCCCAAAGACCTCCTGACCCCAACCTTGAAGTCCCTGCTGAAGCTTCACTTCCCTGTATCCCGGAGCAGCCCCAACAGGTAATGTGCGTGGGTAGCGCACCAGTTTTCCTGCCCGAAGAGACTTCTGCCCACCTAGAATCCACACAGGAGGACTTCCTGCACCCGGTATCTGATGCTTCACCCACTTTAATCGGTGAGCCTGTCCAAGGGTACTCCGAATCACTGATTACCTCCGAGTCTGTGCATCTCTACTACCTGGCAGAGGACCCCCTGTTGCCTCCTGAATCCTCCAGGATACCACCTGATGACAAATGGAGAGAGACTTCCCTACACCCGGTACCCGATACTTCGTCCGCTCCGTCCTGTGAGCCTGACAATGGGTACCTCAAAGTGGTAGTTAACCCCGAGTCTCTACACCCCTCCAACCAGGTGGAGGACCTCCAGGTGTCTCCAGAACCCTTCGGGGTGCTACCTGGCAGCGAATGGACAGAGTCTTCCCTATACTCTGTACCTGATACCTCGCCTGCTTCGTCCAGTGAGTCCGACCTAGTGTACTCCGAAGCAGAGGTTATCCCCGAGTCTATACACCCCTCCGACCAGGCGGAGGACCTCCAGTTGTCTCCTGAACCCTTCGGGGTGCTACCTGATAGCGAATGGACAGAGACTCTCCTATACTCGGTACCTGATACCTCGCCCGCTTCTTCCAGTGAGTCCGACCTAGTGTACTCCGAAGCAGAGGTTATCCCCGAGTCTCTACACCCCTCTGACCAGGCGGAGGACCTCCAGTTGTCTCCAGAACCCTTCGGGGTGCTACCTGATAGCGAATGGACAGAGACTCTCCTATACTCGGTACCTGATACCTCGCCCGCTTCTTCCAGCGAGTCCGACCTAGTGTACTCCGAAGCAGAGGTTACTCCCGAGTCTCTGCACTCTTCCAACCCAGTGGAGGACCCACAGTTGTTTCCTGAATCCTCCGGGGTACCACCAGATAACAAAGAGACAGTGACTTTTCTACACCTTGTACCTGATACCTCGCCCATTTCATCCTGTGAGCTTGACAAGATGTACCCCGAAGCAGAGGTTACCCCCGAGTCTCTGCACCCCTCCTACCGGCGGAGGACTTCCAGTTGTCTCCTGAACCCTCTGGGGTGCTACCTGATAATAAGTGGAGAGAGACTTCCTTGTGTGCTGTTCCTGGTACTCCACCCATTTCGTCTGTTGCTGAGGATGGCTGGATAGAAGGTAGCATCCTAGCTACCCAGATGAGACCAGTTTTGTCTCTTCCTGTGGACAGTAGAAGTAATCTCCTTGAAGAGAAGGATTGGCTCTCAAATTCCCTGTGGAAGATTCTGGCAGGCCTGAAGAAGAGGGGGCGTAAGGGGGGGGTACTGTGACATACCTGGCGGTGTCCTTGCATAGTGGTCCATCTCCCACTGTGCAAGAGCGCGCACTTGATTTCCAGTCCAGACTATCTCTCTGGCTTCCCTCCATGCTGTCTGCTTGCCTCTGTTTATGCTGCTTAAGGGCGGCGCCCGATCACTTCCTGCTTCTTGTAGCTGCTGCAGGCACACCCCTTGTGCGTCCTCAGCCTATTGCTGTCTGTCACCTGGTATTTAACCCAGCTCCTCCCTGGAATCCATGCCTGAGCATTGTGTTCTGTCAGTTGGCTTCTTGTCACTGATGTGTCAGGTCCTGTCTATGTTTCCTGCCTTGCGGTATCAGTTCCCGTGTCTGAACTGTGTCCTCTCTGAACTATCTTCTAGCCTGTTGTCTTCTGCCTATCCTGGAGGCTGTATTTCCAGGCCAGTCTGTACTCGCTCCTAGCCTGTTCTTTCCACCATCTAGGGGCCGCATACCTAGACCTATTCCTGTATCTTGCCTGTTCCTGTCTGAACACGCTCCTAGCCTGTTCGTTCCGCCTTTTAGGGGCCGCATACCTAGACCCGCTCCTGTATCTTGCTGCTGTGTTTGTTCTTGTCTGAATACTCTCCTAGCCTGTTACTTGTTTTTCTCTATGACCGTACCTTCCCTTTTCCTGCAGAATCTGATCCCGTACCTAACTCCTACTCATTGTCCCTGTACTCCCGTTTGTGAGTTTGGTGTCCACTCGCTACTTCATTGCAAGTATCTTGTGTGTACCTGGTTCTGCCTTTCCCTTCCTGTCTGTTTCGTGTGAACAGAGCCCTGTCCCCTCTTCTCTGCCTTGCTCACCGCTCCGGTGGTTCTTGCCTGCTCTGCCTTGCTCACCGCTCCTGCGGTTTCCGCTCTGCTCTGCCTTGCTCACCGCTCCTGCGGTTTCTGCTCTGCCTCGCTCACCGCTCCTGCGGTTTCCGCTCTGCTCTGCCTTGCTCACCGCTCCTGCGGTTTCTGCTCTGCCTCGCTCACCGCTCCTGCGGTTTCCGCTCTGCTCTGCCTTGCTCACCGCTCCTGCGGTTTCCGCTTTGCTCTGCCTTGCTCACCGCTCCTGCGGTTTCCGCTCTGCTCTGACCCTTTGCTCGCTGCTCCGGCAGTCTCGCTCTGCTCTGACCCTTTGCTCGCTGCTCCGGCAGTCTCGCTCTGCTCTGACCCTTTGCTCGCTGCTCCGGAAGTCTCGCTCTACTCTGACACTTTGCTAGCTGCTCCGGCAGTCTCGCTCTGCTCTGACCCTTTGCTCGCTGCTCCAGCAGTCTCGCTCTGCTCTGACCCTTTGCTCGCTGCTCCGGCAGTCTCGCTCTGCTCTGACCCTTTGCTCGCTGCTCCGGCAGTCTCGCTCTGCTCTGACCCTTTGCTCGCTGCTCCGGCAGTCTCGCTGTGCTCTGACCCTTTGCTCGCTGCTTCGGAAATCTCTTCCTGCTCCTCTCTCTCTCACTGCTCCAGGCGGCCTTGTCCTGCTCTTCTCTCGCTCACCGCTCCAGGCGGTCTTGTCTTGTTCTGCTCTTGTTCGCCGCTCTGGGCGGCCTCACTCTGCTGTTTTTGTCCACCACATCTGCGGTTCTGTTCCTGAGTCCCAGTCTGTACTGGGTCCTATCCACTCAGTGCTCCAACCTGTCGTACCTGCCAGTACCTCCCTGCCTGCATACCAGTCGTACTTACCAGCATCCGCCAGTCTGCATGCCAGCCGTGTCTGCCTATACCCAGCAGTCTGTGTGCCAGCCTAATCTGCCTGTTCCTGTATTCCCCTGTGTGGGTCAACAGCCATGTCCGGGGTCTGTCCTGGAGTAGCACCTGGTCCCTCTCCTCGGTTCCTCCTTGGTGCACTGGCGTCGTATGCCGTCGTGCGACCCTGGTCGGATCGGATGGATACTTAGTTACGCCCCTTCAGGCATTCACTCTCCGGCACGGTCCAGTGGAATCACTACTAAACACGCACACGCCAGTCTGTCCGGGAGTGTGCATTAGAGCCATTCACACAGTGGAATCCTTGACCCCACCAGATGCAGTGGAGGACAACGACTCCGATGCTCAGCTGGAGGATTGGTGTCAACAGCTCCATGTTGGGACTGACGCCACTCCTGTCCATCAGAAACACGGTGTTTACAGAGTGGTTCAGGAATATGAACAAGTGTTTAGTAAACACCCACTTGACATTGGAAAGGTTAAAGGGGTACAACACCACATACCCACCGGTAACCATCCACCCATTAAGGAGCGTTACCAACCCATACCACCAGCACATTATCAGAAAGCCAAGGAATTGTTGCGTGACATGAAAAAGGCAGCAGTAGTAAGGGATAGCTGTAGCCCTTGGGCAGCTCCCCTGGTCCTGGTCAGGAAAAGGATGGTAGCATGAGGATGTGTGTAGATTATAGACAGATTAATCGCATAACACATAAAGATGCATACCCTTTGCCCCGTATAGAGGAATCCCTGGCTGCACTAAAATCTGCCAATTACTTCTCTACACTGGATCTCACTAGCGGGTACTGGCAAGCCTCTGTTGCTGAGGAAGACCGGGAGAAGACGGTCTTCACCACACTGATGGGACTGTGCGAGTTCAACAGTATGCCGTTTGGACTCTGCAATGCACCCGGAACATTCCAGAGGCTGATGGAGTGTTGCTTGGGACATCGGAACTTCGAGACAGTGCTGCTGTACCTGGATGTCGTTATCGTGTACTCGAGGACGTATGAGGACCATCTGAAGCACCTGGCGGAGGTATTTGAAGCATTGTCCTGGTATGTGATGAAACTAAAGCCTTCTAAATGCCACTTGCTCAAGCAGAAGGTTCAGTACCTTGGGCACGTAGTAAGCACGGAGGGAGTAGCACCAGACCCGGAGAAGGTCACTGCCATCCAGAAGTGGCCTGAACCGAGAAGCATCAAAGAAGTACGGCAATTCCTGGGACTGGTCGGGTACTACAGGAGGTTCATAAAGGACTATACCAAAAAGGTAGCACCCCTACAAGACCTCCTGGTAGGACAGTCCAAAAGAGGAAAAAGTCCCCCATTCCAGTGGGGCAAAGAACAGGCTGAATCCTTTGCGGTAATGAAGGAAATCGTGACTGGTGAAGAAATCCTGGCTTACCCTGACTACAGCCAGCCTTTCCTGCTGTACACCAACGCCAGCAACGAGGGACAGGGAGCTGTGTTGTCCCAGAAGCAAAATGGAAGAGAGAAGGTATTGCGTATGCCAGCAGGAAGCTACGCCCTACCAAGAGGAACCCGAAGAACTACAGTTCCTTCAAGCTGGAGTTCCTGGCCTTGGTCTGGGCTATCACTAAAAGGTTCAAGCATTACCTAGCCTCAACTAAGTTTGCAGCCTTTACTGACAACAATCCCTTGACACACCTGAAGGCAGCCAGGTTGGGAGCCAGGAGCCATGGAACAGCGTTGAGTGGCCAGACTGTCAAATTATCAGTTCACCATCAAGTACCGGGCAGGTCACAAGAACACCAATGCCTTGTCAAGGATGCCTCACCAGTCAGACACCAAGGATGAAGTGGATGATTTAGAGGAAGTTGAATTACTTGCTTTCCACCAAAGCGGAGTGGTCCATGAGCAACACGTCACCAGAAGACGTCAAGGAAGGACGCTGAATCCTCTACCCCACCACAGTTGGAAGTAGACCCAGGACAGTGTCAGTGTCTCCCTGATTTTTCAGACAAAAATATATCTGTTGAAAATAGTCTGGTGTAGGCCAGAGAAACAGAAGTGTGGTTTTGCTGTTCCACGGTTCAAACCTCTGTATTATCCACTTTTGGGCCATTTGTATCTAAAAAAAAACAGTTTGAGTGTGTTGCTCACTGTTCAGCCGCAAATATATATATTTAAAAATGCCTGGTATACACCATTAAATTATAACTGTGGTTTTCCTGTTCCACGGTAAAAAATCTCTATTATCCTGCTTTTGGCATTTTTTGCCATAAAAAAAAACTAATAGTGTCTCCCTGATGTTTCAAACACAAATATACCTGTTGTAAATATTCTGGTGTAGGCCAGAGAGACAGAAGTGTGGTTTTGCAGTTCCACGGTTCAAACCTCTGTATTATCCACTTTTGGGTCTTTTGTAGCTAAAAAAAAACAGTTTGAGTGTGTCGCTCACTTTTCAGCCGCAAATATATATATTTTAAAAAGTCTGGTATACACCAGTAAATTATAACTGTGGTTTTGCTGTTCCACGGTAAAAAATCTCTACTATCCTGCTTTTGACATTTTTTGCCGTAAAAAAAAACGAATAGTGTCTCCCTGATTTTTGAGACACAAATATATCTGTTGAAAATAGTCAGGTGTAGGCCAGAGAAACAGAAGTGTGGTTTTGCAGTTCCACGGTTCAAACCTCTGTATTATCCACTTTTGGGCCATTTGTATCTAAAAAAAACCAGTTTGAGTGTGTCGCTCACTGTTCAGCCGCAAATATATATATTTAAAAAAGTCTGGTATACACCAGTAAATTATAACTGTGGTTTTGCTGTTCCACGGTAAAAAATCTCTATTATCCTGCTTTTGGCATTTTTTGCCGTAAAAAAAAAACTAACAGTGTCTCCCTGATTTTTCAGACACAAATATATCTGTTGAAAATAGTCTGGTGTAGGCCAGAGAAACAGAAGTGTGGTTTTGCAGTTCCACGGTTCAAACCTCTGTATTATCCACTTTTGGGCCTTTTGTATCTAAAAAAAACAGTTTAAGTGTGTCGCTCACTGTTCAGCCGCAAATATATGTATTTAAACAAGTCTGGTATACACCAGTAAATTATAACTGTGGTTTTGCTGTTCCACGGTAAAAAATCTCTATCATCCTGCTTCTGGCATTTTTATAAGTAAAAAAAAACTAATAGTGTCTCCCTGATTTTTCAGACACAAATATATCTTTTGAAAATAGTCTGGTGTAGGCCAGAGAAACAGAAGTGTGGTTTTGCAGTTCCACGGTTCAAACCTCTGTATTATCCACTTTTGGGCCATTTGTATCTAAAAAAAAACAGTTTGAGTGTGTCGCTCACTGTTCAGCCGCAAATATATATATTTAAAAAAGTCTGGTATACACAAGTAAATTATAACTGTGGCTTTGCTGTTCCACGGTAAAAAATCTCTATTATCCTGCTTTTGGCATTTTTTGCCGTAAAAAAAAAAAACTAATAGTGTCTCCCTGATTTTTCAGACACAAATATTTCTGTTGAAAATAGTCTGGTGTAGGCCAGAGAAACAGAAGTGTGGTTTTGCAGTTCCACAGTTCAAACCTCTGTATTATCCACTTTTGGGCCATTTGCATCTAAAAAAAACAGTATGAGTGTATCGCTCACTGTTCAGCCACAAATATATATATTTAAAAATGCCTGGTATACACCAGTAAATTATAACTGTGGTTTTGCTGTTCCACGGTAAAAAATCTCTACTATCCTGCTTCTGGCATTTTTTGCCGTAAAAAAAAACCTAATAGTGTCTCCCTCATTTTTCAGACAAAAATATATCTGTTGAAAATAGTCTGGTGTAGGTCAGAGAAACAGAAGTGTAATTTTGCTGTTCCACGGTTCAAACCTCTGTATTATCCACTTTTGGGCGATTTGTATCTAAAAAAAACCAGTTTGAGTGTGTCGCTTACTGTTCAGCCGCAAATATATATATTTAAAAATGCCTGGTATACACCAGAAAATTATAACTGTGGTTTTGCTGTTCCACTGTAAAAAATCTCTATTATCCTGCTTTTGACATTTTTTGCCGTAAAAAAAACGAATAGTGTCTCCCTGATTTTTGAGACACAAATATATCTGTTGAAAATAGTCTGGTGTAGGCCAGAGAAACAGAAGTGTGGTTTTGCAGTTCTACGGTTCAAACCTCTGTATTATCCACTTCTGGGCCATTTGTATCTAAAAAAAAAACAGTTTGAGTGTGTCGCTCACTGTTCAGCTGCAAATATATATATTTAAAAAAGTCTGGTATACACCAGTAAATTTTAACTGTGGTTTTGCTGTTCCACGGTAAAAAATCTCTATCATCCTGCTTCTGGCATTTTTTGCCATAAAAAAAAACTAATAGTGTCTCCCTGATTTTTCAGACACAAATATATCTGTTGAAAATAGTCTGCTGTAGGCCAGAGAAACAGAAGTGTGGTTTTGCAGTTCCACGGTTCAAACCTCTGTATTATCCACTTTTGGGCATTTTGTATCTAAAAAAAACAGTTTAAGTGTGTCGCTCACTGTTCAGCCGCAAATATATGTATTTAAAAAAGTCTGGTATACACCAGTAAATTATAACTGTGGGTTTGCTGTTCCACGTTAAAAAATCTCTATTATCCTGCTTTTGGCATTTTTTGCCGTAAAAAAAAAACTAACAGTGTCTCCCTGATTTTTCAGACAAAAATATATCTGTAGAAAAGAGTCTGGTGTAGGCCAGAGAAACAGAAGTGTGGTTTTGCTGTTCCACGGTTCAAACCTCTATATTATCCACTTTTGGGTCTTTTGTATCTAAAATAAAACAGTTTGAGTGTGTCGCTCACTGTTCAGCCGCAAATATTTATATTTAAAAAAGTCTGGTATACACCAGTAAATTATAACTGTGGTTTTGCTGTTCCACAGTAAAAAATCTCTATTATCCTGCTTTTGGCATTTTTTGCCGTAAACAAAAAACTAATAGTGTCTCCCTGATTTTTCAGACACAAATATATCTGTTGAAAATAGTCTGGTGTAGGCCAGAGAGACAGTAGTGTGGTTTTGCAGTTCCACGGTTCAAACCTCTGTATTATCCACTTTTGGGCCATTTGTATCTAAAAAAAAACAGTTTGAGTGTGTCGCTCACTTTTCAGCCGCAAATATATATATTTTAAAAAGTCTGAAATGCACCAGTAAATTATAACTGTGGTTTTGCCGTTCCCCGGTAAAAAATCTCTATTAACCAGCTTTCGTTATTTTCGCCGTAAAGAAAAACAGTAATAGTTTCTCCCTGATTGTTCAGATTGTTTAAAAGAGTCGGGTGTAGGCCAGAGAAATAGTACTGTGGTTTTCCTCTTTCACAGTTCTAATCTACTTTTTATTACCCTTTTTCCATTGATAGTGCGAGTGTAAGCTATTTTACTTCCTTTACAATGGGCAAGGCACGTGGCAATGGACGTGGAACTGGACGGTCTGGTGATGGTGTGTGCAGAGGACGGGGCCGTGGCAAGGTGAAAATGTGCCACAACCAACAGCCACATCTTATCGCTCCCACTTCTTGACCGAATTACTAGGGAAGCACACAACAACACCACTATTGCAAACTGATCAGTGTGAACAGGTTATTAATTGGATAGCAGATAATACTTCCAGTTACCTGGGCACCACCACCTCCGGTCTGTCTTTCACATGGTCAAATCTTTGTAGCCATGAGTCTCAACCGCATACTCCTCCTCACCCTGATGCTCCTTCCTCCCACCAAGCCGAGTGTCGTCAGACAGCAACTGATCCCACAGTTGGACTCTGAAGAGCTGTTCACTGGTCCATTTCCAGATTTGGGCCCCTCGCCTACTCCACTTGAAGTGGTGGAAGAGGAGATCCCTTTTAGCGATGCCCAAATATTTGAACAGCCACGGCCAGAGGAAGTTGACGCTGGCAATTTGTCACAAGAGGTGGACGATGACGAAACACAATTGCCAGGAAGTGAGGAGGAGGATCGTGGTGCGCAAGTGGAAGAGGAGGAGGTGGTGGATGATCTAGTAACTGACTCAACGTGGCAGGAGGACATGCAGAGCGAGGCCAGCAGCACACAGGGTGACGGAGGCAGAGTACCCCAACAGACAGGAAGAAGCAGTGTGGTGGCCGCACACAGATGGCAGGCAACAGTTCCCCGTAACACCAACACGAGGCACGTTGCCAGTACAACCGGTAGGTCTTCCAGAGTCTGGAATTTTTTAAAGACTCTGCTGATAACCCCAAATAGGCCATTTGTACCACCTGCCATGCCAGCATCAGCAGGGGTGACAAAACTACCAGCCTGACCATCACCAGCATGATCAGGCACATGGCAGCAAAGCACCCGACTTTGTGGGGTGAACCGCAGGGTCCACGACCAGTGTCAGCGGATGTCACCACTGCTTCTTCCACTGTGGTGCGTGCAATAGAACCTCCCGTTGTGTGTGCAAGGCAATCCCCTGTCCATACTGCATGCAAAGATGCCCCCTCCTCTCAGTCTTCACTTGTTATGGCAGTTTCTCAAGAAACAGCATCAACGTTCACGTCCACGTCCCACCGCAGCGTTCAGTTGTCCATATCCCAGACCTTTGAAGAAAGCAGAAATTCGCAGCTAACGCCCCACAGGCCACAGTCCTAAATTCGCACATTTCACGACTGCTTGCATTGGAAATGCTGCCTTTCAGGCTGGTGGAGACGGAATCCTTCCGCGACCTTATGGCGGTGGCCGTCCCTCGGTACTCGGACCCCAGCCGACACTATTTTGCCCGGTGTGCCATCCCCGCACTACACAAGCACTTGTCTCAAAACATCTGCCGTGCCCTCAACAACGCAGTTACTGGGAGAGTCCACCTGACAACGGACACGTGGACAAGTGCTTGTGGCCAGGGACGGTACATCTCCCTGACGGAACACTGGGTAAACATAGTGGAAGCCGGGAACAGTCGGACCTTGGGACGGAACACATCCTACCCACACCGAGGATTGCGGGCCCTATGTCAGTCAGAGTTGCCCCCACAGTGTACAGCTCCTGCGCATCATCCTCCTCCTCCTCATGTTCAGCCTCCATCTCTGATATCACCACATCAGTTACATGCTGGAAGCAATGCAGTGCTGCCTCCGCCAAGCGGCAACAGGCTGTGCTGAAACTCATAAGCTTAGGTGAGAAACCTCACATTGCTTGTGAGTTGTGGACAGCTGTGTAAGAGCAGGCAGATCTGTGGCTGACACCGCTGAACCTACATCCAGGCATGGTCGTGTGTGACAATGGCCGTAACCTGGTGGCGGCTCTTAGGCAGGGCGAGATCACACACGTACCATGCCTGGCTCATGTGCTTAACCTCGTGGTTCAGTGGTTTCTTAAATCGTACCCCGAGTTGCCAGATCTGCTCATCAAAGTATGCCACTTGTCTGCTCATTTTCGCAAGTCGGCTACATCTTCCGCCGCCCTTGCTGTGCTGCAGCAGCGTTTGCAGCTTCCGTCACACCGACTGGTGTGTGATGTCCCCACACGTTGGAAATCTACCCTCCACATGTTGCAAAGGATTTGTGAGCAGAAGAGAGCAGTTATGGAGTACCAGCTGCAAAAAGGCCGTCGATATTCAGGTCAGACTCCACACATAAGACCTCAGGAGTGGACCTGGATGTCTGACATTTGTACCATCCTGACAAACTTTGAGGAGTCCACCAAGATGGTGAGTGGCGATGACGCCATCATTAGCATCAGCATTCCACTTGTCTGTCTTTTGCAACGCTCTTTGCAGAGAATTAAAGAGGAGACATTGCAGCCAGAGTATGATGAGATGGATCAAGAAGCCATAGCGGTCGATTACACACAGCCGAGCCTCATCTCATCTCAACGTGCATTGGGGGACAATGAGGGAGAGGAGGAGGAGGAGGAAGAACAGGAGCTTGTATCATGCGCTGTAGATGGCAGTACCTGTACAACTGTCATACCGTCGGTTCAGTGTGGGTGGCCTGAGGACAGGGGGAGGAGGAGGAGAGCATGGTCAGTCGTCATCTTGGTGAGGACACGGAAGTCTTGCCCGTTACCAGTCTGGCACGCATGGCTGACTTTATGTTATGCTGCCTTAACCGTGACCCTCAAAATGTTGGGTGACAGTCATTACTGGTTGGTGACACTTTTAGACCCCCGCTACAAGGAGAACTTTCACTCTCTTGTAGAGGTCTACAAAAATGGGGCAGTACCAGAAGACCCTTGCTGCAGAACTGTTAAAAAAATTCCCATCTGAAAACGCTAGCGGCAGAGGTCACAGTTCGTTGCCCAACCAAGGCATACATGCGAGAGAGAGGCAACTCCAACCCAGCAGAGGCAGGGGAACACTGTCAACGTTCTGGGACAGTTTCCTCAGACCCTCCCTTCAGACAGACCCTGAGGCGCGGGGTACTCTCACAAGGAGTGGAAAGTTTCAAAAGATGGTGAGGGAGTGCCTTGCCGACCGTACTAGCATCCTCCGTGATTCCTCTGTGCCTTTTAATTATTGGGTTTCCAAGCTGGACACTTGGAATGAACTCGCTCTGTACGCCTTGGAGGTCCTGGCCTGCCCTGCCGCTAGCGTGTTATCGGAGCGTGTTTTTAGTGCCGCTGGGGGAATTATAACTGATAAGCGCACTTGCCTGTCAACTGACAATGCTGACAAGCTGACCCTTATCAAAATAAACAAGGGCTGGATTGGGCCAGACTTCTCATCACCACCAAATGACAGCAGAGTAACATAAAGTCAAATCCACTGTGCTATTTCGGGAGGTGTATTCACATGCACCGCTTCACAGCCACACATGGGTATACGCTTTCTCATTTCGGCTGTTTTATGTTCTTCTCCTTATCCTCAGCCTCCACCACCACTATACCACTAGGGTGACCGTGGACCGTGTTGCCATTATTAAAAGTTCCTCCGTCCTTTTTTTTGTCAGCTTTTGCTTGGAAGGCATAAGCAAATAATGGGAATAATATTTTTAAGATGATGTACTGTATGGCTCTTGTAAGGGGCATTAAAACCGTCTTGTTAAGCTACTGCGACCTCCACCACTTTTCCGAGGGGCATTAAAACCGTCTTGTTAAGCCACTGCGACCTCCACGTCTCTTCCAAGGGGCATTCAAACCATCTTGTTAAGCTACTGCAACCTCCACCACTTTTCCGAGGGGCATTAAAACCATCTGGTTAAGCTACTGCGACCTCCACCACTTTTCCAAGGGGCATTCAAACCGTCTTGTTAAGCTACTGGGACCTCCACGTCTCTTCCGAGGGGCATTAAAACCATCTTGTTAAGCTCATGTGACCTCCACCACTTTTCCAAGGGGCATTAAAACCGTCTAGTTAAGCTACTGGGACCTCCACATCTTTTCCGAGGGGCATTAAAAGCGTCTTGTTAAACCACTCTGAACTCCACAGCTCTTCCAAGGGGCATCGAAATGTTGTTTTTAATTAACTCTAACCTCCACGACTCTTCGAACGGGCATTGCATTTCCTCCTAATTTTTGGAAGCTTTTGCTTGGAAGGCATAAGCAAAGACTATGGGAGTCCCACTCCCCAATAATGGGAATAATGTTTGTAATAGCTGTACTGCATGGCTCTTGTAAGGGACATTGCAAGTTCCTCCATCTTAATTTTTGGCAGCTTTTTCTTGGAAGGCATAAGCAAAGACTATAGGAGACCCACTCGCCAATAATGGGAATAATGTTTAGAAGATGCTGTACTGTATAGCTCTTGTAAGGGGCATTAAAACCGTCTTGTTAAGCTACTGTGACCTTCACGTCTCTTTCGAGGGGCATTAAAACCTTCTTGTTAAGCTACTGGGACCTCCATGTCTCTTCCGAGGGGCATTCAAACCGTCTTGTTAAGCTACTGCCACCTCCACCACTTTTCCGAGGGGCATTAAAACCGTCTTGTTAAGCTACTGGGACCTCCCCGTCTCTTCCGAGGGGCATTAAAACCGTCTTGTTAAGCTACTGTGACCTCCACGTCTCTTCAAGGGGGCATTAAAAGCATCTTCTTAAGCCACTCTGAACTCCACAGCTCTTCCAAGGGGCATTGAAATGTTGTTTTTAATTAACTCTAACCTTCATGACTCTTCCAACGGGCATTGCATTTCCTCCTAATTTTAGTCAACTTTTGCTTTTCAATGCAAAGGCGAAAACTAAGGGAGACCCACTCCCCAATAATGGGTAGAAGGTTTTTAGTACGTTGCAATCCACGCCTGTTTCAAGGGGCATTGCAGTTCCTCATAATTTTTGGAAGGCCTTCCATTCACTGCTTAGGCCAACAGTGTACAGGAGACCCAGTTGCTATAAATGGACAAAACGGTTTAGTTAAGGCCCTCTGACCTCCATGTCATTTCCAAGGGGCATTGGAGTGCCTCGAATTTTTTGGTAGGCATTGCACTTACTGTATGCCCTATAACTGTGTAGCCGAACCACTCCTTTTGTTACAGAAAAATATCCTACAAGACATATGTGGTTGACTGGCCTGATATTGATGTGAATGGTCCATGTTCCTCCTGCTCTTTCTCCTTTGCCACTACCTCATCCATCATTTATCACCTGAAGCTTTGTTTTAACGGGAGTCATAGAACTGGAATAGTAGCAGGAAAACATCCAGCAATCCTCGGAGGAGGTAGGATATGCGCCAAAAGGCTGACCACCTCAGGCCTAGCCGCTACTACATACATGCGCTTGCATTCCAAGAAAACAAAGCAGATGCTAACTTCTATCATCATCATCATGCTCCTCACCTTGGCACTCTCAACTCCCCTGATGGAGAAGCCAGGGCCCACCAGAGGAGTCTGGTTCTCTGGTGGGCTCGTCCAATGCTGCCCTAAAGCAGGCCGAGCTAAGAAAAGTGTGTGGGGGGAAGTTGACAGGAGAAATCGGGGCGGCTGGGATGGTCAATGGACACCCGGCTGCCCCCAGGCGGCTGGGGACCGTGTGTGGACACCCGGCCGCGGGGCGGCTGGGGACCGAGTATGGACACCCTGCTGCCCCCTGGTAGCTGGGGACCGAGCGTGGACACCCGACCGCCGGGCGGCTGGGGACTGAGTATGGATACCTTGCTGCCGAAGCAGCCATGAGGTAGTGGCCAGCTTCGGCCTCCTCCAAACTAAAAGGCCCCATTTCAAGTGCAAGCTAGCAGTATAGTATTGCAGCCTGTGGGTGGGTGGCTGCATATTTGCGCTTGCATTGCAAGGAATGGGGGAGGTACAATTAAACACTGCCCTGGGACAAGGACTTGCACGGGGATAGTTGCAAGTCTGCATCTTCTGATGCGGCAGGGATGACTTCTGATGGGCACACTTTTAGGCAGTGACCTGGGTGTCAGAGATGCTTCCAGGGGTCTTCCCCATGCTGTTCCCATGTCTTTTCAGCACTGTATGCATGTGTCACACAGCACATGGCCAGATAAGGTTGTAAAATGTTAAAATGACATTTCCCGGTGAATGCATTTGTCACGGTTGAAAGCAATACAAAAGTGCAAAACCACATAAAAAATGCTACTTGTGAACATAGCCCAAGGTTTGGGGGAGTATTTTTTGGGGGGTTATTTATTTTACCTTAAACACAAGTCTTTACCCTGGAAAGTAACTTCCTTAACATATTTCACAGGAAAGCAATTTCAGTTTCATTTTTGAACGTTTTATTGTGAGCCCTTAAAAGTGGCTTAATACCTCTGACCACGTTGTTGACAGCAGTGACCTGGGGGTCAGAAATGCTTCCTGGGGCGATCCCCATGCTGTCCCAATGTCATTTGAGCACTGTCACTATCGTTTTGGGCACTTGTTAGGCTTTTAAAAGACTGCCAGGGGTGCCGCCGCAAAAATGCTCCGGTCTCCCATAGACTAACATTGGGCTCGTTGCTCGGGTCGAGCACCCGAGTATCACGGCGATCTCGGCCCGAGCTTCGAGCACCCGAGCATTTTAGTGCTCGCTCAACACTATTGTTAACCTGTTTTGCAAAATTCTTCAGTCCAGGAGTACTGAATTGTACTAGGGGGGAATGTGGCACCCTGCTTTTCACAGGTACCACAGAACCCAGGGTGCATGGACGGACTTCTCCACCAGAGGCCCTTACTACATACAAACACCTCCACCCTTCCACCTCATACCACCAGAGGGAGCCCGTTAGGGATATATGTATGGAGGGTGGAGCCAGGCAGTCTGTCAGAAGAGAGAGTTAGTCAGACAGAGTCAGAGAGTCTGAGAGCGTGCTGACGCTGAGAGCAGCGAAGACGCAGCACGTCTGCTGCCGTATTCAGGGCCCCGAGTGTGGCTGACGGCAAGGAGGAGAGGAGAGAAGAGTTTAGGGAGCAGAGGAGCATCATAGGCTCACCCCGAATATACAAACCGGACACCGGTCCGCGCCTACAAGGTCCTTTGTACCCAGTAGGGATCACCGGCATACCAGGAGGACTACAAGTCCCTGGCTGACCTGAAGTTAAACCCTTAACAGGATCAGGAACCACGAAGGCTCCAGCGTTACCAGGGATAGTGGTTGCCAGCAGAAGGTCCTACTACCAAGCGACAGGTGAAGGAACAGCATGACACATAAGCTAGGCCCAGTTGCAGGCTGGCCAGGAGCATACAGAGAGGCAGACACGGACCAGGAGGCCTTATACCCGCTCACTGGGGAGTAGTCCTGAAGTGCACCCATCCTACTGAGTACCCTGGACCGTACCTGATATCCGCACCAGTAAAGGTATTGAAGCGTATCCCCTGTCTCTGTCAGTTACTCCTGCTGCGCTATTCCGCCTGCACTACAGGTCCCAGCATCACCACCCACCAAACTCCACACTGCCCCGGGGGCCCGCTCCACCTGTGGGGAGCAGAAACACCTCAACTGCCATCCCATCACCCCCCGGAGGTCTGCAGCAGCGCTGGTAAACCTTACCAGGTACCACAGGTGGCATCACAAACTATTTACTTTATTTTTATCTCTATCCAAGTTACAATCCCCTTTTTGGTTGACCGCCCTGGGCCACGGACCGGGCCAGCCACTGTGACATATCCCCCCCAGCATTCATAGGCCCGGCTGCCGAGTACCCCATTGCCGTCGCCTCACTAGCAGCCAGCCTTATCTGAGGGGGTGAAGGGCTGAAAGGTGATGTGAGACATCAACCAGCTCACCCTCATGGTTTTCATTTCCTCCTGGTTCACCCTAACATCTGTTGAATTGTAGGGTATTTACTCTATATTATACTATTTCTTCAAGCCATTCAATTCCCTTTGGCCACCCAGAAATGGAAGATCCGTACCAATCAGGCTGATGCATCAGTATTGAGGGACTTCCTTTGGAAATACTATGGCCTCACTTGGCACTCACCAGAGGTACGTGACCAGGAGGTCCATCTCTAATCTCATGTGTCTGGCTTATTGGGCTTCTGGGAAATTCTGGACAGTTGGACCTCCACTGATCACTTTATTGGAGTTGTTGCACTAGAGATTTGGGTGTATGCTCTCCTTTGTAGAAGACTATGCTTTTGGACTGCAATTTGAGCTTGATGTAGTACAGTAATAGTTTCTCTTAATTTGTAACAATTTCTCTTATTTTTTTTTACCAGTCCTGTCCCTGTTACTGCTGCCACACTTGGTGTTGCCGTTTTTAGAATGTAACATCTGGTTCCGCTGATGCTGCTTCCCAGATGTGAGCTTTCTTATTCTCTTTCCTGCTGTAGTTGTCAGTAGTTGTGAATGGTGAGGATCTCGTAATACCATTTATGCCGACCCTGCTGACTCCAGCCAAGAGGAACAGTTTTAATAGGACATGTAGAGAATGGTGGTATTTGTAGGGAATGGAAATGGTTTCCTTCTCACTCATCTCTAATTCCAATCAGTTTTGAAATGTTGCGTCTCAGCAGTTTTCTGAATCGGAGCTGCAAAATGTCCAGGGTAAGTTTGCATAGATTTTTTTTATTTATTTTACTCATTTATATAGCACCATTAATTCCTCAGCACTTTACAGACATAATCAGCACTGTTCTCCCTTGGGGCTCGCAATCTAGATTCCCTAGCAGTATGTCTTTGAAGTGTGGGAGGAAACCCACGCAAACACGGGGAGAACATACAAACTCCTTACAGATGTTGTCCTTGGTGGGATTTGAACCCAGAACTCCAGCGCTGCAAGGCTGCAGTTCTAACCACTGAGCCACCTAGATCCAGCATATCAGCTGTTGCAAATCAGTCTGTTTCCAGGGTATGTACACCTTGAGTTGTGGGACAAATCCTTTTTACCTCCCTAGATTTATGGAGACCTATAATCGGTTTCTCACAAACCCAGTAGGAGAAGCTTGGGATTATGAAACTTGGAGGTATCATGAAGAGGCATCTGTGGATTGTGATGATTTGCTGGAGAACATTGAGTTCAGCCAGAGAGTACACTCTATGATGATTTTAGTTTTACAAGCTGCGGAGAATAATCTTTGTTTCTTCCTCATGAGTTTCTCATATTGATGAGGGCTGATTTGGAAAGTTTATTTTTTTTTTGTTTTTTTTGCTGAGCTTGTGCTCGGTTGATCCATGATAATCCACTGGGTAATTTGGCAAGTGGCCTGGGATGAGGATGTGAAGGCCTATAGAAGAGTTAACCCTAGTCTCACTTTGAACCATTCAGACCTGGTGTGGTAATCGGCACCAGCAGCAAAATAATTATGCCTTTCAAGGCCAGATGGGTTTATCTTAATGAGGCAAGTCAAAATACTTTCCTCTGTAGCTTGCTGGATTGGGTGAAACATGCACTCTTTTTGATGGGTGGGATCAGAGATCCATACAGGAGAACACATTTCAGATTAAATATGATATTTTTATTTTGATACTAATATGAAAATTAAAAGGTATTGCCAACCTCGGCTCAACAAAGGAAACTGAGGTTTATTTGTGCTTATTTGCATAGAAAGGATTCCAATGTTAGTCAATTTGAAACCAAAACCAGCAAGGGACTGTCAGTGGTATTTTTCTTGGCCAGAGGGTAATTTCCAAAATGGTATTTAGTGCCCGGTAAAGAAAACTTTCAATGTGAGTGAGATAAAAGGGCTAGATGGTTTGGACAGAAATCCCTTAGTCCTTCCTCTCTACCAGTGGTATAATCTTGACCTTATGTACACCTGTACCCCATATGGTATGCCACTGGGTATTTATGGTGGTATTTATCATTCTCCTGTCTCTGTCCTACTCCCATCCCATCTTCTTGTCCTTCATGTTTCTCTGTCAGTTGATAATTACTTGTTCTTTTATACAGTTTGTTTTCATTCAAGGTGTTATCAGTAAGCTACAGCTGGCGGCTGGAATCTGAAAAAACCTGAAGGCAGACTTGCCTTTTGGGAGTCCTGAGGCAGGTATACTTTTTTAGATACCAAAATATTTAAAGTTCATTTTTTGGGGTGGCATGTCATGACCTTGCCCAAGAAGATTGCATGAGAAGAAAGCTCAGACTAGTCCCCCTTTCTGAACCTACTATCTAGCTATATGAGAAGATTTTTGCGCTAAAACCTCTCATTACCCTCAAAGAATATCTACATTATTAACCATGCTGAAAAGCAAAAGGACAAGAGAACAGCCCAAACAGCTTAAAGACATATTCTCCTACGAAGTAGGGAGAAAGATGGTGGCACCCTGGTGGAGCAGCACAAACGGTTCTAAAGATTGTGTAGTGCCGGCGTCCCTGCCCTCTGCTAGGCAGGGACGCTGTTCCCCTCACCGCTCTGCTCCGTGCCCGGCGTCCCTCTCCCGCTCTGCTGGCAGCGCGCGCTCCTTCCCGGCCACTGTGCTTAGGGCACGCGCGCGCGCCCTTCCTCCCTCTTAAAGGGGCCGCGCGCGCCGTCCTAAGGAGTCCCCGGCCAATGGCCGGAGGACTTTACCATATTTAAGGCACCTCCTCCAAAATGGAGGTGCCCGAGCAATGTTGTTGCATCGTTCTACTCTGCTTCAGCCCTCAGGTCCCGTTGCCAGTTACCTGCCAGTTACCTGCCAGATTCCTGCCAGCTTGCTGTCCTAATCCTGCCTGATTTCCTGTTTCCTGCCTGCCTGCCTGAGGTCCGACGGTCTGCCTTACAACTCCGGTCAGTCTGTCTAAGGACCAACTTGCCCGCTCACCTGGGAGCGCACATCAGCTACCTGCCTGCTTGCCTGAGGTCCGACGGTCTGCCTTACAACTCCGGTCAGTCTGTCTATGGACCAGCTTGCCCGCTCACCTGGGAGCGCTTCTCCGCTACCTGCCTGCTTGCCTGCCCGGAGGCTCCGCTGTCACGTGCTGTGACCACCAGCTATTCCAGACTCTTGCCCGCTCACCTGGGAGCGCTTCTCCGCTACCTGCCTGCTTGCCTGCCCGGAGGCTCCGCTGTCACGTGCTGTGACCACCAGCTATTCCAGACTCTTGCCCGCTCACCTGGGAGCGCTTCTCCGCTACCTGCCTGCTTGCCTGCCCGGGGGCTCCGCTGTCACGTGCTGGGACCACCAGCTATTCCAGAGACTCTTGCCCGCTCACCTGGGAGCGCTTCTCCGCTACCTGCCTGCTTGCCTACCTGGAGGCTCCGCCGTCACGTGCTGTGACCACCTGCTATTCCAGAGACTCTCGCTTGCTCACCTGGGAGCACACATCCTCCATCTGCCTTGCTAGCCTACCTGGAGGTTCAGCCATCACAGGTCGTACCTACCCTTTACCTAGAGACTGCACCGGTCACTTGCCGTGACCTCCAGCCCGTTCTTCCAGAGACTGCCCTGATCACTTGCCGTGACCTCCTGCCCGTACACCCAGAGACTGTCCCGGTCACCTGCTGTGACTGCCTGCCTGGTCGCCACCCGCTCCCTTACAAGGACCGCTCCCTTGTATAGTAGCCCAGAGGTTCCGCCTCCCAGACCCGTTACAGTTTGCTCGGGCCATGGAACCCGGTGGCACCCAAGCTCCCTCGCTCTCGGACCTGTGTCATGAACTGTCCCGTCAAAGGTCCCAACAGGAGTCCATCCTGGGTCACCTGCGGAATGTCAATACTCGCCTGAACACTCTGACTGCTCCACCAACAACCTCCGCCAGTGCCATGTCTCGCAATCCGGCAGCTCCGCTGTCCACTAACACCATGATATCCTACCCCGGACCTCAGCTTTCTGCACCTCCTCGCTTCGGAGGTGACTCAGCCCAGGCTCGGGGCTTCATAAATCAGTGCACCCTGCACTTTGAACTATTGTCCCACCAGTTTAACTCCGACCGAGCCAAAATTGCATTCATCATGTCCCATCTCACCGGGGAGGCCCTGGCCTGGCTAAATCCTCTATGGGAGAGAGGAGACCCCCTGGTGTCCAACTTGCCTGCTTTTCTCACGGCTTTCCGGAAAGTCTTCGACGAACCCGGACGGAAGACCTCATCCGCATCATCGTTGCTACGCCTCCGTCAGGAAAGTCTCACCGTGGGCCAATATGCCATACGGTTCCGTACCCTTGCCTCGGAGCTGGCCTGGGATAACGACGCTCTGGTTTCCGTCTTCTGGGAGGGTCTGTCCGGCCGTATTAAAGATGAACTTGCCGGTCGGGACATTCCTACCACTCTCGATGACTTAATAACTCTTGCCACCCGGATTGACCTACGGTTCCTGGAGCGTGCCAGAGAGGTCACCCGTGAGAGGAGGTTACCACGTCTAGCTCCTACTTTTCAGAAACCCGTCACTCCTTCTGTCTCTAACCAGGTACACCCTCCTGAGCCTATGCAGGTCGACCAGACCAAGATGGTCAAGACCCGTCAGGACTTACGCCGTGCCGAGGGGACCTGCTTCTACTGTGGCAGTAAGGAGCACCGGATCCGTGCCTGCCCGGAGAGGTCGGGAAACGCCTGTGTCTAGGTTCGCTCAGAGAGGTCCACCTAGACAAGAATAAATCCTCTCCATCCCTGCTGTTGTCAGTTTCAATCGTCTACGGGGAGAACCGTTATTTCGAACTAGCCCAACTGGACTCTGGAGCAGCCGGGAATCTTATTTCACAGTCCCTGGTAGAGAAATACCGCATCCCTACCAAACCTCTGGCTGTACCCTTGTCTGTTGCTGCCGTGGATGGGGGGCTCTTACCACGCCCCATCCAACTCATCACCGAATCCATTACTCTGCAGGTGGGAATGCTGCATTCTGAAAGTATCTCCTTCCATGTTCTGCCTGGACTCTCTCACGCCCTCTTGCTAGGCCTACCTTGGCTCCAGAAACATGCACCCGTTCTTGACTGGCAGACCGGAGAAGTCCTTCGCTGGGGACAGGGCTGCCATAAGACCTGTCTGGTTCCCGTTCATCCCGTCCGTCCTTCTCCTACCCCAGCTAATCTACCTGGACTTCCGATTCCTTATTGGTCTTATGCTGATGTCTTTAATAAAAAGGAGGCAGAGACACTACCCCCTCATAGACCATACGACTGCCCTATCGACCTGTTACCTGGTACTTCTCCTCCCCGTGGGCGTATTTATCCATTATCCGCTGCTGAGACCCGGTCGATGTCCGAATATATTGAGGAGAATCTGGCCAGGGGATTCATCCGGAAATCTACCTCCCCGGCGGGAGCAGGCTTCTTTTTCGTCAAAAAGAAGGACGGCTCTCTCCGTCCCTGTATAGACTATAGAGGCCTTAACCAGATCACGGTGAAGAATAAGTACCTCCTTCCGCTCATTCCGGAGTTATTTGATCGTCTGAGGGGGTCTAGAATCTTCACCAAACTGGACCTCCGTGGGGCGTACAACCTGGTTCGTATCCGTCAGGGGGATGAATGGAAGACGGCATTCAACACCCGGGACGGCCACTATGAATATCTGGTAATGCCCTTTGGCCTCTGTAACGCTCCTGCCGTCTTTCAAGAGTTGGTCAATGACATCTTCCGGGACCTTCTCTACTCCTGCGTAGTGGTGTACCTGGACGACATCTTGGTCTTCTCTCCGGATCTCCAGACTCACCGGAGGGATGTTCGTCAGGTCCTGCTCAGGCTCAGGCAGAACCATCTCTACGCTAAATATGAGAAGTGCCTCTTTGAGCAGACCTCGCTTCCGTTTCTGGGCTACATTATCTCTCAGACTGGCCTACAAATGGATCCTGAGAAACTGTCTGCCATCGAGAAATGGCCCCGACCAGAGGGGTTGAAGGCTATTCAACGGTTCCTGGGCTTCGCCAACTATTACCGCCTCTTCATCCCGCACTTCTCTTTCCGGACTGCCCCAATTTCCGCGCTCACCCGTAAGGGTACTAATCCCAAAGAGTGGCCGCCCGAAGCAGAGGAGGCCTTTCTTTCCCTAAAACAGGCCTTCTCTTCCGCCCCGGTGCTGCATCACCCGGACGGCAACAAGCAGTTCTTCCTGGAAGTTGACGCCTCCTCCTCTGGAGCCGGAGCGGTACTTACTCAAAAATCATCTTCCGGGAGAATGGTAACTTGTGGCTTCTTCTCCAAACTCTTCTCCTCTTCTGAGCGCAACTATTCCATAGGAGACCGAGAGTTATTGGCCATCAAGCTGGCGTTGGAGGAGTGGCGTTACCTACTCGAGGGGGCTCTTCATCCGGTAATAATTTACACTGACCACAAGAACTTGGCTTACCTCCAGCATGCCCAGAGACTTAACCCGCGCCAAGCCCGGTGGTCCTTGTTTTTTGCTCGCTTTGATTTTGTTCTTCATTTTCGCCCGGCTGACAAAAACGTCAAAGCAGACGCCTTGTCCCGATCCTTTCTGGTGTCCGATCTCGAGGAAGAACCTAAACATATCATCGATCCCGCCAGAGTAATGCAGGTGGCTCCCGTGAGTCTAAATCGTCTCTCTCCCGGTAAGACGTTTGTTTCAGTACCTGATCGGGAGAAGATCCTACACTGGGGCCATTCGTCTAAACTAGCTGGCCACGCCGGTCAGAAAAAGACCCTCCAGCTTATTGCCCGGCACTATTGGTGGCCTACCCTGCACAAGGACATAATAGACTTTGTTTCTGCCTGTGTGTCCTGCGCCCGCAACAAAGTCCCGAGACATCTGCCAGCCGGACGCCTCCTTCCGCTTCCTGTACCTGCTGCCCCCTGGCAGCATATAGCAATGGACTTTATAACTGATCTCCCCATCTCTGCCGGTTGTACGGTCATTTGGGTGGTCGCTGACCGCTTTTCCAAGATGGCTCACTTTATTCCCCTGCCAGGCCTTCCGTCTGCACCCGAGCTGGCTAAAGACTTTATCCGCCACATCTTCCGTCTTCATGGCCTGCCCCTCCACATCGTGTCGGATCGTGGGGTACAGTTCACCTCACGTTTCTGGAGAGCCACTTGTAAACTACTAGACGTCACCCTGGACTTCTCTTCCGCTTACCACCCACAGTCCAATGGTCAAGTGGAGCGGATCAATCAGAATCTGACCAGTTACCTCCGGCACTTCGTTAATGCCCACCATTCTGACTGGGTGGATCTCCTACCATGGGCCGAGTTCTCTTATAATAATCACGAGAGCGAATCCTCCTCCAAATCCCCGTTTTTTGTAGTCTTTGGTCAGCATCCTCGGATTCCTTTTCCTGTCTCCACCTCTGTGGACAACCCGGCTGCGGAATCTCTCGTTAGCAAATTTTCCTCCATATGGGAGAGTACCCGGTCCGCACTCCTTCTGTCATCCGAGCGTATGAAAAGACACGCTGACAAGAAACGCCTGGATCCTCCACAATTTCGTCCAGGAGATAAAGTCTGGCTCTCATCTAAATATGTTCGACTCAAGATACCTTCTTACAAGTTAGGGCCTCGGTTCATCGGTCCTCTGGAGGTCATCAGTCAGATCAACCCGGTGGCCTATAAATTGAAACTCCCGGCCAACTTACGGATCCCTAACTCCTTCCATGTATCTCTCCTCAAACCCGTGGTGCTTAACTCTTTTTGCAAGTCTACAGGTACGCCTCCTGCTCCGGTTTCTGCTAAGGACGAGTTTGAGGTAGAGAACATTCTTGCCACCAAAAGGGTAAGAGGAAAGACCTTTTTTCTGGTAGATTGGAAGGGGTTTGGTCCTGAGGAGAGAACGTGGGAGCCCCGGGAGAACATCCATGCCCCTCTCATCCTAGCTAAATTTCTATCTGGCCTAAAAAAGGGGGGGCCTAAAGGGGGGGGTACTGTAGTGCCGGCATCCCTGCCCTCTGCTAGGCAGGGACGCTGTTCCCCTCACCGCTCTGCTCCGTGCCCGGCGTCCCTCTCCCGCTCTGCTGGCAGCGCGCGCTCCTTCCCGGCCACTATGCTTAGGGCGCGCGCGCGCGCCCTTCCTCCCTCTTAAAGGGGCCGCGCGCGCCGTCCTAAGGAGTCCCCGGCCAATGGCCGGAGGACTTTACCATATTTAAGGCACCTCCTCCAAAATGGAGGTGCCCGAGCAATGTTGTTGCACCGTTCTACTCTGCTTCAGCCCTCAGGTCCCGTTGCCAGTTTCCTGCCAGTTACCTGCCAGATTCCTGCCAGCTTGCTGTCCTAATCCTGCCTGATTTCCTGTTACCTGCCTGCCTGCCTGAGGTCCGACGGTCTGCCTTACAACTCCGGTCAGTCTGTCTAAGGACCAACTTGCCCGCTCACCTGGGAGTGCACATCAGCTACCTGCCTGCTTGCCTGAGGTCCGACGGTCTGCCTTACAACTCCGGTCAGTCTGTCTATGGACCAGCTTGCCCGCTCACCTGGGAGCGCTTCTCCGCTACCTGCCTGCTTGCCTGCCCGCAGGCTCCGCTGTCACGTGCTGTGACCACCAGCTATTCCAGACTCTTGCCCGCTCACCTGGGAGCGCTTCTCCGCTACCTGCCTGCTTGCCTGCCCGGAGGCTCCACTGTCACGTGCTGTGACCACCAGCTATTCCAGACTCTTGCCCGCTCACCTGGGAGCGCTTCTCCGCTACCTGCCTGCTTGCCTGCCCGGGGGCTCCGCTGTCACGTGCTGGGACCACCAGCTATTCCAGAGACTCTTGCCCGCTCACCTGGGAGCGCTTCTCCGCTACCTGCCTGCTTGCCTACCTGGAGGCTACGCCGTCACGTGCTGTGACTAGTGTTGAGCCACCCCCGTAGTGTTCGAGTTCGGTTCGGTTCGTCGAACACCCGTGTGTTCGCCGAACTGTTCGTCGAACTGTTCGTCGAACACCTTCGAACACCGTTAAAACCAATGGCAGGCAAACAAAAACACATAGAAACACATAGAAAACACCTTCAAAGGTGTCCAAAAGCTGACAAACTGCTCAGAAGACACAACTAACACATGGAAAAGTGACAAGTACATATAGTCATGCGAAAAGAAAAGAGGTGGAGGAGTAAAAGGAGGGGGAGACACAGATATAGGCATGTCATGCCCTTCTAAAATCCAAAAAGTGAGAAGCCGAGGCGGCCAGTCCGCTCCTGCCCGTGCCACCTCCGTGTCGCCGGGTTTGTGCCAGAGCCGCGGTGAACCCTGACGGCCAGCCCTCCTCTCCCAATACTGGTGCCTGTCCGCTGGTGGGTCGAGAGAGCCCCCCTGTGGTGGAGGCAGCTCTAAGCTTTTTAATTTAAATTGTCCCTCTAATTTGAATGAATACACTTTAAATCCATTTACAAGGATCTATTGGAGGGCAAGTCTCATGCCAGCAGCCGCGTAATTCCAGCTCCAGTAGCGTCCACTAAAGCTGCTGCAGTTAAAAAGCTTTTATAAGGATCGAGCTCGGCTGTCCACCGCAAGGCATCCTAGTGCCAGTCCCAGCCCCTATGCCTTGGGGTGCCTCCTGATGCTCTTCACTAAGTATCCCGTGGTCCCGAAGCATTTCCTTTGAAAAAATTAAGTGTCCAAACTACAGGTGGTGTAGCTTGCTTAACAGCCGGGATAATCCGCTGACTAGCAGACACTGCTACTAGGCACAAAGTATTTCCTGGGCTAGATGCAGTTAAAAATTTGTAAGTAGATACTCTCGTTGGATGCTGAGAAAGCATTCCATAGAGTCTCCTGGCACGCCATATATGATTCTCTTAAAAAGCTTGGGGTAGGGGTCTAGGGGACCCTTTTATAGCCAAAATCACGGCCCTGTATCACAATACGTCACCTAGGCTGAAGATAAATGGAACTGTAGCACCGAGGGCTCGGTTGCTACAGACGTATTGCACCTCACCCAGAGGTGTGATATCTCACTCTCAGATAAGGATGGAGTGTGGATCAGGACCCGACACCTGCATGCATTACACCACATTGCCGTGGGGCAGGGCGACCAATATGCCCCTGAGATGGGCACGACAGTCCCTGTCCCTGGCTGGAGTGGGGGGAGGGAACACTGAGGAAGGGGAACCCTGCAGTGCAGGAGCAGGGAGGAAGCAGTTCCTGGGTGCATTGAGAAGGGAGTATAAAAGGTGGGCACCATCTTAGTTCAGTGCAGAGAAGTCTGAGCAGAAGTGGCAGGGAGCAGGGGCTCTGCATGAGCTCTGCTCCGGAGGCGGGCCTAGTAACAGAGGCCCAGGCCTGCAAGAGGGAGAAGGAAGGAAGAGGAGCGGAGAAGGCTCCAGGAACGAGGAATGAAGGGATCCCAGGGGTGCGGACGGGCGAGTCGCCACCGCACGCCCGAATCCACCTGCGTGGAGGGGTCAGGCCAAAGGGGGAGACCGGTCCCCGAACTAGTGGAGGCAGGAAACGACCCTCAGCTAGAAACCGGAGGCTCTGACATTTTATGTGGCGCAGCCCCTTGCTCCACCCGCTAGGAAGGCACCACATAGGGTCAGGGAAACTGGCGCCAAGTTTACCAAGAGGAGGCCCGACGCAGCCGGACAGAAGTGTTGGTAAGAAAGGCCAGACAAAGGACACACAAAGGGGGTCCTGTGAAGCGCTCCAAATTTATCTGGGAGTTGTCTGAGCCCCTCACCTGGTGAGCACAGTACGACGTGGGCAGCCGTTACCTGCAGACGTGGTCTGGATAATAAGAACTGTGAGTAAAGGCCCTGAACTGCATCACTGACTCCGTGTCGTTACTGCTACTGCCCTGCACCATCACCCCCATCCTCCGCATACACTGCCCTGAGGCTATACTCCTCCCGTGGGGAGTTATGCTACGCTCTGCTGCACCCACAACACCAGCCTTAGCGGTCTGCCCTGTAGCGGCGGTTCACTCTGACCGCAATCCACGGGTGGCGTAGTCGGACATTTAAACATCAAAACCACATAAATAGTTCCGCCACTGGTTTGACCGCCCTGAGCCACGGAACCGGATCGCCGCCACGAAGACTACAACCACCAGCATCCACCAAAAAGGGTCCGGCTCCGGGTGTCCCAAGGCCCAGGGGGTGCGTCAGAACATTTTCATCACCTTTCACAATCACCAATGGGACAAGGCAGGGATGTCCTCTGTCCCCTCTCTTATACATCCTAGTGATGGAGCACCTGCTCTCATCAATTCGCCATAACCCCAATATTAGGTGGATTGAGGTGGGAGGCACCGAGTACAAGTGCTCTCTATTTGCTGATGATGTCCTAGTATATATCACTCAATCACATATATCCATCCCTGCTGTTATGGCTGAAATAGATCACTTTGTTACATGGTAAAATTTTAAAATCAATGCAGCGAAGTCTGAGGCCCTCGATGTCTCCCTCCCTAAATCCATATAGGATTCCATCCAGTCCAACTTTCCCTTTGCCTGGCCCTCACAGGGTATCAAATACTTAGGAATTCCTATTCATAGAGACCTCTCCCATCTATGTTATCTTAATTTTGGGCCCTTTATTGAACAATTCCATACAGACCACGGTTGGCAAGTTGGAACTGTGAGATTCACTACGTGCACCACTGGTATTTTGTGGAAAAGCACATGTAAGATTCTGCAACAGTCTCTGCTGATACTCCTGCATGCGTGCATCCCTTTCTATGGCAGGAATAATTTCTGCAAATTTACTTTTGTACCGGGGATCTAACAGTGTGGCAACCCAGTAGTCAGGATTATTTCTAATTCTCACAATTCGAGGGTCATGTTGCAGGTAGTGCAGCAAGAAGGCACTCATGTGTGTTGCGCATCCAGGAGCACCAAGTCCCTGTTGTGTTGGTGGCGAGGTAACAATCATGCTTCCTTCCTCTGTCCTCTCCCCCCAACCTCGCACAACAGAAATGTGATCAAGGTCTCCCTCATCTGATGAGTCTTCCATCAGTTCGTCCTCCACTTCTTCCTGGGCTCCTGCACCTTCCTCACTAGTTTGGCTGCTACCATGCGCCCTGGTAAAATCATCTCCCCCACCCTCACATGCCTGCCGCCCTGGTGCTGCCGACCGTCTGGACCTTGCAGATGTTAGCCCTTCCGCATACAACTCCTCCTCCTCTACTTCCTCCACCTCCTCTTGTGCCACCACCTGACTCTGAATTCTGTTTAACATGTGCTCCAGCATGTAAATCACCGGAATAGTCATGCTGATAATGGCATCGTCAGCACTAAACATCTTCGTCGCCATTTCAAAACTGTGCAGAAGGGTGCATAGGTCCCTGATCTGAGACCACTCCTCCAGCGTGATTTGCCCCACCTCTGAATCTCGTTGGCCCAGGCTATACGTCAGAACGTATTGCACCAGGGCTTGTCGGTGCTGCCACAGTCGCTGCAACATGTGCAGAGTTGAATTCCACCGGGTAGGCACATCGCATTTTAGCCGGTGAAGTGGCAGGCCCAACGACTTCTGTAGAGATGTAAGTCGCTGAGCTGCGGGATGCGAACGGCGGAAGTGAGCACACAGCGACCGTGCCCTCTGCAGAAGGCCATCTAGTCTGGGATAGTGGGCTAAAAATTGCCAGGACAACCAGGTTCAACACGTGAGCCATACAAGGCACGTGTGTGACATTGCCCCGGCGAAGGGCCGCACCCAGGTTTGCAGCATTGTCGCACACGGCCTTCCCTGGTTTCAGGTCCAGTGGAGACAACCATTCATGAAATTGGTTCTCCAGAGCTGACCACAACTCCTCAGCTGTGTGACTCACATTTCCCAGACATTTCAATGTAAAAACCGCCTGATGACGTTGAGCCCTACTGCCAGCATAGTAAGGAGGTGTGCAGGATCCCTTCTGCGCAGTTAGAAAGCTTGTGGCATGACCAGACAGGCTTTGGGTGCAGGTGGAAGACCGAGAGGAGGTTGAGGAGGCAGAAGCAGTGGAGGAAAAATGACATAAAGAGGATTGACGCACAACTCGTGGGGACGGCAAGACTTGGACAGCAGCCCCTTGTCCTGCTGTCACCATAGTTACCCAGTGCCCAGTCAGCGACATGTAACGACCCTGTCCATGCCTACTCGTCCAAGTGTCTGTGGTGAAATGCACCCTGTCACACACAGAGTTTCTCAAAGAAGCGGTGATGTTGTGTGCGACATGCTGGTGGAGCGCAGGCACACCTTTCTTTGAGAAGTAGTGCCGACTGGGCATCTGGTACTGGGGCACTGCGACGGACATAAGGTCTCGAAAATCCTCTGTGTCCACCAGGCGGAAAGGCAGCATTTCTGTAGCCAAGAGCTTGCAGATGGTGAAATTCAACCTCTTAGCTTTCTCATGGCTAGGAGGAAATGGTCTTTTACTTGTCCACATCTGAGGGACCGAGGGCTGGCTATTGTGCTTAGACGGGGTTGATAAGGGTGTCCCCGGCAAACTGCCGGTCTGTGAGGAAGATGCAGGCAGACATGTTAGGTTGCCTTGATCCAAAGGTGGTGCTATCGATGTCGGACAGCGCTCAAGACCAGCTGGTGTTACCACCTCCAAAGAAAATGATGACCTGTCAATCACGCTGGCTGTTGCGGGTAAAGAGGTGGCAGGTCTGCGCCCCAAAACAGGTGTGACTGCTGTCCCCCCAGTCACAGAGGATGAAGAGGCCGCGGATGCACAAGATATGGCAGACGGTGGTTGGCCCGGCCGGCTAGACCGCATTGTAGCACACTGAGCTTCCCACTGCAACTTATGCTTCATGTCCATGTGCCGGTTCATGCATGAAGTACTCAAACTATGTATTTTTTGGCCTCTACTTAGCTTTTGCTGACAAATGTTACAGATAACACGAGTTGGGTCATCTTTATCGATCTGAAAAAATGCCCAGGCTATGCAAGGCTTAGCACCCATGCGACCTGAAGAGCCACCACGACTTGTGGTGAGAGGCAGAGTTGTGTTTGAGGATGCAGTTGTTGACGTGCTTCCAGTACTACGTCTCTGTCCAGGAAGGCGCAACCTGACCTCGTCGTCACTAGCATCTTCCTCCACCTCCTCTGCTGACCTCATCTCTTGGCTGACTGTGGGTTGACAGTAAGTGGGATCTCCGACCTCATCATCATCACCCTGTGCGTTATCACACCCGTCGTCCTCAGAGCCAACCTGTTCCTGCCCTGACAAAAAACTAAAGTTGTCGCTCCAATCAGGTATTTGAGTCTTATCATCGTCTTCCTCATTGTCTCCACCAACAGGAGTTACAGTTTGGGAATGAGGGTCTACATTATGGTCAGAACCTTCTGCGTCTGGTCCTGGATCCGACTCATAAAGATTCTGGGCATCAGTGCAGATCATTTCCTCGTCTGGATTCACAGAAGCGCTGGAGTCGACCTCTGATTCCCAGGCTATAGTATGAGTAAACAGCTCTGCAGACTCAACCATCTGTTCTACCTCATACTCAGACGGGCAGCTGGAGATTTGGGAGCTGTGAGGAAGCAAGTGCGATTTGGGTGACACCTTTGAGGACTGGAGTATTTGTGATGTTGAAGTTGATGTGGAGGAGAGCCCACTTAAAGGAGCACTTGATATCCGTTGAAGCACCTGCTGTTTTTGTGCCTCATCTGGAATTTGTAGCGATTGGCGTGGCCGTAAGAAAGGGATCTTATCACATTGTCCGCTAAAAGAAGTAGACATTTTAGTTTGGCTGGAAGATGGTCTTTCTTCTGCACCTACCCCACGGACACAACCTTTTTTCCCCTTCCCAACACGCCTATTCCCCTTTCCACCAGCAGCAGGACTTTTTCCACTCATTTTGGTGGTTAACTAATTCACAACTCTGGAGTTGTTTGCACAAAAAAACAATGGATGGTAACCGAGCAGAGCTGAGTGGCCAAACTGTGGTATTAGGCCAAAACTATTGGCTGGGTTAGATGCAGAAAAAAATTATTTTTAATTTGCAACCTGATGGAGGTCAGTATAGATGGACTAATAGACCAAGTCCCACACACCGCTAGAAGCCCAAATATTTTTTCAGAGCTAGATGCAGAAAATTTTTTTATTCAATTTGCAACCTGATGGAGGTCAGTATAGATGGACTAATAGACCAAGTCCCACACACTGCTAGAAGCCCAAATATTTTTTCAGAGCTAGATGCAGAAAAAAATTATTTTTAATTTGCAACCTGATGGAGGTCAGTATAGATGGACTAATAGACCAAGTCCCACACACTGCTAGAAGCCCAAATATTTTTTCAGAGCTAGATGCAGAAAAAAATTATTTTTAATTTGCAACCTGATGGAGGTCAGTATAGATGGACTAATAGAACAAGTCCCACACGCTGCTAGAAGCCCAAATATTTTTTCAGAGATAAATGAAGAAAAAAATTATTTTTAATTTGCAACCTGATGGAGGTCAGTATAGATGGACTAATAGACCAAGTCCCACACACTGCTAGAAGCCCAAATATTTTTTCAGAGCTAGATGCAGAAAAAAATTATTTTTAATTTGCAACCTGATGGAGGTCAGTATAGATGGACTAATAGACCAAGTCCCACACACCGCTAGAAGCCCAAATATTTTTTCAGAGCTAGATGCAGAAAAAAATTATATTCAATTTGCAACCTGCTGGAGGTCAGTATAGAAGGACTAATAGAACAAGTCCCACACACTGCTAGAAGCCCAAATATTTTTTCAGAGCTAAATCAAGAAAAAAATTATTTTTAATTTGCAACCTGATGGAGGTCAGTATAGATGGACTAATAGACCAAGTCCCACACACTGCTAGAAGCCCAAATATTTTTTCAGAGCTAGATGCAGAAAAAAATTATATTCAGTTTGCAACCTGATGGAGGTCAGTATAGATGGACTAATAGAATGATGCTATGCCCAAAAGATTTTACTTCACTAGGTGCAGTAAAAAAATTGGTATTCTATACACAGGTGGTATATCTTGCAACACAGATAGGCTACTCCACTGACTAACACACTCTGCAATAGGCCAAAAAGGATTAGCTTTGCTAGATTCAGCCAAATGCTGTGAAAAAAACTTGCACAGCACTGGCACAGACCTGCCTGGCAAAAACTGATAGGAACTCATGTAACCTAGTCCTGAAAAGGACTCCAATTACAATTAGTCTTTACTCCCACAATCTATCTATTTAAGAGCACAGACCTGCCTGATAAAAGTCGTAGGAAATGCTGTAACCTAGTCCTTAAAAGGACTGCAATCACAACTATTCCCTACTCCCAAGCTGTATATTTGTGCGAAAATTGGCTTGAAATTAACAAGGTATAGCGCACACAGCAACAGCGGTGCCGTCTAACACGCAGCTGCAGCAGTGAGAAAATGGTGG
Source organism: Phyllobates terribilis (assembly GCF_046119375.1). Classification (NCBI taxonomy): domain Eukaryota; kingdom Metazoa; phylum Chordata; class Amphibia; order Anura; family Dendrobatidae; genus Phyllobates; species Phyllobates terribilis. The sequence continues at coordinate 223,426,887 of NW_027362773.1, read as the reverse complement.
CGACGGGGAAAATGGCTTGGTCTTATAGGGCAAGGACATGTGACATACACTGCCAATCACACATGCCCTTGCTTGTGTGAAAAAAAGCACTTAGCTCCGTGTGTGCGCTGCTGATAGGCTGACAGATTGGCCTAATACCACAGTTTGGCCACTCAGCTCTGCTCGGTTACCATCCATTGTTTTTTTGTGCAAACAACTCCAGAGTTGTGAATTAGTTAACCACCAAAATGAGTGGAAAAAGGCCTGCTGCTGGTGGAAAGGGGAATAGGCATGTTGGGAAGGGGAAAAAAGGTTGTGTCCGTGGGGTAGGTGTTAAAGCAACAGTAACATCTGCAGAAGAAAGACCATCTTCCAGCCAAACTAAAATGTCTACTTCTTTTAGCGGACAATGTGATAAGATCCCTTTCTTACGGCCACGCCAATCGCTACAAATTCCAGATGAGGCACAAAAACAGCAGGTGCTTCAACGGATATCAAGTGCTCCTTTAAGTGGGCTCTCCTCCACATCAACTTCAACATCACAAATACTCCAGTCCTCAAAGGTGTCACCCAAATCGCACTTGCTTCCTCACAGCTCCCAAATCTCCAGCTGCCCGTCTGAGTATGAGGTAGAACAGATGGTTGAGTCTGCAGAGCTGTTTACTCATACTATAGCCTGGGAATCAGAGGTCGACTCCAGCGCTTCTGTGAATCCAGACGAGGAAATGATCTGCACTGATGCCCAGAATCTTTATGAGTCGGATCCAGGACCAGACGCAGAAGGTTCTGACCATAATGTAGACCCTCATTCCCAAACTGTAACTCCTGTTGGTGGAGACAATGAGGAAGACGATGATAAGACTCAAATACCTGATTGGAGCGACAACTTTAGTTTTTTGTCAGGGCAGGAACAGGTTGGCTCTGAGGACGACGGGTGTGATAACGCACAGGGTGATGATGATGAGGTCGGAGATCCCACTTACTGTCAACCCACAGTCAGCCAAGAGATGAGGTCAGCAGAGGAGGTGGGGGAAGATGCTAGTGACGACGAGGTCAGGTTGCGCCTTCCTGGACAGAGACGTAGTACTGGAAGCACGTCAACAACTGCATCCTCAAACACAACTCTGCCTCTCACCACAAGTCGTGGTGGCTCTTCAGGTCGCATGGGTGCTAAGCCTTGCATAGCCTGGGCATTTTTTCAGATCGATAAAGATGACCCAACTCGTGTTATCTGTAATATTTGTCAGCAAAAGCAAAGTAGAGGCCAAAAAATACATAGTTTGAGTACTTCATGCATGAACCGGCACATGGACATGAAGCATAAGTTGCAGTGGGAAGCTCAGTGTGCTACAATGCGGCCTAGCCGGCCGGGCCAACCACCGTCTGCCATATCTTGTGCATCCGCGGCCTCTTCATCCTCTGTGACTGGGGGGACAGCAGTCACACCTGTTTTGGGGCGCAGACCTGCCACCTCTTTACCCGCAACAGCCAGCGTGATTGGCAGGTCATTATTTTCTTTGGAGGTGGTAACACCAGCTGGTGTTGAGCGCTGTCCGACATCGATAGCACCACCTTTGGATGAAGGCAACCTAACATGTCCGCCTGCATCTTCCTCACAGACCGGCAGTTTGCCGGGGACACCCTTATCAACCCCGTCTAAGCACAATAGCCAGCCCTCGGTCCCTCAGATGTGGACAAGTAAAAGACCATTTCCTCCTAGCCATGAGAAAGCTAAGAGGTTGAATTTCACCATCTGCAAGCTCTTGGCTACAGAAATGCTGCCTTTCCGCCTGGTGGACACAGAGGATTTTCGAGACCTTATGTCCGTCGCAGTGCCCCAGTACCAGATGCCCAGTCGGCACTGCTTCTCAAAGAAAGGTGTGCCTGCGCTCCACCAGCATGTCGCACACAACATCACCGCTTCTTTGAGAAACTCTGTGTGTGACAGGGTGCATTTCATCACAGACACTTGGACGAGTAGGCATGGACAGGGGCGTTACATGTCGCTGACTGGGCACTGGGTAACTATGGTGACAGCAGGACAAGGGGCTGCTGTCCAAGTCTTGCCGTCCCTACGAGTTGTGCGTCAATCCTCTTTATGTCAAAGTTCCTCCACTGCTTCTGCCTCCTCAAACTCCTCTCGGTCTTCCACCTGCACCCAAAGCCTGTCTGGTCATGCCCAAGCTTTCTAACTGCGCAGAAGGGATCCTGCACACCTCCTTACTATGCTGGCAGTAGGGCTCAACGTCATCAGGCGGTTTTTACATTGAAATGTCTGGGAAATGTGAGTCACACAGCTGAGGAGTTGTGGTCAGCTCTGGAGAACCAATTTCATGAATGGTTGTCTCCACTGGACCTGAAACCAGGGAAGGCTGTGTGCGACAATGCTGCAAACCTGGGTGCGGCCCTTCGCCGGGGCAATGTCACACACGTGCCTTGTATGGCTCACGTGTTGAACCTGGTTGTCCAGCAATTTTTAGCCCACTATCCCAGACTAGATGGCCTTCTGCAGAGGGCACGGTCGCTGTGTGCTCACTTCCGCCGTTCGCATCCCGCAGCTCAGCGACTTACATCTCTACAGAAGTCGTTGGGCCTGCCACTTCACCGGCTAAAATGCGATGTGCCTACCCGGTGGAATTCAACTCTGCACATGTTGCAGCGACTGTGGCAGCACCGACAAGCCCTGGTGCAATACGTTCTGACGTATAGCCTGGGCCAACGAGATTCAGAGGTGGGGCAAATCACGCTGGAGGAGTGGTCTCAGATCAGGGACCTATGCACCCTTCTGCACAGTTTTGAAATGGCGACGAAGATGTTTAGTGCTGACGATGCCATTATCAGCATGACTATTCCGGTGATTTACATGCTGGAGCACATGTTAAACAGAATTCGGAGTCAGGTGGTGTCACAAGATGAGGTGGAGGAAGTAGAGGAGGAGGAGTTGTATGCGGAAGGGCTAACATCTGCAAGGTCCAGAAGGTCGGCAGCACCAAGGCGGCAGGCATGTGAGGGTGAGGGAGATGGTTTTACCAGGGCGCATGGTAGCAGCCAAACTAGTGAGGAAGGTGCAGGAGCCCAGGAAGAAGTGGAGGACGAACTGATGGAAGACTCATCAGATGAGGGAGACCTTGATCACATTTCTGTTGTGCGAGGTTGGGGGGAGAGGACAGAGGAAGGAAGCATGATTGTTACCTCGCCACCAACACAACAGGGACTTGGTGCTCCTGGATGCGCAACACACATGAGTGCCTTCTTGCTGCACTACTTGCAACATGACCCTCGAATTGTGAGAATTAGAAATAATCCTGACTACTGGGTTGCACACTGTTAGATCCCCGGTACAAAAGTAAATTTGCAGAAATTATTCCTGCCATAGAAAGGGATGCACGCATGCAGGAGTATCAGCAGAGACTGTTGCAGAATCTTACATGTGCTTTTCCACAAAATACCAGTGGTGCACGTAGTGAATCTTACAGTTCCAACTTGCCAACCGTGGGACCGTCAAGTGTTCAGCACTCAAACCGTAACAGAACCACAGTATCTGCTGGTAAGATCAATTTTGCGGAATCATTTCACCACTTTTTTAGCCCATCCTTTGCAAGGCCACAGGAGACAAGAAGTCTGACACATAGTCAACGCCTAGAGACGATGGTACAGGAGTATCTCCAAGTAAACATTGAAGCCACGACTGTGTCACTGGACCCTTGCTCTTTTTGGGCTTCCAATCTGGATAAATGGCCGGAGCTAGCCACTTACGCCTTGGAGATCTTGTCATGCCCCGCAGCCAGCGTTCTGTCTGAATGTGTGTTCAGCGCTGCTGGTGGTGTGCTGACAGATAAGCGCATGCGGCTCTCCACTGATAATGTAGACAGACTCACGTTCATAAAGATGAACAAATCATGGATCCGAAACGACTTTTCTACCCCTGTGTCATCCTGGGGAGAGTAAAAGCTTGATGATTGGTTAAAATCACCCTACCAAACGTTTTAAGCTTTCAAATTACTAATCATGTTTATCTGTATCTTGACTGGAAAATAATTTGGGCTTTGTAGCAGTGTGCAGCACTGATCCTATTAGGCCATCTATAATAAGCTCCACCAGATTTAAAATTAAAAATAATTTTTAGCTGCATCTAGCCCGGAAAATAATTTTGGGGCTCCGAGATGCGCAAGACACATAAGTGCCTTCTTGCTGCACTACCTGCAGCATGACCCTCATATTGTCAGAATTCGAAGTAATCATGACTACTGGGTTGCCACACTCTTAGATCCCCCAAACTTTTCGATCAACCTTTTCATTTTAATAAAGACCAAAAAAATGGTCATTTTTGAAATTATAAGCATTAGCAGGTTGTTAGAAACTGAAATCAAACAGTTTTCAACTCAAAACTTTATTCTAGGTGATGTTACATTTTCACATAGGACCCCTTGTTCGAAAGGAGCTTCTGAACTCTCTCGTCCATTGAATTTGTCAGGTTTTGGATGGTTTCTGCTTCAATTGTTTTGCATGAGGACAGAATACCCTCCCAGAGCTGTTGCTTAGATGTGAACTGCCTCCCGCCATCATAGACACTCCTTTTAATGATGCTCCAAAGGTTCTGAATGGGGTAGAGGTCAGGGGAGCATGGGGGTCACACCATAAGTTTGTCCCCTTTTATGCCCATATCAGCCAGAGATGCAGATGTTTTATGTGCAGCATGAGATGGTGCATTATCATGCAGAAAAATGATCTTGCTGTGAAATACACGGTTCTTCTTCTTGAACCATGGCAGGAAGTGCTGTTTGAGAAAATCCACATACATTATGGAGTTCATCTTTAGCGCCTTCAGGGATCCTAAAGGGGCCGACAATCTCTCTCCCCATGATTCCAGCCCAAAACATTACTCCACCTCCTCCTTGTTGGCGCTGTAGCCGTGTTTGCGTGGGGTGTCCATCAACCAGCCATCCTCCACTCCATCCATCTGGACCATCGAGCGCTGCACGGCACTCATCCGTGAACAAAACAGTTTTGAAATCAGTCTTCATGTAATGTTTGGCCCACTGGAGCCGTTTCTGCTTGTGTGAAGTGGATAGAGGAGGTCGACAGGATGGCGTATGCACAGCTGCAAACCTCTGAAGGACCCTGCATCTTGTTGTTCGGGGGACGTTGGAGGCACAAGCAGCTTCAAAAACTTGTCTCCTGCTATGACAAGGCTTTTTTGCCGCTGCTCTTTCAACCTGACGTAATTGCCTGTAGGAAAGAGTCCTCAATTTGCCCTTATCAGCACGCACACGTGTGTACTGTGAATCAGCTACATACTTCTTGATTGCCAAGACACTTCATCCTGATCATCGCACAATGTTGATTGTAGTCATGCCTTGACCTAAACACTCCACAATTTGTTGCTTCTCAGCAGCCGACACATCCTTTTTCTTTCCCATTTTGGCAGAAAATGTAGGCTGCTTAATAATGTGAGAGAGCCTTCTTAAGTAGTCTTGCCTTTCATTGGACACACCTGCCAAACTAATTAGCACAGGTGTCTGCAATTGCTTACAGTGATATAAAGAGCCCTGACACACATCACCATCAATGAGTTTAACTGACAAACAAACAAATTCTTCCCTTATCACTCCTAAACACTTTTTGCATAATAATTTGGAACGCGGTGTACATGTGCTTTTCCACAAAACACCAGCGGTTCACGTAGTGAATCTTACAGTTCTAACTTGCCAACCGTGGTCTGTATGGAATTGTTCAATAAAGGGCCCAAAATTAAGATAACATAGATGGGAGAGGTCTCTATGAATAGGAATTCCTAAGTAGTGTTGAGCCACCCCCGTAGTGTTCGAGTTCGGTTCGGTTCGTCGAACACCCGTGTGTTCGCCGAACTGTTCGTCGAACTGTTCGTCGAACACCTTCGAACACCGTTAAAACCAATGGCAGGCAAACAAAAACACATAGAAACACATAGAAAACACGTTCAAAGGTGTCCAAAAGCTGACAAACTGCTCAGAAGACATAACTAACACATGGAAAAGTGACAAGTGCATATAGTCATGCGAAAATAAAAGAGGTGGAGGAGTAAAAGGAGGGGGAGACACAGATATAGGCATGTCATGCCCTTCTGAAATCCAAAAAGTGAGAAGCCGACACGGCCAGTCCGCTCCTGCCCGTGCCACCTCCGTGTCGCCGGGTTTGTGCCAGAGCCGCGGTGAACCCTGACGGCCAGCCCCCCTCTCCCAATACTGGTGCCTGTCCGCTGGTGGGTCGAGCGAGCCCCCCTGTGGTGGAGGCAGCTCTAAGCTTTTTAATTTAAATTGTCTCTCTAATTTGAATGAATACACTTTAAATCCATTTACAAGGATCTATTGGAGGGCAAGTCTCATGCCAGCAGCCGCGGTAATTCCAGCTCCAGTAGCGTCCACTAAAGCTGCTGCAGTTAAAAAGCTTTTATAAGGATCGAGCTCGGCTGTCCACCGCAAGGCATCCTACTGCCAGTCCCAGCCCCTATGCCTTGGGGTGCCTCCTGATGCTCTTCACTAAGTATCCCATGGTCCCGAAGCATTTCCTTTGAAAAAATTAAGTGTCTAAACTACAGGTGGTGCAGCTTGCTTAACAGCCGGGATAATCCGCTTACTAGCAGACACTGCTACTAGGCACAAAGTATTTCCTGGGCTAGATGCAGTTAAAAATTTGTAATTAGATACTCTCGTTGGATGCTGAGAAAGTATTCCATAGAGTCTCCTGGCACGCCATATATGATTCTCTTAAAAAGCTTGGGGTAGGGGTCTAGGGGACCCTTTTATAGCCAAAATCACGGCCCTGTATCGCAATACGTCACCTAGGCTGAAGATAAATGGAACTGTAGCACCCTGAGGGCTCGGTTGCTAAAGACGTATTGCACCTCACCCAGAGGTGTGATATCTCACTCTCAGGTAAGGATGGAGTGTGGATCAGGACCCGACACCTGCATGCATTACACCACATTGCCGTGGGGCAGGGCGACCAATATGCCCCTGAGATGGGCACGACAGTCCCTGTCCCTGGCTGGAGTGGGGGGAGGGAACACTGAGGAAGGGGAACCCTGTAGTGCAGGAGCAGGGAGGAAGCAGTTCCTGGGTGCATTGAGAAGGGAGTATAAAAGGTGGGCACCATCTTAGTTCAGTGCAGAGAAGTCTGAGCAGAAGTGGCAGGGAGCAGGGGCTCTGCATGAGCTCTGCTCCGGAGGCGGGCATAGTAACAGAGGCCCAGGCCTGGAAGAGGGAGAAGGAAGGAAGAGGAGCGGAGAAGGCTCCAGGAACGAGGAATGAAGGGATCCCAGGGGTGCGGACGGGCGAGTCGCCACCGCACGCCCGAATCCACCTGCGTGGAGGGGTCAGGCCAAAGGGGGAGACCGGTCCCCGAACTAGTGGAGGCAGGAAACGACCCTCAGCTAGAAACCGGAGGCTCTGACATTTTATGTGGCGCAGCCCCTCGCTACACCCGCTAGGAAGGCACCACATAGGGTCAGGGAAACTGGCGCCAAGTTTACCAAGAGGAGGCCCGACGCAGCCGGACAGAAGTGTTGGTAAGAAAGGCCAGACAAAGGACACACAAAGGGGGTCCTGTGAAGTGCTCCAAAGTTATCTAGGAGTTGTCTGAGCCCCTCACCTGGTGAGCACAGTACGACGTGGGCAGCCGTTACCTGCAGATGTGGTCTGGATAATAAGAACTGTGAGTAAAGGCCCTGAACTGCATCACTGACTCCGTGTCGTTACTGCTGCTGCCCTGCACCATCACCCCCATCCTCCGCATACACTGCCCTGAGGCTATACTCCTCCCGTGGGGAGTTATGCTACGCTCTGCTGCACCCACAACACCAGCCTCAGTGGTCTGCCCTGTAGCGGCGGTTCACTCTGACCGCAATCCACGGGTGGCGTAGTCGGACATTTAAACATCAAAACCACATAAATAGTTCCGCCACTGGTTTGACCGCCCTGAGCCACGGAACTGGGTCGCCGCCACGAAGACTACAACCACCAGCATCCACCAAAAAGGGTCCGGCTCCGGGTGTCCCAAGGCCCAGGGGGTGCGTCAGAACATTTTCATCACCTTTCACAATCACCAATGGGACAAGGCAGTGATGTCCTCTGTCCCCTCTCTTATACATCCTAGTGACGGAGCACCTGCTCTCATCAATTCGCCATAACCCCAATATTAGGTGGATTGAGGTGGGAGGCACCGAGTACAAGTGCTCTCTATTTGCTGATGATGTCCTAGTATATATCACTCAATCACATATATCCATCCATGCTGTTATGGCTGAAATAGATCACTTTGTTACATGGTAAAATTTTAAAATCAATGCAGCGAAGTCTGAGGCCCTCGATGTCTCCCTCCCCAAACCCATATAGGATTCCATCCAGTCCAACTTTCCCTTTGCCTGGCCCTCACAGGGTATCAAATACTTAGGAATTCCTATTCATAGAGACCTCTCCCATCTATGTTATCTTAATTTTGGGCCCTTTATTGAACAACTCCATACAGACCTCGGTTGGCAAGTTAGAACTGTAAGATTCACTACGTGAACCACTGGTGTTTTGTGGAAAAGCACATGTACACTGCGTTCCAAATTATTATACAAAAAGTGTTTAGGAGTGATAAGGGAAGAATTTGTTTGTTTGTCAGTTAAACTCATTGATGGTGATGTGTGTCAGGGCTCTTTATATCACTGTAAGCAATTGCAGACACCTGTGCTAATTAGTTTGGCAGGTGTGTCCAATGAAAGGCAAGACTACTTAAGAAGGCTCTCTCACATTATTAAGCAGCCTACATTTTCTGCCAAAATGGGAAAGAAAAAGGATGTGTCGGCTGCTGAGAAGCAACAAATTGTGGAGTGTTTAGGTCAAGGCATGACTACAATCAACATTGTGCGATGATCAGGATGAAGTGTCTTGGCAATCAAGAAGTATGTAGCTGATTCACAGTACACACGTGTGCGTGCTGATAAGGGCAAATTGAGGACTCTTTCCTACAGGCAATTACGTCAGGTTGAAAGAGCAGCGGCAAAAAAGCCTTGTCATAGCAGCAGACAAGTTTTTGAAGCTGCTTGTGCCTCCAACGTCCCCCGAACAACAAGATGCAGGGTCCTTCAGAGGTTTGCAGCTGTGCATGCGCCATCCTGTCGACCTCCTCTATCCACTTCACACAAGCAGAAACGGCTCCAGTGGGCCAAACATTACATGAAGACTGATTTCAAAACTGTTTTGTTCACGGATGAGTGCCGTGCAGCGCTCGATGGTCCAGATGGATGGAGTGGAGGATGGCTGGTTGATGGACACCCCACGCAAACACGGCTACAGCGCCAACAAGGAGGAGGTGGAGTAATGTTTTGGGCTGGAATCATGGAGAGAGAGATTGTCGGCCCCTTTAGGATCCCTGAAGGCGCTAAAGATGAACTCCATAATGTATGTGGATTTTCTCAAACAGCACTTCCTGCCATGGTTCAAGAAGAAGAACCGTGTATTTCACAGCAAGATCATTTTTCTGCATGATAATGCACCATCTCATGCTGCACATAAAACATCTGCATCTCTGGCTGATATGGGCATAAAAGGGGACAAACTTATGGTGTGACCCCCATGCTCCCCTGACCTCTACCCCATTCAGAACCTTTGGAGCATCATTAAAAGGAGTGTCTATGATGGCGGGAGGCAGTTCACATCTAAGCAACAGCTCTGGGAGGGTATTCTGTCCTCATGCAAAACAATTGAAGCAGAAACCATCCAAAACCTGACAAATTCAATGGACGAGAGAGTTCAGAAGCTCCTTTCGAACAAGGGGTCCTATGTGAAAATGTAACATCACCTAGAAAAAAGTTTTGAGTTGAAAACTGTTTGATTTCAGTTTCTAACAACCTGCTAATGCTTATAATTTCAAAAATGACCATTTTTTTGGTCTTTATTAAAATGAAAAGGTTGATCGAAAAGTTTGGGGGATCTAAGAGTGTGGCAACCCAGTAGTCATGATTACTTCGAATTCTGACAATATGAGGGTCATGCTGCAGGTAGTGCAGCAAGAAGGCACTTATGTGCCTTGCGCATCTCGGAGCCCCAAAATTATTTTCCGGGCTAGATGCAGCTAAAAATTATTTTTAATTTTAAATCTGGTGAAGCTTTAGTATAGATGGCCTAATAGGATCAGTGCTGCACACTGCTACAAAGCCCAAATTATTTTCCAGTCAAGATACAGATAAACATGATTAGTAATTTGAAAGCTTAAAACGGTTGGTAGGGTGATTTTAACCAATCATCAAGCTTTTACTCTCCCCAGGATGACACAGGGGTAGAAAAGTCGTTTCGGATCCATGATTTGTTCATCTTTATGAACGTGAGTCTGTCTACATTATCAGTGGAGAGCCGCGTGCGCTTATCTGTCAGCACACCACCAGCAGCGCTGAACACACGTTCAGACAGAACGCTGGCTGCGGGGCATGACAAGATCTCCAAGGCGTAAGTGGCTAGCTCCGGCCATTTATCCAGATTGGAAGCCCAAAAAGAGCAAGGGTCCAGTGACACAGTCGTGGCTTCAATGTTTACTTGGAGATACTCCTGTACCATCGTCTCTAGGCGTTGACTATGTGTCAGACTTCTTGTCTCCTGTGGCCTTGCAAAGGATGGGCTAAAAAAGTGGTGAAATGATTCCGCAAAATTGATGTTACCAGCAGATACTGTGGTTCTGTCACGGTTTGAGTGCTGAACACTTGACGGTCCCACGGTTGGCAAGTTGGAACTGTGAGATTCACTACGTGCACCACTGGTATTTTGTGGAAAAGCACATGTAAGATTCTGCAACAGTCTCTGCTGATACTCCTGCATGCGTGCATCCCTTTCTATGGCAGGAATAATTTCTGCAAATTTACTTTTGTACCGGGGATCTAACAGTGTGGCAACCCAGTAGTCAGGATTATTTCTAATTCTCACAATTCGAGGGTCATGTTGCAGGTAGTGCAGCAAGAAGGCACTCATGTGTGTTGCGCATCCAGGAGCACCAAGTCCCTGTTGTGTTGGTGGCGAGGTAACAATCATGCTTCCTTCCTCTGTCCTCTCCCCCCAACCTCGCACAACAGAAATGTGATCAAGGTTCTCCCTCATCTGATGAGTCTTCCATCAGTTCGTCCTCCACTTCTTCCTGGGCTCCTGCACCTTCCTCACTAGTTTGGCTGCTACCATGCGCCCTGGTAAAACCATCTCCCCCACCCTCACATGCCTGCCGCCTTGGTGCTGCCGACCGTCTGGACCCTGCAGATGTTAGCCCTTCCGCATACAACTCCTCCTCCTCTACTTCCTCCACCTCATCTTGTGACACCACCTGACTCCGAATTCTGTTTAACATGTGCTCCAGAATGTAAATCACCGGAATAGTCATGCTGATAATGGCATCGTCAGCACTAAACATCTTCGTCGCCATTTCAAAACTGTGCAGAAGGGTGCATAGGTCCCTGATCTGAGACCACTCCTCCAGCGTGATTTGCCCCACCTCTGAATCTCGTTGGCCCAGGCTATACGTCAGAACGTATTGCACCAGGGCTTGTCGGTGCTGCCACAGTCGCTGCAACATGTGCAGAGTTGAATTCCACCGGGTAGGCACATCGCATTTTAGCCGGTGAAGTGGCAGGCCCAACGACTTCTGTAGAGATGTAAGTCGCTGAGCTGCGGGATGCGAACGGCGGAAGTGAGCACACAGCGACCGTGCCCTCTGCAGAAGGCCATCTAGTCTGGGATAGTGGGCTAAAAATTGCTGGACAACCAGGTTCAACACGTGAGCCATACAAGGCACGTGTGTGACATTGCCCCGGCGAAGGGCCGCACCCAGGTTTGCAGCATTGTCGCACACGGCCTTCCCTGGTTTCAGGTCCAGTGGAGACAACCATTCATGAAATTGGTTCTCCAGAGCTGACCACAACTCCTCAGCTGTATGACTCACATTTCCCAGACATTTCAATGTAAAAACCGCCTGATGACGTTGAGCCCTACTGCCAGCATAGTAAGGAGGTGTGCAGGATCCCTTCTGCGCAGTTAGAAAGCTTGTGGCATGACCAGACAGGCTTTGGGTGCAGGTGGAAGACCGAGAGGAGGTTGTGGAGGCAGAAGCAATGGTGGAACTTTGACATAAAGAGGATTGACGCACAACTCGTGGGGACGGCAAGACTTGGACAGCAGCCCCTTGTCCTGCTGTCACCATAGTTACCCAGTGCCCAGTCAGCGACATGTAACGCCCCTGTCCATGCCTACTCGTCCAAGTGTCTGTGGTGAAATGCACCCTGTCACACACAGAGTTTCTCAAAGAAGCGGTGATGTTGTGTGCGACATGCTGGTGGAGCGCAGGCACACCTTTCTTTGAGAAGTAGTGCCGACTGGGCATCTGGTACTGGGGCACTGCGACAGACATAAGGTCTCGAAAATCCTCTGTGTCCACCAGGCGGAAAGGCAGCATTTCTGTAGCCAAGAGCTTGCAGATGGTGAAATTCAACCTCTTAGCTTTCTCATGGCTAGGAGGAAATGGTCTTTTACTTGTCCACATCTGAGGGACCGAGGGCTGGCTATTGTGCTTAGACGGGGTTGATAAGGGTGTCCCCGGCAAACTGCCGGTCTGTGAGGAAGATGCAGGCGGACATGTTAGGTTGCCTTGATCCAAAGGTGGTGCTATCGATGTCGGACAGCGCTCAAGACCAGCTGGTGTTACCACCTCCAAAGAAAATGATGACCTGCCAATCACGCTGGCTGTTGCGGGTAAAGAGGTGGCAGGTCTGCGCCCCAAAACAGGTGTGACTGCTGTCCCCCCAGTCACAGAGGATGAAGAGGCCGCGGATGCACAAGATATGGCAGACGGTGGTTGGCCGGCTAGACCGCATTGTAGCACACTGAGCTTCCCACTGCAACTTATGCTTCATGTCCATGTGCCGGTTCATGCATGAAGTACTCAAACTATGTATTTTTTGGCCTCTACTTAGCTTTTGCTGACAAATGTTACAGAAAACACGAGTTGGGTCATCTTTATCGATCTGAAAAAATGCCCAGGCTATGCAAGGCTTAGCACCCATGCGACCTGAAGAGCCACCACGACTTGTGGTGAGAGGCAGAGTTGTGTTTGAGGATGCAGTTGTTGACGTGCTTCCAGTACTACGTCTCTGTCCAGGAAGGCGCAACCTGACCTCGTCGTCACTAGCATCTTCCTCCACCTCCTCTGCTGACCTCATCTCTTGGCTGACTGTGGGTTGACAGTAAGTGGGATCTCCGACCTCATCATCATCACCCTGTGCGTTATCACACCCGTCGTCCTCAGAGCCAACCTGTTCCTGCCCTGACAAAAAACTAAAGTTGTCGCTCCAATCAGGTATTTGAGTCTTATCATCGTCTTCCTCATTGTCTCCACCAACAGGAGTTACAGTTTGGGAATGAGGGTCTACATTATGGTCAGAACCTTCTGCGTCTGGTCCTGGATCCGACTCATAAAGATTTTGGGCATCAGTGCAGATCATTTCCTCGTCTGGATTCACAGAAGCGCTGGAGTCGACCTCTGATTCCCAGGCTATAGTATGAGTAAACAGCTCTGCAGACTCAACCATCTGTTCTACCTCATACTCAGACGGGCAGCTGGAGATTTGGGAGCTGTGAGGAAGCAAGTGCGATTTGGGTGACACCTTTGAGGACTGGAGTATTTGTGATGTTGAAGTTGATGTGGAGGAGAGCCCACTTAAAGGAGCACTTGATATCCGTTGAAGCACCTGCTGTTTTTGTGCCTCATCTGGAATTTGTAGCGATTGGCGTGGCCGTAAGAAAGGGATCTTATCACATTGTCCGCTAAAAGAAGTAGACATTTTAGTTTGGCTGGAAGATGGTCTTTCTTCTGCAACTACCCCACGGACACAACCTTTTTTCCCCTTCCCAACACGCCTATTCCCCTTTCCACCAGCAGCAGGCCTTTTTCCACTCATTTTGGTGGTTAACTAATTCACAACTCTGGAGTTGTTTGCACAAAAAAACAATGGATGGTAACCGAGCAGAGCTGAGTGGCCAAACTGTGGTATTAGGCCAAAACTATTGGCTGGGTTAGATGCAGAAAAAAATTATTTTTAATTTGCAACCTGATGGAGGTCAGTATAGATGGACTAATAGACCCAGTCCCACACACCGCTAGAAGCCCAAATATTTTTTCAGAGCTAGATGCAGAAAAAAATTATATTCAATTTGCAACCTGCTGGAGGTCAGTATAGAAGGACTAATAGAACAAGTCCCACACACTGCTAGAAGCCCAAATATTTTTTCAGAGCTAAATGAAGAAAAAAATTATTTTTAATTTGCAACCTGATGGAGGTCAGTATAGATGGACTAATAGACCAAGTCCCACACACCGCTAGAAGCCCAAATATTTTTTCAGAGCTAGATGCAGAAAATTTTTTTATTCAATTTGCAACCTGATGGAGGTCAGTATAGATGGACTAATAGACCAAGTCCCACACACTGCTAGAAGCCCAAATATTTTTTCAGAGCTAGATGCAGAAAAAAATTATTTTTAATTTGCAACCTGCTGGAGGTCAGTATAGATGGACTAATAGACCAAGTCCCACACACTGCTAGAAGCCCAAATATTTTTTCAGAGCTAGATGCAGAAAAAAATTATTTTTAATTTGCAACCTGATGGAGGTCAGTATAGATGGACTAATAGAACAAGTCCCACACGCTGCTAGAAGCCCAAATATTTTTTCAGAGATAAATGAAGAAAAAAATTATTTTTAATTTGCAACCTGATGGAGGTCAGTATAGATGGACTAATAGACCAAGTCCCACACACTGCTAGAAGCCCAAATATTTTTTCAGAGCTAGATGCAGAAAAAAATTATATTCAGTTTGCAACCTGATGGAGGTCAGTATAGATGGACTAATAGAATGATGCTATGCCCAAAAGATTTTACTTCACTAGGTGCAGTAAAAAAATTGGTATTCTGTACACAGGTGGTATATCTTGCAACACAGATAGGCTACTCCACTGACTAACACACTCTGCAATAGGCCAAAAAGGATTAGCTTTGCTAGATTCAGCCAAATGCTGTGAAAAAAACTTGCACAGCACTGGCACAGACCTGCCTGGCAAAAACTGATAGGAACTCATGTAACCTAGTCCTGAAAAGGACTCCAATTACAATTAGTCTTTACTCCCACAATCTATCTATTTAAGAGCACAGACCTGCCTGATAAAAGTCGTAGGAAATGCTGTAACCTAGTCCTTAAAAGGACTGCAATCACAACTATTCCCTACTCCCAAGCTATCTGTATATTTGTGCGAAAATTGGCTTGAAATTAACAAGGTATAGCACACAGAGCAACAGCGGTGCCGTCTAACACGCAGCTGCAGCAGTGAGAAAATGGTGGCGACGGGGAAAATGGCTTGGTCTTATAGGGCAAGGACATGTGACATACACTGCCAATCACACATGCCCTTGCTTGTGTGAAAAAAAGCACTTCGCTCCGTGTGTGCGCTGCTGATAGGCTGACAGATTGCACCTCCCCACTGCAAATGCGGGAAAGAGAAAAAAAAATGGAGATCTTCATTGTTCCTGCAGAGATCCATCCCCTGCCCCTCCCCCCGCCCCGCTGTACACTCAAACTGCGTATCAACATTAATTTTCATCATTACTGAGAAAAAATCCAGTTATGATTTTGGTGCACGAACAGTTATCGAACATAACCTCGAACAGCCGAATTTTTCTCAAATTGTTCGTGTTCGCCGACCGGCTCGAACACCGCCCAAAACAGCTCGAATTTGAGATTGGCGAACAGTTCGAGTAGAACAACGCTCATCTCTATTCCTAAGTATTTGATACCCTGTGAGGGCCAGGCAAAGGGAAAGTTGGACTGGATGGAATCCTATATGGATTTGGGGAGGGAGACATCGAGGGCCTCAGACTTCGCTGCATTGATTTTAAAATTTTACCATGTAACAAAGTGATCTATTTCAGCCATAACAGCATGGATGGATATATGTGATTGAGTGATATATACTAGGACATCATCAGCAAATAGAGAGCACTTGTACTCGGTGCCTCCCACCTCAATCCACCTAATATTGGGGTTATGGCGAATTGATGAGAGCAGGTGCTCCGTCACTAGGATGTATAAGAGAGGGGACAGAGGACATCCCTGCCTTGTCCCATTGGTGATTGTGAAAGGTGATGAAAATGTTCTGACGCACCCCCTGGGCCTTGGGACACCCGGAGCCGGACCCTTTTTGGTGGATGCTGGTGGTTGTAGTCCTCGTGGCGGCGACCCGGTTCCGTGGCTCAGGGCGGTCAAACCAGTGGCAGAACTATTTATGTGGTTTTGATGTTTAAATGTCCGACTACGCCACCCGTGGATTGCGGTCAGAGTGAACCGCCGCTACAGGGCAGACCGCTGAGGCTGGTGTTGTGGGTGCAGCAGAGCGTAGCATAACTCCCCACGGGAGGAGTATAGCCTCAGGGCAGTGTATGCGGAGGATGGGGGTGATGGTGCAGGGCAGCAGCAGTAACGACACGGAGTCAGTGATGCAGTCCAGGGCCTTTACTCACAGTTCTTATTATCCAGACCACGTCTGCAGGTAACGGCTGCCCACGTCGTACTGTGCTCACCAGGTGAGGGGCTCAGACAACTCCCAGATAACTTTGGAGCACTTAACAGGACCCCCTTTGTGTGTCCTTTGTCTGGCCTTTCTTACCAACACTTCTGTCCGGCTGCCTCGGGCCTCCTCTTGGTAAACTTGGCGCCAGTTTCCCTGACCCTATGTGGTGCCTTCCTAGCGGGTGTAGCAAGGGGCTGCGCCACATAAAATGTCAGAGCCTCTGGTTTCTAGCTGAGGGTCGTTTCCTGCCTCCACTAGTTCGGGGACCGGTCTCCCCCTTTGGCCTGACCCCTCCACGCAGGTGGATTCGGGCGTGCGGTGGCGACTCGCCCGTCCGCACCCCTGGGATCCCTTCATTCCTCGTTCCTGGAGCCTTCTCCGCTCCTCTTCCTTCCTTCTCCCTCTTCCAGGCCTGGGCCTCTGTTACTAGGCCCGCCTCCGGAGCAGAGCTCATGCAGAGCCCCTGCTCCCTGCCACTTCTGCTCAGACTTCTCTGCACTGAACTAAGATGGTGCCCACCTTTTATACTCCCTTCTCAATGCACCCAGGAACTGCTTCCTCCCTGCTCCTGCACTACAGGGTTCCCCTTCCTCAGTGTTCCCTCCCCCCAATCCAGCCAGGGACAGGGACTGTCGTGCCCATCTCAGGGGCATATTGGTCGCCCTGCCCCACGGCAATGTGGTGTAATGCATGCAGGTGTCGGGTCCTGATCCACACTCCATCCTTACCTGAGAGTGAGATATCACACCTCTGGGTGAGGTGCAATACCTCTGTAGCAACCGAGCCCTCAGGGTGCTACAGTTCCATTTATCTTCAGCCTAGGTGACGTATTGCGATACAGGGCCGTGATTTTGGCTATAAAAGGGTCCCCTAGACCCCTACCCCAAGCTTTTTAAGAGAATCATATATGGCGTGCCAGGAGACTCTATGGAATGCTTTCTCAGCATCCAACGAGAGTATCTAATTACAAATTTTTAACTGCATCTAGCCCAGGAAATACTTTGTGCCTAGTAGCAGTGTCTGCTAGTCAGCGGATTATCCCGGCTGTTAAGCAAGCTACACCACCTGTAGTTTAGACACTTAATTTTTTCAAAGGAAATGCTTCGGGACCATGGGATACTCAGTGAAGAGCATCAGGAGGCACCCCAAGGCATAGGGGCTGGGACTGGCAGTAGGATGCCTTGCGGTGGACAGCCGAGCTCGATCCTTATAAAAGCTTTTTAACTGCAGCAGCTTTAGTGGACGCTACTGGAGCTGGAATTACGCGGCTGCTGGCATGAGACTTGCCCTCCAATAGATCCTTGTAAATGGATTTAAAGTGTATTCATTCAAATTAGAGAGACAATTTAAATTAAAAAGCTTAGAGCTGCCTCCACCACAGGGGGGCTCGCTCGACCCACCAGCGGACAGGCACCAGTATTGGGAGAGGGGGGCTGGCCATCAGGGTTCACCGCGGCTCTGGCACAAACCCGGCGACACGGAGTTGGCACGGGCAGGAGCGGACTGGCCGTGTCGGCTTCTCACTTTTTGGATTTTAGAAGGGCATGACATGCCTATATCTGTGTCTCCCCCTCCTTTTACTCCTCCACCTCTTTTATTTTCGCATGACTATATGTACTTGTCACTTTTCCATGTGTTAGTTGTGTCTTCTGAGCAGTTTGTGAGCTTTTGGACACCTTTGAAGGTGTTTTCTATGTGTTTCTATGTGTTTTTGTTTGCCTGCCATTGGTTTTAACGGTGTTCGAAGGTGTTCGACGAACAGTTCGACGAACAGTTCGGCGAACACACGGGTGTTCGACGAACCGAACCGAACTCGAACACTACGGGGGTGGCTCAACACTAGAAGCCATAAGAAAGAGAGATCAAAGATGTTCTGGCCAGAAAGACAAGAGCACGAGGGCAGATCTTTAAATCTCTGCCTTCTTCATCAGTTGAGTTTTTTGCTATCATTCCAGCATTGTCAGATGCACTATCTGTACACCTTATAAAAGAAATTCTCAACACACTCAAAGGGTCGCTTCACGCTGACATGACTAAAATGATCCACTCCATATCTTCCAATTATAATGAAAGAAAAATTGATGAATATTCTTCCACACAAATTTGCTTGTAGAAGTGCCAAATTTAATTTATAAGTAATGATTAGTTTTGAGCGAGCATGAGCGACACTGCTCGGCACTCACCTTAGCATCTCACTACTCGGGATGTTCGGCGAGCACCGAGCATTTTCGGGTTACTCGGGCAGGAGCTCGGGTCTCCGCCCTGCATGTTTGGCGCTATTTACAGAGCCAATGAACATGCAGGGATTGCCAGCCAGACACTGTAATGCCGCAGCCATGTTGGTTGTGGGCATTACAGTGATTGGCTGGCCGCACAGCGTCACCTCAAGTATTTAAAACCGGGCGCCACCTTCTTGGACACAGTCGCTCCGGATCAGACAGTGTAGGGAGAGTGCTGCTGAGCTAGGGAGAGATTTATACTGCGAAAAAGGTAGTGTAGGGTCTCTAAAGCCTGCCAAATCAAACAAACAGTCCTTCTGAGAACAAATATCCATCCCAGATATCAGCAGGCAGGCAGGTAGGCTGTATAGGAGACGCAGTGGTTATACCAACAAACACTGCATTACAGTCCTGTGTGCTGCTGCTGCTCAAATTGCTAGACTTAGCCCCAGGTCTCAGGGGCCAGGAAAAATCCTTTTTTTTTCATCTAAATCCTCTTTTGTTTTGTTTTTCCTCAGTCAGACTGTACAAATACCTGTCTTATTAACCTTTTGGTATTCCCCCCCCCAAAAAAAATGGAATGTGTCTGTGAGTGTTCAGACACAAATATATCTGTTTAAAAGAGTCTGGTTTCGGCCAGATAACTAGAACTGTGGTTTTGCAGTTCCACGGTTCAAATCTCTGTATTGTCCACTTTTCTGCCTTTTTTCCTTAAAAAAAACCAGTTTGAGTGTCTCGGAGACTGTTCAGACACAAATATAACTATTTAAAAAAGTCTGGTATACGCCAGGAAATTAGAACTGTGGTTTCCCTCTTCCACGGTTCAAATCTGGGTGTTATCCACCTTTTTGCCTTTTTTGCATAAAAAAAACAGTTTGAGTGTCTCGCTGACTGTTCAGACACAAATATATCTGTTTAAAAGATTCTGGTGTAGGCCAGAGAACTAGAACTCTGGTTTTCCTCTTCCACGGTTCAAATCTGGGTGTAATCCACGTTTTTGCCTTTTTTACATAAAAAAAACAGTTTGAATGTCTCGGTGACTGTTCAGACACAAATATATCTATTTAAAAAAGTCTGGTATACGCCAGGAAATTGGAACTGTGGTTTTCCTCTTCCACGGTTCAAATCTGGTTGTTATCCACCTTTTTGCCTTTTTTACATAAAATAAAGCAGTTTGAGTGTCTCGCTGACTGTTCAGACACAAATATATCTATTTAAAAGATTCTGGTGTAGGCTAGAGAACTAGAACTGTGGTTTTCCTCTTCCACGGTTCTAATCTCCTTTTTATTACACTTTTGCCATTGAAAATGCAAGTGTAAGCTATTTTACTTAATTTACAATGGGCAAGGCACGTGGCAAGGGACGTGGAACTGGATGTTCTGGTGATGGTACGTGCAGAGGACGGGGCCGTGGCCAAGGTGAAAATGTGCCACAACCAACAGCCACATCTTCTCGCTCCCAGTTCTTGACCGAATTACTAGGGAAGCACACAACAACACCACTATTGCGAACTGATCAGTGTGAACAGGTTATTAATTGGATAGCAGATAACACTTCCAGTTACCTGGGCACCGCCACCTCCGGTCTGTCTTCCACACGGTCAAGTCTTAGTAGCCGTGAGTCTCGACCGCATGCTCCTCCTCACCCTGATGCTCCTTCCTCCCACCATGCCGAGTGTCGTCAGACAGCAACTGATCCCACACTTGGACTCTCTGAAGAGCTGTTCACTGGTCCATTTCCATATTTGGGCCCTTCGCCTGCTGCGCTTGAAGTGGTGGAAGAGGAGATCCCATGTAGTGATGGCCAAATATTTGAACAGCCGCGGCCACAGGAAGGCGACGGGGGCAATTTGTCACAAGAGGTGGATGATGACGAAACACAATTGCCACGAAGTGCGGAGGAGGACCGTGGTGCAGAAGTGGAAGAGGAGGAGGTGGTGGATGATCTAGTAACTGACCCAACATGGCAGGAGGACACGCAGAGCGAGGCCAGCAGCACACAGGGAGAGGGAGGCAGAGTACCCCAACAGGCAGGAAGCAGCAGTGTGTTGGCTGCTGACAGAAGGTGGGCAACCGTTCCCCGTAACACCAACACGAGGGACGTTGCCAGTACAACCGGTAGGTCTTCCAGAGTCTGGAATTTTTTTAAAGACTCTGCTGATAACCCCAAATAGGCCATTTGTACCACCTGCCATGCCAGCATCAGCAGGGGTGACAAAACTACCAGACTGACCAACACCAGCATGATCAGGCACATGTCAGCAAAGCACCCAACTTTGTGGGGCAAACCCCAGGGTCCATGACCAGTGTCAGCGGGTGTCACCACTGCTTCTTCCGCTGTTGTGCGTGTAAGAGAACCCGCTGTTGTGCGTGCAAGGCAATCCCATGTCCATACTGCATGCAAAGATGCCCCCTCCTCTCAGTCTTCACTTGTTATGGCAGTTTCTAAAGAAACAGCATCAACGTCCACGTCCACGTCCCACCGCAGCATTCAATTGTCCATATCCCAGACCTTTGAACAAAAGCTCAAATTCGCAGCCAATGCCCCACAGGCCACAGTCCTAAATTCGCACATTTCATGACTGCTTGCATTGGAAATGCTGCTTTTTAAGCTGGTGGAGATGGAATCCTTACGCAACCATATGGCGGTGGTCATCCCTCGGTACTCGGTCCCCAGCCGACACTATTTTGCCCGGCATGCCATCCCTGCACTACACAAGCACGTGTCCCAAAACATCTGCCGTGCCCTCAACAACGCAGTTAATGGGAGAGTCCACCTGACAACGGACACGTGGACAAGTGCTTGTGGCCAGGGACAGTACATCTCCCTGATGGCACACTGGGTAAACATAGTGGAAGCCGGGACACAGTCGGACCTTGGGACAGAACACATCCTCCCCACACCAAGGATTGCGGGCCCTATGTCAGTCAGAGTTGCCCCCACAGTGTACAGCTCCTGTGCATCATCCTCCTCCTCCTCATGTTCATCCTCCAACTCAGATATCACCACATCAGCTACAAGCTGGAAGCACTGCAGTACTGCCTCAGCCAAGCGGCAACAGGCTGTGCTGAAACTCATGAGCTTAGGTGATAAACCTCACACTGCTTGTGAGTTGTGGACAGCTGTGAAAGAGCAGGCAGATCTGTGGCTGAGACCGCTTAACCTACATTCAGACATGTGTGACAATGGCCGTAACCTGATGGCAGCTCTGAAGCGAGGCGAGATCACACACGTACCATGCCTGGCTCATGTGCTTAACCTCATGGTTCAGCGGTTTCTTAAATTGTACCCCAAGTTGCCAGATCTGCTCGTCAAAGTACGCCGTCTTTCAGCTCATTTTCGCAAGTTGGCTACAGCTTCCGCCGCCCTTGCTGTGTTGCAGCAGCGTTTGCAGCTTCTGTCACAACGAATGGTGTGTGATGTCCCCACATGTTGGAACTCTACCCTCCACATGTTGCAAAGGATTTGTGAGCAGAAGAGAGCGGTTGTGGAGTACCAGCTGCAACAAGGCCATCGATATTCAAGTCAGACTCCACACATAAGACCTCAGGAGTGGACCTGGATGTCTGACATTTGTACCATCCTGACTAACTTTGAGGAGTCCGCCAAGATGGTGAGTGGTGATGACGCCATCATTAGCGTCAGCATTCCACTTGTCTGTCTTTTGCAATGCTCTCTGCAGAGAATTAAAGAGGAGGCATTACAGCCAGAGTATGATGAGATGGATCAAGAAGCCGTAGCGGGCGATTACACACAGCCCAGCCTCATCTCATACCAACGTGCATTGAGGGACAATGAGGGAGAGGAGGAGGAGGAAGAACAGGAGCTGGTATCATGCGCTGTAAACAATAGTACCTGTACAACTGTCATACCGTCGGTTCAGTGTGGGTGGCCTGAGGACAGGGGGGAGGAGGAGGAGGAGGAGAGCATGGTCTGTCGTCATCTTGGTGAGGACACGGAAGCCTTGCCCGTTACCAGTCTGGCACGCATGGCTGACTTTATGTTACGCTGCCTTAACTGTGACCCTCGCGTTGTCAAAATGTTGGGTGACAGTCATTACTGGTTGGTGACACTTTTAGACCCCCGCTACAAGGAGAACTTTCACTCTCTTATTCCTGAGATGGAGAGGTCTACAAAAATGGGGCAGTATCATAAGGCCCTTGCTGCAGAACTGTTAAAAAAATTCCCATCTGAACACGTTAGCGACAGAGGTCACAGTTCGTTGCCCAACCAAAGCGTACAGGTGAGAGAGACGCAACTCCAATCCAGCAGAGGGAGGGGAACACTGTCAACGTTCTGGGACAGTTTTCTGAGACCCACCCAGCTTACAGGTCCTGAGGCGCGGGGTACTCTCACAAGGAGTGGAAAGTTTCAAAAGATGGTGGGGGAGTACCTTGCCGACCGTTCCAGCATCCTCCGTGATTCCTCTGTGCCTTTTAATTATTGGGTATCCAAGCTGGACACTTGGAATGAACTCGCTCTGTACGCCTTGGAGGTCCTGGCCTACCCTGCCGCTAGCGTGTTATCAGAGCGTGTTTTTAGTGCCGCTGGGGAAATTATAACTGATAAGCGCACTCGCCTGTCAACTGAAAATGCTGACAAGCTGACCCTTATCAAAATGAACAAGGGCTGGATTTGGCCAGACTTCTCATCACCACCAAATGACAGCAGAGTAACATAAAGTCATATCCACCGTACTATTTCGGGAGGTGTATTCCCATGCACCGCTTCACACCCACACATGGGTATACGCTTCCTCATTTCGACTGTTTTTTGCTCTTCTCCTTATCTTCAGCATCCACCACCACAATACCACGAGGGTGACCGTGGTCCGTGTTGCCAGCATTGCAAGTTCCTCCTTCCTAATTTTTGGCAGCTTTTGCTTGGAAAGCATAGGCAAAGACTGTGAGAGACCCACTCCCCAATAATGGGAATAATGTTTTTAATATGCTGTACTGCATGGCTCTTGTAAGGGGCATTGCAAGTTCCTCCGTCCTAATTTTTGGCAGGATTTGCTTGGAAAGCATAGGCAAAGACTATGGGAGACCCACTCCCCATTAATGGGAATAATGTTTTTAATATGCTGTACTGCATGGCTCTTGTAAGGGGCATTGCAAGTTCCTCCATCCTAAATTTTGGCAGCTTTTGCTTGGAAGGCATAGGCAAACACTATGGGAGACCCACTCCCCAATAATGGGAATAATGTTTTTAATATGCTGTACTGCATGGCTCTTGTAAGGGGCATTAAAATCGTCTTGTTAAGCTACTGTGATCTCCACGTCTCTACCAAGGGTCATTGATATTGTCTTTTTATTCCGCTGGGACCTCCACGACTCTTCCAAGGGGCATTGATATTGTTTTTTTATTCCACTGCGACCTCCACCACTCTTCCAAGGGCCATTAAAACTGTCTTGTTAAGCTACTGTGACCTCCACGTCTCTTCCACGGAGCATTGATATTGTCTTTTTATTCCACTGTAACCTCCACCACTCTACCAAGGGGCATTAAAACCATCTTGTTAAGCTACTGTGACCTCCACGTCACTTCCAAGGGGCATTAAAACCATCTTGTTTAACCACTCTGAACTCCACAGCTCTTCCAAGGGACATTGAAATGTTGTTTTTAATTACCTCTAACCTCCATGACTCTTCCAACGGGCATTGCATTTCCTCCTAATTTTAGTCAGCTTTTGCTTTTCAATGCAAAATCGAACACTAAGGAAGACCCACTCCCCAATAATGGGTAGAAGGTTTCAGTACGCTGTAATCCACGTCTGTTTCAAGGGCCATTGCAGTTCCTCATAATTTTTGGAAAGCCTTCCGTTCACTGCTTAGGCCAACAGTGTACAAGAGACCCAGTTGCTATAAATGGAAAAAACAGTTTAGTTAAGGCCCTCTGACCTCCATGTCACTTCCAAGGGGCATTGGAGTGCCTCGAAATTTTTGGTAGGCATTGCACTCACTGTATGCCCTATAACTGTGCAGCCGAACCGCTCCTTTTGGTACAGAAACATATCCTACAAGACATGTGTGGTTGACTGGCCTGATATTGCTGTGAATGGTCCCTGTTCCTCCTGCTCTTTCTCTTTTGCCACCACCTCATCCATCATTCATCACCTGAAGCTTTGTTTTAACAGGAGTCATAGAACTGGGATAGTAGCAGGAAAACATCCAGCAATCCTCGGAGGAGGTAGGATATGCGCCAAAACGCTGACCTCCTCAGGTCTAGCCGCTACTGCATACATGCGCTTGCATTCCAAGGTAAGGAGATGGATGGCCTCATGAACATGAATAATTTACTCATTGTGTAGGAGGATGTCCACTGCTGCTGTCTACCTTCTGAACTTTGTTTTTTTTTACTAAGAGAAAAACAGAGTCATCATGGTTTTTTAGAAAGAGACACATATTTTATTAACAATCAGTTAAGACAAATCTTATAATCAGAAAAACAAAAGAAAATTGATAAAGAACAAGTGAAAAGGCAAGGTGGACAATGAATTATCCACATAAGCCCAAACGGACCTGCCCCAATATTAGATGCTATAATCAAAAGTAAGCACAACTCTTGTAGCTAAAAATAAGAGGGGATTTCTCCACGAGAAAATGGAAAACCCGCTGCACCTAGAATTTCCAACCAATACGATTAAAATAGCATAAATGATGGACCAATAATTTATCTCAATGGAATAACAAGATTGAGGGACTGTCATTAAATTTAAACGCCTAGTGGCGCCCTATAGTATAATGAAAAACAGGCATCAAAGACAGACCCATCAATTAAGGTGCAGCGTGCATATTAATGTAAACTGTAGAGTTGGACAAATAGAAAAGCATCTCCACATATTTCCTCCCATCCCCCAAACGCCCACTCCTACAAAATAAAAGGAGGGGAGGGTGACCTCTTAGACATTTCAACATAAAG
The DNA here is from genome assembly GCF_046119375.1 of Phyllobates terribilis. Taxonomy (NCBI): domain Eukaryota; kingdom Metazoa; phylum Chordata; class Amphibia; order Anura; family Dendrobatidae; genus Phyllobates; species Phyllobates terribilis. Next base: position 223,401,154 of record NW_027362773.1, on the reverse strand, counting down.
TGCCATAAAGGGCATGACACTCAAATAAACAATGGGGGAGATGTTACTCTTACCAGGGGTGGTGGTGGTGGTGGGCAGTCAAATGGGCTTTGGGACAAATAGTACGTCCCCCGACGCGCGTTTTGCGGCGATTACGGCCGCTTTCTCAAGGGGCCGTAACTTGTGTTGAAGCCTGATTGACCCAGGACCCGCAATCCTCTATGTCTGGAGGACGTGTTGCATCCCAGTGTCCAACTGTGTCCCGGCTTCCACAATATTAACCCAGTGTGAAGGCATCAGTGAGATGGACCATCCCTGGCCACATTCACTTGTCCACATGTTTGTGGTTAGGCTGTCCTTCCCACTAAATGCACTTGGGAGGTCACAGGTAATGTTTTGGCATGCACGCTTGTGTGGACAAATAGGGGCTGCTGGGGACCGTTTATTGACCCCCGGCCGCTCCCAGGCAGCTGGGGATTATGTGTGGGCACCCGGCCACGGGGTGGCTGGGGACCGAGTATGGACACCCGGCCGCCGGGCGACTGGAGACTGAGAGCCATGACGTGGTGGCCAAATTCCGCCTCCACATGCCTAAAAGGCCCAATTTCAAGTGCAAGCAAGCAGTATGGTATTGCAGCCTGGGGGTGGGTAGGTGGCAGGCTGCATACTTGCGCTTGCATTGCAAGGAATGGGGGAGGTACAATTGAACAATGCCCTGGGACAAGGACTTGAATGGGGATAGTTGCAAGTCTGCAATGACAGGTACAGGGCGGGAAGCATCTTCGCATGTGCCATGAACAGAGGGTTGGCGTGCACACACTACAGCGGAATAGGTGGTCCTTCCCACTAAATGCACTGAGGAGGGCACAAGTAATGTTTTGGTGTGCGCGCTTGTGTATAAGGCGCCCTGGGACAAATAGGGGCGGCTGGGGACCGAGTATGGAGACCAGGCCGCCCCCTGGTGGCTGGGGACTGAGTATGGATACCAGGCCGCTGACGCAGCCATGACATGGTGGCCGGCATCTGCCTCCACAAGCCTTAAAGGCCTAATTTCAAGTGCAAGCAAGCTATCAGTATGGTATTGCAGCCTGGGTGTGGGTGGGTGGCAGGCTGCACACTTACGCCTGCATTCCAAGAAAACAAAGCAGATGCTAACTTCTATCATCATCATCATGCTCCTCACCTTGGCACTCTCAACTCCCCTGATGGAGAAGCCAGGGCCTACCGGAGGAGTCTGGTTGTCTGGTGGGCTCGTCCAATGCTGCCCTAAAGCAGGCCAGGCTAAGAAAAGAGTGGGGAAGGTTACCGGGACAAATAGTGGCAGCTGGGGACTGAGTATGGAGACCTCGTTGCTGAAGCAGCCATGAGGTAGTGGCCAGCTTCGGCCTCCTCCAAACTAAAATGCCCCATTTTAAGTGCAAGCTAGCAGTATAGTATTGCAGCCTGCGGGTGGGAGGGTTGTTGGCTGCATATTTGCGCTTGCATTGCAAGGAATGGGGAAGATACAATTGAACACTGCCCTGGGACAAGGACTTGCACGGGGATAGTTGCAAGTCTGCATCTTCTGATGCGGCAAGGATCATTTCTGATGGGCACACTTTTAGGCAGTGACCTGGGTATCAGAGATGCTTCCAGGGATCTTCCCCATGCTGTTCCCATGTCTTTTCAGCACTGTATGCATGTGTCACACAGCACATGGCCAGATAAGGTTGTAAAATGTTAAAATGACATTTCCCGGTGAATGCATTTGTCACGGTTGAAAGCAATACAAAAGTGCAAAAACGCATAAAAAATGCTACTTGTGAACATAGCCCAAGGTGTGGAGGAGTATTTTTTTTTTGGTTATTTATTTTACCTTATACACAAGTCTTTACCCTGGAAAGGATGCTCCTTAACATATTTCACAGGAAAACAGTTTCAGTTTTGTTTTTGAACGTTTTATTGTGAGCCCGTAGAAGTGGCTTAATACTTCTGACCACGTTGTTGACAGCAGTGACCTGGGGGTCAGAAATGCTTCCTGGGGCGATCCCCATGCTGTCCCCTTGTCATTTGAGCAATGTCACTATCGTTGTGGGCACTTTTTAGGCTTTCTACAGACTGCCGGGGATGCCGCCGCAAAAATGCTTGGGTCTCCCATAGACTAACATTGGGCTCGTTGCTCGGGTCGAGCACCCGTGTATCACGGTAAGCTCGGCCCAAGCTTCGAGAACCCGAGCATTTTAGTGCTCGCACAACACTGGTAATGATGATCGAGCACTAAAATGCTTTGCTTGCATGCTCGGTACTCATATCGAGCAGGTCGGACAATCAGACGGGCTCGACTCGAGTAATGAGTATAATAGAAGTGAATGGGAAACACAAGCATTTTTCCGGAAGACACTAAACGGAGGCCTGGGGGGGCATGAAAATCGCTAAAATGGATGGAAACAGTGCTTGAATAGAAGGGGAACAGCATGAAGAAGACGCCTGGATGAATCTCTGACTCTCAGGTTGCTGCAGGGAACAATGTTGTCAGAGTATTACTTGACTTTTACGGACTGACACTAAAACATACAAAACCAAAGATAAAATGGATTTTACAGGAAAAAATGTTAGGAAACATTCTCTCCTGTATAATGACTTGTATATAAGGCAAAATTAAAAAGAAAATTAATAAACGCCTTCTCCACCCCTTAATAACCGGGTCATATCTAACTGTATTTTCACGTCTCCTATGGCTACAGTAGATTACATAGTAAAGGGAGAAATAAAACTACATCCACCGGTAGTCACCAGTAAATTTAATTTTATTATTTTAATACCTTATCTGGGCATGTGGTGTGTGTGACATGGTCAGACACATCCTGTTTAATTTATGAAGGAGGGACTCTGAAACTCATAAAGCCTATGCAGACAATGTAAGAACTGCCAAAAATTAGAAGGAAGAGGGACTCCCATACACCCTGTACTAGACATAAAGGTGGGCCTCATACATATTCTGTTAAAATTATTAGATAGTGGGACTCAGACTCATAAAGTGATACACTATGTGCAAGGGTTGCCAGCATTTTAGAACAAAGGACTGCAATACACCCTGGAAGACATGTAGAGGAGGGTCTCAGAAAACATTTTTTTCCCATATTTACGGAGAGGAACTCCTACACTGGTAAAGCCTATGCACTAAGTGGAAGGGCTGACAAAAATTAGATGGAGTGACTGTAATACTGTTATGATCTGCAATAAGAACTAAGGAAAGATAGGGGAAGGCTGTCCCTACAGTAAGACTAAGCTGAATCCCTACGATGTAGCGTGCTGCGTGTTCCTAGTGAACAGACCCGCCTTCGTCCTAGGCTAGTTTGAACGAAGACCTATAGAATTAAGGGAGGGGTCTCTAAAAGAATTAAGGACTGGGACAAAAATGGGACACCTCCTAAACAGAAATTGTTGTAGAACACAAAAGACAAACTGACAAAAGTACTAGAGGTCCGAGAGGACCAAGCAAACTGACAGAGATAGGCACCGAAGCACCAGGCTAGCAAAACAGTCAAACAGCACTGAAGTCCAGGAAAGCCAGAAGGGCGGAGCTGGAATATATAGGCAGATGGTCACGTGACAGCAAAACACAAGATAGAAAAAACTAACAGGAGGGTTCTAACAGTACCCTCTCTTTTATGAGGATCCTCCAGATCCTCCAGGCCCAGGCCTATCCGGAAACTTCCTGTGGAACGCTTTGACAAGCCTAGGAGAAGAGACATCATCCGTCCTTACCCAGGAGTTGTCTTCAGGACCGAAACCCTTCCAGGAGACCAGATACTGTAATCTTCCTCTATGCCATCTAGAATTCAAGATACGCGAAATTTCATATTCGCCGTCTTAAACCACAGGAGGAACAGTGACAGTGACGTCTCTATCAGATACGTCAGCCTTTTTAAACAAGGAAACATGAAACACAGGATTAATCTTCCAGGAAGTAAGGACATCCAACCTAACAGCAGACTGGTTAACAACCTGAAGCACTTTAAATGGACCCACAAACTTAGGTCCCAGTTTTTTAGAGGGAATCCTCAACCGCAGGTTCTTCGAGGACAACCAAACCATGTCACCCACAGTAAACAAAACCTCTTTACGTTTCCTGTCAAAATACTTCTTGGACTTTTTGTTAGCCTCTTGAAGGTTACAACGTACATTAGTCCAAACTCTCTCCAAATCACCGGAAAAATTCTCCTCCTCCAACACCGCCGACCCCAATTTGGAGAGTGAACCAAAAGACGGATTTCTCCCAGTACAACAAAAAAAAGGAGAACACCCAGCAGAGGAGGATGTATGATTGTTAAGAGCAAATTCTGCGAGAGGCAGAAACTCTGACCACACCTCTTGATTCACCACAACAAAACAATTCAAAAACTGCTCAACATCCTGGTTCTTTCTTTCAGTCTGTCCATTAGACTCTGGATGATAACCAGACGAAAATGACAAATGGACTCCCAACCTGTCACAAAAAGCACGCCAAAAGCGAGCCACAAACTGAGGTCCTCTATCAGAAACAATATCCGTGGGAATGCCATGGAGCTTGACAATCTCCTTAACAAACGCCTTATCGTTTGCTGCTACAAAGGCAAATAAAATAATGGGATGCATTAAAAGAGGCATAGATGCTCATGAGGAGAACATAATTTTACCTCTATACAAGTCATTAGTGCGACCACACTTAGAATAATGTGTACAGTTCTGGTCTCCGGTGTATAAGAAAGACATAGTTGAACTAGAGCGGGTGCAGAGAAGAGCGACCAAGGTTATTAGAGGACTGGGGGGTCTGCAATACCAAGACAGGTTATTACACTTGGGGTTATTTACTGTGGAAAAAAGAAGGCTTAGGGGTGATCTTATTACTATGTACAAGTATATGAGGGGAGAGTACAAAGACCTCTCTACTGATCTTTTTACTCTGAGGCCTGAGACGGGGACAAAGGGGCATCTTCTACGTCTGGAGGAAAGAAGGTTTAATCATAATCACAGATGGGGATTCTTTACTGTAAGAGCAGTGAGACTGTGGAACTCTCTGCCGCATGATGTTGTAATGAGTGATTCACTACTAACATTTAAGAAGGGCATGGATGCCTTTCTTGAAAAGTATAATATTACAGGTTATAAATACTAGAATCCTTGATAGGGCGTTGATCCAGGGAACTAGTCTGATTGTCGTATGGAGTCGGGAAGGAATTTTTTTCCCCAATGTGGAGCTTAGTGTTTGCCACATGGGGTTTTTTTGCCTTTCTCTGGATCAACATGTTAGGCTATGGGTTGAACTAGATGGACTTAGTCTTCCTTCAATCTTAAAAAAAAAAACTATGAGTGTCTTGGCGCAGGGCAACTTAATGAATGGAACCAAATGACACTTCTTACTAAAACGGTCCATGACCACCCAGATGACAGTAAAACCCTCGGACACAAGAAGATCAGTAATAAAATCCATAGTGAGATGCGTCCAAGGCACACTAGGAACCTCCAGAGGGCAAAGCAACCCCGCAGAAGGAGTATGTGAAGCCTTTGACCTAGCGCACACAGTACACTGACGCACCCACTTGATGACTTCCTTCTGCCATCCAGGCCACCAAAAACTGCGACTTATCAGTCTCTTAGTCTCTGAAATTCCTGGATGACCTGCCAACAGAGACTCATGACACTCCACAAACAAATCTCTCCTAAAGGCTCTAGGCACGAACAACTTCCCATGGGGAGTGTTAGATGGAGCATCATCTTGAGCTTTCAGAATCCCATTCTCCAAAACGGAGTCCAAAGCCGCCACCACAACTCCTTTCTGTAAAATGCCCACCTCCTCCTCGGCACCGACCGTAGGAGAGAAGCTGCGAGATAAAGCATTGGCTTTAACATTCTTAGTACCAGGGATATAAGTAACATAAAAGTGAAACCGAGAAAAAAAAAGTGCCCGCCTAGCTTGACGGGCATTCAAGCGCTTGGCAGCATCCAGATAGATCAAATTCTTATGATCTGTGAAAACCTGAATAGGAAATCTAGCGCCTTCCAAAAAATTACGCCAATGTTCAAACGCGAGTTTAATAGCCAGCAACTCCCGATTTCCAACATCATAATTCAGTTCGGTTTCCGAAAATTTTTTTCGAAAAGAAGGCACAAAGATGTACTCCACCCTTGTTCTCCTGAGACAAAACTGCTCGGACCCCCACCGATGAAGCATCGACCTCGACCAAAAAAGGCTGCATAAGGATAGGGGCAGAACTGAACCTCTCTTTGAGATACTCAAACGCTTCAATGGCCTCAGTAGTCCACTGGGCAGTATTCGCACCTTTCCTGGTGAGATCGGTTAGAGGTTTAACAATTACAGAAAAATTCTTAATGAATTTCCTGTAATAATTGGCAAAACCCAAAAATCTCTGTATAGATTTCAAACCAAGAGGCCTAGGCCATTCCTGCACAGCCTGATCCTTCACAGGGTCCATCTCAAAGCCCTCGCTGGAGACAATGTAGCCCAAAAAACTAATTTTATGCAAAGCGGACTCACATTGCTCCAGCTTAGCAAAGAGTGAATTATCACTCAATAACTGCAAAACTTCACATACACTCTGCCAATGGGACTCCAGATCTGGCGAATAAATCAAAATGTTATCCAAATACACAACCACATTCTTACCAATCAGTAGTGTTGAGCCACCCCCGTAGTGTTCGAGTTCGGTTCGGTTCGTCGAACACCCTTGTGTTCGCCGAACTGTTCGTCGAACTGTTCGTTGAACACCTTCGAACACCGTTAAAACCAATGGCAGGCAAACAAAAACACATAGAAACACATAGAAAACACCTTCAAAGGTGTCCAAAAGCTGACAAACTGCTCAGAAGACACAACTAACACATGGAAAAGTGACAAGTACATATAGTCATGCGAAAAGAAAAGAGGTGGAGGAGTAAAAGGAGGGGGGACACAGATATAGGCATGTCATGCCCTTCTAAAATCCAAAAAGTGAGAAGCCGACACGGCCAGTCCATTCTTGCCCGTGCCACCTCCATGTCGCCGGGTTTGTGCCAGAGCCACGGTGGACCCTGACGGCCAGCCCCCCTCTCCCAATACTGGTGCCTGTGCGCTGGTGGGTCGAGCGAGCCCCCTGTGGTGGAGGCAGCTCTAAGCTTTTTAATTTAAATTGTCTCTCTAATTTGAATGAATACACTTTAAATCCTTTTGCAAGGATCTATTGAAGGGTAAGTCTCATGCCAGCAGCGGCGTAATTCCAGCTCCAGTAGCGTCCACTAAAGCTGCTGCAGTTAAAAAGCTTTTATAAGGATCGAGCTCGGCGGTCCACCGCAAGGCGTCCTACCGCCAGTCCCAGCCCCTATGCCTTGGGGTGCCTCCTGATTCTCTTCACTGAGTATCCCGTGGTCCCGAAGCATTTCCTTTGAAAAAATTAAGTGTCCAAACTACAGGTGGTGTAGCTTGCTTAACAGCCGGGATAATCCGCTGACTAGCAGACACTGCTACTAGGCACAAAGTATTTCCTGGGCTAGATGCAGTTAAAAAATTGTAATTAGATACTCTCGTTGGATGCTGAGAAAGCATTCCATAGAGTCTCCTGGCACACCATATATTATTCTCTTAAAAAGCTTGGGGTAGGGGTCTAGGGGACCCTTTTATAGCCAAAATCACGGCCCTGTATCGCAATGCGTCACCTAGGCTGAAGATAAATGGAACTGTAGCACCCCGAGGGCTCGGTTGCTGCAGAGGTATTGCACCTCACCCAGAGGTGTGATATCTCACTCTCAGGTAAGGATGGAGTGTGGATCAGGACCCCGACACCTGCATGCATTACACCACATTGCCGTGGGGCAGGGCGACCAATATGCCTCTGAGATGGGCACGACAGTCCCTGTCCCTTGCTGGAGTGGGGGGAGGGAACACTGAGGAAGGGGAACCCTGTAGTGCAGGATCAGGGAGGAAGCAGTTCCTGGGTGCATTGAGAAGGGAGTATAAAAGGTGGGCACCATCTTAGTTCAGTGCAGGGAAGTCTGAGCAGAAGTGACAGGGAGCAGGGGCTCTGCATGAGCTCTGCTCCAGAGGTGAGCCTAGTAACAGAGGCCCAGGCCTGGAAGAGGGAGAAGGAAGGAAGAGGAGCGGAGAAGGCTCCAGGAACGAGGAACGAAGGGATCCCAGGGGTGTGGACGGGCGAGTCGCCACCGCACGCCCGAATCCACCTGCGTGGAGGGGCCAGGCCAAAGGGGGAGACCGGTTCCCGAAACTAGTGGAGGCGGGAAACGACCCTCAGCTAGAAACCGGAGGCTGTGACATTTTATGTGGCGCAGCCCCTCGCTACACCCGCTAGGAGGGCAGCACATAGGGTCAGGGAAACTGGCGCCAAGTTTACCAAGAGGAGGCCCGAGGCAGCCGGACAGAAGGGTTGGTAAGAAAGGCCAGACAAAGGACACACAAAGGGGGTCCTGTGAAGCACTCCAAAGTTATCTGGGAGTTGTCTGAGCCCCTCACCTGGTGAGCACAGTACGACGTGGGCAGCTGTTACCTGCAGAAGTGGTCTGGATAATAAGAACTGTGAGTAAAGGCCCTGGACTGCATCACTGACGCCGTGTCATTACTGCTGCTGCCCTGCACCATCACCCCCATCCTCCGCATACACTGCCCTGAGGCTATACTCCTCCCGTGGGGAGTTATGCTACACTCTGCTGCACCCACAACACCAGCCTCAGCGGTCTGCCCTGCAGCGGCTGTTCACTCTGACCGCAATCCACGGGTGGCGTAGTCGGACATTTAAACATCAAAACCACATAAATAGTTCCGCCACTGGTTTGACCGACCTGAACCACGGAACTGGGTGGCCGCCACGGAGACTACAACCACCAGCATCCACCAAAAAGGGTACGGCTCCGGATGTCCCAAGGCCCAGGGGGCGCGTCACAACATTTTCATCACCTTTCATAATCACCAATGGGACAAGGCAGGGATGTCCTCTGTCCCCTCTCTTATACATCCTAGTGACGGAGCACCTGCTCTCATCAATTCACCATAACCCCAATATTAGGTGGATTGAGGTGGGAGGCACCGAGTACAAGTGCTCTCTATTTGCTGATGATGTCCTAGTATATATCACTCAATCACATATATCCATCCCTGCTGTTATGGCTGAAATAGATCACTTTGTTACATGGTCAAATTTTAAAATCAATACAGCGAAGTCTGAGGCCCTCGATGTCTCCCTCCTCAAATGCATACAGGATTCCATCCAGTCCAACTTTCCCTTTGCCTGGCCCTCACAGGGTATCACATTCTTAGGAATTCCTATTCATAGAGACCTCTCCCGTCTATGTTATCTTAATTTTGGGCCCTTTATTGAACAACTCCACTTAAGAAGGCTGTCCCACATTATTAAGCAGCCTACATTTTCTGCCAAAATGGGAAAGAAAAAGGATGTGTCGGCTGCTGAGAAGCAAAAAATTGTGGAGTGTTTAGGTCAAGGCATGACTACAATCAACATTGTGCGATGATCAGGATGAAGTGTCTTGGCAATCAAGAAGTATGTAGCTGATTCACAGTACACACGTGTGCGTGCTGATAAGGGCAAATTGAGGACTCTTTCCTACAGGCAATTACGTCAGGTTAAAAGAGCAGCGGCAAAAATGCCTTGTCATAGCAGCAGACAAGTTTTTGAAGCTGCTGGTGCCTCCAACGTCCCCCGAACAACAAGATGCTGGGTCCTTCAGAGGTTTGCAGCTGTGCGTACGCCATCCTGTCGACCTCCTCTTTCCACTGCACACAAGCAGAAACGGCTCCAGTGGGCCAAACATTACATGAAGACTGATTTCAAAACTGTTTTGTTCATGGATGAGTGCCGTGCAACACTCGATGGTCCAGATGGATGGAGTGGAGTATGGCTGGTTGATGGACACCCCACGCAAACACGGCTACAGCGCCAACAAGGAGGAGGTGGAGTAATGTTTTGGGCTGGAATCATGGGGAGAGAGATTGTCAGCCCCTTTAGGATCCCTGAAGGGGTAAAGATGAACTCCATAATGTATGTGGAGTTTCTCAAACAGCACTTCCTGCCATGGTTCAAGAAGAAGAACCGTGTATTCCACAGCAAGATCATTTTCATGCATGATAATGCACCGTCTCATGCTGCACATAACACATCTGCATCTCTGGCTGATATGGGCATAAAAGAAGACAAACTTATGGTGTGACCCCCATGCTCCCCTGACCTCTACCCCATTCAGAACCTCTGGAGCATCATCAAAAGGAGTGTCTATGATGGCGGGAGGCAGTTCACATCTAAGCAACAGCTCTGGGAGGGTATTCTGTCCTCATGCAAAACAATTGAAGCAGAAACCATCCAAAACCTGACAAATTCAATGGACGAGAGAGTTCAGAAGCTCCTTTCGAACAAGGGGTCCTATGTGCAAATGTAACATCACCTAGAATAAAGTTTTGAGATGAAAACTGTTTGATTTCAGTTTCTAATAACCTGCTAATGCTTATAATTTCAAAAATGACCATTTTTTTGGTCTTTATTAAAATGAAAAGGTTGATCGAAGAGTGTGGGGGATCTAAGAGTGTGTCAACCCAGTAGTCATGATTACTTCGAATTCTGACAATCTGAGGGTCATGTTGCAGGTAGCGCAGCAAGAAGGCACTTATGTGTCTTGCGCATCTCGGAGCCCCAAAATTATTTTCCGGGCTAGATGAAGCTAAAAATTATTATTCATTTTAAATCTGGTGGAGCTTAGTATAGATGGCCTAATAGAATCAGTACTGCACACTGCTACAAAGCCCAAATTATTTTCCAGCCAAGATGCAGATAAACATGATTAGTAATTTTAAATCTGGTGGAGCTTAGTATAGATGGCCTAATAGAATCAGTACTGCACACTGCTACAAAGCCAAGTTATTTTCCAGCCAAGATACAGATAAACATGGTTAGTAATTTTAAATCTGGTGGAGCTTAGTACAGATGGCCTAATAGAATCAGTGCTGCACACTGCTACAAAGCCCAAATTATTTTCCAGCCAAGATACAGATAAACATGATTAGTAATTTTAAATCTGGTGGAGCTTAGTATAGATGGCCTAATAGAATCAGTACTGCACACTGCTACAAAGCCCAAATTATTTTCCAGCCAAGATGCAGATAAACATGATTAGTAATTTTAAATCTGGTGGAGCTTAGTATAGATGGCCTAATAGAATCAGTACTGCACACTGCTACAAAGCCAAGTTATTTTCCAGCCAAGATACAGATAAACATGGTTAGTAATTTTAAATCTGGTGGAGCTTAGTACAGATGGCCTAATAGAATCAGTGCTGCACACTGCTACAAAGCCCAAATTATTTTCCAGCCAAGATACAGATAAACATGATTAGTAATTTTAAATCTGGCGGAGCTTAGTATAGATGGCCTAATAGAATCAGTACTGGACACTGCTACAAAGCCCAAATTATTTTCCAGCCAAGATACAGATAAACATGATTAGTAATTTTAAATCTGGTGGAGCTTAGTATAGATGGCCTAATAGAATCAGTACTGTACACTGCTACAAAGCCCAAATTATTTTCCTGCCAAGATACAGATAAACATGATTATTAATTTGAAAGCTTCAAACGGTTGGTGAGGTGATTTTAACCAATCATCAAGCTTTTACTCTCCCCAGGATGACACAGGGGTAGAAAAGTCGTTTCGGATCCATGATTTGTTCATCTTTATGAACGTGAGTCTGTCTACATTATCAGTGGAGAGCCGCGTGCGCTTATCTGTCAGCACACCACCAGCAGCGCTGAACACACGTTCAGACAGAACGCTGGCTGCGGGGCATGACAAGATCTCCAAGGCGTAAGTGGCGAGCTCCGGCCATTTATCCAGATTGGAAGCCCAAAAAGAGCAAGGGTCCAGTGACACAGTCATGGCTTCAATGTTTACTTGGAGATACTCCTGTACCATCGTCTCTAGGCGTTGACTATGTGTCAGACTTCTTGTCTCCTGTGGCCTTGCAAAGGATGGGCTAAAAAAGTGGTGAAATGATTCCGCAAAATTGATGTTACCAGCAGATACTGTGTTTCTGTTACGGTTTGAGTGCTGAACACTCGACGGTCCCACGGTTGGCAAGTTGGAACTGTGAGATTCACTACGTGCACAACTGGTGTTTTGTGGAAAAGCACATGTAAGATTCTGCAACAGTCTCTGCTGATACTCCTGCATGCGTGCATCCCTTCTATGGCAGGAATAATATCTGCAAATTGACTTTTGTACCAGGGATCTAACAGTGTGGCAACCCAGTAGTCAGGATTATGTCAAATTCTCACAATTCGAGGGTCATGTTGCAGGTAGTGCAGCAAGAAGGCACTCATGTGTCTTGCGCATCCAGGAGCACCAAGTCCCTGTTGTGTTGGTGGCAAGGTAACAATCATGCTTCCTTCCTCTGTCCTCTCCCCCCAACCTCGCACAACAGAAATGTGATCAAGGTTCTCCCTCATCTGATGAGTCTTCCATCAGTTCGTCCTCCACTTCTTCCTGGGCTCCTGCACCTTCCTCACTAGTTTGGCTGCTACCATGCGCCCTGGTAAAACCATCTCCCCCACCCTCACATGCCTGCCGCCTTGGTGCTGCCGACCGTCTGGACCCTGCAGATGTTAGCCCTTCCGCATACAACTCCTCCTCCTCTACTTCCTCCACCTCATCTTGTGACACCACCTGACTCCGAATTCTGTTTAACATGTGCTCCAGAATGTAAATCACCGGAATAGTCATGCTGATAATGGCATCGTCAGCACTAAACATCTTCGTCGCCATTTCAAAACTGTGCAGAAGGGTGCATAGGTCCCTGATCTGAGACCACTCCTCCAGCGTGATTTGCCCCACCTCTGGATCTCATTGGCCCAGGCTATATGTCAGAACGTATTGCACCAGGGCTTGTCGGTGCTGCCACAGTCGCTGCAACATGTGCAGAGTTGAATTCCACCGGGTAGGCACATCGCATTTTAGCCGGTGAAGTGGCAGGCCCAACGACTTCAGTAGAGATCTAAATCGCTGAGCTGCGGGATGCGAACGGCGGAAGAGAGCACACAGCGACCTTGCCCTCTGCAGAAGGCCATCTAGTCCGGGATAGTGGGCTAAAAATTGCTGGACAACCTGGTTCAACACGTGAGCCATACAAGGCACGTGTGTGACATTGCCCCGGCGAAGGGCCGCACCCAGGTTTGCAGCATTGTCGCACACGGCCTTCCCTGGTTTCAGGTCCAGTGGAGACAACCATTCATGAAATTGGTTCTCCAGAGCTGACCACAACTCCTCAGCTGTGTGACTCACATTTCCCAGACATTTCAAAGTAAAAACCGCCTGATGCCGTTGAGCCCTACTGTCAGCATAGTAAGGAGGTGTGCAGGATCCCTTCTGCGCAGTTAGAGAGCTTGTGGCATGACCAGACAGGCTTTGGGTGCAGGTGGAGGACCGAGAGGAGGTTGAGGAGGCAGAAGCAGTGGAGGAACTTTGAGATAAAGAGTATTGACGCACAACTCGTGGGGACGTCAAGACTTGGACAGCAGCCCCTTGTCCTGCTGTCACCATAGTTACCCAGTGCCCAGTCAGCGACATGTAACGCCCCTCTCCATGCCTACTCGTCCAAGTGTCTGTGGTGAAATGCACCCTGTCACACACAGAGTTTCTCAAAGAAGCGGTGATGTTGTGTGCGACATGCTGGTGGAGCGCAGGCACACCTTTCTTTGAGAAGTAGTGCCGACTGGGCATCTGGTACTGGGGCACTGCGACGGACATAAGGTCTCGAAAATCCTCTGTGTCCACCAGGCGGAAAGGCAGCATTTCTGTAGCCAAGAGCTTGCAGATGGTGAAATTCAACCTCTTAGCTTTCTCATGGCTAGGAGGAAATGGTCTTTTACTTGTTCACATCTGAGGGACCGAGGGCTGGCTGTTGTGCTTAGATGGCGTTGATAAGGGTGTCCCCGGCAAACTGCCGGTCTGTGAGGAAGATGCAGGCGGACATGTTAGGTTGCCTTGATCCAAAGGTGGTGCTATCGATGTCGGACAGCGCTCAACACCAGCTGGTGTTACCACCTCCAAAGAAAATGATGACCTGCCAATCACGCTGGTTGTTGCGGGTAAAGAGGTGGCAGGTCTGCGTCCCAAAACAGGTGTGACTGCTGTACCCCCAGTCACAGAGGATGAAGAGGCCGCAGATGCAGAAGATGGGGAAGATGGTGGTTGGCCCGGCCGGCTAGGCCGCATTGTAGCACAGTGAACTTCCCACTGCAACTTATGCTTCATGTCCATGTGCCGGTTCATACATGAAGTACTCAAACTATGTATTTTTTGGCCTCTACTTAGCTTTTGTTGACAAATGTTACAGATAACACGAGTTGGGTCATCTTTATCGATCTGAAAAAATGCCCAGGCTATGCAAGGCTTAGCACCCATGCGACCTGAAGAGCCACCACGACTTGTGGTCAGAGGCAGAGTTGTGTTTGAGGATGCAGTTGTTGACGTGTCTCTGTCCGGGAAGGCGCAACCTGACCTCGTCGTCACTAGCATCCTCCTCCACCTCCTCTGCTGGCCTCATCTCTTGGCTGACTGTGGGTTGACAGTAAGCGGGATCTCCAACCTCATCATCATCACCCTGTGTGTTATCACACCCATCGTCCTCAGAGCCAACCTGTTCCTGCCCTGACAAAAAACTAAAGTAGTCGCTCCAATCAGGTATTTGAGTCTCATCATCGTCTTCCTCATTGTCTCCACCAACAGGAGTTACAGTTTGGGAATGAGGGTCTACATTATGTTCAGAACCTTCTGCGTCCGGTCCTGGATCCGACTCATAAAGGTTCTGAGCATCAGTGCAGATCATTTTCTCGTCTGGATTCACAAAAGCGCTGGAGCCGACCTCTGATTCCCAGGCTATCGTATGAGTAAACAGCTCTGCAGACTCAACCATCTGTTCTACCTCATACTCAGATGGGCAGCTGGAGATTTGGGAGCTGTGAGGAAGCAAGTGCGATTGGGGTGACACCTCTGAGGACTGGAGTATTTGTGATATTGAAGTTGATATGGAGGAGAGCCCACTTAAAGGAGCACTTGATATCCGTTGAAGCACCTGCTGTTTTTGTGCCTCATCTGGAATTTGTAGCGATTGGCGTGGCCGTAAGAAAGGGATCATATCACATTGTCCGCTAAAAGAAGTAGACATTTTAGTTTGGCTGGAAGATTGTCTTTCTTCTGCAGATGTTACTGTTGCTTTAACACCTACCCCACGGACACAACGTTTTTTCCCCTTCCCAACACGCCTATTCCCCTTTCCACCAGCAGCAGGCCTTTTTCCACTCATTTTGGTGGTTAACTAATTCACAACTCTGGAGTTGTTTGCACAAAAAAACAAGGGATGGGAACCGAGCAGAGCTGAGTGGCCAAACTGTGGTATTAGGCCAAAACTATCGTCTGGGTTAGATGCAAAAAAAAATTAAATTCAATTTGCAACCTGATGGAGGTCAGTATAGATGGACTAATAGAACAAGTCTCACACACTGCTAGAAGCTCAAATATTTTTTCAGAGCTAGTTGCAGATAAAAATTAGTTTTCATTTTCAACCTGATGGAGGTCAGTATAGATGGACTAATAGAACAAGTCCCACACACTGCTAGAAGCCCAAATATTTTTTCAGAGCTAGATGCAGATAAAAAATTATTTTGAATTTGCAACCTGATGGAGGTCAGTATAGATGGACTAATAGACCAAGTCCCACACACTGCTAGAAGGCCAAATATTTTTTCAGAGCTAGATGCAGAAAAAAAATATATTCAATTTGCAACCTGATGGAGGTCAGTATAGATGGACTAATAGAAAAAGTCCCACACACTGCTAGAAGCCCAAATATTTATTCAGAGCTAGATGCAGATAAAAATTATTTTTAATTTGCAACCTGATGGAGGTCAGTATAGATGGACTAATAGAACAAGTCCCACACAATGCTAGAAGGCCAAATATTTTTTCAGAGCTAGATGCAGACAAAAAATTATTTTTAATTTGCAACCTGATGGAGGTCAGTATAGATGGACTAATAGAACAAGTCCCACACACTGCTAGAAGCCCAAATATTTTTTCAGAGGTAGATGCAGATAAAAATTATTTTTAATTTGCAACCTGATGGAGGTCAGTATAGATGGACTAATAGACCAAGTCCCACACACTGCTAGAAGGCCAAATATTTTTTCAGAGCTAGATGCAGAAAAAAATTATATTCAATTTTCAACCTGATGGAGGTCAGTATAGATGGACTAATAGACCAAGTCCCACACACTGCTAGAAGCCCAAATATTTTTTCAGAGGTAGATCTAGATAAAAATTATTTTTAATTTGCAACCTGGTGGAGGTCAGTATAGATGGACTAATAGACCAAGTCACACAAACTGCTAGAAGGCCAAATATTTTTTCAGAGCTAGATGCAGAAAAAAATTATATTCAATTTGCAACCTGATGGAGGTCAGTATAGATGGACTAATAGACCAAGTCCCACACACTGCTAGAAGCCCAAATATTTTTTCAGAGCTAGATGCAGAAAAAAATTATATTCAATTTGCTACCTGATGGAGGTCAGTATAGATGGACTAAAATAACAAGTCCCACACACTGCTAGAAGGCCAAATATTTTTTCAGAGCTAGATGCAGAAAAAAAATATATTCAATTTGCAACCTGATGGAGGTCAGTATAGATGGACTAATAGAAAAAGTCCCACACACTGCTAGAAGCCCAAATATTTATTCAGAGCTAGATGCAGATAAAAATTATTTTTAATTTGCAACCTGATGGAGGTCAGTATAGATGGACTAATAGAACAAGTCCCACACAATGCTAGAAGGCCAAATATTTTTTCAGAGCTAGATGCAGACAAAAAATTATTTTTAATTTGCAACCTGATGGAGGTCAGTATAGATGGACTAATAGATCAAGTCCCACACACTGCTAGAAGCCCAAATATTTTTTCAGAGGTAGATGCAGATAAAAATTATTTTTAATTTGCAACCTGATGGAGGTCAGTATAGATGGACTAATAGACCAAGTCCCACACACTGCTAGAAGGCCAAATATTTTTTCAGAGCTAGATGCAGAAAAAAATTATATTCAATTTTCAACCTGATGGAGGTCAGTATAGATGGACTAATAGACCAAGTCCCACACACTGCTAGAAGCCCAAATATTTTTTCAGAGGTAGATCTAGATAAAAATTATTTTTAATTTGCAACCTGGTGGAGGTCAGTATAGATGGACTAATAGACCAAGTCACACAAACTGCTAGAAGGCCAAATATTTTTTCAGAGCTAGATGCAGAAAAAAATTATATTCAATTTGCAACCTGATGGAGGTCAGTATAGATGGACTAATAGACCAAGTCCCACACACTGCTAGAAGCCCAAATATTTTTTCAGAGCTAGATGCAGAAAAAAATTATATTCAATTTGCTACCTGATGGAGGTCAGTATAGATGGACTAAAATAACAAGTCCCACACACTGCTAGAAGCCCAAATGTTTTTTCAGAGCTAGATGCAGATTAAAATTATTTTGAATTTGCAACCTGATGGAGGTCAGTATAGATGGACTAATAGAACAAGTCCCACACACTGCTAGAAGGCCAAATATTTTTTCAGAGCTAGATGCAGAAAAAAAATTATTTTGAATTTGCAACCTGATGGAGGTCAGTATAGATGGACTAATAGAACAAGTCCCACACACTGCTAGAAGCCCAAATTTTTTTTCAGAGCTAGATGCAGATGAAAATTATTTTTAATTTGCAACCTGATGGAGCTCTGTATAGATGGACTAATAGAACAAGTCCCACACACTGCTAGAAGGCCAAATATTTTTTCAGAGCTAGATGCAGAAAAAAATTATATTCAATTTGCAACCTGATGGAGGTCAGTATAGATGGACTAATAGAACAAGTCCCACACACTGCTAGTAGCCCAAATATTTTTTCAGAGCTAGATGCAGATAAAAATTATTCTTAATTTTCAACCTGATGAAGGTCAGTATAGATGGACTAATAGAACAAGTCCCACACACTGCTAGAAGCCCAAATATTTTTTCAGAGCTAGATGCAGATAAAAATTAATTTTAATTTGCAACCTGATGGAGGTCAGTATAGATGGACTAATAGAACAAGTCCCACACACTGCTAGAAGGCCAAATATTTTTTCAGAGCTAGATGCAGAAAAAAATTATATTCAATTTGCAACCTGATGGAGGTCAGTATAGATGGACTAATAGACCAAGTCCCACACACTGCTAGAAGCCCAAATATTTTTTCAGAGCTAGATGCAGAAAAAAATTATATTTAATTTGCAACCTGATGGAGGTCAGTATAGATGGACTAATAGAACAAGTCCCATACACTGCTAGAAGCCCAAATATTTTTTCAGAGCTAGATGCAGATAAAAATTATTTTTAATTTGCAACCTGATGGAGGTCAGTATAGATGGACTAATAGAACAAGTCCCACACACTGCTAGAAGCCCAAATATTTTTTCAGAGGTAGATCTAGATAAAAATTATTTTTAATTTGCAACCTGATGGAGGTCAGTATAGATGGACTAATAGACCAAGTCCCACACACTGCTAGAAGGCCAAATATTTTTTCAGAGCTAGATGCAGAAAAAAAATATATTCAATTTGCAACCTCATGGAGGTCAGTATAGATGGACTAATAGACCAAGTCCCACACACTGCTAGAAGCCCAAATATTTTTTCAGAGCTAGATGCAGAAAAAAATTATATTCAATTTGCAACCTGATGGAGGTCAGTATAGATGGACTAATATAACAAGTCCCACACACTGCTAGAAGCCCAAATATTTTTTCAGAGCTAGATGCAGATTAAAATTATTTTGAATTTGCAACCTGATGGAGGTCAGTATAGATGGACTAATAGAACAAGTCCCACACACTGCTAGAAGGCCAAATATTTTTTCAGAGCTAGATGCAGAAAAAAAATTATTTTGAATTTGCAACCTGATGGAGGTCAGTATAGATGGACTAATAGAACAAGTCCCACACACTGCTAGAAGTCCAAATATTTTTTCAGAGCTAGATGCAGATGAAAATTATTTTTAATTTGCAACCTGATGGAGGTCAGTATAGATGGACTAATAGAACAAGTCCCACACACTGCTAGAAGGCCAAATATTTTTTCAGAGCTAGATGCAGAAAAAAATTATATTCAATTTGCAACCTGATGGAGGTCAATATAGATGGACTAATAGAACAAGTCCCACACACTGCTAGAAGCCCAAATATTTTTTCAGAGCTAGATGCAGATAAAAATTATTTTTAATTTTCAACCTGATGAAGGTCAGTATAGATGGACTAATAGAACAAGTCCCACACACTGCTAGAAGCCCAAATATTTTTTCAGAGCTAGATGCAGATAAAAATTAATTTTAATTTGCAACCTGATGGAGTTCAGTATAGATGGACTAATAGAACAAGTCCCACACACTGCTAGAAGGCCAAATATTTTTTCAGAGCTAGATGCAGAAAAAAATTATATTCAATTTGCAACCTGATGGAGGTCAGTATAGATGGACTAATAGACCAAGTCCAACACACTGCTAGAAGCCCAAATATTTTTTCAGAGCTAGATGCAGAAAAAAATTATATTCAATTTGCAACCTGATGGAGGTCAGTACAGATGGACTAATAGAACAAGTCCCATACACTGCTAGAAGCCAAATATTTTTTCAGAGCTAGATGCAGATAAAAATTATTTTTAATTTGCAACCTGATGGAGGTCAGTATAGATGGACTAATAGAACAAGTCCCACACACTGCTAGAAGCCCAAATATTTTTTCAGAGATAGATGCAGAAAAAAATTATATTCAATTTGCAACCTGATGGAGGTCAGTATAGATGGACTAATAGACCAAGTCCCACACACTGCTAGAAGCCCAAATATTTTTTCAGAGGTAGATCTAGATAAAAATTATTTTTAATTTGCAACCTGATGGAGGTCAGTATAGATGGACTAATAGACCAAGTCCCACACACTGCTAGTAGGCCAAATATTTTTTCAGAGCTAGATGCAGAAAAAAATTATATTCAATTTGCAACCTGATGGAGGTCAGTATAGATGGACTAATAGACCTAGTCCCACACACTGCTAGAAGCCCAAATATTTTTTCAGAGCTGGATGCAGAAAAAAATTATATTCAATTTGCAACCTGATGGAGGTCAGTATAGATCGACTAAAATAACAAGTTCCACACACTGCTAGAAGCCCAAATATTTTTTCAGAGCTAGATGCAGATTAAAATTATTTTGAATTTGCAACCTGATGGAGGTCAGTATAGATGGACTAATAGAACAAGTCCCACACACTGCTAGAAGGCCAAATATTTTTTCAGAGCTAGATGCAGAAAAAAAATTATTTTGAATTTGCAACCTGATGGAGGTCAGTATAGATGGACTAATAGAACAAGTCCCACACACTGCTAGAAGCCCAAATAGTTTTTCAGAGCTAGATGCAGATGAAAATTATTTTTAATTTGCAACCTGATGGAGGTCAGTATAGATGGACTAATAGAACAAGTCCCACACACTGCTAGAAGCCCAAATATTTTTTCAGAGATAGATGCAGAAAAAAATTATATTCAATTTGCAACCTGATGGAGGGACGGGATAGATGGACTAATGGACCAAGTCCCACACACTGCTAGAAGCCCAAATATTTTTTCAGAGGTAGATCTAGATAAAAATTATTTTTAATTTGCAACCTGATGGAGGTCAGTATAGATGGACTAATAGAACAAGTCCCACACACTGCTAGAAGCCCAAATATTTTTTCAGAGATAGATGCAGAAAAAAATTATATTCAATTTGCAACCTGATGGAGGTCAGTATAGATGGACTAATAGACCAAGTCCCACACACTGCTAGAAGCCCAAATATTTTTTCAGAGGTAGATCTAGATAAAAATTATTTTTAATTTGCAACCTGATGGAGGTCAGTATAGATGGACTAATAGACCAAGTCCCACACACTGCTAGTAGGCCAAATATTTTTTCAGAGCTAGATGCAGAAAAAAATTATATTCAATTTGCAACCTGATGGAGGTCCGTGTAGATGGACTAATAGACCAAGTCCCACACACTGCTAGAAGCCCAAATATTTTTTCAGAGCTAGATGCAGAAAAAAATTATATTCAATTTGCAACCTGATGGAGGTCAGTATAGATCGACTAAAATAACAAGTTCCACACACTGCTAGAAGCCCAAATATTTTTTCAGAGCTAGATGCAGATTAAAATTATTTTGAATTTGCAACCTGATGGAGGTCAGTATAGATTGACTAATAGAACAAGTCCCACACACTGCTAGAAGGCCAAATATTTTTTCAGAGCTAGATGCAGAAAACAATTTATTTTGAATTTGCAACCTGATGGAGGTCAGTATAGATGGACTAATAGAACAAGTCCCACACACTGCTAGAAGCCCAAATAGTTTTTCAGAGCTAGATGCAGATGAAAATTATTTTTAATTTGCAACCTGATGGAGGTCAGTATAGATGGACTAATAGAACAAGTCCCACACACTGCTAGAAGGCCAAATATTTTTTCAGAGCTAGATGCTGAAAAAAATTATATTCAATTTGCAACCTGATGGAGGTCAGTATAGATGGACTAATAGAACAAGTCCCACACACTGCTAGAAGCCCAAATATTTTTTCAGAGCTAGATGCAGATAAAAATTATTTTTAATTTTCAACCTGATGGAGGTCAGTATAGATGGACTAATAGAACAAGTCCCATACACTGCTAGAAGCCCAAATATTTTTTCAGAGCTAGATGCAGATAAAAATTATTTTTAATTTGCAACCTGATGGAGGTCAGTATAGATGGACTAATAGAACAAGTCCCACACACTGCTAGAAGCCCAAATATTTTTTCAGAGGTAGATCTAGATAAAAATTATTTTTAATTTGCAACCTGATGGAGGTCAGTATAGATGGACTATTAGACCAAGTCCCACACACTGCTAGAAGGCCAAATATTTTTTCAGAGCTAGATGCAGAAAAAAAATATATTCAATTTGCAACCTCATGGAGGTCAGTATAGATGGACTAATAGACCAAGTCCCACACACTGCTAGAAGCCCAAATATTTTTTCAGAGCTAGATGCAGAAAAAAATTATATTCAATTTGCAACCTGATGGAGGTCAGTATAGATGGACTAATATAACAAGTCCCACACACTGCTAGAAGCCCAAATATTTTTTCAGAGCTAGATGCAGATTAAAATTATTTTGAATTTGCAACCTGATGGAGGTCAGTATAGATGGACTAATAGAACAAGTCCCACACACTGCTAGAAGGCCAAATATTTTTTCAGAGCTAGATGCAGAAAAAAAATAATTTTGAATTTGCAACCTGATGGAGGTCAGTATAGATGGACTAATAGAACAAGTCCCACACACTGCTAGAAGTCCAAATATTTTTTCAGAGCTAGATGCAGATGAAAATTATTTTTAATTTGCAACCTGATGGAGGTCAGTATAGATGGACTAATAGAACAAGTCCCACACACTGCTAGAAGCCCAAATATTTTTTCAGAGCTAGATGCAGAAAAAAATTATATTCAATTTGCAACCTGATGGAGGTCAGTATAGATGGACTAATATAACAAGTCCCACACACTGCTAGAAGCCCAAATATTTTTTCAGAGCTAGATGCAGATTAAAATTATTTTGAATTTGCAACCTGATGGAGGTCAGTATAGATGGACTAATAGAACAAGTCCCACACACTGCTAGAAGGCCAAATATTTTTTCAGAGCTAGATGCAGAAAAAAAATTATTTTGAATTTGCAACCTGATGGAGGTCAGTATAGATGGACTAATAGAACAAGTCCCACACACTGCTAGAAGTCCAAATATTTTTTCAGAGCTAGATGCAGATGAAAATTATTTTTAATTTGCAACCTGATGGAGGTCAGTATAGATGGACTAATAGAACAAGTCCCACACACTGCTAGAAGGCCAAATATTTTTTCAGAGCTAGATGCAGAAAAAAATTATATTCAATTTGCAACCTGATGGAGGTCAGTATAGATGGACTAATAGAACAAGTCCCACACACTGCTAGAAGCCCAAATATTTTTTCAGAGCTAGATGCAGATAAAAATTATTTTTAATTTTCAACCTGATGAAGGTCAGTATAGATGGACTAATAGAACAAGTCCCACACACTGCTAGAAGCCCAAATATTTTTTCAGAGCTAGATGCAGATAAAAATTAATTTTAATTTGCAACCTGATGGAGTTCAGTATAGATGGACTAATAGAACAAGTCCCACACACTGCTAGAAGGCCAAATATTTTTTCAGAGCTAGATGCAGAAAAAAATTATATTCAATTTGCAACCTGATGGAGGTCAGTATAGATGGACTAATAGACCAAGTCCCACACACTGCTAGAAGCCCAAATATTTTTTCAGAGCTAGATGCAGAAAAAAATTATATTCAATTTGCAACCTGATGGAGGTCAGTATAGATGGACTAATAGAACAAGTCCCATACACTGCTAGAAGCCCAAATATTTTTTCAGAGCTAGATGCAGATAAAAATTATTTTTAATTTGCAACCTGATGGAGGTCAGTATAGATGGACTAATAGAACAAGTCCCACACACTGCTAGAAGCCCAAATATTTTTTCAGAGATAGATGCAGAAAAAAATTATATTCAATTTGCAACCTGATGGAGGTCAGTATAGATGGACTAATAGACCAAGTCCCACACACTGCTAGAAGCCCAAATATTTTTTCAGAGGTAGATCTAGATAAAAATTATTTTTAATTTGCAACCTGATGGAGGTCAGTATAGATGGACTAATAGACCAAGTCCCACACACTGCTAGTAGGCCAAATATTTTTTCAGAGCTAGATGCAGAAAAAAATTATATTCAATTTGCAACCTGATGGAGGTCAGTATAGATGGACTAATAGACCAAGTCCCACACACTGCTAGAAGCCCAAATATTTTTTCAGAGCTAGATGCAGAAAAAAATTATATTCAATTTGCAACCTGATGGAGGTCAGTATAGATCGACTAAAATAACAAGTTCCACACACTGCTAGAAGCCCAAATATTTTTTCAGAGCTAGATGCAGATTAAAATTATTTTGAATTTGCAACCTGATGGAGGTCAGTATAGATGGACTAATAGAACAAGTCCCACACACTGCTAGAAGGCCAAATATTTTTTCAGAGCTAGATGCAGAAAAAAAATTATTTTGAATTTGCAACCTGATGGAGGTCAGTATAGATGGACTAATAGAACAAGTCCCACACACTGCTAGAAGCCCAAATAGTTTTTCAGAGCTAGATGCAGATGAAAATTATTTTTAATTTGCAACCTGATGGAGGTCAGTATAGATGGACTAATAGAACAAGTCCCACACACTGCTAGAAGCCCAAATATTTTTTCAGAGATAGATGCAGAAAAAAATTATATTCAATTTGCAACCTGATGGAGGGACGGGATAGATGGACTAATGGACCAAGTCCCACACACTGCTAGAAGCCCAAATATTTTTTCAGAGGTAGATCTAGATAAAAATTATTTTTAATTTGCAACCTGATGGAGGTCAGTATAGATGGACTAATAGAACAAGTCCCACACACTGCTAGAAGCCCAAATATTTTTTCAGAGATAGATGCAGAAAAAAATTATATTCAATTTGCAACCTGATGGAGGGACGGGATAGATGGACTAATGGACCAAGTCCCACACACTGCTAGAAGCCCAAATATTTTTTCAGAGGTAGATCTAGATAAAAATTATTTTTAATTTGCAACCTGATGGAGGTCAGTATAGATGGACTAATAGAACAAGTCCCACACACTGCTAGAAGCCCAAATATTTTTTCAGAGATAGATGCAGAAAAAAATTATATTCAATTTGCAACCTGATGGAGGTCAGTATAGATGGACTAATAGACCAAGTCCCACACACTGCTAGAAGCCCAAATATTTTTTCAGAGGTAGATCTAGATAAAAATTATTTTTAATTTGCAACCTGATGGAGGTCAGTATAGATGGACTAATAGACCAATTCCCACACACTGCTAGTAGGCCAAATATTTTTTCAGAGCTAGATGCAGAAAAAAATTATATTCAATTTGCAACCTGATGGAGGTCAGTATAGATGGACTAATAGACCAAGTCCCACACACTGCTAGAAGCCCAAATATTTTTTCAGAGCTAGATGCAGAAAAAAATTATATTCAATTTGCAACCTGATGGAGGTCAGTATAGATGGACTAATAGAACAAGTCCCATACACTGCTAGAAGCCCAAATATTTTTTCAGAGCTAGATGCAGATAAAAATTATTTTTAATTTGCAACCTGATGGAGGTCAGTATAGATGGACTAATAGAACAAGTCCCACACACTGCTAGAAGCCCAAATATTTTTTCAGAGATAGATGCAGAAAACAATTTATTTTGAATTTGCAACCTGATGGAGGTCAGTATAGATGGACTAATAGAACAAGTCCCACACACTGCTAGAAGCCCAAATAGTTTTTCAGAGCTAGATGCAGATGAAAATTATTTTTAATTTGCAACCTGATGGAGGTCAGTATAGATGGACTAATAGAACAAGTCCCACACACTGCTAGAAGGCCAAATATTTTTTCAGAGCTAGATGCTGAAAAAAATTATATTCAATTTGCAACCTGATGGAGGTCAGTATAGATGGACTAATATAACAAGTCCCACACACTGCTAGAAGCCCAAATATTTTTTCAGAGCTAGATGCAGATTAAAATTATTTTGAATTTGCAACCTGATGGAGGTCAGTATAGATGGACTAATAGAACAAGTCCCACACACTGCTAGAAGGCCAAATATTTTTTCAGAGCTAGATGCAGATAAAAATTATTTTTAATTTTCAACCTGATGAAGGTCAGTATAGATGGACTAATAGACCAAGTCCCACACACTGCTAGAAGCCCAAATATTTTTTCAGAGCTAGATGCAGATAAAAATTAATTTTAATTTGCAACCTGATGGAGGTCAGTATAGATGGACTAATAGAACAAGTCCCACACACTGCTAGAAGGCCAAATATTTTTTCAGAGCTAGATGCAGAAAAAAATTATATTCAATTTGCAACCTGATGGAGGTCAGTATAGATGGACTAATAGACCAAGTTGAGGCGCATGGGGACAGCAGGTGGTGAGGGTGGTGTGTTAAAATAGGTGGAGTTATGAAGATCTAAAACGCCTGGATTGCAGCAGCAACAAGCTGAAAAGTGGAGGCATGTAAGGGATCTAGAGGTTGACAGCATGTCTTCTTATCGGGAGTCCTGGTGCCCATCTCCACAAATGGAGTTTTCAGGATCCAAGGCTGCCACACTAATCTAAAACCAATTCGGGTTATCGCTTCTCGGCCTTTTGGCTAAGATCAAGTGTAGTATCTTTCGAAAAGCGTCTTTGGATTTCGGCCGCCCTAGTAGATTGATACATTATGCACACTGGGGTTTAGGCATTTGTTAGTACGCCAGGTGGCTAATATAGTCATCTGGTGGAAAGCATGGCCCCCCAGGATCGATGCCATTGGGCCGGGGAAGATCGAAAGCCCGAAGTGTGAAGTGCCCCAGGAGTGGTGACCCTGGGGTGCCTTAACTCACTGGGATTGGGAACCCCACTTGAGTTTATGGAACATTTGCACAAGCACTTCAAATTTTCTTTCTTTGCACACACCCTTATTCCGGGCCTTCGAGCCTTAGGATGGGGAATTTTTCAATTTCCGGTCGAAGGTACGGGCAGTATTATACTGTGAAACCTTCACTATTTATTTAATCTTTTTTTTCACTGTGTGTCCACTTATTCACGTGTGTCCACGTTTTACTAGGATTTTGTTGGGATGCAGTTCCCTTATGGGTTCCTCTCTTGGCAGGTATAGGGGGGGGAGTGTGTGGCCATCAGGTTCTGCTCCCCCCTGAACCACCCTGGCTCTCCTCTTTTGGGAGGAGAGCGTTATTGGCTCCCCTCTTCTGGGAGGGGAGCACAGTCTTTGGCTCCCAGTGCCTTGCTCGGATGAGAACTCGGGCAGGTGCTGGGGGAAAGATTGTGTCGTCTGAGGCTTCAGCTGGAGGTGGCTATTTGTCCCTGTTCCACGCTGTGGCCTTCTGGCTTGCAGGGACCGGGAATGGTTTGGGGGACCCTTCTCCTTTTGGAGAGGGTTTCAAATTGACCAGCATCTCAGTGCACTTTTCTTGTGGCACTTGTCACTTTTTTAAGCGTACTCGGGTATAGACACGAATTCGGGCTTTCAAAAAAAAAAAAAAATCTTTCGAAAAGGTGGCTTAGGCTGTTGGCCGCCCTAGTAGATTGATTCGTTATGCACACTGGGGCTTGGGCGCTTGTTAGTACGCCAGGTGGCTTATAAAGTCATCTGGTGGAAAGCATGGCCCCCCAGGATCGACGCCATTGGGCCGGGGAAGAATGAAAGCCCGAAGTGTGAATTGCCCCAGGAGTGGTGACCCTGGGGTGCCTTAACTCACTGGGATTGGGAACCCCACTTGAGTTTCTGGCACCTTTGCACAAGCACTTCAAATTTTCTTTCTTCGCACACACCCTTATTCCGGGCCTTCTGGCCTTAGGATGGGGAATTTTTCAATTCCCGGTCGAAGGTCCGGTTAGTATTATACAGTGAAACCTTCACTATTTGTTTAATATTTTTGTCACTGTGTGTCCACTTATTCACGTCTGTCACGTCCGACTAGGATTTTGTCGCGATGCGGTTCCCTAACGGGTTCCTCTCTTGGCAGGTCAAGGGGGGGAGTGTGTAGCCATCAGGTTCCGCTCCCCCCTGAACCCCATGGCTCTCCACTTTCGGGAGGAGAGCGTTGTTGGCTTCCCTCTTCCGGGAGGGAAGCACAGTCTTTGGCTCCCAGTGCCTTGCTCGGGTGAGAACTCGGCAGGTGCTGGGGGTAAGATTGGGTTGCCTCTGGCTTCGGCTGGAGGTGGCTATTTGTCCCTGTTACTTTCTGTGGCCTTCTGGCTCGGAGGGATGGAGAAAGATTTGGGGGACCCTTCTCCTTTTGGAGAGGGTTTCAAGATGACCAGCATCCTAGTGCACTTTTTTTGAGGCACTTGTCACTTTTTTAAGCGCACTCGGGTTTAGTACATGAATTCGGGCTTTCGATAAAAAAAAAATCTACACTTCACGAGAGCGATCGAACTCGAAAGAAGAAGAGCTTCAGAGCCCAGCTGACATTGGTGAAGGAAGGCGGATATCATTCGGAGGAAGAAGCTCTAAGGAATCCAGAAGAAAACGAAGACTCGGAGAAGAATCGGGCTGTCCTGAGGAATCTTTGAGGAAGAAAATCAGCGATACAAAGTTCTTTCTGAGAATTTGTCCAGAAAACGACGGGAGAAGAATCTGCTTAGGTCCACCCCACGGGAAGAGTTCCAGATCCTGCTCCACGAATCACCTGCAGGAACCATGGCAAGCTCAGCGAGGAAGGTCGAAAAGAAGAGCCTGGAGCAGGTGACCGCCAGGAGGGCCCAGCCAGGCGCCGATTCTGCCCCCAAGGACTCTGCCTCCATGACTGGCCAGCAGAAGAGACCCCAGAAGCCCCACCACGAAGCTCCAGCCCTGGATGAGGCAGACGGTGGCCTTGAAGCTGAAGGAAGTGGATGGGAGGGTGCCGGACATGTCCTCGGACGTGTTTTGCCAGAAGATGCTGCTGGATCGGGGCTTCTTCAGGTCGGATACCCTCAGCATCCAGACCTTCTTGACGGGGAACTTCTTCGTCACCTTTACCACGGTGAACACCTGCAGGAGGTTCTGGGAAATGGTGAGTGCAAAAGGACCCGATAACTCTTTCTCTGCCTTCACAGGTAGCTTCCCTATCCAGAGGGACGAGAGGAGTATCATGGTGTCCATGCACAACCCACACACCCAAGACAAAGACATATGTACCTTCCTGAGATGCTTCTCTTTGGTTGTGAAAGAACCCTCTCACATCATGAATGTACTCGGCTTCTGGGCAGGTAAGTGGTCTGTGACCGTTAGACTCCACAGGGATCTGGCTTACTCAGACGGCCTTCGGCACCTGCCCCTGACATTCTCTCTGGGCAACTCCTATGGCCTCATCTATTACATGGACATGCCGCGGAACTGCACGAGATGCGGCAGGAATGGCCACGAGATGAAGGACTGCAAGGAGGATGTCTGCAGGATTTGTTGAGCGACGGGACACAGCTCGAAGGACTGCCCGAAGAAGACGTCCTGCAACCTGTCTGGGCTGGCGGCTCATCTGTACAAGGATTGCCCCAAGCGGGAGAGATCCTAGGCATCGGTGGTTGCGACGACCCCAGCTCCGGAGTAGTGTTGAGCCACCCCCGTAGTGTTCGAGTTCGGTTTGGTTCGTCGAACACCTGTGTGTTCGCCGAACTGTTCGTCGAACTGTTCGTCGAACACCTTCGAACACCGTTAAAACCAATGGCAGGCAAACAAAAACACATAGAAACACATAGAAAACACCTTCAAAGGTGTCCAAAAGCTGACAAACTGCTCAGAAGACACAACTAACACATGGAAAAGTGACAAGTACATATAGTCATGCGAAAAGAAAAGAGGTGGAGGAGTAAAAGGAGGGGGAGACACAGATATAGGCATGTCATGCCCTTCTAAAATCCAAAAAGTGAGAAGCCGACACGTTCAGTCCGCTCCTGCCCGTGCCACCTCCGTGTCGCCGGGTTTGTGCCAGAGCCGCGGTGAACCCTGACGGCCAGCCCCCCTCTCCCAATACTGGTGCCTGTCCGCTGGTGGGTCGAGCGAGCCCCCCTGTGGTGGAGGCAGCTCTAAGCTTTTTAATTTAAATTGTCTCTCTAATTTGAGTGAATACACTTTAAATCCATTTACAAGGATCTATTGGAGGGCAAGTCTCATGCCAGCAGCCGCGTAATTCCAGCTCCAGTAGCGTCCACTAAAGCTGCTGCAGTTAAAAAGCTTTTATAAGGATCGAGCTCGGCTGTCCACCGCAAGGCATCCTACTGCCAGTCCCAGCCCCTATGCCTTGGGGTGCCTCCTGATGCTCTTCACTGAGTATCCTGTGGTCCCGAAGCATTTCCTTTGAAAAAATTAAGTGTCCAAACTACAGGTGGTGTAGCTTGCTTAACAGCCGGGATAATCCGCTGACTAGCAGACACTGCTACTAGGCACAAAGTATTTCCTGGGCTAGATGCAGTTAAAAATTTGTAATTAGATACTCTCGTTGGATGCTGAGAAGGCATTCCATAGAGTCTCCTGGCACGCCATATATGATTCTCTTAAAAAGCTTGGGGTAGGGGTCTAGGGGACCCTTTTATAGCCAAAATCACGGCCTTGTATCACAATACGTCACCTAGGCTGAAGATAAATGGAACTGTAGCACCCTGAGGGCTCGGTTGCTACAGAGGTATTGCACCTCACCCAGAGGTGTGATATCTCACTCTCAGGTAAGGATGGAGTGTGGATCAGGACCCGACACCTGCATGCATTACACCACATTGCCGTGGGGCAGGGCGACCAATATGCCTCTGAGATGGGCACGACAGTCCCTGTCCCTGGCTGGAGTGGGGGGAGGGAACACTGAGGAAGGGGAACCCTGTAGTGCAGGAGCAGGGAGGAAGCAGTTCCTGGGTGCATTGAGAAGGGAGTATAAAAGGTGGGCACCATCTTAGTTCAGTGCAGAGACGTCTGAGCAGAAGTGGCAGGGAGCAGGGGCTCTGCATGAGCACTGCTCCGGAGGCGGGCCTAGTAACAGAGGCCCAGGCCTGGAAGAGGGAGAAGGAAGGAAGAGGAGCGGAGAAGGCTCCAGGAACGAGGAATGAAGGGATCCCAGGGGTGCGGACGGGCGAGTCGCCACCGCACGCCCGAATCCACCTGCGTGGAGGGGTCAGGCCAAAGGGGGAGACCGGTCCCCAAAACTAGTGGAGGCAGAAAACGACCCTCAGCTAGAAACCGGAGGCTGTGACATTTTATGTGGCGCAGCCCCTTGCTACACCCGCTAGGAAGGCACCACATAGGGTCAGGGAAACTGGCGCCAAGTTTACCAAGAGGAGGCCCGAGGCAGCCGGACAGAAGGGTTGGTAAGAAAGGCCAGACAAAGGACACACAAAGGGGGTCCTGTGAAGCGCTCCAAAGTTATCTGGGAGTTGTCTGAGCCCCTCACCTGGTGAGCACAGTACGACGTGGGCAGCCGTTACCTGCAGACGTGGTCTGGATAATAAGAACTGTGAGTAAAGGCCCTGGACTGCATCACTGACTCCGTGTCGTTACTGCTGCTGCCCTGCACCATCACCCCCATCCTCCGCATACACTGCCCTGAGGCTATACTCCTCCCGTGGGGAGTTATGCTACGCTCTGCTGCACCCACAACACCAGCCTCAGCGGTCTGCCCTGCAGCGGCGGTTCACTCTGACCGCAATCCACGGGTGGCGTAGTCGGACATTTAAACATCAAAACCACATAAATAGTTCCGCCACTGGTTTGACCACCCTGAGCCACGGAACCGGGTCGCCGCCACGAAGACTACAACCACCAGCATCCACCAAAGAGGGTCCGGCTCCGGGTGTCCCAAGGCCCAGGGGGTGCATCAGAACATTTTCATCACCTTTCACAATCACCAATGGGA
Source organism: Phyllobates terribilis (assembly GCF_046119375.1). Taxonomy (NCBI): domain Eukaryota; kingdom Metazoa; phylum Chordata; class Amphibia; order Anura; family Dendrobatidae; genus Phyllobates; species Phyllobates terribilis. The sequence goes on along the minus strand of NW_027362773.1, from coordinate 223,369,499 downwards.
CAAGGCAGGGATGTCCTCTGTCCCCTCTCTTATACATCCTAGTGACGGAGCACCTGCTCTCATCAATTCGCCATAACCCCAATATTAGGTGGATTGAGGTGGGAGGCACCGAGTACAAGTGCTCTCTATTTGCTGATGATGTCCTAGTATATATCACTCAATCACATATATCCATCCATGCTGTTATGGCTGAAATAGATCACTTTGTTACATGGTCAAATTTTAAAATCAATGCAGCGAAGTCTGAGGCCCTCGATGTCTCCCTCCCCAAATCCATATAGGATTCCATCCAGTCCAACTTTCCCTTTGCCTGGCCCTTACAGGGTATCAAATACTTAGGAATTCCTATTCATAGAGACCTCTCCCATCTATGTTATCTTAATTTTGGGCCCTTTATTGAACAACTCCATACAGACCACAGTTGGCAAGTTAGAACTGTAAGATTCACTACGTGAACCACTGGTGTTTTGTGGAAAAGCACATGTACACTGTGTTCCAAATTATTATGCAAAAAGTGTTTAGGAGTGATAAGGGAAGAATTTGTTTGTTTGTCAGTTAAACTCATTGATGGTGATGTGTCAGGGCTCTTTATATCACTGTAAGCAATTGCAGACACCTGTGCTAATTAGTTTGGCAGGTGTGTCCAATGAAAGGCAAGACTACTTAAGAAGGCTGTCTCACATTATTAAGCAGCCTACATTTTCTGCCAAAATGGGAAAGAAAAAGGATGTGTCGGCTGCTGAGAAGCAACAAATTGTGGAGTGTTTAGGTCAAGGCATGACTACAATCAACATTGTGCGATGATCAGGATGAAGTGTCTTGGCAATCAAGAAGTATGTAGCTGATTCACAGTACACACGTGTCCGTGCTGATAAGGGCAAATTGAGGACTCTTTCCTACAGGCAATTACGTCAGGTTAAAAGAGCAGCGGCAAAAAAGCCTTGTCATAGCAGCAGACAAGTTTTTGAAGCTGCTGGTGCCTCCAACGTCCCCCGAACAACAAGATGCAGGGTCCTTCAGAGGTTTGCAGCTGTGCATACGCCATCCTGTCGACCTCCTCTATCCACTTCACACAAGCAGAAACGGCTCCAGTGGGCTAAACAATACATGAAGACTGATTTCAAAACTGTTTTGTTCACGGATGAGTGCCGTGCAGCGCTCGATGGTCCAGATGGATGGAGTGGAGGATGGCTGGTTGATGGACACCCCACGCAAACATGGCTACAGCGCCAACAAGGAGAAGGTGGAGTAATGTTTTGGGCTGGAATCATGGGGAGAGAGATTGTCGGCCCCTTTAGGATCCCTGAAGGCGCTAAAGATGAACTCCATAATGTATGTGGATTTTCTCAAACAGCACTTCCTGCCATGGTTCAAGAAGAAGAACCGTGTATTTCACAGCAAGATCATTTTTTTGCATGATAATGCACCATCTCATGCTGCACATAAAACATCTGCATCTCTGGCTGATATGGGCATAAAAGGGGACAAACTTATGGTGTGACCCCCATGATCCCCTGACCTCTACCCCATTCAGAACCTCTGGAGCATCATCAAAAGGAGTGTCTATGATGGCGGGAGGCAGTTCACATCTAAGCAACAGCTCTGGGAGGGTATTCTGTCCTCATGCAAAACAATTGAAGCAGAAACCATCCAAAACCTGACAAATTCAATGGACGAGAGAGTTCAGAAGCTCCTTTCGAACAAGGGGTCCTATGTGAAAATGTAACATCACCTAGAATAAAGTTTTGAGTTGAAAACTGTTTGATTTCAGTTTCTAATAACCTGCTAATGCTTATAATTTCAAAAATGACCATTTTTTTGGTCTTTATTAAAATGAAAAGGTTGATCGAAAAGTTTGGGGGATCTAAGAGTGTGGCAACCCAGTAGTCATGATTACTTCGAATTCTGACAATATGAGGGTCATGTTGCAGGTAGTGCAGCAAGAAGGCACTTATGTGTCTTGCGCATCTCGGAGCCCCAAAATTATTTTCCGGGCTAGATGCAGCTAAAAATTATTATTAATTTTAAATCTGGTGGAGCTTAGTATAGATGGCCTAATAGGATCAGTGCTGCACACTGCTACAAAGCCCAAATTATTTTCCAGCCAAGATACAGATAAACATGATTAGCAATTTTAATTCTGGTGGAGCTTATTATAGATGGCCTAATAGAATCAGTGCTGCACACTGCTACAAAGCCCAAATTATTTTCCAGCCAAGATACAGATAAACATGATTAGTAATTTGAAAGCTTAAAACGGTTGGTAGGGTGATTTTAACCAATCATCAAGCTTTTACTCTCCCCAGGATGACACAGGGGTAGAAAAGTCGTTTCGGATCCATGATTTGTTCATCTTTATGAACGTGAGTCTGTCTACATTATCAGTGGAGAGCCGCGTGCGCTTATCTGTCAGCACACCACCAGCAGCGCTGAACACACGTTCAGACAGAACGCTGGCTGCGGGGCATGACAAGATCTCCAAGGCGTAAGTGGCTAGCTCCGGCCATTTATCCAGATTGGAAGCCCAAAAAGAGCAAGGGTCCAGTGACACAGTCATGCCTTCAATGTTTACTTGGAGATACTCCTATACCATCGTCTCTAGGCGTTGACTATGTGTCAGACTTCTTGTCTCCTGTGGCCTTGCAAAGGATGGGCTAAAAAAGTGGTGAAATGATTCCGCAAAATTGATGTTACCAGCAGATACTGTGGTTCTGTTACGGTTTGAGTGCTGAACACTTGACGGTCCCACGGTTGGCAAGTTGGAACTGTGAGATTCACTACGTGCACCACTGGTGTTTTGTGGAAAAGCACATGTAAGATTCTGCAACAGTCTCTGCTGATACTCCTGCATGCGTGCATCCCTTTCTATGGCAGGAATAATTTCTGCAAATTTACTTTTGTACCGGGGATCTAACAGTGTGGCAACCCAGTAGTCAGGATTATTTCTAATTCTCACAATTCGAGGGTCATGTTGCAGGTAGTGCAGCAAGAAGGCACTCATGTGTGTTGCGCATCCAGGAGCACCAAGTCCCTGTTGTGTTGGTGGCGAGGTAACAATCATGCTTCCTTCCTCTGTCCTCTCCCCCCAACCTCGCACAACAGAAATGTGATCAAGGTCTCCCTCATCTGATGAGTCTTCCATCAGTTCGTCCTCCACTTCTTCCTGGGCTCCTGAACCTTCCTCACTTTGGCTGCTACCATGAGCCCTCGTAAAATCATCTCCCCCACCCTCACATGCCTGCCGCCTTGGTGCTGCCGACCGTCTGGACCTTGCAGATGTTAGCCCTTCCGCATACAACTCCTCCTCCTCTACTTCCTCCACCTCCTCTTGTGCCACCACCTGACTCCGAATTCTGTTTAACATGTGCTCCAGCATGTAAATCACCGGAATAGTCATGCTGATAATGGCATCGTCAGCACTAAACATCTTCGTCGCCATTTCAAAACTGTGCAGAAGGGTGCATAGGTCCCTGATCTGAGACCACTCCTCCAGCGTGATTTGCCCCACCTCTGGATCTCGTTGGCCCAGGCTATACGTCAGAACGTATTGCACCAGGGCTTGTCGGTGCTGCCACAGTCGCTGCAACATGTGCAGAGTTGAATTCCACCGGGTAGGCACATCTCATTTTAGCCGGTGAAGTGGCAGGCCCAACGACTTCTGTAGAGATGTAAGTCGCTGAGCTGCGGGATGCGAACGGCGGAAGTGAGCACACAGCGACCGTGCCCTCTGCAGAAGGCCATCTAGTCTGGGATAGTGGGCTAAAAATTGCTGGACAACCAGGTTCAACACGTGAGCCATACAAGGCACGTGTGTGACATTGCCCCGGCGAAGGGCCGCACCCAGGTTTGCAGCATTGTCGCACACGGCCTTCCCTGGTTTCAGGTCCAGTGGAGACAACCATTCATGAAATTGGTTCTCCAGAGCTGACCACAACTCCTCAGCTGTGTGACTCACATTTCCCAGACATTTCAAAGTAAAAACCGCCTGATGACGTTGAGCCCTACTGCCAGCATAGTAAGGAGGTGTGCAGGATCCCTTCTGCGCAGTTAGAAAGCTTGTGGCATGACCAGACAGGCTTTGGGTGCAGGTGGAAGACCAAGAGGAGGTTGAGGAGGCAGAAGCAGTGGAGGAACTTTGACATAAAGAGGATTGACGCACAACTCGTGGGGACGGCAAGACTTGGACAGCAGCCCCTTGTCCTGCTGTCACCATAGTTACCCAGTGCCCAGTCAGCGACATGTAACGCCCCTGTCCATGCCTACTCATCCAAGTGTCTGTGGTGAAATGCACCCTGTCACACACAGAGTTTCTCAAAGAAGCGGTGATGTTGTGTGCGACATGCTGGTGGAGCGCAGGCACACCTTTCTTTGAGAAGTAGTGCCGACTGGGCATCTGGTACTGGGGCACTGCGACGGACATAAGGTCTCGAAAATCCTCTGTGTCCACCAGGCGGAAAGTCAGCATTTCTGTAGCCAAGAGCTTGCAGATGGTGAAATTCAACCTCTTAGCTTTCTCATGGCTAGGAGGAAATGGTCTTATACTTGTCCACATCTGAGGGACCGAGGGCTGGCTATTGTGCTTAGACGGGGTTGATAAGGGTGTCCCCGGCAAACTGCCGGTCTGTGAGGAAGATGCAGGCGGACATGTTAGGTTGCCTTGATCCAAAGGTGGTGCTATCGATGTCAGACAGCGCTCAACACCAGCTGGTGTTACCACCTCCAAAGAAAATGATGACCTGCCAATCACGCTGGCTGTTGCGGGTAAAGAGGTGGCAGGTCTGCGCCCCAAAACAGGTGTGACTGCTGTCCCCCCAGTCACAGAGGATGAAGAGGCCGCGGATGCACAAGATATGGCAGACGGTGGTTGGCCCGGCCGGCTAGGCCGCATTGTAGCACACTGAGCTTCCCACTGCAACTTATGCTTCATGTCCATGTGCCGGTTCATGCATGAAGTACTCAAACTATGTATTTTTTGGCCTCTACTTAGCTTTTGCTGACAAATGTTACAGATAACACGAGTTGGGTCATCTTTATCGATCTGAAAAAATGCCCAGGCTATGCAAGGCTTAGCACCCATGCGACCTGAAGAGCCACCACGACTTGTGGTGAGAGGCAGAGTTGTGTTTGAGGATGCAGTTGTTGACGTGCTTCCAGTACTACGTCTCTGTCCAGGAAGGTGCAACCTGACCTCATCGTCACTAGCATCTTCCTCCACCTCCTCTGCTGACCTCATCTCTTGGCTGACTGTTGGTTTACAGTAAATGGGATCTCCAACCTCATCATTATCACCCTGTGCGTTATCACACCCGTCGTCCTCAGAGCCAACCTGTTCCTGCCCTGACAAAAAACTAAAGTTGTCGCTCCAATCAGGTATTTGAGTCTCATCATCGTCTTCCTCATTGTCTCCACCAACAGAAGTTACAGTTTGGGAATGAGGGTCTACATTATGGTCAGAACCTTCTGCGTCTGGTCCTGGATCCGACTCATAAAGATTCTGGGCATCAGTGCAGATCATTTCCTCGTCTGGATTCACAGAAGCGCTGGAGTCGACCTCTGATTCCCAGGCTATAGTATGAGTAAACAGCTCTGCAGACTCAACCATCTGTTCTACCTCATACTCAGACGGGCAGCTGGAGATTTGGGAGCTGTGAGGAAGCAAGTGCGATTGGGGTGACACCTTTGAGGACTGGAGTATTTGTGATGTTGAAGTTGATGTGGAGGAGAGCCCACTTAAAGGAGCACTTGATATCCGTTGAAGCACCTGCTGTTTTTGTGCCTCATCTGGAATTTGTAGCGATTGGCATGGCCTTAAGAAAGGGATCTTATCACATTGTCCGCTAAAAGAAGTAGACATTTTAGTTTGGCTGGAAGATGGTCTTTCTTCTGCAGATGTTACTGTTGCTTTAACACCTACCCCACGGACACAACCTTTTTTCCCCTTCCCAACACGCCTATTCCCCTTTCCACCAGCAGCAGGCCTTTTTCCACTCATTTTGGTGGTTAACTAATTCACAACTCTGGAGTTGTTTGCACAAAAAAACAATGGATGGGAACCGAGCAGAGATGAGTGGCCAAACTGTGGTATTAGGCCAAAACTATTGGCTGGGTTAGATGCAGAAAAAAATTATATTCAATTTGCAACCTGATGGAGGTCAGTATAGATGGACTAATAGAGAAAGTCACACACATTGCTAGAAGGCCAAATATTTTTTCAGAGCTATATGCAGAAAAAAATTATATTCAGTTTGCAACCTGATGGAGGTCTGTATAGATGGATTAATAGAACAAGTCCCACACACAGCTAGAAGCCCAATATTTTTTCAGAGGTAGATGCAGAAAAAAAATATATTCAGTTTGCAACCTGATGGAGGTCAGTATAGATGGACTAATAGAGAAAGTCCCACACACTGCTAGAAGGCCAAATATTTTTTCAGAGCTAGATGCAGAAAAAAATTATATTCAGTTTGCAACCTGATGGAGGTCAGTATAGATGGACTAATAGAACAAGTCCCACACGCTTGCTAGAAGGCCAAATATTTTTTCAGAGCTAGATGCAGAAAAAAATTATATTCAGTTTGCAACCTGATGGAGGTCAGTATAGATGGACTAATAGAACAAGTCCCACACGCTGCTAGAAGGCCAAATATTTTTTCAGAGCTAGATGCAGACAAAAAATTATTTTGAATTTGCAACCTGATGGAGGTCAGTATAGGTGGACTAATAGAACAAGTCCCACACACTGCTAGAAGGCCAAATATTTTTTCAGAGCTAGATGCAGAAAAAAATTATATTCAGTTTGCAACCTGATGGAGGTCAGTATAGATGGATTAATAGAACAAGTCCCACACACAGCTAGAAGCCCAATATTTTTTCAGAGGTAGATGCAGAAAAAAAATTATTTTTAATTTGCAACCTGATGGAGGTCAGTATAGATGGACTAATAGAGAAAGTCCCACACACTGCTAGAAGGCCAAATATTTTTTCAGAGCTAGATGCAGAAAAAAATTATATTCAGTTTGCAACCTGATGGAGGTCAGTATAGATGGACTAATAGAACAAGTCCCACACACAGCTAGAAGCCCAAATATTTTTTCAGAGGTAGATGCAGAAAAAAATTATTTTTAATTTGCAACCTGATGGAGGTCAGTATAGATGGACTAATAGAGAAAGTTCCACACACTGCTAGAAGGCCAAATATTTTTTCAGAGCTAGATGCAGATAAAAATTATTTTTAATTTGCAACCTGATGGAGGTCAGTATAGATGGACTAATAGAGAAAGTCCCACACACTGCTAGAAGGCCAAATATTTTTTCAGAGCTAGATGCAGATAAAAATTATTTTTAATTTGCAACCTTATGGAGGTCAGTATAGATGGACTAATAGAGAAAGTCCTAAACACTGCTAGAAGGCCAAATATTTTTTCAGAGCTAGATGCAGATAAAAATTATTTTTAATTTGCAACCTGATGGAGGTCAGTATAGATGGACTAATAGAGAAAGTCCCACACACTGCTAGAAGGCCAAATATTTTTTCAGAGCTAGATGCAGAAAAAAATTATATTCAGTTTGCAACCTGATGGAGGTCAGTATAGATGGACTAATAGAACAAGTCCCACACACAGCTAGAAGCCCAAATATTTTTTCAGAGGTAGATGCAGAAAAAAATTATTTTTAATTTGCAACCTGATGGAGGTCAGTATAGATGGACTAATAGAGAAAGTTCCACACACTGCTAGAAGGCCAAATATTTTTTCAGAGCTAGATGCAGATAAAAATTATTTTTAATTTGCAACCTGATGGAGGTCAGTATAGATGGACTAATAGAGAAAGTCCCACACACTGCTAGAAGGCCAAATATTTTTTCAGAGCTAGATGCAGATAAAAATTATTTTTAATTTGCAACCTTATGGAGGTCAGTATAGATGGACTAATAGAGAAAGTCCTAAACACTGCTAGAAGGCCAAATATTTTTTCAGAGCTAGATGCAGAAAAAAATTATATTCAGTTTGCAACCTGATGGAGGTCAGTATAGATGGACTAATAGAACAAGTCCCACACACAGCTAGAAGCCCAAATATTTTTTCAGAGGTAGATGCAAATAAAAATTATTTTTAATTTGCAACCTGATGGAGGTCAGTATAGATGGACTAATAGAGAAAGTCCCACACACTGATAGAAGGCCAAATATTTTTTCAGAGCTAGATGCAGATAAAAATTATTTTTAATTTGCAACCTGATGGAGGTCAGTATAGATGGACTAATAGAGAAAGTCCCACACACTGCTAGAAGGCCAAATATTTTTTCAGAGCTAGATGCAGATAAAAATTATTTTTAATTTGCAACCTGATGGAGGTCAGTATAGATGGACTAATAGAGAAAGTCCCACACACTGCTAGAAGGCCAAATATTTTTTCAGAGCTAGATGCAGAAAAAAATTATATTCAGTTTGCAACCTGATGGAGGTCTGTATAGATGGATTAATAGAACAAGTCCCACACACAGCTAGAAGCCCAATATTTTTTCAGAGGTAGATGCAGAAAAAAAATATATTCAGTTTGCAACCTGATGGAGGTCTGTAGAGATGGATTAATAGAACAAGTCCCACACACAGCTAGAAGCCCAATATTTTTTCAGAGGTAGATGCAGAAAAAAATATATTCAGTTTGCAACCTGATGGAGGTCAGTATAGATGGACTAATAGAGAAAGTCCCACACACTGCTAGAAGGCCAAATATTTTTTCAGAGCTAGATGCAGAAAAAAATTATATTCAGTTTGCAACCTGATGGAGGTCAGTATAGATGGACTAATAGAACAAGTCCCACACACTGCTAGAAGCCCAAATATTTTTTCAGAGGTAGATGCAGATAAAAATTATTTTTAATTTGCAACCTGATGGAGGTCAGTATAGATGGACTAATAGAGAAAGTCCCACACACTGCTAGAGGGCCAAATATTTTTTCAGAGCTAGATGCAGAAAAAAAATTATATTCAGTTTGCAACCTGATGGAGGTCAGTATAGATGGACTAATAGAACAAGTCCCACACACTGCTAGAAGCCCAAATATTTTTTCAGAGCTAGATGCAGAAAAAAATTATATTCAATTTGCAACCTGATGGAGGTCAGTATAGATGGACTAATAGAATGATGCTATGCCCAAAAGATTTTACTTCACTAGGTGCAGTAAAAAAATTGGTATTCTATACACAGGTGGTATATCTTGCAACACAGATAGGCTACTCCACTGACTAACACACTCTGCAATAGGCCAAAAAGGATTAGCTTTGCTAGATTCAGCCAAATGCTGTGAAAAAAACTTGCACAGCACTGGCACAGACCTGCCTGGCAAAAACTGATAGGAACTGATGTAACCTTGTCCTGAAAAGGACTGCAATTACAATTAGTCTTTATTCCCACAATCTATCTATTTAATAGCACAGACCTGCCTGATAAAAGTCGTAGGAAATGCTGTAACCTAGTCCTTAAAAGGACTGCAATCACAAATATTCCCTACTCCCAAGCTATCTGTAGATTTGTGCGAAAATTGGCTTGAAATTAACAAGGTATAGCGCACACAGCAACAGCGGTGCTGTCTAACACGCAGCTGCAGCAGTGAGAAAATGGTGGCGACGGGGAAAATGGCTTGGTCTTATAGGGCAAGGACATGTGACATACACTGCCAATGACACATGCCCTTGCTTGTGTGAAAAACAGCAGTTCGCTCCGTGTGTGCGCTGCTGATAGGCTGACAGACTGCACCTCCCCACTGCAAATGCGGGAAAGAGAAAAAAAAATGGAGATCTTCATTATTCCTGCAGAGATCCATCCCCTGCCCCTCCCCCCACCCCGCTGTACACTCAAACTGCGTATTAACATTAATTTTCATCATTACTGAGAAAAAATCCAGTTATGATTTTGGTGCACGAACAGTTATCGAACATAACCTCGAACAGCCGAATTTTTCTCAAATCGTTCGTGTTCGCCGAACGGCTCGAACACCGCCCAAAACAGCTCGAATTTGAGATTGGCGAACAGTTCGAGTAGAACAACGCTCATCTCTACTCCGGAGGACAAAGCCCCGACAACCAGGCCTGTAAAGGTCAAAGATGTGATGACCGAGGCCCCAGCGACCAAGGCCCCAGTGACCAAGGCCAAAGTGGGCAAGGATTCCATGGCCAAAGCCCCAACGGTGGTCCCAGCAGCCCCGAAGCAGCAGAAAAAGTCAAAGGAGGGTAAGAGTTCTGTCGCCCCTCTTCTTATCCCTCCCCCTGCCACTCCCGTCCAATCCCTGGCACCCCGGCCACCCCTGCTGAGGATTCCACCTCCTCTTCCTCCTTCCCCTACTTCTCAGCAGGGGTCCTTTCCCCTGCCACGGCAGCCACTCTCCCTCCCCAGACCATGGTAGCGGTGGAATTAACCTTTCCTCCACCCGCCGCTATCTATTCCGAGGAGGATTTTCCCCTTCTTGTCTCCCCAGGTCCAACCCGGGGGAAGAGGAAGGTGGAGGACAGTCCTGCTACTGAATCCTCCAAAAATAAGATTCTGGACTTCGTAGGCGAAAAGGAGGACACCCTCCCTGAGCCAGAAGAGATGGAGCACATGATCGAGACCCTGGTGGCTGAGCCAGAAGAGGAGGAACTGGTGGTCACCGAGATCGAGGCCGCGCTTCTCGACCAGATGGAGGAAGAGGGCCTGCTGGTGATCCCGTCGTTAGCAGTCAACACCGACGAGGGACCACCCGACCGGAGTGATAACTAAGGTGTATTGCCTGTGCTAACTTTTTCATTTTTCCCTACATGATGGCTAATATTAATTATTTTTAGTGTTGAGCGAACATGCTCGACACTGCTCGGTAGTCGCCCGAGCATCACGCTACTCAGGATGTTCGGTGAGCACCGAGCATTTCCGGGTTACTCGGGCGGGAGCTCCGGTCTCTGCCCTGCATGTTTGGGACGCTTTACAGAGCCAATGAACATGCAGGGATTGCCAGCCAGTCACTGTAATGCCGCAGCCATGTTGGTTGTGGGCATTAAATTGATTGGCTGGCCGCACGGCGTCACCTGGAGTATTTAAAACCGGGCGCCGCCATCTTGGACACAGACGGCTAGGATCAGACAGTGTAGGGACAGCGCTGCTGATTTAGGGAGAGATATATACTGCAAAATAGTTAGTGTAGGGTCTGTAAAGGCTGCCAGATCAACCAAACAGTCCTACTCAGGACTAATATCCATCCCAGATATCAGGCAGGCACGCAGGCTGTATAGGAGACGCAGTGGTTATACCAGCAAACGCTGCATTACAGTCCTGTGTGCTCCTGTTGCTGAAATTGCTGGACTTAGCTCCAGGTCTCGGGGGCCAGGAAAAATCCTTTTTTTTTCATCTAAATCCTCTTTTTTTTTTCCTCCTTCACACTGTACAAATACCCGTCTTATTAACCTTTTGGTGTCCCCCCCCTCAAAAAAAAAAGTGTGTCTGTGACAGATCAGACACAAATATATCTGTTGAAAATAGTCTGGTGTAGGCCAGAGAATTAGAAGTGTGTTTTTGCAGTTCCACGGTTCATACCTCTGTATTATTCACTTTTGGGCCATTTGTATCTAAAAAAAACAGTTTGAGTGTATCGCTCACTGTTCAGCCGCAAATATATATATTTAAAAAAGTCTGGTATACACCAGTAAATTATAACTGTGGTTTTGCTGTTCCACGTTAAAAAATCTCTATTATCCAGCTTTTGGCATTTTTTGCCGTAAAAAAAACTAATAGTGTCTCCCTGATTTTTCAGACACAAATATATCTGTTGAAAATAGTCTGGTGTAGGCCAGAGAAACAGAAGTGTGGTTTTGCAGTTCCACGGTTCAAACCTCTGCATTATCCACTTTTGGGCCATTTGTATCTAAAAAAAAACAGTTTGAGTGTTTCGCTCACTGTTCAGACGCAAATATATGTATTTAAAAAAGTCTGGTATACACCAGTAAATTATAACTGTTGCTTTGCCGTTCCACGGTAAAAAATCTCTATTATCCAGCTTTTGGCATTTTTTGCCGTAAAAAAAACTAATAGTGTCTCCCTGATTTTTCAGACACAAATATATCTGTTGAAAATAGTCTGGTGTAGGCCAGAGAAACAGAAGTGTGGTTTTGCAGTTCCACAGTTCAAACCTCTGTATTATCCACTTCTCGACCGCATACTCCTCCTCACCCTGATGCTCCTTCCTCCCACCATGCCGAGTGTTGTCAGACAGCAACTGATCCGACACTTGGACTCTCTGAAGAGCTGTTCACTGGTCCATTTCCAGATTTGAGCCCCTTGCCTGCTCCGCTTGAAGTGGTGGAAGAGGAGATCCCATGTAGCGATGCCCAAATATTTGAACAGCCACGGTCACAGGAAGTCGACGCTGGCAATTTGTTACAAGAGGTGGATGATGACGAGACACAATTGCCAGGAAGTGAGGAGGAGGATCGTGGTGCACAAGTGGAAGAGGAGGAGGTGGTGGATGATCTAGTAACTGACCCAACGTGGCAGAAGGACATGCAGAGAGAGGCCTGCAGCACACAGGGTGAGGGAGGCAGAGTACCCCAACAGGCAGGAAGAAGCAGTGTGGTGGCCGCACACAGATGGCAGGCAACAGTTCCCCGTAACACCAACACGAGGGACGTTGCCAGTACAACCTATAGGTCTTCCAGAGTCTGGAACTATTTTAAAGACTCTTTTGATAACCCCAAAAATGCCATTTGTACCACCTGCCATGCCAGCATTAGAAGGGGTGACAAAACTACCAGCCTGACCACCACCAGCATGATAAGGCACATGTCAGCAAAGCACCCGACTTTGTGGGGCGAACCCCAGAGTCCACGACCAGTGTCAGAGGGTGTCACCACTGCTTCTTCCGCTGTTGTGCGTGCAATAGAACCCCCTGTTGTGTGTGCAAGACAATCCCCTGTCCATACTGCATGCAAAGATGCCCCCTCCTCTCAGTCTTCACTTGTTATGGCAGTTTCTCAAGAAATAGCATCAACGTCCACGTCCACGTCCCAATGCATCATTCAATTGTCCATATCCCAGACCTTTGAACGAAAGCGGAAATTCGCAGCTAACGCCCCACAGGCCACAGTCCTAAATTCGCACATTTCACGACTGCTTGCATTGGAAATGCTGCCTTTTAGGCTGGTGGAGACAGAATCCTTCCGCAACCTTATAGCGGTGGCTGTCCCTCGGTACTCGATCCCCAGTCGACACTATTTTGCCCGGTGTGCCATCCCCGCACTACACAAGCACTTGAATCAAAACATCTGCCGTGCCCTCAACAACGCAGTTACTGGGAGAGTCCACCTGACAACGGACACGTGGACAAGTGCTTGTGGCCAGGGACGGTACATCTCCCTGACGGCACACTGGGGAAACATAGTGGAAGCCGGGACCCAGTCAGACCTTGGGACGGAACACATTCTCCCCACACCGAGTATTGCGGGCCCTATGTCAGTCAGAGTTGCCCCCACAGTGTACAGCTCCTGTGCATTATCCTCCTCCTCCTCATGTTCAGCCTCCATCTCAGATATCACCACATCAGTTACAAGCTGGAAGCACTGCAGTACTGCCGCCGCCAAGCGGCAACAGGCTGTGCTGAAACTCATAAGCTTAGGTGATAAACCTCACACTACTTGTGAGTTGTGGACAGCTGTGAAAGAGCAGGCAGATCTGTGGCTGAGACCGATGAACCTACATCCAGGCATAGTCATGTGTGACAATGGCCGTAACCTGGTGGCGGCTCTGAGGCAAGGCGAGATCACACACGTACCATGCCTGGCTCATGTGCTTAACCTCGTCGTTCAGCGGTTTCTTAAATCGTACCCCGAGTTGCCAGATCTGCTCGTCAAAGTACGCCGCATGTCAGTTTATTTTCACAAGTCGGCTACAGCTTCCGCCGCCATTGCTGTGTTGCAGCAGCGTTTGCAGCTTCCGTCACACCGACTGGTGTGTGATGTCCCCACTAGTGTTGAGCCACCCCCGTAGTGTTCGAGTTCGGTTTGGTTCGTCGAACACCCGTGTGTTCGCCGAACTGTTCGTCGAACTGTTCGTCGAACACCTTCGAACACCATTAAAACCAATGGCAGGCAAACAAAAACACATAGAAACACATAGAAAACACCTTCAAAGTTGTCCAAAAGCTGAAAAACTGCTCAGAAGACACAACTAACACATGGAAAAGTGACAAGTACATATAGTCATGCGAAAAGAAAAGAGGTGGAGGAGTAAAAGGAGGGGGAGAAACAGATATAGGCATGTCATGCCCTTCTAAAATCCAAAAAGTGAGAAGCCGACACGTTCAGTCCGCTCCTGCCCGTGCCACCTCCGTGTCGCCGGGTTTGTGCCAGAGCCGCGGTGAACCCTGACGGCCAGCCCCCCTCTCCCAATACTGGTGCCTGTCCGCTGGTGGGTCGAGCGAGCCCCCCTGTGGTGGAGGCAGCTCTAAGCTTTTTAATTTAAATTGTCTCTCTAATTTGAATGAATACACTTTAAATCCATTTACAAGGATCTATTGGAGGGCAAGTCTCATGCCAGCAGCCGCGTAATTCCAGCTCCAGTAGCGTCCACTAAAGCTGCTGCAGTTAAAAAGCTTTTATAAGGATCGAGCTCGGCTGTCCACCGCAAGGCATCCTACTGCCAGTCCCAGCCCCTATGCCTTGGGGTGCCTCCTGATGCTCTTCACTGAGTATCCCGTGGTCCCGAAGCATTTCCTTTGAAAAAATTAAGTGTCCAAACTACAGGTGGTGTAGCTTTCTTAATAGCCGGGATAATCCGCTGACTAGCAGACACTGCTACTAGGCACAAAGTATTTCCTGGGCTAGATGCAGTTAAAAATTTGTAATTAGATACTCTCGTTGGATGCTGAGAAAGCATTCCATAGAGTCTTCTGGCACGCCATATATGATTCTCTTAAAAAGCTTGGGGTAGGGGTCAAGGGGACCCTTTTATAGCCAAAATCATGGTCCTGTATCACAATACGTCACCTAGGCTGAAGATAAATGGAACTGTAGCACCCTGAGGGCTCGGTTGCTACAGAGGTATTGCACCTCACCCAGAGGTGTGATATCTCACTCTCAGGTAAGGATGGAGTGTGGATCAGGACCCGACACCTGCATGCATTACACCACATTGCCGTGGGGCAGGGCGACCAATATGCCTCTGAGATGGGCACGACAGTCCCTGTCCCTGGCTGGAGTGGGGGGAGGGAACACTGAGGAAGGGGAACCCTGTAGTGCAGGAGCAGGGAGGAAGCAGTTCCTGGGTGCATTGAGAAGGGAGTATAAAAGGTGGGCACCATCTTAGTTCAGTGCAGAGAAGTCTGAGCAGAAGTGGAAGGGAGCAGGGGCTCTGCATGAGCTCTGCTCCGGAGGCGGGCCTAGTAACAGAGGCCCAGGCCTGGAAGAGGGAGAAGGAAGGAAGAGGAGCGGAGAAGGCTCCAGGAACGAGGAATGAAGGGATCCCAGGGGTGCGGACGGGCGAGTCGCCACCGCACGCCCCAATCCACCTGCGTGGAGGGGTCAGGCCAAAGGGGGAGACCGGTCCCCGAAACTAGTGGAGGCAGGAAACGACCCTCAGCTAGAAACCGGAGGCTGTGACATTTTATGAGGCGCAGCCCCTCGCTACACCCGCTAGGAAGGCATCACATAGGGTCAGGGAAACTGGCGCCAAGTTTACCAAGAGGAGGCCCGAGGCAGCCGGACAGAAGGGTTGGTAAGAAAGGCCAGACAAAGGACACACAAAGGGGGTCCTGTGAAGCGCTCCAAAGTTATCTGGGAGTTGTCTGAGCCCCTCACCTGGTGAGCACAGTACGACGTGTGCAGCCGTTACCTGCAGACGTGGTCTGGATAATAAGAACTGTGAGTAAAGGCCCTGGACTGCATCACTGACTCCGTGTCGTTACTGCTGCTGCCCTGCACCATCACCCCCATCCTCCGCATACACTGCGCTGAGGCTATACTCCTCCCGTGGGGAGTCATGCTACGCTCTGCTGCACCCACAACACCAGCCTCAGCGGTCTGCCCTGGAGCGGCGGTTCACTCTGACCGCAATCCACGGGTGGCGTAGTCGGACATTTAAACATCAAAACCACATAAATAGTTCCGTCACTGGTTTGACCACCCTGAGCCACGGAACCGGGTCGCCGCCACGAAGACTACAACCACCAGCATCCACCAAAAAGGGTCCGGCTCCAGGTGTCCCAAGGCCCAGGGGGGTGCATCAGAACATTTTCATCACCTTTCACAATCACCAATGGGACAAGGCAGGGATGTTCTCTGTCCCCTCTCTTATACATCCTAGTGACGGAGCACCTGCTCTCATCAATTCGCCATAAACCCAATATTAGGTGGATTGAGGTGGGAGGCACGGAGTACAAGTGCTCTCTATTTGCTGATGATGTCCTAGTATATATCACTCAATCACATATATCCATCCATGCTGTTATGGCTGAAATAGATCACTTTGTTACATGGTCAAATTTTAAAATCAATGCAGCGAAGTCTGAGGCCCTCGATGTCTCCCTCCCCAAATCCATATAGGATTCCATCCAGTCCAACTTTCCCTTTGCCTGGCCCTCACAGGGTATCAAATACTTAGGAATTCCTATTGATAGAGACCTCTCCCATCTATGTTATCTTAATTTTGGGCCCTTTATTGAACAACTCCATACAGACCACGGTTGGCAAGTTAGAACTGTAAGATTCACTACGTGAACCACTGGTGTTTTGTGGAAAAGCACATGTACACTGTGTTCCAAATTATTATGCAAAAAGTGTTTAGGAGTGATAAGGGAAGAATTTGTTTGTTTGTCAGTTAAACTCATTGATGGTGATGTGTGTCAGGGCTCTTTATTAGAGATGAGCGTTGTTCTAATCGAACTGTTCGCCAATCTCAAATTCGAGCTGTTTTGGGCGGTGTTCGAGCCGGTCGGCGAACACGAACAATTTGAGAAAAATTCGGCTGTTCGAGGTTATGTTCGATAACTGTTCGTGCACCAAAATCATAACTGGATTTTTTCTCAGTAATGATGAAAATTAATGTTAATACGCAGTTTGAGTGTACAGCGGGGCGGGGGGAGGGGCAGGGGATGGATCTCTGCAGGAACAATGAAGATCTCCATTTTTTTTTCTCTTTCCCGCATTTGCAGTGGGGAGGTGCAATCTGTCAGCCTATCAGCAGCGCACACACGGAGCGAAGTGCTTTTTTTCACACAAGCAAGGGCATGTGTGATTGGCAGTGTATGTCACATGTCCTTGCCCTATAAGACCAAGCCATTTTCCCCGTCGCCACCATTTTCTCACTGCTGCAGCTGCGTGTTAGACGGCACCGCTGTTGCTGTGTGCGCTATACCTTGTTAATTTCAAGCCAATTTTCGCACAAATATACAGATAGCTTGGGAGTAGGGAATAGTTGTGATTGCAGTCCTTTTAAGGACTAGGTTACAGCATTTCCTACGACTTTTATCAGGCAGGTCTGTGCTCTTAAATAGATAGATTGTGGGAGTAAAGACTAATTGTAATTGGAGTCCTTTTCAGGACTAGGTTACATGAGTTCCTATCAGTTTTTGCCAGGCAGGTCTGTGCCAGTGCTGTGCAAGTTTTTTTCACAGCATTTGGCTGAATCTAGCAAAGCTAATCCTTTTTGGCCTATTGCAGAGTGTGTTAGTCAGTGGAGTAGCCTATCTGTGTTGCAAGATATACCACCTGTGTATAGAATACCAATTTTTTTACTGCACCTAGTGAAGTAAAATCTTTTGGGCATAGCATCATTCTATTAGTCCATCTATACTGACCTCCATCAGGTTGCAAACTGAATATAATTTTTTTCTGCATCTAGCTCTGAAAAAATATTTGGGCTTCTAGCAGTGTGTGGGACTTGGTCTATTAGTCCATCTATACTGACCTCCATCAGGTTGGAAATTAAAAATAATTTTTTTCTTCATTTAGCTCTGAAAAAATATTTGGGCTTCTAGCAGTGTGTGGGACTTGTTCTATTAGTCCTTCTATACTGACCTCCAGCAGGTTGCAAATTGAATATAATTTTTTTCTGCATCTAGCTCTGAAAAAATATTTGGGCTTCTAGCGGTGTGTGGGACTTGGTCTATTAGTCCATCTATACTGACCTCCATCAGGTTGCAAATTAAAAATAATTTTTTTCTGCATCTAGCTCTGAAAAAATATTTGGGCTTCTAGCAGTGTGTGGGACTTGGTCTATTAGTCCATCTATACTGACCTCCATCAGGTTGCAAATTAAAAATATTTTTTTTCTGCATCTAGCTCTGAAAAAATATTTGGGCTTCTAGCAGTGTGTGGGACTTGGTCTATTAGTCCATCTATACTGACGTCCATCAGGTTGCAAATTGAATAAAAAAATTTTCTGCATCTAGCTCTGAAAAAATATTTGGGCTTCTAGCGGTGTGTGGGACTTGGTCTATTAGTCCATCTATACTGACCTCCATCAGGTTGCAAATTAAAAATAATTTTTTTCTGCATCTAGCTCTGAAAAAATATTTGGGCTTCTAGCAGTGTGTGGGACTTGGTCTATTAGTCCATCTATACTGACCTCCATCAGGTTGCAAATTAAAAATAATTTTTTTCTGCATCTAGCTCTGAAAAAATATTTGGGCTTCTAGCGGTGTGTGGGACTTGGTCTATTAGTCCATCTATACTGACCTCCATCAGGTTGCAAATTAAAAATAATTTTTTTCTGCATCTAACCCAGCCAATAGTTTTGGCCTAATACCACAGTTTGGCCACTCAGCTCTGCTCGGTTACCATCCATTGTTTTTTTGTGCAAACAACTCCAGAGTTGTGAATTAGTTAACCACCAAAATGAGTGGAAAAAGGCCTGCTGCTGGTGGAAAGGGGAATAGGCGTGTTGGGAAGGGGAAAAAAGGTTGTGTCCGTGGGGTAGGTGCAGAAGAAAGACCATCTTCCAGCCAAACTAAAATGTCTACTTCTTTTAGCGGACAATGTGATAAGATCCCTTTCTTACGGCCACGCCAATCGCTACAAATTCCAGATGAGGCACAAAAACAGCAGGTGCTTCAACGGATATCAAGTGCTCCTTTAAGTGGGCTCTCCTCCACATCAACTTCAACATCACAAATACTCCAGTCCTCAAAGGTGTCACCCAAATCGCACTTGCTTCCTCACAGCTCCCAAATCTCCAGCTGCCCGTCTGAGTATGAGGTAGAACAGATGGTTGAGTCTGCAGAGCTGTTTACTCATACTATAGCCTGGGAATCAGAGGTCGACTCCAGCGCTTCTGTGAATCCAGACGAGGAAATGATCTGCACTGATGCCCAGAATCTTTATGAGTCGGATCCAGGACCAGACGCAGAAGGTTCTGACCATAATGTAGACCCTCATTCCCAAACTGTAACTCCTGTTGGTGGAGACAATGAGGAAGACGATGATAAGACTCAAATACCTGATTGGAGCGACAACTTTAGTTTTTTGTCAGGGCAGGAACAGGTTGGCTCTGAGGACGACGGGTGTGATAACGCACAGGGTGATGATGATGAGGTCGGAGATCCCACTTACTGTCAACCCACAGTCAGCCAAGAGATGAGGTCAGCAGAGGAGGTGGAGGAAGATGCTAGTGACGACGAGGTCAGGTTGCGCCTTCCTGGACAGAGACGTAGTACTGGAAGCACGTCAACAACTGCATCCTCAAACACAACTCTGCCTCTCACCACAAGTCGTGGTGGCTCTTCAGGTCGCATGGGTGCTAAGCCTTGCATAGCCTGGGCATTTTTTCAGATCGATAAAGATGACCCAACTCGTGTTATCTGTAACATTTGTCAGCAAAAGCTAAGTAGAGGCCAAAAAATACATAGTTTGAGTACTTCATGCATGAACCGGCACATGGACATGAAGCATAAGTTGCAGTGGGAAGCTCAGTGTGCTACAATGCGGTCTAGCCGGCCGGGCCAACCACCGTCTGCCATATCTTGTGCATCCGCGGCCTCTTCATCCTCTGTGACTGGGGGGACAGCAGTCACACCTGTTTTGGGGCGCAGACCTGCCACCTCTTTACCCGCAACAGCCAGCGTGATTGGCAGGTCATCATTTTCTTTGGAGGTGGTAACACCAGCTGGTCTTGAGCGCTGTCCGACATCGATAGCACCACCTTTGGATCAAGGCAACCTAACATGTCCGCCTGCATCTTCCTCACAGACCGGCAGTTTGCCGGGGACACCCTTATCAACCCCATCTAAGCACAATAGCCAGCCCTCGGTCCCTCAGATGTGGACAAGTAAAAGACCATTTCCTCCTAGCCATGAGAAAGCTAAGAGGTTGAATTTCACCATCTGCAAGCTCTTGGCTACAGAAATGCTGCCTTTCCGCCTGGTGGACACAGAGGATTTTCGAGACCTTATGTCCGTCGCAGTGCCCCAGTACCAGATGCCCAGTCGGCACTACTTCTCAAAGAAAGGTGTGCCTGCGCTCCACCAGCATGTCGCACACAACATCACCGCTTCTTTGAGAAACTCTGTGTGTGACAGGGTGCATTTCACCACAGACACTTGGACGAGTAGGCATGGACAGGGGCGTTACATGTCGCTGACTGGGCACTGGGTAACTATGGTGACAGCAGGACAAGGGGCTGCTGTCCAAGTCTTGCCGTCCCCACGAGTTGTGCGTCAATCCTCTTTATGTCATTTTTCCTCCACTGCTTCTGCCTCCTCAACCTCCTCTCGGTCTTCCACCTGCACCCAAAGCCTGTCTGGTCATGCCACAAGCTTTCTAACTGCGCAGAAGGGATCCTGCACACCTCCTTACTATGCTGGCAGTAGGGCTCAACGTCATCAGGCGGTTTTTACATTGAAATGTCTGGGAAATGTGAGTCACACAGCTGAGGAGTTGTGGTCAGCTCTGGAGAACCAATTTCATGAATGGTTGTCTCCACTGGACCTGAAACCAGGGAAGGCCGTGTGCGACAATGCTGCAAACCTGGGTGCGGCCCTTCGCCGGGGCAATGTCACACACGTGCCTTGTATGGCTCACGTGTTGAACCTGGTTGTCCAGCAATTTTTAGCCCACTATCCCAGACTAGATGGCCTTCTGCAGAGGGCACGGTCGCTGTGTGCTCACTTCCGCCGTTCGCATCCCGCAGCTCAGCGACTTACATCTCTACAGAAGTCGTTGGGCCTGCCACTTCACCGGCTAAAATGAGATGTGCCTACCCGGTGGAATTCAACTCTGCACATGTTGCAGCGACTGTGGCAGCACCGACAAGCCCTGGTGCAATACGTTCTGACGTATAGCCTGGGCCAACGAGATTCAGAGGTGGGGCAAATCACGCTGGAGGAGTGGTCTCAGATCAGGGACCTATGCACCCTTCTGCACAGTTTTGAAATGGCGACGAAGATGTTTAGTGCTGACGATGCCATTATCAGCATGACTATTCCGGTGATTTACATGCTGGAGCACATGTTAAACAGAATTCGGAGTCAGGTGGTGGCACAAGAGGAGGTGGAGGAAGTAGAGGAGGAGGAGTTGTATGCGGAAGGGCTAACATCTGCAAGGTCCAGACGGTCGGCAGCACCAGGGCGGCAGGCATGTGAGGGTGGGGGAGATGATTTTACCAGGGCGCATGGTAGCAGCCAAACTAGTGAGGAAGGTGCAGGAGCCCAGGAAGAAGTGGAGGACGAACTGATGGAAGACTCATCAGATGAGGGAGACCTTGATCACATTTCTGTTGTGCCAGGTTGGGGGGAGAGGACAGAGGAAGGAAGCATGATTGTTACCTCGCCACCAACACAACAGGGACTTGGTGCTCCTGGATGCGCAACACACATGAGTGCCTTCTTGCTGCACTACCTGCAACATGACCCTCGAATTGTGAGAATTAGAAATAATCCTGACTACTGGGTTGCCACACTGTTAGATCCCCGGTACAAAAGTAAATTTGCAGAAATTATTCCTGCCATAGAAAGGGATGCACGCATGCAGGAGTATCAGCAGAGACTGTTGCAGAATCTTACATGTGCTTTTTCACAAAATACCAGTGGTGCACGTAGTGAATCTCACAGTTCCAACTTGCCAACCGTGGGACCGTCAAGTGTTCAGCACTCAAACCGTAACAGAACCACAGTATCTGCTGGTAACATCAATTTTGCGGAATCATTTCACCACTTTTTTAGCCCATCCTTTGCAAGGCCACAGGAGACAAGAAGTCTGACACATAGTCAACGCCTAGAGACGATGGTACAGGAGTATCTCCAAGTAAACATTGAAGCCACGACTGTGTCACTGGACCCTTGCTCTTTTTGGGCTTCCAATCTGGATAAATGGCCGGAGCTAGCCACTTACGCCTTGGAGATCTTGTCATGCCCCGCAGCCAGCGTTCTGTCTGAACGTGTGTTCAGCGCTGCTGGTGGTGTGCTGACAGATAAGCGCACGCGGCTCTCCACTGATAATGTAGACAGACTCACGTTCATAAAGATGAACAAATCATGGATCCGAAACGACTTTTCTACCCCTGTGTCATCCTGGGGAGAATAAAAGCTTGATGATTGGTTAAAATCACCCTACCAACCGTTTTAAGCTTTCAAATTACTAATCATGTTTATCTGTATCTTGACTGGAAAATAATTTGGGCTTTGTAGCAGTGTGCAGCACTGATCCTATTAGGCCATCTATAATAAGCTTCACCAGATTTAAAATTAAAAATAATTTTTAGCTGCATCTAGCCCGGAAAATAATTTTGGGGCTCCGAGATGCGCAAGACACATAAGTGCCTTCTTGCTGCACTACCTGCAGCATGACCCTCATATTGTCAGAATTCGAAGTAATCATGACTACTGGGTTGCCACACTCTTAGATCCCCCAAACTTTTCGATCAACCTTTTCATTTTAATAAAGACCAAAAAAATGGTCATTTTTGAAATTATAAGCATTAGCAGGTTGTTAGAAACTGAAATCAAACAGTTTTCAACTCAAAACTTTATTCTAGGTGATGTTACATTTTCACATAGGACCCCTTGTTCGAAAGGAGCTTCTGAACTCTCTCGTCCATTGAATTTGTCAGGTTTTGGATGGTTTCTGCTTCAATTGTTTTGCATGAGGACAGAATACCCTCCCAGAGCTGTTGCTTAGATGTGAACTGCCTCCCGCCATCATAGACACTCCTTTTAATGATGCTCCAAAGGTTCTGAATGGGGTAGAGGTCAGGGGAGCATGGGGGTCACACCATAAGTTTGTCCCCTTTTATGCCCATATCAGCCAGAGATGCAGATGTTTTATGTGCAGCATGAGATGGTGCATTATCATGCAGAAAAATGATCTTGCTGTGAAATACACGGTTCTTCTTCTTGAACCATGGCAGGAAGTGCTGTTTGAGAAAATCCACATACATTATGGAGTTCATCTTTAGCGCCTTCAGGGATCCTAAAGGGGCCGACAATCTCTCTCCCCATGATTCCACCCCAAAACATTACTCCACCTCCTCCTTGTTGGCGCTGTAGCCGTGTTTGCGTGGGGTGTCCATCAACCAGCCATCCTCCACTCCATTCATCTGGACCATCGAGCGCTGCATGGCACTCATCCGTGAACAAAACAGTTTTGAAATCAGTCTTCATGTAATGTTTGGCCCACTGGAGCCGTTTCTGCTTGTGTGAAGTGGATAGAGGAGGTCGACAGGATGGCGTATGCACAGCTGCAAACCTCTGAAGGACCCTGCATCTTGTTGTTCGGGGGACGTTGGAGGCACAAGCAGCTTCAAAAACTTGTCTGCTGCTATGACAAGGCTTTTTTGCCGCTGCTCTTTCAACCTGACGTAATTGCCTGTAGGAAAGAGTCCTCAATTTGCCCTTATCAGCACGCACACGTGTGTACTGTGAATCAGCTACATACTTCTTGATTGCCAAGACACTTCATCCTGATCATCGCACAATGTTGATTGTAGTCATGCCTTGACCTAAACACTCCACAATTTGTTGCTTCTCAGCAGCCGACACATCCTTTTTCTTTCCCATTTTGGCAGAAAATGTAGGCTGCTTAATAATGTGAGAGAGCCTTCTTAAGTAGTCTTGCCTTTCATTGGACACACCTGCCAAACTAATTAGCACAGGTGTCTGCAATTGCTTACAGTGATATAAAGAGCCCTGACACACATCACCATCAATGAGTTTAACTGACAAACAAACAAATTCTTCCCTTATCACTCCTAAACACTTTTTGCATAATAATTTGGAACGCGGTGTACATGTGCTTTTCCACAAAACACCAGTGGTTCACGTAGTGAATCTTACAGTTCTAACTTGCCAACCGTGGTCTGTATGGAGTTGTTCAATAAAGGGCCCAAAATTAAGATAACATAGATGGGAGAGGTCTCTATGAATAGGAATTCCTAAGTATTTGATACCCTGTGAGGGCCAGGCAAAGGGAAAGTTGGACTGGATGGAATCCTATATGGATTTGGGGAGGGAGACATCGAGGGCCTCAGACTTCGCTGCATTGATTTTAAAATTTGACCATGTAACAAAGTGATCTATTTCAGCCATAACAGCATGGATGCATATATGTGATTGAGTGATATATACTAGGACATCATCAGAAAATAGAGAGCACTTGTACTCGGTGCCTCCCACCTCAATCCACCTAATATTGGGGTTATGGCGAATTGATGAGAGCAGGTGCTCCGTCACTAGGATGTATAAGAGAGGGGACAGAGGACATCCATGCCTTGTCCCATTGGTGATTGTGAAAGGTGATGAAAATGTTCTGACGCACCCCCTGGGCCTTGGGACACCCGGAGCCGGACCATTTTTGGTGGATGCTGGTGGTTGTAGTCTTCGTGGCGGCGATCCGGTTCCGTGGCTCAGGGCGGTCAAACCAGTGGCGGAACTATTTATGTGGTTTTGATGTTTAAATGTCCGACTAAGCCACCCGTGGATTGCGGTCAGAGTGAACCGCCGCTACAGGGCAGACCGCTAAGGCTGGTGTTGTGGGTGCAGCAGAGCGTAGCATAACTCCCCACGGGAGGAGTATAGCCTCAGGGCAGTGTATGCGGAGGATGGGGGTGATGGTGCAGGGCAGCAGCAGTAACGACACGGAGTCAGTGATGCAGTTCAGGGCCTTTACTCACAGTTCTTATTATCCAGACCACGTCTGCAGGTAACGGCTGCCCACGTCGTACTGTGCTCACCAGGTGAGGGGCTCAGACAACTCCCAGATAACTTTGGAGCGCTTCACAGGACCCCCTTTGTGTGTCCTTTGTCTGGCCTTTCTTACCAACACTTCTGTCCGGCTGCCTCGGGCCTCCTCTTGGTAAACTTGGCGCCAGTTTCCCTGACCCTATGTGGTGCCTTCCTAGCGGGTGGAGCAAGGGGCTGCGCCACATAAAATGTCAGAGCCTCCGGTTTCTAGCTGAGGGTCGTTTCCTGCCTCCACTAGTTCGGGGACCGGTCTCCCCCTTTGGCCTGACCCCTCCACGCAGGTGGATTCGGGCGTGCGGTGGCGACTCGCCCGTCCGCACCCCTGGGATCCCTTCATTCCTCGTTCCTGGAGCCTTCTCCGCTCCTCTTCCTTCCTTCTCCCTCTTGCAGGCCTGGGCCTCTGTTACTAGGCCCGCCTCCGGAGCAGAGCTCATGCAGAGCCCCTGCTCCCTGCCACTTCTGCTCAGACTTCTCTGCACTGAACTAAGATGGTGCCCACCTTTTATACTCCCTTCTCAATGCACCCAGGAACTGCTTCCTCCCTGCTCCTGCACTGCAGGGTTCCCCTTCCTCAGTGTTCCCTCCCCCCACTCCAGCCAGGGACAGGGACTGTCGTGCCCATCTCAGGGGCATATTGGTCGCCCTGCCCCACGGCAATGTGGTGTAATGCATGCAGGTGTCGGGTCCTGATCCACACTCCATCCTTATCTGAGAGTGAGATATCACACCTCTGGGTGAGGTGCAATACGTCTGTAGCAACCGAGCCCTCGGTGCTACAGTTCCATTTATCTTCAGCCTAGGTGACGTATTGTGATACAGGGCCGTGATTTTGGCTATGAAAGGGTCCCCTAGACCCCTACC
This sequence comes from Phyllobates terribilis, assembly GCF_046119375.1. NCBI lineage: Eukaryota > Metazoa > Chordata > Amphibia > Anura > Dendrobatidae > Phyllobates > Phyllobates terribilis. Next base: position 223,343,450 of record NW_027362773.1, on the reverse strand, counting down.
CCAAGCTTTTTAAGAGAATCATATATGGCGTGCCAGGAGACTCTATGGAATGCTTTCTCAGCATCCAACGAGAGTATCTACTTACAAATTTTTAACTGCATCTAGCCCAGGAAATACTTTGTGCCTAGTAGCAGTGTCTGCTAGTCAGCGGATTATCCCGGCTGTTAAGCAAGCTACACCACCTGTAGTTTGGACACTTAATTTTTTCAAAGGAAATGCTTCGGGACCACGGGATACTTAGTGAAGAGCATCAGGAGGCACCCCAAGGCATAGGGGCTGGGACTGGCACTAGGATGCCTTGCGGTGGACAGCTGAGCTCGATCCTTATAAAAGCTTTTTAACTGCAGCAGCTTTAGTGGACGCTACTGGAGCTGGAATTACACGGCTGCTGGCATGAGACTTGCCCTCCAATAGATCCTTGTAAATGGATTTAAAGTGTATTCATTCAAATTAGAGGGACAATTTAAATTAAAAAGCTTAGAGCTGCCTCCACCACAGGGGGGCTCTCTCGACCCACCAGCGGACAGGCACCAGTATTGGGAGAGGGGGGCTGGCCGTCAGGGTTCACCGCGGCTCTGGCACAAACCCGGCGACACGGAGGTGGCACGGGCTGGAGCGGACTGGCCGTCTCGGCTTCTCACTTTTTGGATTTTAGAAGGGCATGACATGCCTATATCTGTGTCTCCCCCTCCTTTTACTCCTCCACCTCTTTTCTTTTCGCATGACTATATGTACTTGTCACTTTTCCATGTGTTAGTTGTGTCTTCTGAGCAGTTTGTCAGCTTTTGGACACCTTTGAAGGTGTTTTCTATGTGTTTCTATGTGTTTTTGTTTGCCTGCCATTGGTTTTAACGGTGTTCGAAGGTGTTCGACGAACAGTTCGACGAACAGTTCGGCGAACACACGGGTGTTCGACGAACCGAACCGAACTCGAACACTACGGGGGTGGCTCAACACTACTCTTTATATCACTGTAAGCAATTGCAGACACCTGTGCTAATTAGCTTGGCAGGTGTGTCCAATGAAAGGCAAGACTACTTAAGAAGGCTGTCTCACATTATTAAGCAGCCTACATTTTCTGCCAAAATGGGAAAGAAAAAGGATGTGTCGGCTGCTGAGAAGCAACAAATTGTGGAGTGTTTAGGTCAAGGCATGACTACAATCAACATTGTGCGATGATCAGGATGAAGTGTCTTGGCAATCAAGAAGTATGTAGCTGATTCACAGTACACACGTGTGCGTGCTGATAAGGGCAAATTGAGGACTCTTTCCTACAGGCAATTACGTCAGGTTAAAAGAGCAGCGGCAAAAAAGCCTTGTCATAGCAGCAGACAAGTTTTTGAAGCTGCTGGTGCCTCCAACGTCCCCCGAACAACAAGATGCAGGGTCCTTCAGAGGTTTGCAGCTGTGCTTACGCCATCCTGTCGACCTCCTCTATCCACTTCACACAAGCAGAAACGGCTCCAGTGGGCTAAACATTACATGAAGACTGATTTCAAAACTGTTTTGTTCTCGGATGAGTGCCGTGCAGCGCTCGATGGTCCAGATGGATGGAGTGGAGGATGGCTGGTTGATGGACACCCCACGCAAACACGGCTACAGCGCCAACAAGGAGGAGGTGGAGTAATGTTTTGTGCTGGAATCATGGGGAGAGAGATTGTCGGCCCCTTTAGGATCCCTGAAGGCGCTAAAGATGAACTCCATAATGTATGTGGATTTTCTCAAACAGCACTTCCTGCCATGGTTCAAGAAGAAGAACCGTGTATTTCACAGCAAGATCATTTTTCTGCATGATAATGCACCATCTCATGCTGCACATAAAACATCTGCATCTCTGGCTGATATGGGCATAAAAGGGGACAAACTTATGGTGTGACCCCCATGCTCCCCTGACCTCTACCCCATTCAGAACCTCTGGAGCATCATCAAAAGGAGTGTCTATGATGGCGGGAGGCAGTTCACATCTAAGCAACAGCTCTGGGAGGGTATTCTGTCCTCATGCAAAACAATTGAAGGAGAAACCATCCAAAACCTGACAAATTCAATGGACGAGAGAGTTCAGAAGCTCCTTTCGAACAAGGGGTCCTCTGTGAAAATGTAACATCACCTAGAATAAAGTTTTGAGTTGAAAACTGTTTGATTTCAGTTTCTGATAACCTGCTAATGCTTATAATTTCAAAAATGACCATTTTTTGGTCTTTATTAAAATGAAAAGGTTGATCGAAAAGTTTGGGGGATCTAAGAGTGTGGCAACCCAGTAGTCATGATTACTTCGAATTCTGACAATATGAGGGTCATGTTGCAGGTAGTGCAGCAAGAAGGCACTTATGTGTCTTGCGCATCTCGGAGCCCCAAAATTATTTTCCGGGCTAGATGCAGCTAAAAATTATTATTAATTTTAAATCTGGTGGAGCTTAGTATAGATGGCCTAATAGGATCAGTGCTGCACACTGCTACAAAGCCCAAATTATTTTCCAGCCAAGATGCAGATAAACATGATTAGTAATTTTAAATCTGGTGGAGCTTATTATAGATGGCCTAATAGAATCAGTGCTGCACACTGCTACAAAGCCCAAATTATTTTCCAGCCAAGATACAGATAAACATGATTAGTAATTTGAAAGCTTAAAACGGTTGGTAGGGTGATTTTAACCAATCATCAAGCTTTTACTCTCCCCAGGATGACACAGGGGTAGAAAAGTCGTTTCGGATCCATGATTTGTTCATCTTTATGAACGTGAGTCTGTCTACATTATCAGTGGAGAGCCGCGTGCGCTTATCTGTCAGCACACCACCAGCAGCGCTGAACACACGTTCAGACAGAACGCTGGCTGCGGGGCATGACAAGATCTCCAAGGCGTAAGTGGCTAGCTCCGGCCATTTATCCAGATTGGAAGCCCAAAAAGAGCAAGGGTCCAGTGACACAGTCATGGCTTCAATGTTTACTTGGAGATACTCCTGTACCATCGTCTCTAGGCGTTGACTATGTGTCAGACTTCTTGTCTCCTGTGGCCTTGCAAAGGATGGGCTAAAAAAGTGGTGAAATGATTCCGCAAAATTGATGTTACCAGCAGATACTGTGGTTCTGTTACGGTTTGAGTGCTGAACACTTGACGGTCCCACGGTTGGCAAGTTGGAACTGTGAGATTCACTACGTGCACCACTGGTGTTTTGTGGAAAAGCACATGTAAGATTCTGCAACAGTCTCTGCTGATACTCCTGCATGCGTGCATCCCTTTCTATGGCAGGAATAATTTCTGCAAATTTACTTTTGTACCGGGGATCTAACAGTGTGGCAACCCAGTAGTCAGGATTATTTCTAATTCTCACAATTCGAGGGTCATGTTGCAGGTAGTGCAGCAAGAAGGCACTCATGTGTGTTGCGCATCCAGGAGCACCAAGTCCCTGTTGTGTTGGTGGCGAGGTAACAATCATGCTTCCTTCCTCTGTACTCTCCCCCCAACCTCGTACAACAGAAATGTGATCAAGGTCTCCCTCAACTGATGAGTCTTCCATCAGTTCGTCCTCCACTTCTTCCTGGGCTCCTGCACCTTCCTCACTAGTTTGGCTGCTACCATGCGCCCTGGTAAAACCATCTCCCCCACCCTCACATGCCTGCCGCCTTGGTGCTGCCGACCGTCTGGACCTTGCAGATGTTAGCCCTTCCGCATACAACTCCTCCTCCTCTACTTCCTCCACCTCCTCTTGTGCCACCACCTGACTCCGAATTCTGTTTAACATGTGCTCCAGCATGTAAATCACCGGAATAGTCATGCTGATAATGGCATCGTCAGCACTAAACATCTTCGTCGCCATTTCAAAACTGTGCAGAAGGGTGCATAGGTCCCTGATCTGAGACCACTCCTCCAGCGTGATTTGCCCCACCTCTGAATCTCGTTGGCCCAGGCTATATGTCAGAACGTATTGCACCAGGGCTTGTCGGTGCTGCCACAGTCGCTGCAACATGTGCAGAGTTGAATTCCACCGGGTAGGCACATCGCATTTTAGCCGGTGAAGTGGCAGGCCCAACGACTTCTGTAGAGATGTAAGTCGCTGAGCTGCGGGATGCGAACGGCGGAAGTGAGCACACAGCGACCGTGCCCTCTGCAGAAGGCCATCTAGTCTGGGATAGTGGGCTAAAAATTGCTGGACAACCAGGTTCAACACGTGAGCCATACAAGGCACGTGTGTGACATTGCCCCGGCGAAGGGCCGCACCCAGGTTTGCAGCATTGTCGCACACGGCGCACACGGCCTTCCCTGGATTCAGGTCCAGTTTAGACAACCATTCATGAAATTGGTTCTCCAGAGCTGACCACAACTCCTCAGCTGTGTGACTCACATTTCCCAGACATTTCAATGTAAAAACCGCCTGATGACGTTGAGCCCTACTGCCAGCATAGTAAGGAGGTGTGCAGGATCCCTTCTGCGCAGTTAGAAAGCTTGTGGCATGACCAGACAGGCTTTGGGTGCAGGTGGAAGACCGAGAGGAGGTTGAGGAGGCAGAAGCAGTGGAGGAACTTTGACATAAAGAGGATTAACGCACAACTCGTGGGGACGGCAAGACTTGGACAGCAGCCCCTTGTCCTTCTGTCACCATAGTTACCCAGTGCCCATTGTAGCACACTGAGCTTCCCACTGCAACTTATGCTTCATATCCATGTGCCGGTTCATGCATGATGTACTTAAACTATGTATTTTTTGGCCTCTACTTAGCTTTTGCTGACAAATGTTACAGATAACACGAGTTGGGTCATCTTTATCGATCTGAAAAAATTCCCAGGCTATGCAAGGCTTAGCACCCATGCGACCTGAAGAGCCACCACGACTTGTGGTGAGAGGCAGAGTTGTGTTTGAGGATGCAGTTGTTGACGTGCTTCCAGTACTACGTCTCTGTCCAGGAAGGCGCAGCCTGACCTCGTCGTCACTAGCATCTTCCTCCACCTCCTCTGCTGACCTCATCTCTTGGCTGACTGTGGGTTGACAGTAAGTGGGATCTCCAACCTCATCATCACCACCCTGTGCGTTATCACACCCATCGTCCTCAGAGCCAACCTGTTCCTGCCCTGACAAAAAACTAAAGTTGTCGCTCCAATCAGGTATTTGAGTCTCATCATCGTCTTCCTCATTGTCTCCACCAACATTAGTTACAGTTTGGGAATGAGGGTCTACATTATGGTCAGAACCTTCTGCGTCTGGTCCTGGATCCGACTCATAAAGATTCTGGGCATCAGTGCAGATCATTTCCTCGTCTGGATTCACAGAAGCGCTGGAGTCGACCTCTGATTCCCAGGCTATAGTATGAGTAAACAGCTCTGCAGACTCAACCATCTGTTCTACCTCATACTCAGACGGGCAGCTGGAGATTTGGGAGCTGTGAGGAAGCAAGTGCGATTGGGGTGACACCTTTGAGGACTGGAGTATTTGTGATGTTGAAGTTGATGTGCAGGAGAGCCCACTTAAAGGAGCACTTGATATCCGTTGAAGCACCTGCTGTTTTTGTGCCTCATCTGGAATTTGTAGCGATTGGCGTGGCCGTAAGAAAGGGATCTTATCACATTGTCCGCTAAAAGAAGTAGACATTTTAGTTTGGCTGGAAGATGGTCTTTCTTCTGCAGATGTTACTGTTGCTTTAATACCTACCCCACGGACACAACCTTTTTTCGCCTTCCCAACACGCCTACTCCCCTTTCCACCAGCAGCAGACCTTTTTCCACTCATTTTTGTGGTTAGCTAATTCACAACTCTGGAGTTGTTTGCACAAAAAAACAATGGATGGGAACAGAGCAGAGCTGAGTGGCCAAACTGTGGTATTAGGCCAAAACTATTGGCTGGGTTAGATGCAGAAAAAAATTATATTCGATTTGCAACCTGATGGAGGTCAGTATAGATGGACTAATAGAACAAGTCCCACACACAGCTAGAAGCCCAAATATTTTTTCAGAGGTAGATGCAGAAAAAAAATATATTCAGTTTGCAACCTGATGGAGGTCAGTATAGATGGACTAATAGAGAAAGTCCCACACACTGCTAGAAGGCCAAATATTTTTTCAGAGCTAGATGCAGACAAAAAATTATTTTGAATTTGCAACCTGATGGACGTCAGTATAGGTGGACTAATAGAACAAGTCCCACACACTGCTATATGGCCAAATATTTTTTCAGAGCTAGATGCAGAAAAAAATTATATTCAGTTTGAAACCTGATGGAGGTCAGTATAGATGGACTAATAGAACAAGTCCCACACACAGCTAGAAGCCCAAATATTTTTTCAGAGGTAGATGCAGAAAAAAATTATATTCAGTTTGCAACCTGATGGAGGTCAGTATAGATGGACTAATAGAGAAAGTCCCACACACTACTAGAAGGCCAAATATTTTTTCAGAGCTAGATGCAGAAAAAAATTATATTCAGTTTGCAACCTGATGGTGGTCAGTATAGATGGACTAATAGAACAAGTCCCACACACATCTAGAAGCCCAAATATTTTTTCAGAGGTAGATGCAGATGAAAATTATTTTTAATTTGCAACCTGATGGAGGTCAGTATAGATGGACTAATAGAGAAAGTCCCACACACTGCTAGAAGGCCAAATATTTTTTCAGAGCTAGATGCAGATAAAAATTATTTTTAATTTGCAACCTGATGGAGGTCAGTATAGATGGACTAATAGATAAAGTCCCACACACTGCTAGAAGGCCAAATATTTTTTCAGAGCTAGATTCCGGAAAAAATTATATTCAGTTTGCAACCTGATGGAGGTCTGTATAGATGGATTAATAGAACAAGTCCCACACACAGCTAGAAGCCCAATATTTTTTCAGAGGTAGATGCAGAAAAAAAATATATTCAGTTTGCAACCTGATGGAGGTCTGTATAGATGGATTAATAGAACAAGTCCCACACACAGCTAGAAGCCCAATATTTTTTCAGAGGTAGATGCAGAAAAAAAATATATTCAGTTTGCAACCTGATGGAGGTCAGTATAGATGGACTAATAGAGAAAGTCCCACACACTGCTAGAAGGCCAAATATTTTTTCAGAGCTAGATGCAGAAAAAAATTATATTCAGTTTGCAACCTGATGGAGGTCAGTATAGATGGACTAATAGAACAAGTCCCACACACAGCTAGAAGCCCAAATATTTTTTCAGAGGTAGATGCAGATAAAAATTATTTTTAATTTGCAACCTGATGGAGGTCAGTATAGATGGACTAATAGAGAAAGTCCCACACACTGCTAGAAGGCCAAATATTTTTTCAGAGCTAGATGCAGATAAAAATTATTTTTAATTTGCAACCTGATGGAGGTCAATATAGATGGACTAATAGAGAAAGTCCCACACACTGCTAGAATGCCAAATATTTTTTCAGAGCTAGATGCAGAAAAAAATTATATTCAGTTTGCAACCTGATGGAGGTCAGTATAGATGGACTAATAGAACAAGTCCCACACACTGCTAGAAGCCCAAATATTTTTTCAGAGCTAGATGCAGAAAAAAATTATATTCAATTTGCAACCTGATGGAGGTCAGTATAGATGGACTAATAGAATGATGCTATGCCCAAAAGATTTTACTTCACTAGGTGCAGTAAAAAATTGGTATTCTATACACAGGTGGTATATCTTGCAACACAGATAGGCTACTCCACTGACTAACACACTCTGCAATAGGCCAAAAAGGATTAGCTTTGCTAGATTCAGCCAAATGCTGTGAAAAAAACTTGCACAGCACTGGCACAGACCTGCCTGGCAAAAACTGATAGGAACTGATGTAACCTAGTCCTGAAAAGGACTGCAATTACAATTAGTCTTTACTCCCACAATCTATCTATTTAAGAGCACAGACCTGCCTGATAAAAGTCGTAGGAAATGCTGTAACCTAGTCCTTAAAAGGACTGCAATCACAACTATTCCCTACTCCCAAGCTATCTGTAGATTTGTGCGAAAATTGGCTTGAAATTAACAAGGTATAGCGCACACAGCAACAGCGGTGCCGTCTAACACGCAGCTGCAGCAGTGAGAAAATGGTGGCGACGGGGAAAATGGCTTGGTCTTAAAGGGCAAGGACATGTGACATACACTGCCAATGAAACATGCCCTTGCTTGTGTGAAAAACAGCAGTTCGCTCCGTGTGTGCGCTGCTGATAGGCTGACAGACTGCACCTCCCCACTGCAAATGCGGGAAAGAGAAAAAAAAATGGAGATCTTCATTATTCCTGCAGAGATCTGACTCGCCCCCTGGGCCGTGGGGCACTCGGATCCGGGCAATAGGGAAACGGTGGGAGTAGTAGTGGCAACCCGGTTCCGTAGCTCAGGGTGGTCAGGCCAGTGGTAGTCCGTTATGTACTGATGTTTATGTCCGACTACGCCACCCGTGGATTGCGGTTATTAGGAACCACCGCTGCATGCAGACCGCTGGGGCTGATGAGGTGTGCAGCTAGGGTAGTGTGACTCCCCACGGGAAGAGTGCGGCCCCAGGGCAGTATAGTGGATGGTGGGAGTGATGGTAGTGAGAGTCCCAGTGCTGGTAGTGCTGGAGGAGCAAGGAGCACACAGACAACAGGTTGCAGTCCAGGGTCTTTACTAAAACAGGTAAATTGACCCACAAACAGTCCCGGCTAGGAGGGGACCTGGATGTCTGAGAGCAACGGGGAAATTGGCCCTGGTCAGGGTGAGGGTGTAGGCCTACCGTGCTTTCTGCGCTCCTTCTGGCTATCTCCTCCTGATAGGATAACAGCCCACGTTTCCGAGCTCTCCGTGTATTCTCGCCTGTATGGCCTGCGACGTGGGTTCCTTTCTGCTCCCAGCCTTGTACGGCTTTACTGGTCCCTTCGGTTGTGGCAGGGCCTCCAGGCTTCTTAGGCCAAGGAATGTACAGTCCCTTGCGGACTGGTTCTCTGCTGGGGGATGTGGAATCCTCCCAGCCTCAGACACCAAAGTCTGGTAAAGTTAAGTTTTTTCTCTGCCAAGACAGGCTCACTGCGCCTCTTGTCTCTGGCTTGTGGCTCTCCTCCTGCCACACTTCCTCTTAGGTGCAATCAACTTTCTGTCCTGGCTCCACTCTGGGACACGTCTCAGTGCTGAGACAGGCTTTCCAGTTCTCCCTAACCCTGCCCTCAGTACCAGCTTTTATAGGGGCAGCCAGCTCCCCCTACTGGCCTGAGACAGGAGGCATTGCATGCTAATGTTCCCCTGACTAGAGAACCTCCCCCTTGCTCTCAGACACAGCTTTAATTACACTTGTGGCATCCAGGTCAGGGTGACACATTCCCCCCTAGTGAAATTTAGTACTCCGGGACTAAACAGCAAACAAAGACAATATTCATAACAATAAAACATTAATAGACAGACGACGCACAAATTGAGTTCTTTAGGTCACAGTGTGGCCTGTGACCGGGTGTCCATATCACCAAAAACAACGGGAGCCTTAACCAGGTGGGGGTCTGTCCTACCCCAAGTCCTTTACAGTCTTAGTTCATTCCTGGGTTAGGCTCAGAATGCAGTCCATACCAGGTTCCGGTTATAAAAAGTCCATAACCTGTGAGTCCTTACGGTAGCTGCAAGAAACTGAAACAGAGTATTACCAAACATGCATGTAACTTTGCAAACGATTCAACATTTGGCAACAGGGTTATTTACACTTTAGCACACTCTATATTCTCCAGCGAGCGGGTATCTGTCCCTTTGTGCTCCTGGTTGACCTCCTTAACCCACTGTCTGGTGGTGGACCAACCTGGCTTTCCCCACTAGCGTTAGGGGTACAGTTACCAGCTGGGTGTACAGGTAAGGCAGGCAGCTGTCTGCGGGTCCTTTGGCTTACCGCAGGCATGGCAGGCTCACTGTCAGCAGAGGGTTGACTCTCCTGGGCTGCTGGAACAGGCTCTTCTGCCTCTGGAACCGCTTGCTCCTCTTCACCTTCCGGCTCTGGTGTTGGTTGTTGCTGTGCCGGTTGCAGGAAATGCAGGACAGGTACCACTATGGCATCATTTATGCGAGTCCAGGACTGAGGGAACTCTCCGAGAACGGTGCTGATCATTTCTTCCTTGTCCTCTGTGGGTTCAAGGTCACTCTGATCCTCTTCTGCACTACGGAGTTGCTCGGGAAATCTTTTGAGGTGGTCTCTGGAGACGACACTAGTGGTTTCTCCTCCGTCCTTGGTGATTACGCACACCTTTGGGTTGTCGTGGCCAGACTGCAGTACGGTGTAGGGTTCCCTTTCCCACTGGTCGTCCAACTTATGTAGCCTTCTTTTTCGCTTTAGGACTTGCTCACCAGGTTCTAGGGGACCAGCAGGGGTGTGTTGATTGAAGAGTTTTTCTTGCCTCTCTCTCACCTGGGCCAGGCTCTTCTCCACACTCTCCTGTACCTTCTTGTACTGCAGTTGCCTTTCCGTATCCCAGTCTGCATCCGGGGAGGTGTCCTCAGGTATTAGGACTCCCATCTCCAGGTCTACGGGCAGCTTACCTGGTCTAGCTCGCATCAGGTAAGCCGGCGTGCAGTTTGTAGCATTCACCGGGATATTGTTGTATAGGTCTATCAGGTCCGGCAGTTTTTCTGGCCACAGGCTGCGTTCCTCCAGGGGCAATGTCTTCAGGAGATCAATGACTATATTGTTCATCTTCTCACACATCCCGTTGGTTTGGGGGTGGTAAGGCGTTGTACGAATCTTCTTACAGCCATAGAGGTTGCAGAATTCCTGGAAGATTTCAGCCTCAAACGCTGGACCCTGGTCTGTCAGGACCTGTTCCGGATACCCGTGTGGACGACAGAAATATTGCTGTAAGGCTCTGGCCGCTGTTTGGGCTGTCAAGTCTTTTACCGGGACCACCACGAGAAAACGGGAATAGTGGTCCACGATTGTCAGGGCATAGATGTATCCAGACCGGCTTGGAGCCAATTTGACGTGGTCCAGAGCTACCAGCTCAAGAGGCTGCATGGTGACGATGGGCCTCAAGGGTGTCTTCTGGCTGGTGCGGTCCTTCCTCCTCAGGTGACAAGGGCCACAGTCTCTGCACCACTTTTCTACAGCTCCTCTCATGCCGACCCAAAAGAACCTTCCTCTTAGCAGGAACTCCAATTTCTTCCAACCGAAGTGTCCCGCTCTGTCATGGTAAGCCCCCAGGACCATGGCTGCATCCCGTCTTGGGACCACGACTTGCCAGGTCAGCTCGTGCGTCCGGTGGTTAACAATCCTTCTGCACAACTTGCCTTCGTAGAGGAACAGCTTGCTCTTCTCCTTCCATAGCTGCTTGGCTTCCTCTGGGGCATCTGGATCTAAGCGGGCGTCTTCCCGGGTAAGCAGATCTTTCACCAGGCGGACTGCAGGGTCACTATCTTGGGTCTCGGCCCAGCTGTGGTGAGGTAGGGGATTGATCATCACAGTGGTTAGATCCTCCTCCTTCACGCGGTGAGAGTATTGAGCGGCTCCATACCGGTGAAACGCGGGGAGTTCTACCTCCTCCAGCTCTTCTGGGTCTTCGTCACCTTCAGGTAAGTGAGGCATCCTTGATAGGGCATCCGCGTTGGCATTGGTTTTGCCTGCCCGGTACTTGATCACGAAGTCATAGTTGGAGAGACGGGCCATCCACCGCTGTTCTAGGGCACCCAGTCTTGCATTGTCCAGGTGTGTCAACGGGTTGTTGTCCGTGTACACGGTGAACTTCGCGGAGGCCAGGTAATGCTTGAAGCGTTCCGTCACGGCCCATACCACCGCCAAGAATTCAAGATTGAAGGAGCTGGAATTCTCCGGGTTCCTCTCGGCGGGCCTCAGCTTCTGGCTGGCGTACGCGATCACCCTTTCTCTGCCCTGTTGGTTTTGGGACAGTACGGCTCCCAGTCCCACATTACTGGCATCTGTGTGGAGAATGAAAGGCTGGCCATAATCAGGGTAGGCCAGGATCTCATCCCCCGTGAGGGCCATCTTTAGCTGGCGGAAGGACTCCTCTTCCGGTTTATCCCACTTGAAGGGTGGCTTTTGACTTCTGGATTTAGACTGTCCGATCAGGAGGTCCTGCATAGGAGCTGCCATCTTAGTGAACCCGGGGATGAACCTTCGGTAGTAGCCTACCAACCCGAGAAACTGTCTCACCTCTTTGATGTTCGAGGGGCTTGGCCAGCTCTTGATTGCCGTGACATTGTCAGGGTCGGGGGCCACTCCTTCCGCTCTTACCACATGCCCTAGGTACTGGACCTTTGGTTTCAGCAGGTGACACTTCGATGGTTTCACCTTCAGGCCATAGCCTGCCAGGGCTTCGAACACCTCGGCCAGGTGCTTTAGATGGTCCTCGTAGGTCTTCGAATAGACGATCACGTCGTCCAGGTAAAGGAGGACCGTCTCGAAGTTTCGGTGCCCTAGACAGCATTCCATCAGCCGCTGGAAGATCCCTGGTGCGTTGCAGAGCCCGAAAGGCATACAGTTGAATTCGCTCAGTCCCATCGGGGTGATGAAGGCGGTCTTCTCCTTGTCAGCCTCTGCCACAGGAACCTGCCAGTACCCGCTAGTAAGGTCCAAAGTAGAAAAGAAGTTAGCTGATTTTAGTGCGGCTAAAGACTCCTCTATTCTAGGCAGCGGATATGCGTCTTTGTGGGTGATAAGGTTGATTTGTCTATAGTCCAATCACATTCTCATGGTGCCGTCTTTCTTTTTGACCAGAACCAAGGGGGCTGCCCAGGGGCTACAGCTGTCTCTAATAACCCCAGCTTCTTTCATCTCTCTTAGCATGCCCTTTGCGTTCTGATAATGTGCAGGGGGTACAGGTCTGTGCCTCTCTTTTATTGGTGGGTGGCTCCCGGTGGGGATGTGGTGTTCTATCCCCTTTACTCTGCCGAAGTCTAGCGGGTGCTTACTAAAGACTCTCTCGTACTCCTGAACCACCCGGTAGACTCCTTGTTTTTGGTGCAGGGGAGTGGAGTCAGCACCCACATGGAGTTTCTGGCACCAGTCCTCCTTTTGTTTCTGGGAGCCATTACCCTCCGCCTGAGGAGATGGAGGCAAGGGTTCCACGGCCCTGATAGCTTTGTGTTCGACCACAAACAGCTTGGCGAGTGTAGCGTACCTGGGTAAGTGTACCTCCCTCTCCCCAATGTTGAGGATGCGGACGGGCACCCTCCCTTGACGGACATCAACCACCCCCCGGGCTGTCAAAATGGTGGGCCTGCTGTCTGAGTACACGGGTTCTACCATGGCTTGGTAGTCTCTACCTCTCAACCCGATTGCAGTCCGACACCAGATCATCATTTCACTTTTGGGAGGCATGGAAATGGGGAATGGGTCACTCAGTCTTACGCTACTGATCTCACCACCAGACAGTTCTACCTGCTGCCGTCTCATCAGGGCTTTTATCTCCTTGTTGAGGACTCTCTGTTGGCTGGAACTAGCATTCACCGCCACCTGTTGTAGAATTACAATTACCTCTGAAAGACAATTTTCAATTACATTAGTACCCACAGTTATTTTAGGGTGACTTTCACGACGGTCAATGTCCAAAATAATCACTCCCTGTGCCGGCAGTTCAACTTTACCAATTTTAATGGTCATCTCCTTGAACCCCATCTGCGGCACGGGTAAGCCATTACTGGCGATGATGCTCAAGTTACTGTCTGGATACCGTGTGATATCAGCATCAGTCCAATACTGCTTAAAAAGTACATAAGGGATAGTGGTTACTTGGGATCCAGTATCCAGCAAGGCGCTCATGGGGATACCGTCCAGCACCACGGGTAAAACCAGGCGCACCCCAACGTACTTATTACGCCAATTGTAAGGGCCTGGTGATCTTATGCCTGGGGGTTGGCCCTCTGCCCCAGGTTGGACCCGTTTAAATTACAGTACCTGGAAATGTGTCCGGGCTGGTTGCATCGACGGCAAATGGGCTGTCCATCCTCTGCGTAGCGGTCTGTGGGCCTCCCTCGTAACGACAGGATCCTCCTCTGTCGGCGCCACGGGACATCCTCCGGACTTGAAGCCAGCTCGATGGGTCTTGACGGGTCCACTTGTAACGCTTCGACGGTCCTGGTCAACGCCGCGACCCTCCTGGTCAGCTCCTGGACTTGGTGGTGCAGGTCTTTCGAAGGGGCTTGGTTCAGGGCTTGTGCATCAGCCCCCACGGGGTCCATAGAGGAGGGCGCTGCCTCCTGGTGGTAGGTGATAGCAGGGCGCCGGGGGTTTATAGCACCACTGGTTGCGGATTCACGGAGCACCCTTATGGCCCTGTCCTTAAATTGGGCAAAGGTCAGGTCGGGGTTCTGAAAGAACATGAGGCGCAGTTGGGCCCTGTGGGCGCTAGACAGCAGACCTTCTATGAATTGTTCTGTTAGCAGCTTATCCGTTTCCTGCACACTGCCAGGGTCAGTTTGTTGAATAGCCCTCAGGGCTTCCTGCAGATTTAGGGCATAGTCTCTGATGCTGTCCTGTGCCCGCTGCTTACATCCGTAGAACCTCATTTTAATCTCAGCGGAGGTACGTGTGTCAAAGGTACCCTGCAGCCGGGCCAGAATACCCTTCACAGTCCTTTTCTCCTCAGTGGGCCATGATTTTACCTCCCGCTGGGCTGCGCCAGTTAACTGCCCTGTTAATATGCTGACCTTCTGTTCCTCTGTCAGAGGGTAAACGTGGAACAAACTGTATAGCCTTTCCTTGAAGTCAGTTAGGGCATGGGGCTCCCCTGAGTATTAGGGCAGCCAGGCCGCTCCAGGGATGTAGGGCAGGGAAAAGGGCATCACCGCTGCTGCAGCTGCGTTGGTGGTAGTGGGCGCCTCTGTGTCCGACATCTTCTTCCCCCCTAGTTAAGCGTGGCCTACCTTCCGACGATCCTCTTCTGTAGGCTGCGGCTCCGCTGCTGCTGCTATGGACGAGGACCTTGCGTCGCGTCCTGATGACGTCAGCGTCGCTCTCTCTCCCTTCCAGGACCTTGCGCAGCGTCGGTGCATGGGGCGGAGCTTCGGGTCTCGCGCGCTTTCGGCGTCCACGCCCCTCTTCTTCCCACGCGGCGTCCTGAAGATGGCGTCCGATGGCGGGATACAGCTGCGGATGGCGGGAAGACGGCAGAAGACGGCGGGAAACGGTCCAACATGGCGTTTGATGGCGGGAATCTGCTCCGGATGGCGGGAAACGACTCCGGACGGCGGGAAACTTCGCCACAGGTAAGTTACAAAAGTCTTTTTCAGGCACGCAGTACCCGGTGGTTGCGGGCACGAAATCCTGCCGACTACGCCAAAGCTGACTCGCCCCCTGGGCCGTGGGGCACTCGGATCCGGGCAATAGGGAAACGGTTGGAGTAGTAGTGGCAACCCGGTTCCGTAGCTCAGGGTGGTCAGGCCAGTGGTAGTCCGTTATGTACTGATGTTTATGTCCGACTACGCCACCCGTGGATTGCGGTTATTAGGAACCGCATCTGCATGCAGACCGTTGGGGCTGATGAGGTGTGCAGCTAGGGTAGTGTGACTCCCCACGGGAAGAGTGTGGCCCCAGGGCAGTATAGTGGATGGTGGGAGTGATGGTAGTGAGAGTCCCAGTGCTGGTAGTGCTGGAGGAGCAAGGAGCACACAGACAACAGGTTGCAGTCCAGGGTCTTTACTAAAACAGGTAAATTGACCCACAAACAGTCCCGGCTAGGAGGGGACCTGGATGTCTGAGAGCAACGGGGAAATTGGCCCTGGTCAGGGTGAGGGTGTAGGCCTACCGTGCTTTCTGCGCTCCTTCTGGCTATCTCCTCCTGATAGGATAACAGCCCACCTTTCCAAGCTCTCCATGTATTCTCGCCTGTATGGCCTGCGACGTGGGTTCCTTTCTGCTCCCAGCCTTGTACGGCTTTACTGGTCCCTTCGGTTGTGGCAGGGCCTCCAGGCTTCTTAGGCCAAGGAATGTACAGTCCCTTGCGGACTGGTTCTCTGCTGGGGTATGTGGAATCCTCCCAGCCTCAGACACCAAAGTCTGGTAAAGTTAAGTCTTTTCTCTGCCAAGACAGGCTCACTGCGCCTCTTGTCTCTGGCTTGTGGCTCTCCTCCTGCCACACTTCCTCTTAGGTGCAATCAACTTTCTGTCCCTGCTCCACTCTGGGACACGTCTCAGTGCTGAGACAGGCTTTCCAGTTCTCCCTAACCCTGCCCTCAGTACCAGCTTTTATAGGGGCAGCCAGCTCCCCCTACTGGCCTGAGACAGGAGGCATTGCATGCTAATGTTCCCCTGACTAGAGAACCTCCCCCTTGCTCTCAGACACAGCTTTAATTACACTTGTGGCATCCAGGTCAGGGTGACACAGATCCATCCCCTGCCCCTCCCCCCACCCCGCTGTACACTCAAACTGCGTATTAACATTAATTTTCATCATTACTGAGAAAAAATCCAGTTATGATTTTGGTGCACGAACAGTTATCGAACATAACCTCGAACAGCCGAATTTTTCTCAAATCGTTCGTGTTCGCCGAACGGCTCGAACACCGCCCAAAACAGCTCGAATTTGAGATTGGCGAACAGTTCGAGTAGAACAACACTCATCTCTAGTCCCCACATGTTGGAACTCTACCCTCCACATGTTGCAAAGGATTTGTGAGCAGAAGAGAGCAGTTGTGGAGTACCAGCTGCAACAAGGCTGTCAATATTCAGGTCAGACTCCACACATAAGACCTCAGGAGTGGACCTGGATGTCTGACATCTGTACCATCTTGACAAACTTTGAGGAGTCAACCCAGATGGTGAGTGGCGATGACGCCATCATTAGGGTCAGCATACCACTTGTCTCTCTTTTGCAACTCTCTCTTCAGAGAATTAAAGATGAGGCATTGCAGCCAGAGTATGATGAGATGGATCAAGAAGCCGTAGCGGTCGATTACACACAGCACAGACTCATCTCATCCCAACCTGCATTGGTGGACAATGAGGGAGAGGAGGAGGAGGAGGAAGAACAGGAGCTGGTATCATGCGCTGTAGACGGTAGTACCTGTACAACTGTCATACTGTCGGTTCAGTGTGGGTGGCCTGAGGACAGGGGGGAGGAGGAGGGGGAGGAGGAGGAGAGCATGGTCTGTCGTCATCTTGGTGAGGATACGGAAGTCTTGCCCGTTACCAGTCTGGCACGCATGGCTGACTTTATGTTACGCTGCCTTAACCGTGACCCTCGCGTTGTCAAAATGTTGGGTGACAGTCATTACTGGTTGGTGACACTTTTAGACTCCCGCTACAAGGAGAACTTTCACTCTCTTATTCCTGAGGTGGAGAGGTCTACAAAAATGGGGCAGTACCAGAAGGCCCTAGCTGCAGAACTGTTAAAAAAGTTCCCATCTGAACACGCTAGCGGCAGAGGTCACAGTTCGTTGACCAACCAAGGCGTACAAGCGAGAGAGAGGCAACTCCAATCCAGCAGAGGCAGGGGAACACTGTCAACGTTCTGGGACAGTTTTCTGAGACCCGCCCAGCTTACAGGCCCTGAGGCGCGGGGTACTCTAACAAGGAGTGGAAAGTTTCAAAAGATGGTGAGGGAGTACCTTGCCAACCATACCAGCGTCCTCTGTGCCTTTTAAATTATTGGGTATCCAAGCTGGACACATGGAATGAACTCGCTCTATACGCCTTGGAGGTCCTGGCCTGCCCCGCCGCTAGCGTGTTATCGGAGCATGTTTTTAGTGCCGCTGGGGGAATTATAACTAGTGTTGAGCCACCCCCGTAGTGTTCGAGTTCGGTTCGGTTCGTCGAACACCCGTGTGTTCGCCGAACTGTTCGTCGAACACCTTTGACCACCGTTAAAACCAATGGCAGGCAAGCAAAAACACATAAAAACACATAGAAAACACGTTCAAAGGTGTCCAAAAGCTGACAAACTGCTCAGAAGACATAACTAACACATGGAGAAGTGACAAGTACATATAGTCATGCGAAAAGAAAAGAGGTGGAGGAGTAAAATGAGGGGGAGACACAGATATAGGCATGTCATGCCCTTCTAAAATCCAAAATGTGAGAAGCCGACACGGCCAGTCCGTTCCTGCCCGTGCCACCTCTGTGTCGCCGGTGTTTGTGCCAGAGCCGCAGTGGACCCTGACATCCAGCCCCCCTCTCCCAATACTGGTGCCTGTCCGCTGGTGGGTCGAGCCCCCCCGTGGTGGGGGGGGAGTAACATCTGCAGAAGAAAGACCATCTTCCAGCCAAACTAAGATGTCGACTACTTTTCGTGGACAATGTGATACGATCCCTTTCTTACGGATACGCCCATCGCTACAAATTCCAGATGAGGCACAAAAACAGCAGGTGCTTCAACGGATATCAAGTGCTCCTTCAAGTGGGCTCTCCACCACCTCAATTTCAACATCACATATACTCCAGTCCTCAGAGGTGTCACCCCAATCGCACTTGCTTCCTCACAGCTCCCAAGTCTCCAGCTGCCCGTCTGAGTATGGGGTAACACAGATGGTTGAGTCTTCACAGCTGTTTACTCATACTATAGCCTGGGAAATGGAGGTCTGCTCCAGAGCTTCAGTTAATCCAGACGAGGAAATGATCTGCACTGATGCCCAGAATCTTTATAAGTCGGATCCAGGACCAGATGAAGAAGGTTCTGACCATAATGTAGACCCTCGTTCCCAAACTGTAACTCCTGTTGGTGGAGACAATGAGGAAGACGATGATGAGACTCAAATACCTGATTGGAGCGACAACTTGACTTTTCGGTCTGGGCAGGAAGAGGTTGGCTCTGAGGACGACGGGTGTGAGAACACACAGGGTGATGATGATAAGGTTGGAGATCCCACTTACTGTCAACCCACAGTCAGCCAGTCGATGAGGTCAGCAGAGGATGTGGAGGAGGATGTGACTAGCCCAGGGGATGGGGATGACTCGGTACCCGGGCCTTTGCCTGGCCTTGGGGATGTCGCGGTGGTCGGCTCCCTGGCCCATACCCTGGGGTCACTCTTTAAAAGGGTGGATAATTGTTAATTTTATAAGAGTTCGTGACGCCACCTGTGGTATCTGGTGAGAAGCACCAGCGCTGCAGCAGTCCACTGAGGCTGGGGTTAATGCAGCTCGATGGTATAGCTCCCCACAGGTGGAGCTAGGTCTCAGGGCAGCGCATGCAGGGGGAATGCAGGACAGGCGAGACCCAGCTGGGTCAGAGCAAGAACGGGAATGGACACGGTAGTCACTTCAGTACCTTTTACTGGTGGAAATTCAGGCACATCCCGGAGCACTGTAGGGTGAAGGGTGCATATCAGGATCCTCCCCAATGAGCGGGTGTAAGGCCTCCTGTTTCTTGCCTCTGCATAGTAAGTTTCTGACCTGCCAGGAGCTAGGCCTAACTTTGTCTCTGTCCTGTGCTGGCTGACCTTGTGGTAGGGCCTTCTCTTGGAGTTCACGCTCCCAGTATGCGGGGCCTAAGCGTCTCCTGGCTCTCTTACGTATCAGCACCTTAGCGATCCTGGGAATTGTAGTCTCCAGGGATTCCGGTTATGCCTTACTGGGTCATAGAGATCCCGGTAAGCTCGGATCCGGTGTCGGTTAAATGCTTCGGGGTGAGCTGGTTAAGCTCCTCTGCCCCTTATGTACTAACTCGCCTTCGGCCTACTCGGGCCCTCACTAGGCTATACACACTAGCGGCAGCTTGCCGCGCTTCACCGATCTTATGGCGTCGGCACACCTTAAGCTCTTTCTGGGCTCCCTGAATCTAGCTAGCCGGAGCCTCGTGCTCCACTGCTGAACTATTAACTGAGTTCTCTAGACTAGACTGAGCTCCACTGCAGACTGACCTCTCTTAGGCTTCTCTACTGCAGGAACTCTTCAAAGGAACTGAACTGCCTAGCTCCATCTTCCCTATTTATATCCCTAACGGGCTCCCTCTGCTGGTCTGAGGTGGAAGGTGGAGATGTGTGAATGTTTATGGGGGCCTCTTGTGGAGGATTCCATCAATGCACTCTTCTAGGATCTGTGATACCAAGCGCAGCGGGGCGTCACAGATGCTATTGATGACGATGTTAGGTTGCGCCTTCCTGGACAGAGTCGGAGTACTGGAAGCACGTCAACAACTGCATCCTCAACCACAACTCTGCCTCTGACCACAAGTCGTAGTGGCTCTTCAGGTCGCATGGGCTCTAAGCCTTGCATAGCCTGGGCATTTATTCAGATCGATAAGGATGACCCAACTCGTGTTATCTGTAATATTTGTCAGCAAAAGCTATGTAGCGGCCAAAAAATCCATAGTTTGAGTACTTCATGCATGTACCGTCACATGGATATGAAGCATAAGTTGCAGTGGGAAGCTCACTGTGCTACAATGCGGCCTAGCGAGCTGGGCCAACCACCATCTGTCCCATCTTGTGCATCCGCAGCCTCTTCATCCTCTGTGACTGGGGGGACAGCAGTCACACATGTTTTTGGATGCAGACCTGCCACCTCTTTACCCGCAACAGCCAGTGTGATTGGCAGGTCGTTAGTTCATTGGGAAGTGGAAACACCTGCTGGTGTTGAGCGCTCTCCGACATCAAGAGCACCACCTTTGGATCAAGGCAACCTAACATGTCCGCCTGCATCTTCCTCACAGACCGGCAGTTTGCCGGGGACTCCCTACTCAACCCATCTAAGCACAACAGCCAGCCCTCAGTCCCTCAGATGTGAAAAGTAAAAGACCATTTCCTCCTAGCCATGAGAAAGCTAGGAGGTTGAATTTCACCATCTGCAAGCTGTTGGCTACAGAAATGCTGCCTTTCCGCCTGGAGGACACAGTGGATTTTCGAGACCTTATGTCCGTCGCAGTGCCCCAGTACCAGATGCCCAGTCGGCACTACTTCTCAAAGAAAGGTGTGCCTGCACTCCATCAGCATGTCGCACACAACATCACCGCTTCTTTGAGAAACTCTGTGTGTGACAGGGTGCATTTCACCACAGACACTTGAACGAGTAGGCATGGAGAGGGGCGTTACATGTCGCTGACTGGGCACTGGGTAACTATAGTGACAGCAGGACAAGGGGCTGCTGTCCAAGTCTTACCGTCCCCACGAGTTGGGCGTCAATCCTCTTTATCTCGAAGTTCCTCCACTGCTTCTGCCTCCTCAACCTCCTCTCGGTCCTCCACCTGCACCCAAAGCCTGTCTGGTAATGCCACCTGCTTTCTAACTGCGCAGAAGGAATCCTGCACACCTCCTTACTATGCTGGCAGCAGGGCTCAACGGCATCAGTGTTTACTTTGAAATGTCTGGGAAATGTGAGTCACACAGCTGAGGAGTTGTGGTCAGCTCTGGATACCCAGTTTCATGAATGGTTGTCTCCACTGGACCTGCAACCAGGGAAGGCCGTGTGCGACAATGCTGCAAACCTGGGTGCGGCCCTTCGCCGGGGCAATGTCACACACGTGCCTTGTATGGCTCACGTGTTGAACCTGGTTGTCCAGCAATTTTTAGCCCACTATCCCGGACTAGATGGCCTTCTGCAGAGGGCACGGTCGCTGTGTGCTCACTTCCGCCGTTCGCATCACGCAGCTCAACGACTTACATCTCTACAGAAGTCGTTGGGCCTGCCAGTTCACCGGCTGAAATGCGAAATGCCGACACAGTGGAATTCAACTCTGACCATGTTGCAGCGACTGTGGCAGCACCGACAAGCCCTGGTGCAATACGTTCTGACGTATAGCCTGGGTCAACGAGATCCAGAGGTGGGGCAAATCACGCTGCAGGAGTGGTCTCAGATCAGGGACCTATGAAGTTGACGCGCCCCCTGGGCCGTGGGGTACCTTGAGCCGGGCCGGTAGACGCTGGGGGTTGTAGTCACTGTGGCGGTGACCCGGTCCGTGACCCAGGGCGGTCAATCCAAGGGTAATTTGTATATATGGATTTTATAATGCCCGACTACGCCACCTGTGGAGTGCGGCCAAAGGGGCACCCTGGGCTGAACAGTCCTCTGAAGCTGGTGGTTTTGCAGCAATGGTATTATTACTCACCACAGGAAGAGTGTAGTTTCAGGGCAGTGTGGGTGGATGAACACAGAGTCCGTGTGATGCAGTCCCAAGATCTTTACTAGTGTTGAGCCACCCCCATAGTGTTCGAGTTCGGTTCGGTTCGTCGAACACCCGTGTGTTCGCCGAACTGTTCGTCGAACTGTTTGTCGAACACCTTCGAACACCGTTAAAACCAATGGCAGGCAAACAAAAACACATAGAAACACATAGAAAACACCTTCAAAGGTGTCCAAAAGCTGACAAACTGCTCAGAAGACACAACTAACACATGGAAAAGTGACAAGTACATATAGTCATGCGAAAAGAAAAGAGGTGGAGGAGTAAAAGGAGGGGGAGACACAGATATAGGCATGTCATGCCCTTCTAAAATCCAAAAAGTGAGAAGCCGACACGTTCAGTCCGCTCCTGCCCGTGCCACCTCCGCGTCGCCGGGTTTGTGCCAGAGCCGCGGTGAACCCTGACGGCCAGCCCCCCTCTCCCAATACTGGTGCCTGTCCGCTGGTGGGTCGAGCGAGCCCCCCTGTGGTGGAGGCAGCTCTAAGCTTTTTAATTTAAATTGTCTCTCTAATTTGAATGAATACACTTTAAATCCATTTACAAGGATCTATTGGAGGGCAAGTCTCATGCCAGCAGCCGCGTAATTCCAGCTCCAGTAGCGTCCACTAAAGCTGCTGCAGTTAAAAAGCTTTTATAAGGATCGAGCTCGGCTGTCCACCGCAAGGCATCCTACTGCCAGTCCCAGCCCCTATGCCTTGGGGTGCCTCCTGATGCTCTTCACTGAGTATCCCGTGGTCCCGAAGCATTTCCTTTGAAAAAATTAAGTGTCCAAACTACAGGTGGTGTAGCTTGCTTAACAGCCGGGATAATCTGCTGACTAGCAGACACTGCTACTAGGCACAAAGTATTTCCTGGGCTAGATGCAGTTAAAAATTTGTAATTAGATACTCTCGTTGGATGCTGAGAAAGCATTCCATAGAGTCTCCTGGCACGCCATATATGATTCTCTTAAAAAGCTTGGGGTAGGGGTCTAGGGGACCCTTTTATAGCCAAAATCACGGCCCTGTATCGCAATACGTCACCTAGGCTGAAGATAAATGGAACTGTAGCACCCTGAGGGCTCGGTTGCTACAGAGGTATTGCACCTCACCCAGAGGTGTGATATCTCATTCTCAGGTAAGGATGTAGTGTGGATCAGGACCCGACACCTGCATGCATTACACCACATTGCCATGGGGCAGGGCGACCAATATGCCCCTGAGATGGGCACGACAGTCCCTGTCCCTGGCTGGAGTGGGGGGAGGGAACACTGAGGAAGGGGAACCCTGTAGTGCAGGAGCAGGGAGGAAGCAGTTCCTGGGTGCATTGAGAAGGGAGTATAAAAGGTGGGCACCATCTTAGTTCAGTGCAGAGAAGTCTGAGCAGAAGTGGCAGGGAGCAGGGGCTCTGCATGAGCTCTGCTCCGGAGGCGGGCCTAGTAACAGAGGCCCAGGCCTGGAAGAGGGAGAAGGAAGGAAGAGGAGCGGAGAAGGCTCCAGGAACGAGGAACGAAGGGATCCCAGGGGTGCTGACGGGCGAGTCGCCACCGCACGCCCGAATCCACCTGTGTGGAGGGGTCAGGCCAAAGGGGGAGACTGGTCCCCGAAACTAGTGGAGGCAGGAAACGACCCTCAGCTAGAAACAGGAGGCTCTGACATTTTATGTGGCGCAGCCCCTCGCTACACCCGCTAGGAAGGCACCACATAGGGTCAGGGAAACTGGCGCCAAGTTTACCAAGAGGAGGCCCGAGGCAGCCGGACAGAAGGGTTGGTAAGAAAGGCCAGAAAAAGGACACACAAAGGGGGTCCTGTGAAGCGCTCCAAAGTTATCTGGGAGTTGTCTGAGCCCCTCACCTGGTGAGCACAGTACGACGTGGGCAGCCGTTACCTGCAGACGTGGTCTGGATAATAAGAACTGTGAGTAAAGGCCCTGGACTGCATCACTGACTCCGTGTCGTTACTGCTGCTGCCCTGCACCATCACCCCCATCCTCCGCATACACTGCCCTGAGGCTATACTCCTCCCGTGGGGAGTTATGCTACGCTCTGCTGCACCCACAACACCAGCCTCAGCGGTCTGCCCTGGAGCGGCGGTTCACTCTGACCGCAATCCACGGGTGGCGTAGTCGGACATTTAAACATCAAAACCACATAAATAGTTCCGCCACTGGTTTGACCGCCCTGAGCCACGGAACCGGGTCGCCGCCACGGAGACTACAACCACCAGCATCCACTAAAAAGGGTCCGGCTCCGGGTGTCCCAAGGCCCAGGGGGCGCGTCAGAACATTTTCATCACCTTTCACAATCACCAATGGGACAAGGCAGGGATGTTCTCTGTCCCCTCTCTTATACATCCTAGTGACGGAGCACCTGCTCTCATCAATTCGCCATAACCCCAATATTAGGTGGATTGAGGTGGGAGGCACCGAGTACAAGTGCTCTCTATTTGCTGATGATGTCCTAGTATATATCACTCAATCACATATATCCATCCATGCTGTTATGGCTGAAATAGATCACTTTGTTACATGGTCAAATTTTAAAATCAATGCAGCGAAGTCTGAGGCCCTCGATGTCTCCCTCCCCAAATCCATATAGGATTCCATCCAGTCCAACTTTCCCTTTGCCTGGCCCTCACAGGGTATCAAATACTTAGGAATTCCTATTCATAGAGACCTCTCCCATCTATGTTATCTTAATTTTGGGCCCTTTATTGAACAACTCCATACAGACCACGGTTGGCAAGTTAGAACTGTAAGATTCACTACGTGAACCACTGGTGTTTTGTGGAAAAGCACATGTACACTGTGTTCCAAATTATTATGCAAAAAGTGTTTAGGAGTGATAAGGGAAGAATTTGTTTGTTTGTCAGTTAAACTCATTGATGGTGATGTGTGTCAGGGCTCTTTATATCACTGTAAGCAATTGCAGACACCTGTGCTAATTAGTTTGGCAGGTGTGTCCAATGAAAGGCAAGACTACTTAAGAAGGCTGTCTCACATTATTAAGCAGCCTACATTTTCTGCCAAAATGGGAAAGAAAAAGGATGTGTCGGCTGCTGAGAAGCAACAAATTGTGGAGTGTTTAGGTCAAGGCATGACTACAATCAACATTGTGCGATGATCAGGATGAAGTGTCTTGGCAATCAAGAAGTATGTAGCTGATTCACAGCACACACGTGTGCGTGCTGATAAGGGCAAATTGAGGACTCTTTCCTACAGGCAATTACGTCAGGTTGAAAGAGCAGCGGCAAAAAAGCCTTGTCATAGCAGCAGACAAGTTTTTGAAGCTGCTGGTGCCTCCAACGTCCCCCGAACAACAAGATGCAGGGTCCTTCAGAGGTTTGCAGCTGTGCATACGCCATCCTGTCGACCTCCTCTATCCACTTCACACAAGCAGAAACGGCTCCAGTGGGCCAAACATTACATGAAGACTGATTTCAAAACTGTTTTGTTCATGGATGAGTGCCGTGCAGCGCTCGATGGTCCAGATGGATGGAGTGGAGGATGGCTGGTTGATGGACACCCCACGCAAACACGGCTACAGCGCCAACAAGAAGGAGGTGGAGTAATGTTTTGGGCTGGAATCATGGGGAGAGAGATTGTCGGCCCCTTTAGGATCCCTGAAGGCGCTAAAGATGAACTCCATAATGTATGTGGATTTTCTCAAACAGCACTTCCTGCCATGGTTCAAGAAGAAGAACCGTGTATTTCACAGCAAGATCATTTTTTGCATGATAATGCACCATCTCATGCTGCACATAAAACATCTGCATCTCTGGCTGATATGGGCATAAAAGGGGACAAACTTATGGTGTGAACCCCATGCTCCCCTGACCTGTACCCCATTCAGAACCTTTGGAGCATCATTAAAAGGAGTGTCTATGATGGCGGGAGGCAGTTCACAGCTAAGCAACAGCTCTGGGAGGGTATTCTGTCCTCATGCAAAACAATTGAAGCAGAAACCATCCAAAACCTGACAAATTCAATGGACGAGAGAGTTCAGAAGCTCCTTTCGAACAAGGGGTCCTATGTGAAAATGTAACATCACCTAGAATAAAGTTTTGAGTTGAAAACTGTTTGATTTCAGTTTCTAACAACCTGCTAATGCTTATAATTTCAAAAATGACCATTTTTTTGGTCTTTATTAAAATGAAAAGGTTGATCGAAAAGTTTGGGGGATCTAAGAGTGTGGCAACCCAGTAGTCATGATTACTTCGAATTCTGACAATATGAGGGACAATATGACAATATGAGGGTCATGCTGCAGGTAGTGCAGCAAGAAGGCACTTATGTGTCTTGCGCATCTCGGAGCCCCAAAATTATTTTCCGGGCTAGATGCAGCTAAAATTTATTATTAATTTTAAATCTGGTGAAGCTTTAATATAGATGGCCTAATAGGATCAGTGCTGCACACTGCTACAAAGCCCAAATTATTTTCCAGTCAAGATACAGATAAACATGATTAGTAATTTTAAATCTGGTGGAGCTTATTATAGCTGGCCTAATAGAATCAGTGCTGCACACTGCTACAAAGTCCAAATTATTTTCCAGCCAAGATACAGATAAACATGATTAGTAATTTGAAAGCTTAAAACGGTTGGTAGGGTGATTTTAACCAATCATCAAGCTTTTACTCTCCCCAGGATGACACAGGGGTAGAAAAGTCGTTTCGGATCCATGATTTGTTCATCTTTATGAACGTGAGTCTGTCTACATTATCAGTGGAGAGCCGCGTGCGCTTATCTGTCAGCACACCACCAGCAGCGCTGAACACACGTTCAGACAGAACGCTGGCTGCGGGGCATGACAAGGTCTCCAAGGCGTAAGTGGCTAGCTCCGGCCATTTATCCAGATTGGAAGCCCAAAAAGAGCAAGGGTCCAGTGACACAGTCATGGCTTCAATGTTTACTTGGAGATACTCCTGTACCATCGTCTCTAGGCGTTGACTATGTGTCAGACTTCTTGTCTCCTGTGGCCTTGCAAAGGATGGGCTAAAAAAGTGGTGAAATGATTCCGCAAAATTGATGTTACCAGCAGATACTGTGGTTCTGTTACGGTTTGAGTGCTGAACACTTGACGGTCCCACGGTTGGCAAGTTGGAACTGTGAGATTCACTACGTGCACCACTGGTATTTTGTGGAAAAGCACATGTATTTTGTGAAAAAGCACATGTAAGTCTCTGCTGATACTCCTGCATGCGTGCATCCCTTTCTATGGCAGGAATAATTTCTGCAAATTTACTTTTGTACCGGGGATCTAACAGTGTGGCAACCCAGTAGTCAGGATTATTTCTAATTCTCACAATTCGAGGGTCATGTTGCAGGTAGTGCAGCAAGAAGACACTCATGTGTGTTGCGCATCCAGAAGCACCAAGTCCCTGTTGTGTTGGTGGCGAGGTAACAATCATGCTTCCTTCCTCTGTCCTCTCCCCCCAACCTCGCACAACAGAAATGTGATCAAGGTCTCCCTCATCTGATGAGTCTTCCATCAGTTCGTCCTCCACTTCTTCCTGGGCTCCTGCAACTTCCTCACTAGTTTGGCTGCTACCACGCGCCCTGGTAAAACCATCTCCCCCACCGTCACATGCCTGCCGCCTTGGTGCTGCCGACTGTCTGGACCTTGCAGATGTTAGCCCTTCCGCATACAACTCCTCCTCCTCTACTTCCTCCACCTCCTCTTGTGCCACCACCTGACTCCGAATTCTGTTTAACATGTGCTCCAGCATGTAAATCACCGGAATAGTCATGCTGATAATGGCATCGTCAGCACTAAACATCTTCGTCGCCATTTCAAAACTGTGCAGAAGGGTGCATAGGTCAATGATCTGAGACCACTCCTCCAGCGTGATTTGCCCCACCTCTGGATCTCGTTGGCCCAGGCTATACGTCAGAACATATTGCACCAGGGCTTGTCGGTGCTGCCACAGTCGCTGCAACATGTGCAGAGTTGAATTCCACCGGGTAGGCACATCGCATTTTAGCCGGTGAAGTGGCAGGCCCAACGACTTCTGTAGAGATGTAAGTCGCTGAGCTGCGGGATGCGAACGGCGGAAGTGAGCACACAGCGACCGTGCCCTCTGCAGAAGGCCATCTAGTCTGGGATAGTGGGCTAAAAATTGCTGGACAACCAGGTTCAACACGTGAGCCATACAAGGCACGTGTGTGACATTGCCCCGGCGAAGGGCCGCACCCAGGTTTGCAGCATTGTCGCACACGGCCTTCCCTGGTTTCAGGTCCAGTGGAGACAACCATTCATGAAATTGGTTCTCCAGAGCTGACCACAACTCCTCAGCTGTGTGACTCACATTTCCCAGACATTTCAATGTAAAAACCGCCTGATGACGTTGAGCCCTACTGCCAGCATAGTAAGGAGGTGTGCAGGATCCCTTCTGCGCAGTTAGAAAGCTTGTGGCATGACCAGACAGGCTTTGGGTGCAGGTGGAAGACCGAGAGGAGGTTTAGGAGGCAGAAGCAGTGGAGGAACTTTGACATAAAGAGGATTGACGCACAACTCGTGGGGACGGCAAGACTTGGACAGCAGCCCCTTGTCCTGCTGTCACCATAGTTACCCAGTGCCCAGTCAGCGACTTGTAATGCCCCTGTCTATGCCTACTCGTCCAAGTGTCTGTGGTGAAATGCACCCTGTCACACACAGAGTTTCTCAAAGAAGCGGTGATGTTGTGTGCGACATGCTGGTGGAGCGCAGGCACACCTTTCTTTGAGAAGTAGTGCCGACTGGGCATCTGGTACTGGGGCACTGCGACGGACATAAGGTCTCGAAAATCCTCTGTGTCCACCAGGCGGAAAGGCAGCATTTCTGTAGCCAAGAGCTTGCAGATGGTGAAATTCAACCTCTTAGCTTTCTCATGGCTAGGAGGAAATGGTCTTTTACTTGTCCACATCTGAGGGACCGAGGGCTGGCTATTGTGCTTAGACGGGGTTGATAAGGGTGTCCCCGGCAAACTGCCGGTCTGTGAGGAAGATGCAGGCGGAAATGTTAGGTTGCCTTGATCCAAAGTTGGTGCTATCGATGTCGGACAGCGCTCAACACCAGCTGGTGTTACCACCTCCAAAGAAAATGATGACCTGCCAATCACGCTGGCTGTTGCGGGTAAAGAGGTGGCAGGTCTGCGCCCCAAAACAGGTGTGACTGCTGTCCCCCCAGTCACAGAGGATGAAGAGGCCGCGGATGCACAAGATATGGCAGAAGGTGGTTGGCCCGGCCGGCTAGGCCGCATTGTAGCAAACTGAGCTTACCACTGCAACTTATGCTTCATGTCCATGTGCCGGTTCATGCATGAAGTACTCAAACTATGTATTTTTTGGCCTCTACTTAGCTTTTGCTGACAAATGTTACAGATAACACGAGTTGGGTCATCTTTATCGATCTGAAAAAATGCTCAGGCTATGCAAGGCTTAGCACCCATGCGACCTGAAGAGCCACCACGACTTGTGGTGAGAGGCAGAGTTGTGTTTGAGGATGCAGTTGTTGACGTGCTTCCAGTACTACGTCTCTGTCCAGGAAGGCGCAACCTGACCTCGTCGTCACTAGCATCTTCCTCCACCTCCTCTGCTGACCTCATCTCTTGGCTGACTGTGGGTTGACAGTAAGTGGGATCTCCAACCTCATCATCATCACCCTGTGCGTTATCACACCCGTCGTCCTCAGAGCCAACCTGTTCCTGCCCTGACAAAAACTAAAGTTGTCGCTCCAATCAGATATTTGAGTCTTATCATCATCTTCCTCATTGTCTCCACCAACAGGAGTTACAGTTTGGGAATGAGGGTCTACATTATGGTCAGAACCTTCTGCGTCTGGTCCTGGATCCGACTCATAAACATTCTGGGCATCAGTGCAGATCATTTCCTCGTCTGGATTCACAGAAGCGCTGGAGTCGATCTCTGATTCCCAGGCTATAGTATGAGTAAACAGCTCTGCAGACTCAACCATCTGTTCTACCTCATACTCAGATGGGCAGCTGGAGATTTGGGAGCTGTGAGGAAGCAAGTGCGATTGGGGTGACACCTTTGAGGACTGGAGTATTTGTGATGTTGAAGTTGATGTGGAGGAGAGCCCACTTAAAGGAGCACTTGATATCCGTTGAAGCACCTGCTGTTTTTGTGCCTCATCTGGAATTTGTAGCGATTGGTGTGGCCGTAAGAAAGGGATCTTATCACATTGTCCGCTAAAAGAAGTAGACATTTTAGTTTGGCTGGAAGATGGTCTTTCTTCTGCAGATGTTACTGTTGCTTTAACACCTACCCCACGGACACAACCTTTTTTCCCCTTCCCAACACGCCTATTCCCCTTTCCACCAGCAGCAGGCCTTTTTCCACTCATTTTGGTGGTTAACTAATTCACAACTCTGGAGTTGTTTGCACAAAAAAACAATGGATGGGAACCGAGCAGAGCTGAGTGGCCAAACTGTGGTATTAGGCCAAAACTATTGGCTGGGTTAGATGCAGAAAAAAATTATATTCAATATGCAACCTGATGGAGGTCAGTATAGATGGACTAATAGAACAAGTCCCACACACAGGTAGAAGCCCAAATATTTTTTCAGAGGTAGATGCCGAAAAAAAATTTATTCATTTTGCAACCTGATGGAGGTCTGTATAGATGGATTAATAGAACAAGTCCCACACACAGCTACAAGCCCAATATTTTTTCAGAGGTAGATGCAGAAAAAAAATATATTCAGTTTGCAACCTGATGGAGGTCAGTATAGATGGACTAATAGTGAAGGTCCCACACACTGCTAGAAGGCCAAATATTTTTTCAGAGCTAGATGCAGACAAAAAATTATTTTGAATTTGCAACCTGATGGAGGTCAGTATAGGTGGACTAAGAGAACAAGTCCCACACACTGCTAGAAGGCCAAATATTTTTTCAGAGCTAGATGCAGAAAAAATTATATTCAGTTTGCAACCTGATGGAGGTTTGTATAGATGGATTAATAGGACAAGTCCCACACACAGCTAGAAGCCCAAATATTTTTTCAGAGGTAGATGCAGATAAAAATTATTTTTAATTTGCAACCTGATGGAGGTCAGTATAGATGGACTAATACAATAAGTCCCACACACAGCTAGAAGCCCAATATTTTTTCAGAGGTAGATGCAGAAAAAAATATATTCAGTTTGCAACCTGATGGAGGTCAGTATAGATGGAGTAATAGAACAAGTCCCACACACAGCTAGAAGCCCAAATATTTTTTCAGAGGTAGATGCAGATAAAAATTATTTTTAATTTGCAACCTGATGGAGGTCAGTATAGATGGACTAATAGAGAAAGTCCCACACACTGCTAGAAGGCCAAATATTTTTTCAGAGCTAGATGCAGATAAAAATTATATTCAATTTGCAACCTGATGGAGGTCAGTATAGATGGACTAATAGAACAAGTCCCACACACAGCTAGAAGCCCAAATATTTTTTCAGAGGTACTGTAGATGCAGATAAAAATTATTTTTAATTTGCAACCTGATGGAGGTCAGTATAGATGGACTAATAGAGAAAGTCCCACACACTGCTAGAAGGCAAAATATTTTTTCAGAGCTAGATGCAGAAAAAAATTATATTCAGTTTGCAACTTGATGGAGGTCAGTATAGATGGACTAATAGAGAAAGTCCCACACACTGCTAGAAGGCCACATATTTTTTCAGAGGTAGATGCAGAAAAAAATATATTCAGTTTGCAACCTGATGGAGGTCTGTATAGATGGATTTATAGAACAAGTCCCACACACAGCTAGAAGCCCAATATTTTTTCAGAGGTAGATGCAGAAAAAAATATATTCAGTTTGCAACCTGATGGAGGTCAGTATAGATGGACTAATACAACAAGTCCCACACACAGCTAGAAGCTCAATATTTTTTAAGAGGTAGATGCAGAAAAAAATATATTCAGTTTGCAACCTGATGGAGGTCTGTATAGATGGATTAATTGAACAAGTCCCACACACAGCTAGAAGCCCAATATTTTTTCAGAGGTAGATGCAGAAAAAAATATATTCAGTTTGCAACCTGATGGAGGTCAGTATAGATGGACTAATACAACAAGTCCCACACACAGCTAGAAGCCCAATATTTTTTCAGAGGTAGATGCAGAAAAAAATATATTCAGTTTGCAACCTGATGGAGGTCTGTATAGATGGATTAATAGAACAAGTCCCACACACAGCTAGAAGCCCATTATTTTTTCAGAGGTAGATGCAGAAAAAAATATATTCAGTTTGCAACCTGATGGAGGTCAGTATAGATGGACTAATACAACAAGTCCCACACACAGCTGGAAGCCCAATATTTTTTCAGAGCTAGATGCAGAAAAAAATTATATTCAATTTGCAACCTGATGGAGGTCAGTATAGATGGACTAATAGAATGATGCTATGCCCAAAAGATTTTACTTCACTAGGTGCAGTAAAAAAATTGGTATTCTATACACAGGTGGTATATCTTGCAACACAGATAGGCTACTCCACTGACTAACACACTCTGCAATAGGCCAAAAAGGATTAGCTTTGCTAGATTCAACCAAATGCTGTGAAAAAAACTTGCACAGCACTGGCAAAGACCTGCCTGGCAAAAACTGATAGGAACTGATGTAACCTAGTCCTGAAAAGGACTCCAATTACAATTAGTCTTTACTCCCACAATCTATCTATTTAAGAGCACAGACCTGCCTGATAAAAGTCGTAGGAAATGCTGTAACCTAGTCCTTAAAAGGACTGCAATCACAACTATTCCCTACTCCCAAGCTATCTGTAGATTTGTGCGAAAATTGGCTTGAAATTAACAAGGTATAGCGCACACAGCAACAGCGGTGCCGTCTAACACGCAGCTGCAGCAGTGAGAAAATGGTGGCGACGGGGAAAATGGCTTGGTCTTATAGGGCAAGGACATGTGACATACACTACCAATGACACATGCCCTTGCTTGTGTGAAAAAAAGCACTTCGCTCCATGTGTGCGCTGCTGATAGGCTGACAGATTGCACCTCCCCACTGTAAATGCGGCAAAGAGAAAAAAAAAAATGGAGATCTTCATTGTTCCTGCAGAGATCCATCCCCTGCCCCTCCCCCCACCCCGCTGTACACTCAAACTGCGTATTAACATTAATTTTCATCATTACTGAGAAAAAATCCAGTTATGATTTTGGTGCACGAACAGTTATCGAACAAAACCTCGAACAGCCGAATTTTTCTCAAATTGTTCGTGTTCGCCGAACGGCTCGAACACCGCCCAAAACAGCTCGAATTTGAGATTGGCGAACAGTTCGAGTAGAACAACGCTCATCTCTACCCACAACACCAGCCTCAGCGGTCTGCCCTGCAGCGGCGGTTCACTCTGACCGCAATCCACGGGTGGCGTAGTCGGACATTTAAACATCAAAACCACATAAATAGTTCCGCCACTGGTTTGACCACCCTGAGCCACGGAACCGGGTCGCCGCCACGAAGACTACAACCACCAGCATCCACCAAAAAGGGTCCGGCTCCGGGTGTCCCAAGGCCCAGGGGGTGCATCAGAACATTTTCATCACCTTTCACAATCACCAATGGGACAAGGCAGGGATGTCCTCTGTCCCCTCTCTTATACATCCTAGTGACGGAGCACCTGCTCTCATCAATTCGCCATAACCCCAATATTAGGTGGATTGAGGTGGGAGGCACCGAGTACAAGTGCTCTCTATTTTCTGATGATGTCCTAGTATATATCACTCAATCACATATATGCATCCATGCTGTTATGGCTGAAATAGATCACTTTGTTACATGGTCAAATTTTAAAATCAATGCAGCGAAGTCTGAGGCCCTCGATGTCTCCCTCCCCAAATCCATATAGGATTCCATCCAGTCCAACTTTCCCTTTGCCTGGCCCTCACAGGGTATCAAATACTTAGGAATTCCTATTCATAGAGACCTCTCCCATCTATGTTATCTTAATTTTGGGCCCTTTATTGAACAACTCCATACAGACCACGGTTGGCAAGTTAGAACTGTAAGATTCACTACGTGAACCACTGGTGTTTTGTGGAAAAGCACATGTACACTGTGTTCCAAATTATTATGCAAAAAGTGTTTAGGAGTGATAAGGGAAGAATTTGTTTGTTTGTCAGTTAAACTCATTGATGGTGATGTGTGTCAGGGCTCTTTATATCACTGTAAGCAATTGAAGACACCTGTGCTAATTAGTTTGGCAGGTGTGTCCAATGAAAGGCAAGACTACTTAAGAAGGCTGTCGCACATTATTAAGCAGCCTACATTTTCTGCCAAAATGGGAAAGAAAAAGCATGTGTCGGCTGCTGAGAAGCAACAAATTGTGGAGTGTTTAGGTCAAGGCATGACTACAATCAACATTGTGCGATGATCAGGATGAAGTGTCTTGGCAATCAAGAAGTATGTAGCTGATTCACAGTACACACGTGTGCGTGCTGATAAGGGCAAATTGAGGACTCTTTCCTACAGGCAATTACGTCAGGTTAAAAGAGCAGCGGCAAAAAAGCCTTGTTATAGCAGCAGACAAGTTTTTGAAGCTGCTGGTGCCTCCAACGTCCCCCGAACAACAAGATGCAGGGTCCTTCAGAGGTTTGCAGCTGTGCATACGCCATCCTGTCGACCTCCTCTATCCACTTCACACACGCAGAAACGGCTCCAGTGGGCCAAACATTACATGAAGACTGATTTCAAAACTGTTTTGTTCACGGATGAGTGCCGTGCAGCGCTCGATGGTGCTGATGGATGGAGTGGAGGATGGCTGGTTGATGGACACCCCGCGCAAACACGGCTACAGCGCCAACAAGGAGGAGGTGGAGTAATGTTTTGGGCTGGAATCATGGGGAGAGAGATTGTCGGCCCCTTTAGGATCCCTGAAGGCGCTAAAGATGAACTCCATAATGTATGTAGATTTTCTCAAACAGCACTTCCTGCCATGGTTCAAGAAGAAGAACCGTGTATTTCACAGCAAGATCATTTTTTTGCATGAAAATGCACCATCTCATGCTGCACATAAAACATCTGCATCTCTGGCTGATATGGACATAAAGGGGGACAAACTTATGTTGTGACCCCCATGCTCCCCTGACCTCTACCCCATTCAGAACCTCTGGAGCATCATCAAAAGGAGTGTCTATGATGGCGGGAGGCAGTTCACATCTAAGCAACAGCTCTGGGAGGGTATTCTGTCCTCATGCAAAACAATTGAAGCAGAAACCATCTAAAACCTGACAAATTCAATGGACGAGAGAGTTCAGAAGCTCCTTTCGAACAAGGGGTCCTATGTGAAAATGTAACATCACCTAGAATAAAGTTTTGAGTTGAAAACTGTTTGATTTCAGTTTCTAATAACCTGCTAATGCTTATAATTTCAAAAATGACCATGTTTTTCGTCTTTATTAAAATGAAAAGGTTGATCGAAAAGTTTGGGGGATCTAAGAGTGTGGCAACCCAGTAGTCATGATTACTTCGAATTCTGACAATATGAGGGTCATGTTGCAGGTAGTGCAGCAAGTAGGCACTTATGTGTCTTGCGCATCTCGGAGCCCCAAAATTATTTTCCGGGCTAGATGCAGCTAAAAATTATTATTAATTTTAAATCTGGTGGAGCTTAGTATAGATGGCCTAATAGGATCAGTGCTGCACACTGCTACAAAGCCCAAATTATTTTCCAGTCAAGATACAGATAAACATGATTAGTAATTTTAAATCTGGTGGAGCTTATTATAGATGGCCTAATAGAATCAGTGCTGCACACTGCTACAAAGCCCAAATTATTTTCCAGCCAAGATACAGATAAATATGATTAGTAATTTGAAAGCTTAAAACGGTTGGTAGGGTGAATTTAACCAATCATCAAGCTTTTACTCTCCCCAGGATGACACAGGGGTAGAAAAGTCGTTTCGGATCCATGATTTGTTCATCTTTATGAACGTGAGTCTGTCTACATTATCAGTGGAGAGCCGCGTGCGCTTATCTGTCAGCACACCACCAGCAGCGCTGAACACATGTTCAGACAGAACGCTGGCTGCGGGGCATGACAAGATCTCCAAGGCGTAAGTGGCTAGCTCCGGCCATTTATCCAGATTGGAAGCCCAAAAAGAGCAAGGGTCCAGTGACACAGTCATGGCTTCAATGTTTACTTGGAGATACTCCTGTACCATCGTCTCTAGGCGTTGACTATGTGTCAGACTTCTTGTCTCCTGTGGCCTTGCAAAGGATGGGCTAAAAAAGTGGTGAAATGATTCCGCAAAATTGATGTTACCAGCAGATACTGTGGTTCTGTTATGGTTTGAGTGCTGAACACTTGACGGTCCCACGGTTGGCAAGTTGGAACTGTGAGATTCACTACGTGCACCACTGGTGTTTTGTGGAAAAGCACAGGTAAGATTCTGCAACAGTCTCTGCTGATACTCCTGCATGCGTGCATCCCTTTCTATGGCAGGAATAATTTCTGCAAATTTACTTTTGTACCGGGGATCTAACAGTGTGGCAACCCAGTAGTCAGGATTATTTCTAATTCTCACAATTCGAGGGTCATGTTGCAGGTAGTGCAGCAAGAAGGCACTCATGTGTGTTGCGCATCCAGGAGCACCAAGTCCCTATTGTGTTGGTGGCGAGGTAACAATCATGCTTCCTTCCTCTGTCCTCTCCCCCCAACCTCGCACAACAGAAATGTGATCAAGGTCTCCCTCATCTGATGAGTCTTCCATCAGTTCGTCCTCCACTTCTTCCTGGGCTCCTGCACCTTCCTCACTAGTTTGGCTGCTACCATGCGCCCTGGTAAAACCATCTCCCCCACCCTCACATGCCTGCTGCCTTGGTGCTGCCGACCGTCTGGACCTTGCAGATGTTAGCCCTTCCGCATACAACTCCTCCTCCTCTACTTCCTCCACCTCCTCTTGTGCCACCACCTGACTCCGAATTCTGTTTAACATGTGCTCCAGCATGTAAATCACCGGAATAGTCATGCTGATAGTGGCATCGTCAGCACTAAACATCTTCGTCGCCATTTCAAAACTGTGCAGAAGGGTGCATAGGTCCCTGATCTGAGACCACTCCTCCAGCGTGATTTGCCCCACCTCTGGATCTCGTTGGCCCAGGCTATACGTCAGAACGTATTGCACCAGGGCTTGTCGGTGCTGCCACAGTCGCTGCAACATGTGCAGAGTTGAATTCCACCGGGTAGGCACATCGCATTTTAGCCGGTGAAGTGGCAGGCCCAACGACTTCTGTAGAGATGTAAGTCGCTGAGCTGCGGGATGCGAACGGCGGAAGTGAGCACACAGCGACCGTGCCCTCTGCAGAAGGCCATCTAGTCTGGGATAGTGGGCTAAAAATTGCTGGACAACCAGGTTCAACACGTGAGCCATACAAGGCACGTGTGTGACATTGCCCCGGCGAAGGGCCGCACCCAGGTTTGCAGCATTGTCGCACACGGCCTTCCCTGGTTTCAGGTCCAGTGGAGGCAACCATTCATGAAATTGGTTCTCCAGAGCTGACCACAACTCCTCAGCTGTGTGACTCACATTTCCCAGACATTTCAAAGTAAAAACCGCCTGATGACGTTGAGCCCTACTGCCAGCATAGTAAGGAGGTGTGCAGGATCCCTTCTGCGCAGTTAGAAAGCTTGTGGCATGACCAGACAGGCTTTGGGTGCAGGTGGAAGACCGAGAGGAGGTTGAGGAGGCAGAAGCAGTGGAGGAACTTTGACATAAAGAGGATTGACGCACAACTCGTGGGGACGGCAAGACTTGGACAGCAGCCCCTTGTCCTGCTGTCACCATAGTTACCCAGTGCCCAGTCAGCGACATGTAACGCCCCTGTCCATGCCTACTCGTCCAAGTGTCTGTGGTGAAATGCACCCTGTCACACACAGAGTTTCTCAAAGAAGCGGTGATGCTGTGTGCGACATGCTGGTGGAGCGCAGGCACACCTTTCTTTGAGAAGTAGTGCCGACAGGGCATCTGGTACTGGGGCACTGCGACGGACATAAGGTCTCGAAAATCCTCTGTGTCCACCAGGCGGAAAGGCAGCATTTCTGTAGCCAAGAGCTTGCAGATGGTGAAATTCAACCTCTTAGCTTTCTCATGGCTAGGAGGAAATGGTCTTTTACTTGTCCACATCTGAGGGACCGAGGGCTGGCTATTGTGCTTAGACGGGGTTGATAAGGGTGTCCCCGGCAAACTGCCGGTCTGTGAGGAAGATGCAGGCGGACATGTTAGGTTGCCTTGATCCAAAGGTGGTGCTATCGATGTCGGACAGCGCTCAACACCAGCTGGTGTTACCACCTCCAAAGAAAATGATGACCTGCCAATCACGCTGGCTGTTGCGGGTAAAGAGGTGGCAGGTCTGCGCCCCAAAACAGGTGTGACTGCTGTCCCCCCAGTCACAGAGGATGAAGAGGCCGCGGATGAACAAGATATGGCAGACGGTGGTTGGCCCGGCCGGCTAGGCCGCATTGTAGCACACTGAGCTTCCCACTGCAACTTATGCTTCATGTCCATGTGCCGGTTCATGCATGAAGTACTCAAACTATGTATTTTTTGGCCTCTACTTAGCTTTTACTGACAAATGTTACAGATAACACGAGTTGGGTCATCTTTATCGATCTGAAAAAATGCCCAGGCTATGCAAGGCTTAGCACCCATGCGACCTGAAGAGCCACCACGACTTGTGGTGAGAGGCAGAGTTGTGTTTGAGGATGCAGTTGTTGACGTGCTTCCAGTACTACGTCTCTGTCCAGGAAGGTGCAACCTGACCTCGTCGTCACTAGCATCTTCCTCCACCTCCTCTGCTGACCTCATCTCTTGGCTGACTGTGGGTTGACAGTAAGTGGGATCTCCAACCTCATCATCATCACCCTGTGCGTTATCACACCCGTCGTCCTCAGAGCCAACCTGTTCCTGCTCTGACAAAAAACTAAAGTTGTCGCTCTAATCAGGTATTTGAGTCTCATCATCGTCTTCCTCATTGTCTCCACCAACAGGAGTTACAGTTTGGGAATGAGGGTCTACATTATGGTCAGAACCTTCTGCGTCTGGTCCTGGATCCGACTCATAAAGATTCTGGGCATCAGTGCAGATCATTTCCTCGTCTGGATTCACAGAAGCGCTGAAGTCGACCTCTGATTCCCAGGCTATAGTATGAGTAAACAGCTCTGCAGACTCAACCATCTGTTCTACCTCATACTCAGACAGGCAGCTGGACATTTGGGAGCTGTGAGGAAGCAAGTGTGATTGGGGTGACACCTTTGAGGACTGGAGTATTTGTGATGTTGAAGTTGATGTGGAGGAGAGCCCACTTAAAGGAGCACTTGATATCCGTTGAAGCACCTGCTGTTTTTGTGCCTCATCTGGAATTTGTAGCGATTGGCGTGGCCGTAAGAAAGGAATCTTATCACATTGTCCGCTAAAAGAAGTAGACATTGTAGTTTGGCTGGAAGATGGTCTTTCTTCTACAGATGTTACTGTTGCTTTAACACCTACCCCACGGACACAGCCTTTTTTCCCCTTCCCAACACGCCTATTCCCCTTTCCACCAGCAGCAGGCCTTTTTCCACTCATTTTGGTGGTTAACTAATTCACAACTCTGGAGTTGTTTGCACAAAAAAACAATGGATGGGAACCGAGCAGAGCTGAGTGGCCAAACTGTGGTATTAGGCCAAAACTATTGGCTGGGTTAGATGCAGAAA
The DNA here is from genome assembly GCF_046119375.1 of Phyllobates terribilis. Taxonomy (NCBI): domain Eukaryota; kingdom Metazoa; phylum Chordata; class Amphibia; order Anura; family Dendrobatidae; genus Phyllobates; species Phyllobates terribilis. Next base: position 223,303,794 of record NW_027362773.1, on the reverse strand, counting down.
AAAATTATATTCAATTTGCAACCTGATGGAGGTCTGTATAGATGGACTAATAGAACAAGTCCCACACACAGCTAGAAGCCCAAATATTTTTTCAGAGGTAGATGTAGAAAAAAATTGTATTCAGTTTGCAACCTGATGGAGGTCAGTATAGATGGACTAATAGAACAAGTCCTACACACAGCTAGAAGCCCAAATATTTTTTCAGAGGTAGATGCAGAAAAAAAATATATTCAGTTTGCAACCTGATGGAGGTCAGTATAGATGGACTAATAGAGAAAGTCCCACACACTGCTAGAAGGCCAAATATTTTTTCAGAGCTAGATGCAGACAAAAAATTATTTTTAATTTGCAACCTGATGGAGGTCAGTATAGATGGACTAATAGAGATAGTCCCACACACTGCTAGAAGGCCAAATATTTTTTCAGAGCTAGATGCAGAAAAAAATTATATTCAGTTTGCAACCTGATGGAGATCAGTATAGATGGACTAATAGAACAAGTCCCACACACAGCTAGAAGGCCAAATATTTTTTCAGAGCTAGATGCAGATAAAAATTATTTTTAATTTGCAACCTGATGGAGGTCAGTATGGATGGACTAATAGAGAAAGTCCCACACACTGCTAGAATGCCAAATATTTTTTCAGAGCTAGATGCAGATATAAATTATTTTTAATTTGCAACCTGATGGAGGTCAGTATGGATGGACTAATAGAGAAAGTCCCACACACTGTAGAAGGCCAAATATTTTTTCAGAGCTAGATGCAGAAAAAAATTATATTCAGTTTGCAACCTGATGGAGGTCAGTATAGATGGACTAATAGAACAAGTCCCACACACAGCTAGAAGCCCAAATATTTTTTCAGAGGTAGATGCAGAAAAAAATTATATTCAGTTTGCAACCTGATGGAGGTCTGTATAGATGGACTAATAGAGAAAGTCCCACACACTGCTAGAAGGCCAAATATTTTTTCAGAGCTAGATGCAGAAAAAAATTATATTCAATTTGCAACCTGATGGAGGTCAGTATAGATGGACTAATAGAACAAGTCCCACACACAGCTAGAAGCCCAAATATTTTTTCAGAGGTAGATGCATATAAAAATTATTTTTAATTTGCAACCTGATGGAGGTCAGTATAGATGGACTAATAGAGAAAGTCCCACACACTGCTAGAAGGCCAAATATTTTTTCAGAGCTAGATGCAGACAAAAAATTATTTTGAATTTGCAGCGTGATGGAGGTCAGTATAGATGGACTAATAGAACAAGTCCCACACACTGCTAGAAGGCCAAATATTTTTTCAGAGCTAGATGCAGAAAAAAATTATATTCAGTTTGCAACCTGATGGAGGTCAGTATAGATGGACTAATAGAACAAGTCCCACACACTGCTAGAAGCCCAAATATTTTTTTCAGAGCTAGATGCAGAAAAAAATTATATTCAATTTGCAACCTGATGGAGGTCAGTATAGATGGACTAATAGAATGATGCTATGCCCAAAAGATTTTACTTCACTAGGTGCAGTAAAAAAATTGGTATTCTATACACAGGTGGTATATCTTGCAACACAGATAGGCTACTCCACTGACTAGCACACTCTGCAATAGGCCAAAAAGGATTAGCTTTGCTAGATTCAGCCAAATGCTGTGAAAAAAACTTGCACAGCACTGGCACAGATCTGCCTGGCAAAAACTGATAGGAACTGATGTAACCTAGTCCTGAAAAGGACTGCAATTACAATTAGTCTTTACTCCCACAATCTATCTATTGAAGAGCACAGACCTGCCTGATAAAAGTCGTAGGAAATGCTGTAACCTAGTCCTTAAAAGGACTGCAATCACAACTATTCCCTACTCCCAAGCTATCTGTAGATTTGTGCTAAAATTGGCTTGAAATTAACAAGGTATAGCGCACACAGCAACAGCGGTGCCGTCTAACACGCAGCTGCAGCAGTGAGAAAATGGTGGCGACGGGGAAAATGGCTTGATCTTATAGGGCAAGGACATGTGACATACACTGCCAATGACACTTGCCCTTGCTTGTGTGAAAAAAAGCACTTCGCTCCGTGTGTGCGCTGCTGATAGGCTGACAGATTGCACCTCCCCACTGTAAATGCGGGAAAGAGAAAAAAAAATGGAGATCTTCATTATTCCTGCAGAGATCCATCCCCTGCCCCTCCCCCCACCCCGCTGTACACTCAAACTGCGTATTAACATTAATTTTCATCATTACTGAGAAAAAATCCAGTTATGATTTTGGTGCACGAACAGTTATCGAACATAACCTCGAACAGCCGAATTTTTCTCAAATTGTTCGTGTTCGCCGAACGGCTGGAACACCGCCCAAAACAGCTCGAATTTGAGATTGGCGAACAGTTCGAGTCGAACAACGCTCATCTCTAATCTTTACTCACAGTTATTGCAGTCCAGATTATAGGTTCCAGAGCAATCTCCCCCGTCGTGCTGTGCGTACTCAGTGAGGGGCTCAGTCCACCTCCAGACAGCTCCGGAGTACTTAGCAGGACCCCCTTCTGTGTGTCCTTTCTCTGGCCTTCTCCCTGCACCTCACACCCAGTGACACTTCTATCCGGTATCCTCGGGCCTTAGCGGGCGACGTGTGTTCCGTCCCCTGGGTCCTATGTGGCTACCTTCTTAGTGAGACTGGTGTGGATTTTGCCCTGCAGTACATGAAATGCTGCAGCCTCCGGTTTCTAGTTGAGCCTTGCTGTTTCTCCGCTAGTTGAGGGACCGGTTCCCCTTATCTGGCCTGACCCCTCTACCTCCTGGTAGCAGCAGGAGTATGGGTGGCCTTCTGCACGGCCTGTAGCCCTAGGGTCCCTTCGGTTCCTGGAGTCTTCCTGCTCCCACTCCTCTCTTCTCTCCTTCAGTACTGGGCCTCCCAGTCTAGGCCCGCCTCCAGAGCAGAGCTCATGCCGAGCCTCTGCTCCTCTCACTTTTCCTCCTCTGACTGGCTTGCTCTTTCTTAGATGGCTTCCTATTTATACTCTCCCTGTCATGTGCTCCCCTAAGCTGCTCCCCTAAGCACCCACTACATAGGACCCTCCCACCATCTAGGGACCTGGGACTGTGCTCTCCCTTAGGAGCAATCTCGCCCTACCCCCACTGCGGGTATGTGTTGGATGCAGGTGTTAGGGTCCCGAGCCATACGCCTTCCTTACCTGAGGGTGAAATACCACACCTCTGGGTGAGATGCAGTAACTCTGTGGAGACTGAACCCTCAGGGGCACCACACACCCTTCTGCACAGTATTGAAATGGCGACGAAGATGTTTAGTGCTGACGACGATGCCATTATCAGCATGACTATTCCGGTGATTTACATGCTGGAGCACACATTAAACAGAATTCAGAGTCAGGTGGTGGGACAAGAGGAGGTGGAGGAAGTAGAGGAGGAGTCGTATGTGGAAGGGATAACATCTCCAAGGTCCAGACGGTTGGCAGCACCAAGGCGGCAGGCATGGGAGGGTGGGGGAGAGGGATTAACCAAGGCACATAGTAGCAGCCAAACTGTTGAGGAAGGTGCAGGAGCCGAGGAAGAAGTGGAGGACGAACTGGCGATGGGCATGGAAGACTCATCAGATGAGATAGATCTTGATCACATTTCTGTTGTGCGAGGTTGGGGGGAGAGGGCAGAGGAAGGAAGCATGATTCTTACCTCGCTACCAACACAACAAGGACTTAGTCCTCCTGGATGCGCAAGACACATGAGTGCCTTCTTGCTGCACTACCTGCAACATGACCCTCGGATTGTCAGAATTCGAAGTAATCCCAACTACTGGGTTGCCACACTCTTAGATCCCCGGTACAAAAGTAAATTTGCCGAAATAATTCCTGCCATAAAAAGGGATTGTCGCATGCAGGAGTATCTGCAGATGCTGTTGCAGAATCTTACATGTGCTTTTCCACAAAACACCAGTGGTGGACGTAGTGAATCTCACAGTTCCAACTTGCCAACCGTGGGACTGTCGAGTCTTCATCACTCAAACCGTAACAGTAACACAGTATCTGCTGGTAACAGCAATTTTGTGGAATCGTTTCACCACTTTTTTAGACCATCCTTTGCAAGGCCACAGGAGACAAGAAGTCTGACACATAGTCAATGCCTAGAGAGGATGGTACAGGAGTATCTCCAAGTGAACATCGAAGCCATGACTGTGTCACTGGACCCTTGCTCATTTTGGGATTCCAATCTGGAAAAATGGCCGGAGCTCGCCACTCACGCCTTGGAGATCTTGTCATGCCCTGCAGCCAGCGTTCTCTCTGAACGTGTGTTCAGCGCTGCTGGTGGTGTGCTGACAGATAAGCGCACGTGGCTGTCCACTGAGAATGTAGACAGACTCAGGTTCATAAAGATGAACTAATCATGGATTCGCAAGGACTTTTCTACCCCTGTGTCATCCTTGGGAGACTAAAAGCTTGAGGATTTGGTAAAATCACCTCACCAACCATTTTAAGCAACTGTCGGGCAATTGATGCCACTTAACCCTAGAACGCATGACCATAAAAATCTACACTTTCACATACCTGGGGCCTTTTAGGCCCGTGTGCAAATAACATGGAATAACTCAAACTCAAATGACAAACAACTATATACATGAAGAATACATAGAGTTTCAAAATTCTAACTAAAGTAATCTTGCAGAAAATAGAAAACAATTAACAGGGCAGGCCTGCGAGGCCCCAGGTATGCGTTCTAGGGTTAAGTGGTGTCTGTGCCACAATTTTGGGAAAAAATGGAGACTCTTTTTGGAGTCCCCTTGCTGTGTCATACGTGACGTTGGCATCGTCAATTCCAGGTGGGTTGGGTCACTCCCCCCCCTTTTAACTGTAAGAAACTACGTACACTATGGCTTGGGGTAACACAGATGGTTGAGTCTGAAGAGCTGTTTACTCAGAGGTCTGCTCCAAAAATTCAGTGTCTGCTAGTCAGCGTAGAATTTTTAACTGCATCTAGGCTAGGCAATACTTTGGGCGTAGTAGCCCAGCTGCGAAGCCTGTGTATCTAATAAGAATTTTTAAATGCATCTAGCCTAGGCAGACTGTGGGGACCCCCAACCAAACCCAGACGCTCAGCCCCCCTACCACCTCCCTTTCCTTGACAATACAATAATGTAACTCTTACAACTGAGGATCGGTCACAGCTTTATTAACTCTTTATACTCATTCCATTAGAAAGGCATTTTATTTCTAAAATAATTCAGCTTGTTGCAGCATGCCCTGGGTCTCCACTCCGGCAAGTTGGCCAACAAGTGTAACTCTCCAACATGTCCTTTCTATTTCCAGGCCACGGAGGATCCTGCGTACTCGTATGCAGGACTCTGACCCCCACCCTTCACTCTTAACGCTTGTTCCACTCCGTCCTGGAGTCCTGACAGGAATATGTCCAGTCCAATATCCATTAAGTGAACACCGTCGGGCCATATGAGGCCTGCTTTATCTCCTTCCAGTTGTCGGTGTCGTATCACTACACCGCCTCTGTCTCTTCTAAATTTTGCCATCTGAATATTTATTACCCGCCTTGTCCGTTCGATGGCCGTGATGTCTCGCGCACCTTGCCATACTGCTATCGGCACAATCTCTGACCATACTATAGCTAGTTTTGTGAAAAATTCTCTGAAGCGCTCAGTGTCTAGTTTCATTATTGCCATTAGTTATGAGCTCTTGTGATGACCTAGGTTGTTTCCCCCGGCCTGTATAACTAAGATGACCGGACCTCTTGCCTCTCTCCCTACCTTGATTACCTCCATTAGTACCTGTGGCCATAGCAGGCCTCTAATACCTCTCCAGTTGAAATATGTGTTATGAAACTCTAATTTCTTCCCGCCTCGGCGGACTTTCGCCCTTTTTTCTGCCCAATATATATACGAGTGGCCTATCACCCACACTGTTGGCTTAGCGTCACCTGTAAAAGAAACAAACAAGTCCGGTCTTATGTATCTCGCCAAACACATGGATCGCCATCTCCCTATCCTCTGAACTTCCGTTTCTGACAGTCCTGCTCTTGCTGCTTCCGTGGTCGCGCCTATGCGAAATGAGTGTGTCCCGTAATCTTTGGGGTGGTTCCCTGCCGATGTTATGCATTTATTAAATATAGCTTGGAACTGGTATCTTGATAATGGCGTTCCATCAATGTGTGATAGGAAGAAATTACTTTGTGATCTGATGGTTAGATATGTTTTTACTATTGTTACCCAACTCAGTGTACCGTTTGTGGGTTGTAGAAGTACCCAAGTGCCCCTGCCCGCTGGAACCGTTTTCGATTGGTGTATGCGTAGACGTATTGCATTATTGGCTATGACTACGTCCTGGTGTTATAAGCCTCCACTGGTGGTAATTTTGGATTGAGGGACTAATTCGCTTATGCATAGCGCCCCGAAGAAGGCGATCACAAATGCAGTAGACAGTAGTGTTGCTTCAAATTGTGAGTGTCATGTTAATGGTGTTGGGTTATGATGTGAGAAATCAGTTTTAGTGACACGGGACGGGACGTCTACACTCCTGACTTGGCTGACCACTTTTCCACCCTTTTATGGATTGTCTGATGATGAATCTTTGTCACATCTCCCCAATTCAGTAGTTGGAAGTGAAATGCTACTCCGGTCAGACACCGCTGCGCTGACGCCCCTGATATGCCCCTCATCATTAGCTGGTGGAGAAATTCTATGGTGACTTGTGATCTGGCTTGTTCACATTGGTCAACCCGTCTGCCTGCTACTAGTCGTGTAAACTCTTCCCATGCCTTACCGTATGCTTGCCACGTCGACGGGGCAACTGATGCTCTGATTAATGGCATCAACTATTCGCCACTAGATCCCATAGGGAGGGTGGGCAACTATTGCCCGATGGGTGGGCGTTGTGGAAGAGCTCTGTGAAAATCTGCCAATTGAATTGTTATAAAGCGTTAGCAGCAGCTTTAGACCCCTCAGCATAGTGGCTAGCGCAGACCCATACATTGTGTTTTAGTCACAGGAATGATAGCCTGCATAGTAGGCCAAGCACTGGGAGAGAAGATGAAGTCATCTTATTAATGCAGTGCGCTAGGCTGGTGTTTTTTGTTATGAAGCGTATATTTTTGTTAGCCAGGCGCGCGCCCCATATTTCTATTGCTACCACTATTGGGAAGAAAAATTATTTTCAGGGCTAGATGCAGCTAAAAATTATTATTAATTTCAAAGCTGGTGGAGCTTGTTATAGATGGCCTATTACAATGAGTACCACACACTACTAGAAGCCTAAATATTTTTTCAGAGCTAGATGCAGAAAAATATTATATTGAATTTGCAACCTGGTGGAAGTTAGTATAGATGGATTAATAGAACAAGTCCCACATACTGCTAGAAGCCCAAATATTTTTTCAGAGCTAGATGCAGATAAAAATTATTTTTAATTTGCAACCTGGTGGAGGTTAGTATAGATGGACTAATAGACCAAGTCCCACACACTGCTAGAAGCCTAAATATTTTTTCAGAGCTAGATGCAGATAAAAAATTAGATTGAATTTGCAAGCTGGTGGAGGTTAGTATAGATGGACTAATAGAACAAGTACCACACACTGCTAGAAGCTGAAATATTTTTTCAGAGCTTGATGCGGAAAAATATTATATTGATTTTGCAACCTGGTGGAGGTTAGTATAGATGGACTAATAGAACAAGTCCCACACACTGCTAGAAGCCTAAATATTTTTTCAGAGCTAGATGCAGATAAAAATAAGTTTTAATTTGCAACCTGGTGGAGGTTAGTATAGATGAACTAATAGACCAAGTCACACACACTGCTAGAAGCCTAAATATTTTTTCAGAGCTAGATGCAGATAAAAAATTAGATTGAATTTGCAACCTGGTGGAGGTTAGTATAGATGGACTAATAGAGCAAGTCCCACACACTGCTAGAAACTCAAATATTTTTTCAGAGCTCGATGCAGAAAAATATTATATTGAATTTGCAACCTGGTGGAGGTTAGTATAGATGGACTAATAGAACAAGTCCCACACACTGCTATAAGCCTAAATATTTTTTCAGAGCTAGATGCAGATAAAAATTATTTTTAATTTGCAACCTGGTGGAGGTTAGTATAGATGAACTAATAGACCAAGTCCCACACACTGCTAGAAGCCTGAATATTTTTTCAGAGCTAGATGCAGATAAAAAATTTGATTGAATTTGCAACCTGGTGTAGGTTAGTATAGATGGACTAATAGAACAAGTCCCACAAACTGCTAGAAGCTGAAATATTTTTTCAGAGCTAGATGCAGAAAAATATTATATTGAATTTGCAACCTGATGGAGGTGAGTATAGATGGACTAATAGACCAAGTCCCACACACTACTAGAAGCCTAAATATTTTTTCAGAGCTAGATGTAGATAAAAATTATTTTTAATTTGCAACCTGGTGGAGGTTAGTATAGATGAACTAATAGACCAAGTCCCACACACTGCTAGAAGCCTGAATATTTTTTCAGAGCTAGATGCAGATAAAAAATTTGATTGAATTTGCAACCTGGTGTAGGTTAGTATAGATGGACTAATAGAACAAGTCCCACAAACTGCTAGAAGCTGAAATATTTTTTCAGAGCTAGATGCAGAAAAATATTATATTGAATTTGCAACCTGGTGGAGGTTAGTATAGATGGACTAATAGAACAAGTCCCACACACTGCTAGAAGCCTAAATATTTTTTCAGAGCTAGATGCAGAAAAAAATTATATTCAATTTGCAACCTGATGGAGGTCAGTATAGATGGACTAATAGACCAAGTCCCACACATTGCTAGAAGCCCAAATATTTTTTCAGAGCTAGATGCAGAAAAAAAAAAATTCAATTTGCAACCTGATGGAGGTTAGTATAGATCGACTAATAGACCAAGTCCCACACACTGCTAGAAGCCCAAATATTTTTTCAGAGCTAGATGCAGAAAAAAATATATTCAATTTGCAACCTGATGGAGGTCAGTATAGGTGGATTAATAGAACAAGTCCCACACACTGCTAGAAGCCCAAATATTTTTCCAGAGCTAGATGCAGATAAAAATTATTTTTAATTTGCAACCTGATGGAGGTGAGTATAGATGGACTAATAGACCAAATCCCACACACTACTAGAAGCCTAAATATTTTTTCAGAGCTAGATGCAGATAAAAATTATTTTTAATTTTCAACCTGGTGGAAGTTAGTATAGATGGACTAATAGACCAAGTCCCACACACTGCTAGAAGTCTAAATATTTTTTCAGAGCTAGATGCAGATAAAAAATTAGATCGAATTTGCAACCTGGTGGAGGTTAGTATAGATGGACTAATAGACCAAGTCCCACACACTGCTAGAAGCCTAAATATTTTTTCAGAGGTAGATGCAGAAAAAAATTATATTCAGTTTGCAACCTGATGGAGGTCAGTATAGATGGACTAATAGACCAAGTCCCACACACTGCTAGAAGCCCAAATATTTTTTCAGAGCTAGATGCAGATAAAAATTATTTTTAATTTGCAACCTGATGGAGGTCAGTATAGATGGACTATTAGACCAAGTCCCACACACTGCTAGAAGCCCAAATATTTTTTTCAGAGCTAGATGCAGATAAAAATTATTTTTAATTTGCAACCTGATGGAGGTCAGTATGGATGGACTAATAGACCAAGTCCCACACAATACTGGAAGCCTAAATATTTTTTCAGAGCTAGATGCAGATAAAAATTATTTTTAATTTGCAACCTTGTGGAGGTTATTATAGATGGACTAATAGACCAAGTCCCACACACTGCTGGAAGCTGAAATATTTTTTCAGAGCTCGATGCTGAAAAATATTTTATTGAATTTGCAACCTGGTGGAGGTTAGTATAGATGGACTAATATAACAAGTCCAACACACTGCTAGAAGCCTAAATATTTTTTCAGAGCTAGATGCAGATACAAATTAATTTTAATTTGCAACCTGGTTTAGGTTAGTATAGATGGACTAATAGACCAAGTCCCACACACTGCTAGAAGCCTAAATATTTTTTCAGAGCTAGATGCAGACAAAAAATTTAATTGAATTTGCAACCTGGTGTAGGTTAGTATAGATGGACTAATATAACAAGTCCCACACACTGCTAGAAGCTGAAATATTTTTTCAGAGCTAGATGCAGAAAAATATTATATTGAATTTGCAACCTGATGGAGGTGAGTATAGATGGACTAATAGACCAAGTCCCACACACTACTAGAAGCCTAAATATTTTTTCAGAGCTAGATGAAGAAAAATATTATATTGAATTTGCAACCTGGTGGAGGTTAGTATAGATGGACTAATAGACCAAGTCCCACACACTGCTAGAAGCCTAAATATTTTTTCAGAGCTAGATGCAGAAAAAAATTATATTCAATTTGCAACCTGATGGAGCTCGGTATAGATGGACTAATAGACCAAGTCCCACACACTGCTAGAAGCCCAAATATTTTTTCAGAGCTAGATGCAGAAAAAAATATATTCAATTTGCAACCTGATGGAGGTTAGTATAGATGGACTAATAGACCAAGTCCCACACACTGCTAGAAGCCCAAATATTTTTTCAGAGCTAGATGCAGAAAAAAATATATTCAATTTGCAACCTGATGGAGGTCAGTATAGGTGGACTAATAGAACAAGTCCCACACACTGCTAGAAGCCCAAATATTTTTTCAGAGCTAGATGCAGATAAAAATTATTTTTAATTTGCAACCCGATGGAGGTGAGTATAGATGGACTAATAGACCAAGTCCCACACACTACTAGAAGCCTAAATATTTTTTCAGAGCAAGATGCAGATAAAAATTATTTTTAATTTGCAACCTGGTGGAAGTTAGTATAGATGGACTAATAGACCAATTCCCACACACTGCTAGAAGTCTAAATATTTTTTCAGAGCTAGATGCAGATAAAAATTATTTTTAATTTGCAACCTCGTGGAAGATAGTATAGATGGACTAATAGACCAAGTCCCACACACTGCTAGAAGTCTAAATATTTTTTCAGAGCTAGATGCAGATAAAAAATTAGATCGAATTTGCAACCTGATGGAGGTTAGTATAGATGGACTAATAGAACAAGTCCCACACACTGCTAGAAGCCTAAATATTTTTTCAGAGCTAGATGCAGATAAAAATGATTTTTAATTCGCAACCCGATGGAGGTGAGTATAGATGGACTAATAGACCAAGTCCCACACACTACTAGAAGCCTAAATATTTTTTCAGAGCTAGATGCAGATAAAAATTATTTTTAATTTGCAACCTGGTGGAAGTTAGTATAGATGGACTAATAGACCAAGTCCCACACACTGCTGGAAGTCTAAATATTTTTTCAGAGCTAGATGCAGATAAAAATTATTTTTAATTTGCAACCTGGTGGAAGTTAGTATAGATGGACTAATAGACCAAGTCCCACTCACTGCTAGAAGTCCAAATATTTTTTCAGAGCTAGATGCAGATAAAAAATTAGATCGAATTTGCAACCTGATGGAGGTTAGTATAGATGGACTAATAGAGCAAGTCCCACACACTGCTAGAAGCCTAAATATTTTTTCAGAGGTAGATGCAGAAAAGAATTATATTCAGTTTGTAACCTGATGGAGGTCAGTATAGATGGACTAATAGAACAAGTCCCACACACTGCTAGAAGCCCAATTTTTTTTTCAGAGGTAGATTCAGAAAAAAATTATATTCAGTTTGCAACCTGATGGAGGTCAGTATAGATGGACTAATAGAACAAGTCCCACACACTGCTAGAAGCCCAAATATTTTTTCAGAGCTAGATGCAGAAAAAAATTATATTCAATTTGCAACCTGATGGAGGTCAGTATAGATGGACTAATAGAACAAGTCCCACACACTGCTAGAAGCCCAATTGTTTTTTCAGAGCTAGATGCAGAAAAAAATTATTTTCAATTTGAAAACTGATGGAGGTCAGTATAGATGGACTAATAGAACAAGTCCCACACACTGCTAGAAGCCCAAATATTTTTTTCAGAGCTAGATGCAGATAAAAATTATTTTTAATTTGCAACCTGATGGAGGTCAGTATAGATGGACTAATAGACCAAGTCCCAGAAACTGCTCGAAGCCCAAATATTTTTTCAGAGCTAGATGCAGATAAAAATTATTTTTAATTTGCAACCTGATGGAGGTCAGTATGGATTGACTAATAGACCAAGTCCCACACACTACTAGAAGCCTAAATATTTTTTCAGAGCTAGATGCAGAAAAAAATATATTCAATTTGCAACCTGATGGAGGTCAGTATAGATGGACTAATAGACCAAGTCCCACACACTGCTAGAAGCCCAAATATTTTTTCAGAGCTACATGCAGAAAAAAATTATATTGAATTTGCAACCTGATGGAGGTCAGTATAAATGGACTAATAGAACAAGTCCCACACACTGCTAGAAGCCCAAATATTTCTTCAGAGCCAGATGCAGATAAAAATTATTTTTAATTTGCAACCCGATGGAGGTGAGTATAGATGGACTAATAGACCAAGTCCCACACACTACTAGAAGCCTAAATATTTTTTCAGAGCTAGATGCAGATAAAAATTATTTTTAATTTGCAACCTGGTGGAAGTTAGTATAGATGAACTAATAGACCAAGTCCAACACACTGCTGGAAGTCTAAATATTTTTTCAGAGCTAGATGCAGATAAAAAATTAGATCGAATTTGCAACCTGGTGGAGGTCAGTATAGATGGACTAATAGAACAAGTCCCACACACTGCTAGAAGCCTAAATATTTTTTCAGAGCTAGATGCAGAAAAAAATTATATTCAATTTGCAACCTAATGGAGGTCAGTATAGATGGACAAATAGACCAAGTCCCACACACTGCTAGAAGTCTAAATATTTTTTCAGAGCTAGATGCAGATAAAAAATTAGATCGAATTTGCAACCTGGTGGAGGTCAGTATAGATGGACTAATAGAACAAGTCCCACACACTGCGAGAAGCCTAAATATTTTTTCAGAGCTAGATGCAAAAAAAAATTATATTCAATTTGCAACCTAATGGAGGTCAGTATAGATGGACTAATAGACCAAGTCCCACACACTGCTAGAAGCCTAAATATTTTTTCAGAGGTAGATACAGAAAAAAATTATATTCAGTTTGCAACCTGATGGAGGTCAGTATAGATGGACTAATAGAACAAGTCCCACACACTGCTAGAAGCCCAAATATTTTTTCAGAGGTAGATGCAGAAAAAAATTATATTCAGTTTGCAACCTGATGGAGGTCAGTATAGATGGACTAATAGAACAAGTCCCACACACTGCTAGAAGCCCAAATATTTTTTCAGAGCTAGATGCAGAAAAAAATTATATTCAAATTGCAACCTGATGGAGGTCAGTATAGATGGACTAATAGAACAAGACCCACACACTGCTAGAAGTCCAAATGTTTTTTCAGAGCTAGATGCAGAAAAAAATTATTTTCAATTTGCAAACTGATGGAGGACAGTATAGATGGACTAATAGACCTAGCCCCACACACTGCTAGAAGCCCAAATATTTTTTCAGAGCTAGATGCAGAAAAAATTATATTCAATTTGCAACCTGATGGAGGTCAGTATAGATGGACTAATAGAACAAATCCCACACACTGCTAGAAGCCCAAATATTTTTTCAGAGCTAGATGCAGATAAAAATTATTTTTAATTTGCAACCTGATGAAGGTCAATATAGATGGACTAATAGACCAAGTCCCACACACTGCTAGAAGCCCAAATATTTTTTCAGAGCTAGATGCAGAAAAAAATTATATTGAATTTGCAACCTGATGGAGGTCAGGATAAATGGACTAATAGAACAAGTCCCACACACTGCTAGAAGCCCAAATATTTTTTCAGAGCTAGATGCAGATAAAAATTATTTTTAATTTGCAACCCGATGGAGGTGAGTATAGATGGACTAATAGACCAAGTCCCACACACTACTAGAAGCCTAAATATTTTTTCAGAGCTAGATGCAGATAAAAATTATTTTTAATTTGCAATCTGGTGGAAGTTAGTATAGATGGACTAATAGATCAAGTCCCACACACTGCTAGAAGTCTAAATATTTTTTCAGAGCTAGATGCAGATAAAAAATTAGATCGAATTTGCAACCTGGTGGAGGTTAGTATAGATGGACTAATAGAACAAGTCCCACACACTACTAAAGCTTAAATATTTTTCAGAGCTAGATGCAGAAAAAAATTATATTCAATTTGCAACCTGATGGAGATCAGTATAGATGGACTAATAGACCAAGTCCCACACACTGCTAGAAGCCTAAATATTTTTTCAGAGGTAGATGCAGAAAAAAATTATATTCAGTTTGCCACCTGATGGAGGTCAGTATAGATGGACTAATAGAACAAGTCCCACACACTGCTAGAAGCCCAAATATTTTTTCAGAGGTAGATGCAGAAAAAAATTATATTCAGTTTGCAACCTGATGAAGGTCAGTATAGATGGACTAATAGAACAACTCCCACACACTGCTAGAAGCCCAAATATTTTTTCATAGGTAGATGCAGAAAAAAATTATATTCAGTTTGCAACCTGATGGAGGTCAGTATAGATGGACTAATAGAACAAGTCCAACACACTGTTAGAAGCCCAAATATTTTTTCAGAGCTAGATGCAGAAAAAAATTATATTCAATTTGCAACCTGATGGAGGTCAGTATAGATGGACAAATAGAACAAGTCCCACACACTGCTAGAAGCCCAATTGTTTTTTCAGAGCTAGATGCAGAAAAAAATATATTCAATTTGCAACCTGATGGAGGTCAGTATAGATGGACTAATAGAATAAGTCCCACATACTGCTAGAAGCCCAAATATTTTTTCAGAGCTAGATGCAGATAAAAATTATATTCAATTTGCAACCTGATGGAGGTCAGTATAGATGGATTAATAGACCATGTCCCACACACTGCTAGAAGTCTAAATATTTTTTCAGAGCTAGATGCAGATAAAAAATTAGATCGAATATGCAACCTGGTGGAGGTTAGTATAGATGGACTAATAGAACAAGTCCCACACACTGCTAGAAGCCTAAATATTTTTTAGAGCTAGATGCAGAAAAAAATTATATTCAATTTGCAACCTGATGGAGGTCAGTATAGATGGACTAATAGACCAAGTCCCACACACTGCTAGGAGCCTAAATATTTTTTCAGAGGTAGATGCAGAAAAAAATTATACTCAGTTTGCAACCTGATGGAGGTCAGTATAGATGGACTAATAGAACAAGTCCCACACACTGCTAGAAGCCCAAATATTTTTTCAGAGGTAGATGCAGAAAAAAATTATATTCAGTTTGCAACCTGATGGAGGTCAGTATAGATGGACTAATAGAACAATTCCCACATACTGCTAGAAGGCCAAATATTTTTTCAGAGCTAGATGCAGAAAAAAATTATATTCAATTTGCAACCTGATGGAGTTCAGTATAGATGGACTAATAGACCAAGTCCCACACACTGCTAGAAGCCCAATTGTTTTTTCAGAGCTAGATGCAGAAAAAAATTATTTTCAATTTGCAACCTGATGGAGGTCAGTATAGATGGACTAATAGACCAAGTCCCACACATTGCTAGAAGCCCAAATATTTTTTCAGAGCTAGATGCAGAAAAAAAAAAATTCAATTTGCAACCTGATGGAGGTTAGTATAGATCGACTAATAGACCAAGTCCCACACACTGCTAGAAGCCCAAATATTTTTTCAGAGCTAGATGCAGAAAAAAATATATTCAATTTGCAACCTGATGGAGGTCAGTATAGGTGGATTAATAGAACAAGTCCCACACACTGCTAGAAGCCCAAATATTTTTCCAGAGCTAGATGCAGATAAAAATTATTTTTAATTTGCAACCTGATGGAGGTGAGTATAGATGGACTAATAGACCAAATCCCACACACTACTAGAAGCCTAAATATTTTTTCAGAGCTAGATGCAGATAAAAATTATTTTTAATTTGCAACCTGGTGGAAGTTAGTATAGATGGACTAATAGACCAAGTCCCACACACTGCTAGAAGTCTAAATATTTTTTCAGAGCTAGATGCAGATAAAAAATTAGATCGAATTTGCAACCTGGTGGAGGTTAGTATAGATGGACTAATAGACCAAGTCCCACACACTGCTAGAAGCCTAAATATTTTTTCAGAGGTAGATGCAGAAAAAAATTATATTCAGTTTGCAACCTGATGGAGGTCAGTATAGATGGACTAATAGACCAAGTCCCACACACTGCTAGAAGCCCAAATATTTTTTCAGAGCTAGATGCAGATAAAAATTATTTTTAATTTGCAACCTGATGGAGGTCAGTATAGATGGACTATTAGACCAAGTCCCACACACTGCTAGAAGCCCAAATATTTTTTTCAGAGCTAGATGCAGATAAAAATTATTTTTAATTTGCAACCTGATGGAGGTCAGTATGGATGGACTAATAGACCAAGTCCCACACAATACTGGAAGCCTAAATATTTTTTCAGAGCTAGATGCAGATAAAAATTATTTTTAATTTGCAACCTTGTGGAGGTTATTATAGATGGACTAATAGACCAAGTCCCACACACTGCTGGAAGCTGAAATATTTTTTCAGAGCTCGATGCTGAAAAATATTTTATTGAATTTGCAACCTGGTGGAGGTTAGTATAGATGGACTAATATAACAAGTCCAACACACTGCTAGAAGCCTAAATATTTTTTCAGAGCTAGATGCAGATACAAATTAATTTTAATTTGCAACCTGGTTTAGGTTAGTATAGATGGACTAATAGACCAAGTCCCACACACTGCTAGAAGCCTAAATATTTTTTCAGAGCTAGATGCAGACAAAAAATTTAATTGAATTTGCAACCTGGTGTAGGTTAGTATAGATGGACTAATATAACAAGTCCCACACACTGCTAGAAGCTGAAATATTTTTTCAGAGCTAGATGCAGAAAAATATTATATTGAATTTGCAACCTGATGGAGGTGAGTATAGATGGACTAATAGACCAAGTCCCACACACTACTAGAAGCCTAAATATTTTTTCAGAGCTAGATGAAGAAAAATATTATATTGAATTTGCAACCTGGTGGAGGTTAGTATAGATGGACTAATAGACCAAGTCCCACACACTGCTAGAAGCCTAAATATTTTTTCAGAGCTAGATGCAGAAAAAAATTATATTCAATTTGCAACCTGATGGAGCTCGGTATAGATGGACTAATAGACCAAGTCCCACACACTGCTAGAAGCCCAAATATTTTTTCAGAGCTAGATGCAGAAAAAAATATATTCAATTTGCAACCTGATGGAGGTTAGTATAGATGGACTAATAGACCAAGTCCCACACACTGCTAGAAGCCCAAATATTTTTTCAGAGCTAGATGCAGAAAAAAATATATTCAATTTGCAACCTGATGGAGGTCAGTATAGGTGAACTAATAGAACAAGTCCCACACACTGCTAGAAGCCCAAATATTTTTTCAGAGCTAGATGCAGATAAAAATTATTTTTAATTTGCAACCCGATGGAGGTGAGTATAGATGGACTAATAGACCAAGTCCCACACACTACTAGAAGCCTAAATATTTTTTCAGAGCAAGATGCAGATAAAAATTATTTTTAATTTGCAACCTGGTGGAAGTTAGTATAGATGGACTAATAGACCAATTCCCACACACTGCTAGAAGTCTAAATATTTTTTCAGAGCTAGATGCAGATAAAAATTATTTTTAATTTGCAACCTCGTGGAAGATAGTATAGATGGACTAATAGACCAAGTCCCACACACTGCTAGAAGTCTAAATATTTTTTCAGAGCTAGATGCAGATAAAAAATTAGATCGAATTTGCAACCTGATGGAGGTTAGTATAGATGGACTAATAGAACAAGTCCCACACACTGCTAGAAGCCTAAATATTTTTTCAGAGCTAGATGCAGATAAAAATGATTTTTAATTCGCAACCCGATGGAGGTGAGTATAGATGGACTAATAGACCAAGTCCCACACACTACTAGAAGCCTAAATATTTTTTCAGAGCTAGATGCAGATAAAAATTATTTTTAATTTGCAACCTGGTGGAAGTTAGTATAGATGGACTAATAGACCAAGTCCCACACACTGCTGGAAGTCTAAATATTTTTTCAGAGCTAGATGCAGATAAAAATTATTTTTAATTTGCAACCTGGTGGAAGTTAGTATAGATGGACTAATAGACCAAGTCCCACTCACTGCTAGAAGTCCAAATATTTTTTCAGAGCTAGATGCAGATAAAAAATTAGATCGAATTTGCAACCTGATGGAGGTTAGTATAGATGGACTAATAGAGCAAGTCCCACACACTGCTAGAAGCCTAAATATTTTTTCAGAGGTAGATGCAGAAAAGAATTATATTCAGTTTGTAACCTGATGGAGGTCAGTATAGATGGACTAATAGAACAAGTCCCACACACTGCTAGAAGCCCAATTTTTTTTTCAGAGGTAGATTCAGAAAAAAATTATATTCAGTTTGCAACCTGATGGAGGTCAGTATAGATGGACTAATAGAACAAGTCCCACACACTGCTAGAAGCCCAAATATTTTTTCAGAGCTAGATGCAGAAAAAAATTATATTCAATTTGCAACCTGATGGAGGTCAGTATAGATGGACTAATAGAACAAGTCCCACACACTGCTAGAAGCCCAATTGTTTTTTCAGAGCTAGATGCAGAAAAAAATTATTTTCAATTTGAAAACTGATGGAGGTCAGTATAGATGGACTAATA
Organism: Phyllobates terribilis; assembly: GCF_046119375.1. Taxonomy (NCBI): domain Eukaryota; kingdom Metazoa; phylum Chordata; class Amphibia; order Anura; family Dendrobatidae; genus Phyllobates; species Phyllobates terribilis. The sequence continues at coordinate 223,285,013 of NW_027362773.1, read as the reverse complement.
GAACAAGTCCCACACACTGCTAGAAGCCCAAATATTTTTTTCAGAGCTAGATGCAGATAAAAATTATTTTTAATTTGCAACCTGATGGAGGTCAGTATAGATGGACTAATAGACCAAGTCCCAGAAACTGCTCGAAGCCCAAATATTTTTTCAGAGCTAGATGCAGATAAAAATTATTTTTAATTTGCAACCTGATGGAGGTCAGTATGGATTGACTAATAGACCAAGTCCCACACACTACTAGAAGCCTAAATATTTTTTCAGAGCTAGATGCAGAAAAAAATATATTCAATTTGCAACCAGATGGAGGTCAGTATAGATGGACTAATAGACCAAGTCCCACACACTGCTAGAAGCCCAAATATTTTTTCAGAGCTACATGCAGAAAAAAATTATATTGAATTTGCAACCTGATGGAGGTCAGTATAAATGGACTAATAGAACAAGTCCCACACACTGCTAGAAGCCCAAATATTTCTTCAGAGCCAGATGCAGATAAAAATTATTTTTAATTTGCAACCCGATGGAGGTGAGTATAGATGGACTAATAGACCAAGTCCCACACACTACTAGAAGCCTAAATATTTTTTCAGAGCTAGATGCAGATAAAAATTATTTTTAATTTGCAACCTGGTGGAAGTTAGTATAGATGAACTAATAGACCAAGTCCAACACACTGCTGGAAGTCTAAATATTTTTTCAGAGCTAGATGCAGATAAAAAATTAGATCGAATTTGCAACCTGGTGGAGGTCAGTATAGATGGACTAATAGAACAAGTCCCACACACTGCTAGAAGCCTAAATATTTTTTCAGAGCTAGATGCAGAAAAAAATTATATTCAATTTGCAACCTAATGGAGGTCAGTATAGATGGACAAATAGACCAAGTCCCACACACTGCTAGAAGTCTAAATATTTTTTCAGAGCTAGATGCAGATAAAAAATTAGATCGAATTTGCAACCTGGTGGAGGTCAGTATAGATGGACTAATAGAACAAGTCCCACACACTGCGAGAAGCCTAAATATTTTTTCAGAGCTAGATGCAAAAAAAAATTATATTCAATTTACAACCTAATGGAGGTCAGTATAGATGGACTAATAGACCAAGTCCCACACACTGCTAGAAGCCTAAATATTTTTTCAGAGGTAGATACAGAAAAAAATTATATTCAGTTTGCAAACTGATGGAGGTCAGTATAGATGGACTAATAGAACAAGTCCCACACACTGCTAGAAGCCCAAATATTTTTTCAGAGGTAGATGCAGAAAAAAATTATATTCAGTTTGCAACCTGATGGAGGTCAGTATAGATGGACTAATAGAACAAGTCCCACACACTGCTAGAAGCCCAAATATTTTTTCAGAGCTAGATGCAGAAAAAAATTATATTCAAATTGCAACCTGATGGAGGTCAGTATAGATGGACTAATAGAACAAGACCCACACACTGCTAGAAGTCCAAATGTTTTTTCAGAGCTAGATGCAGAAAAAAATTATTTTCAATTTGCAAACTGATGGAGGACAGTATAGATGGACTAATAGACCTAGCCCCACACACTGCTAGAAGCCCAAATATTTTTTCAGAGCTAGATGCAGAAAAAATTATGTTCAATTTGCAACCTGATGGAGGTCAGTATAGATGGACTAATAGAACAAATCCCACACACTGCTAGAAGCCCAAATATTTTTTCAGAGCTAGATGCAGATAAAATTTATTTTTAATTTGCAACCTGATGAAGGTCAATATAGATGGACTAATAGACCAAGTCCCACACACTGCTAGAAGCCCAAATATTTTTTCAGAGCTAGATGCAGAAAAAAATTATATTGAATTTGCAACCTGATGGAGGTCAGGATAAATGGACTAATAGAACAAGTCCCACACACTGCTAGAAGCCCAAATATTTTTTCAGAGCTAGATGCAGATAAAAATTATTTTTAATTTGCAACCCGATGGAGGTGAGTATAGATGGACTAATAGACCAAGTCCCACACACTACTAGAAGCCTAAATATTTTTTCAGAGCTAGATGCAGATAAAAATTATTTTTAATTTGCAATCTGGTGGAAGTTAGTATAGATGGACTAATAGATCAAGTCCCACACACTGCTAGAAGTCTAAATATTTTTTCAGAGCTAGATGCAGATAAAAAATTAGATCGAATTTGCAACCTGGTGGAGGTTAGTATAGATGGACTAATAGAACAAGTCCCACACACTACTAAAGCTTAAATATTTTTCAGAGCTAGATGCAGAAAAAAATTATATTCAATTTGCAACCTGATGGAGATCAGTATAGATGGACTAATAGACCAAGTCCCACACACTGCTAGAAGCCTAAATATTTTTTCAGAGGTAGATGCAGAAAAAAATTATATTCAGTTTGCCACCTGATGGAGGTCAGTATAGATGGACTAATAGAACAAGTCCCACACACTGCTAGAAGCCCAAATATTTTTTCAGAGGTAGATGCAGAAAAAAATTATATTCAGTTTGCAACCTGATGAAGGTCAGTATAGATGGACTAATAGAACAACTCCCACACACTGCTAGAAGCCCAAATATTTTTTCATAGGTAGATGCAGAAAAAAATTATATTCAGTTTGCAACCTGATGGAGGTCAGTATAGATGGACTAATAGAACAAGTCCAACACACTGTTAGAAGCCCAAATATTTTTTCAGAGCTAGATGCAGAAAAAAATTATATTCAATTTGCAACCTGATGGAGGTCAGTATAGATGGACAAATAGAACAAGTCCCACACACTGCTAGAAGCCCAATTGTTTTTTCAGAGCTAGATGCAGAAAAAAATATATTCAATTTGCAACCTGATGGAGGTCAGTATAGATGGACTAATAGAATAAGTCCCACATACTGCTAGAAGCCCAAATATTTTTTCAGAGCTAGATGCAGATAAAAATTATATTCAATTTGCAACCTGATGGAGGTCAGTATAGATGGATTAATAGACCATGTCCCACACACTGCTAGAAGTCTAAATATTTTTTCAGAGCTAGATGCAGATAAAAAATTAGATCGAATATGCAACCTGGTGGAGGTTAGTATAGATGGACTAATAGAACAAGTCCCACACACTGCTAGAAGCCTAAATATTTTTTAGAGCTAGATGCAGAAAAAAATTATATTCAATTTGCAACCTGATGGAGGTCAGTATAGATGGACTAATAGACCAAGTCCCACACACTGCTAGGAGCCTAAATATTTTTTCAGAGGTAGATGCAGAAAAAAATTATACTCAGTTTGCAACCTGATGGAGGTCAGTATAGATGGACTAATAGAACAAGTCCCACACACTGCTAGAAGCCCAAATATTTTTTCAGAGGTAGATGCAGAAAAAAATTATATTCAGTTTGCAACCTGATGGAGGTCAGTATAGATGGACTAATAGAACAATTCCCACATACTGCTAGAAGGCCAAATATTTTTTCAGAGCTAGATGCAGAAAAAAATTATATTCAATTTGCAACCTGATGGAGTTCAGTATAGATGGACTAATAGACCAAGTCCCACACACTGCTAGAAGCCCAATTGTTTTTTCAGAGCTAGATGCAGAAAAAAATTATTTTCAATTTGCAAACTGATGGAGGTCAGTATAGATGGACTAATAGACCAAGTCCCACACACTGCTAGAAGCCCAAATATTTTTTCAGGGCTAGATGCAGAAAAAAATTATATTGAATTTGCAACCTGATGGAGGTTAGTATAGATGGACTAACAGAACAAGTCCCACACACTGCTAGAAGCCCAAATATTTTTTTCAGAGCTAGATGCAGATAAAAATTATTTTTAATTTGCAACCTGATGGAGGTCAGTATGGATGGACTAATAGACCAAGTCCCACACAATACTGGAAGCCTAAATGTTTTTTCAGAGCTAGATGCAGATAAAAATTATTTTTAATTTGCAACCTTGTTGAGGTTATTATAGATGGACTAATAGACCAAGTCCCACACACTGCTAGAAGCTGAAATATTTTTTCAGAGCTCGATGCAGAAAAATATTATATTGAATTTGCAACCTGGTGGAGGTTAGTATAGATGGACTAATAGAACAAGTCCCACACACTGCTAGAAGCCTAAATATTTTTTCAGAGCTAGATGCATAAAAATATTATATTGAATTTGCAACCTGGTGGAAGTTAGTATAGATGGATTAATAGATCAAGTCCCACATACTGCTAGAAGCCCAAATATTTTTTCAGAGCTAGATGCAGAAAAAAATTATATTGTATTTGCAACCTGGTAGAGGTTAGTATAGATGGACTAATAGACCAAGTCCCACACACTGCTAGAAGCCCAAATATTTTTTCAGAGCTAGATGCAGAAAAAAATATATTCAATTTGCAACCTGATGGAGGTTAGTATAGATGGACTAATAGACCAAGTCCCACACTCTGCTAGAAGCCCAAATATTTTTTCAGAGCTAGATGCAGAAAAAAATATATTCAATTTGCAACCTGATGGAGGTCAGTATAGATGGACTAATAGAACAAGTCCCACACACTGCTGGAAGCCTAAATATTTTATCAGAGCTAGATGCAGAAAAAAATTATATTCAATTTGCAACCTGATGGAGGTCAGTATAGATGGACTAATAGACCAAGTCCCACACACTGCTAGAAGCCTAAATATTTTTTCAGAGGTAGATGCAGAAAAAAATTATATTTTGTTTGCAACCTGATGGAGGTCAGTATAGATGGACTAATAGACCAAGTCCCACACACTGCTAGAAGCCCAAATATTTTTTCAGAGCTAGACGCAGATAAAAATTATTTTTAATTTGCAACCTGATGGAGGTCAGCATAGATGGACTAATAGACCAAGTCCCACACACAGCTAGAAGCCCAAATATTTTTTCAGAGCTAGATGCAGAAAAAAATTATATTGAATTTGCAACCTGATGGAGGTCAGTATAAATGGACTAATAGAACTAGTCCCACACACTGCTAGAAGCCCAAATATTTTTTCAGAGCTAGATGCAGATAAAAATTATTTTTAATTTGCAACCCGATGGAGGTGAGTATAGATGGACTAATAGACCAAGTCCCACACACTACTAGAAGATTAAATATTTTTTCAGAGCTAGATGCAGATAAAAATTATTTTTAATTTGCAACCTGGTGGAAGTTAGTATAGATGGACTAATAGACCAAGTCCCACACACTGCTAGAAGTCTAAATATTTTTTCAGAGCTACATGTAGATAAAAAATTAGATCGAATTTGCAACCTGGTGGAAGTTAGTATAGATGGACTAATAGAACAAGTCCCACACACTGCTAGAAGCCTAAATATTTTTTCAGAGCTAGATGCAGAAAAAAATTATATTCAATTTGCAACCTGATGGAGGTCAGTATAGATGGACTAATAGACCAAGTCCCACACACTGCTAGAAGCATAAATATTTTTTCAGAGCTAGATGCAGATAAAAAATTAGATTGAATTTGCAAGCTGGTGGAGGTTAATATAGATGGACTAATAGAACAAGTCCCACACACTGCTAGAAGCTGAAATATTTTTTCAGAGCTCGATGCGGAAAAATATTATATTGAATTTGCAACCTGGTGGAGGTTAGTGTAGATGGACTAATAGAACAAGTCCCACACACTGCTAGAAGCCCAAATATTTTTTCAGAGCTAGATGCAGAAAAAAATTATATTCAATTTGCAACCTTATGGAGGTCAGTATAGATGGACTAATAGAACAAGTCCCACACACTGCTAGAAGCCCAAATGTTTTTTCAGAGCTAGATGCAGAAAAAAATTAGATCGAATTTGCAAACTGATGGAGGTCAGTATAGATGGACTAATAGACCAAGTCCCACACACTGCTAGAAGCCCAAATATTTTTTCAGAGCTAGATGCAGAAAAAAATATATTCAATTTGCAACCTGATGGAGGTCAGTATAGATGGACTAATAGAACAAGTCCCACACACTGCTGGAAGCCTAAATATTTTATCAGAGCTAGATGCAGAAAAAAATTATATTCAATTTGCAACCTGATGGAGGTCAGTATAGATGGACTAATAGACCAAGTCCCACACACTGCTAGAAGCCTAAATATTTTTTCAGAGGTAGATGCAGAAAAAAATTATATTTTGTTTGCAACCTGATGGAGGTCAGTATAGATGGACTAATAGACCAAGTCCCACACACTGCTAGAAGCCCAAATATTTTTTCAGAGCTAGACGCAGATAAAAATTATTTTTAATTTGCAACCTGATGGAGGTCAGCATAGATGGACTAATAGACCAAGTCCCACACACAGCTAGAAGCCCAAATATTTTTTCAGAGCTAGATGCAGAAAAAAATTATATTGAATTTGCAACCTGATGGAGGTCAGTATAAATGGACTAATAGAACTAGTCCCACACACTGCTAGAAGCCCAAATATTTTTTCAGAGCTAGATGCAGATAAAAATTATTTTTAATTTGCAACCCGATGGAGGTGAGTATAGATGGACTAATAGACCAAGTCCCACACACTACTAGAAGATTAAATATTTTTTCAGAGCTAGATGCAGATAAAAATTATTTTTAATTTGCAACCTGGTGGAAGTTAGTATAGATGGACTAATAGACCAAGTCCCACACACTGCTAGAAGTCTAAATATTTTTTCAGAGCTACATGTAGATAAAAAATTAGATCGAATTTGCAACCTGGTGGAAGTTAGTATAGATGGACTAATAGAACAAGTCCCACACACTGCTAGAAGCCTAAATATTTTTTCAGAGCTAGATGCAGAAAAAAATTATATTCAATTTGCAACCTGATGGAGGTCAGTATAGATGGACTAATAGACCAAGTCCCACACACTGCTAGAAGCATAAATATTTTTTCAGAGCTAGATGCAGATAAAAAATTAGATTGAATTTGCAAGCTGGTGGAGGTTAATATAGATGGACTAATAGAACAAGTCCCACACACTGCTAGAAGCTGAAATATTTTTTCAGAGCTCGATGCGGAAAAATATTATATTGAATTTGCAACCTGGTGGAGGTTAGTGTAGATGGACTAATAGAACAAGTCCCACACACTGCTAGAAGCCCAAATATTTTTTCAGAGCTAGATGCAGAAAAAAATTATATTCAATTTGCAACCTTATGGAGGTCAGTATAGATGGACTAATAGAACAAGTCCCACACACTGCTAGAAGCCCAAATGTTTTTTCAGAGCTAGATGCAGAAAAAAATTAGATCGAATTTGCAAACTGATGGAGGTCAGTATAGATGGACTAATAGACCAAGTCCCACACACTGCTAGAAGCCCAAATATTTTTTCAGAGCTAGATGCAGAAAAAAATATATTCAATTTGCAACCTGATGGAGGTCAGTATAGATGGACTAATAGAATAAGTCCCACATACTGCTAGAAGCCCAAATATTTTTTCAGAGCTAGATGCAGATAAAAATTATATTCAATTTGCAACCTGATGAGGGCAGTATAGATGGACTAATAGACCAAGTCCCACAACTGCTAGAAGTCTAAATATTTTTTCAGAGCTAGATGCAGATAAAAAATTAGATCGAATATGCATCCTGGTGGAGGTTAGTATAGATGGACTAATAGAACAAGTCCCACACACTGCTAGAAGCCTAAATATTTTTTTAGAGCTAGATGCAGAAAAAAATTATATTCAATTTGCAACCTGATGGAGGTCAGTATAGATGGACTAATAGACCAAGTCCCACACACGGCTAGGAGCCTAAATATTTTTTCAGAGGTAGATGCAGAAAAAAATTATATTCAGTTTGCAACCTGATGGAGGTCAGTATAGATGGACTAATAGAACAAGTCCCACACACTGCTAGAAGCCCAAATATTTTTTCAGAGGTAGATGCAGAAAAAAATTTTATTCAGTTTGCAACCTGATGGAGGTCAGTATAGATGGACTAATAGAACAAGTCCCACACACTGCTAGAAGCCCAAATATTTTTTCAGAGCTAGATGCAGAAAAAAATTATATTCAATTTGCAACCTGATGGAGTTCAGTATAGATGGACTAATAGAAAAAGTCCCACACACTGCTAGAGGCCCAAATGTTTTTTCAGAGCTAGATGCAGAAAAAAATTATTTTCAATTTGCAACCTGATCGAGGTCAGTATAGATGGACTAATAGAATAAGTCCCACATACTGCTAGAAGCCCAAATATTTTTTCAGAGCTAGATGCAGATAAAAATTATATTCAATTTGCAACCTGATGAGGGCAGTATAGATGGACTAATAGACCAAGTCCCACACACTGCTAGAAGTCTAAATATTTTTTCAGAGCTAGATGCAGATAAAAAATTAGATCGAATATGCATCCTGGTGGAGGTTAGTATAGATGGACTAATAGAACAAGTCCCACACACTGCTAGAAGCCTAAATATTTTTTTAGAGCTAGATGCAGAAAAAAATTATATTCAATTTGCAACCTGATGGAGGTCAGTATAGATGGACTAATAGACCAAGTCCCACACACTGCTAGGAGCCTAAATATTTTTTCAGAGGTAGATGCAGAAAAAAATTATATTCAGTTTGCAACCTGATGGAGGTCAGTATAGATGGACTAATAGAACAAGTCCCACACACTGCTAGAAGCCCAAATATTTTTTCAGAGGTAGATGCAGAAAAAAATTATATTCAGTTTGCAACCTGATGGAGGTCAGTATAGGTGGACTAATAGAACAAGTCCCACACACTACTAGAAGCCTAAATATTTTTTCAGAGCTAGAAGCAGATAAAAATTATTTTTAATTTGCAACCTGGTTGAAGTTAGTATTGATGGACTAATAGACCAAGTCCCGCACACTGCCAGAAATATAAATATTTTTTCAGAGCTAGATGCAGATAAAAAATTAGATCGAATTTGCAACCTGGTGGAGGTTAGTATAGATGGACTAATAGAACAAGTCCCACACACTGCTAGAAGCCTAAATATTTTTTCAGAGCTAGATGCAGAAAAAAATATATTCAATTTGCAACCTGATGGAGGTCAGTATAGATGGACTAATAGACCAAGTCCCACACACTGCTAGAAGCCTTAATATTTTTTCAGAGCTAGATGCAGAAAAGAATTATATTCAGTTTGCAATATGATGGAGGTCAGTATAGATGGACTAATAGAACAAGTCGCACACACTGCTAGAAGCCCAAATATTTTATCAGAGGTAGATGCAGAAAAAAATTATATTCAGTTTGCAACCTGATGGTGGTCAGTATAGATGGACAAATAGAACAAGTCCCACACACTGCTAGAAGCCCAAATATTTTTTCAGAGCTAGATGCAGAAAAAAATTATATTGTATTTGCAACCTGGTGGAGGTTAGTATAGATGGACTAATAGACCAAGTCCCACACACTGCTAGAAGTCTAAATATTTTTTCAGAGCTAGATGCAGAAAAAAATTATACTCAATTTGCAACCTGATGGAGGTCAGTATAGATGGATTAATAGAACAAGTCCCACACACTGCTAGAAGCCCAAATATTTTTTCAGAGCTAGATGCAGAAAAAAATATATCCAATTTGCAACCTGATGGAGGTTAGTATAGATGGACTAATAGACCAAGTCCCACACACTGCTAGAAGCCCAAATATTTTTTCAGAGCTAGATGCAGAAAAAAATATATTCAATTTGCAACCTGATGGAGGTCAGTATAGATGGACTAATAGAACAAGTCCCACACACTGCTAGAAGCCTAAATATTTTTTCAGAGCTAGATGCAGAAAAAAATTATATTCAATTTGCAACCTGATGGAGGTCAGTATAGATGGACTAATAGACCAAGTCCCACACACTGCTAGAAGCCTAAATATTTTTTCAGAGGTAGATGCAGAAAAAAATTATATTCAGTTTGCAACCTGATGGAGGTCAGTATAGATGGACTAATAGACCAAGTCCCACACACTGCTAGAAGCCCAAATATTTTTTCAGAGCTAGATGCAGATAAAAATTATTTTTAATTTGCAACCTGATGGAGGTCAGCATAGATGGACCAATAGAGCAAGTCCCACACACTGCTAGAAGCACAAATATTTTTTCAGAGCTAGATGCAGAAAAAAATTATATTGAATTTGCAACCTGTTGGAGGTCAGTATAAATGGACTAATAGAATATGTCCCGCACACTGCTAGAAGCCCAAATATTTTTTCAGAGCTAGATGCAGATAAAAATTATTTTTAATTTGCATCCCGATGGAGGTGAGTATAGATGGACTAATAGACCAAGTCCCACACACTACTAGAAGCCTAAATATTTTTTCAGAGCTAGATGCAGATAAAAATTATTTTTAATTTGCAACCTGGTGGAAGTTAGTATAGATGGACTAATATACCAAGTCCCACACACGGCTAGAAGTCTAAATATTTTTTCAGAGCTAGATGCAGATAAAAAATTAGATCGAATTTGCAACCTGGTGGAAGTTAGTATAGATGGACTAATAGAACAAGTCCCACACACTGCTAGAAGCCTAAATATTTTTTTCAGAGCTAGATGCAGAAAAAAATTATATTCAATTTGCAACCTGATGGAGGTCAGTATAGATGGACTAATAGACCAAGTCCCACACACTGCTAGAAGCCTAAATATTTTTTCAGAGGTAGATGCAGAAAAAAATTATGTTCAGTTTGCAACCTGATGGAGGTCAGTATAGATGGACTAATAGAACCAGTCCCACACACTGCTAGAAGCCCAAATATTTTTTCAGAGCTAGATGCAGAAAAAAATTATATTCAATTTGCAACCTGATGGAGGTCAGTATAGATGGACTAATAGAACAAGTCCCACACACTGCTAGAAGCCCAAATATTTTTTCAGAGCTAGATGCAGAAAAAAATATATTCAATTTGCAACCTGATGGAGGTCAGTATAGATGGACTAATAGAACAAGTCCCACATACTGCTAGAAGCCCAAATATTTTTTCAAAGGTAGATGCAGATAAAAATTATTTTTAATTTGCAACCTGATGGAGGTCAGTATAGATGGACTAATAGACCAAGTCCCACACACTGCTAGAAGTCTAAATATTTTTTCAGAGCTTGATGCAGATAAAAAATTCGATCGAATTTGCAACCTGGTGGAGGTTAGTATAGATTGACTAATAGAACAAGTCCCACACACTGCTAGAAGCCTAAATATTTTTTCAGAGCTAGATGCAGAAAAAAATTATATAAAATTTGCAACCTTATGGAGGTCAGTATAGATGGACTAATAGACCAAGTCCCACACACTGCTAGAAGCCTAAATATTTTTTCAGAGGTAGATGCAGAAAAAAATTATATTCAATTTGCAACCTGATGGAGGTCAGTATAGATGGACTAATAGAACAAGTCCCACACACTGCTAGAAGCCCAAATATTTTTTCAGATGTAGATGCAGAAAAAAATTATATTCAGTTTGCAACCTGATGGAGGTCAGTATAGATGGACTAATAGACCAAGTCCCACACACTGCTAGAAGCCCAAATATTTTTTCAGAGCTAGATGCAGAAAAAAATTATATTCAATTTGCAACCTGATGGAGGTCTGTATAGATGGACTAATAGAACAAGTCCCACACACTGCTAGAAGCCCAAATGTTTTTTCAGAGCTAGATGCAGAAAAAAATTATTTTCAATTTGCAAACTGATGGAGGTCAGTATGATGGACTAATAGAACAAGTCCCACACACTCATAGAAGCCTAAATATTTTTTCAGAGCTAGATGCAGATAAAAATTATTTTTAATTTGCAACCTGGTGGAAGTTAGTATAGATGGACTAATAGACCAAGTCCCACACACTGCTAGAAGTCTAAATATTTTTTCAGAGCTAGATGCAGATAAAAATTATTTTTATTTTGCAACCTGGTGGAAGTTAGTATAGATGGACTAATAGACCAAGTCCCACACACTGCTAGAAGTCTAAATATTTTTTCAGGGCTAGAGGCAGATAAAAAATTAGATCGAATTTGCAACCTGATGGAGGTTAGTATAGATGGACTAATAGAACAAGTCCCACACACTGCTAGAAGCCTAAATATTTTTTCAGAGGTAGATGCAGAAAAAAATTATATTGTATTTGCAACCTGGTGTAGGTTAGTATAGATGGACTAATAGACCAAGTCCCACACACTGCTAGAAGTCTAAATATTTTTTCAGAGCTAGATGCAGAAAAAAATTATACTCAATTTGCAACCTGATGGAGGTCAGTATAGATGGATTAAGAGAACAAGTCCCACACACTGCTAGAAGCCCAATTATTTTTTCAGAGCTAGATGCAGAAAAAAATATATCCAATTTGCAACCTGATGGAGGTTAGTATAGATGGACTAATAGACCAAGTCCCACACACTGCTAGAAGCCTAAATATTTTTTCAGAGCTAGATGCAGAAAAAAATTCTATTCAATTTGCAACCTGATGGAGGTCAGTATAGATGGACTAATAGACCAAGTCCCACACACTGCTAGAAGCCTAAATATTTTTTCAGAGGTAGATGCAGAAAAAAATTATACTCAGTTTGCAACCTGATGGAGGTCAGTATAGATGGACTAATAGACCAAGTCCCACACACTGCTAGAAGCCCAAATATTTTTTCAGAGCTAGATGCAGATAAAAATTATTTTTAATTTGCAACCTGATGGAGGTCAGCATAGATGGACCAATAGAGCAAGTCCCACACACTGCTAGAAGCACAAATATTTTTTCAGAGCTAGATGCAGAAAAAAATTATATTGAATTTGCAACCTGATGGAGGTCAGTATAAATGGACTAATAGAACAAGTCCCGCACACTGCTAGAAGCCCAAATATTTTTTCAGAGCTAGATGCAGATAAAAATTATTTTTAATGTGCAACCCGATGGAGGTGTGTATAGATGGACTAATAGACCAAGTCCCACACACTACTAGAAGCCTAAATATTTTTTCAGAGCTAGATGCAGATAAAAATTATTTTTAATTTGCAACCTGGTGGAAGTTAGTATAGATGGACTAATAAACCAAGTCCCACACACTGCTAGAAGTCTAAATATTTTTTCAGAGCTAGATGCAGATAAAAAATTAGATCGAATTTGCAACCTGGTGGAAGTTAGTATAGATGGACTAATAGAACAAGTCCCACACACTGCTAGAAGCCTAAATATTTTTTTCAGAGCGAGATGGAGAAAAAAATTATATTCAATTTGCAACCTGATGGAGGTCAGTATAGATGGACTAATAGACCAAGTGCCACACACTGCTAGAAGCCTAAATATTTTTTCAGAGGTAGATGCAGAAAAAAATTATGTTCAGTTTGCAACCTGATGGAGGTCAGTATAGATGGACTAATAGAACCAGTCCCACACACTGCTAGAAGCACAAATATTTTTTCAGAGGTAGATGCAGAAAAAAATTATATTCAGTTTCCAACCTGATGGAGTTCAGTATAGATGGACTAATAGAACAAGTCCCACACACTGCTAGAAGCCCAAATATTTTTTCAGAGCTAGATGCAGAAAAAAATTATATTCAATTTGCAACCTGATGGAGGTCAGTATAGATGGACTAATAGAACAAGTCCCACACACTGCTAGAAGCCCAAATATTTTTTCAGAGCTAGATGCAGAAAAAAATATATTCAATTTGCAACCTGATGGAGGTCAGTATAGATGGACTAATAGAACAAGTCCCACATACTGCTAGAAGCCCAAATATTTTTTCAGAGGTAGATGTAGATAAAAATTATTTTTAATTTGCAACCTGATGGAGGTCAGTATAGATGGACTAATAGACCAAGTCCCACACACTGCTAGAAGTCTAAATATTTTTTCAGAGCTTGATGCAGATAAAAAATTAGATCGAATTTGCAACCTGGTGGAGGTTAGTATAGATTGACTAATAGAACAAGTCCCACACACTGCTAGAAGCCTAAATATGTTTTCAGAGCTAGATGCAGAAAAAAATTATATTCAATTTGCAACCTTATGGAGGTCAGTATAGATGGACTAATAGACCAAGTCCCACACACTGCTAGAAGCCTAAATATTTTTTCAGAGGTAGATGCAGAAAAAAATTATATTCAGTTTGCAACCTGATGGAGGTCAGTATAGATGGACTAATAGAACAAGTCCCACACACTGCTAGAAGCCCAAATATTTTTTCAGATGTAGATGCAGAAAAAAATTATATTCAGTTTGCAACCTGGTGGAGGTCAGTATAGATGGACTAATAGACCAAGTCCCACACACTGCTAGAAGCCCAAATATTTTTTCAGAGCTAGATGCAGAAAAAAATTATATTCAATTTCCAACCTGATGGAGGTCAGTATAGATGGACTAATAGAACAAGTCCCACACACTGCTAGAAGCCCAAATGTTTTTTCAGAGCTAGATGCAGAAAAAAATTATTTTCAATTTGCAAACTGATGGAGGTCAGTATAGATGGACTAATAGAACTAGTCCCACACACTACTAGAAGCCTAAATATTTTTTCAGAGCTAGATGCAGATAAAAATTATTTTTAATTTGCAACCTGGTGGAAGTTAGTATAGATGGACTAATAGACCAAGTCCCACACACTGCTAGAAGTCTAAATATTTTTTCAGAGCTAGATGCAGATAAAAATTATTTTTATTTTGCAACCTGGTGGAAGTTAGTATAGATGGACTAATAGACCAAGTCCCACACACTGCTAGAAGTCTAAATATTTTTTCAGAGCTAGATGCAGATAAAAATTATTTTTATTTTGCAACCTGGTGGAAGTTAGTATAGATGGACTAATAGACCAAGTCCCACACACTGCTAGAAGTCTAAATATTTTTTCAGGGCTGGAGGCAGATAAAAAATTAGATCGAATTTGCAACCTGATGGAGGTTAGTATAGATGGACTAATAGAACAAGTCCCACACACTGCTAGAAGCCTAAATATTTTTTCAGAGGTAGATGCAGAAAAGAATTATATTCAGTTTGCAACCTGATGGAGGTCAGTATAGATGGACTAATAGAACAAGTCCCACACACTGCTAGAAGCCCAAATATTTTTTCAGAGCTAGATGCAGAAAAAAATTATATTCAATTTGCAACCTGATGGAGGTCAGTATAGATGGACTAATAGAACAAATCCCACAAACTGCTAGAAGCCCAATTGTTTTTTCAGAGCTAGATGCAGAAAAATATTATTTTCAATTTGCAAACTGATGGAGGTCACTATAGATGGACTAATAGAACAAATCCCACACACTGCTAGAAGCCCATATATTTTTTTCAGAGCTAGATGCAAATAAAAATTATTTTTAATATTCAACCTGATGGAGGTCAGTATAGATGGACTAATAGACCAAGTCCCAGAAACTGCTCGAAGCCCAAATATTTTTTCAGAGCTAGATGCAGAAAAAAATTATATTGAATTTGCAACCTGATGGAGGTCAGTATAAATGGACTAATAAAACAAGTCCCACACACTGCTAGAAGCCCAAATATTTCTTCAGAGCTAGATGCAGATAAAAATTATTTTTAATTTGCAACCCGATGGAGGTGAGTATAGATGGACTAATAGACCAAGTCCCACACACTACTAGAAGCCTAAATATTTTTTCAGAGCTAGATGCAGATAAAAATTATTTTTAATTTGCAACCTGGTGGAAGCTAGTATAGATGGACTAATAGACCAAGTCCCACACACTGCTAGAAGTCTAAATATTTTTTCAGAGCTAGATGCAGATAAAAAATTAGATCGAATTTGCAACCTGGTGGAGGTCAGTATAGATGGACTAATAGAACAAGTCCCACACACTGCTAGAAGCCTAAATATTTTTTCAGAGCTAGATGCAGAAAATAATTATATTCAATTTGCAACCTAATGGAGGACAGTATAGATGGACTAATAGACCAAGTCCCACACACTGCTAGAAGCCCTAAATATTTTTTCAGAGGTAGATACAGAAAAAAATTATATTCAGTTTGCAACCTGATGAAGGTCAGTATAGATGGACTAATAGAACAAGTCCCACACACTGCTAGAAGCCCAAATATTTTTTCAGAGCTAGATGCAGAAAAAAATATATTCAATTTGCAACCTGATGGAGGTCAGTATAGATGGACTAATAGAACAAGTCTCACACACTACTAAAGCCTAAATATTTTTCAGAGCTAGATGCAGAAAAAAAATTATATTCAATTTGCAACCTGATGGAGATCAGTATAGATGGACTAATAGACCAAGTGCCACACACTGCTAGAAGCCCAAATATTTTTTCAGAAGTAGATGCAGAAAAAAATTACATTCAGTTTGCAACCTGATGGAGGTCAGTATAGATGGACTAATAGACCAAGTCCCACACACTGCTAGAAGCCCAAATATTTTTTCAGAGCTAGATGCAGAAAAAAATATATTCAATTTGCAACCTGATGGAGGTCAGTATAGATGGACTAATAGAACAAGTCCCACATACTGTTAGAAGCCCAAATATTTTTTCAGAGCTAGATGCAGATAAAAATTATATTCAATTTGCAACCTGATGGAGGTCAGTATAGATGGACTAATAGACCAAGTCCCACACACTGCTAGAAGTCTAAATATTTTTTCAGAGCTAGATGGAGATAAAAAATTAGATCGAATATGCAACCTGGTGGAGGTTAGTATAGATGGACTAATAGAACAAGTCCCACACACTGCTAGAAGCCTAAATATTTTTTTAGAGCTAGATGCAGAAAAAAATTATATTCAATTTGCAACCTGATGGAGGTCAGTATAGATGGACTAATAGAAC
This sequence comes from Phyllobates terribilis, assembly GCF_046119375.1. Lineage (NCBI taxonomy): Eukaryota > Metazoa > Chordata > Amphibia > Anura > Dendrobatidae > Phyllobates > Phyllobates terribilis. Next base: position 223,268,287 of record NW_027362773.1, on the reverse strand, counting down.
AAGTCCCACACACTGCTAGAAGGCCAAATATTTTTTCAGAGCTAGATGCAGAAAAAAATTATATTCAAATTGCAACCTGATGGAGTTCAGTATAGATGGACTAATAGAACAAGTCCCACACACTGCTAGAAGCCCAAATGTTTTTTCAGAGCTAGATGCAGAAAAAAATTATTTTCAATTTGCAAACTGATGGAGGTCAGTATAGATGGACTAATAGACCAAGTCCCACACACTGCTAGAAGCCCAAATATTTTTTCAGAGCTAGATGCAGAAAAAAATTATATTGTATTTGCAACCTGATGGAGGTTAGTATAGATGGACTAATAGAACAATTCCCACACACTACTAGAAGCCTAAATATTTTTTCAGAGCTAGAAGCAGATAAAAATTATTTTTAATTTGCAACCTGGTGGAAGTTAGTATAGATGGACTAATAGACCTAGTCTCGCACACTGCCAGAAGTCTAAATATTTTTTCAGAGCTAGATGCAGATAAAAAATTAGATCGAATTTGCAACCTGGTGGAGGTTAGTATTGATGGACTAATAGAACAAGTCCCACACACTGCTAGAAGCCTAAATATTTTTTCAGAGCTAGATGCAGAAAAAAATTATATTCAATTTGCAACCTGATGGAGGTCAGTATAGATGGACTAATAGACCAAGTCCCACACACTGCTAGAAGCCTAAATATTTTTTCAGAGCTAGATGCAGAAAAGAATTATATTCAGTTTGCAATCTGATGGAGGTCAGTATAGATGGACTAATAGAACAAGTCCCACACACTGCTAGAAGCCCAAATATTTTATCAGAGGTAGATGCAGAAAAAAATTATATTCAGTTTGCAACCTGCTGGTGGTCAGTATAGATGGACAAATAGAACAAGTCCCACACACTGCTAGAAGCCCAAATATTTTTTCAGAGCTAGATGCAGAAAAAAATTATATTGTATTTGCAACCTGATGGAGGTCAGTATAGATGGACTAATAGAACAAGTCCCACACACTGCTAGAAGCCCAAATATTTTTTCAGAGCTAGATGCAGAAAAAAATATATTCAATTTGCAACCTGATGGAGGTCAGTATAGATGAACAAATAGAACAAGTCCCACACACTGCTAGAAGCCAAATTGTTTTTTCAGAGCTAGATGCAGAAAAAAATTATTTTCAATTTGCAAACTGATGGAGGTCAGTATAGATGGACTAATAGACCAAGTCCCACACACTGCTAGAAGCCCAAATATTTTTTCAGGGCTAGATGCAGAAAAAAATTATATTGAATTTGCAACCTGATGGATGTTAGTATAGATGGACTAATAGAACAAGTCCCACACACTGCTAGAAGCCCAAATATTTTTTTCAGAGCTAGATGCAGATAAAAATTATTTTTAATTTGCAACCTGATGGAGGTCAGTATGGATGGACTAATAGACCAAGTCCCACACAATACTGGAAGCCTAAATGTTTTTTCAGAGCTAGATGCAGATAAAAATTATTTTTAATTTGCAACCTTGTGGAGGTTATTATAGATGGACTAATAGACCAAGTCCCACACACTGCTAGAAGCTGAAATATTTTTTCAGAGCGCGATGCAGAAAAATATTATATTGAATTTGCAACCTGGTGGAGGTTAGTATAGATGGACTAATAGAACAAGTCCCACACACTGCTAGAAGCCTAAATATTTTTTCAGAGCTAGATGCAGAAAAATATTATACTGAATTTGCAACCTGGTGGAAGTTAGTATAGATGGATTAATAGAACAAGTCCCACATACTGCTAGAAGCCCAAATATTTTTTCAGAGCTAGATGCAGATAAAAATTATTTTTAATTTGCAACCTGGTGGAGGTTAGTATAGATGGACTAATAGAACAAGTCCCACACACTGCTAGAAGCCTAAATATTTTTTCATAGCTAGATGCAGATAAAAAATTAGATTGAATTTGCAAGCTGGTGGAGGTTAGTATAGATGGACTAATAGAACACGTCCCACACACTGCTAGAAGCTGAAATATTTTTTCAGAGCTCGATGCAGAAAAATATTATATTGAATTTGCATCCTGGTGGAGGTTAGTATAGATGGACTAATAGAACAAGTCCCACACACTGCTAGAAGCCTAAATATTTTTTCAGAGCTAGATGCAGATAAAAATAATTTTTAATTTGCAACCTGGTGGAGGTTAGTATAGATGGACTAATAGACCAAGTCCCACACACTGCTAGAAGCCTAAATATTTTTTCAGAGCTAGATGCAGATAAAAAATTAGATTGAATTTGCAACCTGGTGGAGGTTAGTATAGATGGACTAATAGAATAAGTCCCACACACTGCTAGAAGCCCAAATATTTTTTCAGAGCTAGATGCAGAAAAAAATTATATTCAATTTGCAACCTGATGGAGGTCAGTATAGATGGACTAATAGAACAAGTCCCACACACTGCTAGAAGCCCAAATGTTTTTTCAGAGCTAGATGCAGAAAAAAATTAGATCGAATTTGCAAACTGATGGAGGTCAGTATAGATGGACTAATAGACCAAGTCCCACACACTGCTAGAAGCCTAAATATTTTTTCAGAGCTAGATGCAGAAAAGAATTATATTCAGTTTGCAATCTGATGGAGGTCAGTATAGATGGACTAATAGAACAAGTCCCACACACTGCTAGAAGCCCAAATATTTTATCAGAGGTAGATGCAGAAAAAAATTATATTCAGTTTGCAACCTGATGGTGGTCAGTATAGATGGACAAATAGAACAAGTCCCACACACTGCTAGAAGCCCAAATATTTTTTCAGAGCTAGATGCAGAAAAAAATTATATTGTATTTGCAACCTGATAGAGGTTAGTATAGATGGACTAATAGAACAAGTCCCACACACTACTAGAAGCCTAAATATTTTTTCAGAGCTAGATGCAGATAAAAATTATTTTTAATTTGCAACCTGGTGGAAGTTAGTATAGATGGACTAATAGACCAAGTCCCGCACACTGCTAGAAGTCTAAATATTTTTTCAGAGCAAGATGCAGATAAAAAATTTGATCGAATTTGCAACCTGGTGGAGGTTAGTATAGATGGACTAATAGAACAAGTCCCACACACTGCTCGAAGCCTAAATATTTTTTCAGAGCTAGATGCTGAAAAAAATTATATTCAATTTGCAACCTGATGGAGGTCAGTATAGATGGACTAATAGACCATGTCCCACACACTGCTAGAAGCCTAAATATTTTTTCAGAGGTAGATGCAGAAAAGAATTATATACACTTTGCAACCTAATGGAGGTCAGTATAGATGGACTAATAGAACAAGTCCCACACACTGCTAGAAGCCCAAATATTTTTTCAGAGGTAGATGCAGAAAAAAATTATATTCAGTTTGCAACCTGATGGAGGTCAGTATAAATGGACTAATAGAACAAGTCCCACACACTGCTAGAAGCCCAAATATTTTTTCAGAGCTAGATGCAGAAAAAAATTATATTCAATTTGCAACCTGATGGAGGTCAGTATAGATGGACTAATAGAACAAGTCCCACACACTGCTAGAAGCCCAAATATTTTTTCAGAGCTAGATGCAGAAAAAAATTATATTCAATTTGCAACCTGATGGAGGTCAGTATAGATGGACTAATAGAACAAGTCCCACACACTGCTAGAAGCCCAATTGTTTTTTCAGAGCTAGATGCAGAAAAAAATTATTTTCAATTTGCAAACTGATGGAGGTCAGTATAGATGGACTAATAGACCAAGTCCCACACACTACTAGAAGCCCAAATATTTTTTCAGGGCTAGATGCAGAAAAAAATTATATTGAATTTGCAACCTGATGGAGGTTAGTATAGATGGACTAACAGAACAAGTCCCACACACTGGTAGAAGCGCAAATATTTTTTTCAGAGCTAGATGCAGATAAAAATTATTTTTAATTTGCAACCTGATGGAGGTCAGTATGGATGGACTAATAGACCAAGTCCCACACAATACTGGAAGCCTAAATATTTTTTCAGAGCTAGATGCAGATAAAAATTATTTTTAATTTGCAACTTGTGGAGGTTATTATAGATGGACTAATAGACCAAGTCCCACACACCTCTAGAAGCTGAAATATTTTTTCAGAGCTCGATTCAGAAAAATATTATATTGAATTTGCAACCTGGTGGAGGTTAGTATAGATGGACTAATAGAACAAGTCCCACACACTGCTAGAAGCCTAAATATTTTATCAGAGCTAGATGCAGATAAAAATTATTTTTAATTTGCAACCTGGTGGAGGTTAGTATAGATGGACTAAAAGAACAAGTCCCACACACTGCTAGAAGCCTAAATATTTTTTCAGAGCTAGATGCAGATAAAAAATTAGATTGAATTTGCAAGCTGGTGGAGGTTAGTATAGATGGACTAATAGAACACGTCCCACACACTGCTAGAAGCTGAAATATTTTTTCAGAGCTCGATGCGGAAAAATATTATATTGAATTTGCAACCTGGTGGAGGTTAGTATAGATGGACTAATAGAACAAGTACCACACACTGCTAGAAGCCTAAATATTTTTTCAGAGCTAGATGCAGATAAAAATAATTTTTAATTTGCAACCTGGTGGAGGTTAGTATAGATGGACTAATAGACCAAGTCCCACACACTGCTAGAAGCCTAAATATTTTTTCAGAGCTAGATGCAGATAAAAAATTAGATTGAATTTGCAACCTGGTGGAGGTTAGTATAGATGGACTAATAGAACAAGTCCCACACACTGCTAGAAGACCAAATATTTTTTCAGAGCTAGATGCAGAAAAAAATTATATTCAGTTTGCAACCTGATGGAGGTCAGTATAGATGGACTAATAGAACAAGTCCCACACACTGCTAGAAGCCCAAATGTTTTTTCAGAGCTAGATGCAGAAAAAAATTAGATCGAATTTGCAAACTGATGGAGGTCAGTATAGATGGACTAATAGACCAAGTCCCACACACTGCTAGAAGCCTAAATATTTTTTCAGAGCTAGATGCAGAAAAGAATTATATTCAGTTTGCAATCTGATGGAGGTCAGTATAGATGGACTAATAGAACAAGTCCCACACACTGCTAGAAGCCCAAATATTTTATCAGAGGTAGATGCAGAAAAAAATTATATTCAGTTTGCAACCTGATGGTGGTCAGTATAGATGGACAAATAGAACAAGCCCACACACTGCTAGAAGCCCAAATATTTTTTCAGAGCTAGATGCAGAAAAAAATTATATTGTATTTGCAACCTGATAGAGGTTAGTATAGATGGACTAATAGAACAAGTCCCACACACTACTAGAAGCCTAAATATTTTTTCAGAGCTAGATGCAGATAAAAATTATTTTTAATTTGCAACCTGGTGGAAGTTAGTATAGATGGACTAATAGACCAAGTCCCGCACACTGCTAGAAGTCTAAATATTTTTTCAGAGCTAGATGCAGATAAAAAATTTGATCGAATTTGCAACCTGGTGGAGGTTAGTATAGATGGACTAATAGAACAAGTCCCACACACTGCTCGAAGCCTAAATATTTTTTCAGAGCTAGATGCTGAAAAAAATTATATTCAATTTGCAACCTGATGGAGGTCAGTATAGATGGACTAATAGACCATGTCCCACACACTGCTAGAAGCCTAAATATTTTTTCAGAGGTAGATGCAGAAAAGAATTATATACACTTTGCAACCTAATGGAGGTCAGTATAGATGGACTAATAGAACAAGTCCCACACACTGCTAGAAGCCCAAATATTTTTTCAGAGGTAGATGCAGAAAAAAATTATATTCAGTTTGCAACCTGATGGAGGTCAGTATAAATGGACTAATAGAACAAGTCCCACACACTGCTAGAAGCCCAAATATTTTTTCAGAGCTAGATGCAGAAAAAAATTATATTCAATTTGCAACCTGATGGAGGTCAGTATAGATGGACTAATAGAACAAGTCCCACACACTGCTAGAAGCCCAAATATTTTTTCAGAGCTAGATGCAGAAAAAAATTATATTCAATTTGCAAGCTGATGGAGGTCAGTATAGATGGACTAATAGAACAAGTCCCACACACTGCTAGAAGCCCAATTGTTTTTTCACAGCTAGATGCAGAAAAAAATTATTTTCAATTTGCAAACTGATGGAGGTCAGTATAGATGGACTAATAGACCAAGTCCCACACACTGCTAGAAGCCCAAATATTTTTTCAGGGCTAGATGCAGAAAAAAATTATATTGAATTTGCAACCTGATGGAGGTTAGTATAGATGGACTAATAGAACAAGTCCCACACACTGTTAGAAGCGCAAATATTTTTTTCAGAGCTAGATGCAGATAAAAATTATTTTTAATTTGCAACCTGATGGAGGTCAGTATGGATGGACTAATAGACCAAGTCCCACACAATACTGGAAGCCTAAATATTTTTTCAGAGCTAGATGCAGATAAAAATTATTTTTAATTTGCAACCTTGTGGAGGTTATTATAGATGGACTAATAGACCAAGTCCCACACACCTCTAGAAGCTGAAATATTTTTTCAGAGCTCGATTCAGAAAAATATTATATTGAATTTTCAACCTGGTGGAGGTTAGTATAGATGGACTAATAGAACAAGTCAAACACACTGCTAGAAGCCTAAATATTTTTTCAGAGCTAGATGCAGATAAAAATTATTTTTAATTTGCAACCTGGTTTAGGTTAGTATAGATGGACTAATAGACCAAGTCCCACACACTGCTAGACGCCTAAATATTTTTTCAGAGCTAGATGCATATAAAAAATTTGATTGAATTTGCAACCTGGTGTAGGTTAGTATAGATGGCCTAATAGAACAAGTCCCACACACTGCTAGAAGCTGAAATATTTTTTCAGAGCTAGATGCAGAAAAATATTATATTGAATTTGCAACCTGATGGAGGTGAGTATAGATGGACTAATAGACCAAGTCCCACACACTACTAGAAGCCTAAATATTTTTTCAGAGCTAGATGCAGATAAAAATTATTTTTAATTTGCAACCTGGTGTAGGTTAGTATAGATGGACTAATAGAACAAGTCCCACACACTGCTAGAAGCTGAAATATTTTTTCAGAGCTAGATGCAGAAAAATATTATATTGAATTTGCAACCTGATGGAGGTGAGTATAGATGGACTAATAGACCGAGTCCCACACACTACTAGAAGCCTAAATATTTTTTCAGAGCTAGATGCAGATAAAAATTATTTTTAATTTGCAACCTGATGGAGGTTAGTATAGATGGAGTAATAGACCAAGTCCCACACACTGCTACAAGCCCAAATATTTTTTCAGAGCTTGATGCAGAAAAAAATTATTTTCAATTTGCAACCTGATGGAGGTTAGTATAGATGGACTAATAGACCAAGTCCCACACACTGCTAGAAGCCCAAATATTTTTTCAGAGCTAGATGCAGAAAAAAATATATTCAATTTGCAACCAGATGGAGGTCAGTATAGATGGACTAATAGACCAAGTCCCACACACTGCTAGAAGCCCAAATATTTTTTCAGAGCTAGATGCAGAAAAAAATATATTCAATTTGCAACCAGATGGAGGTCAGTATAGATGGACTAATAGACCAAGTCCCACACACTGCTAGAAGCCCAAATATTTTTTCAGAGCTAGATGCAGAAAAAAATTATATTGAATTTGCAACCTGATGGAGGTCAGTATAAATGGACTAATAGAAAAAGTCCCACACACTGCTAGAAGCCCAAATATTTTTTCAGAGCTAGATGCAGATAAAAATTATTTTTAATTTGCAACCCGATGGAGGTGAGTATAGATGGACTAATACACCAAGTCCCTCACACTACTAGAAGCCTAAATATTTTTTCAGAGCTAGATGCAGATAAAAATTATTTTTAATTTGCAACCTGGTGGAAGTTAGTATAGATGGACTAATAGACCAAGTCCCACACACTGCTAGAAGTCTAAATATTTTTTCAGAGCAAGTGCAGATAAAAAATTAGATCGAATTTGCAACCTGGTGGAGTTTAGAATAGATGGACTAATAGAAAAAGTCCCACACACTGCTAGAAGCCTAAATATTTTTTCAGAGCTAGATGCAGAAAAAAATTATATTCAATTTGCAACCTGATGGAGGTCAGTATAGATGGACTAATAGACCAAGTCCCACACACTGCTAGAAGCCTAAATATTTTTTCAGAGGTAGATGCAGAAAAAAATTATATTCAGTTTGCAACCTGATGGAGGTCAGTATAGATGGACTAATAGAACAAGTCCCACACACTGCTAGAAGCCCAAATATTTTTTCAGAGGTAGATGCAGAAAAAAATTATATTCAGTTTCCAACCTGATGGAGTTCAGTTTAGATGGACTATAGAACAAGTCCCACACACTGCTAGAAGCCAAAATATTTTTTCAGAGCTAGATGCAGAAATAAATTATATTCAATTTGCAACCTGATGGAGGTTAGTATAGATGGACTAATAGACCAAGTCCCACACACTGCTACAAGCCCAAATATTTTTTCAGAGCTTGATGCAGAAAAAAATTATTTTCAATTTGCAACCTGATGGAGGTTAGTATAGATGGACTAATAGACCAAGTCCCACACACTGCTAGAAGCCCAAATATTTTTTCAGAGCTAGATGCAGAAAAAAATATATTCAATTTGCAACCAGATGGAGGTCAGTATAGATGGACTAAGAGACCAAGTCCCACACACTGCTAGAAGCCCAAATATTTTTTCAGAGCTAGATGCAGAAAAAAATATATTCAATTTGCAACCAGATGGAGGTCAGTATAGATGGACTAATAGACCAAGTCCCACACACTGCTAGAAGCCCAAATGTTTTTTCAGAGCTAGATGCAGAAAAAAATTAGATCGAATTTGCAAACTGATGGAGGTCAGTATAGATGGACTAATAGACCAAGTCCCACACACTGCTAGAAGCCTAAATATTTTTTCAGAGCTAGATGCAGAAAAGAATTATATTCAGTTTGCAATCTGATGGAGGTCAGTATAGATGGACTAATAGAACAAGTCCCACACACTGCTAGAAGCCCAAATATTTTATCAGAGGTAGATGCAGAAAAAAATTATATTCAGTTTGCAACCTGATGGTGGTCAGTATAGATGGACAAATAGAACAAGTCCCACACACTGCTAGAAGCCCAAATATTTTTTCAGAGCTAGATGCAGAAAAAAATTATATTGTATTTGCAACCTGATAGAGGTTAGTATAGATGGACTAATAGAACAAGTCCCACACACTACTAGAAGCCTAAATATTTTTTCAGAGCTAGATGCAGATAAAAATTATTTTTAATTTGCAACCTGGTGGAAGTTAGTATAGATGGACTAATAGACCAAGTCCCGCACACTGCTAGAAGTCTAAATATTTTTTCAGAGCTAGATGCAGATAAAAAATTTGATCGAATTTGCAACCTGGTGGAGGTTAGTATAGATGGACTAATAGAACAAGTCCCACACACTGCTCGAAGCCTAAATATTTTTTCAGAGCTAGATGCTGAAAAAAATTATATTCAATTTGCAACCTGATGGAGGTCAGTATAGATGGACTAATAGACCATGTCCCACACACTGCTAGAAGCCTAAATATTTTTTCAGAGGTAGATGCAGAAAAGAATTATATACACTTTGCAACCTAATGGAGGTCAGTATAGATGGACTAATAGAACAAGTCCCACACACTGCTAGAAGCCCAAATATTTTTTCAGAGGTAGATGCAGAAAAAAATTATATTCAGTTTGCAACCTGATGGAGGTCAGTATAAATGGACTAATAGAACAAGTCCCACACACTGCTAGAAGCCCAAATATTTTTTCAGAGCTAGATGCAGAAAAAAATTATATTCAATTTGCAAGCTGATGGAGGTCAGTATAGATGGACTAATAGAACAAGTCCCACACACTGCTAGAAGCCCAATTGTTTTTTCAGAGCTAGATGCAGAAAAAAATTATTTTCAATTTGCAAACTGATGGAGGTCAGTATAGATGGACTAATAGACCAAGTCCCACACACTGCTAGAAGCCCAAATATTTTTTCAGGGCTAGATGCAGAAAAAAATTATATTGAATTTGCAACCTGATGGAGGTTAGTATAGATGGACTAATAGAACAAGTCCCACACACTGTTAGAAGCGCAAATATTTTTTTCAGAGCTAGATGCAGATAAAAATTATTTTTAATTTGCAACCTGATGGAGGTCAGTATGGATGGACTAATAGACCAAGTCCCACACAATACTGGAAGCCTAAATATTTTTTCAGAGCTAGATGCAGATAAAAATTATTTTTAATTTGCAACCTTGTGGAGGTTATTATAGATGGACTAATAGACCAAGTCCCACACACCTCTAGAAGCTGAAATATTTTTTCAGAGCTCGATTCAGAAAAATATTATATTGAATTTTCAACCTGGTGGAGGTTAGTATAGATGGACTAATAGAACAAGTCAAACACACTGCTAGAAGCCTAAATATTTTTTCAGAGCTAGATGCAGATAAAAATTATTTTTAATTTGCAACCTGGTTTAGGTTAGTATAGATGGACTAATAGACCAAGTCCCACACACTGCTAGACGCCTAAATATTTTTTCAGAGCTAGATGCATATAAAAAATTTGATTGAATTTGCAACCTGGTGTAGGTTAGTATAGATGGCCTAATAGAACAAGTCCCACACACTGCTAGAAGCTGAAATATTTTTTCAGAGCTAGATGCAGAAAAATATTATATTAAATTTGCAACCTGATGGAGGTGAGTATAGATGGACTAATAGACCAAGTCCCACACACTACTAGAAGCCTAAATATTTTTTCAGAGCTAGATGCAGATAAAAATTATTTTTAATTTGCAACCTGGTGTAGGTTAGTATAGATGGACTAATAGAACAAGTCCCACACACTGCTAGAAGCTGAAATATTTTTTCAGAGCTAGATGCAGAAAAATATTATATTGAATTTGCAACCTGATGGAGGTGAGTATAGATGGACTAATAGACCGAGTCCCACACACTACTAGAAGCCTAAATATTTTTTCAGAGCTAGATGCAGATAAAAATTATTTTTAATTTGCAACCTGATGGAGGTTAGTATAGATGGAGTAATAGACCAAGTCCCACACACTGCTACAAGCCCAAATATTTTTTCAGAGCTTGATGCAGAAAAAAATTATTTTCAATTTGCAACCTGATGGAGGTTAGTATAGATGGACTAATAGACCAAGTCCCACACACTGCTAGAAGCCCAAATATTTTTTCAGAGCTAGATGCAGAAAAAAATATATTCAATTTGCAACCAGATGGAGGTCAGTATAGATGGACTAATAGACCAAGTCCCACACACTGCTAGAAGCCCAAATATTTTTTCAGAGCTAGATGCAGAAAAAAATATATTCAATTTGCAAACAGATGGAGGTCAGTATAGATGGACTAATAGACCAAGTCCCACACACTGCTAGAAGCCCAAATATTTTTTCAGAGCTAGATGCAGAAAAAAATTATATTGAATTTGCAACCTGATGGAGGTCAGTATAAATGGACTAATAGAAAAAGTCCCACACACTGCTAGAAGCCCAAATATTTTTTCAGAGCTAGATGCAGATAAAAATTATTTTTAATTTGCAACCCGATGGAGGTGAGTATAGATGGACTAATAGACCAAGTCCCTCACACTACTAGAAGCCTAAATATTTTTTCAGAGCTAGATGCAGATAAAAATTATTTTTAATTTGCAACCTGGTGGAAGTTAGTATAGATGGACTAATAGACCAAGTCCCACACACTGCTAGAAGTCTAAATATTTTTTCAGAGCAAGTGCAGATAAAAAATTAGATCGAATTTGCAACCTGGTGGAGTTTAGAATAGATGGACTAATAGAAAAAGTCCCACACACTGCTAGAAGCCTAAATATTTTTTCAGAGCTAGATGCAGAAAAAAATTATATTCAATTTGCAACCTGATGGAGGTCAGTATAGATGGACTAATAGACCAAGTCCCACACACTGCTAGAAGCCTAAATATTTTTTCAGAGGTAGATGCAGAAAAAAATTATATTCAGTTTGCAACCTGATGGAGGTCAGTATAGATGGACTAATAGAACAAGTCCCACACACTGCTAGAAGCCCAAATATTTTTTCAGAGGTAGATGCAGAAAAAAATTATATTCAGTTTCCAACCTGATGGAGTTCAGTTTAGATGGACTATAGAACAAGTCCCACACACTGCTAGAAGCCAAAATATTTTTTCAGAGCTAGATGCAGAAATAAATTATATTCAATTTGCAACCTGATGGAGGTTAGTATAGATGGACTAATAGACCAAGTCCCACACACTGCTAGAAGCCCAAATATTTTTTCAGAGCTAGATGCAGAAAAAAATATATTCAATTTGCAACCAGATGGAGGTCAGTATAGATGGACTAAGAGACCAAGTCCCACACACTGCTAGAAGCCCAAATATTTTTTCAGAGCTAGATGCAGAAAAAAATATATTCAATTTGCAACCAGATGGAGGTCAGTATAGATGGACTAATAGACCAAGTCCCACACACTGCTAGAAGCCCAAATGTTTTTTCAGAGCTAGATGCAGAAAAAAATTAGATCGAATTTGCAAACTGATGGAGGTCAGTATAGATGGACTAGTAGACCAAGTCCCACACACTGCTAGAAGCCTAAATATTTTTTCAGAGCTAGATGCAGAAAAGAATTATATTCAGTTTGCAATCTGATGGAGGTCAGTATAGATGGACTAATAGAACAAGTCCCACACACTGCTAGAAGCCCAAATATTTTATCAGAGGTAGATGCAGAAAAAAATTATATTCAGTTTGCAACCTGATGGTGGTCAGTATAGATGGACAAATAGAACAAGTCCCACACACTGCTAGAAGCCCAAATATTTTTTCAGAGCTAGATGCAGAAAAAAATTATATTGTATTTGCAACCTGATAGAGGTTAGTATAGATGGACTAATAGAACAAGTCCCACACACTACTAGAAGCCTAAATATTTTTTCAGAGCTAGATGCAGATAAAAATTATTTTTAATTTGCAACCTGGTGGAAGTTAGTATAGATGGACTAATAGACCAAGTCCCGCACACTGCTAGAAGTCTAAATATTTTTTCAGAGCTAGATGCAGATAAAAAATTTGATCGAATTTGCAACCTGGTGGAGGTTAGTATAGATGGACTAATAGAACAAGTCCCACACACTGCTCGAAGCCTAAATATTTTTTCAGAGCTAGATGCTGAAAAAAATTATATTCAATTTGCAACCTGATGGAGGTCAGTATAGATGGACTAATAGACCATGTCCCACACACTGCTAGAAGCCTAAATATTTTTTCAGAGGTAGATGCAGAAAAGAATTATATACACTTTGCAACCTAATGGAGGTCAGTATAGATGGACTAATAGAACAAGTCCCACACACTGCTAGAAGCCCAAATATTTTTTCAGAGGTAGATGCAGAAAAAAATTATATTCAGTTTGCAACCTGATGGAGGTCAGTATAAATGGACTAATAGAACAAGTCCCACACACTGCTAGAAGCCCAAATATTTTTTCAGAGCTAGATGCAGAAAAAAATTATATTCAATTTGCAACCTGATGGAGGTCAGTATAGATGGACTAATAGAACAAGTCCCACACACTGCTAGAAGCCCAAATATTTTTTCAGAGCTAGATGCAGAAAAAAATTATATTCAATTTGCAAGCTGATGGAGGTCAGTATAGATGGACTAATAGAACAAGTCCCACACACTGCTAGAAGCCCAATTGTTTTTTCAGAGCTAGATGCAGAAAAAAATTATTTTCAATTTTCAAACTGATGGAGGTCAGTATAGATGGACTAATAGACCAAGTCCCACACACTGCTAGAAGCCCAAATATTTTTTCAGGGCTAGATGCAGAAAAAAATTATATTGAATTTGCAACCTGATGGAGGTTAGTATAGATGGACTAATAGAACAAGTCCCACACACTGTTAGAAGCGCAAATATTTTTTTCAGAGCTAGATGCAGATAAAAATTATTTTTAATTTGCAACCTGATGGAGGTCAGTATGGATGGACTAATAGACCAAGTCCCACACAATACTGGAAGCCTAAATATTTTTTCAGAGCTAGATGCAGATAAAAATTATTTTTAATTTGCAACCTTGTGGAGGTTATTATAGATGGACTAATAGACCAAGTCCCACACACCTCTAGAAGCTGAAATATTTTTTCAGAGCTCGATTCAGAAAAATATTATATTGAATTTTCAACCTGGTGGAGGTTAGTATAGATGGACTAATAGAACAAGTCAAACACACTGCTAGAAGCCTAAATATTTTTTCAGAGCTAGATGCAGATAAAAATTATTTTTAATTTGCAACCTGGTTTAGGTTAGTATAGATGGACTAATAGACCAAGTCCCACACACTGCTAGACGCCTAAATATTTTTTCAGAGCTAGATGCATATAAAAAATTTGATTGAATTTGCAACCTGGTGTAGGTTAGTATAGATGGCCTAATAGAACAAGTCCCACACACTGCTAGAAGCTGAAATATTTTTTCAGAGCTAGATGCAGAAAAATATTATATTGAATTTGCAACCTGATGGAGGTGAGTATAGATGGACTAATAGACCAAGTCCCACACACTACTAGAAGCCTAAATATTTTTTCAGAGCTAGATGCAGATAAAAATTATTTTTAATTTGCAACCTGGTGTAGGTTAGTATAGATGGACTAATAGAACAAGTCCCACACACTGCTAGAAGCTGAAATATTTTTTCAGAGCTAGATGCAGAAAAATATTATATTGAATTTGCAACCTGATGGAGGTGAGTATAGATGGACTAATAGACCGAGTCCCACACACTACTAGAAGCCTAAATATTTTTTCAGAGCTAGATGCAGATAAAAATTATTTTTAATTTGCAACCTGATGGAGGTTAGTATAGATGGAGTAATAGACCAAGTCCCACACACTGCTACAAGCCCAAATATTTTTTCAGAGCTTGATGCAGAAAAAAATTATTTTCAATTTGCAACCTGATGGAGGTTAGTATAGATGGACTAATAGACCAAGTCCCACACACTGCTAGAAGCCCAAATATTTTTTCAGAGCTAGATGCAGAAAAAAATATATTCAATTTGCAACCAGATGGAGGTCAGTATAGATGGACTAATAGACCAAGTCCCACACACTGCTAGAAGCCCAAATATTTTTTCAGAGCTAGATGCAGAAAAAAATATATTCAATTTGCAACCAGATGGAGGTCAGTATAGATGGACTAATAGACCAAGTCCCACACACTGCTAGAAGCCCAAATATTTTTTCAGAGCTAGATGCAGAAAAAAATTATATTGAATTTGCAACCTGATGGAGGTCAGTATAAATGGACTAATAGAAAAAGTCCCACACACTGCTAGAAGCCCAAATATTTTTTCAGAGCTAGATGCAGATAAAAATTATTTTTAATTTGCAACCCGATGGAGGTGAGTATAGATGGACTAATAGACCAAGTCCCTCACACTACAAGAAGCCTAAATATTTTTTCAGAGCTAGATGCAGATAAAAATTATTTTTAATTTGCAACCTGGTGGAAGTTAGTATAGATGGACTAATAGACCAAGTCCCACACACTGCTAGAAGTCTAAATATTTTTTCAGAGCAAGTGCAGATAAAAAATTAGATCGAATTTGCAACCTGGTGGAGTTTAGAATAGATGGACTAATAGAAAAAGTCCCACACACTGCTAGAAGCCTAAATATTTTTTCAGAGCTAGATGCAGAAAAAAATTATATTCAATTTGCAACCTGATGGAGGTCAGTATAGATGGACTAATAGACCAAGTCCCACACACTGCTAGAAGCCTAAATATTTTTTCAGAGGTAGATGCAGAAAAAAATTATATTCAGTTTGCAACCTGATGGAGGTCAGTATAGATGGACTAATAGAACAAGTCCCACACACTGCTAGAAGCCCAAATATTTTTTCAGAGGTAGATGCAGAAAAAAATTATATTCAGTTTCCAACCTGATGGAGTTCAGTTTAGATGGACTATAGAACAAGTCCCACACACTGCTAGAAGCCAAAATATTTTTTCAGAGCTAGATGCAGAAATAAATTTTATTCAATTTGCAACCTGATGGAGGTTAGTATAGATGGACTAATAGACCAAGTCCCACACACTGCTACAAGCCCAAATATTTTTTCAGAGCTTGATGCAGAAAAAAATTATTTTCAATTTGCAACCTGATGGAGGTTAGTATAGATGGACTAATAGACCAAGTCCCACACACTGCTAGAAGCCCAAATATTTTTTCAGAGCTAGATGCAGAAAAAAATATATTCAATTTGCAACCAGATGGAGGTCAGTATAGATGGACTAAGAGACCAAGTCCCACACACTGCTAGAAGCCCAAATATTTTTTCAGAGCTAGATGCAGAAAAAAATATATTCAATTTGCAACCAGATGGAGGTCAGTATAGATGGACTAATAGACCAAGTCCCACACACTGCTAGAAGCCCAAATATTTTTTCAGAGCTAGATGCAGAAAAAAATTATATTGAATTTGCAACCTGATGGAGGTCAGTATAAATGGACTAATAGAAAAAGTCCCACACACTGCTAGAAGAGCAAATATTTTTTCAGAGCTAGATGCAGATAAAAATTATTTTTAATTTGCAACCCGATGGAGGTGAGTATAGATGGACTAATAGACCAAGTCCCTCACACTACTAGAAGCCTAAATATTTTTTCAGAGCTAGATGCAGATAAAAATTATTTTTAATTTGCAACCTGGTGGAAGTTAGTATAGATGGACTAATAGACCAAGTCCCACACACTGCTAGAAGTCTAAATATTTTTTCAGAGCAAGTGCAGATAAAAAATTAGATCGAATTTGCAACCTGGTGGAGGTTAGAATAGATGGACTAATAGAACAAGTCCCACACACTGCTAGAAGCCTAAATATTTTTTCAGAGCTAGATGCAGAAAAAAATTATATTCAATTTGCAACCTGATGGAGGTCAGTATAGATGGACTAATAGACCAAGTCCCACACACTGCTAGAAGCCTAAATATTTTTTCAGAGGTAGATGCAGAAAAAAATTATATTCAGTTTGCAACCTGATTGAGGTCAGTATAGATGGACTAATAGACCAAGTCCCACACACTGCTAGAAGCCCAAATATTTTTTCAGAGCTAGATGCAGAAAAAAATATATTCAATTTGCAACCAGATGGAGGTCAGTATAGATGGACTAATAGACCAAGTCCCACACACTGCTAGAAGCCCAAATATTTTTTCAGAGCTAGATGCAGAAAAAAATATATTCAATTTGCAACCAGATGGAGGTCAGTATAGATGGACTAATAGACCAAGTGCCACACACTGCTAGAAGCCCAAATATTTTTTCAGAGCTAGATGCAGAAAAAAATTATATTGAATTTGCAACCTGATGGAGGTCAGTATAAATGGACTAATAGAAAAAGTCCCACACACTGCTAGAAGCCCAAATATTTTTTCAGAGCTAGATGCAGATAAAAATTATTTTTAATTTGCAACCCGATGGAGGTGAGTATAGATGGACTAATAGACCAAGTCCCTCACACTACTAGAAGCCTAAATATTTTTTCAGAGCTAGATGCAGATAAAAATTATTTTTAATTTGCAACCTGGTGGAAGTTAGTATAGATGGACTAATAGACCAAGTCCCACACACTGCTAGAAGTCTAAATATTTTTTCAGAGCAAGTGCAGATAAAAAATTAGATCGAATTTGCAACCTGGTGGAGGTTAGAATAGATGGACTAATAGAACAAGTCCCACACACTGCTAGAAGCCTAAATGTTTTTTCAGAGCTAGATGCAGAAAAAAATTATATTCAATTTGCAACCTGATGGAGGTCAGTATAGATGGACTAATAGACCAAGTCCCACACACTGCTAGAAGCCTAAATATTTTTTCAGAGGTAGATGCAGAAAAAAATTATATTCAGTTTGCAACCTGATGGAGGTCAGTATAGATGGACTAATAGAAGAAGTCCCACACACTGCTAGAAGCCAAAATATTTTTTCAGAGCTAGATGCAGAAAAAAATTATATTCAATTTGCAACCTGATGGAGGTCAGTATAGATGGACTAATAGACCAAGTCCCACACACTGCTACAAGCCCAAATATTTTTTCAGAGCTAGATGCAGAAAAAAATTATATTCAATTTGCAACCTGATGGAGGTCAGTATAGATGGACTAATAGAACAAGTCCCACACACTGCTAGAAGCCCAATTGTTTTTTCAGAGCTAGATGCAGAAAAAAATGATTTTCAATTTGCAAACTGATGGAGGTCAGTATAGATGGACTAATAGACCAAATCCCACACACAGCTAGAAGCCCAAATATTTTTTCAGGGCTAGATGCAGAAAAAAATTATATTGAATTTGCAACCTGATGGAGGATAGTATAGATGGACTAATAGAACAAGTCCCACACACTGCTAGAAGCCCAAATATTTTTTTCAGAGCTAGATGCAGATAAAAATTGTTTTTAATTTGCAACCTGATGGAGGTCAGTATAGATGGACTAATAGACCAAGTCCCACACACTGCTCGAAGCCCAAATATTTTTTCAGAGCTAGATGCAGATAAAAATTATTTTTAATTTGAAACCTGTGGAGGTCAGTATGGATGGACTAATAGACCAAGTCCCACACACTACTAGAAGCCTAAATATATTTTCAGAGCTAGATGCAGATAAAAATTATTTTTAATTTGCAACCTTGTGGAGGTTATTATAGATGGACTAATAGAGCAAGTCCCACACACTGCTAGAAGCTGAAATATTTTTTCAGGGCTCGATGCAGAAAAATATTATATTGAATTTGCAACCTGGTGGAGGTTAGTATAGATGTACTAATAGACCAAGTCCGCACACTGCTAGAAGCCTAAATATTTTTTCAGAGCTAGATGCAGATAAAAAATTTGATTGAATTTGCAACCTGGTGTAGGTTAGTATAGATGGACTAATAGAATAAGTCCCACACACTGCAAGAAGCTGAAATATTTTTTCAGAGCTAGATGCAGAAAAATATTATATTGAATTTGCAAACTGATGGAGGTGAGTATAGATGGACTAATAGACCAAGTCCCACACACTACTAGAAGCTTAAATATTTTTTCAGAGCTAGATGCAGATAAAAATTATTTTTAATTTGCAACCTGGTGGAGGTTAGTATAGATGGACTAATAGACCAAGTCCCACACACTGCTAGAAGCCAAAATATTTTTTCAGAGCTAGATGCAGAAAAAAATTATATTCAATTTGCAACCTGATGGAGGTCAGTATAGATGGACTAATAGACCAAGTCCCACACACTGCTACAAGCCTAAATATTTTTTTAGAGCTTGATGCAGAAAAAAATTATTTTCAATTTGCAACCTGATGGAGGTTAGTATAGATGGACTAAAAGACCAAGTCCCACACACTGCTAGAAGCCCAAATATTTTTTCAGAGCTAGATGCAGAAAAAAATATATTCAATTTGCAACCTGATGGAGGTCAGTATAGATGGACTAATAGAACAAGTCCCACACACTGCTAGAAGCCCAAATATTTTTTCAGAGCTAGATGCAGATAAAAATTATTTTCAATTTGCAACCTGATGGAGGTCAGTATAGATGGACTAATAGACCAAGTCCCACACACTGCTAGAAGCCCAAATATTTTTTCAGAGCTAGATGCAGAAAAAAAATATATTGAATTTGCAACCTGATGGAGGTCAGTATAAATGGATTAATAGAACAAGTCCCACACACTGCTAGAAGCCTAAATATTTTTTCAGAGCTAGAAGCAGATAAAAATTATTTTTAATTTGCAACCCGATGGAGGTGAGTATAGATGGACTAATAGACCAAGTCCCACACACTACTAGAAGCCTAAATATTTTTTCAGAGCTAGATGCAGAAAAAAAATATTTTTAATTTGCAACCTGGTGAAAGTTAGTATAGATGGACTAATAGACCAAGTCCCACACACTGCTAGAAGTCTAAATATTTTTTCAGAGCTAGATGCAGATAAAAAATTAGATCGAATTTGCAACCTGGTGGAGGTTAGTATAGATGGTCTAATAGAACATGTCCCACACACTGCTAGAAGCCCAAATGTTTTTTCAGAGCTAGATGCAGAAAAAAATTATTTTCAATTTGCAAACTGATGGAGGTCAGTATAGATGGACTAATAGACCAAGTCCCACACACTGCTAGAAGCCCAAATATTTTTTCAGAGCTAGATGCAGGAAAAAATTATATTGAATTTGTAATCTGATGGAGGTTAGTATAGATGGACTAATAGAACAAGTCCCACACACTACTAGAAGCCTAAATATTTTTTCAGAGCTAGATGCAGATAAAAATTATTTTTAATTTGCTACCTGGTGGAAGTTAGTATAGATGGACAAATAGAACAAGTCCCACACACTGCTCGAAGCCTAAATATTTTTTCAGAGCTAGATGCTGAAAAAAATTGTATTCAATTTGCAACCTGATGGAGGTCAGTATAGATGGACTAATAGACCAAGTCCCACACACTGCTACAAGCCTAAATATTTTTTTAGAGCTTGATGCAGAAAAAAATTATTTTCAATTTGCAACCTGATGGAGGTTAGTACAGATGGACTAAAAGACCAAGTCCCACACACTGCTAGAAGCCCAAATATTTTTTCAGAGCTAGATGCAGAAAAAAATATATTCAATTTGCAACCTGATGGAGGTCAGTATAGATGGACTAATAGAACAAGTCCCACACACTGCTAGAAGCCCAAATATTTTTTCAGAGCTAGATGCAGATAAAAATTATTTTTAATTTGCAACCTGATGGAGGTCAGTATAGATGGACTAATAGACCAAGTCCCACACACTGCTAGAAGCCCAAATATTTTTTTCAGAGCTAGATGCAGAAAAAAATTATATTGAATTTGCAACCTGATGGAGGTCAGTATAAATGGATTAATAGAACAAGTCCCACACACTGCTAGAAGCCCAAATATTTTTTCAGAGCTAGAAGCAGATAAAAATTATTTTTAATTTGCAACCCGATGGAGGTGAGTATTGATGGACTAATAGACCAAGTCCCACACACTACTAGAAGCCTAAATATTTTTTCAAAGCTAGATGCAGAAAAAAATTATTTTTAATTTGCAACCTGGTGAAAGTTAGTATAGATGGACTAATAGACCAAGTCCCACACACTGCTAGAAGTCTAAATATTTTTTCAGAGCTAGATGCAGATAAAAAATTAGATCGAATTTGCAACCTGGTGGAGGTTAGTATAGATGGTCTAATAGAACATGTCCCACACACTGCTAGAAGCCCAAATGTTTTTTCAGAGCTAGATGCAGAAAAAAATTATTTTCAATTTGCAAACTGATTGAGGTCAGTATAGATGGACTAATAGACCAAGTCCCACACACTGCTAGAAGCCCAAATATTTTTTCAGAGCTCGATGCAGGAAAAAATTATATTGAATTTGCAACCTGATGGAGGTTAGTATAGATGGACTAATAGAACAAGTCCCACACACTACTAGAAGCCTAAATATTTTTTCAGAGCTAGATGCAGATAAAAATTATTTTTAATTTGCAACCTGGTGGAAGTTAGTATAGATGGACAAATAGAACAAGTCCCACACACTGCTCGAAGCCTAAATATTTTTTCAGAGCTAGATGCTGAAAAAAATTATATTCAATTTGCAACCTGATTGAGGTCAGTATAGATGGACTAATAGACCATGTCCCACACACTGCTAGAAGCCTAAATATTTTTTCAGAGCTAGATGCAAAAAAGAATTATATACACTTTGCAACCTAATGGAGGTCAGTATAGATGGACTAATAGAACAAGTCCCACACACTGCTAGAAGCCTAAATATTTTTTCAGAGGTAGATGCAGAAAAAAATTATATTCAGTTTGCAACCTGATGGAGGTCAGTATAGATGGACTAATAGAACAAGTCCCACACACTGCTAGAAGCCCAAATATTTTTTCAGAGGTAGATGCAGAAAAAAATTATATTCAGTTTCCAACCTGATGGAGTTCAGTATAGATGGACTAATAGAACAAGTCCCACACACTGCTAGAAGCCCAAATATTTTTTCAGAGCTAGATGCAGAAAAAAAATATATTCAATTTGCAACCTGATGGAGGTCAGTATAGATGGACAAATAGAACAAGTCCCACACACTGCTAGAAGCCCAATTGTTTTTTCAGAGCTAGATGCACAAAAAAATTATTTTCAATTTGCAAACTGATGGAGGTCAGTATAGATGGACTAATAGACCAAGTCCCACACACTGCTAGAAGCCCAAATATTTTTTCAGAGCTAGATGCAGAAAAAAATATATTCAATTTGCAACGTGATGGAGGTCAGTATAGATGGACTAATAGAACAATTCCCACATACTGCTAGAAGCCCAAATATTTTTTCAGAGCTAGATGCAGATAAAAATTATTTTTAATTTGCAACCTGATGGAGGTCAGTATAGATGGACTAATAGACCAAGTCCCACACACTGCTAGAAGTCTAAATATTTTTTCAGAGTTTGATGCAGATAAAAAATTGGATCGAATTTGCAATCTGGTGGAGGTTAGTATAGATGGACTAATAGAAAAAGTCCCACACACTGCTAGAAGTCTAAATATTTTTTCAGAGGTAGATGCAGAAAAAAATTATATTCAGTTTGCAACCTGATGGAGGTCAGTATAGATGGACTAATAGAACAAGTCCCACACACTGCTAGAAGCCCAAATATTTTTTCAGATGTAGATGCAGAAAAAAATTATATTCAGTTTTCAACCTGATGGAGGTCAGTATAGATGGACTAATGGACCAAGTCCCACACACTGCTAGAAGCCCAAATATTTTTTCAGAGCTAGATGCAGAAAAAAATTATATTCAATTTGCAACCTGATGGAGGTCAGTATAGATGGACTAATAGAACAAGTCCCACACACTGCTAGAAGCCCAAATGTTTTTTCAGAGCTAGATGCAGAAAAAAATTATTTTCAATTTGCAATCTGATGGAGGTCAATATAGATGGACTAATAGACCAAGTTCCACACACTGCTAGAAGCCCAAATATTTTTTCAGAGCTAGATGCAGAAAAAAATTATATTGAATTTGCAACCTGATGGAGGTTAGTATAGATGGACTAATAGAACAAGTCCCACACACTACTAGAAGTCTAAATATTTTTTCAGAGCTAGATGCAGATAAAAATTATTTTTACTTTGCAACCTGGTGGAAGTTAGTATAGATGGACTAATAGACCAAGTCCCACACACTGCTAGAAGTCTAAATATTTTTTCAGAGCTAGATGCAGATAAAAAATTAGATCGAATTTGCAATCTGGTGGAGGGTAGTATAGATGGACTAATAGAACAAGTCCCACACACTGCTAGAAGCCTAAATATTTTTTCAAAGCTAGATGCAGAAAAAAATTATATTGAATTTGCAACCTGATGGAGGCTAGTATAGATGGACTAATAGAACAAGCCCCACACACTACTAGAAGCCTAAATATTTTTTCAGAGCTTGATGCAGATAAAAATTATTTTTAATTTGCAACCTGGTGGAAGTTAGTATAGATGACTAATAGACCAAGTCCCACACACTGCTAGAAGTCTAAATATTTTTTCAGAGCTAGATGCAGATAAAAATTATTTTTAATTTGCAACCTGGTGGAAGTTAGTATAGATGGACTAATAGACCAAGTTCCACACACTGCTAGAAGTCTAAATATTTTTTCAGAGCTAGATGCAGATAAAAAATTAGATCGAATTTGCAACTTAATAGAGGTTAGTATAGATGGACTAATAGAACAAGTCCCACACACTGCTAGAAGCCTAAATATTTTTTCAGAGCTAGATGCAGAAAAAAATTATATTCAATTTGCAACCTGATGGAGGTCAGTATAGATGGACTAATAGACCAAGTCCCACGCACTGCTAGAAGCCTAAATATTTTTTCAGAGGTAGATGCAGAAAAGAATTATATTCAGTTTGCAACCTGATGGAGGTCAGTATAGATGGACTAATAGAAAAAGTCCCACACACTGCTAGAAGCCCAAATATTTTTTCAGAGGTAGATGCAGAAAAAAATTATATTCAGTTTGCAACCTGATGGAAGTCAGTATAGATGGACTAATAGAACAAGTCCCACACACTGCCAGAAGCCCAAATATTTTTTCAGAGCTAGATGCAGAAAAAAATTATATTCAATTTGCAACCTGATGGAGGTCAGTATAGATGGACTAATAGAACAAGTTCCACACACTGCTAGAAACCCAAATGTTTTTTCAGAGCTAGATGCAGATAAAAATTATTTTTAATTTGCAACCTGATGGACGTCAGTATAGATGGACTAATAGACCAAGTCCCACACACTGCTCGAAGCCCAAATATTTTTTCAGAGCTAGATGCAGATAAAAATTATTTTTAATTTGCAACCTGGTGGAAGTTAGTATAGATGGACTAATAGACCAAGTCCAACACACTGCTAGAAGTCTAAATATTTTTTCAGAGCTAGATGCAGAAAAAAATTATATTCAGTTTGCAACCTGATGGAGGTCAGTATGGATGGACTAATAGACCAAGTCCTACACACTACTAGAAGCCGAAATATTTTTTCAGAGCTAGATGCAGAAAAAAATATATTCAATTTGCAACCTGATGGAGGTCAGTATAGATGGACTTATAGAACAAGTCCCACACACTGCTAGAAGCCCAAATATTTTTTCAGAGCTAGATGCAGATAAAAATTATTTTTAATTTGCAACCTGATGGATGTCAGTATAGATGGACTAATAGACCAAGTCCCACACACTGCTAGAAGCCCAAATATTTTTTCAGAGCTAGATGCAGAAAAAAATTATATTGAATTTGCAACCTGATGGAGGTCAGTATAAATGGACTAATAGAACAAGTCCCACACACTGCTTGAAGCCCAAATATTTCTTCAGAGCTAGATGCAGATAAAAATTATTTTTAATTTGCAACCCGATGGAGTTGTGTATAGATGGACTAATAGACCAAGTCCCACACACTACTAGAAGCCTAAATATTTTTTCAGAGCTAGATGCAGATAAAAATTATTTTTAATTTGCAACCTGGTGGAAGTTAGTATAGATGGACTAATAGACCAAGACCAACACACTGCTAGAAGTCTAAATATTTTTTCAGAGCTAGATGCAGAAAAAAATTATATTCCATTTGCAACCTGATGGAGGTCAGTATAGATGGACTAATAGAACAAGTCCCACACACTGCTAGAAGCCCAAATATTTTTTCAGAGGTAGATGCAGAAAAAAATTATATTCAGTTTGCAACCTGAAGGAGGTCAGTATAGATGGACTAATAGAACAAGTCCCACACACTGCTAGAAGCCCAAATATTATTTCAGAGCTAGATGCAGAAAAAAATTATATTCAATTTGCAACCTGATGGAGGTCAGTATAGATTGACTAATAGACCAAGTCCCACACACTGCTAGAAGCCCAAATATTTTTTCAGAGCTAGATGCAGAAAAAATTATATTCAATTTGCAACCTGATGGAGGTCAGTATAGATGGACTAATAGAACAAATCCCACACACTGCTAGAAGCCCAAATATTTTTTCAGAGCTAGATGCAGATAAAAATTATTTTTAATTTGCAACCTGATGAAGGTCAGTATAGATGGACTAATTGACCAAGTCCCAAACACTGCTAGAAGCCCAAATATTTTTTCAGAGCTAGATGCAGAAAAAAATTATATTGAATTTGCAACCTGATGGAGGTCAGGATAAATGGACTAATAGAACAAGTCCCAAACACTGCTAGAAGCCCAAATATTTTTTCAGAGCTAGATGCAGATAAAAATTATTTTAAATTTGCAACCCGATGGATGTGAGTATAGATGGACTAATAGACCAAGTCCCACACACTACTAGAAGCCTAAATATTTTTTCAGAGCTAGATGCAGATAAAAATAATTTTAATTTGCAATATGGTGGAAGTTAGTATAGATGGACTAATAGACCAAGTCCCACACACTGCTAGAAGTCTAAATATTTTTTCAGAGCTAGATGCAGATAAAAAATTAGATCGAATTTGCAACCTGGTGGAGGTTAGTATAGATGGACTAATAGAACAAGTCCCACACACTACTAGAAGCCTAAATATTTTTTCAGAGCTAGATGCAGAAAAAAATTATATTCAATTTGCAACCTGGTGGAGGTCAGTATAGATGGACTAATAGACCAAGTCCCACACACTGCTAGAAGTCTAAATATTTTTTCAGAGCTAGATGCAGATAAAAAATTAGATCGAATTTGCAACTTAATGGAGGTTAGTATAGATGGACTAATAGAACAAGTCCCACACACTGCTAGAAGCCTAAATATTTTTTCAGAGGTAGATGCAGAAAAAAATTATATTCAGTTTGCAACCTGATGGAGGTCAGTATAGATGGACTAATAGAACAAGTCCCACACACTGCCAGAAGCCCAAATATTTTTTCAGAGCTAGATGCAGAAAAAAATTATATTCAATTTGCAACCTGATGGAGGTCAGTATAGATGGACTAATTGAACAAGTTCCACACACTGCTAGAAGCCCAAATGTTTTTTCAGAGCTAGATGCAGATAAAAATTATTTTTAATTTGCAACCTGATGGAGGTCAGTATAGATGGACTAATAGACCAAGTCCCACACACTGCTCGAAGCCCAAATATTTTTTCAGAGCTAGATGCAGATAAAAATTATTTTTAATTTGCAACAGGTGGAAGTTAGTATAGATGGACTAATAGACCAAGTCCAACACACTGCTAGAAGTCTAAATATTTTTTCAGAGCTAGATACAGATAAAAATTATTTTTAATTTGCAACCTGGTGGAGGTTAGTATAGATGGACTTATAGACCAAGTCCCACACACTGCTAGAAGCCTAAATATTTTTTCAGAGCTAGATGCAGAAAAAAATTATATTCAATTTGCAACCTGATGGAGGTCAGTATAGATGGACTAATAGACCAAGTCCCACACACTGCTACAAGCCCAAATATTTTTTCAGAGCTTGATGCAGAAAAAAATTATTTTCAATTTGCAACCTGAAGGAGGTTAGTATAGATGGACTTATAGACCAAGTCCCACACACTGCTAGAAGCCCAAATATTTTTTCAGAGCTAGATGCAGAAAAAAATATATTCAATTTGCAACCAGATGGAGGTCAGTATAGATGGACTAATAGAACAAGTCCCACACACTGCTAGAAGCCCAAATATTTTTTCAGAGCTAGATGCAGATAAAAATTATTTTTAATTTGCAACCTGATGGAGGTCAGTATAGATGGACTAAGAGACCAAGTCCCACACACTGCTAGAAGCCCAAATATTTTTTCAGAGCTAGATGCAGAAAAAAATTATATTGAATTTGCAACCTGATGGAGGTCAGTATGAATGGACTAATAGAACAATTCCAACACACTGCTAGAAGCCCAAATATTTTTTCAGAGCTAGATGCAGATAAAAATTATTTTTGATTTGCAACCCGATGAAGGTGAGTATAGATGGACTAATAGACCAAGTCCCACACACTACTAGAAGCCTAAATATTTTTTCAGAGCTAGATGCAGATAAAAATTATTTTTAATTTGCAACCTGGTGGAAGTTAGTATAGATGGACTAATAGACCAAGTCCCACACACTGCTATAAGTCTAAATATTTTTTCAGAGCTAGATACAGATAAAAAATTAGATCGAATTTGCAACCTGGTGGAGGTTAGTATAGATGGACTAATAGAACAAGTCCCACACACTGCTAGAAGCCTAAATATTTTTTCAGAGCTAGATGCAGAAAAAAATTATATTCAATTTGCAACCTGATGGAGGTCAGTATAGATGGACTAATAGACCAAGTCCCACACACTGCTAGAAGCCTAAATATTTTTTCAGAGGTAGATGCAGAAAAAGATTATATTCAGTTTGCAACCTGATGGAGGTCAGTATAGATGGACTAATAGAACAAGTCCCACACACTGCTAGAAGCCCAAATATTTTTTCAGAGGTAGATGCAGAAAAAAATTATATTCAGTTTACAACCTGATGGAGTTCAGTATAGATGGACTAATAGAACAAGTCCCACACACTGCTAGAAGCCCAAATATTTTTTCAGAGCTAGATGCAGAAAAAAATTATATTCAATTTGCAACCTGATGGAGGTCAGTATAGATGGACTAATAGAACAAGTCCCACACACTGCTAGAAGCCCAAATGTTTTTTCAGAGCTAGATGCAGAAAAAAATTATTTTCAATATGCAAACTGATGGAGGTCAGTATAGATGGACTAATAGACCAAGTCCCACACACTGCTAGAAGCCTAAATATTTTTTCAGAGCTAGATGCAGAAAAAAATATATTCAATTTGCAACCTGATGGAGGTCAGTATAGATGGACTAATAGAACAATTCCCACATACTGCTAGAAGCCCAAATATTTTTTCAGAGCTAGATGCAGATAAAAATTATTTTTAATTTGCAACCTGATGGAGGTCAGTATAGATGGACTAATAGACCAAGTCCCACACACTGCTAGAAGTCAAAATATTTTTTCAGAGCTTGATGTAGATAAAAAATTAGATCGAATTTGCAACCTGGTGGAGGTCAGTATAGATGGACTAATAGAACAAGTCCCACACACTGCTAGAAGTCTAAATATTTTTTCAGAGCCTGATGCAGAAAAAAATTATATTCAATTAGCAACCTTATGGAGGTCAGTATAGGTGGACTAATAGACCAAGTCCCACACACTGCTAGAAGCCTAAATATTTTTTCAGAGGTAGATGCAGAAAAAAATTATATTCAGTTTGCAACCTGATGGAGGTCAGTATAGATGGACTAATAGAACAAGTCCCACACACTGCTAGAAGCCCAAATATTTTTTCATATGTAGATGCAGAAAAAAATTATATTCAGTTTGCAACCTGATGGAGGTCAGTATAGATAGACTAATAGACCAAGTCCCACACACTGCTAGAAGCCCAAATATTTTTTCAGAGCTAGATGCAGAAACAAATTATATTCAATTTGCAACCTGATGGAGGTCAGTATAGATGGATTAATAGAACAAGTCCCACACACTGCTAGAGGCCCAAATGTTTTTTCAGAGCTAGATGCAGAAAAAAAATATTTTCAATTTGCAAACTGATGGAGGTCAGTATAGATGGACTAATAGACCAAGTCCCACACACTGCTAGAAGCCCAAATATTTTTTCAGAGCTAGATGCAGAAAAAAATTATATTGAATTTGCAACCTGATGGAGGTTAGTATAGATGGACTAATAGAACAAGTCCCACACACTACTAGAAGCCTAAATATTTTTTCAGAGCTACATGCAGGTAAAAATTATTTTTAATTTGCAACCTGGTGGAAGTTAGTATAGATGGACTAATTGACCAAGTCCCACACACTGCTAGAAGTCTAAATATTTATTCAGAGCTAGATGCAGATAAAAAATTAGATCGAATTTGCAACCTGGTGGAGGGTAGTATAGATGGACTAATAGAACAAGTCCCACACACTGCTAGAAGCCTAAATATTTTTTCAGATCTAGATGCAGAAAAAAAATATATTGAATTTGCAACCTGATGGAGGCTAGTATAGATGGACTAATAGAACAAGCCCCACACACAACTAGAAGCCTAAATATTTTTTCAGAGCTAGATGCAGATAAAAATTATTTTTAATTTGCAACCTGGTGGAAGTTAGTATAGATGACTAATAGACCAAGTCCCACACACTGCTAGAAGTCTAAATATTTTTTCAGAGCTAGGTGCAGAAAAAAATTATATTCAATTTGCAACCTGATGGAGGTCAGTATAGATGGACTAATAGAACAAGTCCCACACACTGCTAGAAGCCCAAATATTTTTTCAGAGGTAGATGCAGAAAAAAATTATATTCAGTTTGCAACCTGATGGAGGTCAGTATAGATGGACTAATAGAACAAGTCCCACACACTGCTAGAAGCCCAAATATTTTTTCAGAGCTAGATGCAGATAAAAATTATTTTTAATTTGCAACCTGATGGAGGTCAGTATAGATGGACTAATAGACCAAGTCCCACACACTGCTCGAAGCCCAAATATTTTTTCAGAGCTAGATGCAGATAAAAATTATTTTTACTTTGCAACCTGTTGGAGGTCAGTATGGATGGACTAATAGACCAAGTCCCACACTCTACTAGAAGCCTAAATATTTTTTCAGAGCTAGATGCAGAAAAAAATATATTCAATTTGCAACCTGATGGAGGTCAGTATAGATGGACTAATAGAACAAGTCCCACACACTGCTAGAAGCCCAAATATTTTTTCAGAGCTAGATGCAGATAAAAATTATTTTTAATTTGCAACCTGATGGAGGTCAGTATAGATGGACTAATAGACCAAGTCCCACACACTGCTAGAAGCCCAAATATTTTTTCAGAGCTAGATGCAGAAAAAATTTATATTGAATTTGCAACCTGATGGAGGTCAGAATAAATGGACTAATAGAACAAGTCCCACACACTGCTAGAAGCCCAAATATTTCTTCAGAGCTAGATGCAGATAAAAATTATTTTTAATTTGCAACCCGATGGAGGTGAGTATAGATGGACTAATAGACCCAGTCCCACACACTACTAGAAGCCTAAATATTTTTTCAGAGCTAGATGCAGATAAAAATTATTTTTAATTTGCAACTGGTGGATGTTAGCATAGATGGACTAATAGACCAAGTCCAACACACTGCTAGAAGTCTAAATATTTTTTCAGAGCTAGATGCAGAAAAAAATTATATTCAGTTTGCAACCTGATGGAGGTCAGAATAGATGGACTAATAGAACAAGTCCCACACACTGTTAGAAGCCCAAATATTTTTTCAGAGGTAGATGCAGAAAAAAATTATATTCAGTTTGCAACCTGATGGAGGTCAGTATAGATGGACTAATAGAACAAGTCCCACACACTGCTAGAAGCCCAAATATTTTTTCAGAGCTAGATGCAGAAAAAAATTATATTGAATTTGCAACCTGAAGGAGGTCAGTATAGATGGACTAATAGAACAAGTCCCACACACTGCTAGAAGCCCAAATGTTTTTTCAGAGCTAGGTGCAGAAAAAAATTATTTTCAATTTGCAAACTGATGGAGGTCAGTATAGATGGACTAATAGACCAAGTCACACACACTGCTAGAAGCCCAAATATTTTTTCAGAGCTAGATGCAGGAAAAATTATATTCAATTTGCAACCTGATGGAGGTCAGTATAGATGGACTAATAGAACAAATCCCACACACTGCTAGAAGCCCAAATATTTTTTCAGAGCTAGATGCAGATAAAAATTATTTTTAATTTGCAACCTGATGAAGGTCAGTATAGATGGACTAATAGACCAAGTCCCACACACTGCTAGAAGCCCAAATATTTTTTCAGAGCTAGATGCAGAAAAAAATTATATTGAATTTGCAACCTGATGGAGGTCAGGATAAATGGACGAATAGAAGAAGACCCACACACTGCTAGAAGCCCAAATATTTTTTCAGAGCTAGATGCAGATAAAAATTATTTTTAATTTGCAACCCGATGGAGGTGAGTATAGATGGACTAATAGACCAAGTCCCACACACTACTAGAAGCCTAAATATTTTTCAGAGCTAGATGCAGATAAAAATTAATTTTAATTTGCAATCTGGTGGAAGTTAGTATAGATGGACTAATAGACCAAGTCCCACACACTGCTAGAAGTCTAAATATTTTTTCAGAGCTAGATGCAGATAAAAAATTAGATCGAATTTGCAACCTGGTGGAGGTTAGTATAGATGGACTAATAGAACAAGTCCCACACACTGCTAGAAGCCCAAATATTTTTTCAGAGCTAGATGCAGAAAAAAATTATATTCAATTTGCAACCTGATGGAGGTCAGTATAGATGGACTAATAGAGAAAGTCCCACAAACTGCTAGAAGCCTAAATGTTTTTCAGAGCTAGATGCAGAACAAAATTATTTTCAATTTGCAAACTGATGGAGGTCAGTATAGATGGACTAATAGACCAAGTCCCACACACTGCTAGAAGCCCAAATATTTTTTCAGAGCTAGATGCAGAAAAAAATTATATTGAATTTGCAACCTGATGGAGGTTAGTATAGATGGACTAATAGAACAAGTCCCACACACTGCTAGAAGCCCAAATATTTTTTTCAGAGCTAGATGCAGATAAAAATTATTTTTAATTTGCAATCCGATGGAGGTGAGTATAGATGGACTAATAGACCAAGTCCCACACACTACTAGAAGCCTAAATATTTTTTCAGAGCTAGATGCAGATAAAAATTATTTTTAATTTGCAACCTGGTGGAAGTTAGTATAGATGGACTAATAGACCAAGTCCCACACACTGCTAGAAGTCTAAATTTTTTTTCAGAGCTAGATACAGATAAAAAATTAAATCGAATTTGCAACCTGGTGGAGGTTAGTATATATGGACTAATAGAACAAGTCCCACACACTGCTAGAAGCCTAAATATTTTTTTAGAGCTAGATGCAGAAAAAAATTATATTCAATTTGCAACCTGATGGAGGTCAGTATAGATGGACTAATAGACGAAGTCCCACACACTGCTAGAAGCCTAAATATTTTTTCAGAGGTAGATGCAGAAAAAAATTATATTCAGTTTGCAACCTGATGGAGGTCAGTATAGATGGACTAATAGAACAAGTCCCACACACTGCTAGAAGCCCAAATATTTTTTCAGAGGTAGATGCAGAAAAAAATTATATTCAGTTTCCAACCTGATGGAGTTCAGTATAGATGGACTAATAGAACAAGTCCCACACACTGCTAGAAGCCCAAATATTTTTTCAGAGCTAGATGCAGAAAAAAAATATATTCAATTTGCAACCTGATGGAGGTCGGTATAGATGGACAAATAGAACAAGTCCCACACACTGCTAGAAGCCCAATTGTTTTTTCAGAGCTAGATGCACAAAAAAATTATTTTCAATTTGCAAACTGATGGAGGTCAGTATAGATGGACTAATAGACCAAGTCCCACACACTGCTAGAAGCCCAAATATTTTTTCAGAGCTAGATGCAGAAAAAAATATATTCAATTTGCAACGTGATGGAGGTCAGTATAGATGGACTAATAGAACAATTCCCACATACTGCTAGAAGCCCAAATATTTTTTCAGAGCTAGATGCAGATAAAAATTATTTTTAATTTGCAACCTGATGGAGGTCAGTATAGATGGACTAATAGACCAAGTCCCACACACTGCTAGAAGTCTAAATATTTTTTCAGAGTTTGATGCAGATAAAAAATTGGATCGAATTTGCAACCTGGTGGAGGTTAGTATAGATGGACTAATAGAAAAAGTCCCACACACTGCTAGAAGCCTAAATATTTTTTCAGAGCTAGATGCAGAAAAAAATTATATTCAATTAGCAACCTTATGGAGGTCAGTATAGATGGACTAATAGACCAAGTCCCACACACTGCTAGAAGCCTAAATATTTTTTCAGAGGTAGATGCAGAAAAAAATTATATTCAGTTTGCAACCTGATGGAGGTCAGTATAGATGGACTAATAGAACAAGTCCCACACACTGCTAGAAGCCCAAATATTTTTTCAGATGTAGATGCAGAAAAAAATTATATTCAGTTTTCAACCTGATGGAGGTCAGTATAGATGGACTAATGGACCAAGTCCCACACACTGCTAGAAGCCCAAATATTTTTTCAGAGCTAGATGCAGAAAAAAATTATATTCAATTTGCAACCTGATGGAGGTCAGTATAGATGGACTAATAGAACAAGTCCCACACACTGCTAGAAGCCCAAATGTTTTTTCAGAGCTAGATGCAGAAAAAAATTATTTTCAATTTGCAAACTGATGGAGGTCAATATAGATGGACTAATAGACCAAGTCCCACACACTGCTAGAAGCCCAAATATTTTTTCAGAGCTAGATGCAGAAAAAAATTATATTGAATTTGCAACCTGATGGAGGTTAGTATAGATGGACTAATAGAACAAGTCCCACACACTACTAGAAGTCTAAATATTTTTTCAGAGCTAGATGCAGATAAAAATTATTTTTACTTTGCAACCTGGTGGAAGTTAGTATAGATGGACTAATAGACCAAGTCCCACACACTGCTAGAAGTCTAAATATTTTTTCAGAGCTAGATGCAGATAAAAAATTAGATCGAATTTGCAATCTGGTGGAGGGTAGTATAGATGGACTAATAGAACAAGTCCCACACACTGCTAGAAGCCTAAATATTTTTTCAAAGCTAGATGCAGAAAAAAATTATATTGAATTTGCAACCTGATGGAGGCTAGTATAGATGGACTAATAGAACAAGCCCCACACACTACTAGAAGCCTAAATATTTTTTTAGAGCTTGATGCAGATAAAAATTATTTTTACTTTGCAACCTGGTGGAAGTTAGTATAGATGGACTAATAGACCAAGTCCCACACACTGCTAGAAGTCTAAATATTTTTTCAGAGCTAGATGCAGATAAAAATTATTTTTAATTTGCAATCTGGTGGAAGTTAGTATAGATGGACTAATAGACCAAGTTCCACACACTGCTAGAAGTCTAAATATTTTTTCAGAGCTAGATGCAGAAAAAAAATTAGATCGAATTTGCAACTTAATAGAGGTTAGTATAGATGGACTAATAGAACAAGTCCCACACACTGCTAGAAGCCTAAATATTTTTTCAGAGCTAGATGCAGAAAAAAATTATATTCAATTTGCAACCTGATGGAGGTCAGTATAGATGGACTAATAGACCAAGTCCCACGCACTGCTAGAAGCCTAAATATTTTTTCAGAGGTAGATGCAGAAAAGAATTATATTCAGTTTGCAACCTGATGGAGGTCAGTATAGATGGACTAATAGAAAAAGTCCCACACACTGCTAGAAGCCCAAATATTTTTTCAGAGGTAGATGCAGAAAAAAATTATATTCAGTTTGCAACCTGATGGAAGTCAGTATAGATGGACTAATAGAACAAGTCCCACACACTGCCAGAAGCCCAAATATTTTTTCAGAGCTAGATGCAGAAAAAAATTATATTCAATTTGCAAACTGATGGAGGTCAGTATAGATGGACTAATAGAACAAGTTCCACACACTGCTAGAAACCCAAATGTTTTTTCAGAGCTAGATGCAGATAAAAATTATTTTTAATTTGCAACCTGATGGACGTCAGTATAGATGGACTAATAGACCAAGTCCCACACACTGCTCGAAGCCCAAATATTTTTTCAGAGCTAGATGCAGATAAAAATTATTTTTAATTTGCAACCTGGTGGAAGTTAGTATAGATGGACTAATAGACCAAGTCCAACACACTGCTAGAAGTCTAAATATTTTTTCAGAGCTAGATGCAGAAAAAAATTATATTCAGTTTGCAACCTGATGGAGGTCAGTATGGATGGACTAATAGACCAAGTCCTACACACTACTAGAAGCCGAAATATTTTTTCAGAGCTAGATGCAGAAAAAAATATATTCAATTTGCAACCTGATGGAGGTCAGTATAGATGGACTAATAGAACAAGTCCCACACACTGCTAGAAGCCCAAATATTTTTTCAGAGCTAGATGCAGATAAAAATTATTTTTAATTTGCACCTGATGGAGGTCAGTATAGATAGACTAATAGACCAAGTCCCACACACTGCTAGAAGCCCAAATATTTTTTCAGAGCTAGATGCAGAAAAAAATTATATTGAATTTGCAACCTGATGGAGGTCAGTATAAATGGACTAATAGAACAAGTCCCACACACTGCTTGAAGCCCAAATATTTCTTCAGAGCTAGATGCAGATAAAAATTATTTTTAATTTGCAACCCGATGGAGTTGTGTATAGATGGACTAATAGACCAAGTCCCACACACTACTAGAAGCCTAAATATTTTTTCAGAGCTAGATGCAGATAAAAATTATTTTTAATTTGCAACCTGGTGGAAGTTAGTATAGATGGACTAATAGACCAAGACCAACACACTGCTAGAAGTCTAAATATTTTTTCATAGCTAGATGCAGAAAAAAATTATATTCCATTTGCAACCTGATGGAGGTCAGTATAGATGGACTAATAGAACAAGTCCCACACACTGCTAGAAGCCCAAATATTTTTTCAGAGGTAGATGCAGAAAAAAATTATATTCAGTTTGCAACCTGAAGGAGGTCAGTATAGATGGACTAATAGAACAAGTCCCACACACTGCTAGAAGCCCAAATATTATTTCAGAGCTAGATGCAGAAAAAAATTATATTCAATTTGCAACCTGATGGAGGTCAGTATAGATTGACTAATAGACCAAGTCCCACACACTGCTAGAAGCCCAAATATTTTTTCAGAGCTAGATGCAGAAAAAATTATATTCAATTTGCAACCTGATGGAGGTCAGTATAGATGGACTAATAGAACAAATCCCACACACTGCTAGAAGCCCAAATATTTTTTCAGAGCTAGATGCAGATAAAAATTATTTTTAATTTGCAACCTGATGAAGGTCAGTATAGATGGACTAATTGACCAAGTCCCAAACACTGCTAGAAGCCCAAATATTTTTTCAGAGCTAGATGCAGAAAAAAATTATATTGAATTTGCAACCTGATGGAGGTCAGGATAAATGGACTAATAGAACAAGTCCCAAACACTGCTAGAAGCCCAAATATTTTTTCAGAGCTAGATGCAGATAAAAATTATTTTAAATTTGCAACCCGATTGATGTGAGTATAGATGGACTAATAGACCAAGTCCCACACACTACTAGAAGCCTAAATATTTTTTCAGAGCTAGATGCAGATAAAAATTAATTTTAATTTGCAATCTGGTGGAAGTTAGTATAGATGGACTAATAGACCAAGTCCCACACACTGCTAGAAGTCTAAATATTTTTTCAGAGCTAGATGCAGATAAAAAATTAGATCGAATTTGCAACCTGGTGGAGGTTAGTATAGATGGACTAATAGAACAAGTCCCACACACTACTAGAAGCCTAAATATTTTTTCAGAGCTAGATGCAGAAAAAAATTATATTCAATTTGCAACCTGGTGGAGGTCAGTATAGATGGACTAATAGACCCAGTCCCACACACTGCTAGAAGCCTAAATATTTTTTCAGAGGTAGATGCAGAAAAAAATTATATTCAGTTTGCCACCTGATGGAGGTCAGTATAGATGGACTAATAGAAGAAGTCCCACACACTGCTAGAAGCCTAAATATTTTTTCAGATCTAGATGCAGAAAAAAAATATATTGAATTTGCAACCTGATGGAGGCCAGTATAGATGGACTAATAGAACAAGCCCCACACACAACTAGAAGCCTAAATATTTTTTCAGAGCTAGATGCAGATAAAAATTATTTTTAATTTGCAACCTGGTGGAAGTTAGTATAGATGACTAATAGACCAAGTCCCACACACTGCTAGAAGTCTAAATATTTTTTCAGAGCTAGATGCAGAAAAAAATTATATTCAATTTGCAACCTGATGGAGGTCAGTATAGATGGACTAATAGAACAAGTCCCACACACTGCTAGAAGCCCAAATATTTTTTCAGAGGTAGATGCAGAAAAAAATTATATTCAGTTTGCAACCTGATGGAGGTCAGTATAGATGGACTAATAGAACAAGTCCCACACACTGCTAGAAGCCCAAATATTTTTTCAGAGCTAGATGCAGATAAAAATTATTTTTAATTTGCAACCTGATGGAGGTCAGTATAGATGGACTAATAGACCAAGTCCCACACACTGCTCGAAGCCCAAATATTTTTTCAGAGCTAGATGCAGATAAAAATTATTTTTACTTTGCAACCTGTTGGAGGTCAGTATGGATGGACTAATAGACCAAGTCCCACACTCTACTAGAAGCCTAAATATTTTTTCAGAGCTAGATGCAGAAAAAAATATATTCAATTTGCAACCTGATGGAGGTCAGTATAGATGGACTAATAGAACAAGTCCCACACACTGCTAGAAGCCCAAATATTTTTTCAGAGCTAGATGCAGATAAAAATTATTTTTAATTTGCAACCTGATGGAGGTCAGTATAGATGGACTAATAGACCAAGTCCCACACACTGCTAGAAGCCCAAATATTTTTTCAGAGCTAGATGCAGAAAAAATTTATATTGAATTTGCAACCTGATGGAGGTCAGAATAAATGGACTAATAGAACAAGTCCCACACACTGCTAGAAGCCCAAATATTTCTTCAGAGCTAGATGCAGATAAAAATTATTTTTAATTTGCAACCCGATGGAGGTGAGTATAGATGGACTAATAGACCCAGTCCCACACACTACTAGAAGCCTAAATATTTTTTCAGAGCTAGATGCAGATAAAAATTATTTTTAATTTGCAACTGGTGGATGTTAGCATAGATGGACTAATAGACCAAGTCCAACACACTGCTAGAAGTCTAAATATTTTTTCAGAGCTAGATGCAGAAAAAAATTATATTCAGTTTGCAACCTGATGGAGGTCAGTATAGATGGACTAATAGAACAAGTCCCACACACTGTTAGAAGCCCAAATATTTTTTCAGAGGTAGATGCAGAAAAAAATTATATTCATTTTGCAACCTGATGGAGGTCAGTATAGATGGACTAATAGAACAAGTCCCACACACTGCTAGAAGCCCAAATATTTTTTCAGAGCTAGATGCAGAAAAAAATTATATTGAATTTGCAACCTGAAGGAGGTCAGTATAGATGGACTAATAGAACAAGTCCCACACACTGCTAGAAGCCCAAATGTTTTTTCAGAGCTAGGTGCAGAAAAAAATTATTTTCAATTTGCAAACTGATGGAGGTCAGTATAGATGGACTAATAGACCAAGTCACACACACTGCTAGAAGCCCAAATATTTTTTCAGAGCTAGATGCAGGAAAAATTATATTCAATTTGCAACCTGATGGAGGTCAGTATAGATGGACTAATAGAACAAATCCCACACACTGCTAGAAGCCCAAATATTTTTTCAGAGCTAGATGCAGATAAAAATTATTTTTAATTTGCAACCTGATGAAGGTCAGTATAGATGGACTAATAGACCAAGTCCCACACACTGCTAGAAGCCCAAATATTTTTTCAGAGCTAGATGCAGAAAAAAATTATATTGAATTTGCAACCTGATGGAGGTCAGGATAAATGGACGAATAGAAGAAGACCCACACACTGCTAGAAGCCCAAATATTTTTTCAGAGCTAGATGCAGATAAAAATTATTTTTAATTTGCAACCCGATGGAGGTGAGTATAGATGGACTAATAGACCAAGTCCCACACACTACTAGAAGCCTAAATATTTTTTCAGAGCTAGATGCAGATAAAAATTAATTTTAATTTGCAATCTGGTGGAAGTTAGTATAGATGGACTAATAGACCAAGTCCCACACACTGCTAGAAGTCTAAATATTTTTTCAGAGCTAGATGCAGATAAAAAATTAGATCGAATTTGCAACCTGGTGGAGGTTAGTATAGATGGACTAATAGAACAAGTCCCACACACTGCTAGAAGCCCAAATATTTTTTCAGAGCTAGATGCAGAAAAAAATTATATTCAATTTGCAACCTGATGGAGGTCAGTATAGATGGACTAATAGAGAAAGTCCCACAAACTGCTAGAAGCCTAAATGTTTTTCAGAGCTAGATGCAGAACAAAATTATTTTCAATTTGCAAACTGATGGAGGTCAGTATAGATGGACTAATAGACCAAGTCCCACACACTGCTAGAAGCCCAAATATTTTTTCAGAGCTAGATGCAGAAAAAAATTATATTGAATTTGCAACCTGATGGAGGTTGGTATAGATGGACTAATAGAACAAGTCCCACACACTGCTAGAAGCCCAAATATTTTTTTCAGAGCTAGATGCAGATAAAAATTATTTTTAATTTGCAACCTGATGGAGGTCAGTATAGATGGACTAATAGACCAAGTCCCACACACTGCTCGAAGCCCAAATATTTTTTCAGAGCTAGATGCAGATAAAAATTATTTTTAATTTGCAACCTGATGGAGGTCAGTATGGATGGACTAATAGACCAAGTCCCACACACTGCTAGAAGCCCAAATATTTTTTCAGAGCTAGATGCAGAAAAATATTA
This sequence comes from Phyllobates terribilis, assembly GCF_046119375.1. Classification (NCBI taxonomy): domain Eukaryota; kingdom Metazoa; phylum Chordata; class Amphibia; order Anura; family Dendrobatidae; genus Phyllobates; species Phyllobates terribilis. The sequence continues at coordinate 223,228,084 of NW_027362773.1, read as the reverse complement.
TATTCAATTTGCAACCTGATGGAGGTCAGTATGGATGGGCTAATAGACCAAGTCCCACACACTGCTAGAAGCCCAAATATTTTTTCAAAGCTAGATGCAGAAAAAAATTATATTCAATTTGCAACCTGATGGATGTCAGTATAGATGGACTAATAGACCAAGTCCCACACACTGCTAGAAGCCGAAATATTTTTTCAGAGCTAGATGCAGAAAAAAATTATATTGAATTTGCAACCTGATGGAGGTTAGTATAGATGGACTAATAGAACAAGTCCCACACACTGCTAGAAGCCCAAATATTTTTTCAGAGCTAGATGCAGAAAAAAATGATATTCAATTTGCAACCTGGTGGTGGTTAGTATAGATGGACTAATAGAATGATGCTATGCCCAAAACGTTTTACTTCACTAGGTGCAGTAAAAAAATTGGTATTCTATACACAGGTGGTGTATATTGCAACACAGATAGGCTGCTCCACTAACTAACACACTCTGCAATAGGCCAAAAAGGATTTTCTTTGCTAGATTTAGCCAAATGCTGTGAAAAAAATCTTGCACAGCACTGGCACAGACCTGCCTGGCAAAAACTGATAGGAACTGATGTAACTTAGTCCTGAAAAGGACTGCAATTACAATTAGTCTTTACTCCCAACTAGAGATGAGCGTTGTTCTACTCGAACTGTTCGCCAATCTCAAATTCGAGGTGTTTTGGGCGGTGTTCGAGCAATTCGGCGAACACGAACGATTTGAGAAAAATTCGGCTGTTCGAGGTTATGTTCGATAACTGTTCGTGCACCAAAATCATAACTGGATTTTTTCTCAGTAATGATGAAAATTAATGTTAATACGCAGTTTGAGTGTACAGCGGGGTGGGGGGAGGGGCAGGGGATGGATCTCTGCAGGAATAATGAAGAACTCCATTTTTTTTTCTCATTCCCACATTTGCAGTGGGGAGGTGCAGTCTGTCAGCCTATCAGCAGCGCACACACGGAGCGAACTGCTGTTTTTCACAAAAGCAAGGGCATGTGTCATTGGCAGTGTATGTCACATGTCCTTGCCCTATAAGACCAAGCCATTTTCCCCGTCGCCACCATTTTCTCACTGCTGCAGCTGCGTGTTAGACGGCACCGCTGTTGCTGTGTGCGCTATACCTTGTTAATTTCAAGCCAATTTTCGCACAAATCTACACATAGCTTGGGAGTAGGGAATAGTTGTGATTGCAGTCCTTTTAAGGACTAGGTTACAGCATTTCCTACGACTTTTATCAGGCAGGTCTGTGCTCTTAAATAGATAGATTGTGGGAGTAAAGACTAATTGTAATTGCGGTCCTTTTCAGGACTAGGTTACATCAGTTCCTATCAGTTTTTGCCAGGCAGGTCTGTGCCAGTGCTGTGCAAGTTTTTTTCACAGCATTTGGCTGAATCTAGCAAAGCTAATACTTTTTGACCTATTGCAGAGTGTGTTAGTCAGTGGAGTAGCCTATCCGTGTTGCAAGATATACCACCTCTGTATAGAATACCAATTTTTTTACTGCACCTAGTGAAGTAAAATCTTTTGGGCATAGCATCATTCTATTAGTCCATCTATACTGACCTCCATCAGGTTGCAAATTGAATATAACTTTTTTTCTGCATCTAGCTCTGAAAAAATATTTGGGCTTCTAGCAGTGTGTGGGACTTGTTCTATTAGTTCATCTATACTGACCTCCATCAGGTTGCAAACTGAATATAATTTTTTTCTGCATCTAGCTCTGAAAAAATATTTGGTCTTCTAGCAGTGTGTGGGACTTTCTCTATTAGTCCATCTATACTGACCTCCATCAGGTTGCAAATTAAAAATAATTTTTATCTGCATCTAGCTCTGAAAAAATATTTGGCCTTCTAGCAGTGTGTGGGACTTTCTCTATTAGTCCATCTATACTGACCTCCATCAGGTTGCAAATTAAAAATAATTTTTATCTGCATCTACCTCTGAAAAAATATTTGGGCTTCTAGCTGTGTGTGGGACTTGTTCTATTAGTCCATCTATACTGACCTCCATCAGGTTGCAAACTGAATATAATTTTTTTCTGCATCTAGCTCTGAAAAAATATTTGGCCTTCTAGCAGTGTGTGGGACTTTCTCTATTAGTCCATCTATACTGACCTCCATCAGGTTGCAAACTGAATATATTTTTTTTCTGCATCTACCTCTGAAAAAATATTGGGCTTCTAGCTGTGTGTGGGACTTGTTCTATTAATCCATCTATACAGACCTCCATCAGGTTGCAAACTGAATATATTTTTTTTCTGCATCTACCTCTGAAAAAATATTGGGCTTCTAGCTGTGTGTGGGACTTGTTCTATTAATCCATCTATACAGACCTCCATCAGGTTGCAAAGTGAATATAATTTTTTTCTGCATCTAGCTCTGAAAAAATATTTGGCCTTCTAGCAGTGTGTGGGACTTTCTCTATTAGTTCATCTATACTGACCTCCATCAGGTTGCAAATTAAAAATAATTTTTATCTGCATCTAGCTCTGAAAAAATATTTGGCCTTCTAGCAGTGTGTGGGACTTTCTCTATTAGTCCATCTATACTGACCTCCATCAGGTTGCAAATTAAAAATAATTTTTATCTGCATCTAGCTCTGAAAAAAATATTTGGGCTTCTAGCTGTGTGTGGGACTTGTTCTATTAGTCCATCTATACTGACCTCCATCAGGTTGCAAACTGAATATAATTTTTTTCTGCATCTAGCTCTGAAAAAAATATTTGGCCTTCTAGCAGTGTGTGGGACTTTCTCTATTAGTCCATCTATACTGACCTCCATCAGGTTGCAAATTAAAAATATTTTTTTTTCTGTATCTACCTCTGAAAAAATATTGGTCTTCTAGCTGTGTGTGGGACTTGTTCTATTAATCCATCTATACAGACCTCCATCAGGTTGCAAACTGAATAGAATTTTTTTCTGCATCTACCTCTGAAAAAATATTTGGGCTTCTAGCTTTGTGTGGGACTTGTTCTATTAGACCATCTATACTGACCTCCATCAGGTTGCAAACTGAATATAATTTTTTTCTGCATCTAGCTCTGAAAAAATATTTGGCCTTCTAGCAGTGTGTGGGACTTGTTCTATTAGTCCACCTATACTGACCTCCATCAGGTTGCAAATTCAAAATAATTTTTTGTCTGCATCTAGCTCTGAAAAAATATTTGGCCTTCTAGCAGTGTGTGGGACTTTCTCTATTAGTCCATCTATACTGACCTCCATCAGGTTGCAAACTGAATATATTTTTTTCTGCATCTACTTCTGAAAAAATATTTGGGCTTCTAGCTGTGTGTGGGACTTGTTCTATTAGTCCATCTATACTGACCTCCATCAGGTTGCATATTGAAAATAATTTTTTTCTGCATCTAACCCAGCCAATAGTTTTGGCCTAATACCACAGTTTGGCCACTCAGCTCTGCTCGGTTCCCATCCATTGTTTTTTTGTGCAAACAACTCCAGAGTTGTGAATTAGTTAACCACCAAAATGAGTGTAAAAAGGCCTGCTGCTGGTGGAAAGGGGAATAGGCGTGTTGGGAAGGGGAAAAAAGGTTGTGTCCGTGGGGTAGGTGTTAAAGCAACAGTAACATCTGCAGAAGAAAGACCATATTCCAGCCAAACTAAAATGTCTACTTCTTTTAGCGGACAATGTGATAAGATCCCTTTCTTACGGCCACGCCAATCGCAAAAATTCCAGATGAGGCACAAAAACAGCAGGTGCTTCAACGGATATCAAGTGCTCCTTTAAGTGGGCTCTCCTCCACATCAACTTCAACATCACAAATACTCCAGTCCTCAAAGGTGTCACCCCAATCGCACTTGCTTCCTCACAGCTCCCAAATCTCCAGCTGCCTGTCTGAGTATGAGGTAGAACAGATGGTTGAGTCTGCAGAGCTGTTTACTCATACTGTAGCTTGGGAATCAGAGGTCGACTCCAGCGCTTCTGTGAATCCAGACGAGGAAATGATCTGCACTGATGGCCAGAATCTTTATGAGTCGGATCCAGGACCAGACGCAGAAGGTTCTGACCATAATGTAGACCCTCATTCCCAAACTGTAACTCCTGTTGGTGGAGACAATGAGGAAGACGATGATGAGACTCAAATACCTGATTGGAGCGACAACTTTAGTTTTTTGTCAGGGCAGGAACAGGTTGGCTCTGAGGACGACGGGTGTGATAACGCACAGGGTGATGATGATGAGGTTGGAGATCCCACTTACTGTCAACCCACAGTCAGCCAAGAGATGAGGTCAGCAGAGGAGGTGGAGGAAGATGCTAGTGACGACGAGGTCAGGTTGCGCCTTCCTGGACAGAGACGTAGTACTGGAAGCACGTCAACAACTGCATCCTCAAACACAACTCTGCCTCTCACCACAAGTCGTGGTGGCTCTTCAGGTCGCATGGGTGCTAAGCCTTGCATAGCCTGGGCATTTTTTCAGATCGATAAAGATGACCCAACTCATGTTATCTGTAACATTTGTCAGCAAAAGCTAAGTAGAGGCCAAAAAATACATAGTTTGAGCACTTCATGCATGAACCGGCACATGGACATGAAGCATAAGTTGCAGTGGGAAGCTCAGTTTGCTACAATGCGGCCTAGCCGGCCGGGCCAACCGCCGTCTGCCATATCTTGTGCATCCGCGGCCTCTTCATCCTCTGTGACTGGGGGGACAGCAGTCACAGCTGTTTTGGGGCGCAGACCTGCCACCTCTTTACCCGCAACAGCCAGCGTGATTGGCAGGTCATCATTTTCTTTGAAGGTGGTAACACCAGCTGGTGTTGAGCGCTGTCCGACATCGATAGCAACACCTTTGGATCAAGGCAACCTAACATGTCCGCCTGCATCTTCCTCACAGACCGGCAGTTTGCCGGGGACACCCTTATCAACCCCGTCTAAGCACAATAGCCAGCCCTCGGTCCCTCAGATGTGGACAAGTAAAAGACCATTTCCTCCTAGCCATGAGAAAGCTAAGAGGTTGAATTTCACCATCTGCAAGCTCTTGGCTACAGAAATGCTGCCTTTCCGCCTGGTGGACACAGAGGATTTTCGAGACCTTATGTCCGTCGCAGTGCCCCAGTACCAGATGCCCAGTCGGCACTACTTCTCAAAGAAAGGTGTGCCTGCGCTCCACCAGCATGTCGCACACAACATCACCGCTTCTTTGAGAAACTCTGTGTGTGACAGGGTGCATTTCACCACAGACACTTGGACGAGTAGGCATGGACAGGGGCGTTACATGTCGCTGACTGGGCACTGGGTAACTATGGTGACAGCAGGACAAGGGGCTGCTGTCCAAGTCTTGGCGTCCCCACGAGTTGTGCGTCAATCCTCTTTATGTCAAAGTTCCTCCACTGCTTCTGCCTCCTCAACCTCCTCTCGGTCTTCCACCTGCACCCAAAGCCTGTCTGGTCATGCCACAAGCTTTCTAACTGCGCAGAAGGGATCCTACACACCTCCTTACTATGCTGGCAGTAGGGCTCAACGTCATCAGGCGGTTTTTACTTTGAAATGTCTGGGAAATGTGAGTCACACAGCTGAGGAGTTGTGGTCAGCTCTGGAGAACCAATTTCATGAATGGTTGTCTCCACTGGACCTGAAACCAGGGAAGGCCGTGTGCGACAATGCTGCAAACCTGGGTGCGGCCCTTCGCCGAGGCAATGTCACACACGTGCCTTGTATGGCTCACGTGTTGAACCTGGTTGTCCAGCAATTTTTAGCCCACTATCCCAGACTAGATGGCCTTCTGCAGAGGGCACAGTCGCTGTATGCTCACTTCCGCCGTTCGCATCCCGCAGCTCAGTGACTTACATCTCTACAGAAGTCGTTGGGCCTGCCACTTCACCGGCTAAAATGCGATGTGCCTACCCGGTGGAATTCAACTCTGCACATGTTGCAGCGACTGTGGCAGAACCGACAAGCCCTGGTGCAATACGTTCTGATGTATAGCCTGGGCCAACGAGATCCAGAGGAGGGGCAAATCACGCTGGAGGAGTGGTCTCAGATCAGGGACCTATGCACCCTTCTGCACAGTTTTGAAATGGCGACGAAGATGTTTAGTGCTGACGATGCCATTATCAGCATGACTATTCCGGTGATTTACATGCTGGAGCACATGTTAAACAGAATTCGGAGTCAGGTGGTGGCACAAGAGGAGGTGGAGGAAGTAGAGGAGGAGGAGTTGTATGCGGAAGGGCTAACATCTGCAAGGTCCAGACGGTCGGCAGCACCAAGGCGGCAGGCATGTGAGGGTGGGGGAGATGGTTTTACCAGGGTGCATGGTAGCAGCCAAACTAGTGAGGAAGGTGCAGGAGCCCAGGAAGAAGTGGAGGACGAATTGATGGAAGACTCATCAGATGAGGGAGACCTTGATCACATTTCTGTTGTGCGAGGTTGGGGGAGAGGACAGAGGAAGGAAGCATGATTGTTACCTCGCCACCAACACAACAGGGACTTGGTGCTCCTGGATGCGCAACACACATGAGTGCCTTCTTGCTGCACTACCTGCAACATGACCCTCGAATTGTGAGAATTAGAAATAATCCTGACTACTGGGTTGCCACACTGTTAGATCCCCGGTACAAAAGTAAATTTGCCGAAATTATTCCTGCCATAGAAAGGGATACACGCATGCAGGAGTATCAGCAGAGACTGTTGCAGAATCTTACATGTGCTTTTCCACAAAACACCAGTGGTGCACGTAGTGAATCTCACAGTTCCAACTTGCCAACCGTGGGACCGTCAAGTGTTCAGCACTCAAACCGTAACAGAACCACAGTATCTGCTGGTAACATCAATTTTGCGGAATCATTTCACCACTTTTTTAGCCCATCCTTTGCAAGGCCACAGGAGACAAGAAGTCTGACACATAGTCAACGCCTAGAGACGATGGTACAGGAGTATCTCCAAGTAAACATTAAAGCCATGACTGTGTCACTGGACCCTTGCTCTTTTTGGGCTTCCAATCTGGATAAATGGCCGGAGCTAGCCACTTACGCCTTGGAGATCTTGTCATGCCCCGCAGCCAGCGTTCTGTCTGAACGACTGTTCAGCGCTGCTGGTGGTGTGCTGACAGATAAGCGCACGCGGCTCTCCACTGATAATGTAGACAGACTCACGTTCATAAAGATGAACAAATCATGGATCCGAAACGACTTTTCTACCCCTGTGTCATCCTGGGGAGAGTAAAAGCTTGATGATTGGTTAAAATCACCCTACCAACCGTTTTAAGCTTTCAAATTACTAATCATGTTTATCTGTATCTTGGCTGGAAAATAATTTGGGCTTTGTAGCAGTGTGCAGCACTGATTCTATTAGGCCATCTATAATAAGCTCCACCAGATTTAAAATTACTAATCATGTTTATCTGTATATTGGCTGGAAAATAATTTGGGCTTTGTAGCAGTGTGCAGCACTGATCCTGTTAGGCCATCTATACTAAGCTCCACCAGATTTAAAATTAATAATAATTTTTAGCTGCATCTAGCCCGGAAAATAATTTTGGGGCTCCGAGATGCGCAAGACACATAAGTGCCTTCTTGCTGCACTACCTGCAACATGACCCTCATATTGTCAGAATTCGAAGCAATCATGACTACTGGGTTGCCACACTCTTAGATCCCCCAAACTTTTCGATCAACCTTTTCATTTTAATAAAGACCAAAAAAATTGTCATTTTTGAAATTATAAGCATTAGCAGGTTATTAGAAACTGAAATCAAACAGTTTTCAACTCAAAACTTTATTCTAGGTGATGTTACATTTTCACATAGTACCCCTTGTTCGAAAGGAGCTTCTGAACTCTCTCGTCCATTGAATTTGTCAGGTTTTGGATGGTTTCTGCTTCAATTGTTTTGCATGAGGACAGAATACCCTCCCAGAGCTGTTGCTTAGATGTGAACTGCCTCCCGCCATCATAGACACTCCTTTTGATGATGCTCCAGAGGTTCTGAATGGGGTAGAGGTCAGGGGAGCATGGGGGTCACACCATAAGTTTGTCCCCTTTTATGCCCATATTAGCAAGAGATGCAGATGTTTTATGTGCAGCATGAGATGGTGCATTATCATGCAAAAAAATGATCTTGCTGTGAAATACACGGTTCTTCTTCTTGAACCATGGCAGGAAGTGCTGTTTGAGAAAATCCACATACATTATGGAGTTCATCTTTAGCGCCTTCAGGGATCCTAAAGGGGCCGACAATCTCTCTCCCCATGATTCCAGCCCAAAACATTACTCCACCTCCTCCTTGTTGGCGCTGTAGCTGTGTTTTCGTGGGGTGTCCATCAACCAGCCATCCTCCACTCCATCCATCTGGACCATCGAGCGCTGCACGGCACTCATCCGTGAACAAAACAGTTTTGAAATCAGTCTTCATGTAATGTTTGGCCCACTGGAGCCGTTTCTGCTTGTGTGAAGTGGATAAAGGAGGTCGACAGGATGGCGTATGCACAGCTGAAAACCTCTGAAGGACCCTGCATCTTGTTGTTCGGGGGACGTTGGAGGCACCAGCAGCTTCAAAAACTTGTCTGCTGCTATGACAAGGCTTTTTTGCCGCTGCTCTTTTAACCTGACGTAATTGCCTGTAGGAAAGAGTCCTCAATTTGCCCTTATCAGCACGCACACGTGTGTACTGTGAATCAGCTACATACTTCTTGATTGCCAAGACACTTCATCCTGATCATCGCACAATGTTGATTGTAGTCATGCCTTGACCTAAACACTCCACAATTTGTTGCTTCTCAGCAGCCGACACATCCTTTTTCTTTCCCATTTTGGCAGAAAATGTAGGCTGCTTAATAATGTGAGACAGCGTTCTTAAGTAGTCTTGCCTTTCATTGGACACACCTGCCAAACTAATTAGCACAGGTGTCTGCAATTGCTTACAGTGATATAAAGAGCCCTGACACACATCACCATCAATGAGTTTAACTGACAAACAAATTCTTCCCTTATCACTCCTAAACAATTTTTGCATAATAATTTGGAACACAGTGTACATGTGCTTTTCCACAAAACACCAGTGGTTCACGTAGTGAATCTTACAGTTCTAACTTGCCAACCGTGGTCTGTATGGAGTTGTTCAATAAAGGGCCCAAAATTAAGATAACATAGATGGGAGAGGTCTCTATGAATAGGAATTCCTAAGTATTTGATACCCTGTGAGGGCCAGGCAAAGGGAAAGTTGGACTGCATGGAATCCTATATGGATTTGGGGAGGGAGACATCGAGGGCCTCAGACTTCGCTGCATTGATTTTAAAATTTGACCATGTAACAAAGTGATCTATTTCAGCCATAACAGCATGGATGGATATATGTGATTGATTGATATATACTAGGACATCATCAGCAAATAGAGAGCACTTGTACTCGGTGCCTCCCACCTCAATCCACCTAATATTGGGGTTATGGCGGGCGAATTGATGAGAGCAGGTGCTCCGTCACTAGGATGTATAAGAGAGGGGACAGAGGACATCCCTGCCTTGTCCCATTGGTGATTGTGAAAGGTGATGAAAATGTTCTGATGCACCCCCTGGGCCTTGGGACACCCGGAGCCGGACCCTTTTTGGTGGATGCTGGTGGTTGTAGTCTTCGTGGCGGCAACCCGGTTCCGTGGCTCAGGGTGGTCAAACCAGTGGCGGAACTATTTATGTGGTTTTGATGTTTAAATGTCCGACTATGCCACCCGTGGATTGCGGTCAGAGTGAACCGCCGCTGCAGGGCAGACCGCTGAGGCTGGTGTTGTGGGTGCAGCAGAGCGTAGCATAACTCCCCACGGGAGGAGTATAGCCTCAGGGCAGTGTATGCGGAGGATGGGGGTGATGGTGCAGGGCAGCAGCAGTAACGACACGGAGTCAGTGATGCAGTCCAGGGCCTTTACTCACAGTTCTTATTATCCAGACCACGTCTGCAGGTAACGCCTGCCCACGTCGTACTGTGCTCACCAGGTGAGGGGCTCAGAGAACTCCCAGATAACTTTGGAGCGCTTCACAGGACCCCCTTTGTGTGTCCTTTGTCTGGCCTTTCTTACCAACCCTTCTGTCCGGCTGCCTCGGGCCTCCTCTTGGTAAACTTGGCGCCAGTTTCCCTGACCCTATGTGGTGCCTTCCTAGCGGGTGTAGCGAGGGGCTGCGCCACATAAAATGTCACAGCCTCCGGTTTCTAGCTGAGGGTCGTTTTCTGCCTCCACTAGTTTCGGGGACCGGTCTCCCCCTTTGGCCTGACCCCTCCACGCAGGTGGATTCGGGCGTGCGGTGGCGACTCGCCCGTCCGCACCCCTGGGATCCCTTCATTCCTCGTTCCTGGAGCCTTCTCCGCTCCTCTTCCTTCTTTCTCCCTCTTCCAGGCCTGGGCCTCTGTTACTAGGCCCGCCTCCGGAGCAGAGCTCATGCAGAGCCCCTGCTCCCTGCCACTTCTACTCAGACTTCTCTGCACTGAACTAAGATGGTGCCCACCTTTTATACTCCCTTCTCAATGCACCCAGGAACTGCTTCCTCCCTGCTCCTGCACTACAGGGTTCCCCTTCCTCAGTGTTCCCTCCCCCCACTCCAGCCAGGGACAGGGACTGTTGTGTAGTGTTGAGCCACCCCCGTAGTGTTCGAATTCGGTTCGGTTCGTCGAACACCCGTGTGTTCGCCGAACTGTTCGTCGAACTGTTCGTCGAACACCTTCGAACACCGTTAAAACCAATGGCAGGCAAACAAAAACACATAGAAACACATAGAAAACACCTTCAAAGGTGTCCAAAAGCTGACAAACTGCTCAGAAGACACAACTAACACATGGAAAAGTGACAAGTACATATAGTCATGCGAAAAGAAAAGAGGTGGAGGAGTAAAAGGAGGGGGAGACACAGATATAGGCATGTCATGCCCTTCTAAAATCCAAAAAGTGAGAAGCCGAGACGGCCAGTCCGCTCCTGCCCGTGCCACCTCCGTGTCGCCGGGTTTGTGCCAGAGCCGCGGTGAACCCTGACGGCCAGCCCCCCTCTCCCAATACTGGTGCCTGTCCGCTGGTGGGTCGAGAGAGCCCCCTTGTGGTGGAGGCAGCTCTAAGCTTTTTAATTTAAATTGTCCCTCTAATTTGAATGAATACACTTTAAATCCATTTACAAGGATCTATTGGAGGGCAAGTCTCATGCCAGCAGCGGCGTAATTCCAGCTCCAGTAGCGTCCACTAAAGCTGCTGCAGTTAAAAAGCTTTTATAAGGATCGAGCTCGGCTGTCCACCGCAAGGCATCCTAGTGCCAGTCCCAGCCCCTATGCCTTGGGGTGCCTCCTGATGCAATTCACTAAGTATCCCGTGGTCCCGAAGCATTTCCTTTGAAAAAATTAAGTGTCCAAACTACAGGTGGTGTAGCTTGCTTAACAGCCGGGATAATCCGCTGACTAGCAGACACTGCTACTAGGCACAAAGTATTTCCTGGGCTAGATGCAGTTAAAAATTTGTAAGTAGATACTCTCGTTGGATGCTGAGAAAGCATTCCATAGAGTCTCCTGGCACGCCATATATGATTCTCTTAAAAAGCTTGGGGTAGGGGTCTAGGGGACCCTTTTATAGCCAAAATCACGGCCCTGTATCACAATACGTCACCTAGGCTGAAGATAAATGGAACTGTAGCACCGAGGGCTCGGTTGCTACAGACGTATTGCACCTCACCCAGAGGTGTGATATCTCACTCTCAGATAAGGATGGAGTGTGGATCAGGACCCGACACCTGCATGCATTACACCACATTGCCGTGGGGCAGGGCGACCAATATGCCCCTGAGATGGGCACGACAGTCCCTGTCCCTGGCTGGAGTGGGGGGAGGGAACACTGAGGAAGGGGAACCCTGCAGTGCAGGAGCAGGGAGGAAGGAGTTCCTGGGTGCATTGAGAAGGGAGTATAAAAGGTGGGCACCATCTTAGTTCAGTGCAGAGAAGTCTGAGCAGAAGTGGCAGGGAGCAGGGGCTCTGCATGAGCTCTGCTCCGGAGGCGGGCCTAGTAACAGAGGCCCAGGCCTGCAAGAGGGAGAAGGAAGGAAGAGGAGCGGAGAAGGCTCCAGGAACGAGGAATGAAGGGATCCCAGGGGTGCGGACGGGCGAGTCGCCACCGCACGCCCGAATCCACCTGCGTGGAGGGGTCAGGCCAAAGGGGGAGACCGGTCCCCGAACTAGTGGAGGCAGGAAACGACCCTCAGCTAGAAACCGGAGGCTCTGACATTTTATGTGGCGCAGCCCCTTGCTCCACCCGCTAGGAAGGCACCACATAGGGTCAGGGAAACTGGCGCCAAGTTTACCAAGAGGAGGCCCGAGGCAGCCGGACAGAAGGGTTGGTAAGAAAGGCCAGACAAAGGACACACAAAGGGGGTCCTGTGAAGCGCTCCAAAGTTATCTGGAAGTTGTCTGAGTCCCTCACCTGGTGAGCACAGTACGACGTGGGCAGCCGTTACCTGCAGACGTGGTCTGGATAATAAGAACTGTGAGTAAAGGCCCTGAACTGCATCACTGACTCCGTGTCGTTACTGCTGCTGCCCTGCACCATCACCCCCATCCTCCGCATACACTGCCCTGAGGCTATACTCCTCCCGTGGGGAGTTATGCTACGCTCTGCTGCACCCACAACACCAGCCTTAGCGGTCTGCCCTGTAGCGGCGGTTCACTCTGACCGCAAGCCACGGGTGGCGTAGTCGGACATTTAAACATCAAAACCACATAAATAGTTCCGCCACTGGTTTGACCGCCCTGAGCCACGGAACCGGATCGCCGCCACGAAGACTACAACCACCAGCATCCACCAAAAAGGGTCCGGCTCCGGGTGTCCCAAGGCCCAGGGGGTGCGTCAGAACATTTTCATCACCTTTCACAATCACCAATGGGACAAGGCAGGGATGTCCTCTGTCCCCTCTCTTATACATCCTAGTGACGGAGCACCTGCTCTCATCAATTCGCCATAACCCCAATATTAGGTGGATTGAGGTGGGAGGCACCGAGTACAAGTGCTCTCTATTTGCTGATGATGTCCTAGTATATATCACTCAATCACATATATCCATCCCTGCTGTTATGGCTGAAATAGATCACTTTGTTACATGGTAAAATTTTAAAATCAATGCAGCGAAGTCTGAGACCCTCGATGTCTCCCTCCCTAAATCCATATAGGATTCCATCCAGTCCAACTTTCCCTTTGCCTGGCCCTCACAGGGTATCAAATACTTAGGAATTCCTATTCATAGAGACCTCTCCCATCTATGTTATCTTAATTTTGGGCCCTTTATTGAACAATTCCATACAGACCATGGTTGGCAAGTTAGAACTGTAAGATTCACTACGTGAACCACTGGTGTTTTGTGGAAAAGCACATGTACACCGCGTTCCAAATTATTATGCAAAAAGTGTTTAGGAGTGATAAGGGAAGAATTTGTTTGTTTGTCAGTTAAACTCATTGATGGTGATGTGTGTCAGGGCTCTTTATATCACTGTAAGCAATTGCAGACACCTGTGCTAATTAGTTTGGCAGGTGTGTCCAATGAAAGGCAAGACTACTTAAGAAGGCTCTCTCACATTATTAAGCAGCCTACATTTTCTGCCAAAATGGGAAAGAAAAAGGATGTGTCGGCTGCTGAGAAGCAACAAATTGTGGAGTGTTTAGGTCAAGGCATGACTACAATCAACATTGTGCGATGATCAGGATGAAGTGTCTTGGCAATCAAGAAGTATGTAGCTGATTCACAGTACACACGTGTGCGTGCTGATAAGGGCAAATTGAGGACTCTTTCCTACAGGCAATTACGTCAGGTTGAAAGAGCAGCGGCAAAAAAGCCTTGTCATAGCAGCAGACAAGTTTTTGAAGCTGCTTGTGCCTCCAACGTCCCCCGAACAACAAGATGCAGGGTCCTTCAGAGGTTTGCAGCTGTGCATACGCCATCCTGTCGACCTCCTCTATCCACTTCACACAAGCAGAAATGGCTCCAGTGGGCCAAACATTACATGAAGACTGATTTCAAAACTGTTTTGTTCACGGATGAGTGCCGTGCAGCGCTCGATGGTCCAGATGAATGGAGTGGAGGATGGCTGGTTGATGGACACCCCACGCAAACACGGCTACAGCGCCAACAAGGAGGAGGTGGAGTAATGTTTTGGGCTGGAATCATGGGGAGAGAGATTGTCGGCCCCTTTAGGATCCCTGAAGGCGCTAAAGATGAACTCCATAATGTATGTGGATTTTCTCAAACAGCACTTCCTGCCATGGTTCAAGAAGCAGAACCGTGTATTTCACAGCAAGATCATTTTTCTGCATGATAATGCACCATCTCATGCTGCACATAAAACATCTGCATCTCTGGCTGATATGGGCATAAAAGGGGACAAACTTATGGTGTGACCCCCATGCTCCCCTGACCTCTACCCCATTCAGAACCTTTGGAGCATCATTAAAAGGAGTGTCTATGATGGCGGGAGGCAGTTCACATCTAAGCAAGAGCTCTGGGAGGGTATTCTGTCCTCATGCAAAACAATTGAAGCAGAAACCATCCAAAACCTGACAAATTCAATGGACGAGAGAGTTCAGAAGCTCCTTTCGAACAAGGGGTCCTATGTGAAAATGTAACATCACCTAGAATAAAGTTTTGAGTTGAAAACTGTTTGATTTCAGTTTCTAACAACCTGCTAATGCTTATAATTTCAAAAATGACCATTTTTTTGGTCTTTATTAAAATGAAAAGGTTGATCGAAAAGTTTGGGGGATCTAAGAGTGTGGCAACCCAGTAGTCATGATTACTTCGAATTCTGACAATATGAGGGTCATGCTGCAGGTAGTGCAGCAAGAAGGCACTTATGTGTCTTGCGCATCTCGGAGCCCCAAAATTATTTTCCGGGCTAGATGCAGCTAAAAATTATTTTTAATTTTAAATGTGGTGAAGCTTATTATAGATGGCCTAATAGGATCAGTGCTGCACACTGCTACAAAGCCCAAATTATTTTCCAGTCAAGATACAGATAAACATGATTAGTAATTTGAAAGCTTAAAACGGTTGGTAGGGTGATTTTAACCAATCATCAAGCTTTTACTCTCCCCAGGATGACACAGGGGTAGAAAAGTCATTTCGGATCCATGATTTGTTCATCTTTATGAACGTGAGTCTGTCTACATTATCAGTGGAGAGCCGCGTGCGCTTATCTGTCAGCACACCACCAGCAGCGCTGAACACACATTCAGACAGAACGCTGGCTGCGGGGCATGACAAGATCTCCAAGGCGTAAGTGGCTAGCTCCGGCCATTTATCCAGATTGGAAGCCCAAAAAGAGCAAGGGTCCAGTGACACAGTCGTGGCTTCAATGTTTACTTGGAGATACTCCTGTACCATCGTCTCTAGGCGTTGACTATGTGTCAGACTTCTTGTCTCCTGTGGCCTTGCAAAGGATGGGCTAAAAAAGTGGTGAAATGATTCCGCAAAATTGATGTTACCAGCAGATACTGTGGTTCTGTTACGGTTTGAGTGCTGAACACTTGACGGTCCCACGGTTGGCAAGTTGGAACTGTGAGATTCACTACGTGCACCACTGGTATTTTGTGGAAAAGCACATGTAAGATTCTGCAACAGTCTCTGCTGATACTCCTGCATGCGTGCATCCCTTTCTATGGCAGGAATAATTTCTGCAAATTTACTTTTGTACCGGGGATCTAACAGTGTGGCAACCCAGTAGTCAGGATTATTTCTAATTCTCACAATTCGAGGGTCATGTTGCAGGTAGTGCAGCAAGAAGGCACTCATGTGTGTTGCGCATCCAGGAGCACCAAGTCCCTGTTGTGTTGGTGGCGAGGTAACAATCATGCTTCCTTCCTCTGTCCTCTCCCCCCAACCTCGCACAACAGAAATGTGATCAAGGTCTCCCTCATCTGATGAGTCTTCCATCAGTTCGTCCTCCACTTCTTCCTGGGCTCCTGCACCTTCCTCACTAGTTTGGCTGCTACCATGCGCCCTGGTAAAATCATCTCCCCCACCCTCACATGCCTGCCGCCCTGGTGCTGCCGACCGTCTGGACCTTGCAGATGTTAGCCCTTCCGCATACAACTCCTCCTCCTCTACTTCCTCCACCTCCTCTTGTGCCACCACCTGACTCCGAATTCTGTTTAACATGTGCTCCAGCATGTAAATCACCGGAATAGTCATGCTGATAATGGCATCGTCAGCACTAATCATCTTCGTCGCCATTTCAAAACTGTGCAGAAGGGTGCATAGGTCCCTGATCTGAGACCACTCCTCCAGCGTGATTTGCCCCACCTCTGAATCTCGTTGGCCCAGGCTATACGTCAGAACGTATTGCACCAGGGCTTGTCGGTGCTGCCACAGTCGCTGCAACATGTGCAGAGTTGAATTCCACCGGGTAGGCACATCGCATTTTAGCCGGTGAAGTGGCAGGCCCAACGACTTCTGTAGAGATGTAAGTCGCTGAGCTGCGGGATGCGAACGGCGGAAGTGAGCACACAGCGACCGTGCCCTCTGCAGAAGGCCATCTAGTCTGGGATAGTGGGCTAAAAATTGCTGGACAACCAGGTTCAACACGTGAGCCATACAAGGCACGTGTGTGACATTGCCCCGGCGAAGGGCCGCACCCAGGTTTGCAGCATTGTCGCACACGGCCTTCCCTGGTTTCAGGTCCAGTGGAGACAACCATTCATGAAATTGGTTCTCCAGAGCTGACCACAACTCCTCAGCTGTGTGACTCACATTTCCCAGACATTTCAATGTAAAAACCGCCTGATGACGTTGAGCCCTACTGCCAGCATAGTAAGGAGGTGTGCAGGATCCCTTCTGCGCAGTTAGAAAGCTTGTGGCATGACCAGACAGGCTTTGGGTGCAGGTGGAAGACCGAGAGGAGGTTGAGGAGGCAGAAGCAGTGGAGGAAAAATGACATAAAGAGGATTGACGCACAACTCGTGGGGACGGCAAGACTTGGACAGCAGCCCCTTGTCCTGCTGTCACCATAGTTACCCAGTGCCCAGTCAGCGACATGTAACGCCCCTGTCCATGCCTACTCGTCCAAGTGTCTGTGGTGAAATGCACCCTGTCACACACAGAGTTTCTCAAAGAAGCGGTGATGTTGTGTGCGACATGCTGGTGGAGCGCAGGCACACCTTTCTTTGAGAAGTAGTGCCGACTGGGCATCTGGTACTGGGGCACTGCGACGGACATAAGGTCTCGAAAATCCTCTGTGTCCACCAGGCGGAAAGGCAGCATTTCTGTAGCCAAGAGCTTGCAGATGGTGAAATTCAACCTCTTAGCTTTCTCATGGCTAGGAGGAAATGGTCTTTTACTTGTCCACATCTGAGGGACCGAGGGCTGGCTATTGTACTTAGACGGGGTTGATAAGGGTGTCCCCGGCAAACTGCCGGTCTGTGAGGAAGATGCAGGCGGACATGTTAGGTTGCCTTGATCCAAAGGTGGTGCTATCGATGTCGGACAGCGCTCAAGACCAGCTGGTGTTACCACCTCCAAAGAAAATGATGACCTGCCAATCACGCTGGCTGTTGCGGGTAAAGAGGTGGCAGGTCTGCGCCCCAAAACAGGTGTGACTGCTGTCCCCCCAGTCAGAGAGGATGAAGAGGCCGCGGATGCACAAGATATGGCAGACGGTGGTTGGCCCGGCCGGCTAGACCGCATTGTAGCACACTGAGCTTCCCACTGCAACTTATGCTTCATGTCCATGTGCCGGTTCATGCATGAAGTACTCAAACTATGTATTTTTTGGCCTCTACTTAGCTTTTGCTGACAAATGTTACAGATAACACGAGTTGGGTCATCTTTATCGATCTGAAAAAATGCCCAGGCTATGCAAGGCTTAGCACCCATGCGACCTGAAGAGCCACCACGACTTGTGGTGAGAGGCAGAGTTGTGTTTGAGGATGCAGTTGTTGACGTGCTTCCAGTACTACGTCTCTGTCCAGGAAGGCGCAACCTGACCTCGTCGTCACTAGCATCTTCCTCCACCTCCTCTGCTGACCTCATCTCTTGGCTGACTGTGGGTTGACAGTAAGTGGGATCTCCGACCTCATCATCATCACCCTGTGCGTTATCACACCCGTCGTCCTCAGAGCCAACCTGTTCCTGCCCTGACAAAAAACTAAAGTTGTGGCTCCAATCAGGTATTTGAGTCTTATCATCGTCTTCCTCATTGTCTCCACCAACAGGAGTTACAGTTTGGGAATGAGGGTCTACATTATGGTCAGAACCTTCTGCGTCTGGTCCTGGATCCGACTCATAAAGATTCTGGGCATCAGTGCAGATCATTTCCTCGTCTGGATTCACAGAAGCGCTGGAGTCGACCTCTGATTCCCAGGCTATAGTATGAGTAAACAGCTCTGCAGACTCAACCATCTGTTCTACCTCATACTCAGACGGGCAGCTGGAGATTTGGGAGCTGTGAGGAAGCAAGGGCGATTTGGGTGACACCTTTGAGGACTGGAGTATTTGTGATGTTGAAGTTGATGTGGAGGAGAGCCCACTTAAAGGAGCACTTGATATCCGTTGAAGCACCTGCTGTTTTTGTGCCTCATCTGGAATTTGTAGCGATTGGCGTGGCCGTAAGAAAGGGATCTTATCACATTGTCCGCTAAAAGAAGTAGACATTTTAGTTTGGCTGGAAGATGGTCTTTCTTCTGCACCTACCCCACGGACACAACCTTTTTTCCCCTTCCCAACACGCCTATTCCCCTTTCCACCAGCAGCAGGCCTTTTTCCACTCATTTTGGTGGTTAACTAATTCACAACTCTGGAGTTGTTTGCACAAAAAAACAATGGATGGTAAACGAGCAGAGCTGAGTGGCCAAACTGTGGTATTAGGCCAAAACTATTGGCTGGGTTAGATGCAGAAAAAAATTATTTTTAATTTGCAACCTGATGGAGGTCAGTATAGATGGACTAATAGACCAAGTCCCACACACCGCTAGAAGCCCAAATATTTTTTCAGAGCTAGATGCAGAAAAAAATTATTTTTAATTTGCAACCTGATGGAGGTCAGTATAGATGGACTAATAGACCAAGTCCCACACACCGCTAGAAGCCCAAATATTTTTTCAGAGCTAGATGCAGAAAAAAATTGTATTCAATTTGCAACCTGCTGGACGTCAGTATAGAAGGACTAATAGAACAAGTCCCACACACTGCTAGAAGCCCAAATATTTTTTCAGAGCTAAATGAAGAAAAAAATTATTTTTAATTTGCAATCTGATCGAGGTCAGTATAGATGGACTAATAGACCAAGTCCCACACACTGCTAGAAGCCCAAATATTTTTTCAGAGCTAGATGCAGAAAAAAATTATTTTTAATTTGCAACCTGATGGAGGTCAGTATAGATGGACTAATAGACCAAGTCCCACACACCGCTAGAAGCCCAAATATTTTTTCAGAGCTAGATGCAGAAAATTTTTTTATTCAATTTGCAACCTGATGGAGGTCAGTATAGATGAACTAATAGACCAAGTCCCACACACTGCTAGAAGCCCAAATATTTTTTCAGAGCTAGATGCAGAAAAAAATTATTTTTAATTTGCAACCTGATGGAGGTCAGTATAGATGGACTAATAGACCAAGTCCCACACACTGCTAGAAGCCCAAATATTTTTTCAGAGCTAGATGCAGAAAAAAATTATTTTTAATTTGCAACCTGATGGAGGTCAGTATAGATGGACTAATAGAACAAGTCCCACACGCTGCTAGAAGCCCAAATATTTTTTCAGAGATAAATGAAGAAAAAAATTATTTTTAATTTGCAACCTGATGGAGGTCAGTATAGATGGACTAATAGAACAAGTCCCACACACTGCTAGAAGCCCAAATATTTTTTCAGAGCTAGATGCAGAAAAAAATTATATTCAGTTTGCAACCTGATGGAGGTCAGTATAGATGGACTAATAGAATGATGCTATGCCCAAAAGATTTTACTTCACTAGGTGCAGTAAAAAAATTGGTATTCTATACACAGGTGGTATATCTTGCAACACAGATTGGCTACTCCACTGACTAACACACTCTGCAATAGGCCAAAAAGGATTAGCTTTGCTAGATTCAGCCAAATGCTGTGAAAAAAACTTGCACAGCACTGGCACAGACCTGCCTGGCAAAAACTGATAGGAACTGATGTAACCTAGTCCTGAAAAGGACTCCAAATACAATTAGTCTTTACTCCCACAATCTATCTATTTAAGAGCACAGACCTGCCTGATAAAAGTCGTAGGAAATGTTGTAACCTAGTCCTTAAAAGGACTGCAATCACAACTATTCCCTACTCCCAAGCTATCTGTATATTTGTGCGAAAATTGGCTTGAAATTAACAAGGTATAGCGCACACAGCAACAGCGGTGCCGTCTAACATGCAGCTGCAGCAGTGAGAAAATGGTGGCGACGGGGAAAATGGCTTGGTCTTATAGGGCAAGGACATGTGACATACACTGCCAATCACACATGCCCTTGCTTGTGTGAAAAAAAGCACTTCGCTCCGTGTGTGCGCTGCTGATAGGCTGACAGATTGCACCTCCCCACTGCAAATGCGGGAAAGAGAAAAAAAAATGGAGATCTTCATTGTTCCTGCAGAGATCCATCCCCTGCCCCTCCCCCCGCCCCGCTGTACACTCAAACTGCGTATTAACATTAATTTTCATCATTACTGAGAAAAAATCCAGTTATGATTTTGGTGCACGAACAGTTATCGAACATAACCTCGAACAGCCGAATTTTTCTCAAATTGTTCGTGTTCGCCGACCGGCTCGAACACCGCCCAAAACAGCTTGAATTTGAGATTGGCGAACAGTTCGAGTAGAACAACGCTCATCTTTACTGTTGTGCCAATCTCAGAGGCATATTGGTCGCCCTGCCCCACGGCAATGTGGTGTAATGCATGCAGGTGTCGGGTCCTGATCCACACTCCATCCTTACCTGAGAGTGAGATATCACACCTCTGGGTGAGGTGCAATACCTCTGTAGCAACCGAGCCCTCAGGGTGCTACAGTTCCATTTATCTTCAGCCTAGGTGACGTATTGTGATACAGGGCCGTGATTTTGGCTATAAAATGGTCCCCTAGACCCCTACCCCAAGCTATTTAAGAGAATCATATATGGCGTGCCAGGAGACTCTATGGAATGCTTTCTCAGCATCCAACGAGAGTATCTAATTACAAATTTTTAACTGCATCTAGCCCAGGAAATACTTTGTGCCTAGTAGCAGTGTCTGCTAGTCAGCGGATTATCCCGGCTGTTAAGCAAGCTACACCACCTGTAGTTTGGACACTTAATTTTTTCAAAGGAAATGCTTCGGGACCACGGGATACTCAGTGAAGAGCATCAGGAGGCACCCCAAGGCATAGGGGCTGGGACTGGCAGTAGGATGCCATTCGGTGGACAGCCGAGCTCGATCCTTATAAAAGCTTTTTAACTGCAGCAGCTTTAGTGGACGCTACTGGAGCTGGAATTACGCGGCTGCTGGCATGAGACTTGCCCTCCAATAGATCCTTGTAAATGGATTTAAAGTGTATTCATTCAAATTAGAGAGACAATTTAAATTAAAAAGCTTAGAGCTGCCTCCACCACAGGGGGGCTCGCTCGACCCACCAGCGGACAGGCACCAGTATTGGGAGAGGGGGGCTGGCCGTCAGGGTTCACCGCGGCTCTGGCACAAACCCGGCGACACGGAGGTGGCACGGGCAGGAGCGGACTGAACGTGTCGGCTTCTCACTTTTTGGATTTTAGAAGGGCATGACATGCCTATATCTGTGTCTCCCCCTCCTTTTACTCCTCCACCTCTTTTCTTTTCGCATGACTATATGTACTTGTCACTTTTCCATGTGTTAGTTGTGTCTTCTGAGCAGTTTGTCAGCTTTTGGACACCTTTGAAGGTGTTTTCTATGTGTTTCTATGTGTTTTTGTTTGCCCGCCATTGGTTTTAACGGTGTTCGAAGGTGTTCGACGAACAGTTCGACGAACAGTTCGGCGAACACACGGGTGTTCGACGAACCGAACCGAACTCGAACACTACGGGGGTGGCTCAACACTACTCCCAACCTATCTATTTAAAAGCACAGACCTGCCTGATAAAAGTCGTAGGAAATGCTGTAACCTAGTACTTAAAAGGACTGCAATCACAACTCTTCCCTACTCCCAAGCTATCTGTAGATTTGTGCGAAAATTGGCTTGAAATTAACAAGTTATAGCGCACACAGCAACAGCGGTGCCATCTAACACGCAGCTGCAGCAGTGACAAAATGGTGGCGACGGGGAAAATGGCTGGGTCTTATAGGGCAAGGACATGTGACATACACTGCCAATGACACATGCCCTTGCTTGTGTGAAAAAAAGCAGTTCGCTCCGTGTGTGCGCTGCTGATAGGCTGACAGATTGCACCTCCCCACTGTAAATGCGGGAAAGAGAAAAAAAAATGGAGATCTTCATTATTCCTGCAGAGATCCATCCCCTGCCCCTCCCCCCGCCCCGCTGTACACTCAAACTGCGTATTAACATTCATTTTCAGCATTACTGAGAAAATATCCAGTTATGATTTTGGTGCACGAACAGTTATCGAACATAACCTCGAACAGCCGAATTTTTTTCAAATCATTCGTGTTCGCCGAACGGCTCGAACACCGCCCAAAACAGCTCGAATTTGAGATTGGCGAACAGTTCGATTCGAACACCGCTCCTCTCTAATTATAACTGATAAGCGCACTCGCCTGTCAACTGACAATGCTGACAAGCTGACCCTTATCAAAATGAACAAGGGCTGGATTGGGCCAGACTTCTCATCATCACCAAATTACAGCAGAGTAACATAAAGTCAAATCCACTGTGTTTTTTCGGGAGGTGTATTCACATGCACCGCTTCACACCCACACATGGGTATACGCTTCCTCATTTCGGCTGTTTTATATTCTTCTCCTTATCCTCAGCCTCCTCCACCACTATACCATCAGCGTGTCCGTGGTCCGTGTTGCCATTATTGAAAGTTCCTCCGTCCTTATTTTTGTCAGCTTTTGCTTGGAAGGCATAAGCAAAGACTGTGGGAGACCCACTCGCCAATAATGGGAATAATATTTTTAAGATGCTGTACTGTATGGCTCTTGTAAGGGGCACTAAAAGCGTCTTGTTAAGCTACTGTGACCTCCACCACTTTTCCAAGGGGCATTAAAAGCGTCTTGTTAAGCTACTGGGACCTCCACATCTCTTCTGAGGGTCCTTAAAAGCGTCTAGTTAACCTACTGGGACCTCCATGTCTCTTCTGAGGGCCATTAAAAGTGTCTTGTTAAGCTACTGGGACCTCCACGTCTCATCTGATGGGCATTAAAAGCGTCTTGTTAAGCTACTGGGTCCTCCACGTCTCTTCTGAGGGGCATTAAAAGAGTCTTGTTAAGCTACTGCAAACTCCACCACTTTTCCAAAGGGCATTAAGAGGGTCTTGTTAAGATACTGGGACCTCCACGTCTCTACTGAGGGGCATTAAAAGCGTCTTGTTAAGCTACTGGGACCTCCACGTCTCTTCTGAGGTGCATTAAAAGCGTCTTGTTAAGCTACTGGGACCTCCACGTCTCTTCTGAGGGGCATTAAAAGCATCTTGTTAAGCTACTGCGACCTACACCACTTTTCCAAGGGGCATTAAAACCGTCTTGTTAAGCTACTGTGACCTCCACCACTTTTCCAAGGGGCATTAAAAGCATCTTGTTAAGCTACTGGGACCTCCACGTCTCTTCTGAGGGGCATTAAAAGCGTCTTGTTAAGCTACTGCGACCTCCACCACTTTTCCGAGGGGCATTAAAACCATCTTGTTAAGCTACTTTGACCTCCACCACTTTTCCAAGGGGCATTAAAAGCGTCTTGTTAAGCTACTGGGACCTCCACGTCTCTTCTGAGGGGCATTAAAAGTGTCTTGTTAAGCTACTGGGACCTCCACATCTCTTCTGAGGGGTATTAAAAGCATCTTGTTAAGCTACTGCGACCTCCACCACTTTTCCAAGGGGCATTAAAAGCATCTTGTTAAGCTACTGGGACCTCCACGTCTCTACTGAGGGGCATTAAAAGTGTCTTGTTAAGCTACTGGGACCT
Source organism: Phyllobates terribilis (assembly GCF_046119375.1). Classification (NCBI taxonomy): domain Eukaryota; kingdom Metazoa; phylum Chordata; class Amphibia; order Anura; family Dendrobatidae; genus Phyllobates; species Phyllobates terribilis. Next base: position 223,203,994 of record NW_027362773.1, on the reverse strand, counting down.
CCACGTCTCTTCTGAGGGGCATTAAAAGCGTCTTGTTAAGCTACTGGGACCTCCATGTCTCTTCTGAGGGGCATTAAAAGCTTCTTGTTAAGCTACTGTGACCTCCACCACTTTTCCAAGGGGCATTAAAAGCATCTTGTTAAGCTACTGGGACCTCCACTTCACTTCTGAGGGGCATTAAAAGTGTCTTGTTAAGCTACTGGGACCTCCACGTCTCTTCTGAGGGGAATTAAAAGCTTCTTGTTAAGCTACTGGGACCTCCACGTCTCTTCTGAGGGGCATTAAAAGCATCTTGTTAAGCTACTGCGACCTCCACCACTTTTCCGAGGGGCATTAAAACCGTCTTGTTAAGCTACTGTGACCTCCACCACTTTTCCAAGGGGCATTAAAAGCATCTTTTTAAGCTACTGGGACCTCCACGTCTCTTCTGAGGGGCATTAAAAGCGTTCTTGTTAAGCTACTGGGACCTCCACGTCTCTTCTGAGGAGCATTAGAAACGTCTTGTTAAACCACTCTGATCTCCACAGCTCTTCCAAGGGGCATTGAAATGTTGTTTTTAATTAACTCTAATCTCCACGACTCTTCGAATGGGCATTGCATTTCCTGCTAATTTTTGGCATCTTTTGCTTGGAAGGCATAAGCAAAGACTATGGGAGACACACTCCCCAATAATGGGAATAATGTTTGTAATATGCTGTACTGCATGGCTCTTTTAAGGGGCATTGTAATTTCCTCCGTCCTAATTTTTGGCAGCTTTTGCTTGGAAGGCATGAGCAAAGACTATGGGAGACACGCTCCCCAATAATGGGAATAATGTTTGTAATATGCTGTACTGCATGGCTCTTGTAAGGGGCACTGCAATTTCCTCCGTCCTAATTTTTGGCTGCTTTTGCTTGGAAGGCATAAGCAAAGACTATGGGAAACACACTCCCCAATAATGGGAATAATGTTTGTAATATGCTGCACTGCATGGCTCTTGTAAGGGGCATTGTAATTTCCTCCATCCTAATTTTTGGCAGCTTTTGCTTGGAAGGCATAAGCAAAGACTATGGGAGACACACTCCCCAATAATGGGAATAATGTTTGTAATATGCTGTACTGAATGGCTCTTGTAAGGGGCATTGCAATTTCCTCCATCCTAATTTTTGGCAGCTTTTGCTTGGAAGGCATAAGCAAAGACTATGGGAGACACACTCCCCAATAATGGGAATAATGTTTGTAATATGCTGTACTGCATGGCTCTTGTAAGGGGCATTGCATGTTCCTCTGTCCTAATTTTTGGCAGCTTTTGCTTGGAAGGTATAAGCAAAGAGTATGGGAGACACACTCCCCAATAATGGGAATAATGTTTTTAAGATGCTGTACTGTATGGCTCTTGTAAGGGGCATTAAAACCGTCTTGTTAAGCTACTGCGACCTCCACCATTTTTCTGAGGTGCATTAAAACCATCTTGTTAAGCTACTGTGACCTCCACGTCTCTTCAAAGGGGCATTAAAAGCATCTTCTTAAGCCACTCTGAACTCCACAGCTCTTCCAAGGGGCATTGAAATGTTGTTTTTAATTACCTCTTACCTCCACGACTCTTCCAACGGGCATTGCATTTCCTCCTAATTTTAGTCAGCTTTTGCTTTTCAATGCAAAGGCGAAAACTAAGGGAGACCCACTCCCCAATAATGGGTAGAAGGTTTTTAGTACACTGTAATCCACGTCTGTTTCAAGGGGCATTGCAGTGCCTAATAATTTTTGGAAAGCCTTCCATTCCCTGCTTAGGCCAACAGTGTACAGGAGACCCAGTTGCTATAAATCGAAAAAACGGTTTAGTTAAGGCCCTCTGACTTCCATGACATTTCCAAGGGGCATTGGAGTGCCTCAAAATTTTTGTTGGCATTACACTCACTGTATGCCCTATAACTGTGTAGCCAAACCTCTCCTTTTGTTACAGAAACATATCCTACAAGACATATGTGGTTGACTGGCCTGATATTGATGTGAATGGTCCCTGTTCCTCCTGCTCTTTCTCCTTTGCCACTACCTCATCCATCATTTATCACCTGAAGCTTTGTTTTAACGGGAGTCATAGAACTGGAATACTAGCAGGAAAACATCCAGCAATCCTCGGAGGAGGTAGGATATGCGCCAAAACGCTGACCACCTCAGGCCTAGCCGCTACTACATACATGCGCTTGCATTCCAAGAAAAACAAAGCAGATGCTAACTTCTATCATCATCATCATGGTCGTCACCTTGGCACTCTCAACTCCCCTGATGGAGAAGCCCGGGCCCACCGGTGGAGTCTGGTTCTCTGGTGGGCTCGTCCAATGCTGCCCTAAAGCAGGCCGGGCTAAGAAAAGTGTGTGAAGTTTACAGGAGAAATAGGGGCGGCTAGGGACCATTTATGGACACCCGGCTGCCCCCAGGCCGCTGGGGACCGTGTGTGGACACCCGACCGCGGGGCGGCTGGGGACCGAGTATGGACACCCGGCCGCCCCTGGCGGCTGGGGACCGAGTGTGGACAACCGGCCGCCGGGCGGCTGGAGACTGAGTATGGATTCCAGGCCGCCAACGCAGCCATGACGTGGTGGCCAGATTCCGCCTCCACATGCCTAAAGGCCCAATTTCAAGTGCAAGTAAGCAATCAGTATGGTATTGCAGCCTGGAGGTGGGTGGCAGGCTGCACACTTACGCTTGCATTCCAAGAAAACAAAGCAGATGCTAACTTCTATCATCATCATCATGGTCCTCACCTTGGCACTCTCAACTTCCCTGATGGAGAAGCCAGGGCCCACCGGAGGAGTCTGGTTCTCTGGTGGGCTCGTCCAATGCTGCCCTAAAGCAGGCCACGCTAAGAAAAGTGTGTGAAGTTTACAGGAGAAATAGGGGCGGCTAGGGACCATTTATGGACACCCGGCCGCCCGCAGGCTGCTGGGGACCGTGTGTGGACACCTGGCCGCCGGGCGGCTGGGGACTGAGTATGGAAACCAGGCCGCCAACGCAGCCATGACAAGGTGGCCAGATTCCGCCTCCACATGCCTAAAAGTCCCAATTTCAAGTGCAAGCAAGCAGTATGGTATTGCAGCCTGGGGGTGGGTGGGTGGTTGGCTGCATATTTGCGCTTGCATTGCAAGGAATGGGGGAGGCACAATTGAACACTGCCCTGGGACAAGAACTTGCACGGGGATAGTTGCAAGTCTGCATCTTCTGATGCGGCAAGGATGAGTTCTGATGGGCACACTTTTAGGCAGTTTCCTGGGTGTCAGAGATGCTTCCAGGGGTCTTCCTGATGCTGTTCCCATGTCTTTTCAGCACTGTATGCATGTGTCACACAGCACATGCCTAGATAAGGTTGTAAAATCTTAAAATGACATTTCCCGGTGAATGCATTTGTCACGGTTGAAAGCAATACAAAAGTGCAAAAACACATAAAAAATGCTACTTGTGAACATAGCCCAAGGTGTGGAGGAGTATTTTTTTGGGGGGTTATTTATTTTATCTTATACACAAGTCTTTACCCTGGAAAGGAACTTCCTTAACATATTTCACAGGAAAGCACTTTCAATTTCGTTTTTGAAAGTTTATTGTGAGCCCTTAACAGTGGCTTAATACCTCTGACCACGTTGTTGACAGCAGTGACCTGGGGGGCAGAAATGCTTCCTGGGGCGATCCCCATGCTGTCCCCATGTCATTTGAGCACTGTCACTATCGTTTTGGGCACTTGTTAGGCTTTTAAAAGACTGCCGGGGGTGCCGCCGCAAAAATGCTCGGGTCTCCCATAGACTAACATTGGGCTCGTTGCTCGGGTCGAGCACCCGAGTATCACGGCGAGCTCGGCCCGAGCTTCGAGCACCCGAGCATTTTAGTGCTCGCTCAACTCTATTAGTTACATATAGATCGAGGCTGTCTTGCAGTTTGCTAGGCATTACAAGGGCTAAAGATAAGCAGTATATGTAAACAAAACAAATCTGTGGCTATCTTTATATATGTTCTTTTATGTAAGAGTAAACAATAGATATTTCCTTTTCAAGATAGATGCTGCAGTTACACTATATCTCTAATCATATCTGCAGGTTTTTGCTTGAATATCTATACTAACAGAAACTACCGTATTTTTCGGACTATAAGACACATCGGACCATAAGACACACCTAGGTTTTAGAGGAGGAAAAGAGAAAAAAAAATTGAAGCAAAAAATGTGGTCATGATGCACTGTTATGGGGGAGGGGGTCTGCTGCTGACACTGTTATAGGAGTAATGTCCCCCAATTCTGTACTAATATCCCCCATCCTGGTATACATGGCCCCCCATCCCCATCCTGGTATACATGGTCCCTCATCCTGGCTATGCATGGCACCCCAATCCCCATTCTGGTATGCATAGCACTCCGATCCCCATCTTGGTCTGCATGGCACCCCTCATCCCTATCCTGCTATGCATGGCACCCCTCATCCCTATCGTGGTATGCATGGCACCCCTCATCCCCATCCTGGTATGCATGGCACCCCTCATCTCCATCCAGGTATGCATGGCACCCCTCATCCACATCCTGGTATGCATGACACCCCCAATCTCCATCCTGGTATACATGGCATCCCCAATCCCCATCCTTGTATGCATGGCATACTAACCCTATACAGTGGATATTGAAAGTATTCAGACCCTTTTACATTTTTCACTCTTTGTTTCATTGCAGCCATTTGGTAAATTCTAAATAGTTCATTTTTTTTGCATTAAAGTACATTCTGCACCCTATCTTGACTGAAAAAAAGCAGAAATGTAGAAATGTTTGAAAATTTATTAAAAAAGAAAAACTGAAATATTACGTGGCCATAAGTATTCAGACCCTTTGCTCAGACACTCATATTTAAGTCACATGCAGTCCATTTCCTTGTGATCCTCCTTGAGATGGTTCTACTCCTGCATTTGAGTCCAGCTGTGTTTAATTAAACTGATAGGACTTGATTTGGAAAGGCACACACCTGTCTATATAAGACCTCACAGCTCACAGTGCATGTCAGACCAAATGAGAATCATTAGCTCAAAGGAACTGCCCAAGGAGCTCAGAGACAGAATTGTGGCAAGGCACAGATCTGGCCAAGGTTACAAAAGAATTTCTGCATTACTCAAGATTCCTAAGAGCACAGTGGTCTCCATAATCCTTAAATGGAAGAAGTTTGGGACCACCAGAAGTCTTCCTAGACCTGGCCGTCTAGCCAAACTAAGCAATCATGGGAGACGATCCTTGGTGAGAGAGATAAAGAAGAACCCCAAGATCACTGTGGCTGAGTTCCAGAGATGCAGTAGGGAGATGGGAGAAAGTTCCACAAAGTCAACTTTCACTGCAGCCCTCCACCAGTCAGGCCTTTATGACAGAGTGGCCCGACAGTGTCTTGTTTTGTCTCATATTCTGTGTCAATAAAATGTATATATTTTTTATCTTTGAACAAAAGCTCCATTCTCTCTTTGTTGTGGTATAACTGTTCATCACCTGCCCAATACAATCCCAACTATGAAACATGGTGGTGGCAGCATTATGCTATGGGGGTGTTTTTCAGCTGCAGGGACAGGATGACTGGTTTCAATTGAAGGAAACATGAATGCGGCCAAGTACAGAGATATCTTGGATGAAAACCTCTTCCAGACGGCTCTGGACCTCAGACTTGGCCGAAGGTTCACCTTCCAGCAAGACAATGACCCTAAGCACACAGCTAAAATAACAAAGGAGTGTCTTCAGAACAACTCTGTGACCATTCTTGACTGGCCCAGCCAGAGCCCTGACCTAAACCCAATTGAGCATCTCTGGAGAGACCTGAAAATGGCTGTCCACCAACGTTCATCATCCAACCTGACGGAACTGAAGAGGATCTGCAAGGAAGAATGGCAGAGGATCCCCAAATCCAGGTGTGAAAAACTTGTTGCATCATTCCCAAGAAGACTGATGGCTGTACTAGCTCAAAAGGGTGCTTGTGCTCAATACTGAGCAAAGGGTCTGAATACTTATGACCATGTGATATTTCAGCTTTTCTTTTTCAATAAATTTGCAAAAATTTCTACATTTCTGGGGGTTTCAGTCAAGATGGGGTGCAGAGTGTACTTTAATGAGAGAAAAATGAACTATTTAGAATTTACCAAATGGCTGCAATGAAACAAAGAGTGAAACATTTAAAGGGGTCTGAATACTTTCCGTACCCACTGCATATATATATATATATATATATATATATATATGTATATATATATATATACAGTACAGACCAAAAGTTTGGACACACATTCTCATTTAAAGATTTTTCTGTATTTTCATGACTATGAAAATTGTACATTCACACTGAAGGCATCTAAACTATGAATCAACACATGTGGAATTATATACTTAACAAAAAAGTGTGAAACAACTGAAAATATGTCTTATATTCTAGGTTCTTCAAAGTAGCTACCTTTTGCTTTGATGACTGCTTTGCACACTCTTGGCATTCTCTTGATGAACTTCAAGAGGTAGTCACCGGAAATGGTTTTCACTTCACAGGTGTGCCCTGTCAGGTTTAATAAGTGGGATTTCTTGCCTTATAAATGGGGTTGGGACCATCAGTTGTGTTGTGCAAAAGTCAGGTGGATACACAGCTGATAGTCCTACTGAATAGACTGTTAGAATTTGTATTATGGCAAGAAAAAAGCAGCTAAGTAAAGAAAAACGAGTGGCCACTATTACTTTAAGAAATGAAGGTCAGTCAGTGCGAAAAATTTGGAAAACTTTGAAAGCGTCCCCAAGTGCAGTTGCAAAAACCATCAAGCGCTACAAAGAAACTGGCTCACATGAGAACCGCCCCAGGAAAGGAAGACCAAGAGTCACCTCTGCTTCTGAGGATAAGCTTATCCGAGTCACCAGCCTCAGAAATCATAGGTTAACAGCAGCTCAGATTAGAGACCAGGTTAATGCCACACAGAGTTCTAGCAGCAGACACATCTCTTCAACAACTGTTAAGAGGAGACATTGTGCAGCAGGCCTTCAAGGTAAAATAGCTGCTAGGAAACCACTGCTAAGGACAGGCAACAAGCAGAAGAGACTTGTTTGGGCTAAAAAACACAAGGAATGGACATTAGACCAGTGCAAATCTGTACTTTGGTCTAATGAGTCCAAATTTGAGATCTTTGGTTCCAACCACCGTGTCTTTGTGCAACGCAGAAAAGGTGAATGGATGGACTCTACATGCCTGGTTCCCACCGTGAAGCATGGCGGAGGAGGTGTGATGGTGTGGGGGTGCTTTTCTGGTGACACTGTTGGGGATTTATTCAAAATTGAAGGCATAGTGAGCCAGCATGGCTACCACAGCATCTTGCAGCGGCATGCTATTCCATCCGGTTTGCGATTAGTTGGACCATCATTTATTTTTCAAAAGAACAATGACCCCAAACACACCTCCAGGCTGTGTAAGGGCTATTTGACCAAGAGGGAGAGTGATGGGGTGCAATGCCATATGACCTGGCCTCCACAGTCACCAGACTTGAACCCAATCGAGACGGTTTGGGGTGACCTGGACCGCAGAGTGAAGGCAAAAGGGCCAACAAGTGCTAAGCATCTCTGGGAACTCCTTCAAGATTATTGGAAGACCATTTCCGGTGACTACCTCTTGAAGCTCATCAAGAGAATGCCAAGAGTGTGCAAAGCATACATCAAAGCAAAAGGTGGCTACTTTGAAGAACCTAGAATATAAGACATATTTTCAGTTGTTTCACACTTTTTTGTTAAGTATATAATTCCACATGTGTTAATTCATAGTTTTGATGCCTTCGGTGTGAATGTACAATTTTCATAGTCATGAAAATACAGAAAAATCTTTAAATGATAAGGTGTGTCCAAACTTTTGGTCTGTACTGTATATATACACACAGTACAGACCAAAAGTTTGGACACACCTTCTCATTTTTCTGTATTTTCATGAGTATGAAAATTGCACATTCACACTGAAGGCATCAAAACTATGAATTAATACTAGTGTTGAGCGAGCACTAAAATGCTCGGGTGCTCGAAGCTCGGGCCGAGCTCACCATCATACTCGGGTGCTCGACCCGAGCAACGGGCCCAATATTAGTCTATGGGAGACCCGAGCATTTTTGCGGCGGCACCCTCGGCAGTCTGTATAAAGCCTAAAAAGTGCCCAAAACGATAGTGACAGTGCTCAAATGACATGGGGACAGCATGGGGATCACCCCAGGAAGCATTTCTGACCCCCAGGTCACTGCTGTCAACAACGTGGTCAGAGGTATTAAGCCACTTTTACGGGCTCACAATAAAGCGTTCAAAAACGAAACTGAAACGATTTTCCTGTGAAATATGCTAAGGAACATCGTTTCCAGGGTAAAGACTTATGTATAATGTAAAATAAATAACCAAAACCAAAAATACTCCTCCACACCTTGGGCTATGTTTACAAGTAGCATTTTTTATGCCTTTTTGCACTTTTGTATTGCTTTCAACCGTGACAAACGCATTCACTGGGAAATGTCATTTTAACATTTTACAATCTTATCTGGCCATGTACTGTGTGACACATGCATACAGTGCTGAAAAGGCATGGGAACAGCATGGGGAAGACCCCTGGAAGCATCTCTGACACTCAGGTCACTGCCTAAAAGTGTGCCCATCAGAAGTGATCCTTGCCGCATCAGAAGATGCAGACTTGCAACTATCCCCGTGCAAGTCCTTGTCCCAGGGCAGTGTTCAATTGTACCTCCCCCATTCCATGCAATGCAAGTGCAAGTATGCAGCCTGCCACCCACCCCCAGGCTGCAATACCATACTGCTTGCTTGCGCTTGAAATTGGGCCTTTTAGGCATGTGGAGGCGGAATCTGGCCACCACGTCATGGCTGCGTCGGCGTCCTGGTATCCATACTCAATCCCCAGCCGCCCGGCAGCAGGGTGTCCATACTCGGTCCCCAGCCGCACCGGGGCCGGGTGCCAACACACGATCCCCAGCCGACTGGGGGCGGCCGGCTGTCCATAAACGGTCCCCAGCCGCCCCTATTTGAAGGACAGCCTAACCACAAACACGTGGACAAGTGAATGTGGCCAGGGATGGTCCATCTCACTGACGCCTTCACACTGGGTTAATATTGTTGAAGCCAGGACACAGTTGGACACTGGGATGCAACAAGTCCTCCAGGCATAGAGGATTGCGGGTCTTGGGTCAATCAGGCTTCAACACAAAGTTCAGAAGGTAGACAGCAGCAGTGGTTGGCCTCCTACACAACGAGTAAATTATTCATGATCATGAGGCCATCCATCTCCTTAGCTTTCTGTTCCTTGGAATGCAAGCACATGTATGTAGTAGCGGCTAGGCCTGAGGTGGTCAGCGTTTTGGCGCATATCCTACCTCCTCCGAAGATTGCTGGATATTTTCCTGCTACTATGCCAGTTCTATGACTCCCGTTAAAACAAAGCTTCAGGTGATAAATGATGGATGAGGTGGTGGCAAAGGAGAAAGAGCAGGAGGAACAGGGACCATTCACATCAATATCAGGCCAGACAACCACACATGTCTTGTATGATATGTTTCTGTACCAAAAGGAGCGGTTCGGCTACACAGTTATAGGACATACAGTGAGTACAATGCCTACCAAAAATTTTGAGGCACTCCAATGCCCCTTGGAAGTAATATGGAGGTCAGAGGGCCGTAACTAAACATTTTTTCCATTTATAGCAACTGGGTCTCCTGTACACTGTTGGCCTAAGCAGTGAATGGAAGGCTTTCCAAAAATTATGAGGAACTGCAATGCCCCTTGAAACAGACGTGGATTACCGCGTACTAAAAACCTTCTACCCGTTATTGGGGAGTGGGTCTCCCTTAGTGTTCGATTATGCATTGAAATGCAAAAGTTGACTAAAATTAGGAGGAAATGCAATGCCCGTTGGAAGAGTCGTGGAGGTTAGAGTTAATTAAAAACAACATTTCAATGCCCCTTGGAAGAGCCGTAGAGTTCAGAGTGGTTTAACAAGATGGTTTTAATGCCCCTTGGAAGAGTGGTGGAGGTTACAGTAGAATAAAAAGACAATATCAATGCACCTTGGAAGAGTGGTGGAGGTCGCAGTAGCTTAACAAGACGGTTTTAATGCCCCTTGGAAGAGTGGTGGAGGTTACAGTGGAATAAAAAGACAATATCAATGCCCCGCGGAAGAGACGTGGAGGTCACAGTAGCTTAACAAGACAGTTTTAATGCCCGTTGGAAGAGTGGTGGAGGTCGCAGTGGAATAAAAAGACAATATCAATGCCCCTTGGAAGAGTGGTGGAGGTCGCAGTAGCTTAACAAGACGGTTTTAATGCCCATTGAAAGAGTGGTGGAGATCGCAGTGGAATAAAAAGACAATATCAATGCCCCTTGGAAGAGTGGTGGAGGTCGCAGTGGAATAAAAAGACAATATCAATGCCCCGTGGAAGAGACGTGGAGGTCAAAGTAGCTTAAAAAGACAGTTTTAATGCACCTTGGAAGAGACATGGAGTTCACAGTAGCTTAACAAGATGGTTTTAATGCCCCTTACAGGAGCCATGCAGTACAGCATATAAAAAATATTATTCCCATTATTGGGGAGTGGGTCTCCCACAGTCTTTGCCTATGCCTTCCAAGCAAAAGCTGCCAAAAATTAGGACGGAGGAACTTGCAATGCTGGCAACACGGACCACGGTCACCCTGGTGGTAGAGTGGTGGTGGAGGCTGAGGATAAGGAGAAGAGCAAAAAACAGCCGAAATGAGTAAGCGTACCCATGTGTGGGTGTGAAGCGGTGCATGGGAATACACCTCCCGAAAAAACACAGTGGATTTGACTTTATGTTACTCTGCTGTCATTTGGTGGTGATGAGTAGTCTGGCCCAATCCAGCCCTTGTTCATTTTGATAAGGGTCAGCTTGTCAGCATTGTCAGTTGACAGGCGAGTGTGCTTATCAGTTATAATTCCCCCAGCGGCACTAAAAACACGCTCCGATAATACGCTAGTGGCAAGGCAGGCCAGGACCTCCAAGGTGTACAGAGCGAGTTCATTCCAAGTGTCCAGCTTGGATACCCAATAATTAAAAGGCACAGAGGAATCACAGAGGATTCTGGTATGTTCGGCAAGGTACTCCCTCACCATCTTTTGAAACTTTCCACTCCTTGTGAGAGTACCCCGCGCCTCAGGGCCTGTAAGCTGGGCGGGTCTCAGAAAACTGTCCCAGAATGTTGACAGTGTTACCCTGCCTCTGCTGGATTGGAGTTGCTTCTTTCTCAGCTGTACACCTTGGTTGGGCAACGAACTGTGACCTCTGCCGCTAGCGTGTTCAGATGGGAATTTTTTTAACAGTTCTGCAGGAAGGGACTTCCGGTACTGCCTCATTTTTGTAGACCTCTCCACCTCAGGAATAAGAGAGTGAAAGTTCTCCTTGTAGCGGGGGTCTAAAAGTGTCACCAAGCAGTAATGACTGTCACCCAACATTTTGACAACGCGAGGGTCACGGTTAAGTCAGCGTAACATAAAGTCAGCCATGCGAGACAGACTGGTAATGGGCAAGACTTCCGTGTCCTCACCAAGATGATGACTGACCATGCTCTCCTCCTCCTCCTCCTCCTCCCCCCTGTCCTCAGGCCACCCACGCTGAACCGACGGTATGACAGTTGTACAGGTACTACCGTCTACAGCGCATGATACCAGCTCCTGTTCTTCCTCCTCCTCCTCTCCCTCATTGTCCCCCAATGCACGTTGTGATGAGATGAGGCTGGGCTGTGTGCAATCGCCCGCTACGGCTTCTTGATCCATCTCATCATACTCTGGCTGCAATGCCTCCTCTTTAATTCTCTGCAGAGAGCGTTGCAAAAGACAAACAAGTGGGATTCTGACGCTAATGACGGCGTCATCGCCACTCACCATCTTGGTGGACTCCTCAAAGTTTGTCAGGATGGTACGTATGTCAGACATCCAGGTCCACTCCTGAGGTCTTATGTGTGGAGTCTGACCTGAATATTGACAGCCATGTTGCAGCTGGTACTCCACAACTGCTCTCTTCTGCTCACAAATCCTTTGCAACATGTGGAGGGTAGAGTTGCAATTGTGGCACCCCTGAGGGTTCAGTCGCCATAGGGGTACTGCACCTCAGATTGAGGTGTGGTATCTCCTCTCCGAGGTAAGGATGGAGCACCTCTCAAGACCCCACCTCATCACCCAATACTACACCACTCCTGTCATGTAGGGGGCCTAAATGCACCAGGGTGCTGCCCCGGTCCGGGATAGAGGAGATGGGGGAAACCAAAGATAGGGGGAACCATGTAATGGGTGAGGGTGGAGGACACACTTTTAGGTTACACTTGACTCGCCCCCTGGGCCGTGGGCACTCGGATCCGGGCAATAGGGGAACGATGGGGGTAGTAGTGGCAACCCGGTTCCGTGGCTCAGGGTGGTCAGGCCAGTGGTAGTCCGTTATGTGCTGATGTTTATGTCCGACTATGCCACCCGTGGATTGCGGTTATTAGGAACCGCCGCTGCATGCAGACCGCTGGGGCTGATGAGGTGTGCAGCTAGGGTAGTGTGACTCCCCACGGGAAGAGTGCGGCCCCAGGGCAGTATAATGGATGTTGGGAGTGATGGTAGTGAGAGTCCCAGTGCTGATAGTGCTGGAGGAGCAAGGAGCACGCAGACAACAGGTTGCAGTCCAGGGTCTTTACTAGAACAGGTAAATTGACCCACAAACAGTCCCAGCTAGGAGGGGACCTGGATGTCTGAGAGCAACGGGGAAATTGGCCCTGGTCAGGGTGAGGGTGTAGGCCTACCGTGCTTTCTGCGCTCCTTCTGGCTATCTCCTCGTTATAGGATAACAGCCCACGTTTCCGAGCTTTCCGTGTATTCTCGCCTGTATGGCCTGCGACGTGGGTTCCTTTCTGCTCCCAGCCTTGTACGGCTTTACTGGTCCCTTCGGTTGTGGCAGGGCCTCCAGGCTTCTTAGGCCAAGGAATATACAGTCCCTTGCGGACTGGTTCTCTGCTGGGGGATGTAGAATCCTCCCAGCCTCAGACACCAAAGTCTGGTAAAGTAAGTCTTTTATCTGCCAAGGCTCTCTTCGCCTCTTGTCTGTGGCTTGTGGCTCTCCTCCTGCCACACTTCCTCTTAGGTGCAATACAACTTTCTGTCCCTGCTCTGCTCTGGGACAAGTCTCAGTCCTGAGACAGGCCTTCAAGTTCTCTCTAACCCTGCCCCCAGCACCAGCTTTTATAGGGGCAGCCTGCTCCCCCTACTGGCCTGAGACAGGAGGCATTGCATGCTAATGTTCCCCTGACTAGAGAACCTCCCCCTTGCTCTCAGACACAGCTTTAATTACACTTGTGGCATCCAGGCCAGGGTGACACACACTCATTCATTCATTCATATTTAATCAACGGCCATCTTAGGTTCAAGGTCTTTGATTGTGGTCTTCATCACTGAACGTGGCTTTCCGGTGGAACCTGCAGCTGATAGAAGATACACGGTCCTCGTGCTCTGGCCTTGAGGCGAGGAGCGGGTTAGAGTTACAGTTGTCTCTACCCGGTCAAGGTCCCTACCTAAGAAGGCCTGGAGGGGAGCAGAGGAGAAAAGCTCCACAGGCAAAAGGATCCCAGGGGGGATACAGACGGAGCGGCATACGCCACCTGTCCTCTTTATTCTGGCCTAGCCAGAGGGACTCCTGCTGCAAGAGGGGACCGGCCCCCGATATCTGACTCTGCTACTTCACGTCTTAGTCAGAGAAGCTCCGGAGGCTCAGTGGATTCCACCGTACCCTTGTTCTGTGTATAGCCAGAGGGAGACCCAGCCTTATAACACGCACCACATACGGACGGGAGAGGACCTAGTGGGAAAGCCTAGGAACACTCTGGAGTGTGTTGAACCCCCTTCCTGGTGGCCGCAGCACGCTGTGAGGAGCGAGGAGAAGCCTTGCAGATGATGCTTAACAACGTGAGTAAAGCTTGGAAGACTGCATCCCTGCCTCTGGTCCCTTATTTCAGCGCGACACCACACCACCCACTACGACTCCCTTCATCCGTCACTCTCTGCCCTGAGGCCCTGCTCCGCCTGTGGGGAGTAGTACCATCTGCTGCTGCCACGACATCCCGCCTCAGAGGACTGCCGCAGCACTGGTGGCGAATCACCAGGCACCACAGGTGGCTTAGTCACTGAATCCACTCGATTACCACCGTCCCTCCTAGCCCTTTATTTTTGATATGACGACCCTGGGCACGGGCTGGGCCTAGGCCATGACTGCAACCCCTCAACATCTGACCCGGTTCCGAGTACCCCCATCTCTCAGGGTAGGGCTAGCGAGCGAGGAGGTGTCACATTATCTGGCGTAGTCAGCAGGATTGCGTGGCCGCAGCCACGGGAGAAGTTATCCCCATTGCTACCGGGTACTGCTCGCCTTTACAACAGACTTTTACATCCCATGTGGCGCCCGACTAAGAAGAACGGATGCCATTATGTGCAGAAAGGACAGCAACCCAACACCTCCCATCATGGGCCTGGCTCCCCCATGGCGCCAAAAGTGCAGACCACCCCTTCCAGCAGAGACTGTCCACATAGTGATGTCCGTCAAAACGGAAGGGTCGTCCCTGGGAGTGCCCATCAGCCAGCCGCCCTGGAGCCGCCACGAAAAGAGGAGGAGACGAGAGCAACAACGAGGAGTGGCCGCAACAATCCCAGACTCACCGCACCCTGCAGCAGTGATGGACGCCGCCGAGGAGAGTCGTTCCAAGCCCTCCAACGCTGGCCCACGAGCTGCTACCTTCCCAGGCTTGGGAGGAATATACCTAATCCCGGAGGAGGCAGAGTTCCTCCGTGGAGAGACACAGGCCCTGACCCGGAGGGTTGAAGAGGCACAGCGATCGGTGTCCGCAGCATGGCGAGAGGAGCTGTTGCAAAAGATCCGGTCCCGCCGCCAAGGTTCTGCAAGAGTAAATATTGGAGCAGCAACCCAGGAGGAGGAAACACCGGAGGCCTCGTGCAGCTCAGGAGCGGGTAAGCAAGAAATCCCCGTCCCAGATGCCAGATGCACAGAGGCCCTCCTGGATCTGATGCCGGCACTCCTGTCCCCGGGCGCCGTTGTCTGGCAGCAGTTCTCAGCTCCGGAGTTAGAGGCCCAAGCTACCGTCACTGCCGGAGGCCTGCTATGCCTCCCGACTCCCGGTCAGTAGGATCCTGCCCTTACTGGGGATACCACCAGCCCCAACCCGGACTGGTCCGTACTGGTCGAGGACCAGCAGCAACCCCTGCTGACGCCACTACCCCTGCCCCCGGTCGCCTGCCTGGCGGTGGAAGAGATGGCCTGGGACAACCAGGGGGGGACCTGATGGGCTTCCCCCAGGAGACCAAGGCTGAAGCGTGCAGGAGGGAGGAGACGTGCCGTGAGCAGCTCCTCCAATTTGATAAGGAGTGTCGCCAGAAGGAGGTCTTCTGCGAGCGCCTGGAGGTGTGGACCAAGGCCGCAAAGTCGCCGGACCGCCAGGTAGAGGCTGCCCGTCCAAGCCCCGGGAGGAGGGCCTAATAGTCCGAATCCACCAGGAGGCCGGATGGGGCTTCATTCGCAGCCCCCAGTTCCACCGAGACATCTTCGTGAATCGGTGGGACGTCAAGCCGCAACTGGAGCAAGGCCACCCTGACCGGAACCTCTACCCGGGCGACTTGGTGTCCTACACCAGCCACCACGGGGAGCGTGGGTGGTACGCCCTGGACGTCTACAGGGTGTTCAAAGGGGATGTGTGTCACCCTAGGCCTGGATGCCACAAATAATAATGGCTGTGTCTGAGAGCAGGAGGGAGGTTCCCTGGTTAGGGACAATTAGTATGCAGCACCTCCTGTCCCAGGCCAGTTGGGGGAGCTGGCTGCCCTATAAAAGCTGGAACTGGGGCAGGGTTAGAGAGACCAGAACCCACTTCTGAAGTGACCAGAAGGGTTCTCAGAGAAGAGGGACAGGTCAGCAGCAGCTGAGGAGTCCGTGAGGCAGAGGAGAAACTGCAAGCCAGGGACAGAGGCGACGAGAGCCGGTCCTGGCAGAGAATCAGTCTAACCGGACATTGGGGTCTGAGGCTGTCCGGGTTATCATTCCCAGCAGCAAAGAACCAAACCGCGAGGGATTTCAGGTCCCTTGGCCTAAGAAGCCTGGAGGCTCCGCCACACAGAGGGACCAGTACAGCGAGGAGAAAGCAAAAGGTACACAAGGCCCGAGTCGCAAGCCATACAGGCGAGAAGTTCACGGCCAGCTCAGGGACGTGGGCTATTACACCACGAAGAGGGGGATAGTCAGAAAGAGCATAGAGAGAATGGTAGGCTACTCACTCACCCTGACCAGTGGGGCTAGCCCGAATGCTCTCAGACACCCAGGCCCATTCCTAACCGGTACTACTGTTGGGTCATTAATAACATCAACAATAAAGACCCAGAACTGTTTTGAAACGGGCTCTGAACTTTCACTATTGCGGCCGGCACTATCACCCCCAGCATCCACCTACACTGCCCTGAGGCTACACTCTTCCCGTGGGGATTTATCCTACCCCTGTCCTGCACACCAACACCAGCCTCAGCGGTCTGCCTCGCAGCGGCGGTTATCTCTGACCGCAATCCACGGGTGGCGTAGTCGGACTTTCACAAATCTATAAATAGACTGCCACAACATTGGTCTGACCACCCTGAACCATGGGACCGGGTTGCCACTGCTACCCCCATCAGCACCGTACACCAGAAAGCCCGGTTCCGGGTACCCCACGGCCCAGGGGGCGAGTCAGTTTTGGCGTAGTCGGCAGGATTGTGACCAACCCGCCACAAACGGGTATTGCGTGCCTGAAAAAGACTTTATACATACCTGAGTGAAGTTTCCCGCCATTCGGGGCAATTTTCCTGCCATCCGGAGCCATTTCTCGCCATCGGGCGCCATCTTCGGGACGCCGCACGGGAAGACGAGGAACGTGGATGTTAAAAACGCGCGAGACCTGAAGCCCCGCCCTATGCTGAGACGCTGCGCAAGGTCCTGGAAGGAGATCCAGCGGACGCCGACGTCATCACCCAGAGCATCGCGAGCGGAGCCGCGGCCTACAGAAGAGGATCGCCGGAAGGTAGGCCACGGTTAACTAGGGGGGAGGAAGATGTCAGACGCGGAGGGACCCTCTACCACCAGCGTAGCCGCTGCAGCTGTGATGCCGTTTTCCATTCCCTATATCCCCGGAGCGGCCTGGCTGCCACAGTATGCCGGCGAGTCGCATACCTTGGGCGACTTTAAAGAAAGGCTGTATAGCTTGTTCAAAGCTTATCCCCTGACAGAAGAACATAAAGTAAGCATACTGATAGGGCAGTTAATTGGTGCGGCCCAGCGGGAGGTAAAGTCTTGGACAGCTGAGGAGAAAAGGACTGTAAGGGGGGTTCTGACCCGTCTACGGGACACCTTTGATACCCGTACCTCAGACGAAATCAAAATGCGGTTCTATGGATATAAGCAGCGAGCCCAAGATAGTGTCAGGGACTATGCCTTAAATTTGCAAGAAGCCTTAAGAGCGATCAAGCAAGCTGACCCTGGCAGCGTGCAGGATACAGATAAACTATTGACTGAACAGTTCATAGAAGGTCTGCTGTCCAGCGCCCACAGAACCCAGCTGCGCCTCATGGCCCTACAGAACCCCGATTTGACTTTTGCACAGTTTAAAGATAGGGCCATCCCGGTGCTCCGAGAACCCGCACCAGGTGGTGCTGTAGCTTGCCGGCGCCCTGCCATCACTTACCACCAGGAGGCGGCGCCCTACCCTTTGGACCTTGTGGGGGCTTATGCGCAGGCCTTAAACCCATCCCCGCCTGCAAACCTGCACCATAAGGTCCAAGAACTAACCAAGAGTGTTGCTGCATTGACCAGGACCGTACAGTCGTTACAGATGGAACCATCAAGACCAATCAAGCTGGCTTCCAGTCCGGAGGATGTCCCGTGGCGTCAACAGAGGAGGATCCCGTCGTTCAGAGGGAGGCCCACAGACCGCTACGCTGAGGATGGACAGCCGATTTGCCGCAACCAGCCAGGACACATAGCCAGGTACTGTACTTTAAACGGGTCCGACCTGGGGCAGAGGGCCAACCCCCAGGCATAAGATCACCAGGCCCGTCTAATTGGCGTGATAAGTACGTAGGGGGACGCCCAGTTTTACCCATAGTGCTGGACGGTATCCCCATGAGTGCACTGCTGGATACCGGGTCACAAGTAACTACCATCCCCTATGTACTTTTTAAGCAGTATTGGAGTGACACTGACATAACCCGCTATCCAGACAGTGACTTGAGCATCATCGCCACCAATGGCCAGCCCGTGCCGCAGGTGGGGTTCAGAGAGATGACCATTAAGATTGGTAAAGTTGAGCTGCCAGCACAGGGAGTGGTCATTGTGGACATTGACCGTCGTGAAAGTCACCCTAAAATAACTTTGGGTACTAACGTGATTGAAAATTGTCTTTCAGAGATAATTGTAATTTTCAATCAGGTGGCGAAGAATGCTAACTCCAGCCAACAGAGGGTCCTCCAGAAAGAGATAAGAGCCCTGATGAGACGGCAACAGGTAGAACTGTCTGCTGATGAGATTGGTAGCGTAAGGATGAGCGACCCGTTTCCCATCGCCATGCCTCCCAAAAGCGAAATGATGATCTGGTGTCAGACTGAAATCGGGTTAAGAGGGAGAGACTACCAAGCCATGGTAGAGCCCGTGTACTCAGACAGCAGGCCCACCATTTTGACAGCCCGGGGGGTGGTTGATGTCCGCCATGGGAGGATGCCCGTCCGCATTCTAAACATTGGGGAAAGGGAAGTACACTTGCCCCGGTGCGCTACATTAGCCAAATTGTTTGCTGTTGAACACAATGCAATCAGGGTCGTGGAACCCTTGCCTCAATCTCCACCGTTGGAGGATAATGGCTCCCAGAAACACAAGGAGGACTGGTGCCAGAAACTCCATGTGGGTGCTAACTCCACTCCCCTGCACCAAAGACAAGGAGTCTACCGGGTGGTTCAGGAGTACGAGAGAATCTTTAGTAAGCACCCGCTAGACTTCGACCGAGTAAAGGGAGTAGAACACCACATCCCCACGGGGAGCCACCCACCAATAAAAGAGAGACACAGACCTGTATCCCCTGCACATTATCAGAACGCAAAGGGCATGTTGAGAGAAATGAAAGAAGCTGGGGTCATTAGAGATAGCTGTAGCCCCTGGGCAGCTCCCTTAGTTTTGGTAAAAACGAAAGACGGTACCATGAGAATGTGCGTGGACTATAGAAAGGTCAGTCGTATCACCCATAAAGACGTGTACCTGTTACCTAAGATAGAGGAGTCTTTAGCCGCACTAAAATCAGCTAACTTCTTCTCTACTTTGGATCTTACTAGCGGGTACTGGCAGGTTCCTGTGGCAGAGGCTGACAAGGAGAAGACCGACTTCACCACCCCGATGAGACTCAGCGAATTCAACTGTATGCCGTTCGGGCTCTGCAATGCACCAGGAACCTTCCAGAGGCTGAAGGAATGCTGCCTATGACATAGGAATTTTGAAACAGTCCTACTCTACCTGGACGATGATATTGTCTATTCAAAGACTTACGAGGACCATCTAAAGCACCTGGCCGAGGTGTTTGAGGCCCTGGCAGGCTTTGGCATGAAAGTGAAACCCTCCAAGTGCCATCTGTTAAAGCCGAAGGTACAGTACCTGGGACACGTGGTGAGTGCAGAAGGAGTAGCCCCCGACCCTGACAAAATCACGGCAATAAAGAACTGGCCAAGCCCCTCTAACATAAAAGAAGTGAGGCAGTTCCTCGGGTTGGTAGGCTACTACCGAAGGTTCATCCCCGGGTTCACCAAGATGGCAGCCCCTATGCTGGACCTCCTGATAGGACAATCTAAGACCAGAAGCCAAAAGCCACCCTTCAAGTGGGACAAGCCGGAAGAGGAGTCCTTCCGCCAGCTGAAGATGGCCCTCACGGGGGATAAGATCCTGGCCTACCCCGAATATGGCCAGCCTTTTATCCTCCACACAGACGCCAGTAATGTGGGGCTGGGAGCCGTACTGTCACAGAACCAACAGAGCAGAGAAAGGGTGATCGCGTACGCCAGCCGGAAGCTGAGGCCCACCAAGAGAAACCCGGAGAATTACAGCTCCTTTAAGCTGGAGTTCTTGGCGGTGGTGTGGGCCGTAACGGAACGCTTCAAGCATTACCTGGCCTCTGCGAAGTTCACTGTGTACACGGACAGCAATCCATTGATGCACCTGGACACTGTGAGACTTGGTGCCCTAGAGCAGCGGTGGATGGCCCGGCTATCAAACTATGACTTTACAATCAAGTACCGGGCAGGCCAAGCCAATGCCAATGCAGATGCCCTATCGAGAATGCCCCACTTGCCCGATGAGGGAGAAGATCCAGACGAGCTGGAGGAAATAGAGCTCCCTGCATTCCACCGGTATGGGACCACTCAGTACTCCCACCGTGTAAAAGACAAAGACTCGACCACCATCATGTTCAATCCCTTACCTCACCACGGCTGGGCTGAAACGCAGGATAGTGACCCTGCAGTTCGCTTGGTGAAGGAAATTCTGACTCAGGCAGATGCCTATCCCGATCCGGATGCCCCTGAGGAAGCTAAGCAACTGTGGAAGGAGAAGAGAAGACTATTCCTCTATGAAGGTAAACTGTGCAGAAGGCTTGTCAACCACCGGACATACGAGTTAACCTGGCAAGTAGTAGTTCCCAGGCGAGATGCGGCTATGGTCCTGGAGGCCTACCATGATGGAGCAGGACATTTTGGGTGGAAGAAACTGGAGTTCCTGTTACGGGAGCGGTTCTTCTGGATAGGAATGAGAGGGGCCATAAAAAGATGGTGCAGAGATTGCGGCCCATGTAACATCAGAAGGAAGGACCGTGGCAGCCAGAAGACTCCATTGAGGCCCATCATTACCAGGCAGCTTCTGGACCTTGTAGCGCTAGACCATGTGAAGTTGGCTCCAAGCCGGTCCGGCTACATCTATGCCCTCACGATTGTGGACCATTACTCCCGGTTCCTGGTGGTGGTTCCTGTTAAAGACTTGACAGCCCAAACAGCGGCCAGAGCCTTCCAACAACACTTCTGCCATCCACACGGGTATCCGGAACAGGTCTTGACAGATCAAGGTCTAGCGTTTGAGGCTGAAGTCTTCCAGGAGTTCTGCAACCTCTACGGCTGTAAGAAGATTC
The DNA here is from genome assembly GCF_046119375.1 of Phyllobates terribilis. NCBI lineage: Eukaryota > Metazoa > Chordata > Amphibia > Anura > Dendrobatidae > Phyllobates > Phyllobates terribilis. The sequence continues at coordinate 223,182,777 of NW_027362773.1, read as the reverse complement.
GGACAACGCCTTACCACCTGCAAACCAACGGGCTGTGTGAGAAAATGAATAATATCATCATTGATCTCCTCAAGACGTTGCCCCTGGAAGAACGCAGCCTGTGGCCGGAGAAGCTGCCAGACCTGATAGACTTATACAACCATATCCCGGTGAATGCTACAAATTGCACCCCGGCTTACCTGATGCGAGCAAGACCAGGTAAGCTGCCTATGGACCTGGAGATGGGAGTCCTGACACCCGAGGACACCTCCCCAGACGCGGACTGGGATACGGAATGGTGGCTACAGTACAAGAAGGTACAGGAGAGTGTGGAGAGGAGTCTGGCTCAAGCGAGAGAAAAGCAAGAGAGGCTCTTCAACCAACATGCCCCTGCTGGTCCCCTGGAACCTGGTGAGCAGGTCCTGAAGCGGAAGAGAAGGCTTCACAAGCTAGATGACCAGTGGGAGAGCGACCCGTACACAGTACTGCAGTCCGACCACAACAACCCGAAGGTATGTGTAATTACCAAGGATGAAGGAGAAACCACTAGCACCGTCTCCAGAGACCACCTAAAACGGTGCCCCGAGCAACTACAGAGTGCAGTAGAAGATCAAGATGACCTTGAACCCGCAGAGGACAAGGAAGAAATGATCAGCACAGTTCTTGGAGAGTTTCCCCGGTCCTGGACTCGGATAAATGATGCAATAGTGGTACCCGTCCTACACTTCCTTCAACCAACCCAGCAGGAATCTACAGGAGAGCAGGAAGAATCAGAGGAACAAGCAGCCCCGGAGGCAGAAGAACCCATGACAGCAGCCCAGGAGAGTCAACCCTCTGCTGACAGTGAGCTTGCCATGCCTGCGGTAAACCAAAGGACCCGCAGACAGCTGCCTGCACTGCCTGTAAACCCAGCTATTAGCTGTACCCTAAATGCTAGTGGGGAAAGCCAGGTTAGACCACCACCAGACAGTGGGTTACGCAGGTCAACCCGGAGCACTAGGGGTCAAATACCAGCTCGCTGGAGAATCTAAATGCAAAGTATATATTAACCTGTATATTGCAAATGTTATATGTTTGTTACCTGGTTATTAATAATGTTTTTCCAGTTTTTCCTAGTTCAATGGACTGACAGGTCATGGACACTGAATGGCCGGAACTGTCCTGTAGATAGTTGCACTTGGTGCCCTCTTGCGAAGATGGCCACAGAAGGAAAACCTGTCCGGCGTGGCCCCCTTGTGGCCCAAAGTAGGTAGCTCAGCCTTGTCGCCACGCCCAAGGCCAGGAACTTGGGGTTTATGGAGACAGGTCCCCGCACCGTTCAAAACTTCACCTTATTGGGTGATATGGACACCCGGTCACGGAAGCGCCATGACCATAAGGACAAAATGTACTTGTATATATGTTATGTTATTGTTTATACCCTGTATTTGTGTTCCCTAAAAATGTGTTTAGTCCGGAGTACTAAATTTTACTAGGGGGGAATGTGTCACCCTAGGCCTGGATGCCACAAATAATAAAGGCTGTGTCTGAGAGCAGGAGGGAGGTTCCCTGGTTAGGGACAATTAGCATGCAGCACCTCCTGTCCCAGGCCAGTAGGGGGAGCTGGCTGCCCTATAAAAGCTGGAACTGGGGCAGGGTTAGAGAGACCAGAACCCACTTCTGAAGTGACCAGAAGGGTTCTCAGAGAAGAGGGACAGGTCAGCAGCAGCTGAGGAGTCCATGAGGCAGAGGAGAAACTGCAAGCCAGGGACAGAGGCGACGAGAGAATCAGTCTAACCGGACATTGGGGTCCGAGGCTGTCCGGGTTATCATTCCCAGCAGCAAAGAACCAAACCGCGAGGGATTTCAGGTCCCTTGGCCTAAGAAGCCTGGAGGCTCCGCCACACAGAGGGACCAGTACAGCGAGGAGAAAGCAAAAGGTACCCAAGGCCCGAGTCGTACAGGCGAGAAGTGCACGGCCAGCTCAGGGACGTGGGCTATTACACCACAAAGAGGGGGATAGTCAGAAAGAGCATAGAGAGAACGGTAGGCCTACACACTCACCCTGACCAGTGAGGCTAGCCCGAGTGCTCTCAGACACCCAGGCCCATTCCTAACCGGTACTACTGTTGGGTCATTAATAACATCAACAATAAAGACCCAGAACTGTTTTGAAACGGGCTCTGAACTTTCACTATTGCGGCCGACACTATCACCCACAGCATCCACCTACACTGCCCTGAGGCTACACTCTTCCCATGGGGAGTTATCCTACCCCTGTGCTGCACACCAACACCAGCCTCAGGGGTCTGCCTCGTAGCGGCGGTTATCTCTGACCGCAATCCACGGGTGGCATAGTCGGACTTTCAAAAATCTATAAATAGACTGCCACAACATTGGTCTGACCACCCTAAGCCACGGGACTGGGTTGCCACTGCTACCCCCATCAGCACCGTACCCCACGGCCCAGGGGGCGAGTCAGATGCCCTCATGCACCTGGCAGCAGAGTATCGGTCAGGCTCAGTTGGCAAGAATGAGCCTTTTCCCAAGTGGGGATACCGCTTCTGAACAGCCCCGGAGGTTGTACCTTCCTGTTGACTAAGTTACTGTTTTAAGTTATTATGTTGTTTTTCCTCCCGGTTTAAAGAGACATTTGTCCCTGCGGACTTTAGCAGTAGACAGACTCCTTACTGTAAATAGTTTTGCGTCTCTTTAGGTGCTCCCTATTGGTTTTATGCAAAAACCGCTTCTACTTCTACCTCAGACCTCAGAAGCAAAACCTGTCTGGAGTGGCTCTCCTGGAGGTCCAACTCAGGATCTCCATGCCCTGCAGCCACCCCAGTGCCTACGTTGAGGGTTTGGGACAGGTCCCTCATGCTGCTGAACTGACTCTTTTCTATAATATTTTCTATATAACTGACTACTTGCATAATGTTTCTTGAATGTCTTTCGTATATGCATAATGTCTTTTATACATGCATAATGGCACTTAATGTTTTTCTATATTTATATTGAATATATATTGTTGCAACATTTAAGAATTTGAACCTCACATAAAGGGAAGATAGTTTTACTGTTATGCAAAAATCTAAAAGGTCTGTACCAATGCTTTGCTCTCTTTGCAGCCCGCGGACGTGCTGTGTTTCACCAGGGGGGAATGTGGCGCCCCTGAGGGTTCAGTCGCCACAGGGGTACTGCACCTCAGATTGAGGTGTGGTATCTCCTCTCTGAGGTAAGGATGGAGCACCTCTCAGGACCCCACCTCATCACCCAACACTACACCACTCCTGTCCTGTAGGGGGCCTAAATGCACCAGGGTGCTGCCCCGGTCCGGGATAGAGGAGATGGGGGTAACCAAAGATAGGGGGAACCATGTAGTGGGTGAGGGTGGAGGACGCACTTTTAGGTTACACTCATTCATTCATATTTAATCAACCGCCATCTTAGGTTCAAGGTCTTTGATTGTGGTCTTCATCACTGAACGTGGCTTTCCGGTGGAACGTGCATGGTCCTCGTGCTCTGGCCTTGAGGCGAGGAGCGGGTTAGAGTTAACGGTTGTCTCTACCCGGTCAAGGTCCCTACCTAAGAAGGCCTGGAGTGGAGCAGAGGAGAAAAGCTCCACAGGCAAAAGGATCCCAGGGGGGATCCAGACGGAGTGGCATATGCCACCTGTCCTCTTTATTCTGGCCTAGCCAGAGGGACTCCTGCTGCACGAGGGGACCGGCCCCTGATATCTGACTCTGCTACTTCAATTCTTAGTCGGAGAAGCTCCGGAGGCTCAGTGGATCCCACTGGGCAACGGACGGAGCGGCATACGCCACCCGTACCCTTGTTCTGTGTATAGCCAGAGGGAGACTCAGCCTTATAACATGCACCACGTACGGACGGGAGAGGACCTAGTGGGAAAGCCTAGGAACACTCTGGTGCGGGGGTCCTGATTCTTGCACCCGAACTACCCGGAGTGTATTTAACCCCCTTCCTGGTGGCCGCAGCGTGCCGTGAGGAGCGAAGAGAAGCCTTGCAGCTGATGCTTAACAACGTGAGTAAAGCTTGGAAGACTGCATTCCTGCCTCTGGTCCCTTATTTCAGCGCGATACCACACCACCCACTACGACTCCCTTGATCCGTCACTCTCTGCCCTGAGGCCCTGCTCCGCCTGTGGGGAGTAGTACCATCTGCTGCTGCCACGACATCCCACCTCAGAGGACTGCCGCAGCGCTGGTGGCGAATCACCAGGCACCACAGGTGGCGTAGTCACTGAATCCACTCGATTACCACCGTCCCTCCTAGCCCTTTATTTTTAATGTGACGACCCTGGGCACGGGCCGGGCCTAGGCCACGACTGCAACCCCTCAACATCTGACCCGGTTCCGAGTACCCCCATCTCTCAGGGTAGGGCTAGCGAGCGAGGAGGCGTCACACAACATGTGGGGACATCACACACGCACCAGTCGGTGTGCCGGAAGTTGCAAACGCTGCTGCAACACAGCAAGGGCGGCGGAAGCTGTAGCCGACTTCCGAAAATGAGCTGACAGGCGGCGTACTTTGACGAGCAGATCTGTCAACTCGGGGTACGATTTAAGAAACCACTGAAGCACGAGGTTAAGCACATGAGCCAGGCATGGTACGTGTGTGACCTTGCCTCGCCTCAGAGCCACCACCAGGTTACGGCCATTGTCACACACGACCATGCCTGGATGTGGGTTAAAGCGGTCTCAGCTACAGATCTGCCTGCTCTTTCACAGCTGTCCACAACTCACATGCAGTGTGAGGTTTGTCACCTAAGCTTATGAGTTTCAGCACAGCCTGTTGCCGCTTGGCGGGGGCAGTACTGCAGTGCTTCCAGCTTGTAACTGATGTGGTGATATCTGAGATGGAGGCTGAACATGAGGAGAAGGAGGAGGATGATGAGCAGGAGCTGTACACTGTGGGGGGCAATTCTGACTGACATAGGGCCCGCAATCCTCGGTCTGGGTAGGATGTATTCCGTCCCAAGGTCCGACTGGGTTCCGGCTTCCACTATGTTTACCCAGTGTGCCGTCAGGGAGATGTGCCATGCCTGGCCTCAAGTACTTGTCCACGTGTCCGTTGTCAGGTGGACTCTCCCAGTAACTGCGTTGTTGAGGGCACGGCAGATGTTTTGGGACACGTGCATGTGTAGTGAGGGGATGGCACACCGGGCAAAATAGTGTCGGCTGGGGCCGCGTACCGGGGGACGGCCACCGCCATAAGGTTGTGGAAGGATTCCGTCTCCACTAGCCTAAAAGGCAGCATTTCCAACGCAAGCAGTCATGAAATGTGCGAATTTAAGACTGTGGCCTGTGGGGCATTGGCTGCGAATTTGCGCTTTCATTCAAATGTCTGGGATATGGACAATTGAACGCTGCGGTTGGATGTGGACGTGGACGTTGATGCTGTTTCTTGAAAAACTGCCATAACAAGTGAAGACTGAGAGGAGGGGGCATCTTTGCATGCAGTAAGGACAGGGGATTGCCTTGCACACACAACAGGGGGTTCTCTTACACGCACAACAGTGGAAAAAGCAGTGGTGATACCCGCTGACACTGGTCGTGGACCCTGGAATTCGCCCCACAAAGTCGGGTGCTCTGCTGCCATGTGCCTGATCATGCTGGTGTTGGTCAGGCTGATAGTTTTGTCACCCCTGCTGATGCTGGTCTGACAGGTGGTACAAATGGCCTTTCTGTGGTTATCAGCAGAGTCTTTAAACAAATTCCAGACTCTGGAAGACCTACCGGTTGTACTGGCAACTTCCCTCGTGTTGGTGTTACCGGGAATGGTTGCCCGCCTTCTGTCTGCGGCCACCACATTGCTTCTTCCTGCCTGTTGGGATACTCTGCCTCCCTCCCCCTGTGTGCTGCTGGCCTCACTTTGTGTGTCCTCCTGCCACGTTGGGTCAGTTACTAGATCGTCCACCACCTCCTCCTCTTCCACTTCCACACCACGGTCCTCCTCCTCACTTCCTGGCAATTGTGTCTTGTCATCATCCACCTCTTGTGACAAATTGCCAGCGTCGCCTTCCTGTGGCCATGGCTGTTCAAATATTTGGCCATCGCTACATGGGATCTCCTCTTTCACCACTTCAAGCGGAGCAGGCGAGGGGCACAAATATGGAAATGGACCAGTGAACAGCTCTTCAGAGTGTCCAACTGAGGGATCAGTTGCTGTCTGACGACACTCGGCATGGTGGGAGGAAGGAGCATCAGGGTGAGGAGGAGTATGCAGTCGAGACTCACGGCTACTAAGACTTGACCGTGTGGAAGACAGACCGGAGGTGGTGGTGCCCAGGTGACTGGAAGTATTATCCGCTATCCAATTAATAACCTGTTCACACTGATCAGTTCGCAATAGTGGTGCTGTTGTGTGCTTCCCTAGTAATTCGGTCAAGAACTGGGGGTGAGAAGATGTGGCTGTTGGTTGTGGCACATTTTCATCTTGGCCACGGCCCCGTCCTCTGCACGCACCATCACCAGAACGTCCAGGTCCACGTCCCTTGCCACGCGCCTTACCCATTGTAAATGAAGTAAAATAGCTTACACTCGCACTATCAATGGCAAAAGGGTAATAAAAAGGAGATTTGAACCGTGGAAGAAGAAAACCACAGTTCTAGTTATCTGGCCTACACCAGACTCTTTTAAACAGATATAAATTTGTGTCTGAACAGTCAGCGAGACACTCAAAAAGTTTTTTCTTATGCAAAAAGTGGATAATACAGAGATTTGAACCGTGGAACTGCAAAACCACAGTTATAATTTCCTGGTGTATACCAGACTTGTTAAAATAGATATATTTGTGTCTGAACAGTCAGCGACACACTCAAACTGTTTTTTTTTATGGAAAAAAAGGCAAGCAGGTTGATAACACCCAGATTTGAACCGTGGAAGAGGAAAAACACAGTTCTAGTTCTCTGGCCTACACCAGACTCTTTTAAACAGTTATATTGGTGTCTGAACAGTCAGCGAGACACTGAAAATGTTTTATTTTTATGCAAGAAAAGACAAAAAAGTGGAGAATACAGAGATTTGAACCGTGGAACTGCAAAACAACAGTTATAATTTCTTGGTGTATACCAGACTCGTTAAAATAGATATATTTGTGTCTGAACAGCCAGCGACACACTCAAACAGTTTTTTTTTTATGGAAAAAAAACAAGTATTTTGATAACACCCAGATTTGAACCGTGGAAGAGGAAAAACACAGTTCTAGTTCTCTGGCCTACACCAGACTCTTTTAAACAGATATATTGGTGTCTGAACAGTCAGCGAGATACTGAAAATGTGTTTTTTATGCAAAAAAGACAAAAAAGTGGAGAATACAGAGATTTGAACCGTGGAACTGCAAAACCACAGTTATAATTTCCTGGTGTATACCAGACTTGTTAAAATAGATATATTTGTGTCTGAACAGTCAGCGACACACTCAAACTGCTTTTTTTATGGAAAAAAGGCAAGCAGGTTGATAACACCCAGATTTGAACTGTGGAAGAGGAAAACCACAGTTCTATTTCTCTGGCCTACACCAGACTCTTTTAAACAGATATATTGGTGTCTGAGCAGTCAGCGAGACACTCAATTTTTTTTTCGGTGGGGGGGGGAATACCAAAAGGTTAATAAGACAGGTATTTGTACAGTCTGACTGAGGAAAAAACAAAACAAAACAGGATTTAGATGAAAAAAAAGGATTTTTCCTGGCCCCTGAGACCTGTGTATTAGTCTAGCAATTTGACCAGTAGGAGCACAGGGGACTGTAATGCAGTGTTTGTTGGTATAACCACTGCGTCTCCTATACAGCCTGCCTGCCTGATATCTGGGATGGATATTAGTCCTGAGAAGGAATGTTTGTTTGATTTGGCAGACTTTAGAGACCCTACACTAACTATTTTGCAGTATAAATCTCTCCCTAGCTCTGTAGCACTGACCCTACATTGTCTGATCCGGAGCGACTGTGTCCAAGATGGTGGCGCCTGGTTTTAAATACTCAAGGTAAAGCTGTGCGGCCAGCCAGTCACTGTAATGCCCACAAACAACATGGCTGCGGCATTAAAGTGACTGGCTGGCAATCCCTGCATGTTCATTGGCTCTGTAAAGAGCTCCAAACGTGCAGGGCAGAGACCCGAGCTCCCGCCCGAGTAACCCGGAAATGCTCGGTGCTCGCTGAACATCCCGAGTAGTGAGATGCTCGGGTGAGTACCGAGCAGTGTCGAGCATGCTCGCTCAACACTAATTAACACATGTGGAATTATATGCTTAACAAAAAAGTGTGAAGAAACTGAAAATATGTCTTATATTCTAGGTTCTTCAAAGTAGCCACCTTTTGCTTTGATGACTGCTTTGCACACTCTTGGCATTCTCTTGATGAGCTTCAAGAGGTAGTCACCTGAAATGGTTTTCACTTCACAGGTGTGCTCTGTCAGGTTTAATAAGTGGGATTTCTTGCCTTATAAATGGGGTTGGGAACATCAGTTGTGTTGTGCAGAAGTCAGGTGGATACACAGCTGATAGTCCTACTGAATAGACTGTTAGAATTTGTAATATGACAAGAAAAAGCAGCTAAGTAAAGAAAAACAAGTGGCCATCATTACTTTAAGAAATGAAGGTCAGTCAGTCCGAAAAATTGGGAAAACTTTGAAAGTGTCCCCAAGTGCAGTTGCAAAAACCATCAAGCACTATAAAGAAACTGGCTCACATGAGCACCGCCCCAGGAAACGAAGACCAAGAATCACCTCTGTTTCTGAGGATAAGTTTATCGGAGGCACCAGCCTCAGAAATCGCAGGTTAACAGCAGCTCAGTTTAGAGATCAGGTCAATGCCACACAGAGTTCTAGCAGCAGACACATCTCTACAACAACTGTTAAGAGGAGACTTTGTGCAGCAGGCCTTCATGGTAAAATAGTAGCTAGGAAACCACGGCTAAGGACAGGCAACAAGCAGAAGACACTTGTTTGGGCTAAAGAATACAAGGAATGGACATTAGACCAGTGGAAATCTGTGCTTTGGTCTGAGGAGTCCAAATTTGAGATCTTTGGTTCCAACCACACTGTCTTTGTGCGACGCAGAAAAGGTGAACGGATGGACTCTACATGCCTGGTTCCCACCGTGAAGCATGGAGGAGGAGGTGTGATGGTGTGGGGGTGCTTTGCTGGTGACACTGTTGGGGATTTATTAAAAATTGCAGGCATACTGAACCAGCATGGCTACCACAGCATCTTGCAGCGGCATGCTATTCCATGCGATTTGCGTTTAGTTGGACCATCATTTATTTTTCAACAGGACAATGACCCCAAACACACCTCCAGGCTGTGTAAGGGCTATTTGACCAAGAAGGAGAGTGATGGGGTGCTACGCCAGATGACCTGGCCTCCACAGTCACCAGACCTGAACCCAATCGAGATGGCTTGGGGTGAGCTGGACTGCAGAGTGAAGGCAAAAGGGCCAACAAGTGCTAAGCATCTCTGGGAACTCCATCATTATTGTTGGAAGACCATTTCCGGTGACTACCTCTTGAAGCTCATCAAGAGAATGCCAAAAGTGTGCAAAGCAGTTATCAAAGCAAAAGGTGGCTACTTTGAAGAACCTAGAATATAAGACATATTTCCAGTTGTTTCATACTTTTTTGTTAAGTATATAATTCCACATGTGTTAATTCATAGTTTTGATGCCTTCAGTGTGAATGTACAATTTTCATAGTCATGAAAATACAGAAAAATCTTTAAATGAAAAGGTGTGTCCAAACTTTTGGTCTGTACTGTATAAGTCTCAGTATGTTAATGCATTGCAGAAAGTGACAGCCCATATCACCAAGACCCAAGACAGGCACCGAGGACTGGGCCCATTGGATGAAGTACTGCAGGATCAACTAGCTGCTGGACAGAGGGATCCCTCCCTGAGGCAGGTCTTAAAGGAGCGACTACACTGGAATCCTGATCTTGGCTTCCTTGAGGTTGAGGCGGAAGCTAGAGTCCTGAAAAGAGAGGCACCTGTCCTGACAGGCGAGGTTCAGAGTCATGAAGTAGTCACCCCTGAGTCAGCCAGTATTGAGCCCAACTGGGTACAGGAGATAAACGTCAAGATATTGGGACATTTGAGGTGAGCTGTGCAGTATCAAGGGGACCCCTGCTGCTATCCCTCCAGCTGATCACACGGCCCCACATAAAAAGGTCAGAGGGGGAAAGTTGTTCCCACCGAGCCCTGCCACGCCATAGTCCATTAGCGGAGCACAAGCCACAGTGTTAGACCTGTGGTGGAAGGGGGCATATCTCAAGAGACTGCCCGAGTGGAGAAAGGAGGAGATGGGGGCGCCCATTAAAACAGCGCACCCCACGGTCATGGAGCATACTGTGGGGTTTCAAGCCTCAGAGGGCGGAAAGAGAACTCTGAGGATATTGTCTTAGAGACCCATTTTCTGGTATGAATTCAATGGGCAGTGCATCCACTGTTTGATGTACACAGGGTCCCAGGTGACAACTATACCGAAGGTTGCTCACTTTGGAAAAAGACACATCGTCCCACTGGTGGCGGCTAATCAACTATCTATCCCAGTAGTTGCAGTAGTGTGGATGTTTGTCCGGGTGTGTGGTAAGAGAATAGTGCTGACAAAGGGGTCCAGAGGAGGGGGACTCACTGTAACCATGGGCTTGAATGTGCTAAAAGAAGTGGGACAATTTTTGTCTGAGGGTCGGGATAAAAACAACTGTACCCATGCCACTCATGATCCGGCCAGTATGAAGGTGTTTCAGCAACTCGTGCTAGCCATCCAAATTCAGAAGTTACCCGTTGCCTCCCAGCATCTTGGCAAAGTGTTGATACCGCCCAAAGCTACAGTGACACTACCGGTGGGACAGACTGTACTCTCTATGCCAGTACTGGCCAATGTATCTTAAGATGGTGTGGACATCCAGATTGAGCCAATAGAGGGAGAAGAAACAATCTCTGGATTATTGGTTGCCCACACCCTGGCCACTGTGCGAAAAAGACGAGTAACTGTGCATTGTGTAAACTTGAGTGGAGCAAGTTTACAGTTGACATCCCGACAGGAAGTGGCCCAAGTTTGCATATTGCCAGAAGATCTCACCAGAGCTGATGCTATAGGACTTATACCTATTGGAGGAGACCCGTGGACCTTGGCGGTGTCGCTCAATAGTCAGGAGGGCAGAAGTGAACCACTGGCTGGGCATCACCTCTTGGAACAGATGGAGGCCAACCTCACAAAGTTCTCCTCGAGGCAAGTTGGACAGATCGAACAGTTATTGAAGCGATAACGGGGAGTGTTCGCACAACATGAAGACGACTTTGGGTGCACTCTAGTGATGAGCAAGCAATAAAATGCTTGGGTACTCGTTGCTCGGGTCGAGCAAATTGGAATGCTCGAGTGCTCAGTCCGAGTAACGAGCCCAATGTAAGTCTATGGGAAACTCGAGCATTTTTCCGGTGGCCCCCCCACAGCAGTCTGCAGAGGGCTTAAAAATTGCCAAAATCGATGGGAACAGTGCTCAAATTACATGGCAACTGCATGGAGAAGACCCTTGGAAGCATCTCTGACTCCCTGGTCACGGCTGTCAACAATGTTGTCAGAGTATTACGCCACTTTTACGGACTCACAATAAAACATTAAAAAATGAAACTAAAATGGATTTTCCTGGGAAATATGTTAAGGAACATTCATTCCAGGGTAATGACTTGTATATGAGGCAAAATAAATAACCAAAACTAAAAATGCTCCTACACACCTTGGGCTATGTTCACACGTAGCATTTTTGATGCGTTTTTGCACTTTTACATTGCTTTCGACGGTGAAAAATATATTCACCGGTAAATGTCATTTTAATATTTTACAACCTCATCTTGCCATGTGGTGTGTGAGACATGATCAGACACATCCTGTTTCATTTATGAAGGAGGGACTCTGAAAGTCACAAAGACTATTTTTATAGGGCCATCAGGTGGCCCATACTATTCTTAAAGGGCCAGCAGTCAGCTATGCTTTGTTGTTCCCATTATTAAACAGTGGTCTCCTGTAGTGTTATTGTGTATGCAGTGACTGCAAGAGCTGTCAAAAACTTGGACGCACATCAATATCCCTTTGAAGGGACATAGTGGAGGGCCTCAGTAAAACAAATGTTCCCATTATAAAGGAGTGGGTCTCCTATAGTGGTAATGCCCATGCAGTGACTACAAGGGCTGCCAAAATTTGGGAAAAGCACCAATAATAATTTAAAGACACATAGAGGTGGGCCTCAGTAAAGAGTACGACATGTTCCCATTAGAAAGGAGCGGGTCTGCTATCCAAGTTTGAGGGTATGCAGAATAATGTACCAGAGGAATCCAAGTCGATGTAATGGTGAAATAGACTTTATTTATACGTGTTTTGTGGTGATCACAGCACTTCCTCAGGACAGTCTATACACATACACATACAGGGTCTCTTGTTTATATCGAAAGAATGCACATGGCGACGCCTCCCTTCAAAAAAACACCACGCCCAGTCAATTAATTTGGGTATTTATTATATATCCTTGAGTCTGTTTTCTAATTTATGTGATTTTTCATTTATATATGTATTTTTGTAAAAATCTATTAAATTAATATTTAAAATAATTCTATGGTTATTCATTATTTATTGAGTGTGTTTTGTATTTAAGATAAATGAATAATCTATTATACATATGTTATACTATTCTTAGTTAGTTGTGTTTAGTGTTGAGCCACCCCCGTAGTGTTCGAGTTCGGTTCGGTTCATCGAACTGTTCGTCGAACACCGTTAAAACAAATGGCAGGCAAACAAAAACACATAGAAACACATAGAAAACACCTTCAAAGGTGTCCAAAAGCTGACAAACTGCTCAGAAGACACAACTAACACATGGAAAAGTGACAAGTACATATAGTCATGCGAAAAGAAAAGAGGTGGAGGAGTAAAAGGAGGGGGAGACACAGATATAGGCATGTCATGCCCTTCTAAAACCCAAAAAGTGAGAAGCCGACACGGCCAGTCCGTTCCTGCCCGTGCGACCTCCGTGTCGCCGGGTTTGTGCCAGAGCCGCGGTGGACCCTGACGGCCAGCCCCCCTCTCCCAATACTGGTGCCTGTCCGCTGGTGGGTCGAGCGATCCCCCCTGTGGTGGAGGCAGGTCTAAGCTTTTTAATTTAAATTGTCTCTCTAATTTGAATGAATACACTTTAAATCCTTTTACAAGGATCTATTGGAGGGCAAGTCTCATGCCAGCAGCCGTGTAATTCCAGCTCCAGTAGCGTCCACTAAAGCTGCTGCAGTTCTAAAGCTTTTATAAGGATCGAGCTCGGCGGTCCACCGCAAGGCGTCCTACCGCCAGTCTCAGCCCCTATGCCTTGGGGTGCCTCCTGATGCTCTTCACTGAGTATCCCAGGGTCCCGAAGCATTTCCTTTGAAAAAATTAAGTGTCCAAACTACAGGTGGTGTAGCTTGCTTAACAGCTGGGATAATCCGCTGACTAGCAGACACTGCTACTAGGCACAAAGTATTTCCTGGGCTAGATGCAGTTAAAAATTTGTAATTAGATACTCTCGTTGGATGTTGAGAAAGCATTCCATAGAGTCTCCTGGCACGCCACATAATATTCTCTTAAAAAGCTTGGGGTAGGGGTCTAGGGGACCCTTTTATAGCCAAAATCTCGGCCCTGAATCGCAATACGTCACCTAGGCTGAAGATAAATGGAACTGTAGCACCCCGAGGGCTCGGTTGCTACAGAGGTATTGCACCTCACCCAGAGGTGTGATATCTCACTCTCAGGTAAGGATGGAGTGTGGATCAGGACCCCGACACCTGCATGCATTACACCACATTGCCGTGGGGCAGGGCTACCAATATGCCCCTGAGATGGGCACGACAGTCCCTGTCCCTGGCTGGAGTGGGGGGAGGTAACACTGAGGAAGGGGAACCCTGTAGTGCAGGAGCAGGGAGGAAGCAGTTCCTGGGTGCATTGAGAAGGGAGTATAAAAGGTGGGCACCATCTTAGTTCAGTGCAGAGAAGTCTGAGCAGAAGTGACAGGGAGCAGGGGCTCTGCATGAGCTCTGCTCCGGAGGCGGGCCTAGAAACAAAGGCCAGGCCTGGAAGATGGAGAAAGAAGGAAGAGGAGAAGGCTCCAGGAATGAGGAACGAAGGGATCCCAGGGGTGTGGACGGGCGAGTTGCCACCGCACGCCCGAATCCACCTGCGTGGAGGGGTCAGGCCAAAGGGGGAGACCGGTCCCCGAAAGTAGTGGAGGCGGGAAACGACCCTCAGCTAGAAACCGGAGGCTGTGACATTTTATGTGGTGCAGCCCCTCGCCACACCCGCTAGGAAGGCACCACATAGGGTCAGGGAAACTGGCGCCAAGTTTACCAAGAGGAGGCCCGAGGCAGCCGGACAGAAGCGTTGGTAAGAAAGGACACACAAAGGGGGTCCTGTGAAGCGCTCCAAAGTTATCTGGGAGTTGTCTGAGCCCCAGACCTGGTGAGCACAGTACGACGTGGGCAGCCGTTACCTGCAGAAGTGGTCTGGATAATAAGAACTGTGAGGAAAGGCCCTGGACTGCATCACTGACTCCGTGTCGTTACTGCTGCTGCCCTGCACCATCACCCCCATCCTCCGCATACACTGCCCTGAGGCTATACTCCTCCCGTGGGGAGTTATACTATGCTCTGCTGCACCCACAAAACCAGCCTCAGCGGTCTGCCCTGCAGCGGCGGTTCACTCTGACCGCAATCCACGGGTGGCGTAGTCGGACATTTAAACATCAAAACCACATAAATAGTTCCGCCACTGGTTTGACCGCCCTGAGCCACGGAACCGGGTCACCGCCACGGAGACTACAACCACCAGCATCCACCAAAAAGGGTCCGGCTCCGGGTGTCCCAAGGCCCAGGGGGCACGTCAGAACATTTTCATCACCTTTCATATTCACCAATGGGACAAGGCAGGGATGTCCTCTGTCCCCTCTCTTATACATCCTAGTGACGGATCACCTGCTCTCATCAATTCGCTATAACCCCAATATTAGGTGGATTGAGGTGGGAGGCACCGAGTACAAGTGCTCTCTATTTGCTGATGATGTCCTAGTATATATCACTCAATCACATATATCCATCCCTGCTGTTATGACTGAAATAGATCACTTTGCTACATGGTCAAATTTTAAAATCAATGCAGCGAAGTCTGAGGCCCTCGATGTCTCCCTCCCCAAATCCATACAGGATTCCATTCAGTCCAACTTTCCCTTTGCCTGGCCCTCACAGGGTATCAAATACTTAGGAATTCCTATTCATAGAGACCTCTCCCGTCTATGTTATCTTAATTTTGGGCCCTTTATTGAACAACTCCATACAGACCATGGTTGGCAAGTTAGAGCTGTAAGATTCACTACATGAACCACTGTTGTTTTGTGAAAAGCACATGTACACTGTGTTCCAAATTATTATGCAAAAAGTGTTTAGAAGTGATAAGGTAAGAATTTTTTTGTTTGTCAGTAAAACTCATTGATGGTGATGTGTGTCAGGGCTCTTTATATCACTGTAAGCAATCGCAGACACCTGTGCTAATTAGTTTGGCAGGTGTGTCCAATGAAAGGCAAGACTACTTAAGAAGGCTGTCCCACATTATTAAGCAGCCTACATTTTCTACCAAAATGGGAAAGAAAAAGGATGTGTTGGCTGCTGAGAAGCAACAAATTGTGGAGTGTTTAGGTCAAGGCATGACTACAATCAACATTGTGCGATGATCAGGATGAAGTGTCTTGGCAATCAAGAAGTATGTAGCTGATTCACAGTACACACGTGTGCGTGCTGATAAGGGAAAATTGAGGACTCTTTCCTACAGGCAATTACGTCAGGTTGAAAGAGCAGCGGCAAAAAAGCCTTGTCATAGCAGCAGACAAGTTTTTGAAGCTGCTGGTGCCTCCAGCGTCCCCCAAACAACAAGATGCAGGGTCCTTCAGAGGTTTGCAGCTGTGCGTAAGCCATCCTGTCGACCTCCTCTATCCACTGCACACAAGCAGAAACGGCTCCAGTGGGCCAAACAATACAAGAAGACTGACTTCAAAACTGTTTTGTTCACGGATGAGTGCCGTGCAATGCTTGATGGTCCAGATGGATGGAGTGGAGGATGGCTGGTTGATGGACACCCAACGCAAACACTGCTCCAGCGCCAACACGGAGGAGGTGGAATAATGTTTTGGGCTGGAATCATGGGGAGAGAGATTGTCGGCCCCTTTAGGATCCCTGAAGGGGTAAAGATGAACTCCATAATGTATGTGGAGTTTCTCAAACAGCACTTCCTGCCATGGCTCAAGAAGAAGAACCGTGTATTCCACAGCAACATCATTTTCATGCATGATAATGCACCGTCTCATGCTGCACATAACACATCTGCATCTCTGGCTGATATGGGCATAAAAGGGGACAAACTTATGGTGTGACCCCCATGCTCCCCTGACCTCTACCCCATTCAGAACCTCTGGAGCATCATCAAAAGGAGTGTCTATGATGGCGGGAGGCAGTTCACATCTAAGCAAAAGCTCTGGGAGGGTATTCTGTCCTCATGCAAAACAATTGAAGCAGAAATCATCCAAAACCTGACAAATTCAATGGACGAGACAGTTCAGAAGCTCCTTTCGAACAAGGGGTCCTATGTGCAAATGTAACATCACCTAGAATAAAGTTTTGAGTTGAAAACTGTTTGATTTCAGTTTCTAATAACCTGCTAATGCTTATAATTTCAAAAATGACCATTTTTTTGTTCTTTATTAAAATGAAAAGGTTGATCGAAGAGTGTGGGGGATCTAAGAGTGTGGCAACCCAGTAGTCAGGATTACTTCGAATTCTGACAATCTGAGGGTCATGTTGCAGGTAGCGCAGCAAGAAGGCACTGATGTGTCTTGCGCATCTAGGAGCCCCAAAATTATTTTCTGGGCTAGATGCAGCTAAAAATTATTATTAACTTTAAATCTGGTGGAGCTTAGTATAGATGGCCTAATAGAATCAGTACTGCACACTGCTACAAAGCCCAAATTATTTTCCAGCCAAGATACAGATAAACATGATTAGTAATTTTAAATCTGGTGGAGCTTAGTATAGATGGCCTAATAGAATCAGTACTGCACACTGCTACAAAGCCCAAATTATTTTCCAGCCAAGATACAGATAAACATGATTAGTAATTTTAAATCTGGTGGAGCTTAGTATAGATGGCCTAATAGAATCAGTACTGCACACTGCTACAAAGCCCAAATTATTTTCCAGCCAAGATACAGATAAACATGATTAGTAATTTGAAAGCTTAAAACGGTTGGTGAGGTGATTTTAACAAATCATCAAGCTTTTACTCTCCCCAGGATGACACAGGGGTAGAAAAGTCGTTTCGGATCCAGGATTTGTTCATCTTTATGAACGTGAGTCTGTCTACATTATCAGTGGAGAGCCGCGTGCGCTTATCTGACGGGGAAAATGGCTGGGCTGCGCTGGGACAAGGACCTGCTTGCTGATGGTGGTAATTGAGAGTGTACAATGACAGGTGCAGGGTTAGAGGCATCCTCACATGCGCCATGGACAGGGGATTGGCGTGCATGCACAACAGTGGAAGAAGCAGTGGTGTCACCCACTGACACTGTTTCTGCACCCTGGGGTTTGGCCCACTTAGTCGGGTGCTTTACTGCCATGTGCCTGATCATGCTGGTGGTGGTCAGGCTGCTAGTTTTGCTACCCTTGCTGATGCTGGCCTGGCAGGTGGTGAAAATGGCCTTTTTAGGGTTATCATCCACCACTTCATCTTCCACTTCCGCTCCCTGGTCCTCCTCCTGACTTTCTGGCAATTGTGTCTCATCATCATAATAATAATAATAATAATTTTTATTTATATAGCGCCAACATATTCCGCAGCACTTTACAATCATCATCCACCTATTGCGACAATAATTGCACTTTCCCACTATTGCCTTCGTGTGACCATGGCTGCTCAAATATTTGGGCATCACTACACATGTTCTCCTCTTGACTCGCTTGAAGCTGGCCGGGCGAGAGGCCCGAATCTACAAATGGAAAAGTGAACAGATCTTCTGAGTGTCCAAGTGTGGGATCAGTTGTCTCCGGGCATTCGGCATGGTGGGAGGATGGAGGATCAGGGTGAGGAATATGCGGTCCAGACTCACGACTACTGAGACTTGACCGTGTGGAAGACAGGGTGGTGGTGGTGGCAAAGTGACTGGAAACATTATCTGCTATCCAACCAACAACCTTTTGACACTGCTCTGTGTTCAATAGTGGTGTTCTACAGTCCCCTAGTAATTTCGACAGGAAGGTCGAGCGACAAGATGTGGTTGTTTGTTGTGGCACAATTTCCGCTTGCCCATGGCCACGGACTCGGCCTCTGCATGCACCATTACCTTCACGTCCACTTTCCTGTCCCTTGCCACGCACCTTGCCCATTTTAAATAGAGGACAATATTTTCCATGCTCACTACAAATGGCTGATTTTGGAACGCAGTTATATGTGATACGTCTGACGGAAAACCAAGGTTTTAAATAGCGGGCCTGTAGTTTACTAATAATATTCTTCACAGTGACCTCATGTGAATAGCTTGACTGATGCACTGCAACAAAATGGAAATGGAAGCCAGAAATGGCTGATTTTGGAACGCAGTTATATGTGATACCTCTGACAGAGAACCACGATTTTAAAAAGCGGGCCTATAGTTTACTAATACTATTCTTCACAGTGACCTCGTGTGAATAGCTTCACCGACACATTGTAACAAAATTGAAATTGAGGCCAATATTTCCACGTTCAGTTCAAATTTCTGGATTTTTATCGCTGTAATAGGAAAAAGATCTGGCTGTATTCTGCAGTGCTAACAAGCAAATGGAGCAGAAAAATGGTGTACTCTGGATTGCTCTTTAAGCAAATAATCAGGATTAAGATAAAAAAAAATTAGCCCTGGCCCCTGATACCTGGGTTATGTCTACAAATATCTGTAATAGTAGCAGTCAGAATGTGCAATGAACCCTCTTGAGATTTATTATGCACTGCAGTCTGTCACATACCCTGCCTGCCTGCCTAACTCCTACTATCACCACTGAATATATGCAGCTGGATTATTCCTCAGAAGGACAGTTAGTTCAGATATATATATATATATATATATACATGTTGTGGAATACCTATACTAACTATAAACAAGCAAATTTCTCCCTGATGCAACAGAAGCTCTCCGTACGCTGCCTGTTAACAGGGTAGACTGTGACGAGCATAGCGGCACCAGGTCTTATATAGACCTGATGACGCTGTGCGGCCAGTCATTCACTCTAATGCCCACAACCAACATGGCTACGGCATTACAGTGCATGGCAAGCAATCCCTGCATGTTCATTGGCGCTCTAAAGAGCGCCAAACATGCAGGGCAGGGACCCGAGCTACCGCCCGAGTAACCTGGAAATACTCGCCGAGCTTGTCAAGCACTGTGATGCTCGGGCGAGTATCGAGTAGTGGTGAGCACGTTTGCTCATCACAAGTGCACTCAGGCTATTCAACATGAGATCCCTACAGTAACTACTGTTCTCATTCAAGAGAGGTATCAGCATACCCCACCTCACATGTACCAGGAAACGAAAAAACATGCTGCTAAAATACGTGATTCGCGAGAGCCAGAGTCACTGGCAGCCCCCGTTGTGTTAGTTTGGAAAAAGGAGGACACCCTGATGATCTATGTGAACTAAAGAAGGCTGAATGC
The DNA here is from genome assembly GCF_046119375.1 of Phyllobates terribilis. Lineage (NCBI taxonomy): Eukaryota > Metazoa > Chordata > Amphibia > Anura > Dendrobatidae > Phyllobates > Phyllobates terribilis. Next base: position 223,163,069 of record NW_027362773.1, on the reverse strand, counting down.
ATGCACTGTGTGGTACTCATATCCTTTACCCAGAATAGAGGAGTCCCTATCTGTGTTGGGAAACGCTAAATATTTCTGCTCCCTCGATTTGGCCAGTGGCTACTGGCTTCGCCCCCAAGTACCCTGTAGATCTTGGGCCAGTGAGAAAGGCTCTTCCTGAAAGATGGCCTGCTGTGTCGAAGGATTTAACTTCAAGAGAGTTCGATGTCACCAGGCAGGTAGTGACTCCTGAAGCGCTGGTAGTGTGGCTGGCTAAAGAAGCTCATGAGAGGGGTGCTGTCACACACAGTGTAGGAAAGACAAAGTGCGACACGAAGGGATGAGGGGAAGGGAGCCCAGACACTAGGGAAATGGAGAAGTGGAGACCTCCTAGGCTGATCTATAATATCCCTGTCTACCACTACCGTCCCTAGATTGGTTCCTCACCAATCGCCACACAGGAACCTATCCCTGTATTTCCTAGCGCTTGGCCCTAGATAGGGAAGGGGGGGTGAGCTCTAGTCGATCCCCACTGACAACTAAAGACAGCAAGGGGAGACAGACATGGGGGACGTAGCTTAGCTTGAGTCAACTTCAGAGAGATGGCACACACATCCTCTTAGCACCAGAGAGGAAGTAAGAACTGCACTTGCTCCAAGCCTTCACAAGGGGTCATGTGAATATCACCGGTGCCTCCCTATTGCAGACTGAAAGTATTTAAACACCCAGGCCAGGGTGTTAATTAGCAAGAGGAAGGTAGCCGCTGGGTCCCAGAGTGAGACAGATCTAAGAAGGTGTCTGCAATGCCAAGCAAAGAGATCCCCTGCAACCAACTGCAGGGCGACTGTCTGTCACCTCTGACACATCCGTGACAGTAACCCCCCCCCCTCTACGATTCGCCTCTGGACAGTCAGGACCTGATTTCTCAGGATAAGAGGTGTGAAATGAATGAACCAACCTGGGAGCATTCACCGCTGAAGCTGAAACCCATATCCTCTCTTCTGGACCATAACCTTCCAGTAAATCAAGTATTGTAGGGAACAACGTTGGAGATGAGAATCTACAATCCTCAAAATCTGAAACTCAAGATTACCATCAACCATTACTGGGGGCGGTGAGAGGGGTGAGGGCTCAAGAAGTTCCACATATTTCTTGTGTAAGGACCTGTGGAAAACATTGTGGACCTTGAGGGCCTGAGGAAACTTAAGACGAAACGCTGCTGAGTTAATGATGGCGGTTATTTTATAGGGACCAATAAACCTAGGTCGCAGCTTCCAGGAAGGGACTTTCAGCTTAATATTCCTGGTAGACAACCACACAAAGTCATTCACATTCAGGTCCGGACCTGGCAAGCGTTTTCTGTCAGCCATACGTTTATACCTATCTCCCATGATCTTTAAATTACTCAGGACCCACCACCACACTGAGCAGAGCAACCAAGCAAAACGTTCCTCCTCAGGAACTCTCGAAGCTCCTCCCCCACTAAAGGTACCAAATTGTGGGTGGTAACCGTATGCACCAAAGAATTGTGACTTGCCAGTGGATTCTTGATGATGATGATTAATGGAAAATTCTGCCAGCAGTAAGTAGAATGCCCAATCCTCCTGATTTTCAGAGAAGAAACACCTGAGGTAGGTCTCCAAATTCTTATTGACACGCTCGGTCTGTCCATTCTACTGAGGGTGGAAGGCAGAGGAAAAGGACAGCTGCATCCCCAGTTGAGAACAGAATGCCTTCCAGAACTTGGAAACAAACTGGGTCCCCCAATCTGACACCACATCGGAGGGAACCCCCTGAAGCTTCACGATCTCATTTATGAACACCTGAGCAATTGTCTTAGCATTTGGAAGAGCATGTAATGCGATGAAGTGAACCATTTTACTGAACCTGTCTACAACCACTAAAGCAACCATTTTGCCTGCAGAAACCGGTAGGTCAGTAATAAAATTCATGGACAAGTGTGTCCATGGCTTACTAGGGATAGGTAGTGGAAGAAGAGTACCAGACGGACGGGTATGTGATACCTTAGAACACGCGCAAATACTACAAGCAGATACGTGTTCAATCACATCCCGATGCAACCCCGGCAACCAAAAACGACAAGAAAGGAGGTTCGTGGTTGCCTTACTACCTGGATGACCAGCAAGCATAGAGTTATGATGTTTCTTAATTACTTTGCGGCACAGATTAGATGGTACAAATAACCTTCCCTAAGGGCAGGAGGCAGGGGAGTCCCCATGAGCCTCCAACACCTCACGCTCCAGTTCAGGATATGCCAAAATGAGTACCCCCTTCTGTAGTATCGGGGCAGGGTTCTCATGGTCACCGCCACCAAGGAAGCTCCGGGACAAAGCATCAGCCTTGACATTTTTGACCCCTGGACGGAAAGTGATTACAAAATTGAACCTATCAAAAAACAGGGACCATCTGGCTTGCCTAGGGTTGAGACATTTAGCTGACTGGAGATATAACAGGTTCTTATGGTCAGTAATAACAGTAATAGGATGGACAGTCCCCTTCAATCAATGTCGCCATTCTTTGAACGCCAATTTTAATTGCCAAAAGTTCCCTATTACCCATGTCATAATTTCTCTCAGCCGAAGACAATTTTTTAGAAAAGAAGGCGCATGGACGCCATTTACAAGGGGACGGACCCTGAGACAACATAGCCCCAACCCCCACATCCGATGCATCAACTTCCACAATAAAGGGTTGAGAAACATTGGGCTGACTGAGCATAGGTGCAGTGGCAAAATAATTCTTTAGGGAATAAAAAGCCTGGAGGGAGGCATCCAACCATTTTGAAAAATCAGACTCCTTCTTATCCATGTCTGTAAGGGGTTTCACAATTACTGAGTAATTTTGGATGAATTTCCGGTAAAAATTAGTAAAGCCCAGAAAACGTTGTAGAGCCTTCAGGTTCTCGGGACGGTCCCAATCAAGGACTGCACAGATCTTCTCCGGATCCATCCGAAAACCCGAAGATGACAGTAAGTAACCCAGAAACTGCACCTCCTGGATGGCGAAAACACGTTTTTCCATTTTGGCATAAAGTTTGTTATCTTTTAATATCTGGAGCACCTGTTTAACATGCCCCCGATGTGACTCAAAATCAGGTGAGTAAACCAAAATATCATCCAGATAGACCACCACAAACCTCCCCACCAAATGATGGAAAATATCATTTATGAAATGCTGAAATACCGCAGGTGCATTGGTCAAACCGAAAAGTATAACCAGACTCTCGAAATGCCCTTCAGGGGTATTGAATGCTGTTTTCCATTCGTCCCCTTCTCTGATTCTAACCAGTTTGCAGGCTCCCCTTAAATCCAGCTTTGATAATACCTTAGCTCCTACAACCTGGCTGAACAAATCAGGAATCAGAGGAAGAGGGTATGGATCTCGGACGGTAATTTGATTTAATTCCCGGAAATCTAAACAGGGACTTAGACAGCCATCTTTTGTCTTCACAAAGAAGAACCCTGCTGCCACAGGCGAAGATGATGGCCTAATGTGTCCCTTCTCCAGACTTTCTGCATAGTCTGAGTCCTTGATGTGTTATACAATGGACACTAGCAGCGCCTGGCAAACTCCATTTACATACAATAGGGCTTGTCAGGATTTCATTGTGCTTCCCTCGTTCTCGAAGTTAAGTTATCACTCTGCTTTCTGCACTGTTTTTGCTACAAGTATGTTTCAGAACCCTGCAGTAACCTGGGGAAACTCTTCAACTGCGTCCTGAATAAGAGGATCCTCACCTTCCTCACCCAACACAACGTCCTCAGCAAAAGCCAAGCAGGCTTTATGCCAAACCACCGCACCACTGACCACTTCTACACCCTGCACAGCCTCATCAAGAACCACGTCCACAATACAAAACATGGGAGGATCTACGCCTGCTTTGTGGACTTCAGGAAGGCATTCGACTCAGTGTGGCACCCAGGACTATTCCTAAAACTGCTGGGGAGTGGAATAGGAGACTAAACATATGATGTTGATCCGAAGCTCCTACACTGAGAACAGCTGCAGCGTGAAGGTTAATGGAAGGAGGACGTCCTATTTCCGACAGAGTCGAGGGCTGCGACAGGGCTGCAGCCTCAGTCCAACGCTCTTCAACATTTACATCAACAAACCGGCGGTGGCTCTGGAGACCTCCTCAGCACCAGGACTCACCCTCCATGACACAGAGGTGAAATTTCTGCTGTATGCTCATGACTTCGTGCTGTTATCACCAACTGAGAAAGGCCTCCAGGATAATTCGAAAACTCTAGAGACCTTCAGCACCACTCAATCAAGACCCGAAGAAAACTGATATCATGGTGTTCCAAAAAAGAAAGCAGAAACCATGAGGCCATCCCCACTTCATAACAGACAGCTGTCCACTTATGGAAACCAACAAGTACACCTACCTGGGCCTAGAAGTCAGCCAATCAGGGAGCTTTAAGCAAGCCATACAGTTGCTGAAAGACAAGGTGTGCAAAACCTTCTATGCCATCAGAAGACGTCTGTACCATCTCAAGGCACCTATAACAGTCTGGCTAAAAATCTTTGATACCATCATTGCCCCAATTCTTCTGTATGGCAGTGAAGTCTGGGGTCCAGTCTCGTACCCAAACTAGTCAAAGTGGGACGCTGGATCAACAGAAATATTCCACCTAGAGTTCTGCAAACACCTCCTTCAAGTCCATCGGTGCACATCAAACATCACCGGCCGAGCAGAGCTGGGCAGATTTCCGTTACACCTTACAATCCAGAAGAAGGCACTATCATTCAAGGCTCATCTACAAAGTAGTAGTACCAGCTCCTACCATAACAGAGCCTTGCTACACCAGGAAGAGCTAGGAGAACGAAGCCCCCAACACAAATCACCCAGGACCAGCCTGACCCAGCCACCAACCTGCTTGGCCTGACAAAAGGTGAAATCTGGAAGATGGTACACAAAGGCAAGAGGAATATCTCAGCGTCTGGAGGAACGACATTAACTAATCACAGAAACTGACGATATACCAAAACCTACAGAGGGAATACAAACTGGCCCCATTTCTAGACAAACTCGCAAACCCCAAAGAGTGACAGATCCTGAGACGGTACAGACTGAGCACCCACGGCCTACTCATCGAATCCCAGGAGCACCAACAGAACTACATGCCCCGAGAGCGCAGACTCTGCCAGCAGTGTCCTCAGGAGGCCATGGAGGATGAGGCCCACTTCTTGCTGAGGTGCCCCAAATACTCCGCAGTGAGGGATACTCACTTCATGAGACTGTCCGATCTCCTCCCAGACTTCACCTCCTTGGAGGAGGAAGAAAAACTGCCTATACTACTGGGGGAAGAGGAAAGTACATGGGCCATAGCAGCACAATATGTCATTGCCTGCCACAGACTAAGAGAAGCCTGATATGTCATGGACCCAGATATCCCACCCTGGGTGTGTCCCTAACCCCATCCCCCCATTATTTTACCACATGCTTTGGCAATGCTAACATGTGCTTAGCCCTGCCAATAAAGCCCATTTGATTTGATTTGATTTGATTTTACAGAGATGGATGGATAGATAGATAGATAGATAGATAGATAGATAGATAGATAGATAATGGATAGATAGATAATGGATATATAGATAGATAGATAATGGATTGATACAGAGATAGATACATAGATAGATAGAGAGATACAGAGATAGATAGAAAGATAGATAGATATATAGATAGATAGATAGATAGATAGATAGATAGTTAGATAGATAGATAGATAGATAGAAAGAACTTTAGGGCTTTAAGAAACACTAAAAGAAATCAAGATTAAAAATGTGGTACTCAGTAAGGGTAATTTTTTTTCAGACCAAGCAGAGGGAAAAAATTATGGAATCACCCTGTAAATTTTAATTTCCAAAACTAACACCTGCATCAAATTAGTCTGCTCATTAGTCTGCATCTAAAAAGGAGTGATCACACCTTGGAGAGCTGTTGCACCAAGTGGACTGACATGAATCATAGCTCCAACAGAAGAAATGACAATTGAAAGAAAGGAGAGGATTATCAAACTCTTAAAAGAAGGTAAATCATCACGCAATGTTGCAAAATATGTTGGTTGTTCACAGTCAGCTGTGTCTAAAATCTGGACCAAATACAAACAACATGGGAAGGTTGTTATAGGCAAACATACTGGTAGACCAAGGAAGACATCAAAGCATAAAGACCGGAAACTTAAAGCAATATGTCTCCAAAACAGGAAATGCACAACAAAACAAATGAGGAACGAATGGGAGGAAACTGGAGTCAATGTCTGTGACTGAACTGTAAGAAATTGCCTAAAGGAAAAGGGATTCACATACAGAAAAGCTAAACATAAGCCATCATTAACATCTAAACAGAAAAAAGCAAGGTTACAATGGGCTAAGGAAAAGCAATCGTGGACTGTGGATGACTGGATGAAAGTCATATTCAGTGATGAATCGCGAATCTGCATTGGGCAAGTTGATGATGCTGGAACTTTTGTTTGGTGCCGTTCCAGTGAGATTTATAAAGATGACTGCATGAAGAGAACATGCAAATTTCCACAGTCATTGATGATATGGGGCTGCATGTCAGGTAAAGGCACTGGGGAGATGGCTGTCATTACATTTTCAATAGATGCCCAAGTTTACATTGATATTTAGGACAGTTTTCTTATCCCATCAATTGAAAGGATGTTTGGGGATGATGACATCATTTTTCAAGATGATAATGCATCTTGCCATAGAGCAAAAACTGTGAAAACATTCCTTGAAAGAAGACACATAAGGTCAATGTCATGGCATGCAAATAGTCCGGATCTCAATCCAATTGAAAATCTTTGGTGGAAGTTGAAGAAAATGGTCCATGACAAAGCTCCAACCTGCAAAGCTGATATGGAAACAGCAATCAGAGAAAATTAGAGCCAGTTTGATGAAAAGTACTGTTTGTCACTCATTAAGTCCATGCCTCAGAGACTGCAAGCTGTTATTAAAGCCAGAGGTGGTGCAACAAAATACTAGTGATGTATTGGAGTGTTTTTTCGTGTGTTTGTTTTTCATGATTCAATATTTTTTTCCTCAGAATTGAGTGATTCCATAATTTTTTCCCTCTGCTTGGTCTGAAAAAAATGACCCTTACTGAGTACCACATTTTTAATCTTGATTTCTTTTAGTGTTTCTTAAAGCCCTAAAGTTGCCATTTGAAATGACTTTAGTTTTGTGCCATATCTGTGATCTGCTTTTTTTCAACAACATTAAACAACTGAATGAACATCCTCTGAGCCTGGTGATTCCATAATTTTTGCCAGGGGTTGTAGATAGATGGATAGATACAGAGATAGATAGATATTGGATAGATAGATAGATAGATACAGAGATAGATAGAAATATGGATAATACATCGCACTACTGCTGTCTCCTCTTCATCATCTTTGCCAACTCCAGGGCTGGCTACCCCTTCAGAATTTCTGAAAGTTGCACAATAAGACACAAGGCAGGATTCCTGTGTCATCAAGACAGTGTCCGATATCTGGGACTATCCTGCTGGATCTGGCACTCTTTGTCTTGATTACAGGTCTAGGTCATTCAACTGATCTCTATATTGTCCATTAATAGACTTGTATATGAGTAATTAGATTTAATCAAAACTGTCTATTATGGCAAGACTAAACATCTTTTTGGTAGTAAATTCCACTAATTTTTCGATGGTCTAGCGTACCTGAGCTGTTGATATAAAGCACATTTGTTCAAGAACCATTACAAGCTTGAGCAAGTCATTCAGACTTTGAAAGTTTCCTGGTCTTCTGCCAAGTTTCCCATGGCAATTCTTCCAAAAAGACCTCCGGCTTTATAAGAACACACCCAAATTAATATAGGAAGGTGTAGTAATTGTCACGTGTACATGCATGATACAATATGTCATAGTCAGCCAAAGATTATAATATAACTTTGCACCATTCATATATTTCCTTCACACAAATTATCCTATGCTAAACATGTTCTCAACATGTTCAACATTAATATTCAACATCAGTATTTCCATAAAGCTGCTCACAAAGTGGAGAGGATTTAGTATTACTATATATATATTACATGTATGATTGTCTCATATGCCAACATTCTGCCAGTCATTTTAACCAGTTTGAGAGAAAAAAAAGCCATACAACTAGTCTGGCATGATTAGATTGCATCTATATCAATGATCGTAACTTATTACCTTATTGCCTATTTATACAAGATGATCAAAAGTGACCATGATAGAGAATTAATTTTATGTTTTGTGGTTTTTTTTTTTATTTTGCTTTAAGCAAAATACTTCCTGTTATTTTTCCATTATTGTGGCTTTTAGTAAGCAATTTCAATGATCTGAATAAATGAAAATGCCAATCAAATACAAAAAATAAAAATAAATATAGAGTAAATACAAAAGCAATAATAGCTCAATTTTGAAAAAAAAATCCAATGATACTAAATTTCCATTTATTATAATGAATCACTTTGCCACCAAATTGGCACAAATTAAAGACATGATCGTTGGAGACTGGTGAACTTGCAATAGTATCTATGGCTAATTTTATATGAAAAGAACTCTAGTGCCACCTACAGGGAATAGCAATCCTAAAAGTCAATAGTGACTAGTGTTGAGCCACCCCCGTAGTGTTCGAGTTCGGTTCGGTTCGTCGAACACCCGTGTGTTCGCCGAACTGTTCGTCGAACTGTTCGTCGAACACCTTCGAACACCGTTAAAACCAATGGCAGGCAAACAAAAACACATAGAAACACATAGAAAACACCTTCAAAGGTGTCCAAAAGCTGACAAACTGCTCAGAAGACACAACTAACACATGGAAAAGTGACAAGTACATATAGTCATGCGAAAAGAAAAGAGGTGGAGGAGTAAAAGGAGGGGGAGACACAGATATAGGCATGTCATGCCCTTCTAAAATCCAAAAAGTGAGAAGCCGAGACGGCCAGTCCGCTCCTGCCCGTGCCACCTCCGTGTCGCCGGGTTTGTGCCAGAGCCGCGGTGAACCCTGACGGCCAGCCCCCCTCTCCCAATACTGGTGCCTGTCCGCTGGTGGGTTGAGAGAGCCCCCCTGTGGTGGAGGCAGCTCTAAGCTTTTTAATTTAAATTGTCCCTCTAATTTGAATGAATACACTTTAAATCCATTTACAAGGATCTATTGGAGGGCAAGTCTCATGCCAGCAGCCGCGTAATTCCAGCTCCAGTAGCGTCCACTAAAGCTGCTGCAGTTAAAAAGCTTTTATAAGGATCGAGCTCGGCTGTCCACCGCAAGGCATCCTAGTGCCAGTCCCAGCCCCTATGCCTTGGGGTGCCTCCTGATGCTCTTCACTAAGCATCCCGTGGTCCCGAAGCATTTCCTTTGAAAAAATTAAGTGTCCAAACTACAGGTGGTGTAGCTTGCTTAACAGCCGGGATAATCCGCTGACTAGCAGACACTGCTACTAGGCACAAAGTATTTCCTGGGCTAGATGCAGTTAAAAATTTGTAAGTAGATACTCTCGTTGGATGCTGAGAAAGCATTCCATAGAGTCTCCTGGCACGCCATATATGATTCTCTTAAAAAGCTTGGGGTAGGGGTCTAGGGGACCCTTTTATAGCCAAAATCACGGCCGTGTATCACAATACGTCACCTAGGCTGAAGATAAATGGAACTGTAGCACCGAGGGCTCGGTTGCTACAGACGTATTGCACCTCACCCAGAGGTGTGATATCTCACTCTCAGATAAGGATGGAGTGTGGATCAGGACCCGACACCTGCATGCATTACACCACATTGCCATGGGGCAGGGCGACCAATATGCCCCTGAGATGGGCACGACAGTCCCTGTCCCTGGCTGGAGTGGGGGGAGGGAACACTGAGGAAGGGGAACCCTGCAGTGCAGGAGCAGGGAGGAAGCAGTTCCTGGGTGCATTGAGAAGGGAGTATAAAAGGTGGGCACCATCTTAGTTCAGTGCAGAGAAGTCTGAGCAGAAGTGGCAGGGAGCAGGGGCTCTGCATGAGCTCTGCTCTGGAGGCGGGCCTAGTAACAGAGGCCCAGGCCTGCAAGAGGGAGAAGGAAGGAAGAGGAGCGGAGAAGGCTCCAGGAACGAGGAATGAAGGGATCCCAGGGGTGCGGACGGGCGAGTCGCCACCGCACGCCCGAATCCACCTGCGTGGGGGGGTCAGGCCAAAGGGGGAGACCGGTCCCCGAACTAGTGGAGGCAGGAAACGACCCTCAGCTAGAAACCGGAGGCTCTGACATTTTATGTGGCGCAGCCCCTTGCTCCACCCGCTAGGAAGGCACCACATAGGGTCAGGGAAACTGGCGCCAAGTTTACCAAGAGGAGGCCCGAGGCAGCCGGACAGAAGTGTTGGTAAGAAAGGCCAGACAAAGGACACACAAAGGGGGTCCTGTGAAGCGCTCCAAAGTTATCTGGGAGTTGTCTGAGCCCCTCACCTGGTGAGCACAGTACGACGTGGGCAGCCGTTACCTGCAGACGTGGTCTGGATAATAAGAACTGTGAGTAAAGGCCCTGAACTGCATCACTGACTCCGTGTCGTTACTGCTGCTGCCCTGCACCATCACCCCCATCCTCCGCATACACTGCCCTGAGGCTATACTCCTCCCGTGGGGAGTTATGCTACGCTCTGCTGCACCCACAACACCAGCCTTAGCGGTCTGCCCTGTAGCGGCGGTTCACTCTGACCGCAATCCACGGGTGGCGTAGTCGGACATTTAAACATCAAAACCACATAAATAGTTCCGCCACTGGTTTGACCGCCCTGAGCCACGGAACCGGATCGCCGCCACGAAGACTACAACCACCAGCATCCACCAAAAAGGGTCCGGCTCCGGGTGTCCCAAGGCCCAGGGGGTGCGTCAGAACATTTTCATCACCTTTCACAATCACCAATGGGACAAGGCAGGGATGTCCTCTGTCCCCTCTCTTATACATCCTAGTGACGGAGCACCTGCTCTCATCAATTCGCCATAACCCCAATATTAGGTGGATTGAGGTGGGAGGCACCGAGTACAAGTGCTCTCTATTTGCTGATGATGTCCTAGTATATATCACTCAATCACATATATCCATCCCTGCTGTTATGGCTGAAATAGATCACTTTGTTACATTTTAAAATTTTAAAATCAATGCAGCGAAGTCTGAGGCCCTCGATGTCTCCCTCCCTAAATCCATATAGGATTCCATCCAGTCCAACTTTCCCTTTGCCTGGCCCTCACAGGGTATCAAATACTTAGGAATTCCTATTCATAGAGACCTCTCCCATCTATGTTATCTTAATTTTGGGCCCTTTATTGAACAATTCCATACAGACCACGGTTGGCAAGTTAGAACTGTAAGATTCACTACGTGAACCACTGGTGTTTTGTGGAAAAGCACATGTACACCGCGTTCCAAATTATTATGCAAAAAGTGTTTAGGAGTGATAAGGGAAGAATTTGTTTGTTTGTCAGTTAAACTCATTGATGGTGATGTGTGTCAGGGCTCTTTATATCACTGTAAGCAATTGCAGACACCTGTGCTAATTAGTTTGGCAGGTGTGTCCAATGAAAGGCAAGACTACTTAAGAAGGCTCTCTCACATTATTAAGCAGCCTACATTTTCTGCCAAAATGGGAAAGAAAAAGGATGTGTCGGCTGCTGAGAAGCAACAAATTGTGGAGTGTTTAGGTCAAGGCATGACTACAATCAACATTGTGCGATGATCAGGATGAAGTGTCTTGGCAATCAAGAAGTATGTAGCTGATTCACAGTATACACGTGTGCGTGCTGATAAGGGCAAATTGAGGACTCTTTCCTACAGGCAATTACATCAGGTTGAAAGAGCAGCGGCAAAAAAGCCTTGTCATAGCAGCAGACAAGTTTTTGAAGCTGCTTGTGCCTCCAACGTCCCCCGAACAACAAGATGCAGGGTCTTTCAGAGGTTTGCAGCTGTGCATACGCCATCCTGTCGACCTCCTCTATCCACTTCACACAAGCAGAAACGGCTCCAGTGGGCCAAACATTACATGAAGACTGATTTCAAAACTGTTTTGTTCACGGATGAGTGCCGTGCAGCGCTCGATGGTCCAGATGAATGGAGTGGAGGATGGCTGGTTGATGGACACCCCACGCAAACACGGCTACAGCGCCAACAAGGAGGAGGTGGAGTAATGTTTTGGGCTGGAATCATGGGGAGAGAGATTGTCGGCCCCTTTAGGATCCCTGAAGGCGCTAAAGATGAACTCCATAATGTATGTGGATTTTCTCAAACAGCACTTCCTGCCATGGTTCAAGAAGAAGAACCGTGTATTTCACAGCAAGATCATTTTTCTGCATGATAATGCACCATCTCATGCTGCACATAAAACATCTGCATCTCTGGCTGATATGGGCATAAAAGGGGACAAACTTATGGTGTGACCCCCATGCTCCCCTGACCTCTACCCCATTCAGAACCTTTGGAGCATCATTAAAAGGAGTGTCTATGATGGCGGGAGGCAGTTCACATCTAAGCAACAGCTCTGGGAGGGTATTCTGTCCTCATGCAAAACAATTGAAGCAGAAACCATCCAAAACCTGACAAATTCAATGGACGAGAGAGTTCAGAAGCTCCTTTCGAACAAGGGGTCCTATGTGAAAATGTAACATCACCTAGAATAAAGTTTTGAGTTGAAAACTGTTTGATTTCAGTTTCTAACAACCTGCTAATGCTTATAATTTCAAAAATGACCATTTTTTTGGTCTTTATTAAAATGAAAAGGTTGATCGAAAAGTTTGGGGGATCTAAGAGTGTGGCAACCCAGTAGTCATGATTACTTCGAATTCTGACAATATGAGGGTCATGCTGCAGGTTGTGCAGCAAGAAGGCACTTATGTGTCTTGCGCATCTCGGAGCCCCAAAATTATTTTCCGGGCTAGATGCAGCTAAAAATTATTTTTAATTTTAAATGTGGTGAAGCTTATTATAGATGGCCTAATAGGATCAGTGCTGCACACTGCTACAAAGCCCAAATTATTTTCCAGTCAAGATACAGATAAACATGATTAGTAATTTGAAAGCTTAAAACGGTTGGTAGGGTGATTTTAACCAATCATCAAGCTTTTACTCTCCCCAGGATGACACAGGGGTAGAAAAGTCGTTTCGGATCCATGATTTGTTCATCTTTATGAACGTGAGTCTGTCTACATTATCAGTGGAGAGCCGCGTGCGCTTATCTGTCAGCACACCACCAGCAGCGCTGAACACACGTTCAGACAGAACGCTGGCTGCGGGGCATTACAAGATCTCCAAGGCGTAAGTGGCTAGCTCCGGCCATTTATCCAGATTGGAAGCCCAAAAAGAGCAAGGGTCCAGTGACACAGTCGTGGCTTCAATGTTTACTTGGAGATACTCCTGTACCATCGTCTCTAGGCGTTGACTATGTGTCAGACTTCTTGTCTCCTGTGGCCTTGCAAAGGATGGGCTAAAAAAGTGGTGAAATGATTCCGCAAAATTGATGTTACCAGCAGATACTGTGGTTCTGTTACGGTTTGAGTGCTGAACACTTGACGGTCCCACGGTTGGCAAGTTGGAACTGTGAGATTCACTACGTGCACCACTGGTATTTTGTGGAAAAGCACATGTAAGATTCTGCAACAGTCTCTGCTGATACTCCTGCATGCGTGCATCCCTTTCTATGGCAGGAATAATTTCTGCAAATTTACTTTTGTACCGGGGATCTAACAGTGTGGCAACCCAGTAGTCAGGATTATTTCTAATTCTCACAATTCGAGGGTCATGTTGCAGGTAGTGCAGCAAGAAGGCACTCATGTGTGTTGCGCATCCAGGAGCACCAAGTCCCTGTTGTGTTGGTGGCGAGGTAACAATCATGCTTCCTTCCTCTGTCCTCTCCCCCCAACCTCGCACAACAGAAATGTGATCAAGGTCTCCCTCATCTGATGAGTCTTCCATCAGTTCGTCCTCCACTTCTTCCTGGGCTCCTGCACCTTCCTCACTAGTTTGGCTGCTACCATGCGCCCTGGTAAAATCATCTCTCCCACCCTCACATGCCTGCCGCCCTGGTGCTGCCGACCGTCTGGACCTTGCAGATGTTAGCCCTTCCGCATACAACTCCTCCTCCTCTACTTCCTCCACCGCCTCTTGTGCCACCACCTGACTCCGAATTCTGTTTAACATGTGCTCCAGCATGTAAATCACCGGAATAGTCATGCTGATAATGGCATCGTCAGCACTAAACATCTTCGTCGCCATTTCAAAACTGTGCAGAAGGGTGCATAGGTCCCTGATCTGAGACCACTCCTCCAGCGTGATTTGCCCCACCTCTGAATCTCGTTGGCCCAGGCTATACGTCAGAACGTATTGCACCAGGGCTTGTCGGTGCTGCCACAGTCGCTGCAACATGTGCAGAGTTGAATTCCACCGGGTAGGCACATCGCATTTTAGCCGGTGAAGTGGCAGGCCCAACGACTTCTGTAGAGATGTAAGTCGCTGAGCTGCGGGATGCGAACGGCGGAAGTGAGCACACAGCGACCGTGCCCTCTGCAGAAGGCCATCTAGTCTGGGATAGTGGGCTAAAAATTGCTGGACAACCAGGTTCAACACGTGAGCCATACAAGGCACGTGTGTGACATTGCCCCGGCGAAGGGCCGCACCCAGGTTTGCAGCATTGTCGCACACGGCCTTCCCTGGTTTCAGGTCCAGTGGAGACAACCATTCATGAAATTGGTTCTCCAGAGCTGACCACAACTCCTCAGCTGTGTGACTCACATTTCCCAGACATTTCAATGTAAAAACCGCCTGATGACGTTGAGCCCTACTGCCAGCATAGTAAGGAGGTGTGCAGGATCCCTTCTGCGCAGTTAGAAAGCTTGTGGCATGACCAGACAGGCTTTGGGTGCAGGTGGAAGACCGAGAGGAGGTTGAGGAGGCAGAAGCAGTGGAGGAAAAATGACATAAAGAGGATTGACGCACAACTCGTGGGGACGGCAAGACTTGGACAGCAGCCCCTTGTCCTGCTGTCACCATAGTTACCCAGTGCCCAGTCAGCAACATGTAACGCCCCTGTCCATGCCTACTCGTCCAAGTGTCTGTGGTGAAATGCACCCTGTCACACACAGAGTTTCTCAAAGAAGCGGTGATGTTGTGTGCGACATGCTGGTGGAGCGCAGGCACACCTTTCTTTGAGAAGTAGTGCCGACTGGGCATCTGGTACTGGGGCACTGCGACGGACATAAGGTCTCGAAAATCCTCTGTGTCCACCAGGCGGAAAGGCAGCATTTCTGTAGCCAAGAGCTTGCAGATGGTGAAATTCAACCTCTTAGCTTTCTCATGGCTAGGAGGAAATGGTCTTTTACTTGTCCACATCTGAGGGACCGAGGGCTGGCTATTGTGCTTAGACGGGGTTGATAAGGGTGTCCCCGGCAAACTGCCGGTCTGTGAGGAAGATGCAGGCGGACATGTTAGGTTGCCTTGATCCAAAGGTGGTGCTATCGATGTCGGACAGCGCTCAAGACCAGCTGGTGTTACTACCTCCAAAGAAAATGATGACCTGCCAATCACGCTGGCTGTTGCGGGTAAAGAGGTGGCAGGTCTGCGCCCCAAAACAGGTGTGACTGCTGTCCCCCCAGTCACAGAGGATGAAGAGGCCGCGGATGCACAAGATATGGCAGACGGTGGTTGGCCCGGCCGGCTAGACCGCATTGTAGCACACTGAGCTTCCCACTGCAACTTATGCTTCATGTCCATGTGCCGATTCATGCATGAAGTACTCAAACTATGTATTTTTTGGCCTCTACTTAGCTTTTGCTGACAAATGTTACAGATAACACGAGTTGGGTCATCTTTATCGATCTGAAAAAATGCCCAGGCTATGCAAGGCTTAGCACCCATGCGACCTGAAGAGCCACCACGACTTGTGGTGAGAGGCAGAGTTGTGTTTGAGGATGCAGTTGTTGACGTGCTTCCAGTACTACGTCTCTGTCCAGGAAGGCGCAACCTGACCTCGTCGTCACTAGCATCTTCCTCCACCTCCTCTGCTGACCTCATCTCTTGGCTGACTGTGGGATGACAGTAAGTGGGATCTCCGACCTCATCATCATCACCCTGTGCGTTATCACACCCGTCGTCCTCAGAGCCAACCTGTTCCTGCCCTGACAAAAAACTAAAGTTGTCGCTCCAATCAGGTATTTGAGTCTTATCATCGTCTTCCTCATTGTCTCCACCAACAGGAGTTACAGTTTGGGAATGAGGGTCTACATTATGGTCAGAACCTTCTGCGTCTGGTCCTGGATCCGACTCATAAAGATTCTGGGCATCAGTGCAGATCATTTCCTCGTCTGGATTCACAGAAGCGCTGGAGTCGACCTCTGATTCCCAGGCTATAGTATGAGTAAACGGCTCTGCAGACTCAACCATCTGTTCTACCTCATACTCAGACGGGCAGCTGGAGATTTGGGAGCTGTGAGGAAGCAAGTGCGATTTGGGTGACACCTTTGAGGACTGGAGTATTTGTGATGTTGAAGTTGATGTGGAGGAGAGCCCACTTAAAGGAGCACTTGATATCCGTTGAAGCACCTGCTGTTTTTGTGCCTCATCTGGAATTTGTAGCGATTGGCGTGGCCGTAAGAAAGGGATCTTATCACATTGTCCGCTAAAAGAAGAAGACATTTTAGTTTGGCTGGAAGATGGTCTTTCTTCTGCACCTACCCCACGGACACAACCTTTTTTCCCCTTCCCAACACGCCTATTCCCCTTTCCACCAGCAGCAGGCCTTTTTCCACTCATTTTGGTGGTTAACTAATTCACAACTCTGGAGTTGTTTGCACAAAAAAACAATGGATGGTAACCGAGCAGAGCTGAGTGGCCAAACTGTGGTATTAGGCCAAAACTATTGGCTGGGTTAGATGCAGAAAAAAATTATTTTTAATTTGCAACCTGATGGAGGTCAGTATAGATGGACTAATAGACCAAGTCCCACACACCGCTAGAAGCCCAAATATTTTTTCAGAGCTAGATGCAGAAAATTTTTTTATTCAATTTGCAACCTGATGGAGGTCAGTATAGATGGACTAATAGACCAAGTCCCACACACTGCTAGAAGCCCAAATATTTTTTCAGAGCTAGATGCAGAAAAAAATTATTTTTAATTTGCAACCTGATGGAGGTCAGTATAGATGGACTAATAGACCAAGTCCCACACACTGCTAGAAGCCCAAATATTTTTTCAGAGCTAGATGCAGACAAAAATTATTTTTAATTTGCAACCTGATGGAGGTCAGTATAGATGGACTAATAGACCAAGTCCCACACACCGCTAGAAGCCCAAATATTTTTTCAGAGCTAGATGCAGAAAAAAATTATATTCAATTTGCAACCTGCTGGACGTCAGTATAGAAGGACTAATAGAACAAGTCCCACACACTGCTAGAAGCCCAAATATTTTTTCAGAGCTAAATGAAGAAAAAAATTATTTTTAATTTGCAACCTGATGGAGGTCAGTATAGATGGACTAATAGACCAAGTCCCACACACTGCTAGAAGCCCAAATATTTTTTCAGCGCTAGATGCAGAAAAAAATTATTTTTAATTTGCAACCTGATGGAGGTCAGTATAGATGGACTAATAGACCAAGTCCCACACACCGCTAGAAGCCCAAATATTTTTTCAGAGCTAGATGCAGAAATTTTTTTTATTCAATTTGCAACCTGATGGAGGTCAGTATAGATGGACTAATAGACCAAGTCCCACACACTGCTAGAAGCCCAAATATTTTTTCAGAGCTAGATGCAGAAAAAAATTATTTTTAATTTGCAACCTGATGGAGGTCAGTATAGATGGACTAATAGACCAAGTCCCACACACTGCTAGAAGCCCAAATATTTTTTCAGAGCTAGATGAAGAAAAAAATTATTTTTAATTTGCAACCTGATGGAGGTCAGTATAGATGGACTAATAGAACAAGTCCCACACGCTGCTAGAAGCCCAAATATTTTTTCAGAGATAAATGAAGAAAAAAATTATTTTTAATTTGCAACCTGATGGAGGTCAGTATAGATGGACTAATAGACCAAGTCCCACACACTGCTAGAAGCCCAAATATTTTTTCAGAGCTAGATGCAGAAAAAAATTATTTTTAATTTGCAACCTGATGGAGGTCAGTATAGATGGACTAATAGACCAAGTCCCACACACCGCTAGAAGCCCAAATATTTTTTCAGAGCTAGATGCAGAAAAAAATTATATTCAATTTGCAACCTGCTGGAGGTCAGTATAGAAGGACTAATAGAACAAGTCCCACACACTGCTAGAAGCCCAAATATTTTTTCAGAGCTAAATGAAGAAAAAAATTATTTTTAATTTGCAACCTGATGGAGGTCAGTATAGATGGACTAATAGACCAAGTCCCACACACTGCTAGAAGCCCAAATATTTTTTCAGAGCTAGATGCAGAAAAAAATTATATTCAGTTTGCAACCTGATGGAGGTCAGTATAGATGGACTAATAGAATGATGCTATGCCCAAAAGATTTTACTTCACTAGGTGCAGTAAAAAAATTGGTATTCTATACACAGGTGGTATATCTTGCAACACAGATAGGCTACTCCACTGACTAACACACTCTGCAATAGGCCAAAAAGGATTAGCTTTGCTAGATTCAGCCAAATGCTGTGAAAAAAACTTGCACAGCACTGGCACAGACCTGCCTGGCAAAAACTGATAGGAACTGATGTAACCTAGTCCTGAAAAGGACTCCAATTACAATTAGTCTTTACTCCCACAATCTATCTATTTAAGAGCACAGACCTGCCTGATAAAAGTCGTAGGAAATGCTGTAACCTAGTCCTTAAAAGGACTGCAATCACAACTATTCCCTACTCCCAAGCTATCTGTATATTTGTGCGAAAATTGGCTTGAAATTAACAAGGTATAGCGCACACAGCAACAGCGGTGCCGTCTAACACGCAGCTGCAGCAGTGAGAAAATGGTGGCGACGGGGAAAATGGCTTGGTCTTATAGGGCAAGGACATGTGACATACACTGCCAATCACACATGCCCTTGCTTGTGTGAAAAAAAGCACTTCACTCCGTGTGTGCGCTGCTGATAGGCTGACAGATTGCACCTCCCCACTGCAAATGCGGGAAAGAGAAAAAAAAATGGAGATCTTCATTGTTCCTGCAGAGATCCATCCCCTGCCCCTCCCCCCGCCCCGCTGTACACTCAAACTGCGTATTAACATTAATTTTCATCATTACTGAGAAAAAATCCAGTTATGATTTTGGTGCACGAACAGTTATCGAACATAACCTCGAACAGCCGAATTTTTCTCAAATTGTTCGTGTTCGCCGACCGGCTCGAACACCGCCCAAAACAGCTCGAATTTGAGATTGGCGAACAGTTCGAGTAGAACAACGCTCATCTCTAATAGTGACCCTTTAACGAGCCTTTTCACATGACTTTGGATATATGCCAGAGCCAGAAACTCAGATTGCAGACACTGTGTTTCGGGGTACTGCCCCTCGTCAGTTCAAAGTGCGAGTTCTGGCTTGGCTGGGTGAGAGGAGTCAGACCGTATCTAAGGGGTAACATTTCTCCTTGCGGAGAGAGACATGTTAAGGATGTCATGGTGAGGAGACTTTTAAAGCCGCAATGCTCCTCTGGGAAATATGCAAATTGTCTCTTCAGAGAGGAAGAGGACCAGAACTCTAGTGCCACCTATAGGAAGTAGCAATCCTAAAAGTCAATAGTGACCCTTTAACGAGCCTTCTCACATGACTTAGAATATAAGCCAGAACCAGAAACTCAATTTGCAGACACTGTGTTTCGGGGTACTGCCCCTTGTCAGTGCAAAATGTGAGTTCTGGTTTGGCTGGGTGAGAGGCGTCAGACCGCATCTAAGGGGTAACATTTCTCCTTACAGAGAGTGACATGTTAAGCATGTCATTGTGAGGAGACTTTTAAAGCCACAGTGCTCCTCTAGGAAATATAAAAATTGTCTCTTCAGAGAGGAAGAGGACGAGAACTCTAGTGCCACCTACAGGTCGTAGCAATTCTAAAAGCCAATAGTGACCCTTTAATGCACTAGTGATGAGAGAGCATACTCGCAAGTACTCGGTACTCGCCCGAGCATCTCAGTACTCGAAATGCTCGGAGCTCACCTACTACTTGCGAGATGCTCGGGCGGATGCTCGGGTCCCCTCCCTGCATGTTTGGTGCTCTTTAGAGTGCCAATCAACATGCAGGGATTGCCTGCCACTCACTGTAATGTCGCAGCCATTTTGGTTGTGGCATTACAGTGATTGGCTGGCCGCACAGCGTCATCAGGTCTATATCAGACATGGCGCCGCTGTGCTCGTCAGTCTACGCCACAATCAGGCAGTGTAGGGAGAGGTGCTGCTGAGCTAGGGAGAGATTTGGTCGTGTATTAGGTAGTGTAGGGAGAAAACAAGTAGATTGCACATATCCATGTCAAAAAACAGTCCTTCTGAGAACTAATCCATCTGCAGAGATATCAGGCAGGCAGTGTATATAGGCAGGAGGGCAGTGTATATAGCAGACTACAGTGCATATAGCACAAGAGGCTGCACTCCAGTTCTGCCTTCTGCTGCTGTTAGATATTTCTAGACAAAGGCCCAGGTCTCAGGGGCCAGGAATAATTGTTTTTGGATCTTAATCCTCATTATTTGCTTAAAAAGCAATCCAGAGAAGACTTTTTGCTTGTTGGCACTGCAGAACACAGCCAGGTCCTTTCCATATTACAGCGCTAAAAATCCAGCTATTTAAAACTGTGGTTTGTCCGTCACACGGATCACATAAGATTGTGCTGAAAATGCTGCGATTTTTGGCCTCCATTCAAATTTTTTTTCAGTGTGTCAGCAAAGTTTTTGACATCGGTTTGCTGTTCAAAATAGTTACCTACAGGCCAGTGTAAGGTGGCGGTGTTCACACCGTGCAGTAACTGAGGCAGTGACGTAAGCAAGTCCAACATAAGCAACTTTTATTCAGCAACTCACGGGTAAAACAGAAAATCCTCTGGTTCGCTGCCGGGATAACATAAGTCCATGAACTACGGTTGTCGGGGGCAACGGCCGCACCGGGCCGCTCAGAGCCTGACGGGTGCAGAGCCTTCCCAGGCGTGGGTTCAGCTACTCACAGGCCCGCCGAGCTTTCCTGCTATGCTCCTAGCAGGTCCCCACACTGAACAACACTAATCCTTAATGCAGGGTTTTTAAAGGACCTGTGGCAAGAGCCACTGGAAAACCCGGGCTGGAGGGAGGAGGCCCCCACTGCCTTCCTGTAGCCTCCTCCAAGAAATGAAGGCCCTGCCAGATTTTACTTAATCTGCCTTAGCCGGATAGTCTGACCAGGTCAATTCTCACCTTCATTCCTGCATTGCAGCCACAGCTGTGTCTTTGACTGCAATGCACTCCAACGGGTTTAATAGGTCTCTGTACAAATTCTGGGGGATATATAACGTCCCATGTATACGATCCCAGTCACTGCCTCACATATCCCCCTCTGTTCAAACTTGTGGGGTTGAACATTTGTCACCATACAGGGTGCCCGGGACAGGGCATCCGCGTTTGCCTGGGACTTCCATCGCCCTCACCTGCTTTGTACTTGACGGTTTAGGCCAGTTTTTTATGGCCTCAACCTTATTGATTTGGGGCTTGATAATTCCTCGGCCAATCACATACCCCAAATATCGGGCTTCCTCTAGCCCTATCGCACATTTTTTTGGGTTTGCCATTAACCCTGTGGCTCTGAGTGAATCCAGCACCGTTTGTACCTGGGATAGGTGCGTATGCCAGTCGGTGCTAAAGATGATAATATCATCTAGATACGCGGACGCGTACTCCTGATGAGGCTTGAGCACTATGTCCATCAGCCTCTGGAATGTAGCCGGGGCCCCATGTAACC
This sequence comes from Phyllobates terribilis, assembly GCF_046119375.1. Classification (NCBI taxonomy): domain Eukaryota; kingdom Metazoa; phylum Chordata; class Amphibia; order Anura; family Dendrobatidae; genus Phyllobates; species Phyllobates terribilis. The sequence continues at coordinate 223,141,172 of NW_027362773.1, read as the reverse complement.
CAAAAGGTAAGACCACATAGTGATATAGACCCTCCTGAGTTATGAAGGTGGTCTTTTCCTTTGCCCATTTCGTGAGAGGTACCTGTCAGTAACCCTTGGTGAGATCGAGCGTGGTAAAGTACTGGGCCTGCCCCAGTCTCTCAATCAGCTCATCCACCCTGGGAATTGGATAAAGGTCAAACTTCGACACTTCATTTAATTTCTGGAAATCGTTACAGAAGCGTAACGATCCGTCTGGTTTCGGGATCAGTACGATGGGGCTAGGCCACTCACTCTGTGATTCCTCGATGACGCATAACAGGAGCATTTGTTTTACCTCAGCCGTGATGGCTTGCCTCCGGGCTTCGGGTATCCGGTAGGTCTCATTCATACCCTTACCCCAGGTTCAGTGTCAGTGTCATGTTGGAGAACCGTAGTCCTACCCGGTAGTTCTGAGAACATATTGGTATTCTGCGGCACCAGCGAGCGAGCCTCCCGTCGCTGCTGTTTAGTGAGAGCATCACTTATCCTGACCTCTCCCCCGGACGCATCCCTGGCTGAAGGTAGAGAACTCTCTGGCGACATGCCCGGAGTGATGTCTGTAACTAAACGCTCTCGATCTTTACAAGGTTTTAGCAAGTTTACATGATAAAGCTGCTAAGGTTTCCTCCTTCCTGGCTGACTCACCTGGTAATTTACCTCCCGCACCTTTTCTCAAATTTCATATGGCCCTTGCCACTTAGCCATGAGCTTACTCTCGGCTGTGGGTACCAGTACTAACACCCGTTCACCCTTGCTAAAAGATCTGACTGTGGCTCTTTTATTATATGTGCGCCTCTTTGCTGCCTGGGTATCTAACAGATGTTCTTTCACGATAGGCATGACCGCCGCGATCCGGTCCTGCATACTAGTCACGTGTTCAATTATACTCCTATGTGGAGTCGGCTCTTGTTCCCATGTCTCTTTGGCTACGTCCAACAGACCCCTAGGGTGTCTGCCATACAATAACTCAAAGGGAGAGAACCCTGTTGAAGCCTGGGGTACCTCACGGACGGCGAACATCAAATAGGGTAGCAACATGTCCCAATCCCTTGCGTCCTTAGAAACCACCTTTTTTAACATGGACTTGAGGGTTTTATTGAACCGTTCTACTAGCCTGTCGGTTTGTGGGTGGTACACTGAGATGCGCAATTGTTTTATTTTTAGCAGTTTGCACAGTTCCCTCGTCACCTTGGATATAAAAGGGGTCCCTTGATCTGTCAGAATCTCCTTAGGTAGCCCAAGGCGACAGAACATGGCAAACAGATCCCGTGCAATCAGTTTCGCCGAGGTGTAGAGTAGCGGTATAGGTACCGGGTGGCATAGTCGACGACCACAAGTATATGTTGGTGGCCACGAGCGGATTTTACAATGGGCCCTACCAAGTCCATTGCAATCAGTTCAAAAGGTACCTCTATCACTGGCAGAGGTACCAATGGGCTCCGGAAAGTTGCGGTGGGTGTGGTCAGTTGACATTCGGGGCAGGATTCGCAGTACTTTTGGACCTCCGCGTAAATCCCAGGCCAAAAGAACCGCTGCAAGATACGCTCTTGCGTCTTTTTTACCCCTAAGTGTCCTCCCAGCAGGTGTGTGTGCCATCTCCAGAACCGACCGACGGTACAACTGAGGTACCACTAACTGTTCCATGACCTCGTTCCTGATTTTGTCTTGCCCTATAGAGCAACTCACCATTAACCACCATGCGTGGGAGCACAGTGTCTGCACCGGGCTGTTGAGCTACGCTATTTACCTCTAACACCCTTTCCTGCGCTCTAGTCAGGGTGGGATTCTGTAGCTGAGCTGCCCCAAATGTGCCCCGGGACACTTCCAGCTCGGGGATCGATGGGGTCTCCTCGACCTCTCTTGCCAGCACCTCTAGGGGAAACCTATTGGGGTCACACTCTGTCCCTAGATTGGACACCCCTACGGCAGGTACCCCTTACTCGTGTTCTTCGGGTACAGCACCTGTAATAAATTTTACCGGGGGAGAGTGGATTTTGTTTGTCCACAGAGTCCACAACAGGGGCAAGTCTCTTCCCAACACAGTCCCATAGGGAAGAGTTTTTTACCACCCCCACCACATGTTTCATGTCGCCATATGGCGTGGACAAAACTACCTCCGTGGTTGGGTACTCTCGGAGGTCCCCATGGATGCACACAACCCTGACTGTCCATCCACTGGGGTTGTCTCCTGCCACCAGCAACCCATGTACCAAAGTCACTAGGCTCCCCGAGTCTAGGAGGGCCTCCTTGGGGTACCCATTAATCAGTACCTGGCAAAGCTGGGGTTCACTGTCTGGGGGGTCGGCACTCGCAGTGTAGACGATCTGGGCGTACATTGAGACCTGGCGGTTATACCCGCAGTCCATTGGCTCCATAGTCAGGGGGCAGTTATCAACCACATGTCCCGGTCCCTGACATTGCCAGCACCTAACGGTGGAGGTACTATTAGTTCATATGACCGTTTGGGAGGGAACCGGTCTCCTGCCACTCTCACTCCGGGGTACCCCTTCAGCACGGGTACGGTGCTGACAGTCCTCAACAGAGGGACGCTACCCCTTTACCGGTTCCTGGGTTGGCAGGGTCCGGTGTGACAGCCGCGAGAGGGAAGAGTCCCATATAAAGTCCTGAGTGACCACGTACCGCTTGATCAGGCTGATCACCTGGTCGAGGGTGCCGGGGTCCCCTTGCCCCACCCAATGTTGGATAGCAGCCGGCAGAGTCCTCACCAGCCGGTCGAGCACCCCTCCACCATCTGGGCTGGAGTCAAAGTCTTAGGCTGGAGCCACCTCTTTACCAGCTGCAGAAGGTCATAAGCCTGAAACCAGGCGGGTCGGTTCTCCACAAAGGCCCATGAAAATACGCGCTGAGCCCTCACGTATGTATTGACCCCCAGTCGGGCAAGGATCTCACCTTTGAGCCTCTGGTAGTCCTGGGCATCCTCCCGACTGAGGTCGAAATAGGCCTCCTGGGCATTGCCGACCAAAAACGGAGCTACCACTTCCGACCCACTGGCCGGCTGGTAGATTTTCCTGCTCTGCTGTGCATTCACAGATGGTCAGTCCTCCGGTCCCATCTTCCTCAACGCTGAGTGAACCTTGTCCCGGGCCTCTCGAAGTTCCGGGGTTGGTGCCGTCGGCATCTCCCACACAGCTGTGAGCTGCTGCACGATCAGCTCATTGGTGTGCTGCTGCTTGAACTGCTTCTTCTGCTGCCGCTGCGTGAGGACCAATTGCCTTAACAGCTCCTCCATTTTGTCCATGGGGTCGGGCTGAAAGGTGGGAGGCCGGATTGTAGTCATGCAGCTGACGGTGGGGTGTGCCTCAGTCACAATGCCCGCATTCTCCACCAAGCTGTAAGGCAGCGATGTTCACACCATGCAGTAACTGGAGCAGTGACCCAAGCAAGTCCAACATAAGCAGCTTTTATTCAACAATTCACGGGTAAAACAGAAAATCCTCTGGTCCGCAGTCAGGTTAACATAAGTCCATGAACAACAGTTGTCGGGGGCAACGGCCGCGCCGGGCCGCTCAGAGCCTGACGGGTGCAGAGCCTTCCCAGGCGTGGGTTCAGCTACTCACAGGCCCGCTGAGTAGTGTTGAGCATTCCGATACTGAAATATCGGGTATCGGCCGATATTCGCGGTATCGGAATTCCGATACTTAATTCCGATACTTTTACAATATCGGATACCGGAATCGGAAGTTCCCATAATGCCTGCGCTCTGCAGTGTCTGTGAAGGATGACAAGTTGGATGGCAGCGCGATCCAGCCTGTCATCAGAATGCCATCCCAGCGGGGGAGAATTCTCCTGATTGTTTAAAAGCCGGCGGGCGGTATAAAGCCGCCGGCTTTTAAACAATCACACAGCCCCATACTGCTTCCCCGCAGCCTCCCACCCCGATCCTCCGCTCCCCTCGCCACCTCCCATCCCGATCGTAAGTTAGGACCGGGCGGGGAGCGCAGCTCCAAGGAGCGGGGAGTGAAGGACCCGGGCGGGGAAGCCGGCAGTGAAAAGACTTCACCGCCGGCTTTCCCGTTCTGTGCTGCGCTTTCCCGCCGGTTATTTCAAATGAACAGCTGAGGTATCAGCTGATGCCGATCAGCTGTTCATTTGAAGTCGCCGCGGTGCCCTCAGAGGGTTCATGTGAGTTCATGCTTGACTGCATGAACTCACATGAACTTTCCCACGGCCGCACAGGTCAGCCTCACCTCCCAGACCATCAGCCCGTCATGATTAGTGTGTGTGCGGGGTGTGTGTGCGGGGTGTGTGTGCGGGGTGTGTGCGCGATGTTTGTGCGGGTGTGCGCGGTGTCTGTGCGATGTGTGCGGGTGTGTGCGGTGTCTGTGCGGGTGTGTGCGTGCAGGCAGACATAGGCCGATGTGACACTACTACTCCCATCGGCCTATGTCTGTCCCCCGTCCACTCCTGCCAGCAGGATCAGCTCGATGGGAGCAGTAGTACCCATCAGACTGATCCTGCTATTTAAATTGCCCTACTGTGTCCCCAATAAATGTTAGATACATGTCATTGGTGGCCAGTGGTTACCTACAATAAATTAGTTTATACATTACCTGTCCCCGCCGATCGCCACCTAAAATAAAGTAAAAAATAAAAAATTACACCTATACTCACCTAGACACCTAATTCCCCGAAGCCATCGATCTCCTGTAATAAAATATAAAATAATAAACCACAACCTTATCCTTACCCCTCCGTAGCAGTCCACGAGTGTCCCACGAAGATCTCCAGTTCAGAGCAGCCACATAGAATGTGACCGCTCTGAACCGCTGCCGCCGCTAGAATGATGGGGCCGTAAGGGTTCACCGGAGTTCAGGCAGCGCTGCTCCGGTTAGCTCCTTTACGGCCCTGCTGTATCGTGAGAAATTCCCACGGTACAGCAGTGCCGTAAAGGAGGTCTCCGGAGCTGCGCTGCCTGAATTCACTCCGGTGACCTCAGTCAGTGGCTCCCGCTGCCGGGAGCGGACGTGTTCCCGGCAGCGTGAGCTTACAGCAGCCATGCACAGCTGTCACCATCTCCAGATGTGACAGCTGTGCATGGGAGATCAGCGCAGGAACGTGGACAGGTAACTATTATTTTTAGTAAACTAAGAATTAAATAAAATTGTGTGTTTTATTTCAAATAAATTATTTTTTTCTGGGTGTAGTGTGTTTTTTCTTTTTAACACTTTGTAGGTTAGTAATGGGGGTGTCTTATAGACGCCCATCATTACTAACCTGGGCTTCATGGCAGCTGGCGCTGACATGAACCCCACCACTATTACCCCCTGCCACCGCACCAGGGCAGCGTGGAAGAGCGAGGCTAAGTGCCAGAGTTGGCGCATCCTATGGATGCGCCATTTCTGGGGCGGCTGACGACTGGTGTTTCTAGCCTGGGAGGGGGCCAATATTCATGGCACCCTTCCTGGGCTATTAATATCAGCCCCCAGCTGTCTGCCTAGCCTTTGCTAGCTATTAAAATAGGGGGGACCCCATGTCATTTTTTTTGGGGGGTCCCCCATTTTAATAGCTAGTAAAGGCTAGGTATTCAGCTGGGGGCTGATATTAGTAGCCTGGGAAGCTCCGTGGGTTTTACCTCCTTCCCAGGCTTCAAACATCTGCCCCAGCCGTCTGCTTAACCTCCGCTAGAGACTAAAATTATGGGGGATCCCACACCATTTTTTTTTTAAATAAATCCATTACTTTAACACTAAATGACATTTGAGGAGTTAATAAAGATGCAGTCCCTAAATTATTATTTATTTTTTAATTAATTTTTCCCAAAACTTTTGACGTGGGCTTCGCCATATTTTTGTATGCCAGCCAGGTACAGCATCCAGCTTCTATGAACGCGCCATTTTCCGGGGCGGCTGCGGACTGCAATTTTCAGCGGGGGGCAGAAAGCTTGGGCCTCCCTGCGCTGCAGATTCCATCCCCCAGCTGCCTAGTTGTACCTGGCTGGACACAAAAATAGGGAGAAGCTCCACGTTTTTTTTTTTTTTAATTATTTCATGAAATTCATGGAATAATTAAGAAAAAAAGGGCTTCCCTATATTGTTGTGTCCAACCAGGTACAAATAGGCAGCTGGTGGTTGGGGGCAGCCCGTTCCTGCCTGCTGTACCTGGCTGGACCCAAATATAGTGCAAAGCCCCACGTCAATTTTTTTTTAATTATTTCAGGAAATTCATGAAATAATTTAAAAAAAATTATGTGGGGCTTCGCCCTATATTTGTGTCCAGTCAGGTACAGCAGGCAGGAACGGGCTGCCCCCAACCACCAGCTGCCTATTTGTACCTAGCCGGACACAACAATATAGGGAAGCCCTTTTTTTCTTAATTATTCCATGAATTTCATGAAATAATTAAAAAAAAAAATACGTGGGGCTTCGCCCTATTTTTGTGTCCAGCCAGGTACAACTAGGCAGCTGGGGGCTGGAATCCGCAGCGCAGGGAGGCCCAAGCTTTCTGGGCCCCACCCGCTGCAAATTGCAGTCCGCAGCCGCCCCGGAAAATGGCGCGTTCATAGAAGCGCCATCTTCTGGCGCTGTACCCAACTCATCCAGGGCCCTGGTGCGGTGGCTCACTGGGTAATAAAGGGGTTAAGGCCAGCTTGGCATTATCAGCTGGCCCTAAGCCCGAAATTCATGGGGTCACGCCAATATTAGACATGACCACCATGAATTTCTAGTAAAGTATTTAAAAAAACACAACACCCAGAAAAAAGTCCTTTAATTGAAATAAACACACAATTCTTTATTGTTCTAAATTAAACCATACTTACAGTCACGCCCATTCCAGCTGAAGCCAATGATCTCCTGCAATAAAAGTAAAATAATAAAGCAACCTCATCCTTACCTTTCCATGGCTCCCACGACAGCTTCAGCTCTGCTACATCGAGATGACAGGCTGGACCGCAGCAGAACGCTGCTGTCCATCCTGTCATCCCGCAGACACTGAGAAGCGCAGGCATACTTCCACTCCTCAGTGTCTGGCTGTGACGGCATCCAGATGAGCCGAGGTCATGTCCAATGAACTCAGCTCACCTCATGTACGTCACTGACAGCGTGGGAAAATTCTCCTGCACTCAGCACTTCAGCGTGAGAATTTTCCCACGCTGTCAGTGACGTGCATGAGTAGAGCTGAGTTCATTGGACATGAACTCGGCTCATCTGGATGACGTCACAGAGAGACACTGAGGAGCGCAAGCATGCCTGCTCTTCTCAGTGTCTGCGGGATGACAGGCTGGATGGCAGCGTTCTGCTGCGGTCCAGCCTGTTATCTCGATGTAGCAGAGCTGAAGCTGTCGTGGGAACCATGGAAAGGTAAGGATGAGGTTGCTTTATTATTTTACTTTTATTGCAGGAGATCGTTGGCTTCAGCTGGAATGGGCGTGATGGTAAGTATGGTTTAATTTAGAACAATAAAGAATTGTGTCTTTATTTCAATTAAAGGACTTTATTCTGGGTGTTTGTGTTTTCTTTTAACTTTGACTATGGGGTTAGTAATGGGGGTGTCTTATAGACGCCTCTCCATTACTAACCTGGGCTTGATGTCAGCTGGCATTATAAGCTGACATCAACCTCAACCCTATTACCCCCTGCCACCGCACCAGGGCAGCGTGGAAGAGCGAGGCAAAGTGCCAGAATTGGCGCATCCTATGGATGCGCCATTTCTGGGGCGGCTGACGGCTGGTGTTTCTAGCCTGGGAGGGGGCCAATATTCATGGCACCCTTCCTGGGCTATTAATATCAGCCCCCAGCTGTCTGCCTAGCCTGTGCTAGCTATTAAATTAGGGGGGACCCCACGTTATTTTTTTTGGGGGGTTCCCCCATTTTAATATCTAGTAAAGGCTAGGTATTCAGCTGGGGGCTGATATTAGTAGCCTGGGAAGCTCCGTGGGTATTACCCCCTTCCCAGGCTTCAAACATTTGCCCCAGCTGTCTGCTTAACCTCCGCTAGAGCCTAAAATTAAGGGGAACCCCACGCCAATTTTTTTTTAAATAAATCCTTTATTTTAACACTAAATGACAAGTACAGTAATCAACACTGTCACTGTACTTCATATATATGTGACTGACATGTTTCTATCTATCTAATCTATGTGTGATTCTCTATTCTTTCTGTTATAAATTGTTGGGTACAGATGCTGAATTGCCGGCCGGCTTTCTTAAAGAGACGGTGCATGAAAACACTATTATTTTTTTAAATAAATCCTTTACACTAAATGACAAGTACAGTAAGCAACACTGTCACTGTACTTCTTATATATGTGGCTGACATGTTTCTATCTATCTAATCTATGTGTGAAGCTCTATTCTTTCTGTTATAAATTGTCGGGTACCGCTGCTGAATTGCCGGCCGGCTTTTTTAAAGAGACGGTGCACGAAAACACTAATATTTTTTTTAATAAATCCTTTACACTAAATGACAAGTACAGTAAGCAACACTGTCACTGTACTTCATATATATGTGACTGACATGTTTCTATCTATCTAATCTATGTGTGAAGCTCTATTCTTTCTGTTGTAAATTGTCGGGTACCGGTGTATGCCGCTGATGAATTGCCGGCTTTTCATGTCATTCTACATTATTCTTAGTTGTTTTACTTCATGTAGAATTAACCTACAAGGAAAGAAAGGGTTTATTTTCATTCCGATATTTGTGTCCCATTGACTTGCATTGATTTCCGGTATCGGAATCGGCGATATCCGATACTTTTTGGGTATCGGCCCGATCCAATCCGATACGATATTTCCTGATATCGGAAGGTATCGCTCAACACTACCGCTGAGCTTTCCTGCTATGCTCCTAGCAGGTCCCCACAATGAACAACACTAATACTTAATGCAGGGTTTTTAAAGGACCTGTGGAAAGAGCCACTGGAAAACTCGGGCTGGAGGGAGGAGGCCACCCTACCGCCTTCCTGTAGCCTCCTCCAAGAAATGAAGGCCCTGCCAGGTTTTACTTAATCTGCCTTAGCCAGATAGCCTGACCAGGTCAATGCACACCGTCCTTCCTGGATTGCAGCCGCAGCTATGTCTGTGACTGCAATGCACTCCAACGGGTTTAATAAGTCTCTGAACACATTCTGGGAGATATATAACGTCCCTCGTATACGATCTCAGTCACTGCCTCACACCAGGTATTTAAAACTGTTGTTTCTCCGTCACACGGATCAAATATAATTGCGCTGAAAATACTGCCATTTTTGGCCTCCATTCAAATTTTTTTTCTGTGTGTCAGCAAAGTTTTCGACACCAGTTTGCTGTTCAAAATAGTTACCTACAGGCCAGGTATTTAAAACTGTGGTTTCTCCATCACACGGATCACATACAGTATAACTTCACTCCAAATTCAGCCATTTGTAGTGAGCGTAGAACATATTTTCCACCATTTAAAATGGGCAAGGGCCGTGGCAAGGGGCGGGGAACTGGACGTGATGGTGATGGTGATGGTACATGCAGAGGCCAAGGCCGTGGGCAAGCTGAAATTGTGCCACAACAAACACCCACATCTTCTCGCCCGACCTTCCTGTCCCAATTCTTAGGGGACCTCAGCACACCACTATTGAACCCAGAGCAGTGTCAAAAGGTTGTTGGTTGGATAGAGAATAGTGCTTCCAGTCACTTTGCCAACACCACCCTGTCTTCCACATGGTCAAGTCTCAGAAGCCGTGAGTCTGGACTGCATATTCCTCACTCTGATCCTCCTTCCTCCCACCATGCTGAGTGCCCGGAGACAACTGATCCCACATTTGGAAACTCCGAAGAGCTGCTCACTTTTCCGATTATAGATTCGGGCCTCTCACCTGGTCCACTTTAAGCGGGGCAAGAGGAGATCGCAAGTAGCGATGCCCAAATATTTGAGCAGCCACGGTCACACAAAGGCGATGGTGGGAAAGTGTCACAAGAGGTGGACGATGATGAGACACAATTGCCAGAAAGTCAGGAGGAGGACCAGGGTGCGGAAGTGGAAGACGAGGTGGTGGATGATAAAGTAACTGACCCAACCTGGCAGGAGGACATGCAGAGCGAGGACAGCAGCACACAGGGAGAGGGAGGCAGAACACTTCAACAGGCAGGAAGAAGCAGTGTGGTGGCTGCAGACAGAAGGCAGGCAACCGTTCCCCGTAACGCCAACACAAAGGAAGTTGCCAGTACAACTGTTAGGTCTTCCCGCGTCTGGTTGTATTTTAAAGACTCTGCCGATAACCCCAAAAAGGCCATTTGCACGACCTGCTAGGCCAGCATCAGCAAGGGTGGCAAATTTAGCAGCCTGACCACCACCAGCATGATCAGGCACATGACAGCAAAGTACCCGACTTTGTGGATCGAACCCCAGGGTCCAGGAACAGTGTCTGCGGGTGGCACTATTGCTTCTTCCGCTGTGTGCATGCAAGCCAATCCCCTGTCCATGGTGCATGCGAAGATGCCTCCTGCCCTGCACTTGTCATTGCACACTCTCATGTAGCAGCATCAAGAAGTACGTCCACGTCCTTGTCTCAGCGCATCGTTCAGTTGTCCATACCCCAGTCCTTGGAACGCAAGCACAAATATGCAGCCAACGCCCCACAGGCCACACTACTAAATTCCCACATTTCACGACTGCTTGCACTAGAAATGTTGCCTTTTAGGCTTGTGGAGACAGAAGCATTCCGCAACCTGATGGTGGCCATACCTCGGTACTCGGTCCCCAGCCGCCATTATTTCTCCCAGTGTGCCGTCCCCGCATTACACAAGCACGTGTCCCAAAATGTTGGCTGTGCCCTCAACAACGCAGTTACCGGGAAAGTCCACCTAACCACGGACACGTGGACAAGTGCTTGTGGGCAGGGACGGTACATATCGCTGACGGCACACTGGGTTAGCATACTGGAAGCCGGGACCCAGTGGGACCTTGGGATGAAACGCGTCCTCCCAACGCCAAGGATTGCGGGCCCTAGGTCAATTAGGGTTGCCCCCACAGTCTACAGCTCCAGCACCTCATCCTCCTCAGCCTCCTCCTCCTCTTCAGCCTCCATCTCCGAAATGACCACATCAGTCACAAGCTGGAAGCACTGCAGCACTGCCTCAGCCAAGCGGCAACAGGCTGTGCTGAAGCTAATATACGTAGGTGACAAACCACATAATGCTGAAGAGTTGTGGACAGCTCTGAAAGAGCAGGCAGATCTGTGGCTCACACCACTGAACCTACAGCCAGGCATGGTCGTATGTGACAATGGCCGGAACCTGGTGGCGGCTCTGAGTCGAGGCGAGCTCACACACGTACCATGTGCTTAACCTCGTGGTTCAGCGGTTTCTCAAATCCTACTCAGAGCTTCTGGATCTCCTTGTTAAAGTACGCCGCCTGTGTGCCCATTTTAGAAAGTCACCTACAGCTTCCACCGCTCTTGCCGTGTTTCAGCAGCGTTTGCAGCTTCCTGTTCACAGACTGGTGTGTGATGTCCCCACGCATTTGAACTCTACACTACAGATGTTGGGAAACATTTGTGAGCAGAAGAGGGCAGTTGTTGAGTACCAACATCAACAAAACCGTCGGTATTCAGATCAGACTCCACACATAAGACCTCACGAGTAGACATGGATGTCAGACATATTTACCATCCTCCAAAACTTTGAGGACTCAATCAAGATGGAGAGCGGCGATGACGTCATAATTAGCATCAGAATCCCGCTTCTCTGTCTTCTGAAATTCTCTCTACTTACAATCAAAGAGGATGCATTGCAGGCAGAGCACGATGAGATAGAGTAAGGAACCATACAGGGTGATTACACACAGCCCAGCCTCATCTCATCCCAACGTGAATTGGGTGACAAGGAGGAAGAGGAGGAGGAGGAAGAACAGGAGCTAGTTTAATGCGCTATAGACGTTACTACCTGCACAACTGTCATACCGTCTGTTCAGCGTGGATGGCCAGAGGATAGAGAGTAGGAGGAGGAGAGCATGGTCAGTCATCCTCTTGGTGAGGACACAGAAGTCTTGCCTGTCAGTAGTCTTGCACGCATGGCTGAGTTTATGTTACTCTGCCTTTCTCATGACCATCGAGTTCTCAAAATTTTGGGTGACAGTCATTACTGGTTGGTGACACTTCTAGACCCACGCTACAAGGAGAACTTTATATCTCTTATTCCTGAGGCGGACATGTCTACAAAAATGGGGCAGTACCAGAAGGCTCTTGTTGCGGAATTATTAAAAAAATTCCCATCTGAAAACGCTGGTGGCAGAGGTCACAGTTCGTTGGACAACCAAGGAGTGCAGGTGAGCGAGACACAACTTCAATCCAGCAGAGTCAGGGGAACACTGTCAAAGTTCTGAGAGAATTTTCTCAGCCCCTCCCATTGCACAAGCCCTGAGGCGCGGGGTACTCTCACAAGGAGTGCAAAGTTTGGGAATACTCTCACAAGGAGTGCAAAGTTTGGGAAGATGCTGAGGGAGTACCTTGCCAACCGTACCAACGTCCTCTGTGATTCCTCTGTGCCTTATAATTATTGGGTATCCAAGCTGGATTCGTGGAATGAACTGTCTCTCGACGCCTTGGAGGTTCTGGCCTGCCCTGCCCCCAATGTTTTATCAGAGCGGGTTTTTAGTGCCGCTGGTGGAATTATAACTGATAAGCGCATCCGCCTGTCAACTGAACATGCTGACAGGCTGACTCTTATAAAAATGAACAAGGGCTGGAATGGGCCAGACTTCTCAACATCACCGAATGATAGCAGCGTAACATAAACTCAAATCCAGTGTCTTTTTTTGGGAGGTGTATTTGTAGCACCCCGAGGGCTCGGCTGCTACAGGGGTATTGCACCTCAGTCCAGAGGTGTGATATTCCACTCCCGAGTAAGGATGGAGTGTGGACCAGGGCTCAGTAAGCTGCATGCACCACACACACCCCATTTCCGAGGAACAGACCAACGGTGCTCCCACTAGACAGAGTGCAGGCACGACAGCTTCTGTTCCTGGCTGGAGTGGGGAGGGGAAAGTACACCCAGTGGTGTAGGAGCAGATAGGGGTGGGTCTCTGGGCATAGGCAGGAGCCCATTGGTTGCTAGTCACCTGGGCTCGGGGGTTAGAAGGAGGTATATAAGGTGGGCACCATCTTAGAACAGTGTGCAGTGCAGAGAAGAAGTCAAGAGTGAGAGGAGAAGACAGGAAGCAGAGCCCCTGCATGGGCTCTGCTCCGCAGGCAGGCCTTGTCAGGAGGCCGGAGCCTGAGAGAGAGAGAAAGGAGAAGGAACAGAAAGGACAGTAAGAAAGGAAGCAAGGAACAGGAACACAGAGAAAGGCCCAGAGACACGAGTGAAGAAGGAACCCCATATGCCCAGGAGATACAGGGTGAAGGGTTGGCAGTGCAGGGTACCGGAACCCAAATTGGTGGAGGCGACTAATCCTCAGCCAAAACCGGAGGTTGTGACCACATCTTGGTGCGACCCCTCACTACATCCACCACAAAAGCATACCACATAGGGTCAGGGAAACTGGAGAGAGGTTTCGCCGACAGAAGGCCTGAGGAAGCTGGACAAAGGTGGGTCACTGGTGGGGACGGCCAGAGAAAGGAAAGGAAGGGAGTCCTGTGCCATGCTCTGGAATTGCCTGGGAGTTGGTCGAGCCCCTTGCCTGGTGGACGCAGCACGGCTTGGGCAGTCACCGCCGGTACCGAGGTGACTAGGACCAGTAAAGAACTGTGAGTAAAGCATTGGAAACTGCAACCACACGTCTCTGTGTTTCATCGCCGCACCAGCACCATTAGTACTGGGACGCTCACACCATCACTACCATCATCTACTCTAGCTGCCCTGAGGCAATACTTCTCCGGTGGGGAGTTATCCCATTCTTGGCTGCGCATATAACATCAGCCTCAGCGGTCTGCAGCGCAGCGGCAGTCCCCACTGACCGCAATCCACGGGTGGTGTAGTCGGACACTTATTACAACACAAATAGACTGCCACTGGTTTGACCACCCTGGGCACGGACCGGGTCACCGCCACACGGAGACTACAACCCCCAGCATCCTACAACAGGCCCGGTTCCGGGTTCCCCTGCACAGCACAGGCCCAGGGGGCGCGTCAACTTTGGCGTAGTCGGCAGGATCATTACCAACCCGCCACAAGCGGGTATTGCGTGCCTGGAGAAAACTGCACATGTACCTTAAAAAGAAGTCTCCCGCCATTTCCAGAAGTTTCCCGCCGTCCGGAGTCGTTTCCCGCCATCCGGAGCCGATTCCCGCCATCGGACGCCGTCTTGGACCGTTTCCCGCCGTCTTCATCCGTTTTTCCCGCCCTGGCAGAGCGGACGCCATTATGTGCGCACCAAAGGACAGCAGGAAGCCACCTCCCATCGTGGGCCAGGTCCCAGAATGGCGCCAAAGAAGGAGCCCGCCCCCACCAGCCATGAGTGCAGCAGTGGAGATGTCCATCAACGTGGGGGGGCTGCCCCTGAGGGTGATTGTCAGCAGATGCCCCCAAGACCAACCCCCATGGGGGCGGATAGGAAAGAAAACTGTGGGGCCGGGCGCGGCCTGGATCAGTCTGGTCCTGCTGCACCCGGAGATGGAGGGAGCAGAGAACTCCACCAGCACCCTGGCCCGCAGCCTGCTGCAAGCTGAGCCACCCTGCAGCTTGACAGAGTTGCTAGCCCAGCTGCCCAGGGACCCGGACAGTGCCCGCACAGTGCTGGAAGACCTGAACAGGAGGATGGTCCGGGCGCAGCGGCATGTGTTTGCCGGGTGGAGAGAGGAGATGGCCCGGCAGCATGAAGGCAGCCAGCGGAGGACTCCGCCGGGACCGGGCAGCGCGCTTACCGCTGGGAGCGGTGAAGAGGGACCGGCAGCTGCAGACGACGCCGCGGAGGAGGCCACGGAGACTGAGGCAGGTAATGGGGACGCCACCACCCCAAGCCCTGGGAACACCAGCCTGCCCTCACCCTCCACTGCGGGACCCGAAACCCTGGGGACCGTACCTGACATCATGCCTCCACCGCCGCCAGCTAGGCCTCAGGCTGCAAACGTCAACGTCACGCCCCGCCCCGCGCTGTGCCCTCTGAACCCGGGCGCCGTAAAGCGGGAGACATCACAGGCCGGGACGCAAGGCCCAGCACACCCGGGCGCCGCTGCCTCACCAGCACCCCCTACCTTGGCGGTGCCACCCCCGGGCGCGACCAACAAGCGACCACCGGCCTGGTCGCAAGGCCGAGTACCAAGAGGGCCCGGACGGGTCTGAAGAGTATAAGGAGGAAGCATGAGGAGGACACCGTTACCAGTAAACGGTAAAATGGAACTGTTCCCGTTTGTGAAAGTGTGGTCCCCGTTGGGACAAATAGTGAACTGTTGACTGTTTAAAAATTGCCCCTATATCCCTAACCAGGCTGAGGACTGTGAGCAGCCACTCCCTTATCCCCACTGGCCGAGGACAGAGAGCGGCCGTCCCTGTAAATAGTTGCGCTTCTTAAGACGCCCACTACTGGTTTTATAAAAGAACTGCAACGTCTACCTCAAGGCGGATTAACTGGACTGTTGCACCTTTTGCTGGTCGCAAGTTGCACAGCGGCCAGAGCTCAAGAATGTTCTACTAGAAAATGTTTTATATTGAAAAGTTTTATATGCTGCTAGAATAATAATGCAAATGTTTTATGTGATGTTTTATATGCTAAAAGAGTTCCAGTGGCATTAGCCAGATGTTTTATGAAAAGGAGTACCAAGTAACGTTAAAAAAAGAAGAATACCTCCCATAAAGGGATGAGTGAAAAGTTATTGTCTTATATACGAATGCATTCTAAAAACTTGTATGTTTAAATTGTCTTTGCTCTTTTCCAGCCCGAGGACGTGCTGTGATTTACCAGGGGGGAATGTAGCACCCCGAGGGCTCGGCTGCTACAGGGGTATTGCACCTCAGTCCAGAGGTGTGATATTCCACTCCCGGGTAAGGATGGAGTGTGGACCAGGGCTCAGTAAGCTGCATGCACCACACACACCCCATTTCCGAGGAACAGACCAACGGTGCTCCCACTAGACAGAGTGCAGGCACGACAGCTTCTGTTCCTGGCTGGAGTGGGGAGGGGAAAGTACACCCAGTGGTGTAGGAGCAGATAGGGGTGGGTCTCTGGGCATAGGCAGGAGCCCATTGGTTGCTAGTCACCTGGGCTCGGGGGTTAGAAGGAGGTATATAAGGTGGGCACCATCTTAGAACAGTGTGCAGTGCAGAGAAGAAGTCAAGAGTGAGAGGAGAAGACAGGAAACAGAGCCCCTGCATGGGCTCTGCTCCGCAGGCCGGCCTTGTCAGGAGGCCGGAGCCTGAGAGAGAGAGAAAGGAGAAGGAACAGAAAGGACAGTAAGAAAGGAAGCAAGGAACAGGAACACAGAGAAAGGCCCAGAGACACGAGTGAAGAAGGAACCCCATATGCCCAGGAGATACAGGGTGAAGGGTTGGCAGAGCAGGGTACCGGAACCCAAATTGGTGGAGGCGACTAATCCTCAGCCAAAACCGGAGGTTGTGACCACATCTTAGTGCGACCCCTCACTACATCCACCAGGAAAGCATACCACATAGGGTCAGGGAAACTGGAGACAGGTTTCGCCGACAGAAGGCCCGAGGAAGCTGGACAAAGGTGGGTCACTGGTGGGGACGGCCAGAGAAAGGAAAGGAAGGGAGTCCTGTGCCACGCTCTGGAATTGCCTGGGAGTTGGTCGAGCCCCTTGCCTGGTGGACGCAGCACGGCTTGGGCAGTCACCGCCGGTACCGAGGTGACTAGGACCAGTAAAGAACTGTGAGTAAAACATTGGAAACTGCAACCACACGTCTCTGTGTTTCATCGCCGCACCAGCACCATTAGTACTGGGACGCTCACACCATCACTACCATCATCTACTCTAGCTGCCCTGAGGCAATACTTCTCCCGTGGGGTATTATCCCATTCTTGGCTGCGCATATAACATCAGCCTCAGCGGTCTGCAGCGCAGCGGCGGTCCCCACTGACCGCAATCCACGGGTGGCATAGTCGGACACTTATTACAACACAAATAGACTGCCACTGGTTTGACCTCCCTGGGCACGGACTGGGTCACCGCCACACGGAGACTACAACCCCCAGCATCCTACAACAGGCCCGGTTCCGGGTTCCCCTGCACAGCACAGGCCCAGGGGGCGCGTCATATTCCCATGCACCTCTTCACACCCCCACATGGGTATACACTTCCTGATTTTGGCTATTTGCTCTTGTCCTCCTCCTTCTCCTCATCGTCATCCTCCACCACCATATCACCAGGGTGACCGTGGTCCGTGACGCAACACCCATGTAATTTTTTTAAAGGGTGTTTATGATGGCCGTAAAAAAAATTTTTTATACAGTATGTTCATGTATACCCCACAGGGGTAAATGTTTGTCAGCCCATACGCTTAGTGCATGGGCATTACAAGTATAGGAGACCCGCTCCTTTCTAATGGAAACATTTTTTTATGAGGCCCTCTAAGTCTCTTTCAAGGGGCATTGGAGTGCCCCCCAATTTTTGGCAGCCCTTGCATTCACTGCATAGGCAAACACAATGGGAGACCCATTTCCTAATAATGGGAACTTTTTTTTCAGGAGGCCCTTCTCTACGTCTTTTCCAAGGGGCATTGGAGCGCCTCCAAATTTTTGGCAACCCTTGCATTCACTGCATAGGCAAACACAATGGGAGACCCACTTCCTAATAATGGGAGCATTGTTTTCAGGAGGCCCTCTGACCTCCACGTCTCTTCCAAATGGCATTGGAGTGCCTCCAAATTTTTGGCAACCCTTGCATTCACTGCATAGGCAAACACAATGGGAGACCCACTTCCTAATAATGGGAACAATGTTTTCAGGAGGCCCTCTGACCTCCACATCTCTTCCAAGGGGCATTGGAGCGCCTTCAAATATTGGGCAACCCTTGCATTCACTGCATAAGCAAACACAATGGGAGACCTACTTCCTAATAATGGTAACATTATTTTCAGGAGGCCCTCCTCTAAGTCTCTTTAAAGTGGTATTGGGCTGCATCCAAATTTTGGGCAGCCCTGCCACTCACTGCATACGCAATAACAATATAGGAGACCCACTCTTTAGTAATGGGAACAATAAAACATAGCCAGCTGATGGCTCTCAAAGAATAGTGAGGGACGACTGTTGGCCCTTTAAGAATAGTAAAGGCCGCCTGATGGCCCTATAAAAATAGGCTTTGTGACTTTCAGAGTCCCTCCTTCATAAATGAAACATGATGTGTCTGATGATATCTCACACACCACATGGCCAGATAAGATTGTAAAATGTTAAAATGACATTTCCTGGTGAATGCATTTGTCACAGTTGAAAGCAATGCAAAAGTGCAAAAATGCATCAAAAACGCTACATGTGAACATAGCCCAAGGTGTGGAGGAGCATTTTTGTTTTAGGTTATTTATTTTGCTTTAAATACAAGTTAATATCCTGGAAAGGATGTTCCTTAACATATTTCCCAGGAAAATTCATTTTGGTTTAGTTTTTGTATGTTTTATTGTGAGTCCGTAAAAGTGGCGTAATACTCTGACCACGTTGTTGACAGAAGTGACCTCGGAGTCAGAAATGCTTCCAAGGGTCTTCCCCATGCTGTTCCCATGTCATTTGAGCAATGTTCCCATTAATTTGGGCAATTTTTAGGCCCTCTGCAGACCGCCGGGGGGAGCTGCCTGAAAATTCTCGAGTGTCCCATAGTCTTACATTGGGCTTGTTGCTCGGGTCGAGCACCCGAGTATTCCAATTTGCTTGACCCGAGCAATGGGCACCCGAGCATTTTAGTGCTCGCCCTTCACTAGTATGCACACCTTTGTAACCTTTTTTTTCCTGCAATTCTAAAATATAAAACAGTAACTTTGCAAATAAACTAAATGACAGATATTCTACCATGTTATGTCTTCATCTCATACGCAGACCTGTGTTTTACCAAAAACAATTCAGGTTTCCAAAATGTAACTAATGTAGAGAGAAAAATTCTCCTACAATTGAAGTGACATTATCATCTTGCAGGCAGATAAGAGAGGAGCAGCGGTCATCTTAGACAAGGAAATTTATCATTGCCAGAACATTTCTATGTTGTCTGATAATTAGTGTTGAGCGATACCTTCCGATATCAGGAAATATCGTATCGGATTGGATCGGACCGATACCCAAAAAGTATCGGATATCGCCGATTCCGATACCGGAAACCAATGCAAGTCAATGGGACACAAATATCGGAATGAAAATAAACCCTTTCTTTCCTTGTAGGTTAATTCTACATGAAGGAAAACAACTAACAATAATGTAGAATGTATTACGCGAAAAGCCGGCAATTCATCAGCGGCATACACCGGTACCCGACAATTTACAACAGAAAGAATAGAGCATCACACATAAATTAGATAGATAGAAACATGTCAGACACATATATATGAAGTACAGTGACAGTGTTGCTTACTGTACTTGTCATTTAGTGTAAAGGATTTATTAAAAAAATAATAGTGTTTTCATGCACCGTCTCTTTAAAAAAGCCGGCCGACAATTCAGCAGCGGTACACGACAATTTAGAATAGAAGGAATAGAGAATCACACATAGATTAGATAGATAGAAACATGTCAGTCACATATATATGAAGTACAGTGACAGTGTTGATTACTGTACTTGTCATTTAGTGTTAAAATAAAGGATTTATTTAAAAAAAAATTGGCCTGGGGTTCCCCGTAATTTTAGGCTCTAGTGGAGGTTAATCAGACAGCTGGGGCAGATGTTTGAAGCCTGGGAAGGGGGTAATACCCACGGAGCTTCCCAGGCAACTAATATCAGCCCCCAGCTGAATACCTAGCCTTTACTAGCTATCAAAATGGGGGACCCCCCAAAAAAATTGACGTGGGGTCCCCCCTAATTTAATAGCTAGCAAAGGCTAGGCAGACAGCTGGGGGCTGATATTAATAGCCCAGGAAGGGTGCCATGAATATTGGCCCCCTCCCAGGCTAGAAACACCGGCCATCAGCCGCCCTAGAAATGGCGCATCCAGAGGATGCACCAATTCTGGCACTTAGCCTCGCTCTTCCCACTGCCCTGTAGCTGTGGCAGTGGGGTAATAGGGCTGGGGTTGATGTCAGCTTATAATGCCAGCTGACATCAAGCCCAGGTTAGTAATGGAGAGGCGTCTATAAGACACCCCCATTACTAACCCCATAGTCAAAGTTAAAAAAAAACACAAACACCAAGAATAAAGTCCTTTAATTGAAATAAAGACACAATTCTTTATTGTTCTAAATTAAACCATACTTACCGTCACGCCCATTCCAGCTGAAGCCAACGATCTCCTGCAATAAAAGAAAAATAATAAAGCAACATCATCCTTACCTTTCCATGGTTCCTACGACAGCTTCAGCTCAGCTACATCGAGATGACAGGCTGGACCGCAGCAGAAAGCTGCCATCCAGCTTGCCATGCCGCAGACACTGAGAAGCGCAGGCTTGCAAGTTGCACAGCGGCCAGAGCTCAAGAATGTTCTACTAGAAAATGTTTTATATTGAAAAGTTTTATATGCTGCTAGAATAATAATGCAAATGTTTTATGTGATGTTTTATATGCTAAAAGAGTTCCAGTGGCATTAGCCAGATGTTTTATGAAAAGGAGTACCATGTAACGTTAAAAAGAGAAGAATACCTCCCATAAAGGGATGAGTGAAAAGTTATTGTCTTATATACGAATGCATTCTAAAAACTTGTATGTTTAAATTGTCTTTGCTCTTTTCCAGCCCGAGGACGTGCTGTGATTTACCAGGGCGGAATGTAGCACCCCGAGGGCTCGGCTGCTACAGGGGTATTGCACCTCAGTCCAGAGGTGTGATATTCCACTCCCGGGTAAGGATGGAGTGTGGACCAGGGCTCAGTAAGCTGCATGCACCACACACACCCCATTTCCGAGGAACAGACCAACGGTGCTCCCACTAGACAGAGTGCAGGCACGACAGCTTCTGTTCCTGGCTGGAGTGGGGAGGGGAAAGTACACCCAGTGGTGTAGGAGCAGATAGGGGTGGGTCTCTGGGAATAGGCAGGAGCCCATTGGTTGCTAGTCACCTGGGCTCGGGGGTTAGAAGGAGGTATAAAAGGTGGGCACCATCTTAGAACAGTGTGCAGTGCAGAGAAGAAGTCAAGAGTGAGAGGAGAAGACAGGAAGCAGAGCCCCTGCATGGGCTCTGCTCCGCAGGCAGGCCTTGTCAGGAGGCCGGAGCCTGAGAGAGAGAGAAAGGAGAAGGAACAGAAAGGACAGTAAGAAAGGAAGCAAGGAACAGGAACACAGAGAAAGGCCCAGAGACACGAGTGAAGAAGGAACCCCATATGCCCAGGAGATACAGGGTGAAGGGTTGGCAGAGCAGGGTACCGGAACCCAAATTGGTGGAGGCGACTAATCCTCAGCCAAAACCGGAGGTTGTGACCACATCTTGGTGCGACCCCTCACTACATCCACCAGGAAAGCATACCACATAGGGTCAGGGAAACTGGAGACAGGTTTCGCCGACAGAAGGCCCGAGGAAGCTGGACAAAGGTGGGTCACTGGTGGGGACGGCCAGAGAAAGGAAAGGAAGGGAGTCCTGTGCCACGCTCTGGAATTGCCTGGAAGTTGGTCGAGCCCCTTGCCTGGTGGACGCAGCACGGCTTGGGCAGTCACCGCCGGTACCGAGGTGACTAGGACCAGTAAAGAACTGTGAGTAAAGCATTGGAAACTGCAACCACACGTCTCTGTGTTTCATCGCCGCACCAGCACCATTAGTACTGGGACGCTCACACCATCACTACCATCATCTACTCTAGCTGGCCTGAGGCAATACTTCTCCCGTGGGGAGTTATCCCATTCTTGGCTGCACATATAACATCAGCCTCAGCGGTCTGCAGCGCAGCGGCGGTCCCCACTGACCGCAATCCACGGGTGGCGTAGTCGGACACTTATTACAACACAAATAGACTGCCACTGGTTTGACCTCCCTGGACACGAACTCGGTCACCGCCACACGGAGACTACAACCCCCAGCATCCTACAACAGGCCCGGTTCCGGGTTCCCCTGCACAGCACAGGCCCAGGGGGCGCGTCATATTCCCATGCACCTCTTCACACCCCCACATGGGTATACACTTCCTGATTTTGGCTATTTGCTCTTGTCCTCCTCCTTCTCCTCATCGTCATCCTCCACCACCATATCACCAGGGTGACCGTGGTCCGTGACGCAACACCCATGTAATTTTTTTAAAGGGTGTTTATGATGGCCGTAAAAAAAATTTTTTATACAGTATGTTCATGTATACCCCACAGGGGTAAATATTTGTCAGCCCATACGCTTAGTGCATGGGCATTACAAGTATAGGAGACCCGCTCCTTTCTAATGGAAACATTTTTTTATGAGGCCCTCTAAGTCTCTTTCAAGGGGCATTGGAGTGCCTCCCAATTTTTGGCAGCCCTTGCATTCACTGCATAGGCAAACACAATGGGAGACCCATTTCCTAATAATGGGAACTTTTTTTTCAGGAGGCCCTTCTCTACGTCTTTTCCAAGGGGCATTGGAGCGCCTCCAAATTTTTGGCAACCCTTGCATTCACTGCATAGGCAAACACAATGGGAGACCCACTTCCTAATAATGGGAGCATTGTTTTCAGGAGGCCCTCTGACCTCCACGTCTCTTCCAAATGGCATTGGAGTGCCTCCAAATTTTTGGCAACCCTTGCATTCACTGCATAGGCAAACACAATGGGAGACCCACTTCCTAATAATGGGAACAATGTTTTCAGGAGGCCCTCTGACCTCCACATCTCTTCCAAGGGGCATTGGAGCGCCTTCAAATATTGGGCAACCCTTGCATTCACTGCATAAGCAAACACAATGGGAGACCTACTTCCTAATAATGGTAACATTATTTTCAGGAGGCCCTCCTCTAAGTCTCTTTAAAGTGGTATTGGGCTGCATCCAAATTTTGGGCAGCCCTGCCACTCACTGCATACGCAATAACAATATAGGAGACCCACTCTTTAGTAATGGGAACAATAAAACATAGCCAGCTGATGGCTCTCAAAGAATAGTGAGGGACGACTGTTGGCCCTTTAAGAATAGTAAAGGCCGCCTGATGGCCCTATAAAAATAGGCTTTGTGACTTTCAGAGTCCCTCCTTCATAAATGAAACATGATGTGTCTGATGATATCTCACACACCACATGGCCAGATAAGATTGTAAAATGTTAAAATGACATTTCCTGGTGAATGCATTTGTCACAGTTGAAAGCAATGCAAAAGTGCAAAAATGCATCAAAAACGCTACATGTGAACATAGCCCAAGGTGTGGAGGAGCATTTTTGTTTTAGGTTATTTATTTTGCTTTAAATACAAGTCAATATCCTGGAAAGGATGTTCCTTAACATATTTCCCAGGAAAATTCATTTTGGTTTAGTTTTTGTATGTTTTATTGTGAGTCTGTAAAAGTGGCGTAATACTCTGACCACGTTGTTGACAGAAGTGACCTCGGAGTCAGAAATGCTTCCAAGGGTCTTCCCCATGCTGTTCCCATGTCATTTGAGCAATGTTCCCATTGATTTGGGCAATTTTTAGGCCCTCTGCAGACCGCCGGGGGGAGCTGCCTGAAAATTCTCGAGTGTCCCATAGTCTTACATTGGGCTTGTTGCTCGGGTCGAGCACCCGAGTATTCCAATTTGCTTGACCCGAGCAATGGGCACCCGAGCATTTTAGTGCTCGCCCTTCACTAGTATGCACACCTTTGTAACCTTTTTTTTCCTGCAATTCTAAAATATAAAACAGTAACTTTGCAAATAAACTAAATGACAGATATTCTACCATGTTATGTCTTCATCTCATACGCAGACCTGTGTTTTACCAAAAACAATTCAGGTTTCCAAAATGTAACTAATGTAGAGAGAAAAATTCTCCTACAATTGAAGTGACATTATCATCTTGCAGGCAGATAAGAGAGGAGCAGCGGTCATCTTAGACAAGGAAATTTATCATTGCCAGAACATTTCTATGTTGTCTGATAATTAGTGTTGAGCGATACCTTCCGATATCAGGAAATATCGTATCGGATTGGATCGGACCGATACCCAAAAAGTATCGGATATCGCCGATTCCGATACCGGAAACCAATGCAAGTCAATGGGACACAAATATCGGAATGAAAATAAACCCTTTCTTTCCTTGTAGGTTAATTCTACATGAAGGAAAACAACTAACAATAATGTAGAATGTATTACGCGAAAAGCCGGCAATTCATCAGCGGCATACACCGGTACCCGACAATTTACAACAGAAAGAATAGAGCATCACACATAAATTAGATAGATAGAAACATGTCAGACACATATATATGAAGTACAGTGACAGTGTTGCTTACTGTACTTGTCATTTAGTGTAAAGGATTTATTAAAAAAATAATAGTGTTTTCATGCACCGTCTCTTTAAAAAAGCCGGCCGGCAATTCAGCAGCGGTACACGACAATTTAGAATAGAAGGAATAGAGAATCACACATAGATTAGATAGATAGAAACATGTCAGTCACATATATATGAAGTACAGTGACAGTGTTGATTACTGTACTTGTCATTTAGTGTTAAAATAAAGGATTTATTTTAAAAAAAATTGGCCTGGGGTTCCCCGTAATTTTAGGCTCTAGTGGAGGTTAATCAGACAGCTGGGGCAGATGTTTGAAGCCTGGGAAGGGGGTAATACCCATGGAGCTTCCCAGGCAACTAATATCAGCCCCCAGCTGAATACCTAGCCTTTACTAGCTATCAAAATGGGGGACCCCCCCAAAAAAATGACGTGGGGTCCCCCCTAATTTAATAGCTAGCAAAGGCTAGGCAGACAGCTGGGGGCTGATATTAATAGCCCAGGAAGGGTGCCATGAATATTGGCCCCCTCCCAGGCTAGAAACACCGGCCATCAGCCGCCCTAGAAATGGCGCATCCAGAGGATGCACCAATTCTGGCACTTAGCCTCGCTCTTCCCACTGCCCTGTAGCCGTGGCAGTGGGGTAATAGGGCTGGGGTTAATGTCAGCTTATAATGCCAGCTGACATCAAGCCCAGGTTAGTAATGGAGAGGCGTCTATAAGACACCCCCATTACTAACCCCATAGTCAAAGTTAAAAAAAAACACAAACACCAAGAATAAAGTCCTTTAATTGAAATAAAGACACAATTCTTTATTGTTCTAAATTAAACCATACTTACCGTCACGCCCATTCCAGCTGAAGCCAACGATCTCCTGCAATAAAAGAAAAATAATAAAGCAACATCATCCTTACCTTTCCATGGTTCCTACGACAGCTTCAGCTCTGCTACATCGAGATGACAGGCTGGACCGCAGCAGAAAGGTGCCATCCAGCTTGCCATGCCGCACGCACTGAGAAGCGCAGGCTTGCTTGCGCTCCTCAGTGTCTCTCTGTGACGGCATCCAGATGAGACGAGTTCATGTCTAATGAACTCGGCTCACCTCATGCACGTCACTGACAGCGTGGGAGAATTCTCACGCTGAAGCGCTGAGTGCAGGAGAATTTTCCCACGCTGTCAGTGACATGCATGAGGTGAGCTGAGTTCATTGGACATGACCTCACCTCATGCACGTCACTGACAGCGTGGGAGAATTCTCATGCTGAAGCGCTGAGTGCAGGAGAATTTTCCCACGCTGTTAGTGACGTGCATGAGGTGAGCTGAGTTCATTGGACATGACCTGACCTCATGCACGTCACTGACAGCGTGGGAGAATTCACACGCTGAAGCGCTAAGTGCAGGAGAATTTTCCCACGCTGTCAGTGACGTGCATGAGGTGAGCCGGGTTCATTGGACATGACCTCAGCTCATCTTTATGCCGTCACAGAGAGACACTGAGGAGCGCAAGCAAGCCTGCGCTTCTCAGTGTCTGCGGTATGACAGGCTGGATGGCAGCGTTCTGCTGCGGTCCAGCCTGTCATCTCGATGTAGCAGAGCTGAAGCTGTCGTGGGAACCATGGAAAGGTAAGGATGAGGTTGCTTTATTATTTTTCTTTTATTGCAGGAGATCGTTGGCTTCAGCTGGAATGGGCGTGATGGTAAGTATGGTTTAATTTAGAACAATAAAGAATTGTGTGTTTATTTCAATTAAAGGACTTTTTTTCTGGGTGTTGTGTTTTTTTTAAATACTTTACTAGAAATTCATGGTGGTCATGTCTAATATTGGCGTGACCCCATGAATTTCGGGCTTAGGGCCAGCTGATAATGCCAAGCTGGCCCTAACCCCTTTATTACCCAGTGAGCCACCGCACCAGGGCCCTGGATGAGTTGGGTACAGCGCCAGAAGATGGCGCTTCTATGAACGCGCCATTTTCCGGGGTGGCGGCGGACTGCAATTTGCAGCGGGGGTGGCCCAGAAAGCTTGGGCCTCCCTGCGCTGCGGATTCCAGCCCCCAGCTGCCTAGTTGTACTTGGCTGGACACAAAAACAGGGCGAAGCCCCACGTCAATTTTTTTTTAATTATTTCATGAAATAATTTAAAAAAAAGGGCTTCCCTATATTGTTGTGTCCGGCCAGGTACAAATAGGCAGCTGGTGGTTGGGGCCAGCCCGTTCTTGCCTGCTGTACCTGGCTGGACACAAATATAGTGCGAAGCCCCACGTCAATTTTTTTTTAATTATTTCATGAAATAATTTAAAAAAAAAGGGCTTCCCTATATTGTTGTGTCCGGCCAGGTACAATTAGGCAGCTGGTAGTTGGGGGCAGCCCTTTCCTGGATGCTGTACCTGGCTGGCATACAAAAATATGGCAAAGCCCACGTCAAAATTTTTGGGAAAAATTAATTAAAAAATAAATAATAATTTAGGGACTGCATCTTTATTAACCCCTCAAGGGTCATTTAGTGTTAAAATAAAGGATTTATTAAAAATAAAATTGGCGTGGGATCCCCCATAATTTTAGTCTCTCGCGGAGGTTAAGCAGACGGCTGGGGCAGATGTTTGAAGCCTGGGAATGGGGTAATACCCACGGAGCTTCCCAGTCTACTAATATCAGCCCCCAGCTGAATACCTAGCCTTTACTAGCTATTAAAATGGGAGACCCCCCCAAAAAAATGACGTGGGGTCCCCCCTATTTTAATAGCTAGCAAAGGCTAGGCAGACAGCTGGGGGCTGATATTAATAGCCCAGGAAGGGTACCATGAATATTGGCCTCCTCCAAGGCTAGAAACACCAGCCGTCAGCCGTCACAGAAATGGCGCATCCATAGGATGTGCCAATTCTGGCACTTAGCCTCGCTCTTCCACGCTGCCCTGGTGCGGTGGCAGGGGGTAATAGGGCTGGGGTTGATGTCAGCGCCAGCTGCCATGAAGCCCAGGTTAGTAATGATGGGCGTCTATAAGACACCCCCATTACTAACCTACAAAGTGTTAAAAATAAAAAACACACACTACACCCAGAAAAAAATAATTTATTTGAAATAAAACACACCATTTTATTTAATTCTTAGTTTACTAAAAAAAAAATAGTTACCTGTCCACGTTCCTGCGCTGAACTCCCATGCACAGCTGTCACATCTGGAGATGGTGACAGCTGTGCATGGCTGCTGTTAGCTCACACTGTCGGGAACACGTCCGCTCCCGGCAGCGGGAGTCCCTGACTGAGGTCACCGGAGTGCATTCAGTCAGCGCAGCTCCGGAGACCTCCTTTACGGCACTGCTGTACCGTGGGAATTTCTCACGGTACAGCGGGGCCATAAAGCAGCTAACCGGAGCAGAGCTGCCTAAACTCCGGCGAACCCGCTTATGCAATGACGGGGCTGCTTTACGGCCCCGTCATTCTAGCGGCGGCGGCGGTTCAGAGCGGTCACATTCTATGTGGCTGCTCTAAACAGGAGATCTTCGTGGGACACTCGTGGACTACTACGGAGGGGTAAGGATAAGGTTGTGGTTTATTATTTTACATTTTATTACAGGAGATCGATGGCTTCGGCGAATTAGGTGTCTAGGTGAGTATAGGTGTAGTTTTTTATTTTTTACTTTATTTTAGGTGGCGATCGGCGGGGACAGGTAATGTATAAACTAATTTATTTTTGGTAACCACTGGCTACCAATGACAAGTATTTAAAATTTATTGGGGACCAAAAACAAAAAAAAAATATGGGGGCCTAAAAAAAACACGTATAGGGGCAAAAATATAAACCTATGGGGGCCAAAATAACATATGGGGCAGTTTAAATAGCAGGATCAGGCTGATGGGAACTATTGCTCCCATCAAGCTGATCCTGCTGGCACGAGTGGACGGGGGACAGACATAGGCCGATGGGAGTAGTAGTGTCACATCGGCCTATGTTTGCCTGCACGCACACACCCGCAGACATCGCACAGACACCGCACACACACCGCACACACACCGCGCACACCCGCACACACCTGCAGACATCGCACAGACACCGCGCACACCGCGCACACACCCACAGACATCGCACAGACACCCACACACACCAATCATGACCGGTCTGATGGTCTGGGAGGTGAGGCTGACCTGTGCGGCTGTGGGAAAGTTCATGTGAGTTCAGGCAATGCAGTCAAGCATGAAATCACATGAACCCTCTGAGGGCACCGCGGCGACTTCAAATGAACAGCTGATCGGCATCACCTGATACCTCAGCTGTTCATTTGAAATAACTGGCGGGAAAGCGCAGCACAGAACGGGAAAGCCGGCGGTGAAGTCTTTTCACTGCCGGCTTCCCCGCCCGGGTCCTTCGCTCCCCGCTCCTTGGTGCTGCGCTCCCCGCTCGGTCCTAACTTAAGATCGGCATGGGAGGTGGCAAGGGGAGCGGAGGATCGGGGTGGGAGGCTGCGGGGAAGCAGTATGGGGCTGTGTTATTGTTTAAAAGCCGGCGGCTTTTTACCGCGCGCAGACTTTTAAACATCCAGGAGAATTCTCTCACGCTGCGATGGCATTCTGATGACAGGCTGGATCACAGCTGAGCGCTGCCATCCAGCTTGTCATCCTTCAGAGACACTGCAGAGCACAGGCATTATGGGAACTTCCGATTCCGGTATTCGATATTGTAAAAGTATCGGAATCAAGTATTGGAATTCCGATACCGCGAATATCGGCCGATACCCGATATTTCAGTATCGGAATGCTCAACACTACTGATAATATGACATATAGAAAATTAAACTCTGATTATGATGTATATATCCAAAATTTTCTTTATAATAATTTTATTTAAATAGCACCAACATATTCTGCAGCACTTTAAAATTAAGCGGGAACATGTACAGACAATAAAGACATTACAAAGTAACAGTTCAACAGTTACAGGAGGAGCTTACTGTAACATCTGTACCAGTTTCTGCTTTGGCCGCTAAGCGCGCCACACCTTCATTGCCAGTGATCCTATTTTATTCCTGAAATTGTGAGCCGGCCAGTCCAGAAGTTACAGGGTTAATATTCTTAATTTAATTTCTCTCTGCTGTCTGCACTGGGTGGGGCTTTTCTATATAAACCCTTGAGAGACAGTTCCCACTGCCAGTCAATAGTTTTGCTATCATTGTGTATACTGCTGTGCTGTACTTCTGTTTGTTGTTCTGTTTTTTTCTGTTCTTTGACTTTGGCTTGACTTTTGACTACCCCGAACTTTATGATTTTGTCCCTGACGTGATCTCCTAGATCTGACCCAGCTACCGTAACCTGAGTATCCTTCTTCCACCTTGCCCCACCGAACAGCAGCTGGCTCTATGGCCCTGGCACAAGTACCCCTGTGTAAGTTCAGAACCCTGTATGGGGGTTAAAGGGTGAAGGCCAGGGCAACCCCAGGGCTATGGGAAATGAAGTAGCTTTGACTCGCCCCCAGGGCCTTGGGGTACTCGGCAGCCGGGCCTTATGGCTGCTTTTGGGGGAAGATCACGGTGGCTGGCCCGGTCCGTGACCCAGGGCGGTCAGTGCAAAAAGGGGATATTTATAGGGGATTTGTCGTGACGCCACCTGTGGTGTCTGGTGAGGATCACCAGCACTGCGACAGTCCTCTGAGGTAGGTGTTAGGGCAGCTAGAGATGGAACGGCTCCCCACAGGTGGAGCAGGCCTCAGGGCAGTGTAGATAAATGGAGGTGCGCTGGGCGCTGTAGTGCAGGGAGGGAAATGGCACCGGCGAAAGAAAGGAGCGGAGGCAGCTCAGTGCAGTCATCCAAGATTTACTCACAGTTCTTAGACAGTCCACAGGTGCACTGTACTGGTGCAAGCCTCCCGCGTTGCACTGCGTTCACCGGGCAGGGGTTCAGTCCTTCCTCAGGCAGTTCGGGTGTACCTGGCGGAACCCCACTTTCTTATGTAAATCTCTAGACCAACTTCACGCTGGGTCTTACTCCCTCCTGCCCTGTGCTTCCCACTGTGAATCCTGTTCGGGTGCTGCGAGGTCCCCCCTGTCCGTCGGAGTTGCACAGACCTGCTTGACCTTACTAGGATTGGAGCGGGGGTATGGCTTCTGGCTATAGAAGTCAGAAGCCTCCGTTTTTTCCAGCCGAGGCTTGAGGCTGCACAACTGGGCCAGGGGCCGGTCCCCTTCTTGCGGCCTATATCCTCCTGACGCTTAGCAGGTTCGGGGTGTACGGGTGGCACCTGCACTCGCTGTACTCCCCTAGGATCCCTTCTACAGAACGGAGCTTACTCCCTGCTCCCCTCCTGGGCCTCAGTCCTAGGCCCTTGTAGTGGAGCAGAGCTCCCGGACTGTTCCTCTGAACCACACTCTTCTACCGTTAAGATGTCTACCTTTTATATATCTACTATATGAGTGCTCCCCTAAACTACTTCCTTCACCCACACCTACTACTGGTTCCCCCTACCTTTGGGTTCCCCCCACCCCAGCCAGAGACAGGGCTCAGCAGAAAACTACATTGTGTCTTGCCCCTCCTGCTGGCCTGGGGTAGTGTAGTGCTGGATGTAGGTGTCGGGGTCCCGTGCAGCACTCCCTCCTTACCTGAGAGAAGGGAGACACCACACCTCTGGGTGAGGTGCAGTACCTCTGTGGCGACCGAACCCTCAGGGGCGCCACAGCTTGTGCCAAGCCTGTTTGTGGTAGACATTTTTGAGCTGCCAGGTGACTACGAACAGTGCTCGCTGACACTTACAATCTATAAAGAAATAGGGAGGATACAATATGATGACTATGATGATTAAATCAATCATCATGTGAGGGGAAAGATGTGGGCTCGGCATGCAGGGACATGACCTTTGACGTAAATATATGTCAAAGGTGGTGAAGGGTTTGATAATATTCCACATTGTAGCTTATACATTATTAAATAGTTTTTGGAGCCACAATTTCAGATATTCCAATTGTATTGAGGCATAAGAATTGGATGCTATTACTGTATGGGTGGAGAAAAGGGTGTATGTACCTGCTCACTAGTTAGGGAGGCATTACTGCTTTGTTTGAGCATAAATATGGACATTGTTACTGTATTGGAACACAAAGGGGAATTTTACTGTTGTTAGGGGTCACAAAAGCTGACAAATGCATTAATTCTGTATGGGGGCCACAGAGGGGACATTTCTAATATGAAGGGGGTTACAAAGGGAGACATCACTTCTATAATATATTTTATGCTTGGGAATACTGTTACTGTGAGGGGGAAAAAAAGAGAGGGATTGTTACTCTGTTGGTCACTAGAGCACCACTTTTCATCTTCCTTTAGATCAGTATATACATGAGGGAAAATGAATGAAGGGTGCTTTAGAGGCAGAGGCGTAGCTAGGGGTTCAGCTCATGGGGGGGTGAAACATCTGACTGGGCCCCTAATCAGGTAATCATGTGTAAAACTACGGTGGTGCAGCCTAATCATAGGTATTGGGGAACCTCAGCAGATGACTATGCTGTTATTGAAAATCTCTATACAAAGATTAACACTGATATTACAGCCATATGGTGACCATATAGTGGTAGATACCAGTACTGCAGAAAACATAAGAGAACAGTACAGTTATTGATGGCAACTTACAGCTGACGCTCTTTCTGATGGAGTAGTTCACTTTTCCCATCTTTTCCATCTGGTCCGGGCCAATTTCATGACTTCTCCAGCAAAGACTAGTCTGCAGAGATTACAACAAAGACACATTTGACTTCTCACATTTCCAACATCGTCCGCATCTATTCCTAATGTGCACAAATTCCTCATCCTGCTGTCACCCCAATGTTGAACCACTGCTGCCATATGAGTCTCTATTACTGATCTTCTTTGTACCCGACATAATAAATCCCACCATGGTGCCTCGTTAAAATGTCTACTTTGTGTCTTTTAGATAGTAAAATTGCTCCCTAGAAGATAATAATACCTTGTGCAAATGCATTAGAAAACAGTGCCCACATTTTGCCACCAGAAAGTAATAATGATCCCAAGTGTGCCCATTTGACAGTGTGACAAAGTCACTGACAGAGTGATGGATGGGAGATATGTTTCACTGAGGCTATTAGCTTCAGTGATGTGAAACCGGGAAGTCTTCTCCAGCATGTTATGTGTTGAGAGGGTTAAACCACCATTTTAGAAAGACTGTTTTTTTGTGAATGGCCATAGTGCGGATGGGAGGCCATTCACCATATGTCCACCCCAGGATGTGGTCTGGGCTATAAATAGCCAGCCTTTTGACTCAGGTGTTGTTCAGTATCTGGAGGCCAGCACCAGAGAGAGGAGCTTGTGTTATTTTGTGCTAATCTGAATCGTGTGTTTTGCTAAACCCTGAGTGGCCGGACCCCGGCAGGTACAAGGTGGTCATTAGCAGACCCCCGACTGTGATGGCAACCCCTGGGTGCTCCACGATCACGTCACAGGCTCGCCGATGGGCGAGAAGAATGACGGGCCCCTCTGTCAGCGAGTGTTTAATGCTACGGTCAGAGATTGACAGCTGCATTTAATATGTTAACAGCTGCGGGTAGAGCTCCACTCCATCTGCGACTGTTAAAGGCACAGGTGGCTGATTAAATCAGAAATCATCTGCCGGTAAAGAAGTGGGCTCAGAGTAAGGGACACTACTTTTGACTTACATGTGCATGAAAGGTCGTGAAGGAGTTAAGGGAACGGGTGGACTGCAATACCAAGACAGTTTGTCAAACTTGGGATTATTCAAGTTTGGAAAAATGAAAGCTTAGGGATGATCTTATTACAGTGTACAAATATATGAAAGGACAGTACAGAGATCTTTCTAATGATCTTTTTACACGTAGGCCTGAAACGGGGACAAGGGGCATGGCATCCTCTACGTCTACAGGAATAAATGTTTAATCATAATCATCATAATCACAGACGCAGATTCTATACTGTAAGAGCAGTGAGACTATGGGACTCTGTCACATGATGTTGTATTGGTTGATTCACTACAAAAGTACAAGGAGGGTCTGGACGCCTTTCTTGAAAAATATATCAGTGAACCAGTCTGATTGTGGAGATGGGAAGGAATTTTTGTCCTAATTTTGAGCTATTAGCATCTGCCTCATGGAGTTTTTGCCTTCCTCCAGATCAAAATATTAGTTTAAAGGTTCAACTCAATGGACTTTCATCTACCTTCAACCTGAAAAACTATGAAACTATTTCCAGTAGGCCCATCTATTGCTTTGTGTAGGCTCTGCATTACAAAAATAAGCCATGGATATCACACTACAAATCGACTCCTCAATGGACATCTTCCTGTCCCCAACTGCAAAAGGAAAGAATGTTGTATGAACTGTCACAATGGTTGACTCATAGTCAAGTGCAACTAGGCAACTTAGTAAGTGATAATGCCAGAAAAATCATAGCTGCCATGCATTTGGGTAATGGAATACATGATTGGTGCATGGTACACATCTTCATTTTCATTGTGCACAAAAGGCAAAAATGTTTTTGAAACAACAATTCATGGACTTCCATGATTACAATTATCTTTATTATATTCCTTATTTATTGTAAAAAATAGTATTTTGTGTGTTTCAGCTGGAGTGAATTTGTCTGGCAGGGCCCAATCTTCACAGGACTGTGCAAATACTGCAATATTGTATTTCAAACAAAAATTCAAGGCTTCTGTGATTAGCATTATTATCATATTTTACCAAAATTAGGTTTTTGGTGCCTTAACTGGTGTGAATTGCCTTGGTAGGTCCCTGCACAGTATTTGTTCCCTGTCTAGGGCTGGGAAAATAAAAAAAACTGTTGTAGTTTTACATTTCATTACTGACTGTCACGGATGACACTGGGGAGATCACGCTGATCCCACCGCTGCCACCAGTTTGTCATGGATGACACCGGGGAGATCATGCAGATCCCACCGCTGTCAGGGGACACACCTCCACTGCCTCATCAGGACAATTACGCAATAGACTGACGAGTGATGGACGAGGCAGCAGCTGCTTCCACTACTAGGCCAGTTAATGGAGAACTAACAGTGAGCATATGGTATATACAACTCCAATTCCAACACATGGAATATACATACAGTATATATTGTAAGATGGCTGCCGGACAGGTCCTTGAGGAGAGATATGTGTCATCGAGGTTGATAGCTTCGGTGATGTAAACCCGGAAAAGCATGCTCCAGCACGTATAGTGCTGAGAAGGTTAATAGGGCGTGTCAGGGCCTATTAACAAGCAGTCAAAAGAGATGGATGGGAATGGCTGCTCACATATCCCCACACCAAGGGCGTGGTTTGGTAAAAAAAAAGGGGGGACCAAGTGTCTTATTCATTGTCTGTGTCTGGAGATGTGTGGATCTCCAGAATGTTGGTCTGTGCTAAGAACCTAAGGAGTGGACACTAACCTGAGCTGGTGAATGTATGGACATTTTACTTTGTGTTTCCACTTTGTGCCAGAAAAGGCTGTTTTTTTGTTTTGCTTCCTGAGCGGTTTATGCTGTTTTAATAAACCAGCCTGGATTTCAATTAAAAAGCCTCCTGTGCCTACCTCAAGCACAGCCGAGTGAGTACCAAACACTACAAGTGGTGCTAGAAGCATGGGCACGAATCCCAAGGGGCAGTGTGACTGCTACAGGAAACCGTTTATATCCTGGGTGAAGGCCGCCAGCCAGCAAGGGACATCTGACAGCTTGGAGGAGCTGGTAATGCAACTGGTGCAGGCTAATCTCCGACAGCAACAGATATGGCAGCAGCAGAATCAACAGCAGCAATAGTGGCAACAGCAGCAGCAGATGCAGCAGCAGCACAAGCGGCAGATGGAACTCCTCTCTGAGGTGATCCCTGGCAGGGCAACCGCCCCACCCCTAAGTCCAGGTGATGACTCACACATCAGGAAGATTGTAAGAAGAACCTTACAAAAGATGACCCCAGGTGATGACGTCGAGGCATTCCTTACAGTTTTTTAGAGGGTGGCGGAGTGGGAGAAATTGCCTCCAGAGCAGAAGCAGGAAGTTCTGGTGCCATATTTAACAGGGGAGCCGCAGAAGGCATATCATGACCTAGCCTTGCAGGATGCAAAGAATACGCATAGTTGAAGACTGAGATTTTGGAGAGCTTAGGAGTGATTCTGACTGTCAGGGCGCAACGGGTGCACCACTGGGCCTATTGCAGTGACAAACCTCCCCGATCTCAAATGTTTGAGCTCCTACACCTGGTTCAAAAGTGGTTGCAACCGGAATCTTCCTCTCCAGCACAGATGGTGGAGAGGGTTGTCATGGACAGATTCATTCACTTCCTT
Organism: Phyllobates terribilis; assembly: GCF_046119375.1. Classification (NCBI taxonomy): domain Eukaryota; kingdom Metazoa; phylum Chordata; class Amphibia; order Anura; family Dendrobatidae; genus Phyllobates; species Phyllobates terribilis. The sequence continues at coordinate 223,105,494 of NW_027362773.1, read as the reverse complement.
TCGAGGCCAGTGCAATCGTGGGTTACCCAGGGAGGTCTCCATAATGCCAATGACCTGATGGGGTTGGTGGAAAGTTACCAGGCGGTCCAGAGTGCTTTGGGGAAGCAAGGGATCGGAGCATCTCCATACTTGTGTTCCGAAAGGGGGGCGGACACCCAAAAGAGGGGAACTAGAGTCACATCTGGGGGGCGTCCAAGAGCCTAGGAGGCATCTGAGTTGCTGCCAAAGGCCCCATGCAATAATGTAATTTATTGGCGATGTCACACCTTGGGTCACATAGCGACCCGTTGCCCCATGACCAACGAGCCAATGGACTGCAGCATACGACAGTGCTGCTTGTACTTTGCATATCCTGCCTGCAGTGCTGTCCCTCAACCAGGCAAAGGACCGCAGGCAAGCCCCTTGTCAGCGAATGGAGTCCAAATGACTGGTTTGTTGAACTTGGGGAGTTTGATAACCCTAGTGAGGGCCACGATTCCTCATCGGCTGATTCCTGGTAAAATAGTGGGCATCCACTGTATCCATGGAGATGCTAAGGACTACCTTGTGGCCCGAGTGGTCATAGACACAAACTGTGGCGCCGAGTCTCATGAGGTGAGCATACTCAAGGACTTATTGTACTTTATTATAATAGGGCGGGACTTTGCCTTGTTTTGGGACTTGTGGGGAAAAGGGAGGATGCCAGGTTGTCCAGAAAACAGCAATGTCGCTCCTGAAGAAACCTCATTGCATGCCGCACCTGACTGGTTTTCCTTTTGTGTACTTGTTGGTGATGAGGTTGAGGCAGCATCCCCGGTGGCCAATACCCCTGAGCTGGAGGTGTCCGGGGGAAACTTTGGAACCGCCCAACCTATTGACTTAACTCTAAAAAGGGTGTATGATAATGTAACTATTCTTAATCCTCAAGAGCCGGGGGGCTGACACCCAATATCCGTACTTTGCCGTCAACGGGGAGTTACTATATCGTGTCACCAAGCTCAGAGGAGAGGTAATCGAGCAGTTACTAGTGCCAGGGTCATACAGACGCAGGGTGTTAGATATGGCCCATGCACGTGTCTTAGGTGGTCATCTGGGGGTAGAAAAAACCCAGGAAAGGATCCTCCTGAGGTTCTACTGGCCCGGTTATCATCGAGAGATTGTGAATTATTGTAGGTCCTGTCCAACCTGTCAGTTCACATCCCCTGTGGCTCACTTCCATAGTCCCTTAGTGCCACTACCTATCATTGAGGTCCCATTCGATTGCATAGCCATGGATCTAGTGGGACCCCTGGTCAAGTCCGCCAGAGGACATCAGTATATCCTAGTTATACTGGACTACGCTAGATGGTACTCGGAGGCTTTACCACTACGAAACGCCTCTGTCAAGTGCATAGCCCAGGAGCTGGTGCACATCTTTTCTAGAATGGGTTTGCCTAAGGAGATCCAAACGGACCAAGGGACTCAAGTTATGTTGAGGGTGATGAGGGAGTTGTGCAAAACCCTGGAAATCACACAACTCAGGACCTCAGTCTACCACGCCCAGACAGACGGCTTAGTGGAGACGTTTAATAAAACCTTGAAGGCCATGTTGATGAAGGTCATAGAGAAAGACGTCCGGTACTGTGACTGTCTACTGTCGTACCTTCTGTTCTCCATTAGCGAAGTTCCACAGGCCTCTACTGAATTCTCCTCGTTTGAACTGTTATATGGCCAATACCCCCGCGGACTCTAGGATGAAGCAAAGAAGACCTGGGAGGCAGAGTCTACATCCTACAGGAGTGTAATCGAGCATGTGGCCCTGATGCAAGAGAGGATTGCCGAGGTGATGCCCATTGTTAAAGAGCACCTCCTCAAAGCACAAGAGGCACAGTCGAGGGTGTACAATAGATCGACGAAGGTGAGACACTTCAACCTTGGGGATCAGGTACTAGTGCTGGTACCTATGGTGGAGAGCAAATTCCTGGCCAAGTGGCAGGGCCCCTAAGAAGTAGTTGAAAAGGTTGGCAATGTCAAGTATAGAGTTCACCAACCAGGCAGAAGGAAGCCCTACCAGGTGTACCACGTCAACCTGATTAAGCCATGGCGAGATAGAGAGCCCGTGGAAGCTCCGTATTTGGTGGCGAAGGCTGAATCCAACATGGAGGAAGTCAAGGTGACAGAGTCTCTGTCACGTGCCCAGAAGCAACAATGTTGAGAGTTGCTGCAGCGGAACAGAGATCTGTTCTCGGAACTACCAGGGTGTACTCGGAACATAGCACGAGGTTCTTACAGAGCCTCATGTCCGAGTAAACATGAAGCCGTATCGGATTCCTGTAGCCCGCCGAGAGGTGATCTCGAAAGAGGTGAAGCGGATGCTGAGCCTGGGAGTCATTGAGGAGTCCAAGAGTGGCTGATCCAGTCCCATAGTCTTAGTGCCACAACCAGATGGAGAATGGCGGTTTTGCAATTGTAACATACCTGGCGGCGTCCTTGCATAGTGGTCCATCTCCCACTGTGCAAGAGCGCGCACTTGATCTCCTGTCCAGAATGTCTCTCTGGCTTCCCTCCTTGCTGTCTGTTTGTCTGTTTTGGCTGCATAGGGCGACGCCCGCTGAACTTCCTGTTTCTTGTACCTGCTGCGGACACGCCCCTGTTGCACCTTCAGCCTATTGCTGTCCATCTTTGGGTATTTATACCACCTTCTTCCTCAAGATGGCGCCTGAGCATTGTTTCTTGTCAGTTGGCTTTTTGTCTCTGACATGCCAGGTCCTATCCTGTTTTCCTGCCTGTTTTCCAGTTCTGTGTCTGAACTGTGGTCTGTTCTTGTGAACACGCTTCTTGCTTGTTCTTTCGCCTTCTAGGGGCCGTATTCCTAGATCTGCCTGTCTGTGCCTTGCGGTATCTGTTCCCGTCTGAACAGAGTCCTGTTTGTGTCTCTGCCTTGCGGTATCTGTTCCCGTCTGAACAGAGTCCTGTTTGTGTTCCTGCCTTGCGGTATCTGTTCCCGTCTGAACAGAGTCCTGTTTGTGTTCCTGCCTTGCGGTATCTGTTCCCGTCTGAACAGAGTCCTGTTTGTGTTCCTGCCTTGCTGTCTCTGTTCCCGTTCCTCTGTTCCCTGTTGTCTGTGCCTCGTTTCTACTTTAACCTTGTCTCCCTTTTCCCTCTATGTCTGTTTTCTGCGTCTTTTTGCAGAGTCTGAACCCGCTCCTAAATTCCTTCTCGTCGTCTCTGTACCTCTGTTGTGAATTTAGTGTACGCTCGCTACTTCTATGTAAGTACTGTGCGTGCTTCTGGTTCTGCCTTTCCTTCTCTGTCTGTTCTTTGTGAACAGAGTCCTATCCCCTTGCCTTGTTTACCGCTCTGCGGTGTCTGCTCTGCTCCTGCTTAGCTTGCCGCTCTTGCGGTTTCTGCTCTGCTCCTGCCTTGTTTACCGCTCTGCGGTGTCCGCTCTGCTCCTGCTTAGCTTGCCGCTCTTGCGGTTTCTGCTCTGCTCCTGCCTTGTTTACCGCTCTGCGGTGTCCGCTCTGCTCCTGCTTAGCTTGCCGCTCTTGCGGTTTCTGCTCTGCTCCTGCCTTGTTTACCGCTCTGCGGTGTCCGCTCTGCTCCTGCTTAGCTTGCCGCTCTTGCGGTTTCTGCTCTGCTCCTGCCTTGTTTACCGCTCTGCGGTGTCCGCTCTGCTCCTGCCTTGCTTGCCGCTCCTGGGGTTTCTGCTCTGCTCTTATCTTGCTTACTGCTTCTGCGGTTTCCGCCCTGCCCTGCTTCTGCCTGCTGCTCCGGCAGTCCTGTCCTGCCCTGCTTGTGCTCGCTGCTCCTGCAGCTCTGTCCTGCTCTGTTCTTGCCCACCGCTTCGGGCGTTCCCTCTCTGCTGTGGTTGTCTACCGCATCTGCGGTTCTGTGACCCAGTCTGTACTGGGTCTTAACCTCTCTGTGCTCCAGCCCGTCCTTTCGGCCAGTACCTCCCTGCCTGCATACTCGCCTGTATCCACCCATCTGCATACTGTTATGTTCTGCTACCAGAGCTAAGGAAAGAGAGGAGATCTGTCCCTACGATAGAACTCAGCTTAATCCCTACGATGTAACAGGGAACCCGATCCTGCGATCAGACCTGCTAAAGTCCTAAGCTAGTCTGTACGGAGACCTATAGATGTGGGGAGGGAATCCCTACAAGTACTAAGGACTGGGAGGAATATGGGACACCTCCTAACAGAAATAGTAGCAGACAGACGAACAAACAAAATATATAGAACATAGAGGTCAGTAGACCAAGCAAACTAACAGAGCAAGACACAGAGCACAGGCTAGCTAGAAAGTAGATATACAATGAAGTCCAGCAAAGCCAGAAGGGCGGAGCAGGCTTAAACAGGCCAACAAGGTCATGTGACCAGCAAAGGAAAAAAAAACTAAGAGCAAGGTTCTAACAGTACCCCCCCTTCTAAGAGGATCCTCCGGATCCCCTAGGACCAGGCTTATCAGGAAATCTCCTGTGAAACGCTCTGATAAGTCTGGACGCGGAAACATCATCCGACCTCACCCAAGAGTTATCCTCGGGTCCGAAACCTTTCCAGGCCACAAGATACTGCAAACTACCTCTATACAGTCTAGAGTTAAGGATGCGAGAAATTTCATATTCCCCGTCCTCCACCACCGGAGGAACAGAGGCAGAGGCGTCACAATCCGATACAACAGCTTTTTTCAACAGAGAGACATGAAATACCGGATTAATTCTCCAGGAGGTAGGAACCTCCAACCTAACAGCAGATTGGTTGACAATCTGAAGCACCTTAAAGGGCCCTACAAACTTGGGACCCAATTTCTTAGAAGGAATCCTCAACCGCAGATTCCTAGAGGACAACCAAACCATGTCACCAACAGCGAACAAAACCTCCTGTCGTTTCCTATCAAAGAAGTCCTTAGATTTTCTGTTGGCCTCCTGAAGATTACCACGCACATCCGTCCAAACTCTCTCCAAATCACCGGAAAAATTCTCCTCCTCAGGCACGGCAGATCCCAACTTGGAGAACGACCCAAACGACGGATGTCTCCCAGAACAACAAAAAAAAGGCGAACAACCAGCAGAAGAAGATGTATGATTGTTCAGAGCAAATTCAGCAAGTGGCAGAAACTCAGACCACCCCTCTTGATTGTCTGTCACAAAACAACGCAAGAACTGCTCAACATCCTGGTTTTTCCTTTCTGTCTGGCCATTAGATTCAGGATGATATCTGGACGAGAACGATAAATGAACTCCCAACCTGTCACAAAAGGCACGCCAAAAACGAGCCACGAACTGAGGACCCCTATCAGAAACAATGTCAGTAGGAACGCCATGAAGTCTGACAATTTCCTTGTCAAAGGCCTTAGCGAGAGTTTTAGCGCAGGGCAGTTTGACAAAGGGAACCAAGTGACACATCTTGCTAAAACGGTCCACGACCACCCAGATGACAGTAAAACCCTCAGAGGGGGGAAGGTCAGTTATAAAGTCCATAGCCAAATGTGTCCAAGGAGCACTGGGAACCTCCAAAGGACAAAGCAACCCCGCAGCAGGAGTATGTGAGGACTTAGATCTAGCACATATAGTACATTGACGCACCCACTTAATGACTTCCTTCTGCCTTCCAGGCCACCAAAAACTGCGACCCACCAGTCTCTTGGTCTCAGAGATTCCGGGATGACCTGCCAACCGAGATTCGTGACACTCAACAAACAAATCTCTCCTAAAGGTCCCAGGCACAAACAACCTCCCATGAGGAGTGTTAGATGGGGCATTCTCCTGTGCTTTAAGAATCTCATTTTCCAAAACGGAGTCCAAAGCAGCTATCACAACACCTTCTTGTAAAATGTTCTCCTCTTTCTCAGCACCGACTATGGGAGAAAAACTGCGAGACAAAGCATCCGCCTTAACATTCTTAGTACCAGGGATGTAAGTAACGGAGAAATTAAACCGCAAGAAAAACAGTGCCCACCTAGCCTGACGGGCATTCAGGCGCTTGGCAGCATCAAGATATATCAGATTTTTATGATCCGTAAGAACCTGAATGGGAAATTCCGCACCTTCCAAGAAGTGGCGCCAGTGTTCAAATGCGAGTTTAATAGCCAATAATTCCCGATTACCAATATCGTAATTCAATTCAGTCTCCGAAAATTTTTTTGAAAAAAAGGCACAGGGATGTAATCCATCCCCGTTATCCTGAGACAATACTGCGCCAACCCCCACAGAGGAAGCATCAACCTCAACCAAAAACGGCCTAGTAACATCAGGCTGCATAAGGATGGGAGCAGAGGTGAACCTCTCCTTGAGATACACAAAAGCTTCAATGGCCTCAGAAGACCAATGAACAGCATCAGCACCTTTCCTGGTGAGATCAGTCAGAGGTTTGACAATACTAGAAAAATTTTTTATGAATTTTCTGTAGTAATTGGCGAAACCCAAAAACCTCTGTATCGATTTCAAACCAATAGGCCTAGGCCATTCCTGCACAGCCTGAACCTTAACCGGATCCATCTCAAAACCTTTGCTGGAGATAATGTAGCCCAAAAAACTAATTCTCTGTACAGCGAACTCACATTTCTCCAGCTTAGCAAAAAGCGAATTGTCCATTAATAACTGTAATACCTCACGCACACTCCGCCAATGAGACTCCAGATCCGGCGAATAAATCAAAATGTCATCCAAATACACAACCACATTTTTGCCGATCAAAGGTCTAAGGATGTCATTAATAAGATTCTGGAAAAATACAGGAGCATTAGTAAGACCAAAAGGCATAACCAGATTCTCAAAATGACCCACAGGAGTGTTAAAAGCAGTCTTCCATTCGTCACCCTCCTTCATGCGCAACAGATTGTATGCCCCCTTAAGGTCAATTTTAGAGAACCACTTGGCCCCCATTAACTGGTTAAACAGATCAGGAATCAATGGCAGTGGGTAAGGATTGCGTACAGTAATTTTGTTAATCTCACGAAAATCCAGACAAGGACGTAAACCGCCGTCCTTTTTTTTTACAAAAAAAAATCCAACCGCCACAGGAGACTTAGAGGGCCTAATGTGACCGGCGGCCAAACTTGTCTGTATGTATTCCTCCAAAGCCTTCCTCTCAGGAATAGTAAGATTAAATAAACGACTTTTAGGAAGAGTCGCTCCAGGGACAAATTCAATGGTACAATCATAGTCTCTATGGGGAGGCAAAACCTGCGATTCCTTCTCAGAAAAAACTCTCCAAAAATCCTGAATAGGAACAGGCAATTCTCCCCTATCCAAAGCTGCAATACGCCCGTTACAACACTTGTCATAACATTTATGGCTCCAGGATTTAATTTCACTGGTAGACCAATCCAGTACAGGATTGTGAAATTTTAACCAGGGCAATCCCAATATTACTGGAGAAGGCAAGTTATTCAAAACTACCAAATCCAATTTCTCATGGTGAACACCATTAATAGTGAGAGGAAATTCACAGACCTTGAGAGTAATATTCTTCAAAGGGGAACCATCCACAGAAACCACAGCAATAGGGGATGATAAAGGTTCGGGTTTTAAATTGAGTCTTTCCACGAATCCCCCATCAATTACATTCAGAGTAGACCCGCAATCAACAAATACCCGAAATTCCATTAATTTTTTCTGAGCAATCGTGGAAGCAGCTAAAAATACACCCTTGGAATTTAAACAGGCAATACGGGCATGACTGACCATTTTTTTTTCTTTCTTCATACGAAGCTCACAGCCTTTAATCAAATGACCAGATTTTCCGCAATAGAAACACAAGCCTTCAGAAAATCGACGGTCTTTTTCTTGAGAGCGAGGTGTCACCGATCCAATCTCCATCGGTTCACCACTGTTAGTACACACATTCTCATAACCAGAAACTGACATAGCAGAGGATTTGCTCTCATTAACCCTTGCATGCAGTCTTCTATCCACCCGTATAGCTAATTGCATAGCCTGTTGCAAATCTTCAGGTGTAGGATAAGCAATTAGCAGGTCTTTAACCCTTTCACTGAGCCCAGAAAGAAATAGACTTTTCAGAGCAGAATCGTTCCACCCTGTTTGAGTAGACCATCGACGGAAATGAGTACAATATTTTTCCACATTACCTGATCCTTGTTTTAAACGTCTCAACTCAGTCTCAGCTGATGCGACACGGTCAGGATCATCATATAATAGCCCCAAAGCAGAAAAAAAACTATCCACTGATCTGAAGCATGTATCACTAGGTTGCAAAGAAAAGGCCCACTCCTGAGGCTCTTTGCGCAAAAGTGACATTATGAACCCTACGCGCTGGGATTCATCCCCAGAGGACTTAGGTCTCAAACGAAAATGCAATAAGCAAGCATTTTTAAATGAAAAAAATTCTCGGTGTTCACCAAAAAATAAATCCGGCAAACATACCTTAGGCTCCAAGAAATGTGCTCCAGGACAGTTACTCACGTGCTGACGGAGCTCGGCCACCTCCAGAGAGAGTCCCTGCAGGCGATGAACCAAATCCTGAACCGACACCATGATGGAACAGAAAAATCTTCCCTTAGAGAATTTGCAGGCTGGACTTACTGTTATGTTCTGCTACCAGAGCTAAGGAAAGAGAGGAGATCTGTCCCTACAATAGAACTCAGCTTAATCCCTACGATGTAACAGGGAACCTGATCCTGCGATCAGACCTGCTAAAGTCCTAAGCTAGTCTGTACGGAGACCTATAGATGTGGGGAGGGAATCCCTACAAGTACTAAGGACTGGGAGGAATATGGGACACCTCCTAACAGAAATAGTAGCAGACAGACGAACAAACAAAATATATAGAACATAGAGGTCAGTAGACCAAGCAAACTAACAGAGCAAGACACAGAGCACAGGCTAGCTAGAAAGTAGATATACAATGAAGTCCAGCAAAGCCAGAAGGGCGGAGCAGGCTTAAATAGGCCAACAAGGTCATGTGACCAGCAAAGGAAAAAAAAACTAAGAGCAAGGTTCTAACACATACCTGCCGTGTTTGCTTACATCCACCAGTCTGTGCCAGCCTAACCTGCCTGTTCCAGTAATCCAAGTGTGGGTCAACCCCCGTGTCCGGAGTTTGACCTGGAGTAGCACCTGGTCCCTCTGCCCGGTTTCTCCCTGGTGCACTGGCGTCGTATGCCGTCGTGCCATCTTGGTCGGATCGGCCAGATACTTAGTCACGCCCCTCCAGGCACTCTCCGGTTCATGGTCCAGTGGAACCACAACACCCGCACACGCCAGTCAGTCCGGGCGTGTGCATAACAGCAATGACTACAGGAAGCTCAATGAGGTCTCGAAGTTCGACACCTACCCAATGCCCAGGGTAGATGAACTGATTGAAAGGTTGGGGCCGGCCAGGAACATTACCACCCTTGACTTCATGAAAAGATATTGGCAAAGACCCATGTCCCAAGATTCCAAGGAGAAGACTGCCTTCTCAACTCCAGATGGTTGTTTCCAGTACACAAGGATGCCGTTTGGGTTGCAAGGAGCCCCGGTTACCTTCCAGAGAGCCATGGACCGGATCCTAGATCCTCACAAGAAGTACGCAGCGGCCAACCTGGATGACATCGTGATCTACCGCCAGGATTGGGGAAGCCATGTGAGCAAAGTCCAGGTGATACTTAATGTTCTATGGAATGCAGGGTTTTCCATAAACCGAAGAAATTTGCCATGGACATGGAGGAAGCCAAATACTTGGACTATGTCACAGGCAGAGAAGAAATAAAGCCCCAAATAAATAAAGCCGACGCGATCCAGAGTTGGCCACAACCCCTCTCAAAGAAACAGGTCAGAGCATTCTTAGGCATTGTGGGCTATTATTTGTGGTTTATCCCTAACTTCGTCATGATAGCCGCCCCTTTGACAGACCTCCTTAAAGGGACAAAGTCGGCTATGGCTAAGTGGTCTCCAGAGACTGAGATGGCTTTCCAGGAACTGAAGCTAGCTCTCTGTAAACAGCCAGTGCTCGATTTCTCGAAGGAGTTTGTTGTCCAGACGGACGCGTCAGATGTTGGGCTGGGTGCTGTCCTATCACAAGAGGTGAGCGGAGAAGAGCACCCCATAATGTATTTAAGTCGTAAGCTGACACCCTGTGAGAAAAATTACTCCATAGTGGAGAAGGAATGTTTTGCCATGAAGTGGGCATTGGACACTCTAAGATACTACCTCTTAGGCAGCAAGTTCAGGCTGGTGTCAGACCATGTCCCACTAAGATGGATGAATGAGGAAAAGAGGAACAATGCCCGAGTGACCAGGTGGTTCCTAGCCCTTCAGGATTTTAGCTTCCATATAGAGCATAGGCCAGGGAAACTGCATGGCAATGCTAACACACTATCGAGGATCCACTGTTTGATAGCGGAATGTGCCAAGCTCCCCGGCTTTGGGTAGAGGTGGGGTATGTAAGATGGCTGCCGGACTTGTCCTTGAGTGGAGATATGTGTCATCGAGGTTGATAGCTTCGGTGATGTAAACTCGGAAAAGCAGGCTCCAGCACGGGTTTTACGAGCAGCCATAAGAGATAGGTGGGAATGGCTGCTCATATATCCCCACCCCAGGGGCATGGTTTGGTAAATAAAATGGAGACCAAGTGTCTCATTCACTGTCTGTGTCTGGAGATGTGTGGATCTCCATAGTGTTGGTCTGTGCTAAGGACCTAAGGACTGGACACTAACCTGAGCGAGCGAACCCGCAACGTTGTATGGACATTTTACTTTGTGTTTCCACTTTGTGCAGGAAAAGGCTGTTTTTATGTTTTGCTTCCTGAGCGGTTTATGCTGTTTTAATAAACCAGCCTGGATTTCAATGAAAATGTTTCCTGTGCCAACCTCAACCGTAGCCCAGTGAGTACCAAACACTACTATATATATATATTGTCAGGAACTCCACAGCGACAACACCGGTGAGATAACGCAATATCTCACCGTGCCATCACTATGTCACCGATTTAGTCCGGAATCGCGAGCTCACGATCCAGACTACTCACTCTTTAGGTATCGGCAAGCTACCAGTGAGCGTATGGCGTCCCACCTCTGGGTTCCAAAGCATGAAATACGTGTTTACGCCCTCCATACGGTCAATGTCAGCTTCACGATAGCCCGATTATTAATATTCTCTGCCACCACCAGCCGAATTTGAAATATAATACAGGCCTGGCTGGACGCATGCATTTTGGTAGCGTATATGGCTTTCGGGAAGGGAACAATTACAGGACAAAAGAAACAGAACTATTAAATTTTATATTTAAGCCAAAAGGGAGGCAGTGTTTAGGAAAAATATATATAAGGATGTTATAAAGGAGACATTAAAATACATAAGCAGTTACACAAATAAAACAGGATAAAGGAGAAACTTACACTATAAAGATTGCTGCGACGATTCAATATAGGTGGAGGGGAGACGCTCCATTTACTGTTATCGAACAGGGTCCTCCGCTATGATAGACATATACTCCCGGACAAAGAACACGGATCTTGTCTGAACAAACTATTTTATGCTGAAGGGAGAGAATCCCCTGTGATGACATCACAGGGACTGGGCTCCACCCTTCAGATTGGTATTAAAAACTTGTTTTTTTGGGATAACTTATCGCGCGTTGATTGCAGAAGCCCAAAAGTGATATCATATTTTCTATTATGATTTTACCTTCATTTAGAGACCACACATCGCATAGTTGCAGTCTGCTATTCTGGTGTTTTTGCGCTACAGCTCTACGCAGACACTTACATTGACAGAGAATGTGCATATAGCTCCTTGGCTGATTCTGCCACTATAAATATAGGTCCCGTTATTGTCAGACGCATAGAACTTACAATATTTCATATTTTGTTTCGGAGTCGAAGTGTCTGGAGATTTTCCTTTGAAGCTCGGGAAGCAGCCTCAACAGTTACACGCAAATTATTGCAAGCCTGTATTTTAATCACCCCTTGTGTCTTCCAGGGGAAATCTGCTCGCATTTTAAGTAGCTTGGTGGCACCTCTTGGCTGGCAGCGCTTGTTTAAGGCCTTACTCAAGACTGTGTTAATTGGGACTTTGTGCTGAGATTTTTATGGAGACAGTTCTTGTACTGACAAGTGGTGAGGGGGGACTTCAGGGGGTAGGGAAATGGTTAATATTTTCCTGACATCAATATTTCCCTGACATCTCCCCCTCTTTGAGGTGGCGTGGGGTCTGATTTACAGGTCACCCCTTAAGCCTACCTCCTGGCCCACCCTTCCTGCTGATCTGACAAGCCGTGGACCTAATGCGCCCACCACCCTGACCAACTGTGGATCCAGCTTTCTGATCACCCTGACAGGTTCGGGATGCGTTTTCCCCACACCTCTGACAGGCTATGGGTGCCTTCCTCCTATACTCCTGACAGACAGGGGGAAACACCTTCCTCTTACCTCGCCTGGTTGTGGGGCCTACCCTTCCACCCCTCATGGCTACCTGTGGGACCGGGCTAGCTATGGTGCAGGTACAACCGGCCATGTCACAGTCCGTCGTGACACTAGTCGATGGCACGGAATCACTTTCCCTATGATCCCCGTGTTTCTCCCCATCCTTTCTCATCACCTCTGGAGCCGTGCAAGTCATGTGGCCGCTACCATTGACCATGCCACTATCTGGCGTGACACTGGTCACCTGCACAGGACGATAAGCTTCCTGGTGTCCGTGCCTGCTCCCCTTGCCCATAGCACTTATGCTGGCTTGCTTTAGGGGATCCTCAGCAGCATTACCCCGCAGGGTGAGGTGGCTGAGTTCCCCTTTACCACAACACACACTTTTATTGTGCATAACATTGACATTATTGACAGTGGCATTACATGACATATCAGCTCTGGGATGGTTGTCAGGGATGTATTAGGCAACCAACCGTCCCAGATCAGTTCCCAATAGCACATTAGTGGGGAGATTCTCTGACACCCTCACTTCCCTTAACCCCCTCCCCGCACCCCAGTCCAGGAAAACTCAGACCATTTCTATGGGACGGTGAACACCCCCAAACCCGGTGACAGTCAGGGTCTTCCCAGGAATGAGTTCCTCTGGTAACACAAACTCAGGACGGATGAGGGTAAGTATTGCGCCAGTGTCCTTAAGGCCAACAGTAACGGTGTTGCCCACAGTAACAGTTTGTAAGTTCTCCCGGGCCCTTCCAACCACCCCACCCACAAAAAGAATGGCTGCAGTAGGCCCTGGGGCCTCAGGTGTGGGGTCCATCTTCTGCCTCTTCGGGCAGACAAGGCTGATGTTACCAGTTTGGTCACAAGTATAGCACTTACGGGAGTCAAATGCAGTCCAGGTGCTGGAAGATGGGAAAAACCCCGCTGAGGGCCGACTGGCTGGAATACTGGGGATGGTTGTAGGCTTACCCCCTTTCCAGCTGGCGGCAGCTGACTTCCGCCCCTCTGGTGTGCGGTGGGCCTCATAGGCATCCGCGATCTGGGCTGCTTTGGTGGCTTCCTTCGGCTCCCGATCCAGCACAAACTGTCTCACGTCCACAGGACAAAGGTGAAGAAACTGGTCCTTCACCATCAGATCTTTCAGGTCCTCGAAGGTGGTGACTGACAGTCCTCGGATCCACTGCTCAAAGTTGGTTCTGAGCCTACCACGTCAATGTAAGTGTCATGTGGTCCACGTTGGAGGGCTCTGAACTATTTCCGGTAAACCTCCGGAGTCAACTGGTACTTTTTTATCAGGGCCTGCTTGACGGCCTCATAGTCTCCATCTTGTTCTTGAGGGAGAGAATCAAACATCTCCAGAGCTTTTCCTCTGAGCCCTGGGTTTAAACATCTGGCCAACTGGTCCTCAGACAGCTGATACTGTCTGCAGGCTTTTTCAAATCCCCGCAAAAATTTGTCCAAGTCTCCGTCATTTTCCATCACAGGGAAATGCTCAGGATGGGGTTTAAAGCCATTGGTGCTGCTGGATTCACTGCTCGATGGGGTGGATCTCGGCACCTGGATTTGAGCCAACTCCAGCTGGTACCGCTGCTCATCTTGCCACTTTCGCTCAGCAGCCTCTTGGTCAGCTTGGGCCTAACGCTCCTCTCGGTCAGCTTGGGCCTGGCGCTCAGCTCTCTTAGCCTCTTGCTCCTGGAATTTCAGGATCAGCTGCACTCGTCCATCACGATTGTCTGCAGCAAGCAGCTCCAAGGCCATCTGCAGGTGGGGGTCCACACTACCCTTGATGCGGGTCTGGCTGGCAATCACAGGTGGGATCCTTGCAGCAGCGCCATCCGGGCTTTGGCACCATCATCAGGTCTGTGCTGTCGGACGGGCTGTGCAGCACCTTGCAAAAGTTCAGCAATCATTTGTGCCTTGGTTTTGCCGGTGGGGTCAATCTGCCTCAGCTCACAGAGAGCAGTGATAGTGTCCTCTGACTGCTGGTGATACCAGGGCTCTCCACGTGTAGCCATCGTTGCCAAATAAAAGATTGAACAGAAAAACAAGAGAAGGGAGTGGATGCGACCGCTATACGTACAGTAATGTCCCAGATGAAAAAAAATATTAAAATACTGAGTCTGATTTCTTAAAACTCTGCACAGAATTCTTGCAAGAACTTTGCAAGTTTTCAGTGACAGGAATGATTGCTCAGTCCGGCCACTGATGTTCTGTAATATCCCACCGCTTGCCACCAACTCCACAGCGACGATGTAACGGGTCTGGGAGGCGGAACCTCTGAGCGACTATACAAGGGGGCGGTCCTTGTAAGGAAGCGGGTGGCTCCCAGGGAAGACGGGCAGGTAGTCACGGCAAGTGACAGGGACAGTCTCTGGGTAGAAGGGCAGGTAGTCACGGCAAGTGACAAGGACAGTCTCTGGGAAGAAGGGCAGGTAGTCACGGCAAGTGACAGGGACAGTCTCTGGGTAGAAGGACGGGTACTCACGGCAAGTGACAGGGACAGTCTCTGGGTAGAAGGACAGCAGGCAGGTGGCTGGTGAGCGCTCCCAGGTGAGCGGACGAGAGTCTTTGGACAGGTAGGTGGTCACGGCAAGTGACGGCAGAGCCTCCAGGTAGGCTAGCAGGCAGGTAGCAGGTGAGCGCTCCCAGGTGAGCAGGCAAGAGTCTCTGGACAGGCAGGTGGTCACGGCAAGTGACGGTGGAGCCTCCAGGTAGGCTAGCAGGCAGGTAGCAGGTGTGCGCTCCCAGGAGAGCAGGCAAGAGTCTCTGGACAGGCAGGTGGTCACGGCAAGTGACGGCGGAGCCTCCAGGTAGGCTAGCAGGCAGGCAGCAGATGAGCGCTCCCAGGTGAGCGGGCAGGCTGGTCCATAGACAGACTGACAGGTGTCGGAAGGCAGACCGTCGGACCGCAGGCTTGCAAGCAGGTAAACGGATATCAGGCAGGTATCAAGCAGGAATCTGACAGGTGACTGGCAGGTAACTGGTAACGGGACCTGAGGGCTGAAGCAGAGTGAAGGCTTTGCAACAACATTGCTCGGGCACCTCCATTTTGGAGAAGGTGCCTTATATATGGTGAGGTCCTCCGGCCATTGGCCGGAGACTCCTTAGGACGGCCCCTTTAAGAGAGGGGGAGCGCGCGCGCACACGCCCTAAGCACAGTAGCCAGGAAGCAGCGCGCGCTGCCAGCAGAGCGGGAGGAGGACGCCGGGCAAGGAGTGGAGAGGTGAGGGGAACGGCGTCCCTGCCTAGCAGGAGGCAGGGGCGCCGACGCTACAGACGACACCGGGGAGATCACGCAATATCTCACTGTGCCATCACTATGTCACGGATTTCGTCCGGAATCGCAAGCTCACGATCCAGACTTCTCACTCCTTAGGTATCGGCAAGCGACCATTGAGCGTATAGCGTCATACCTCTGGGTTACAAAGCATGGAATACGTGTTTTCGCCCTCCGTACGGTCACTGTCAGCTTCACGATAGCCCGATTATTAACATTCTCTGCCACCACCGGTCAAGTTTGAAATATAATACAGCAGCAGTAGTTTGCAGCTTCACTGCGCATTCGTGGGTACATAGCGCGTGCGCAGTGAAGCTGCTAACCACACAGCCTGACTGAGTAGGCGCGGAACCAGCAGCCAGACATGTAGAAATGTGCAAGTGCCCCAATAATATTAGGGCTTGCCGGAAGCAATATTCAAATACGTGGGCGGCGCCAGCAGTGACTGAATGCGGCACCCGTCCCTGACTGAATAGCAGAATCACAACTCTATGCCTGAACACTAGGAGGTAGGATATCAGTACATAAAAGGTTATAAAATCATTATACTAGCACCAATTTTAATGAAAAAAGCTTGTTAGTGATGCACATTGCATCACTAACAAAGCAATGGGGACAGTGAAGATAGTAGCTAGGACATGACAGGTTCCATTTAAGGGTCTAGTGCATATTGAGGGCTTTACTATGGTATAAAAGAGAGATTTACAGATCTGCAAAGCATGGTTACCATCCGAGATACTAAAGATAGCTCTTGAATAGGTAACTATTAGTGTTGAGCGAGCATGCTCGACACTGCTCGGTACTCGCCCGAGCATCTCACTACTCGGGATATTCGGCGAGCACCGAGCATTTCCGGGTTACTTGGGCGGGAGCTCGGGTCTCCGCCCTGCACATTTGGCGCTCTTTACAGAGCCAATGAACATGCAGTGATTGCCAGCCAGTCACTGTAATGCCGCAGACATGTTGTTGGTGGGCATTACAGTGATTGGTTGGCTGCACAGCGTCACCTCGAGTATTTAAAACCGGGCGCCGCCATCTTGGACACAGTCGCTCCGGATCAGACAGTGTAGGGTCAGTGCTGCAGAGCTAGGGAGAGATTTATACTGCAAAATAGTTAGTGTAGGGTCTCTAAAGCCTGCCAAATCAAATAAACACTGCATTACAGTCCTGTGTGCTCCTGCTGGTCAAATTGCTAGACTTATCCCCAGGTCTCAGGGGCCAGGAAAAATCCTTTTTTTTTTCATCTAAATCCTGTTTTGTTTTTTTTTCCCTCAGTCAGACTGTACAAATACCCGTCTTATTAACCTTTTGGTATTCCCCCCCCAAAAAAAAACAAATTGAGTGTCTCACTGACTGTTCAGACACCAATATATCTGTTTAAAAGAGTCTGGTGTAGGCCAGAGAAATAGAACTGTGGTTTTCCTCTTCCACGGTTCAAATCTGGGTGTAATCCACCTTTTTGCCTTTTTTCCATAAAAAAAACAGTTTGAGTGTGTCGCTGACTGTTCAGACACAAATATATCTATTTTAACAAGTCTGGTATACACCAGGAAATTATAACTGTGGTTTTGCAGTTCCACGGTTAAAATCTCTGTTCTATCCACTTTTTTGTCTTTTTTGCATTAAAAAAAACATTTTCAGAGTCTCGCTGACTGTTCAGACACCAATATATCTGTTTAAAAGAGTCTGGTGTAGGCCAGAGAAATAGAACTGTGGTTTTCCTCTTCCATGGTTCAAATCTGGGTGTTATCAACCTGCTTGCCTTTTTTCCATAAAAAAAACAATTTGAGTGTGTCGCTGACTGTTCAGACACAAATATATCTATTTTAACAAGTCTGGTATACACCAGGAAATTATAGCTGTGGTTTTGCAGTTCCACGGTTCAAATCTCTGTATTATCCACTTTTTTGTCTTTTTTGCATTAAAAAAAACATTTTCAGAGTCTCGCTGACTGTTCAGACACCAATATATCTGTTTAAAAGAGTCTGGTGTAGGCCAGAGAAATAGAACTGTGGTTTTCCTCTTCCATGGTTCAAATCTGGGTGTTATCAACCTGCTTGCCTTTTTTCCATAAAAAAAACAGTTTGAGTGTGTCGCTGACTGTTCAGACACAAATATATCTATTTTAACCAGTCTGGTATACACCAGGAAATTATAACTGTGGTTTTGCAGTTCCACGGTTCAAATCTCTGTATTATCCACTTTTTTGTCTTTTTTGCATAAAAAAACATTTTTAGTGTCTCGCTGACTGTTCAGACACCAATATATCTGTTTAAACGAGTCTGGTGTAGGCCAGAGAAATAGAACTGTGTTTTTCCTCTTCCACGGATCAAATCTGGGTGTTATCAACCTGCTTGCCTTTTTTCCATAAAAAAAACAGTTTGAGTGTGTCGCTGACTGTTCAGACACAAATATATCTATTTTAACCAGTCTGGTATACACCAGGAAATTATAACTGTGGTTTTGCAGTTACACGGTTCAAATCTCTGTATTATCCACTTTTTTGTCTTTTTTTGCATAAAAAAACATTTTTAGTGTCTCGCTGACTGTTCAGACACCAATATATCTGTTTAAACGAGTCTGGTGTAGGCCAGAGAAATAGAACTGTGTTTTTCCTCTTCCATGGATCAAATCTGGGTGTTATCAACCTGCTTGCCTTTTTTCCATACAAAAAACAGTTTGAGTGTGTCGCTGACTGTTCAGACACAAATATATCTATTTTAACAAGTCTGGTATACACCATCAAATTATAACTGTGGTTTTGCAGTTCCACGGTTCTAATCTCCTTTTCATTACCCTTTTGCCATTGATAGTGCAAGTGTAATCTATTTTGCTTCATTTGCAATGGGCAAGGTGCGTGGCAAGGGACGTGGAACTGCACGTTCTGGTGATGGTGCGTGCAGAGGATGGGGCCGTGGCCAAGGTGAAAATGTGCCACAACCAACAGCCACATCTTCTCGCTCCCAGTTCTTGACCGAATTACTAGGGAATCACACAACAGCAAGACCACTATTGCGAACTGATCAGTGTGAACAGGTTATTAATTGGATAGCAGATAATACTTTCAGTCACCTGGGCACCACCACCTCCGGTCTGTCTTCCACATGGTCAAGTCTTAGGAGCCGTGAGTCTCGACTGCATACTCCTCTTCACCCTGATGCTCCTTCCTCCCACCATGGAGAGTGTCGTCAGACAGCAACTGATCCCACAGTTGGACACTCTGAAGAGCTGTTCACTGGTCCATTTCCATATTTGGGCCCCTCGCCTGCTCCGCTTGAAGTGGTGGAAGAGGAGATCACATGTAGCTATGGCCAAATATTTGAACAGCCACGGCCACAGGAAGGCGATGCTGGCAATTTGTCACAAGAGGTGGATGATGACGAGACACAATTGCCACAAAGTGAGGAGGAGGACCGTGGTGCGGAAGTGGAAGAGGAGGAGGTGGTGAATGATCTAGTAACTGACCCAACGTGGCAGGAGGACATGCAGAGCGAGGCCAGCAGCACACAGGGGGAGGTAGGCAGAGTACCCCAACAGGCAGGAAGAAGCAGTGTGGTGGCCGCAGACAGAAGGCGGGCAATCGTTCCCTGTAACACCAACACGAGGGACGTTGCCCGTACAACCGATAGGTCTTCCAGAGTCTGGAATTTTTTAAAGTCTCTGCTGATAACCCCAAAAAGGCCATTTGTACCACCTGCCAGGCCAGCATCAGAAGGGGTTACAAAACTACCAGCCTGACCACCACCAGCATGATCAGACACATGTCAGCAAAGCATCCGACTTTGTGGGGCGAACCCAGGGTCCATGACCAGAGTCAGCGGGTGTCACCACTGCTTCTTCCACTGTTGTGCGTGTAAGAGAACCCCATGTTGTGCATGCAAGGCAATCCCCTGTCCATACTGCATGCAAAGATGCCCCCTCCTCTCAGTCTTCACTTGTTATGGCAGTTTCTCAAGAAACAGCATCAACGTCCACGTCTAAGTCCTACCGCAGTGTTCAATTGTCCATATCCCAGACCTTTGAACAAAAGCGCAAATTCGCAGCCAACGCCCCACAGGCCACAGTCCTAAATTCGCACATTTCACAACTGCTTGCGTTGGAAATGCTGCCTTTTAGGCTGGTGGAGACGGAATCCTTCCGCAACCTTATGGCGGTGGCCGTCCCTCCGTACTCGGTCCCCAGCCGACACTATTTTGCCCGGTGTGCCATCCCCGCACTACACAAGCGCGAGTCCCAAAACATCTCCCGTGCCCTCAACAACGCAGTAACTGGAAGAGTCCACCTGACAACGGACACGTGGACAAGTGCTTGTGGCCAGGGACGGTACATCTCCCTGACGGCACACTGGGTAAACATAGTGGAAGCCGGGAACAGTCGGACCTTGGGACGGAACACATCCTACCCACACCGAGGATTGCGGGCCCTATGTCAGTCAGAGTTGCCCCCACAGTGTACAGCTCCTGCGCATCATCCTCCTCCTCCTCCTCATGTTCAGCCTCCATTTCAGATATCACCACATCAGTTACAAGCTGGAAGCACTGCAGTACTGCCTCAGCCAAGCGGCAACAGGCTGTGCTGAAACTCATAAGCTTAGGTGATAAACCTCACACTGCTTGTGAGTTGTGGACAGCTGTGAAAGAGCAGACAGATTTGAGGCTGAGACCGCTGAACCTACATCCAGGCATGGTCGTGTTTGACAATGGCCATAATCTGGTGGCGGCTCTGAGGCGAGGCGAGATCACACACGTACCATGCCTGGCTCATGTGCTTAACCTCGTGGTTTAGCGGTTTCTTAAATAGTACCCCGAGTTGCCAGATCTGCTCGTCAAAGTACGCCGCCTGTCAGCTCATTTTTGGAAGTCGGCTACAGCTTCCGCCACCCTTGCTGTGTTGCAGCAGCATTTGCAGCTTCCGGCACACTGACTGGTGTGTGATGTCCCCACACATTGGAACTCTACCCTCCACATGTTGCAAAGGATTTGTGAGCAGAAGAGAGCAGTTGTGGAGTACCAGCTGCAACAAGGCTGTCGATATTCAGGTCAGACTCCACACATAAGACCTCAGGAGTGGACCTGGATATCTGACATATGTACCATCCTGACTAACTTTGAGGAGGCCACCAAGTTGGTGAGTGGCGATGACGCCATCATTAGCGTCAGCATCCCTCTTGTCTGTCTTTTGCAACGCTCTCTGCAGAGAATTAAAGAGGAGTCATTGCAGCCAGAGTATGATGAGATGGATCAAGAAGTAGTAGCGAGCCATAACACACAGCCCAGCCTCATCTCATCCCAACGTGCATTGAGGGACAATGAGGGAGAGGAGGAGGAGGAAGAGCAGGAGCTGGTATCTTGCACTGTAGACGGTAGTACCTGTACAACTGTCATACCGTCGGTTCAGCATGGGTGGCCTGAAGACAGGGGGGAGGAGGAGGAGAGCATGGTCAGTCGTTGGAAGTCTTGCCCGTTACCAGTCTGGCACGCATAGCTGACTTTATGTTATGCTGCCTTAACCGTGACCCTCGCGTTGTCAAAATGTTGGGTGACAGTCATTACTGGTTACTGACACTTTTAGACCCCGCTACAAGGAGAACTTTCACTCTCTTATTCCTGAGGTGGAGAGGTCTACAAAAACGGGGCAGTACCAGAAGGCCCTTGTAGCAGAACTGTTAAAAAAATTCCCATCTGAACACGCTAGCGGCAGAGGTCACAGTTCGTTGACCAACCAAGGCGTACAGGCGGGAGAGATGCAACTCCATTCCAGCAGAGGCAGGGGAACACTGTCAACGTTCTGGGACAGTTTTCTGAGACCCACCCAGCTTACAGGCCCTGAGGCACGGGATACTCTCACAAGGAGTGGAAAGTTTCAAAAGATGTTGAGGGATTACCTTGCCCGACCGTATCAGCGTCCTCCGTGATTCCTCTGTGCCTTTTAATTATTGGGTATCCAAGCTGGACACTTGGAATGAATTCGCTCTGTACGTCTTTAAGGTCCTGGCCTGCCGTGCCGCTAGCGTGTTATCGGAGCGTGTTTTTAGTGCCACTGGGGGAATTCTAACTGATAAGCGCACTCGCCTGTCAACTGACAATGCTGACAAGCTGATCCTTATCAAAATGAACAAGGGCTGGATTGGGCCAGACTTCTCATCACCACCAAATGACAGCAGAGTAACATAAAGTCAAATCCACTGTGTTTTTTCGGGAGGTGTATTCCCATGCACCGCTTCACACCCACACATGGGTATGCGCCTCCTCATTTCGGCTGTTTTTTGCTCTTCTCCTTATCCTCAGCCTCCACCACCACTATACCACCAGTGTGTCCGTGGTCCGTGTTGACAGCATTGTAAGTTCCTCCATGCTAATTTTGGCAGCTTTTGCTTGGAAGGCATAGGCAAAAACTATGGGAAACCCACTCCCAAATAATGGAAATAATGTTTTTAATATGCTGTACTGCATGGCTCTTGTCAGGGTCATTAAAACCATCTTGTTAAGCTACTGTGACCTCCACGTCTCTTCCAAGGGGCATAAAAACCGCCTTGTTAAGCTACTGTGACTTCCACGTCTCTTCCACGGGGCATTGATATAGTCTTTTTATTCCACTGCGACCTCCACCACTCTTCCAAGGGGCATTGATATTGCCTTTTTATTCAACTATGACCTCCACCACTCTTCCAAGGGGCATTGATATTGTCTTTTTATTCCACTGCGACCTCCACCACTCTTCCAAGGGGCATTGATATTGTCTTTTTATGACACTGCGACCTCCACCACTATTCCAAGGGGCATTGATAGTGTCTTTTTAATCCACTGCGACCTCCACCACTCTTCCAAGGGGTATTAAAATTGTCTTGTTAAGCTACTGTGACCTCCACGTCTCTTCCAAGGGGCATTAAAACCGTCTTGTTAAGCTACTGTGAGATCCACCTCTCTTCCACGGAGCATTGATATAGTCTTTTTATTCTACTGCAACCTCCACCACTCTTCCAAGGGGCATTGATATTGCCTTTTTATTCAACTACGACCTCCACCACTCTTCCAAGGGGCATTGATATTGTCTTTTTATTCCACTGCGACCTCCACCATTCTTCCAAGGGGCATTGATATTGTCTTTATATTCCACTGCGACCTCCACCACTATTCCAAGGGGCATTGGTAGTGTCTTTTTATTCCACTGCGACCTCCACCACTCTTCCAAGGGGTATTAAAACCGTCTTGTTAAGCTACTGTGACCTCCACGTCTCTTCCAAGGGGCATTAAAACCGTCTTGTTAAGCTACTGTGACCTCCACCTCTCTTCCACGGGGCATTTATATAGTCTTTTTTTTCCTCTGCGACCTCCACAACTCTTCCAAGGGGCATTGATGTTGTCTTTTTATGCCACTGCGACCTCCACCACTCTTCCAAGGGGCATTAAAACCGTCTTGTTAAGCTACTGTGACCTCCACGTCTCTTCCAAGGGGCATTAAAACCATCTTGTTAAGCTACTGTGACCTCCACGTCTCTTCCACGGGGCATTGATATTGTCTTTTTATTCCACTGCGATCTCCACCACTCTTCCAAGGGGCATTGATATTGTCTTTTTATTCCACTGCGACCTCCACCACTCTTCCAAGGGGCATTGATATTGTCTTTTTATTCCACAGCGACCTCCACCACCCTTCCAAGGTGCATTAAAACCGTCTTGTTAAGCTACTGTGACCTCCACGTCTATTACAAGAGGCATTAAAACCATCTTGTTAAGCTACTGTGACCTCCACGTTTCTTCCAAGGGCCATTAAAACCATCTTGTTAAAGTACTGTGACCTCGACGTCTCTTCCACGGGGCATTGATATTGCCTTTTTATTCCACTGCAACCTCCACCACTCTTCCAAGGGGCATTGTTATTGTCTTTTTATTCCACTGCGACCTCCACCACTATTCCAAGGGGCATTAAAACCATCTTGTTAAGCTACTGTGACCTCCACGTCTCTTCCAAGGGGCATTAAAACCATCTTGTTAAGCTACTGTGACCTCCACGTCTCTTCCAAGGGGCATTGATATTGTCTTTTTATTCCACTGCGACCTCCACCACTCTTCCAAGGAGCATTGATATTGTATTTTTATTCCACTGCGACCTCCACCACTCCTCCAAGGGGCATTGATATTTTCTTTTTATTCCACTGCGACCTCCACCACTCTTCCAAGGGACATTGATATTGTCTTTTTTTTCCACTGCGAACTCCACCACTCTTCCAAGGGGCATTCAAACCGTTTTGTTATGCTACTGTGACCTCCACCACTCTTCCAAGGGGTATTAAAACAGTCTTGTTAAACCACTTTGTACTCCACAGCTCTGCCAAGGGGCATTAAAACCATCTTGTTAAGCAACTGTGACCTCCAAAACTCTTCCAAGGGACATTAAAACCGTCTTGTTAAGCTACTGTGACCTCCACCACTCTTCCAAGCGGCATTGATATTGTCTTTTTATTCCACTGCGACCTCCACCACTTTTCCAAAGGGCATTAAAACTTTCTTGTTAAGTTACTGTGACCTCCACCACTCTCCCAAGGGGCATTAAAACCGTCTTGTAAAGCTACTGTGACTTCCACCATTCTTCCAAGGGGCATTAAAACTGTCTTGTTTAGCTACTGCGACCTCCACCACTCTTCCAAGGGGCATAGATATTGTCTTTTTATTCCACTGCGACCTCCACCACTCTTCCAAGGGGCATTAAAACCATCTTGTTAAGCTACTGTTACTTCCACGTCTCATCCAAGGGGCATTAAAACCGTCTTGTTAAGCTACTGTGACCTCCACGTCTCTTCCATGGGGCATTGATTTTGTCTATTTATTCCACTGCGACCTCCACCAGTCTTCCAAGGGGCATTAAAACCGTCTTGTTAAGCTACTGTGACCTCCACGTCTCTTCCAAGGGGCATTAAAACCGTCTTCTTAAGCTAATGTGACCTCCACATCTCTTCGAAGGTGCATTAAAACCATCTTGTTAAGCTGCTGTGATCTCCACGTCTCTACCAAGGTGCATTGATATTGTCTTTTTATTCCACTGCAACATTCACCACTTTTCCAAGGGGCATTGATATTGTCTTTTTATTCCACTGTGACCTCCACCACTCTTCCAAGGGGCATTAAAACCGTCTTGTTAAGCTACTGTGACCTACACGTTTCTTCCCCGGGGCATTGATATTGTCTTTTCATTCCACTGTAACCTCCACCACTCTTCCAAATGGCATTGATATTGTCTTTTTATTCCACTGTGACCTCCACCACTCCTCCAGGGGGCATTAAAACCGTCTTGTTAAGCTACTGTGACCTCCACGTCTCTTCCACGGGGCATTAAACCATCTTGTTACTCTATTGTGAACTCCACGTCTCTTCCACGGGGCATTGATATTGTCTTTTTATTCCACTGCGACCTCCACCACTCTACGAAGGGGCATTGATATTGTCTTTTTATTGCACTGCGACCTCCACCACTCTTCCAAGGGACATTGATATTGTATTTTTATTCCACTGCGACCTCCATCACTCTTCCAAGGGGCATTAAAACCGTCTTTTTATGCTACTATGACCTCCATGTCTCTTCCAAGAGGCATTAAAACCTTCTTATTAAGCTAGTGTGACCTCCACGTCTCTTCCACGCGGTATTGATATTGTCTTTTTATTCCACTGCGACCTCCACCACTCTTCAAAGGGGCATTGATATTGTCTTTTTATTCCACTGTGACCTCCACCAGTCTTCCAAGGGGCATTTATATTGTTTTTTTATTCCACTGTGACCTACACCACTCTTACAAGGGGCATTAAAACCGTGTTGTTAAGCTACTGTGACCTCCTCGTCTCTTCCAAGGGGCATTAAAACCGTCTTGTTAAGCTACTGTGACCTCCACCACTCTTCCAAGGGGCAATGATATTGCCTTTTTATTCCACGGCGACCTCCACCACTTTTCCAAAGGGCATTAAAACTGTCTTGTTAAGCTACTGTGACCTCCAACACTCCTCTAAGGGGCATTAAAACCGTCTTGTTAAGCTACTGTGACCTCCACCACTCTTCCAAGGGGCATTAAAACTGTCTTGTTAAGCTACTGTGACCTCCACCACTCTTCCAAGGGGCATAAAGACTGTCTTGTTAAGCTACTGCGACCTCCACCACTCTTCCAAGGGGCATAGATATTGTTTTTTTATTCCACTGCGACCTCCACCACTCTTCCAAGGGCCATTAAAACTGTCTTGTTAAGCTACTGTGACCTCCACGTCTCTTGCAAGGGGCATTAAAACCGTATTGTTAAGCTACTGTGACCTCCACGTCTCTTCCACGGGGCATTGATATTGTCTTTTTATTCCACTGCGACCTCCACCACTCTACCAAGGGGCATTAAAACCATCTTGTTAAGCTACTGTTACCTCCACGTCTCTTCCAAGGGGCATTAAAAACATCTTGTTAAGCTACTGTGACCTCCACGTCTCTTTCACTGGGCATTGATATTGTCTTTTTATTCCACTTGACCTCCACTACTCTTCCAAGGGGCATTGATATTGTCTTTTTATTCCACTGGAACATACACCACTCTTCCAAGGGGCATTAAAACCGTCTTGTTAAGCTACTGTGACCTCCACCACTCTTCCAAGGGGCATTAAAACCATCTTTTTAAGCTGCTGCGACCTCCTAGTCTATTCCGAGGGGCATTATAACTGTCTTCTTAAGCTGCTGTGACCTCCACGTCTCTTCCAAGGGGCATTAAAACCATCTTGTTAAGCTTCTGTGACCTCCACTACTCTTCCACGTGGCATTGATATTGTATTTTTATTCCACTGCGACCTCCACCACTCTTCCAAGGGGCATTGATATTGTCTTTTTATTCCACTTTGACCTCCAACACTCTTCCAAGGGGCATTAAAACCATCTTGTTAGGCTACTGTGACCTCCACGTCTCTTCCAAGGGCATGAAAACCATCTTGTAAAGCTACTGTGACCTCCACGTCTCCTCCACGGGCATTGATATTGTCTTTTTATTCCACTCCAACCCCCACCACTCTTCCGAGGCGCATTGATATTGTCTTTTTATTCCTCTGCGACCTCCACCACTATTCCAAGGGACATTAAAACCATCTTGTTAAGCTACTGTGACCTCCACGTCTCTTCCAAGGGGCATTGATATTGTCTTTTTATTCCACTGCGACCTCCATTACTCTTCCAAGGGGCATTGATATTGTCTTTTTATTCCACTGCGACCTCCACAACTCTTTCAAGGGGCATTAAAACCATCTTGCTAAGCTACTGTTAGCTCCACGTCTCTTCCAAGGGGCATTAAAACCGTCTTGTTAAGCTAATGTGACCTCCACGTCTCTTCCACGGGGCATTGATATTGTCTTTTTATTTCACGAGACCTCCACGACTCTTCCAAGGGGCCTTAAAACCGTCTTGTTAAGCTACTGTGACCTCCACGTCACTTCCAAGGGGCATTAAAACCATCTTGTTAAGCTACTGTGACCTCCACATCTCTTTCACGGGGCATTGATATTGTCTTTTTATTCCACTGCGACCTCAACCACTCTTCCAAGGGGTATTGATATTGTCTTTTTATTCCACTGCTACCTTCACCACTCTTCCAAGGGGCATTAAAACAATCTTGTTAAGCTACTGTGACCTCCATGTCTCTTCCAAGGGGCATTGAAACTATCTTGTTAAGCTACTGAGACCTCCTCGTCTCTTTCACGGAGCATTGATATTGTCTTTTTATTCCACTGCGACCTCCAGCACTCTTCCAAGGGGCATTGATATAGTCTTTATATTCCACTGCGGCCTCCACCACTCTTCCAAGGGGCATAAAGACTATCTTGTTAAGCTACTGCGACCTCCATCACTGTTCCAAGGGGCATAGATATTGTCTTTTCATTCCACTGTGACCTCCACCACTCTTCCAAGGGGCATTAAAACTGTCTTGTTAAGCTACTGTAACCTCCACGTCTCTTCCAAGGTGCATTAAAACAGTCTTGTTAAGCTACTGTGACCTCCACGTCTCTTCCACGGGGCATTCATATTTTCTTTTTATTACACTGCGAACTCCACCACTCTTTCAAGGGGCATTAAAACCATCTTGTTAAGCTACTGTTACATCCACGTCTCTTCCAAGGGGTATTAAAACCGTCTTGTTAAGCTGCTGTGACCTCCACGTCTCTTCCAAGGGGCAATAAAATCTTCTTGTTAAGCTACTGTGACCTTCACGTCTCTTCCACGGGGCATTGATATTGTCTTTTTATTCCACAGCGACCTCCACCACTCTTCCAAGATGCATTGATATTGTCTTTTTATTCCACTGCGACCTTCACCACTCTTCCAAGGGGCATTAAAACCGTCTTGTTAAGCTACTGTGACCTCCACCACTCTTCCAAGAGGCATTGAAACCATCTTTTTAAGCTGCTGTGACCTCCACGTCTATTCCGAGGGGCATTATAACTGTCTTCTTAAGCTGCTGTGACCTCCATGTCTCTTCCAAGGGGCATTAAAACCATCTTATTAAGCTACTGTGACCTCGACTTCTCTTCCACGTTGCATTGATATTGTATTTTTATTCCACTGCGACCTCCACACTCTTCCAAGGGGCATTGATATTGTCTTTTTATTCCACTGCGATCTCCACCACTCTTCCAAGGGGCATTAAAACCATCTTGTTAAGCTACTGTGACCTCCACATCTCTTCCAAGGGGCATTAAAACCATCTTGTAAAGCTACTGTGACCTCCACGTCTCTTCCAAGGGGCATTGATAATGTCTTTTTATTCCACTGCAACCTCCACCACTCTTCCAAGAGGCATTGATATTGTCTTTTTATTCCACTGCGACCTCCACCACTATTCCTATGGGCATTAAAACCATCTTGTTAAGCTACTGAGACCTCCACGTCTCTTCCAAGGGGCATTGATATTGTCTTTTTATTCCACTGCGACCTCCACCACTCTTCCAAGGGGCATTGATATTGTCTTTTTATTCCACTGCGACCTCCACCACTCTTCCAAGGGGCAATAAAACCATCTTGTTAAGCTACTGTTACCTCCACGTCTCTTCCAAGGGGCATTAAAACCGTCTTCTTAAGCTAATGTGACCTCCACGTCTCTTCCACGGGGCACTGATATTTTCTTTTTATTCCACGCGACCTACACCACTCTTCCATGGGGCATTAAAAACGTCTTGTTAAGCTACTGTGACCTCCACGTCTCTTCAAAGGGGCATTAAAACCATCTTGTTAAGCTACTGTGACCTCCACTTCTCTTTCACGGGGCATTGATATTTTCTTTTTATTCCACTGCAACCTCCACCATTCTTCCAAGGGGCATTGATATTGTCTTTTTATTCCACTGCTACCTTCACCACTCTTCCAAGGGGCATTAAAACCGTCTTGTTAAGCTACTGTGACCTCCACGTCTCTTCCAAGGGGCATTGAAACCATCTTGTTAAGCTACTGTGACCTTCTCGTCTCTTTCACGGAGCATTGATATTGTCTTTTTATTCCACTGCGACCTCCACCACTCTTCCAAGGGGCATTGATATTGTCTTTATATTCCACTTCGGCCTGCACCACTCTTCCAAGGGGCATTAAAACTGTCTTGTTAAGCTGCTGTGACCTCCACGTCTCTTCCAAGGGGCATTAAAACCGACTTGTTAAGCTATTGTGGCCTCCACCACTCTTCCAAGGGGCATTAAAACCGACTTGTTAAGCTACTGTGACCTCCACGTCTCTTCCACGTGGCATTGATATTGTATTTTTATTCCACTGGGACCTCCACCACTCTTCCAAGGGGTATTGGTATTGTATTTTTATTCCACTGCAACCTCCACCACTCTTCCAAGGGGCATTAAACGATCTTGTTAATCTAATGTGACCTCCACGTCTCTTCCAACGGGTATTGAAGCCGTCTTGTTAAGCTATTGTGACATCCACTTCTCTTCAATGGTACATTGATATTGTCTTTTAATTCCACTGCGACCTCCACCACTCTTCCAAGGGGCATTAAAACCATCTTGTTAAGCTACTGTGACCTCCACGTCTCTTCCAAGGGGCATTAAAACCGTCTTGTTAAGCTACTGTGACCTCCATGTCTTTTACACGTGGCATTGATATTGTCTTTTTATTGCACTGCAACCTCCACCACTCTTCCAAGGGGCATTGATATTGTCTTTTTATTCCACTGCGACCTCCAACACTATTCCAAGGGGCATTAAAACCGTCTTGTTAAGCTACTGTGACCTCCACGTTTCTTTCAAGTGGCATTAAATCCATCTTGTTAAGCTACTGTGACCTCCACGTCTCTTCCAAGGGGCATTAAAACCGTCTTGTTAAGCTATTGTGACCTCCATGTCTCTTCCATGAGGTTTTGATATTGTCTTTTTATTCCACTGCGACCTCCACCACTCTTCAAAGGGGCATTGATATTGTCTTTTTATTCCACTGTGACCTCCACCAGTCTTCCAAGGGGCATTTATTTTGTCCTTTTATTCCAATGCGACCTACACCACTCTTACAAGCGGCATTAAAACCGTCTTGTTAAGCTACTGTGACCTCCTCGTCTTTTCCAAGGGGCATTAAAACCGTCTTCTTAAGCTACTGTGACTTCCACCACTCTTCCAAGGGGCAATGATATTGTCTTTTTATTCCACTGCGACCTCCACTACTCTTCCAAGGGGCATTAAAACCATCTTGTTAAGCTACTGTTACCTCCACGTCTCTTCCAAGGGGCATTAAAACCGTCTTCTTAAGCTAATGTGACCTCCACGTCTCTTCCACGGGGCATAGATATTGTCTTTTTATTCCACTGCAAACTCCACCATTCTTACAAGGGCATTGATATTGTCTTTTTATTCTACTGCTACCTTCACCACTCTTCCAAGGGGCATTAAAACCGTCTTGTTAAGCTACTGTGACCTCCACGTCTCTTCCAAGGGGCATTGAAACCATCTTGTTAAGCTACTGTGACCTCCACGTCTCTTTCACGGAGCATTGATATTGTCTTTTTATTCCACTGCGACCTCCACCACTCTTCCAAGGGGCATTGATATTGTCTTTATATTCCACTGCGGCCTGCACCACTCTTCCAAGGGGCATTAAATCTGTCTTGTTAAGATGCTGTGACCTCCACGTCTCTTCCAAGGGGCATTAAAACCGACTTGTTAAGCTACTGTGACCTCCACGTCTCTTCCACGTGGCATTGATATTGTATTTTTATTCCACTGGGACCTCCACCACTCTTCCAAGGGGCATTGGTATTGTCTTTTTAATCCACTGCAACCTCCACCACTCTTCCAAGGGGCATTAAAACCATCTTGTTAATCTAATGTGACCTCCACGTCTCTTACAACGGGTATTGAAACCGTCTTGTTAAGCTATTGTGACATCCACGTCTCTTCAAAGGTGCATTGATATTGTCTTTTTATTCCACTGCGACCTCCACCACTCTTCCAAGGGGCATTAAAACCATCTTGTTAAGCTACTGTGACCTCCACGTCTCTTCCAAGGGGCATTAAAACCGTCTTGTTAAGCTACTGTGACCTCCATGTCTTTTACACGTGGCATTGATATTGTCTTTTAATTCCACTGCAACGTCCACCACTCTTCCAAGGGGCATTGATATTGTCTTTTTATTCCACTGCGACCTCCAACACTATTCCAAGGGGCATTAAAACCGTCTTGTTAAGATACTGTGACCTCCACGTTTCTTCCAAGGGGCATTAAATCCATCTTGTTAAGCTACTGTGACCTCCACGTCTCTTCCAAGGGGCATTAAAACCGTCTTGCTAAGCTATTGTGACCTCCACGTCTCTTCCACGAGGTATTGATACTGTTTTTTTATTCCACTGCGACCTCCACCACTCTTCAAAGGGGCATTGATATTGTCTTTTTATTCCACTGTGACCTACACCACTCTTACAAGGGGCATTAAAACCGTCTTGTTAAGCTACTGTGACCTCCTCATCTCTTCCTAGGGGCATTAAAACCATCTTGTTAAGCTAATGTGATCTCCACCACTCCTCCAATGGGCATTAAAACCGTCTTGTTAAGCTACTGTGACCTCCACCACTCTTCCAAGGGGCATTAAAACTGACTTGTTAAGCTACTGTGACCTCCACCTCTCTTCCAAGGGGCATTAAGACTGTCTTGTTAAGCTACTGCGACCTCCACCACTCTTCCAAGGGGCATAGATATTGTCTTTTTATTCCACTGCGACCTCCACCACTCTTCCAAGGGGCATTAAAACTGTCTTGTTAAGCTACTGTGACCTCCACGTCTCTTCCAAGGTGCATTAAAACAGTCTTGTTAAGCTACTGTGACCTCCACGTCTCTTCCACGGGGCATTCATATTGTCTTTTTATTCCACTGTGACCTCCACCACTCTTCAAGGGGCATTAAAACCATCTTGTTAAGCTACTGTTACATCCACGTCTCTTCCAAGGGGTATTAAAACCGTCTTGTTAAGCTGCTGTGACCTCCACGTCTCTTCCAAGGGGCAATATAACCTTCTTGTTAAGCTACTGTGACCTTCACGTCTCTTCCACGGGGCATTGATATTGTCTTTTTATTCCACAGCGACCTCCACCACTCTTCCAAGGGGCATTGATATTGTCTTTTTATTCCACTGCGACCTTCACCACTCTCCCAAGGGGCATTAAAACCGTCTTGTTAAGCTACTGTGACCTCCACCACTCTTCCAAGGGGCATTGACACCATCTTTTTAAGCTGCTGTGACCTCCAAGTCTATTCCGAGGGGCATTATAACTGTCTTCTTAAGCTGCTGTGACCTCCACGTCTCTTCCAAGGGGCATTAAAACCATCTTGTTAAGCTACTGCGACCTCCACGTCTCTTCCAAGGGGCATTAAAACCATCTTGTAAAGCTACTGTGACCTCCACGTCTCTTCCAAGGGGCATTGATATTGTCTTTTTATTCCACTGCAACCTCCACCACTCTTCCAAGAGGCATTGATATTGTCTTTTTATTCCACTGCGACCTCCACCACTATTCCAAGGGGCATTAAAACCATCTTGTTAAGCTACTGTGACCTCCACGTCTCTTCCAAGGGGCATTAATTATGTCTTTTTTTTCCACTGCGACCTCCACCACTCTTCCAAGGGGCATTGATATTGTCTTTTTATTCCACTGCGACTTCCACCACTCTTCCAAGGGGCATTAAAACCATCTTGTTAAGCTACTGTTACCTCCACGTCTCTTCCAAGGGGCATTAAAACAGTCTTCTTAAGCTAATGTGACCTCCACGTCTCTTTCACGGGGCATTGATATTGTCTTTTTATTCCACGCGACCTCCACCACTCTTCCAAGGGGCATTAAAAACGTCTTGTTAAGCTACTGTGACCTCCACGTCTCTTCAAAAGGGCATTAAAACCATCTTGTTAAGCTACTGTGACCTCCACTTCTCTTTCATGGGGCATTGATATTGTCTTTTTATTCCACTGCGACCTCCACCATTCTTCCAAGGGGCATTGATATTGTCTTTTTATTCCACTGCTACCTTTACCACTCTTCCAAGGGGCATTAAAACCGTCTTGTTAAGCCACTGTGACCTCCTCGACTCTTTCACGGAGCATTGATATTGTCTTTTTATTCCACTGCGACCTCCACCACTCTTCCAACGGGCATTGATATTGTCTTTATATTCCACTGCGGCCTGCACCACTTTTCCAAGGGGCATTAAAACCATCTTGTTAAGCTACTGCGACCTCCACGTCTCTGCCAAGGGGCATTAAAACCATCTTGTAAAGCTACTGTGACCTCCACGTCTCTTCCAATTGGCATTGATATTGTCTTTTTATTCCACTGCAACCTCCACCACTCTTCCAAGAGACATTGATATTGTCTTTTTATTCCACTGCGACCTCCACCACTCTTCCAAGGGGCATTGATATTGTCTTTATATTCCACTGCGGCCTGCACCACTCTTCCAAGGGGCATTAAAACTGTCTTGTTAAGCTGCTGTGACCTCCACGTCTCTTCCAAGGGGCTTTAAAACCGACTTGTTAAGCTACTGTGACCTCCACTTTTCTTACACGTGGCATTGATATTGTATTTTTATTCCACTGGGACCTCCACCACTCTTCCAAGGGGCATTGGTATTGTCTTTTTATTCCACTGCAACCTCCACCACTATTCCAAGGGGCATTAAAACCATCTTGTTAATCTAATGTGACCTCCACGTCTCTTTCAAAGGGTATTGAAACGGTCTTGTTAAGCTATTGTGACATCCACGTCTCTTCAAAGGTGCATTGATATTGTCTTTTTATTCCACTGCGACCTCCACCACTCTTACAAGGGGCATTAAAACCATCTTGTTAAGCTACTGTGACCTCCACGTCTCTTCCAAGGGGCATTGATATTGTCTTTTTATTCCACTGCAATCTCCACCACTCTTCCAAGAGGCATTGATATTGTCTTTTTATTCCACTGCGACCTCCACCACTATTCCAAGGGGCATTAAAACCATCTTGTTAAGCTACTGTGACCTCCATGTCTTTTACACGGGACATTGATATTGTCTTTTTATTCCAGTGCAACCTCCACCACTCTTCCAAGGGGCATTGATATTGGCTTTTTATTCCACTGCGATCTCCACCACTATTCCAAGGGACATTAAAATCGTATTGTTAAGCTACTGTGACCTCCACGTCTCTTCCAAGCGGCATTAAATCCATCTTGTTAAGCTACTGTGACCTCCACGTCTCTTCCAGGGGGCATTAAAACCATCTTGTTAAACTATTGTGACCTCCACGTCTCTTCCACGCGATATTGATATTGTCTTTTTATTCCACTGCGACCTCCACCACTCTTCAAAGGGGCATTGATATTGTCTTTTTATTCCACTGCGACCTACACCACTCTTACACGGGGCATTATAACCGTCTTGTTAAGCTACTGTGACCTCCTCGTCTCTTCCAAGGGGCATTTAAACCATCTTGTTAAGCTACTGTGACCTCCACCACTCTTCCAAGGGGCAATGATATTGTCTTTTTATTCCACTGCGACCTGCACCACTTTTCCAAAGGGCATTAAAACTGTCTTGTTAAGCTACTGTGACCTCCACCACTCTTCCAAGGGGCATTAAAACTGTCTTCTTAAGCTGCTGTGACCTCCACCACTCTTCCAAGGGGCGATAAGACTGTCTTGTTAAGATACTGCGACCTCCACCACTCTTCCAAGGGGCATAGATATTGTCTTTTTATTCCACTGCGACCTCCACCACTCTTCCACGGGGCATTAAAACTGTCTTGTTAAGCTACTGTGACCTCCACGTCTCTTCCAAGGGGCATTAAAACCGTCTTGTTAAGGTACTGTGACCTCCACGTCTCTTCCACGGGGAATTGAAATTGTCTTTTTATTCCACTGCGACCTCCACCACTCTTCCAAGGGGCATTAAAACCATCTTGTTAAGCTACTGTTACCTCCACGTCTCTTCCAAGGGGTATTAAAACCGTCTTGTTAAGCTACTGTGACCTCCACGACTCTTCCAAAGGGCATTAAAACCTTCTTGTTAAGCTACTGTTAACTCCACGTCTCTTCCAAGGGGTATTAAAACCGTCTTGTTAAGCTACTGTGACCTCCACGTCTCTTTCACGGGGCATTGATATTGTCTTTTTATTCCACTTGACCTCCACCACTGTTCCAAGAGGCGTTGATATTGTCTTTTTATTCCACTGCGACCTTCACCACTCTTCCAAGGGGCATTAAAACCGTCTTGTTAAGCTTCTGTGACCTCCACCACTCTTCCAAGGGGCATTGAAACCATCTTGTTAAGCTGCTGTGACCTCCACGTCTATTCCGAGGGGCATTATAACTGTCTTCTTAAGCTGCTGTGACCTCCACGTCTCTTCCATGGGGCATTAAAACTGTCTTGTTAAGCTACTGTGACCTCCACTTCTCTTCCATGTGGCATTGATATTGTATTTTTATTCCACTGCGACCTCCACCAGTCTTCCAATAGGCATTTATATTGTCTTTTTATTCCACTGTGACCGACACCACTCTTCCAAGGGCCATTAAAACCATCTTGTTAACCTACTGTGACTTCCACTTCTCTTCCACGTGGCATTGATATTGTATTTTTCTTCCACTGCGACCTCCACCACTCTTCCAAGGGGCATTTATATTGTCTTTTTATTCCACTGCAACCTCCAACACTCTTCCAAGGGGCATTACAAACATCTTGTTAAGCTACTGTGACCTCCACGTCTCTTCCAGCGGGCATTAAAACCATCTTGTTAAACTATTGTGACATCCACGTCTCTTCCAAGGGGCATTGATATTGTCTTTTTATTCCACTGCGACCTCCACCACTCTTCCAAGGAGCATTAATATTGTCTTTTTATTCCACTGCAACCTCCACCACTCTTCCAAGGGGCATTAAAACCATCTTGCTGAGCTACTGTTACCTCCACGTCTCTTCCAAGGGGCATTCAAACCGTCTTGTTTAGCTAATGTGACCTCCACGTCTCTTCCACGGGGCATTGATATTGTCTTTTTATTCCACGCGACCTTCACCACTCTTCCAATGGGCATTAAAACCGTCTTTTTAAGCTACTGTGACCTCCACATCTCTTCCAAGGGGCATTGAACCCATCTTGTTAAGCTACTGTGACCTCCTCGTCTCTTTCATGGAGCATTGATATTGTCTTTTTATTTCACTGTGACCTCCAGCACTCTTCCAAGGGGCATTGATATTGTCTTTATATTCCACTGCGGCCTCCACCACTCTTCCAAGGGGCATTAAAACCGTCTTGTTAAGCTACTGTGACCTCCACGTCTCTTCCAAGGGGCAATAAAAACATCCTCTTAAGCTACTGTGACCTCCACCACTCTTGCAAGGGGCATTAAAACCATCTAGTTAAGCTGCTGTGACCTCCACATCTCTTCCAAGGGACATTAAAACCGTCTGGTTAAGCTACTGTGACCTCCACTTCTCTTCCACGTGGCATTGATATTGTATTTTTATTCCAATGCAACCTCCACCACTCTTCCAAGGGGCATTTATATTGTCTTTTTATTCCACTGCGACCTCCACCACTATTCCAAGGGGCATTAAAACCATCTTGTTAAGCTACTGTGACCTCCACGTCTCTTCCAAGGGGCATTGATATTGTCTTTTTAATCCACTGCGACCTCCACCACTCTTCCAAGGGGCATTGATATTGTCTTTTTATTCCACTGCGACCTCCACCACTCTTCCAAGGGGCATTAAAACCATCTTGTTAAGCTACTGTTACCTCCACGTCTCTTCCAAGGGGCATTAAAACCGTCTTCTTAAGCTAATGTGACCTCCACGTCTCTTCCATGGGGCATTGATATTGTCTTTTTATTCCACGCGACCTCCACCACTCTTCCAAGGGGCATTAAAACCGTCTTGTTAAGCTACTGTGACCTCCACCACTCTTCCAAGGGGCTTTAAAACCGTCTTGTTAAGCTACTGTGACCTCCATCACTCTTCCAAGGGGCATTGATATTGTCTTTTTATTCCACTGCTACCTTCACCACTCTTCCAAGGGGCATTAAAACCGTCTTGTTAAGCTACTGTGACCTCCACGTCTCTTCCAAGGGGCATTGAAACCATCTTGTTAAGCTACTGTGACCTCCTCGTCTCTTCAAAGGTGCATTGATATTGTCTTTTTATTCCACTGCGACCTCCACCACTCTTCCAAGGGGCATTAAAACCATCTTGTTAAGCTACTGTGACCTCCACGTCTCTTCCAAGGGGCATTAAAACCGTCTTGTTAAGCTACTGTGACCTCCATGTCTTTTATACGTGGCATTGATATTGTCTTTTAATTCCACTGCAACGTCCACCACTCTTCCAAGGGGCATTGATATTGTCTTTTTATTCCACTGCGACCTCCAACACTATTCCAAGGGGCATTAAAACCGTCTTGTTAAGATACTGTGACCTCCACGTCTCTTCCATGGGGCATTGATATTGTCTTTTTATTCCACGCGACCTCCACCACTCTTCCAAGGCGTATTAAAACCGTCTTGTTAAGCTACTGTGACCTCCACGTCTCTTCCAAGGGGCATTAAAACCATCTTGTTAAGCTACTGGGACCTCCACGTCTCTTTCACGGGGCATTGATATTGTCTTTTTATTCCACTGCGACCTCCACCACTCTTCCAAGGGGCATTGATATTGTCTTTTTATTCCACTGCTACCTTCACCACTCTACCAAGGGGCATTAAAACCGTCTTGTTAGGCTGATGTGACCTCCACGTCTCTTCCAAGGGGCATTAAAACCGACTTGTTGAGCTACTGCGACCTCCACGTCTCTTCCACGTGGCATTGATATTGTATTTTTATTCCACTGGGACCTTCACGTCTCTTCCAACGGGCATTGAAACCATCTTGTTAAGCTATTGTGACATCCACGTCTTTTCAAAGGTGCATTGATATTGTCTTATTATTCCACTGCGACCTCCACCACTCTTCCAAGGGGCATTAAAACCATCTTGTTAAGCTACTGTGACCTTCCCGTCTCTTCCAAGTGGCATTAAAACCGTCTTGTTAAGCTACTGTGACCACCATGTCTTTTTCACGGGGAATTGATATTGTCTTTTTATTCCACTGCAACCTCCACCACTCTTCCAAGGGGCATTGATATTGTCTTTTTATTCCACTGCGATCTCCACCACTATTCCAAGGGACATTAAAACCGTGTTGTTAAGCTGCTGTGACCTCCACGTCTCTTCCACGCGGTATTGATATTGTCTTTTTATTCCACTGTGACCTCCACCACTCTTCAAAGGGGCATTGATATTGTCTTTTTATTCCACTGTGACCTCCACCAGTCTTCCAAGGGGCTTTTATATTGTCTTTTTATTCCACTGCGACCTACACCACTCTTACAAGGGGCATTAAAACTGTCTTGTTAAGCTACTGTGACCTCCTCGTCTCTTCCAAGGGGCATTTAAACCGTCTTGTTAAGCTAATGTGACCTCCACCACTCTTCCAAGGGGCAATGATATTGTCTTTTTATTCCACTGCGACCTCCACCACTTTTCCAAAGGGCATTAAAACTGTCTTGTTAAGCTACTGTCACCTCCACCACTCTTCCAAGGGGCATTAAAACTGTCTTGTTAAGCTACTGTGACCTCCACCACTCTTCCAAGGGGCGAAAAGACTGTCTTGTTAAGCTACTGCGACCTCCACCACTCTTCCAAGGGGCATAGATATTGTCTTTTTTTTCCACTGCGACCTCCACCACTCTTCCAAGGGGCATTAAAACTGTCTTGTTAAGCTACTGCGACCTCCACGTCTCTTCCAAGGGGCATTAAAACCATCTTGTTAAGCTACTGTGACCTCCACGTCTCTTCCACGTGGAATTGATATTGTCTTTTGAAGCTACTGTGACCTCAACGTCTCTTCCACGTGGAATTGATATTGTCTTTTTATTCCACTGCGACCTCCACCACTCTTCCAAGGGGCATTAGAACCATCTTGTTAAGCTACTGTTACCTCCGCGTCTCTTCCAAGGGGTATTAAAATCGTCTTGTTAAGCTACTGTGACCTCCACTTCTCTTCCAGGGGGCATTGATATTGTCTTTTTATTCCACTTGACCTCCACCACTCTTCCAAGAGGCGTTGATATTGTCTTTTTATTCCACTGCGACCTTCACCACTCTTCCAAGGGGCATTAAAACCGTCTTGTTAAGCTTCTGTGACCTCCACCACTCTTCCAATGGGCATTGAAACCATCTTGTTAAGCTGCTGTGACCTCCACGTCTATTCCGAGGGGCATTATAACTGTCTTCTTAAGCTGCTGTGACCTCCAAGTCTCTTCCAAGGGGCATTAAAACCGTCTTGTTAAGCTACTGTGACCTCCACTTCTCTTCCACGTGGCATTGATATTGTATTTTTATTCCACTGCGACCTCCACCACTCTTCCAAGGGGCATTGATATTGTCTTTTTATTCCACTGCAACCTCCACCACTCTTCCAAGGGGCATTAAAACCATCTTGTTAAGCTACTGGGACCTCCATGTCTCTTCCAACGGGCATTAAAACCGTCTTGTTAAACTATTGTGACTTCCACGTCTCTTCAAAGGGGCATTGATATTGTCTTTTCATTCCACTGCGACCTCCACCATTCTTCCAAGGGGCATTAAAACCATCTTGTTAAGCTACTGTTACCTCCACGTCTCTTCCAAGGGGCATTAAAACCGTCTTGATAAGCTAATGTGACCTCCACGTCTCTTCCATGGGGCATTGATATTGTCTTTTTATTCCACGTGACCTCCACCACTCTTCCAAGGGGCATTAAAACCGTCTTGTTAAGCTAATGTGACCTCCACGTCTCTTCCAAGGGGCATTAAAAAAATCTTGTTAAGCTACTGTGACCTCCACGTCTCTTTCACGGGGCATTGATATTGTCTTTTTATTCCACTGCGACCTCCACCACTCTTCCAAGGGGCATTGATATTGTCTTTATATTCCACTGCTACCTTCACCACTCTTCCAAGGGGCATTAAAACCGTCTTGTTAAGCTACTGTGACCTCCACGTCTCTTCCAAGGGGCATTGAAACCATCTTGTTAAGCTACTGTGACCTCCTCGTCTCTTTCACAGAGCATTGATATTGTCTTTTTATTCCACTGCGACCTCCAGCACTCTTCCAAGGGGCATTGTTATTGTCTTTATATTCCACTGCGGCCTGCACCACTCTTCCTAGGGGCATTAAAACTGTCTTGTTAGGCTGCTGTGACCTCCACGTCTCGTCCAAGGAGCATTAAAACCGACTTGTTAAGCTACTGTGACCTCCACCACTCTTCCAAGGGGCATTAAAACCGTCTTGTTAAGCTACTGTGACCTCCACCACTCTTCCAAGGGGCATTGATATTGTCTTTTTATTCCACCGCTAACTTCACCACTCTTCCAAGGGGCATTAAAACCGTCTTGTTAAGCTACTGTGACCTCCACGTCTCTTCCAAGGGGCATTGAAACCATCTTGTTAAGCTACTGTGACCTCCTCATCTCTTCAAAGGTGCATTGATATTGTCTTTTTATTCCACTGCGACCTCCACCACTCTTCCAAGGGGCATTAAAACCATCTTGTTAAGCTACTGTTACCTCCACGTCTCTTCCAAGGGGCATTAAAAAAGTCTTGATAAGCTAATGTGACCTCCACGTCTCTTCCATGGGGCATTGATATTGTCTTTTTATTCCACGCGACCTCCACCACTCTTCCAAAGGGTATTAAAACCGTCTTGTTAAGCTACTGTGACCTACACGTCTCTTCCAAGGGACATTAAAACCATCTTGTTAAGCTACTGTGACCTCCACGTCTCTTTCACGGGGCATTGATATTGTCTTTTTATTCCACTGCGACCTCCAGCACTCTTCCAAGGGGCATTGATATTGTCTTTATATTCCACTGCGGCCTGCACCACTCTTCCAAGGGGCTTTAAAACTGTCTTGTTAGGCTGCTGTGACCTCCACGTCTCTTCCAAGGGGCATTAAAACCGACTTGTTAAGCTACTGTGACCTCCACATCTCTTCCACGTGGCATTGATATTGTATTTTTATTCCACTGGGACCGTCACGTCTCTTCCAACGGGCATTGAAACTATCCTGTTAAGCTATTGTGACATCCACGTCTCTTCAAAGGTGCATTGATATTGTCTTTTTATTCCACTGCGACCTCCACCACTCTTCCAAGGGGCATTAAAACCATCTTGTTAAGCTACTGTGACCTTCCCGTCTCTTCCAAGTGGCATTAAAACCGTCTTGTTAAGCTACTGTGACCTCCATGTCTTTTTCACGGGGCATTGATATTGTCTTTTTATTCCACTGCAACCTCCACCACTCTTCCAAGGGGCATTGATATTGTCTTTTTATTCCACTGCGATCTCCACCTCTATTCCAATGGACATTAAAACCGTGTTGTTAAGCTGCTGCGACCTCCACGTCTCTTCCAAGCGGCATTAAATCCATCTTGTTAAGCTACTGTGACCTGCACGTCTCTTCCAAGGGGCATTAAAACCATCTTGTTAATCTATTGTGACCTCCACGTCTCTTTCACGCGGTATTGATATTGTCTTTTTATTCCACTGCGACCTCCACCACTCTTCAAAGGGGCATTGATATTGTCTTTTTATTCCACTGTGACCTCCACCAGTCTTCCAAGGGGCTTTTATATTGTCTTTTTATTCCACTGCGACCTACACCACTCTTACAAGGGGCATTAAAACTGTTTTGTTAAGCTACTGTGACATCCTCGTCTCTTCCAAGGGGCATTTAAACCGTCTTGTTAAGCTACTGTGACCTCCACCACTCTTCCAAGGGGCAATGATATTGTCTTTTTATTCCACTGCGACCTCCACCACTTTTCCAAAGGGCATTAAAACTGTCTTGTTAAGCTACTGTGACCTCCACTACTATTCCAAGGGGCATTAAAACTGTCTTGTTAAGCTACTGTGACCTCCACCACTCTTCCAAGGGGCGAAAAGACTGTCTTGTTACGCTACTGCGACCTCCACCACTCTTCCAAGGCGCATAGATATTGTCTTTTTATTCCACTGCGACCTCCACCACTCTTCCAAGGGGCAATAAAACTGTCTTGTTAAGCTACTGCGACCTGCACGTCTCTTCCAAGGGGCATTAAAACCGTCTTGTTAAGCTACTGTGACCTCCATGTCTCTTCCACGTGGAATTGACATTGTCTTTTTATTCCACTGCGACCTCCACCACTCTTCCAAGGGGCATTAAAACCATCTTGTTAAGCTACTGTTACCTCCAAGTCTCTTCCAAGTGGTATTAAAATTGTCTTGTTAAGCTACTGTGACCTTCACGTCTCTTCCACGGGGCATTGATATTGTCTTTTTATTCCACTTGACCTCCACCACTCTTCCAAGAGGCGTTGATATTGTCTTTTTATTCCACTGCGACCTTCACCACTCTTCCAAGGGGCATTAAAACCGTCTTGTTAAGCTTCTGTGACCTCCACCACTCTTCCAAGGGGCATTGAAACCATCTTGTTAAGCTGCTGTGACCTCCTCGTCTCTTCAAAGGTGCATTGATATTGTCTTTTTATTCCACTGCGACCTCCACCACTCTTCCAAGGGGCATTAAAACCATCTTGTTAAGCTACTGTTACCTACACGTCTCTTCCAAGGGGCATTAAAACCGTCTTGTTAAGCTAATGTGACCTCCACGTCTCTTCCATGGGGCATTGATATTGTCTTTTTATTCCACGCGACCACCACCACTCTTCCAAGGGGCATTAAAACCGTCTTGTTAAGCTACTGTGACCTCCACATCTCTTCCAAGGGGCATTAAAACCATCTTGTTAAGCTACTGTGACCTCCACGTCTCTTTCACGGGGCATTGATATTGTCTTTTTATTCCACTGCGACCTCCACCACTCTTCCAAGGGGCATTGATATTGTCTTTTTATTCCACTGCTACCTTCACCACTCTTCCAAGGGGCATTAAAACCGTCTTGTTAAGCTACGGTGACCTCCACGTCTCTTCCAAGGGGCATTGAAACCATCTTGTTAAGCTACTGTGACCTCCTCGTCTCTTTCACGAAGCATTGATATTGTCTTTTTATTCCACTGCGACCTCCAGCACTCTTCCAAGGGGCATTGATATTGTCTTTATATTCCACTGCGGCCTGCACCACTCTTCCAAGGGGCTTTAAAACTGTCTTGTTAGGCTGCTGTGACCTCCACGTCTCTTCAAAGGGGCATTAAAACCGACTTGTTAAGCTACTGTGACCTCCACGTCTCTTCAACGTGGCATTGATATTGTATTTTTATTCCACTGGGACCTTCACCACTCTTCCAAGGGACATTGATATTGTCTTTTTATTCCACTGCAACCTCCACCATTCTTCCAAGGGGCATTAAAACCATCTTGTTAATCTAATGTGACCTCCACGTCTCTTCCAACGGGCATTGAAACCATCTTGTTAAGCTATTGTGACATCCACGTCTCTTCAAAGGTGCATTGATATTGTCTTTTTATTCTACTGCGACCTCCACCACTCTTCCAAGGGGCATTAAAACCATCTTGTTAAGCTACTGTGACCTTCCCGTCTCTTCCAAGGGGCATTAAAACCGTCTTGTTTAACTACTGTGACCTCGATGTCTTTTACACGGGGCATTGCTATTGTCTTTTTATTCCACTGCAACCTCCACCACTCTTCCAAGGGGCATTGATATTGTCTTTTTATTCCACTGCGATCTCCACCACTATTCCAAGGGACATTAAAACCGTGTTGTTAAGCTACTGTGACCTCCACGTCTCTTCCAAGAGGCATTAAATCCATCTTGTTAAGCTACTGTGACCTCCACGTCTCTTCCAAGGGGCATTAAAACCATCTTGTTAAACTATTGTGACCTCCACGTCTCTTCCACGCGGTATTGATATTGTCTTTTTATTCCACTGCGACCTCCACCACTCTTCAAAGGGGCATTGATATTGTCATTTTATTCCACTGTGACCTCCACCAGTCTTCCAAGGGACTTTTATATTGTCTTTTTATTCCACTGCGACCTACACCACTCTTACGAGGGGCATTAAAACCGTCTTTTTAAGCTACTGTGACCTCCTCGTCTCTTCCAAGGGGCATTTAAACCGTCTTGTTAAGCTACTGTGACCTCCACCACTCTTCCAAGGGGCAATGATATTGTCTTTTTATTCCACTGCGACCTAAACCACTTTTCCAAAGGGCATTAAAACTGTCTTGTTAAGCTACTGTGACCTCCACCACTCTTCCAAGGGGCATTAAAACTGTCTTGTTAAGCTACTGTGACCTCCACCACTCTTCGATGGGGCGATAAGACTGTCTTGTTATGCTACTGCGACCTCCACCACTCTTCCAAGGGGCATAGATATTGTCTTTTTATTCCACTGCGACCTCCACCACTCTTCCAAGGGGCATTAAAACTGTCTTGTTAAGCTATTGTGACCTCCATGTCTCTTCCAAGGGGCATTAAAACCGTCTCGTTAAGCTACTGTGACCTCCACTTCTCTTCCACGTGGAATTGATATTGTCTTTTTATTCCACTGCGACCTCCACCACTCTTCCAAGGGGCATTAAAACCATCTTGTTAAGCTACTGTTACCTCCACGTCTCTTCCAAGAGGCATTAAAAACATCTTGTTAAGCTACTGTGACCTCCACGTCTCTTCCACGGGGCATTAATATTGTCTTTTTATTCCAATGCAACCTCCACCACTCTTCCAAGGGGCATTGATATTGTCTTTTTATCCCACTGCGACCTCCACCACTATTCCAAGGGGCATTAAAAGCATCTTGTTAAGCTACTGTGAACTCCACGTCTCTTCCAAGGGGCATTAAAACCATCTTG
This sequence comes from Phyllobates terribilis, assembly GCF_046119375.1. Classification (NCBI taxonomy): domain Eukaryota; kingdom Metazoa; phylum Chordata; class Amphibia; order Anura; family Dendrobatidae; genus Phyllobates; species Phyllobates terribilis. The sequence continues at coordinate 223,060,544 of NW_027362773.1, read as the reverse complement.
TTAAGCTACTGTGACCTCCACCACTCTTCCAAGGGGCATTGATATTGTCTTTTTATTCCACTGCTACCTTCACCACTCTTCCAAGGGGCATTAAAACCATCTTGTTAAGCTACGGTGACCTCCACGTCTCTTCCAAGGGGCATTGAAACCATCTTGTTAAGCTACTGTGACCTCCTCGTCTCTTTCACGAAGCATTGATATTGTCTTTTTATTCCACTGCGACCTCCAGCACTCTTCCAAGGGGCATTGATATTGTCTTTATATTCCACTGCGGCCTGCACCACTCTTCCAAGGGGCATTAAAACTGTCTTGTTAGGCTGCTGTGACATCCACGTCTCTTCCAAGGGGCATTAAAACCGACTTGTTAAGCTACTGTGACCTCCACGTCTCTTCCACATGGCATTGATATTGTATTTTTATTCCACTGGGACCTTCACCACTCTTCCAAGGGGCATTGATATTGTCTTTTTATTCCACTGCAACCTCCACCATTCTTCCAAGGGACATTAAAACCATCTTGCTAATCTAATGTGACCTCCACGTCTCTTCCAACGGGCATTGAAACCATCTTGTTAAGCTACTGTGACATCCACGTCTCTTCATAGGTGCATTCATATTGTCTTTTTATTCCACTGCGACCTACACCACTCTTCCAAGGGGCATTAAAACCATCTTGTTAAGCTACTGTGACCTTCCAGTCTCTTCCAAGGGGCATTTAAAACGTCTTGTTAAGCTACTGTGACCTCCATGTCTTTTACATGGGGCATTGATATTGTCTTTTTATTCCACTGCAACCTCCACGACTCTTCCAAGGTGCATTGATATTGTCTTTTTAATCCACTGCGATCTCCACCACTATTCCAAGGGACATTAAAACCGTGTTGTTAAGCTACTGTGACCTCCACGTCTCTTCCAAGTGGCATTAAATCCATCTTGTTAAGCTACTGTGACCTCCACGTCTCTTCCAAGGGGCATTAAAACAATCTTGTTAAACTATTGTAACCTCCACGTCTCTTCCACGCGGTATTGATATTGTCTTTTTCTTCCACTGCGACCTCCACCACTCTTCAAAGGGGCATTGATATTGTCTTTTTATTCCACTGTGACCTCCACCACTCTTCCAAGGGGCAATGATATTGTCTTTTTATTCCACTGCGACCTCCACCACTTTTCCAAAGGGCATTAAAACTGTCTTGTTCAGCTTCTGTGACCTCCACCACTCTTCCAAGGGGCATTGAAACCATCTTGTTAAGCTGCTGTGACCTCCACGTCTATTCCGAGGGGCATTATAACTGTCTTCTTAAGCTGCTGTGACCTCCACGTCCCTTCCAAGGGGCATTAAAACCGTCTTGTTAAGCTACTGTGACCTCCACTTCTCTTCCACGTGGCATTAATATTGTATTTTTATTCCACTGCGACCTCCGCCACTCTTCCAAGGGGCATTGATATTGTCTTTTTATTCCACTGCAACCTCCACCACTCTTCCAAGGGGCATTAAAACAATCTTGTTAAGCTACTGTGACCTCCACGTCTCTTCCAAAGGGCATTTAAACCGTCTTGTTAAACTATTGTGACATCCACGTCTCTTTAAAGGGGCATTGATATTGCCTTTTTATTCCACTGCGACCTCCACCACTCTTCCAAGGGGCATTAAAACCATCTTGTTAAGCTACTGTGACCTCCACGTCTCTTCCAAGGGGCATTAAAAACATCTTGTTAAGCTACTGTGACCTCCACATCTCTTCGACGGGGCATTAATATTGTCTTTTTATTCCAATGCAACCTCCACCACTCTTCCAAGGGGCATTGATATTGTCTTTTTATTCCACTGCGACCTCCACCACTATTCCAAGGGGCATTAAAAGCATCTTGTTAAGCTACTGTGAACTCCACGTCTCTTCCACGGGGCATTGAAATTGTCTTTTTATTCCACAGCGACCTCCACTACTCTTCCAAGGTGCATTAAAACCGTCTTGTTAAGATACTGTGACCTCAACGTCTCTTCCAAGGGGCATTAAAACCATCTTGTTCAGCTACTGTGACCTCTACGTCTCTTTCACGGGGCATTGATATTGTCTTTTTATTCCACTTGACCGCCACGACTCTTCCAAGAGGCGTTGATATTGTCTTTTTATCCCACTGCGACCTTCACCATTCTTCCAAGGGGCATTAAAACCGTCTTGTTAAGCTTCTGTGACCTCCACCACTCTTCCAAGGGGCATTGAAACAATCTTGTTAAGCTGCTGTGACCTCCACGTCTATTCTGAGGGGCATTATAACTGTCTTCTTAAGCTGCTGTCACCTCCACGTCTCTTCCAAGGGGCATTAAAACCGTCTTGTTAAGCTACTGTGACCTCCACTTCTCTTCCACGTGGCATTGATATTGTATTTTTATTCCACTGTGACCTCCACCACTCTTCCAAGGGGCATTGATATTGTCATTTTATTCCACTGCAACCTCCACCACTCTTCCAAGGGGTCATTAAAACCATCTTGTTAAGCTACTGTGACCTCCACGTCTCTTCCAACGGGCATTTAAACCGTCTTGTTAAACTATTGTGACATCCACGTCTCTTTAAAGGGGCATTGATATTGCCTTTTTATTCCACTGCGACCTCCACCACTCTTCCAAGGGGCATTAAAACCATCTTGTTAAGCTACTGTGACCTCCACGTCTCTTTCACGGGGCATTGATATTGTCTTTTTATTCCACTGCGACCTCCACAACTCTTCCAAGGGGCATTGATATTGTCTTTTTATTCCACTGCTACCTTCACCACTCTTCCAAGGGGCATTAAAACCGTCTTGTTAAGCTACGGTGACCTCCACGTCTCTTCCAAGGGGCATTGAAACCATCTTGTTAAGCTACTGTGACCTCCTCGTCTCTTTCACGAAGCATTGATATTGTCTTTTTATTCCACTGCGACCTCCAGCACTCTTCCAAGGGGCATTGATATTGTCTTTATATTCCACTGCGGCCTGCACCACTCTTCCAAGGGGATTTAAAACTGTCTTGTTAGGCTGCTGTGACCTCCACGTCTCTTCAAAGGGGCATTAAAACCGACTTGTTAAGCTACTGTGACCTCCACGTCTCTTCCACGTGGCATTGATATTGTATTTTTATTCCACTGGGACCTTCACCACTCTTCCAAGGGACATTGATAATGTCTTTTTATTCCACTGCAATCTCCACCATTCTTCCAAGGGGCATTAAAACCATCTTGTTAATCTAATGTGACCTCCACGTCTCTTCCAACGGGCATTGAAACCATCTTGTTCAGCTATTGTGACATCCACGTCTCTTCAAAGGTGCATTGATATTGTCTTTTTACTCCACTGCGACCTCCACCACTCTTCCAAGGGGCATTAAAACCATCTTGTTAAGCTACTGTGACCTTCCCTTCTCTTCCAAGGGGCATTAAAACCGTCTTGTTTAACTACTGTGACCTCCATGTCTTTTACACGGGGCATTGCTATTGTCTTTTTATTCCACTGCAACCTCCACCACTCTTCCAAGGGGCATTGATATTGTCTTTTTATTCCATTGCGATGTCCACCACTATTCCAAGGGACATTAAAACCGTGTTGTTAAGCTACTGTGACCTCCACGTCTCTTCCAAGAGGCATTAAATCCATCTTGTTAAGCTACTGTGACCTCCACGTCTCTTCCAAGGGGCATTAAAACCATCTTGTTAAACTATTGTGACCTCCACGTCTCTTCCACGCGGTATTGATATTGTCTTTTTATTCCACAGCGACCTCCACCACTCTTCAAAGGGGCATTGATATTGTCTTTTTATTCCACTGTGACCTCCACCAGTCTTCCAAGGGGCTTTTATATTGTCTTTGTATTCCACTGCGACCTACACCACTCTTACAAGGGGCATTAAAACCGTCTTGTTAAGCTACTGTGACCTCCTCGTCTCTTCCAAGGGGCATTTAAACCGTCTTGTTAAGCTACTTTGACCTCCACCACTCTTCCAAGGGGCAATGATATTGTCTTTTTATTCCACTGCGACCTCCACCACTTTTCCAAAGGGCATTAAAACTGTCTTGTTAAGCAACTGTGACCTCCACCACTCTTCCAAGGGGCATTAAAACTGTCTTGTTAAGCTACTGTGACCTCCACCACTCTTCGATGGGGCGATAAGACTGTCTTGTTAAGCTACTGCGACCTCCACCACTCTTCCAAGGGGCATAGATATTGTCTTTTTATTCCACTGCGACCTCCACCACTCTTCCAAGGGGCATTAAAACTGTCTTGTTAAGCTACTGTGACCTCCATGTCTCTTCCAAGGGGCATTAAAACCGTCTCGTTAAGCTACTGTGACCTCCACTTCTCTTCCACGTGGAATTGATATTGTCTTTTTATTCCACTGCGACCTCCACCACTCTTCCAAGGGGCATTAAAACCATCTTGTTAAACTACTGTTACCTCCACGTCTCTTCCAAGAGGCATTAAAAACATCTTGTTAAGCTACTGTGACCTCCACGTCTCTTCCACGGGGCATTAATATTGTCTTTTTATTCCAATGCAACCTCCACCACTCTTCCAAGGGGCATTGATATTGTCTTTTTATCCCACTGCGACATCCACCACTATTCCAAGGGGCATTAAAAGCATCTTGTTAAGCTACTGTGAACTCCACGTCTCTTCCAAGGGGCATTAAAACCATCTTGTTAAGCTACTGTGACCTCCACCACTCTTCCAAGGGGCATTGATATTGTCTTTTTATTCCACTGCTACCTTCACCACTCTTCCAAGGGGCATTAAAACCATCTTGTTAAGCTACGGTGACCTCCACGTCTCTTCCAAGGGGCATTGAAACCATCTTGTTAAGCTACTGTGACCTCCTCGTCTCTTTCACGAAGCATTGATATTGTCTTTTTATTCCACTGCGACCTCCAGCACTCATGCAAGGGGCATTGATATTGTCTTTATATTCCACTGCGGCCTGCACCACTCTTCCAAGGGGCATTAAAACTGTCTTGTTAGGCTGCTGTGACATCCACGTCTCTTCCAAGGGGCATTAAAACCGACTTGTTAAGCTACTGTGACCTCCCCGTCTCTTCCACGTGGCATTGATATTGTATTTTTATTCCACTGGGACCTTCACCACTCTTCCAAGGGGCATTGATATTGTCTTTTTATTCCACTGCAACCTCCACCATTCTTCCAAGGGACATTAAAACCATCTTGCTAATCTAATGTGACCTCCACGTCTCTTCCAACGGGCATTGAAACCATCTTGTTAAGCTATTGTGACATCCACGTCTCTTCAAAGGTGCATTGATATTGTCTTTTTATTCCACTGCGACCTACACCACTCTTCCAAGGGGCATTAAAACCATCTTGTTAAGCTACTGTGACCTTCCAGTCTCTTCCAAGGGGCATTAAAAACGTCTTGTTAAGCTACTGTGACCTCCATGTCTTTTACACGGGGCATTGATATTGTCTTTTTATTCCACTGCAACCTCCACCACTCTTCCAAGGGGCATTGATATTGTCTTTTTAATCCACTGCGATCTCCACCACTATTCCATGGGACATTAAAACCGTGTTGTTAAGCTACTGTGACCTCCACGTCTCTTCCAAGCGGCATTAAATCCATCTTGTTAAGCTACTGTGACCTCCACGTCTCTTCCAAGGGGCATTAAAACCATCTTGTTAAACTATTGTAACCTCCACGTCTCTTCCACACGGTATTGATATTGTCTTTTTCTTCCACTGCGACCTCCAGCACTCTTCAAAGGGGCATTGATATTGTCTTTTTATTCCACTGTGACCTCCACCAGTCTTCCAAGGGGCTTTTATATTGTCTTTATATTCCACTGCGACCTACACCACTCTTCCAAGGGGCATTTAAACCGTCTTGTTAAGCTACTGTGACCTCCACCACTCTTCCAAGGGGCAATGATATTGTCTTTTTATTCCACTGCGACCTCCACCACTTTTCCAAAGGGCATTAAAACTGTCTTGTTCAGCTTCTGTGACCTCCACCACTCTTCCAAGGGGCATTGAAACCATCTTGTTAAGCTGCTGTGACCTCCACGTCTATTCCGAGGGGCATTATAACTGTCTTCTTAAGCTACTGTGACCTCCACGTCTCTTCCAAGGGGCATTAAAAACATCTTGTTAAGCTACTGTGACCTCCACGTCTCTTCGACGGGGCATTAATATTGTCTTTTTATTCCAATGCAACCTCCACCACTCTTCCAAGGGGCATTGATATTGTCTTTTTATTCCACTGCGACCTCCACCACTATTCCAAGGGGCATTAAAAGCATCTTGTTAAGCTACTGTGAACTCCACGTCTCTTCCACGGGGCATTGAAATTGTCTTTTTATTCCACAGCGACCTCCACCACTCTTCCAAGGTGCATTAAAACCGTCTTGTTAAGATACTGTGACCTCAACGTCTCTTCCAAGGGGCATTAAAACCATCTTGTTCAGCTACTGTGACCTCCACGTCTCTTTCACGGGGCATTGATATTGTCTTTTTATTCCACTTGACCGCCACGACTCTTCCAAGAGGCGTTGATATTGTCTTTTTATCCCACTGCGACCTTCACCATTCTTCCAAGGGGCATTAAAACCGTCTTGTTAAGCTTCTGTGACCTCCACCACTCTTCCAAGGGGCATTGAAACAATCTTGTTAAGCTGCTGTGACCTCCACGTCTATTCCGAGGGGCATTATAACTGTCTTCTTAAGCTGCTGTCACCTCCACGTCTCTTCCAAGGGGCATTAAAACCGTCTTGTTAAGCTACTGTGACCTCCACTTCTCTTCCACGTGGCATTGATATTGTATTTTTATTTCACTGTGACCTCCACCACTCTTCCAAGGGGCATTGATATTGTCATTTTATTCCACTGCAACCTCCACCACTCTTCCAAGGGGTCATTAAAACCATCTTGTTAAACTACTGTGACCTCCACGTCTCTTGCAACGGGCATTTAAACCGTCTTGTTAAACTATTGTGACATCCACGTCTCTTCCAAGAGGCATTAAAAACATCTTGTTAAGCTACTGTGACCTCCACGTCTCTTCCACGGGGCATTAATATTGTCTTTTTATTCCAATGCAACCTCCACCACTCTTCCAAGGGGCATTGATATTGTCTTTTTATTCCACTGCGACCTCCACCACTATTCCAAGGGGCATTAAAAGCATCTTGTTAAGCTACTGTGAACTCCACGTCTCTTCCAAGGGGCATTAAAACCATCTTGTTAAGCTACTGTGACCTCCACCACTCTTCCAAGGGGCATTGATATTGTCTTTTTATTCGACTGCTACCTTCACCACTCTTCCAAGGGGCATTAAAACCATCTTGTTAAGCTACGGTGACCTCCACGTCTCTTCCAAGTGGCATTGAAACCATCTTGTTAAGCTACTGTGACCTCCTCGTCTCTTTCACGAAGCATTGATATTGTCTTTTTATTCCACTGCGACCTCCAGCACTCTTCCAAGGGGCATTGATATTGTCTTTTTATTCCACTGCGACCTCCATCACTCTTCCAAGGGGCATTAAAACCATCTTGTTAAGCTACTGTTACCTCCACGTCTCTTCCAAGGGGCATTAAAACCGTCTTGTTAAGCTAATGTGACCTCCACGTCTCTTCTATGGGGCATTGATATTGTCTTTTTATTCCAGGCGACCTCCACCACTCTTCCAAGGGGCATTAAAACCGTCTTGTTAAGCTACTGTGACTTCCGCGTCTCTTCCAAGGTGATTTAAAACCATCTTGTTAAGCTACTGTGATCTCCACGTCTCTTTCGCGCGGCATTGATATTGTCTTTTTATTCCACTGCGACCTCCACCACTCTTCCAAGGGGCATGGATATTGTCTTTTTATTCCACTGCTACCTTCACCACTCTTCCAAGGGGCATTAAAACCGTCTTGTTAAGCTACTGTGACCTCCACGTCTCTTCCAAGGGGCATTGAAACCATCTTGTTAAGCTACTGTGACCACCTCGTCTCCTTCACGACGCATTGATATTGTCTTTTTATTCCACTGCGACCTCAAGCACTCTTCCAAGGGGCATTGATATTGTCTTTATATTCCACTGCGACCTACTCCACTCTTCCAAGGGGCATTAAAACCATCTTGTTAACGTACTGTGACCTCCACTTCTCTTCCACGTGGCATTGATATTGTATTTTTATTCCACTGCGACCTCCAGCACTCTTCCAAGGGGCATTGATATTGTCTTTTTATTCCACTGCGACCTCCATCACTCTTCCAAGGGGCATTAAAACCATCTTGTTAAGCTACTGTGACCTCCACGCCTCTTCCACGTGGCATTGATATTGTATTTTTATTCCACTGTTACCTCCACCACTCTTCCAAGGGGCATTGATATTGTCTTTTTATTCCACTGCAACCTCCTCCACTCTTCCAAGGGGCATTAAAACGATCTTGTTAATCTAATTTGACCTCCACGTCTCTTCTAACGGGCATTGAAACCATCTTGTTAAGCTATTGTGACATCCACGTCTCTTCAAAGGTGCATTGATATTGTCTTTTTATTCCACTGCGACCTCCACCACTCTTCCAAGGGGCATTAAAACCATCTTGTTAAGCTACTGTGACCTCCACGTCTCTTCCAAGGGGCATTAAAACAGTCTTGCTAAGCTACTGTGACCTCCATGTCTTTTACACGGGGCATTGATATTGTCTTTTTATTCCACTGCAACCTCCACCACTCTTCCAATGGGCATTGATATTGTCTTTTTATTCCACTGCGATCTCCACCACTATTCCAAGGGACATTAAAACCGTGTTGTTAGGCTACTGTGACCTCCACGTCTCTTCCAAGCGGCATTAAATCCATCTTGTTAAGCTACTGTGACCTCCACGTCTCTTCCAAGGGGCATTAAAACCGTCTTGTTAAACTATCCTGACCTCCACGTCTCTTCCACGCGGAATAGATATTGTCTTTTTAATCCACTGCGACCTCCACCACTCTTCCAAGGGGCATCAAAACCATCTTGTTAATTTACTGTGACCTCCCCGTCTCTTCCAACGGGCATTAAAATCGTCTTGTTAAACTATTGTGATATCCACGTCTCTTCAAAGGGGCATTGATATTGTCTTTTTATTCCACTGCGACTAACACCACTCTTCCAAGGGGCATTAAAACCATCTTGTTAAGCTACTGTGACCTCCACGTCTCTTCCAAGGGGCATCAAAACCATCTTGTAGAGCTACTGTGAACTCCACGTCTCTTCCACGGGGCATTGATATTGTCTTTTTATTCCACTGCGACCTCCACCACTATTCCAAGGGGCATTAATACCATCTTGTTAAGCTACTGTGACCTCCACGTCTCTTCCAAGGGGCATTGATATTGTCTTTTTATTCCACTGCGACCTCCACCACTCTTCCAAGGGGCATTTATATTGTCTTTTTATTCCACTGCGACCTCCATCACTCTTCCAAGGGGCATTAAAGCCATCTTGTTAAGCTACTGTTACCTTCACGTCTCTTCCAAGGGGCATTAAAACCGTCTTGTTAAGCTAATGTGACCTCCACGTCTCTTCCATGGGGCATTGATATTGTCTTTTTATTCCAGGCGACCTCCACCACTCTTCCAAGGGGCATTAAAACCGTCTTGTTAAGCTACTGTGACCTCCACGTCTCTTCCAAGGGGCATTAAAACCATCTTGTTAAGCTACTGTGATCTCCACGTCTCTTTCGCGGGGCATTGATATTGTCTTTTTATTCCACTGCGACCTCCACCACTCTTCCAAGGGGCATGGATATTGTCTTTTTATTCCACTGCTACCTTCACCACTCTTCCAAGGGGCATTAAAACCGTCTTGTTAAGCTACTGTGACCTCCACGTCTCTTCCAAGGGGCATTGAAACCATCTTGTTAAGCTACTGTGACCACCTCGTCTCTTTCACGAAGCATTGATATTGTCTTTTTATTCCACTGCGACCTCCAGCACTCTTCCAAGGGGCATTGATATTGTCTTTATATTCCACTGCGGCCTGCACCACTCTTCCAAGGGGCATTAAAACTGTCTTGTTAGGCTGCTGTGACCTCCACGTCTCTTCCAAGGGGCATTAAAACCGACTTGTTAAGCTACTGTGACCTCCACGTCTCTTCCACGTGGCATTGATATTGTATTTTTATTCCACTGGGACCTCCACCACTCTTCCAATGGTCATTGATTTTGTCTTTTTATTCCACTGCAACCTCCTCCACTCTTCCAAGGGGAATTAAAACCATCTTGTTAATCTAATGTGACCTCCACGTCTCTTCCAACGGGCATTGAAACCATCTTGTTAAGCTATTGTGACATCCACGTCTCTTCAAAGGTGCATTGATATTGTCTTTTTATTTCACTGCGACCTCCACCACTCTTCCAAGTGGCATTAAAACCATCTTGTTAAGCTACTGTGACCTCCACGTCTCTTCCAAGGGGCATTAAAACCGTCTTGCTAAGCTACTGTGACCTCCATGTCTTTTACACGGGGCATTGATATTGTCTTTTTATTCCACTGCAACCTCCACCACTCTTCCAATGGGCATTGATATTGTCTTTTTATTCCACTGCGATCTCCACCACTATTCCAAGGGGCATTAAAACCATCTTGTTAAGCTACTGTGACCTCCACGTCTCTTCCAACGGGCATCAAAACCGTCTTGTTAAACTATTGTGACATCCACGTCTCTTCAAAGGGGCATTGATATTGTCTTTTTATTCCACTGCGACCTCCACCACTCTTCCAAGGGGCATTAAAACCATCTTGTTAAGCTACTGTGACCACCACGTCTCTTCCAAGGGGCATTAAAAACATCTCGTTAAGCTACTGTGACCTCCACGTCTCTTCCAAGGGGCATTGATATTGTCTTTTTATTCCACTGTGACCTCCACCACTCTTCCAAGGGGCATTGATATTGTCTTTTTATTCCACTGCGACCTCCACCACTCTTCCAAGGGGCATTAAAACCATCTTGTTAAGCTACTGTTACCTCCACGCCTCTTCCAAGGGGCATTAAAACCATCTTGTTAAGCTAATGTGACCTCCACGTCTCTTCCACGGGGCATTGATATTGTCTTTTTATTCCACTGCGACCTCTAACACTCTTCCAAGGGGCATTAAAACCGTCTTGTTAAGCTACTGTGACCTCCACGTCTCTTCCAACGGTCATTAAAACCGTCTTGTTAAGCTACTGTGACCTCCATGTCTTTTACACGGGGCATTGATATTGTCTTTTTATTCCTCTGCGACCTCCACCACTCTTCCAAGGGGCATTGATATTGTCTTTTTATGCCACTGCGACCTCCACCACTTTTCCAAGGGACATTGATATTGTATTTTTTTTCCACTGCGACCTCCACGACTCTTCCAAAGGGCATTAAAACCATTTTGTTATGCTACTGTGACCTCCACCACTCTTCCAAGGGGTATTAAAACAGTCTTGTTAAACCACTTTGTACTCCACAGCTCTTCTAAGGGGCAATAATCCATCTTGTTAAGCTACTGTGACCTCCACCACTGTTCCAAGGGGCATTAAAACTGTCTTGTTAAGCTACTGCGACCTCCACCACTCTTCCAAGGGGCATAGATATTGTCTTTTTATTCCACTGTGACCTCCACCACTCTTCCAAGGGGCATTAAAGCCATCTTATTAAGCTACTGTTACCTCCACGTCTCTTCCAAGGGGCATTAAAACCGTCTTGTTAAGCTACTGTGACCTCCACGTCTCTTCCACGGGGCATTGATATTGTCTTTTTATTCCACTGCGACCTCCTCCACTCTTCCAAGGGGCATTAAAACTGTCTTGTTAAGCTACTGTGACCTCCACGTCTCTTCCAAGGGGCATTAAACCCGTCTTGATAAGCTACTGTGACCTCCACGTCTCTTCCAAGGGGCATTAAAACCGACTTGTTAAGCTACTGTGACCTCTACGTCTCTTCCACGGAGCATTAATATTGTCTTTTTATTCCAATGCAACCTCCACCACTCTTTCAAGGGGCATTGTATTGTCTTTTTATTCCACTGCGACCTCCACCACTATTCCAAGGCGCATTAAAAACATCTTGTTAAGCTACTGTGAACTCCACTTCTCTTCCAAGGGGCATGAAAACCATCTTGTTAAGCTACTGTGACCTCCACGTCTCTTCCAAGGGGCATTGATATTGTCTTTTTATTCCACTGTGACCTCCACCACTCTTCCAAGGGGCATTGATATTGTCTTTTTATTCCACTGCGACCTCCACCACTCTTCCAAGGGGCATTAAAACCATCTTGTTAAGCTACTGTTACCTCCACGTCTCTTCCAAGGGGCATTAAAACCATCTTGTTAAGCTAATGTGACCTCCACGTCTCTTCCACGGGGCATTGATATTGTCTTTTTATTCCACTGCGACCGCTAACACTCTTCCAAGTGGCACTAAAACCTTCTTGTTATGCTACTGTGACCTCCACGTCTCTTCCAAGGGGCATTAAAACCGTCTTGTTAAGCTACTGTGACCTCCATGTCTTTTACACGGGGCATTGATATTGTCTATTTATTCCACTGCAACCTCCACCACTCTATCAATGGGCATTGATATTGTCTTTTTATTCCACTGCGATCTCCACCACTATTCCAAGGGGCATTAAAACCATCTTGTTAAGCTACTGTGACCTCCACGTCTCTTCCAACGGGCATCAAAACCGTCTTGTTAAACTATTGTGACATCCACGTCTCTTCAAAGGGGCATTGATATTGTCTTTTTATTGCACTGCGACCTCCACCACTCTTCCAAGGGGCATTAAAACCATCTTGTTAAGCTACTGTAACCACCACGTCTCTTCCAAGTGGCATTAAAAACATCTCGTTAAGCTACTGTGACCTCCACGTCTCTTCCACGGGGCATTAATATTGTCTTTCTATTCCACTGCGACCTCCACCACTATTCCAAGGGGCATTAAAAACATCTTGTTAAGCTACTGTGACCTCCATGTCTCTTCCAAGGGTCATTAAAACCATTTTGTTAAGCTGCTGCAACCTCCACGTCGCTTCCAAGGGGCATTGATATTGTCTTTTTATTCCTCTGCGACCTCCACCACTCTTCCAAGGGGCATTGATATTGTCTTTTTATTCCACTGCGACCTCCACCACTTTTCCAAGGGACATTGATATTGTATTTTTTTTCCACTGCGACCTCCACCACTCTTCCAAGGGGCATTAAAACCATTTGTTATGCTACTGTGACTTCCACCACTCTTCCAAGGGGTATTAAAACAGTCTTGTTAAACCACTTTGTACTCCACAGCTCTTCTAAGGGGCATTAATCCGTCTTGTTAAGCTACTGTGACCTCCACCACTCTTCCAAGGGGCATTAAAACTGTCTTGTTAAGCTACTGCGACCTCCACCTCTCTTCCAAGGGGCATGGATATTGTCTTTTTATTCCACTGCGACCTCCACCACTCTTCCAAGGGGCATTAAAGCCATCTTATTAAGCTACTCTTACCTCCACGTCTCTTCCAAGGGGCATTAAAAACGTCTTGTTAAGCTACTGTGACCTCCACCTCTCTTCCACGGGCATTGATATTGTCTTTTTATTCCACTGCGACCTCCTGCACTCTTCCAAGTTGCATTAAAACTGTCTTGTTAAGCTACTGTGACCTCCACGTCTCTTCCAAGGGGCATTAAAACCATCTTGATAAGCTACTGTGACCTCCACGTCTCTTCCAAGGGGAATTAAAACCGATTTGTTAAGCTACTGTGACCTCCAGGTCTCTTCCACGTGGCATTGATATTGTATTTTTATTCCACTGGGACCTCCACCACTCTTCCAAGGAGCATTGATATTGTCTTTTTATTCCACTGCAACCTCCTCCACTCTTCCAAGGGGCATTAAAACCATCTTGTTAAGCTACTGTGACCTCCACGTCTCTTCCAAGGGGCATTAAAACCGTCTTGTTAAGCTACTGTGACCTCCATGTCTTTTACACGGGGCATTGATATTGTCTTTTTATTCCACTGCAACCTCCACCAATCTTCCAATGGGCATTGATATTGTCTTTTTATTCCACTACGATCTCCACCACTATTCCAAGGGACATTAAAACCGTGTTGTTAAGCTACTGTGACCTCCACGACTCTTCCAAGCGGCATTAAATCCATCTTGTTAAGCTACTGTGACCTCCACGTCTCTTCCAAGGGGCATTAAAACCATCTTGTTAAACTATTGTAACCTCCACGTCTCTTCCCCGCGGTATTGATATTGTCATTTTATTCCACTGCGACCTCCACCACTCTTCAAAGGGACATTGATATTGTCTTTTTATTCCACTGTGACCTCCACCAGTCTTCCAAGGGGCTTTTATATTGTCTTTTTATTCCACTGCGACCTTCACCACTCTAACAAGGGGCATTAAAACCGTCTTGTTAAGCTACTGTGACCTCCTCGTCTCTTCTAAGGGTCATTTAAACCGTCTTGTTAAGCTACTGTGACCTCCACCACTCTTCCAAGGGACAATGATATTGTTTTGTTATTCCACTGCGACCTCCACCACTCTGCCAAAGGGCATTAAAACTGTCTTGTTAAGCTACTGTGACCTCCACCACTCTTCCAAGGGGCATTAAAACTGTCTTGTTAAGCTACTGTGACCTCCACCACTCTTCCAAGGGGCAATAAGACTGTCTTGTTAAGCTACTGCGACCTCCACCACTCTTCCAAGGGGCATAGATATTGTCTTTTTATTCCACTGCGACCTCCACCACTCTTCCAAGGGGCATTAAAACTGTCTTGTTAAGCTACTGTGACCTCCATGTCTCTTCCAAGGGGCATTAAAACCGTCTTGTTAAGCTACTGTGACCTCCACGTCTCTTCCACGGGGAATTGATATTGTCTTTTTATTCCACTGCGACCTCCACCACTCTTCCAAGGGGCATTAAAACCATCTTGTTAAGCTACTGTTACCTCCACGTCTCTTCTAAGGAGTATTAAAACCGTCTTGTTAAGCTAATGTGACTTCCATGTCTCTTCCAAGGGGCATTAAAACCTTCTTGTTAAGCTACTGTGACCTTCACGTCTCTTCCACGGGGCATTGATATTGTCTTTTTATTCCACAGCGACCTCCACCACTCTTCCAAGGGGCATTGAAACCATCTTGTTAAGCTGCTGTGACCTCCACGTCTATTCCGAGGGGCATTATAACTGTCTTCTTAAGCTGCTGTGACCTCCACGTCCCTTCCAAGGGGCATTAAAACCGTCTTGTTAAGCTACTGTGACCTCCACTTCTCTTCCACGTGGCATTAATATTGTATTTTTATTCCACTGCGACCTCCGCCACTCTTCCAAGGGGCATTGATATTGTCTTTTTATTCCACTGCAACCTCCACCACTCTTCCAAGGGGCATTAAAACAATCTTGTTAAGCTACTGTGACCTCCACGTCTCTTCCAAAGGGCATTTAAACCATCTTGTTAAACTATTGTGACATCCACGTCTCTTTAAAGGGGCATTGATATTGCCTTTTTATTCCACTGCGACCTCCACCACTCTTCCAAGGGGCATTAAAACCATCTTGTTAAGCTACTGTGACCTCCACGTCTCTTCCAAGGGGCATTAAAAACATCTTGTTAAGCTACTGTGACCTCCACGTCTCTTCGACGGGGCATTAATATTGTCTTTTTATTCCAATGCAACCTCCACCACTCTTCCAAGGGGCATTGATATTGTCTTTTTATTCCACTGCGACCTCCACCACTATTCCAAGGGGCATTAAAAGCATCTTGTTAAGCTACTGTGAACTCCACGTCTCTTCCACGGGGCATTGAAATTGTCTTTTTATTCCACAGCGACCTCCACTACTCTTCCAAGGTGCATTAAAACCGTCTTGTTAAGATACTGTGACCTCAATGTCTCTTCCAAGGGGCATTAAAACCATCTTGTTCAGCTACTGTGACCTCTACGTCTCTTTCACGGGGCATTGATATTGTCTTTTTATTCCACTTGACCGCCACGACTCTTCCAAGAGGCGTTGATATTGTCTTTTTATCCCACTGCGACCTTCACCATTCTTCCAAGGGGCATTAAAACCGTCTTGTTAAGCTTCTGTGACCTCCACCACTCTTCCAAGGGGCATTGAAACAATCTTGTTAAGCTGCTATGACCTCCACGTCTTTTCTGAGGGGCATTATAACTGTCTTCTTAAGCTGCTGTCACCTCCACGTCTCTTCCAAGGGGCATTAAAACCGTCTTGTTAAGCTACTGTGACCTCCACTTCTCTTCCACGTGGCATTGATATTGTATTTTTATTCCACTGTGACCTCCACCACTCTTCCAAGGGGCATTGATATTGTCATTTTATTCCACTGCAACCTCCACCACTCTTCCAAGGGGTCATTAAAACCATCTTGTTAAGCTACTGTGACCTCCACGTCTCTTCCAACGGGCATTTAAACCGTCTTGTTAAACTATTGTGACATCCACGTCTCTTTAAAGGGGCATTGATATTGCCTTTTTATTCCACTGCGACCTCCACCACTCTTCCAAGGGGCATTAAAACCATCTTGTTAAGCTACTGTGACCTCCACGTCTCTTTCACGGGGCATTGATATTGTCTTTTTATTCCACTGCGACCTCCACCACTCTTCCAAGGGGCATTGATATTGTCTTTTTATTCCACTGCTACCTTCACCACTCTTCCAAGGGGCATTAAAACCGTCTTGTTAAGCTACGGTGACCTCCACGTCTCTTCCAAGGGGCATTGAAACCATCTTGTTAAGCTACTGTGACCTCCTCGTCTCTTTCACGAAGCATTGATATTGTCTTTTTATTCCACTGCGACCTCCAGCACTCTTCCAAGGGGCATTGATATTGTCTTTATATTCCACTGCGGCCTGCACCACTCTTCCAAGGGGCTTTAAAACTGTCTTGTTAGGCTGCTGTGACCTCCACGTCTCTTCAAAGGGGCATTAAAACCGACTTGTTAAGCTACTGTGACCTCCACGTCTCTTCCACGTGGCATTGATATTGTATTTTTATTCCACTGGGACCTTCACCACTCTTCCAAGGGACATTGATAATGTCTTTTTATTCCACTGCAACCTCCACCATTCTTCCAAGGGGCATTAAAACCATCTTGTTAATCTAATGTGACCTCCACGTCTCTTCCAACGGGCATTGAAACCATCTTGTTAAGCTATTGTGACATCCACGTCTCTTCAAAGGTGCATTGATATTGTCTTTTTACTCCACTGCGACCTCCACCACTCTTCCAAGGGGCATTAAAACCATCTTGTTAAGCTACTGTGACCTTCCCTTCTCTTCCAAGGGGCATTAAAACCGTCTTGTTTAACTACTGTGACCTCCATGTCTTTTACACGGGGCATTGCTATTGTCTTTTTATTCCACTGCAACCTCCACCACTCTTCCAAGGGGCATTGATATTGTCTTTTTATTCCACTGCGATCTCCACCACTATTCCAAGGGACATTAAAACCGTGTTGTTAAGCTACTGTGACCTCCACGTCTCTTCCAAGAGGCATTAAATCCATCTTGTTAAGCTACTGTGACCTCCACGTCTCTTCCAAGGGGCATTAAAACCATCTTGTTAAACTATTGTGACCTCCACGTCTCTTCCACGCGGTATTGATATTGTCTTTTTATTCCACTGCGACCTCCACCACTCTTCAAAGGGGCATTGATATTTTCTTTTTATTCCACTGTGACCTCCACCAGTCTTCCAAGGGGCTTTTATATTGTCTTTGTATTCCACTGCGACCTACACCACTCTTCCAAGGGGCATTAAAACCGTCTTGTTAAGCTACTGTGACCTCCTCGTCTCTTCCAAGGGGCATTTAAACCGTCTTGTTAAGCTACTGTGACCTCCACCACTCTTCCAAGGGGCAATGATATTGTCTTTTTATTCCACTGCGACCTCCACCACTTTTCCAAAGGGCATTAAAACTGTCTTGTTAAGCTACTGTGACCTCCACCACTCTTCCAAGGGGCATTAAAACTGTCTTGTTAAGCTACTGTGACCTCCACCACTCTTCGATGGGGCGATAAGACTGTCTTGTTAAGCTACTGCGACCTCCACCACTCTTCCAAGGGGCATAGATATTGTCTTTTTTTTCCACTGCGACCTCCACCACTCTTCCAAGGGGCATTAAAACTGTCTTGTTAAGCTACTGTGACCTCCATGTCTCTTCCAAGGGGCATTAAAACCGTCTCGTTAAGCTACTGTGACCTCTACTTCTCTTCCACGTGGAATTGATATTGTCTTTTTATTCCACTGCGACCTCCACCACTCTTCCAAGGGGCATTAAAACCATCTTGTTAAACTACTGTTACCTCCACGTCTCTTCCAAGAGGCATTAAAAACATCTTGTTAAGCTACTGTGACCTCCACGTCTCTTCCACGGGGCATTAATATTGTCTTTTTATTCCAATGCAACCTCCACCACTCTTCCAAGGGGCATTGATATTGTCTTTTTATCCCACTGCGACATCCACCACTATTCCAAGGGGCATTAAAAGCATCTTGTTAAGCTACTGTGAACTCCACGTCTCTTCCAAGGGGCATTAAAACCATCTTGTTAAGCTACTGTGACCTCCACCACTCTTCCAAGGGGCATTGATATTGTCTTTTTATTCCACTGCTACCTTCACCACTCTTCCAAGGGGCATTAAAACCATCTTGTTAAGCTACGGTGACCTCCACGTCTCTTCCAAGAGGCATTGAAACCATCTTGTTAAGCTACTGTGACCTCCTCGTCTCTTTCACGAAGCATTGATATTGTCTTTTTATTCCACTGCGACCTCCAGCACTCATACAAGGGGCATTGATATTGTCTTTATATTCCACTGCGGCCTGCACCACTCTTCCAAGGGGCATTAAAACTGTCTTGTTAGGCTGCTGTGACATCCACGTCTCTTCCAAGGGGCATTAAAACCGACTTGTTAAGCTACTGTGACCTCCACGTCTCTTCCACGTGGCATTGATATTGTATTTTTATTCCACTGGGACCTTCACCACTCTTCCAAGGGGCATTGATATTGTCTTTTTATTCCACTGCAACCTCCACCATTATTCCAAGGGACATTAAAACCATCTTGCTAATCTAATGTGACCTCCACGTCTCTTCCAACGGGCATTGAAACCATCTTGTTAAGCTATTGTGACATCCACGTCTCTTCAAAGGTGCATTGATATTGTCTTTTTATTCCACTGCGACCTACACCACTCTTCCAAGGGGCATTAAAACCATCTTGTTAAGCTACTGTGACCTTCCAGTCTCTTCCAAGGGGCATTAAAAACGTCTTGTTAAGCTACTGTGACCTCCATGTCTTTTACACGGGGCATTGATATTGTCTTTTTATTCCACTGCAACCTCCACCACTCTTCCAAGGGGCATTGATATTGTCTTTTTAATCCACTGCGATCTCCACTACTATTCCATGGGACATTAAAACCGTGTTGTTAAGCTACTGTGACCTCCACGTCTCTTCCAAGCGGCATTAAATCCATCTTGTTAAGCTACTGTGACCTCCACGTCTCTTCCAAGGGGCATTAAAACCATCTTGTTAAACTATTGTAACCTCCACGTCTCTTCCACACGGTATTGATATTGTCTTTTTCTTCCACTGCGACCTCCAGCACTCTTCAAAGGGGCATTGATATTGTCTTTTTATTCCACTGTGACCTCCACCAGTCTTCCAAGGGGCTTTTATATTGTCTTTATATTCCACTGCGACCTACACCACTCTTCCAAGGGGCATTTAAACCGTCTTGTTAAGCTACTGTGACCTCCACCACTCTTCCAAGGGGCAATGATATTGTCTTTTTATTCCACTGCGACCTCCACCACTTTTCCAAAGGGCATTAAAACTGTCTTGTTCAGCTTCTGTGACCTCCACCACTCTTCCAAGGGGCATTGAAACCATCTTGTTAAGCTGCTGTGACCTCCACGTCTATTCCGAGGGGCATTATAACTGTCTTCTTAAGCTACTGTGACCTCCACGTCTCTTCCAAGGGGCATTAAAAACATCTTGTTAAGCTACTGTGACCTCCACGTCTCTTTCACGGGGCATTGATATTGTCTTTTTATTCCACTGCGACCTCCACCACTCTTCCAAGGGGCATTGATATTGTCTTTTTATTCCACTGCTACCTTCACCACTCTTCCAAGGGGCATTAAAACCGTCTTGTTAAGCTACGGTGACCTCCACGTCTCTTCCAAGGGGCATTGAAACCATCTTGTTAAGCTACTGTGACCTCCTCGTCTCTTTCACGAAGCATTGATATTGTCTTTTTATTCCACTGCGACCTCCAGCACTCTTCCAAGGGGCATTGATATTGTCTTTATATTCCACTGCGGCCTGCACCACTCTTCCAAGGGGCTTTAAAACTGTCTTGTTAGGCTGCTGTGACCTCCACGTCTCTTCAAAGGGGCATTAAAACCGACTTGTTAAGCTACTGTGACCTCCACGTCTCTTCCACGTGGCATTGATATTGTATTTTTATTCCACTGGGACCTTCACCACTCTTCCAAGGGACATTGATAATGTCTTTTTATTCCACTGCAACCTCCACCATTCTTCCAAGGGGCATTAAAACCATCTTGTTAATCTAATGTGACCTCCACGTCTCTTCCAACGGGCATTGAAACCATCTTGTTAAGCTATTGTGACATCCACGTCTCTTCAAAGGTGCATTGATATTGTCTTTTTACTCCACTGCGACCTCCACCACTCTTCCAAGGGGCATTAAAACCATCTTGTTAAGCTACTGTGACCTTCCCTTCTCTTCCAAGGGGCATTAAAACCGTCTTGTTTAACTACTGTGACCTCCATGTCTTTTACACGGGGCATTGCTATTGTCTTTTTATTCCACTGCAACCTCCACCACTCTTCCAAGGGGCATTGATATTGTCTTTTTATTCCACTGCGATCTCCACCACTATTCCAAGGGACATTAAAACCGTGTTGTTAAGCTACTGTGACCTCCACGTCTCTTCCAAGAGGCATTAAATCCATCTTGTTAAGCTACTGTGACCTCCACGTCTCTTCCAAGGGGCATTAAAACCATCTTGTTAAACTATTGTGACCTCCACGTCTCTTCCACGCGGTATTGATATTGTCTTTTTATTCCACTGCGACCTCCACCACTCTTCAAAGGGGCATTGATATTTTCTTTTTATTCCACTGTGACCTCCACCAGTCTTCCAAGGGGCTTTTATATTGTCTTTGTATTCCACTGCGACCTACACCACTCTTCCAAGGGGCATTAAAACCGTCTTGTTAAGCTACTGTGACCTCCTCGTCTCTTCCAAGGGGCATTTAAACCGTCTTGTTAAGCTACTGTGACCTCCACCACTCTTCCAAGGGGCAATGATATTGTCTTTTTATTCCACTGCGACCTCCACCACTTTTCCAAAGGGCATTAAAACTGTCTTGTTAAGCTACTGTGACCTCCACCACTCTTCCAAGGGGCATTAAAACTGTCTTGTTAAGCTACTGTGACCTCCACCACTCTTCGATGGGGCGATAAGACTGTCTTGTTAAGCTACTGCGACCTCCACCACTCTTCCAAGGGGCATAGATATTGTCTTTTTTTTCCACTGCGACCTCCACCACTCTTCCAAGGGGCATTAAAACTGTCTTGTTAAGCTACTGTGACCTCCATGTCTCTTCCAAGGGGCATTAAAACCGTCTCGTTAAGCTACTGTGACCTCTACTTCTCTTCCACGTGGAATTGATATTGTCTTTTTATTCCACTGCGACCTCCACCACTCTTCCAAGGGGCATTAAAACCATCTTGTTAAACTACTGTTACCTCCACGTCTCTTCCAAGAGGCATTAAAAACATCTTGTTAAGCTACTGTGACCTCCACGTCTCTTCCACGGGGCATTAATATTGTCTTTTTATTCCAATGCAACCTCCACCACTCTTCCAAGGGGCATTGATATTGTCTTTTTATCCCACTGCGACATCCACCACTATTCCAAGGGGCATTAAAAGCATCTTGTTAAGCTACTGTGAACTCCACGTCTCTTCCAAGGGGCATTAAAACCATCTTGTTAAGCTACTGTGACCTCCACCACTCTTCCAAGGGGCATTGATATTGTCTTTTTATTCCACTGCTACCTTCACCACTCTTCCAAGGGGCATTAAAACCATCTTGTTAAGCTACGGTGACCTCCACGTCTCTTCCAAGAGGCATTGAAACCATCTTGTTAAGCTACTGTGACCTCCTCGTCTCTTTCACGAAGCATTGATATTGTCTTTTTATTCCACTGCGACCTCCAGCACTCATACAAGGGGCATTGATATTGTCTTTATATTCCACTGCGGCCTGCACCACTCTTCCAAGGGGCATTAAAACTGTCTTGTTAGGCTGCTGTGACATCCACGTCTCTTCCAAGGGGCATTAAAACCGACTTGTTAAGCTACTGTGACCTCCACGTCTCTTCCACGTGGCATTGATATTGTATTTTTATTCCACTGGGACCTTCACCACTCTTCCAAGGGGCATTGATATTGTCTTTTTATTCCACTGCAACCTCCACCATTCTTCCAAGGGACATTAAAACCATCTTGCTAATCTAATGTGACCTCCACGTCTCTTCCAACGGGCATTGAAACCATCTTGTTAAGCTATTGTGACATCCACGTCTCTTCAAAGGTGCATTGATATTGTCTTTTTATTCCACTGCGACCTACTCCACTCTTCCAAGGGGCATTAAAACCATCTTGTTAAGCTACTGTGACCTTCCAGTCTCTTCCAAGGGGCATTAAAAACGTCTTGTTAAGCTACTGTGACCTCCATGTCTTTTACACGGGGCATTGATATTGTCTTTTTATTCCACTGCAACCTCCACCACTCTTCCAAGGGGCATTGATATTGTCTTTTTAATCCACTGCGATCTCCACTACTATTCCATGGGACATTAAAACCGTGTTGTTAAGCTACTGTGACCTCCACGTCTCTTCCAAGCGGCATTAAATCCATCTTGTTAAGCTACTGTGACCTCCACGTCTCTTCCAAGGGGCATTAAAACCATCTTGTTAAACTATTGTAACCTCCACGTCTCTTCCACACGGTATTGATATTGTCTTTTTCTTCCACTGCGACCTCCAGCACTCTTCAAAGGGGCATTGATATTGTCTTTTTATTCCACTGTGACCTCCACCAGTCTTCCAAGGGGCTTTTATATTGTCTTTATATTCCACTGCGACCTACACCACTCTTCCAAGGGGCATTTAAACCGTCTTGTTAAGCTACTGTGACCTCCACCACTCTTCCAAGGGGCAATGATATTGTCTTTTTATTCCACTGCGACCTCCACCACTTTTCCAAAGGGCATTAAAACTGTCTTGTTCAGCTTCTGTGACCTCCACCACTCTTCCAAGGGGCATTGAAACCATCTTGTTAAGCTGCTGTGACCTCCACGTCTATTCCGAGGGGCATTATAACTGTCTTCTTAAGCTACTGTGACCTCCACGTCTCTTCCAAGGGGCATTAAAAACATCTTGTTAAGCTACTGTGACCTCCACGTCTCTTCGACGGGGCATTAATATTGTCTTTTTATTCCAATGCAACCTCCACCACTCTTCCAAGGGGCATTGATATTGTCTTTTTATTCCACTGCGACCTCCACCACTATTCCAAGGGGCATTAAAAGCATCTTGTTAAGCTACTGTGAACTCCACGTCTCTTCCACGGGGCATTGAAATTGTCTTTTTATTCCACAGCGACCTCCACCACTCTTCCAAGGTGCATTAAAACCGTCTTGTTAAGATACTGTGACCTCAACGTCTCTTCCAAGGGGCATTAAAACCATCTTGTTCAGCTACTGTGACCTCCACGTCTCTTTCACGGGGCATTGATATTGTCTTTTTATTCCACTTGACCGCCACGACTCTTCCAAGAGGCGTTGATATTGTCTTTTTATCCCACTGCGACCTTCACCATTCTTCCAAGGGGCATTAAAACCGTCTTGTTAAGCTTCTGTGACCTCCACCACTCTTCCAAGGGGCATTGAAACAATCTTGTTAAGCTGCTGTGACCTCCACGTCTATTCCGAGGGGCATTATAACTGTCTTCTTAAGCTGCTGTCACCTCCACGTCTCTTCCAAGGGGCATTAAAACCGTCTTGTTAAGCTACTGTGACCTCCACTTCTCTTCCACGTGGCATTGATATTGTATTTTTATTTCACTGTGACCTCAACCACTCTTCCAAGGGGCATTGATATTGTCATTTTATTCCACTGCAAGCTCCACCACTCTTCCAAGGGGTCATTAAAACCATCTTGTTAAACTACTGTGACCTCCACGTCTCTTGCAACGGGCATTTAAACCGTCTTGTTAAACTATTGTGACATCCACGTCTCTTCCAAGAGGCATTAAAAACATCTTGTTAAGCTACTGTGACCTCCACGTCTCTTCCACGGGGCATTAATATTGTCTTTTTATTCCAATGCAACCTCCACCACTCTTCCAAGGGGCATTGATATTGTCTTTTTATTCCACTGCGACCTCCACCACTATTCCAAGGGGCATTAAAAGCATCTTGTTAAGCTACTGTGAACTCCACGTCTCTTCCAAGGGGCATTAAAACCATCTTGTTAAGCTACTGTGACCTCCACCACTCTTCCAAGGGGCATTGATATTGTCTTTTTATTCGACTGCTACCTTCACCACTCTTCCAAGGGGCATTAAAACCATCTTGTTAAGCTACGGTGACCTCCACGTCTCTTCCAAGGGGCATTGAAACCATCTTGTTAAGCTACTGTGACCTCCTCGTCTCTTTCACGAAGCATTGATATTGTCTTTTTATTCCACTGCGACCTCCAGCACTCTTCCAAGGGGCATTGATATTGTCTTTTTATTCCACTGCGACCTCCATCACTCTTCCAAGGGGCATTAAAACCATCTTGTTAAGCTACTGTTACCTCCACGTCTCTTCCAAGGGGCATTAAAACCGTCTTGTTAAGCTAATGTGACCTCCACGTCTCTTCTATGGGGCATTGATATTGTCTTTTTATTCCAGGCGACCTCCACCACTCTTCCAAGGGGCATTAAAACCGTCTTGTTAAGCTACTGTGACTTCCGCGTCTCTTCCAAGGTGATTTAAAACCATCTTGTTAAGCTACTGTGATCTCCACGTCTCTTTCGCGCGGCATTGATATTGTCTTTTTATTCCACTGCGACCTCCACCACTCTTCCAAGGGGCATGGATATTGTCTTTTTATTCCACTGCTACCTTCACCACTCTTCCAAGGGGCATTAAAACCGTCTTGTTAAGCTACTGTGACCTCCACGTCTCTTCCAAGGGGCATTGAAACCATCTTGTTAAGCTACTGTGACCTCCACGTCTCTTCCACGTGGCATTGATATTGTATTTTTATTCCACTGGGACCTTCACCACTCTTCCAAGGGACATTGATAATGTCTTTTTATTCCACTGCAACCTCCACCATTCTTCCAAGGGGCATTAAAACCATCTTGTTAATCTAATGTGACCTCCACGTCTCTTCCAACGGGCATTGAAACCATCTTGTTAAGCTATTGTGACATCCACGTCTCTTCAAAGGTGCATTGATATTGTCTTTTTACTCCACTGCGACCTCCACCACTCTTCCAAGGGGCATTAAAACCATCTTGTTAAGCTACTGTGACCTTCCCTTCTCTTCCAAGGGGCATTAAAACCGTCTTGTTTAACTACTGTGACCTCCATGTCTTTAACACGGGGCATTGCTATTGTCTTTTTATTCCACTGCAACCTCCACCACTCTTCCAAGGGGCATTGATATTGTCTTTTTATTCCACTGCGATCTCCACCACTATTCCATGGGACATTAAAACCGTGTTGTTAAGCTACTGTGACCTCCACGTCTCTTCCAAGAGGCATTAAATCCATCTTGTTAAGCTACTGTGACCTCCACGTCTCTTCCAAGGGGCATTAAAACCATCTTGTTAAACTATTGTGACCTCCACGTCTCTTCCACGCGGTATTGATATTGTCTTTTTTTTCCACTGCGACCTCCACCACTCTTCAAAGGGGCATTGATATTTTCTTTTTATTCCACTGTGACCTCCACCAGTCTTCCAAGGGGCTTTTATATTGTCTTTGTATTCCACTGCGACCTACACCACTCTTACAAGGGGCATTAAAACCGTCTTGTTAAGCTACTGTGACCTCCTCGTCTCTTCCAAGGGGCATTTAACCCGTCTTGTTAAGCTACTGTGACCTCCACCACTCTTCCAAGGGGCAATGATATTGTCTTTTTATTCCACTGCGACCTCCACCACTTTTCCAAAGGGCATTAAAACTGTCTTGTTAAGCTACTGTGACCTCCACCACTCTTCCAAGGGGCATTAAAACTGTCTTGTTAAGCTACTGTGACCTCCACCACTCTTCGATGGGGCGATAATTCTGTCTTGTTAAGCTACTGCGACCTCCACCACTCTTCCAAGGGGCATAGATATTGTCTTTTTATTCCACTGCGACCTCCACCACTCTTCCAAGAGGCATTAAAACTGTCTTGTTAAGCTACTGTGACCTCCATGTCTCTTCCAAGGGGCATTAAAACCGTCTCGTTAAGCTACTGTGACCTCCACTTCTCTTCCACGTGGAATTGATATTGTCTTTTTATTCCACTGCGACCTCCACCACTCTTCCAAGGGGCATTAAAACCATCTTGTTAAACTACTGTTACCTCCACGTCTCTTCCAAGAGGCATTAAAAACATCTTGTTAAGCTACTGTGACCTCCACGTCTCTTCCACGGGGCATTAATATTGTCTTTTTATTCCAATGCAACCTCCACCACTCTTCCAAGGGGCATTGATATTGTCTTTTTATCCCACTGCGACATCCACCACTATTCCAAGGGGCATTAAAAGCATCTTGTTAAGCTACTGTGAACTCCACGTCTCTTCCAAGGGGCATTAAAACCATCTTGTTAAGCTACTGTGACCTCCACCACTCTTCCAAGGGGCATTGATATTGTCTTTTTATTCCACTGCTACCTTCACCACTCTTCCAAGGGGCATTAAAACCATCTTGTTAAGCTACGGTGACCTCCACGTCTCTTCCAAGGGGCATTGAAACCATCTTGTTAAGCTACTGTGACCTCCTCGTCTCTTTCACGAAGCATTGATATTGTCTTTTTATTCCACTGCGACCTCCAGCACTCACACAAGGGGCATTGATATTGTCTTTATATTCCACTGCGGCCTGCACCACTCTTCCAAGGGGCATTAAAACTGTCTTGTTAGGCTGCTGTGACATCCACGTCTCTTCCAAGGGGCATTAAAACTGACTTGTTAAGCTACTGTGACCTCCACGTCTCTTCCACGTGGCATTGATATTGTATTTTTATTCCACTGGGACCTTCACCACTCTTCCAAGGGGCATTGATATTGTCTTTTTATTCCACTGCAACCTCCACCATTCTTCCAAGGGACATTAAAACCATCTTGCTAATCTAATGTGACCTCCACGTCTCTTCCAACGGGCATTGAAACCATCTTGTTAAGCTATTGTGACATCCACGTCTCTTCAAAGGTGCATTGATATTGTCTTTTTATTCCACTGCGACCTACACCACTCTTCCAAGGGGCATTAAAACCATCTTGTTAAGCTACTGTGACCTTCCAGTCTCTTCCAAGGGGCATTAAAAACGTCTTGTTAAGCTACTGTGACCTCCATGTCTTTTACACGGGGCATTGATATTGTCTTTTTATTCCACTGCAACCTCCACCACTCTTCCAAGGGGCATTGATATTGTCTTTTTAATCCACTGCGATCTCCACTACTATTCCATGGGACATTAAAACCGTGTTGTTAAGCTACTGTGACCTCCACGTCTCTTCCAAGCGGCATTAAATCCATCTTGTTAAGCTACTGTGACCTCCACGTCTCTTCCAAGGGGCATTAAAACCATCTTGTTAAACTATTGTAACCTCCACGTCTCTTCCACACGGTATTGATATTGTCTTTTTCTTCCACTGCGACCTCCAGCACTCTTCAAAGGGGCATTGATATTGTCTTTTTATTCCACTGTGACCTCCACCAGTCTTCCAAGGGGCTTTTATATTGTCTTTATATTCCACTGCGACCTACACCACTCTTCCAAGTGGCATTTAAACCGTCTTGTTAAGCTACTGTGACCTCCACCACTCTTCCAAGGGGCAATGATATTGTCTTTTTATTCCACTGCGACCTCCACCACTTTTCCAAAGGGCATTAAAACTGTCTTGTTCAGCTTCTGTGACCTCCACCACTCTTCCAAGGGGCATTGAAACCATCTTGTTAAGCTGCTGTGAACTCCACGTCTATTCCGAGGGGCATTATAACTGTCTTCTTAAGCTACTGTGACCTCCACGTCTCTTCCAAGGGGCATTAAAAACATCTTGTTAAGCTACTGTGACCTCCACGTCTCTTCGACGGGGCATTAATATTGTCTTTTTATTCCAATGCAACCTCCACCACTCTTCCAAGGGGCATTGATATTGTCTTTTTATTCCACTGCGACCTCCACCACTATTCCAAGGGGCATTAAAAGCATCTTGTTAAGCTACTGTGAACTCCACGTCTCTTCCACGGGGCATTGAAATTGTCTTTTTATTCCACAGCGACCTCCACCACTCTTCCAAGGTGCATTAAAACCGTCTTGTTAAGATACTGTGACCTCAACGTCTCTTCCAAAGGGCATTAAAACCATCTTGTTCAGCTACTGTGACCTCCACGTCTCTTTCACGGGGCATTGTTATTGTCTTTTTATTCCACTTGACCGCCACGACTCTTCCAAGAGGCGTTGATATTGTCTTTTTATCCCACTGCGACCTTCACCATTCTTCCAAGGGGCATTAAAACCGTCTTGTTAAGCTTCTGTGACCTCCACCACTCTTCCAAGGGGCATTGAAACAATCTTGTTAAGCTGCTGTGACCTCCACGTCTATTCCGAGGGGCATTATAACTGTCTTCTTAAGCTGCTGTCACCTCCACGTCTCTTCCAAGGGGCATTAAAACCGTCTTGTTAAGCTACTGTGACCTCCACTTCTCTTCCACGTGGCATTGATATTGTATTTTTATTTCACTGTGACCTCCACCACTCTTCCAAGGGGCATTGATATTGTCATTTTATTCCACTGCAACCTCCACCACTCTTCCAAGGGGTCATTAAAACCATCTTGTTAAACTACTGTGACCTCCACGTCTCTTGCAACGGGCATTTAAACCGTCTTGTTAAACTATTGTGACATCCACGTCTCTTCCAAGAGGCATTAAAAACATCTTGTTAAGCTACTGTGACCTCCACGTCTCTTCCACGGGGCATTAATATTGTCTTTTTATTCCAATGCAACCTCCACCACTCTTCCAAGGGGCATTGATATTGTCTTTTTATTCCACTGCGACCTACACCACTCTTCCAAGGGGCATTAAAACCATCTTGTTAAGCTACTGTGACCTTCCAGTCTCTTCCAAGGGGCATTAAAAACGTCTTGTTAAGCTACTGTGACCTCCATGTCTTTTACACGGGGCATTGATATTGTCTTTTTATTCCACTGCAACCTCCACCACTCTTCCAAGGGGCATTGATATTGTCTTTTTAATCCACTGCGATCTCCACTACTATTCCATGGGACATTAAAACCGTGTTGTTAAGCTACTGTGACCTCCACGTCTCTTCCAAGCGGCATTAAATCCATCTTGTTAAGCTACTGTGACCTCCACGTCTCTTCCAAGGGGCATTAAAACCATCTTGTTAAACTATTGTAACCTCCACGTCTCTTCCACACGGTATTGATATTGTCTTTTTCTTCCACTGCGACCTCCAGCACTCTTCAAAGGGGCATTGATATTGTCTTTTTATTCCACTGTGACCTCCACCAGTCTTCCAAGGGGCTTTTATATTGTCTTTATATTCCACTGCGACCTACACCACTCTTCCAAGGGGCATTTAAACCGTCTTGTTAAGCTACTGTGACCTCCACCACTCTTCCAAGGGGCAATGATATTGTCTTTTTATTCCACTGCGACCTCCACCACTTTTCCAAAGGGCATTAAAACTGTCTTGTTCAGCTTCTGTGACCTCCACCACTCTTCCAAGGGGCATTGAAACCATCTTGTTAAGCTGCTGTGACCTCCACGTCTATTCCGAGGGGCATTATAACTGTCTTCTTAAGCTACTGTGACCTCCACGTCTCTTCCAAGGGGCATTAAAAACATCTTGTTAAGCTACTGTGACCTCCACGTCTCTTCGACGGGGCATTAATATTGTCTTTTTATTCCAATGCAACCTCCACCACTCTTCCAAGGGGCATTGATATTGTCTTTTTATTCCACTGCGACCTCCACCACTATTCCAAGGGGCATTAAAAGCATCTTGTTAAGCTACTGTGAACTCCACGTCTCTTCCACGGGGCATTGAAATTGTCTTTTTATTCCACAGCGACCTCCACCACTCTTCCAAGGTGCATTAAAACCGTCTTGTTAAGATACTGTGACCTCAACGTCTCTTCCAAGGGGCATTAAAACCATCTTGTTCAGCTACTGTGACCTCCACGTCTCTTTCACGGGGCATTGATATTGTCTTTTTATTCCACTTGACCGCCACGACTCTTCCAAGAGGCGTTGATATTGTCTTTTTATCCCACTGCGACCTTCACCATTCTTCCAAGGGGCATTAAAACCGTCTTGTTAAGCTTCTGTGACCTCCACCACTCTTCCAAGGGGCATTGAAACAATCTTGTTAAGCTGCTGTGACCTCCACGTCTATTCCGAGGGGCATTATAACTGTCTTCTTAAGCTGCTGTCACCTCCACGTCTCTTCCAAGGGGCATTAAAACCGTCTTGTTAAGCTACTGTGACCTCCACTTCTCTTCCACGTGGCATTGATATTGTATTTTTATTTCACTGTGACCTCCACCACTCTTCCAAGGGGCATTGATATTGTCATTTTATTCCACTGCAAGCTCCACCACTCTTCCAAGGGGTCATTAAAACCATCTTGTTAAACTACTGTGACCTCCACGTCTCTTGCAACGGGCATTTAAACCGTCTTGTTAAACTATTGTGACATCCACGTCTCTTCCAAGAGGCATTAAAAACATCTTGTTAAGCTACTGTGACCTCCACGTCTCTTCCACGGGGCATTAATATTGTCTTTTTATTCCAATGCAACCTCCACCACTCTTCCAAGGGGCATTGATATTGTCTTTTTATTCCACTGCGACCTCCACCACTATTCCAAGGGGCATTAAAAGCATCTTGTTAAGCTACTGTGAACTCCACGTCTCTTCCAAGGGGCATTAAAACCATCTTGTTAAGCTACTGTGACCTCCACCACTCTTCCAAGGGGCATTGATATTGTCTTTTTATTCGACTGCTACCTTCACCACTCTTCCAAGGGGCATTAAAACCATCTTGTTAAGCTACGGTGACCTCCACGTCTCTTCCAAGGGGCATTGAAACCATCTTGTTAAGCTACTGTGACCTCCTCGTCTCTTTCACGAAGCATTGATATTGTCTTTTTATTCCACTGCGACCTCCAGCACTCTTCCAAGGGGCATTGATATTGTCTTTTTATTCCACTGCGACCTCCATCACTCTTCCAAGGGGCATTAAAACCATCTTGTTAAGCTACTGTTACCTCCACGTCTCTTCCAAGGGGCATTAAAACCGTCTTCTTAAGCTAATGTGACCTCCACGTCTCTTCTATGGGGCATTGATATTGTCTTTTTATTCCAGGCGACCTCCACCACTCTTCCAAGGGGCATTAAAACCGTCTTGTTAAGCTACTGTGACTTCCGCGTCTCTTCCAAGGTGATTTAAAACCATCTTGTTAAGCTACTGTGATCTCCACGTCTCTTTCGCGCGGCATTGATATTGTCTTTTTATTCCACTGCGACCTCCACCACTCTTCCAAGGGGCATGGATATTGTCTTTTTATTCCACTGCTACCTTCACCACTCTTCCAAGGGGCATTAAAACCGTCTTGTTAAGCTACTGTGACCTCCACGTCTCTTCCAAGGGGCATTGAAACCATCTTGTTAAGCTACTGTGACCTCCACGTCTCTTCCACGTGGCATTGATATTGTATTTTTATTCCACTGGGACCTTCACCACTCTTCCAAGGGACATTGATAATGTCTTTTTATTCCACTGCAACCTCCACCATTCTTCCAAGGGGCATTAAAACCATCTTGTTAATCTAATGTGACCTCCACGTCTCTTCCAACGGGCATTGAAACCATCTTGTTAAGCTATTGTGACATCCACGTCTCTTCAAAGGTGCATTGATATTGTCTTTTTACTCCACTGCGACCTCCACCACTCTTCCAAGGGGCATTAAAACCATCTTGTTAAGCTACTGTGACCTTCCCTTCTCTTCCAAGGGGCATTAAAACCGTCTTGTTTAACTACTGTGACCTCCATGTCTTTAACACGGGGCATTGCTATTGTCTTTTTATTCCACTGCAACCTCCACCACTCTTCCAAGGGGCATTGATATTGTCTTTTTATTCCACTGCGATCTCCACCACTATTCCATGGGACATTAAAACCGTGTTGTTAAGCTACTGTGACCTCCACGTCTCTTCCAAGAGGCATTAAATCCATCTTGTTAAGCTACTGTGACCTCCACGTCTCTTCCAAGGGGCATTAAAACCATCTTGTTAAACTATTGTGACCTCCACGTCTCTTCCACGCGGTATTGATATTGTCTTTTTTTTCCACTGCGACCTCCACCACTCTTCAAAGGGGCATTGATATTTTCTTTTTATTCCACTGTGACCTCCACCAGTCTTCCAAGGGGCTTTTATATTGTCTTTGTATTCCACTGCGACCTACACCACTCTTACAAGGGGCATTAAAACCGTCTTGTTAAGCTACTGTGACCTCCTCGTCTCTTCCAAGGGGCATTTAACCCGTCTTGTTAAGCTACTGTGACCTCCACCACTCTTCCAAGGGGCAATGATATTGTCTTTTTATTCCACTGCGACCTCCACCACTTTTCCAAAGGGCATTAAAACTGTCTTGTTAAGCTACTGTGACCTCCACCACTCTTCCAAGGGGCATTAAAACTGTCTTGTTAAGCTACTGTGACCTCCACCACTCTTCGATGGGGCGATAATTCTGTCTTGTTAAGCTACTGCGACCTCCACCACTCTTCCAAGGGGCATAGATATTGTCTTTTTATTCCACTGCGACCTCCACCACTCTTCCAAGAGGCATTAAAACTGTCTTGTTAAGCTACTGTGACCTCCATGTCTCTTCCAAGGGGCATTAAAACCGTCTCGTTAAGCTACTGTGACCTCCACTTCTCTTCCACGTGGAATTGATATTGTCTTTTTATTCCACTGCGACCTCCACCACTCTTCCAAGGGGCATTAAAACCATCTTGTTAAACTACTGTTACCTCCACGTCTCTTCCAAGAGGCATTAAAAACATCTTGTTAAGCTACTGTGACCTCCACGTCTCTTCCACGGGGCATTAATATTGTCTTTTTATTCCAATGCAACCTCCACCACTCTTCCAAGGGGCATTGATATTGTCTTTTTATCCCACTGCGACATCCACCACTATTCCAAGGGGCATTAAAAGCATCTTGTTAAGCTACTGTGAACTCCACGTCTCTTCCAAGGGGCATTAAAACCATCTTGTTAAGCTACTGTGACCTCCACCACTCTTCCAAGGGGCATTGATATTGTCTTTTTATTCCACTGCTACCTTCACCACTCTTCCAAGGGGCATTAAAACCATCTTGTTAAGCTACGGTGACCTCCACGTCTCTTCCAAGGGGCATTGAAACCATCTTGTTAAGCTACTGTGACCTCCTCGTCTCTTTCACGAAGCATTGATATTGTCTTTTTATTCCACTGCGACCTCCAGCACTCACACAAGGGGCATTGATATTGTCTTTATATTCCACTGCGGCCTGCACCACTCTTCCAAGGGGCATTAAAACTGTCTTGTTAGGCTGCTGTGACATCCACGTCTCTTCCAAGGGGCATTAAAACTGACTTGTTAAGCTACTGTGACCTCCACGTCTCTTCCACGTGGCATTGATATTGTATTTTTATTCCACTGGGACCTTCACCACTCTTCCAAGGGGCATTGATATTGTCTTTTTATTCCACTGCAACCTCCACCATTCTTCCAAGGGACATTAAAACCATCTTGCTAATCTAATGTGACCTCCACGTCTCTTCCAACGGGCATTGAAACCATCTTGTTAAGCTATTGTGACATCCACGTCTCTTCAAAGGTGCATTGATATTGTCTTTTTATTCCACTGCGACCTACACCACTCTTCCAAGGGGCATTAAAACCATCTTGTTAAGCTACTGTGACCTTCCAGTCTCT
Organism: Phyllobates terribilis; assembly: GCF_046119375.1. Classification (NCBI taxonomy): domain Eukaryota; kingdom Metazoa; phylum Chordata; class Amphibia; order Anura; family Dendrobatidae; genus Phyllobates; species Phyllobates terribilis. The sequence goes on along the minus strand of NW_027362773.1, from coordinate 223,026,206 downwards.
TCCAAGGGGCATTAAAAACGTCTTGTTAAGCTACTGTGACCTCCATGTCTTTTACACGGGGCATTGATATTGTCTTTTTATTCCACTGCAACCTCCACCACTCTTCCAAGGGGCATTGATATTGTCTTTTTAATCCACTGCGATCTCCACTACTATTCCATGGGACATTAAAACCGTGTTGTTAAGCTACTGTGACCTCCACGTCTCTTCCAAGCGGCATTAAATCCATCTTGTTAAGCTACTGTGACCTCCACGTCTCTTCCAAGGGGCATTAAAACCATCTTGTTAAACTATTGTAACCTCCACGTCTCTTCCACACGGTATTGATATTGTCTTTTTCTTCCACTGCGACCTCCAGCACTCTTCAAAGGGGCATTGATATTGTCTTTTTATTCCACTGTGACCTCCACCAGTCTTCCAAGGGGCTTTTATATTGTCTTTATATTCCACTGCGACCTACACCACTCTTCCAAGTGGCATTTAAACCGTCTTGTTAAGCTACTGTGACCTCCACCACTCTTCCAAGGGGCAATGATATTGTCTTTTTATTCCACTGCGACCTCCACCACTTTTCCAAAGGGCATTAAAACTGTCTTGTTCAGCTTCTGTGACCTCCACCACTCTTCCAAGGGGCATTGAAACCATCTTGTTAAGCTGCTGTGAACTCCACATCTATTCCGAGGGGCATTATAACTGTCTTCTTAAGCTACTGTGACCTCCACGTCTCTTCCAAGGGGCATTAAAAACATCTTGTTAAGCTACTGTGACCTCCACGTCTCTTCGACGGGGCATTAATATTGTCTTTTTATTCCAATGCAACCTCCACCACTCTTCCAAGGGGCATTGATATTGTCTTTTTATTCCACTGCGACCTCCACCACTATTCCAAGGGGCATTAAAAGCATCTTGTTAAGCTACTGTGAACTCCACGTCTCTTCCACGGGGCATTGAAATTGTCTTTTTATTCCACAGCGACCTCCACCACTCTTCCAAGGTGCATTAAAACCGTCTTGTTAAGATACTGTGACCTCAACGTCTCTTCCAAAGGGCATTAAAACCATCTTGTTCAGCTACTGTGACCTCCACGTCTCTTTCACGGGGCATTGTTATTGTCTTTTTATTCCACTTGACCGCCACGACTCTTCCAAGAGGCGTTGATATTGTCTTTTTATCCCACTGCGACCTTCACCATTCTTCCAAGGGGCATTAAAACCGTCTTGTTAAGCTTCTGTGACCTCCACCACTCTTCCAAGGGGCATTGAAACAATCTTGTTAAGCTGCTGTGACCTCCACGTCTATTCCGAGGGGCATTATAACTGTCTTCTTAAGCTGCTGTCACCTCCACGTCTCTTCCAAGGGGCATTAAAACCGTCTTGTTAAGCTACTGTGACCTCCACTTCTCTTCCACGTGGCATTGATATTGTATTTTTATTTCACTGTGACCTCCACCACTCTTCCAAGGGGCATTGATATTGTCATTTTATTCCACTGCAACCTCCACCACTCTTCCAAGGGGTCATTAAAACCATCTTGTTAAACTACTGTGACCTCCACGTCTCTTGCAACGGGCATTTAAACCGTCTTGTTAAACTATTGTGACATCCACGTCTCTTCCAAGAGGCATTAAAAACATCTTGTTAAGCTACTGTGACCTCCACGTCTCTTCCACGGGGCATTAATATTGTCTTTTTATTCCAATGCAACCTCCACCACTCTTCCAAGGGGCATTGATATTGTCTTTTTATTCCACTGCGACCTCCACCACTATTCCAAGGGGCATTAAAAGCATCTTGTTAAGCTACTGTGAACTCCACGTCTCTTCCAAGGGGCATTAAAACCATCTTGTTAAGCTACTGTGACCTCCACCACTCTTCCAAGGGGCATTGATATTGTCTTTTTATTCGACTGCTACCTTCACCACTCTTCCAAGGGGCATTAAAACCATCTTGTTAAGCTACGGTGACCTCCACGTCTCTTCCAAGGGGCATTGAAACCATCTTGTTAAGCTACTGTGACCTCCTCGTCTCTTTCACGAAGCATTGATATTGTCTTTTTATTCCACTGCGACCTCCAGCACTCTTCCAAGGGGCATTGATATTGTCTTTTTATTCCACTGCGACCTCCATCACTCTTCCAAGGGGCATTAAAACCATCTTGTTAAGCTACTGTTACCTCCACGTCTCTTCCAAGGGGCATTAAAACCGTCTTGTTAAGCTAATGTGACCTCCACGTCTCTTCTATGGGGCATTGATATTGTCTTTTTATTCCAGGCGACCTCCACCACTCTTCCAAGGGGCATTAAAACCGTCTTGTTAAGCTACTGTGACTTCCGCGTCTCTTCCAAGGTGATTTAAAACCATCTTGTTAAGCTACTGTGATCTCCACGTCTCTTTCGCGCGGCATTGATATTGTCTTTTTATTCCACTGCGACCTCCACCACTCTTCCAAGGGGCATGGATATTGTCTTTTTATTCCACTGCTACCTTCACCACTCTTCCAAGGGGCATTAAAACCGTCTTGTTAAGCTACTGTGACCTCCACGTCTCTTCCAAGGGGCATTGAAACCATCTTGTTAAGCTACTGTGACCACCTCGTCTCCTTCACGACGCATTGATATTGTCTTTTTATTACACTGCGACCTCAAGCACTCTTCCAAGGGGCATTGATATTGTCTTTATATTCCACTGCGACCTACTCCACTCTTCCAAGGGGCATTAAAACCATCTTGTTAACGTACTGTGACCTCCACTTCTCTTCCACGTGGCATTGATATTGTATTTTTATTCCACTGCGACCTCCAGCACTCTTCAAAGGGACATTGATATTGTCTTTTTATTCCACTGTGACCTCCACCAGTCTTCCAAGGGGCTTTTATATTGTCTTTTTATTCCACTGCGACCTTCACCACTCTAACAAGGGGCATTAAAACCGTCTTGTTAAGCTACTGTGACCTCCTCGTCTCTTCTAAGGGTCATTTAAACCGTCTTGTTAAGCTACTGTGACCTCCACCACTCTTCCAAGGGACAATGATATTGTTTTGTTATTCCACTGCGACCTCCACCACTCTGCCAAAGGGCATTAAAACTGTCTTGTTAAGCTACTGTGACCTCCACCACTCTTCCAAGGGGCATTAAAACTGTCTTGTTAAGCTACTGTGACCTCCACCACTCTTCCAAGGGGCAATAAGACTGTCTTGTTAAGCTACTGCGACCTCCACCACTCTTCCAAGGGGCATAGATATTGTCTTTTTATTCCACTGCGACCTCCACCACTCTTCCAAGGGGCATTAAAACTGTCTTGTTAAGCTACTGTGACCTACATGTCTCTTCCAAGGGGCATTAAAACCGTCTTGTTAAGCTACTGTGACCTCCACGTCTCTTCCACGGGGAATTGATATTGTCTTTTTATTCCACTGCGACCTCCACCACTCTTCCAAGGGGCATTAAAACCATCTTGTTAAGCTACTGTTACCTCCACGTCTCTTCTAAGGGGTATTAAAACCGTCTTGTTAAGCTAATGTGACTTCCATGTCTCTTCCAAGGGGCATTAAAACCTTCTTGTTAAGCTACTGTGACCTTCACGTCTCTTCCACGGGGCATTGATATTGTCTTTTTATTCCACAGCGACCTCCACCACTCTTCCAAGGTGCATCAAAACTGTCTTGTTAAGCTACTGTGACCTCAACGTCTCTTCCAAGGGGCATTAAAACCATCTTGTTAAGCTACTGTGACCTCCACGTCTCTTCCAAGGGGCATTGATATTGTCTTTTTATTCCACTTGAACTCCACCACTCTTCCAAGAGGCGTTGATATTGTCTTTTTATTCCACTGCAACCTTCTCCACTCTTCCAAGGGGCATTAAAAACGTCTTGTTAAGCTTCTGTGACCTCCACCACTCTTCGAAGGGGCATTGAAACCATCTTGTTAAGCTGCTGTGACCTCCACGTCTATTCCGAGGGGCATTATAACTGTCTTCTTAAGCTGCTGTGACCTCCACTTCTCTTCCACGTGGCATTGATATTGTATTTTTATTCCACTGCGACCTCCACCACTCTTCCAAGGGGCATTGATATTGTCTTTTTATTCGACTGCAACCTCCACCACTCTTCCAAGGGGCATTAAAACCATCTTGTTAAGCTACTGTGACCTCCACGTCTCTTCCAACGGGCATTAAAACCGTCTTGTTAAACTATTGTGACATCCACGTCTCTTCATAGGTGCATTGATATTGTCTTTTTATTCCACTGCGACCTCCACCACTCTTCCAAGGGGCATTAAAACCATCTTGTTAAGCTACTGTGACCTCCACGTCTCTTCCAAAGGGCATTAAAAACATCTTCTTAAGCTACTGTGACCTCCACGTCTCTTCCACGGGGCATTAATATTGTCTTTTTATTCCAATGCAACCTCCACCACTCTTCCAAGGGGCATTGATATTGTCTTTTTATTCCACTGCGACCTCCACCACTATTCCAAGGGGCATTAAAAACATCTTGTTAAGCTACTGTGAACTCCACGTCTCTTCCAAGGGGCATTTAAACCATCTTGTTAAGCTACTGTGACCTCCACGTCTCTTCCAAGGGGCATTGATATTGTCTTTTTATTTCACTGTGACCTCTGCCACTCTTCCAAGGGGCATTGATATTGTCTTTTTATTCCACTGCGACCTCCACCACTCTTCCAAGGGGCATTAAAACCATCTTGTTAAGCTACTGTTACCTCCACGTCTCTTCCAAGGGGCATTAAAACCATCTTGTTAAGCTAATGTGACCTCCACGTCTCTTCCACGGGGCATTGATATTGTCTTTTTATTCCACTGCGACCTCTAACACTCTTCCAAGGGGCATTAAAACCGTCTTGCTAAGCTACTGTGACCTCCACGTCTCTTTCAAGGGGCATTAAAACCATCTTGTTAAGCTACTGTGACCTCCACGTCTCTTTCACGGGGCATTGATGTTGACTTTTTATTCCACTGCGACCTCCACCACTCTTCCTAGGGGCTTTGATATTGTCTTTTTATTCCACTGCTACCTTCACCACTCTTACAAGGGGCATTAAAACCGTCTTGTTAAGCTACTGTGACCTCCACGTCTCTTCCAAGGGGCATTAAAACCATTTTGTTAAGCTGCTGTAACCTCCACGTCGCTTCCAAGGGGCATTGATATTGTCTTTTTATTCCTCTGCGACCTCCACGACTCTTCCAAGGGGCATTGATATTGTCTTTTTATTCCACTGCGACCTCCACCACTTTTCCAAGGGACATTGATATTGTATTTTTTTTCCACTGCGACCTCCACCAGTCTTCCAAGGGGCATTAAAACCGTTTTGTTTTGCTACTGTGACCTCCCCCACTCTTCCAAGGGGCATAGATATTGTCTTTTTATTCCACTGCGACCTCCACCACTCTTCCAAGGGGCATTAAAGCCATCTTATTAAGCTACTCTTACCTCCACGTCTCTTCCAAGGGGCATTAAAACCGTCTTGTTAAGCTACTGTGACCTCCACGTCTCTTCCACGGGGCATTGATATTGTCTTTTTATTCCACTGCGACCTCCTCCACTCTTCCAAGGGGCATTAAAACTGTCTTGTTAAGCTACTGTGACCTCCACGTCTCTTCCAACGGGCATTGAAACCATCTTGTTAAGCTATTGTGACATCCAGGTCTCTTCAAAGGTGCATTGATATTGACTTTTTATTCCACTGCGACCTCCACCACTCTTCCAAGTGGCATTAAAACCATCTTGTTAAGCTACTGTGACCTCCACGTCTCTTCCAAGGGGCATTAAAACCGTCTTGTTAAGCTACTGTGACCTCCATGTCTCTTCCACGCAGTATTGATATTGTCATTTTATTCCACTGCGACCTCCACCACTCTTCCAAGGGGTATTAAAACAGTCTTGTTAAACCACTTTGTACTCCACAGCTCTTCTAAGGGTCATTAATCCGTCTTGTTAAGCTACTGTGACCTCCACCACTCTTCCAAGGGGCATTAAAACTGTCTTGTTAAGCTACTGCGACCTCCACCACTCTTCCAAGGGGCATAGATATTGTCTTTTTATTCCACTGCGACCTCCACCACTCTTCCAAGGGGCATTAAAGCCATCTTATTAAGCTACTCTTACCTCCACGTCTCTTCCAAGGGGCATTAAAACCGTCTTGTTAAGCTACTGTGACCTCCACGTCTCTTCCACGGGGCATTGATATTGTCTTTTTATTCCACTGCGACCTCCTCCACTCTTCCAAGGGGCATTAAAACTGTCTTGTTAAGCTACTGTGACCTCCACGTCTCTTCCAACGGGCATTGAAACCATCTTGTTAAGCTATTGTGACATCCAGGTCTCTTCAAAGGTGCATTGATATTGACTTTTTATTCCACTGCGACCTCCACCACTCTTCCAAGTGGCATTAAAACCATCTTGTTAAGCTACTGTGACCTCCACGTCTCTTCCAAGGGGCATTAAAACCGTCTTGTTAAGCTACTGTGACCTCCATGTCTCTTCCACGCAGTATTGATATTGTCATTTTATTCCACTGCGACCTCCACCACTCTTCCAATGGGCATTGATATTGTCTTTTTATTCCACTGCGATCTCCACCACTTTTCCAAGGGACATTAAAACCGAGTTGTTTAGCTACTGTGACCTCCACGTCTCTTCCAAGCGGCATTAAATCCATCTTGTTAAGCTACTGTGACCTCCACGTCTCTTCCAAGGGGCATTAAAACCGTCTTGTTAAACTATTGTGACCTCCACGTCTCTTCCACGCGGTATTGATATTGTCATTTTATTCCACTGCGACCTCCACCACTCTTCAAAGGGGCATTGATATGGTCTTTTTATTCCACTGTGACCTCCACCAGTCTTCCAAGGGGCTTTTATATTTTCTTTTTATTCCACTGCGACCTACACCACTCTTACAAGGGGCACTAAAACCATCTTGTTAAGCTGCTGTGACCTCCTCGTCTCTTCCAAGGGGCATTTAAACCATCTTGTTAAGCTACTGTGACCTCCACCACTCTTCCAAGGGGCAATGATATTGTTTTTTATTCCACTGCGACCTCCACCACTTTTCCAAAGGGCATTAAAACTGTCTTGTTAAGCTACTGTGACCTCCACCACTCTTCCAAGGGGCATTAAAACTGTCTTGTTAAGCTACTGTGACCTCCACGTCTCTTCCAAGGGGCATTAAAACCGTCTTGTTAAGCTACTGTGACCTCCATGTCTCATCCACGCGGTATTGATATTGTCATTTTATTCCACTGCGACCTCCACCACTCTTCCAATGGGCATTGATATTGTCTTTTTATTCCACTGCGATCTCCATGTCTCTTCCAAGGGGCATTTAAACCGTCTTGTTAAGCTACTGTGACCTCCACGTCTCTTCCACGGGGAATTGATATTGTCTTTTTATTCCACTGCGACCTCCACCACTCTTCCAAGGGGCATTAAAACCATCTTGTTAAGCTACTGTTACCTCCACGTCTCTTCTAAGGGGTATTATAACCGTCTTGTTAAGCTACTGTGACTTCCATGTCTCTTCCAAGGGGCATTAAAACCTTCTTGTTAAGCTACTGTGACCTTCACGTCTCTTCCACGGGGCATTGATATTGTCTTTTAATTCCACAGCGACCTCCACCACTCTTCCAAGGTGCATTAAAACTGTCTTGTTAAGCTACTGTGACCTCAACGTCTCTTCCAAGGGGCATTAAAACCATCTTGTTAAGCTACTCTGACCTCCACTTCTCTTTCACGGGGCATTGATATTGTCTTTTTATTCCACTTGACCTCCACCACTCTTCCAAGAGGCGTTGATATTGTCTTTTTATTCCACTGCAACCTTCACCACTCTTCTAAGGGGCATTAAAAAAGTCTTGTTAAGCTTCTGTGACCTCCACCACTCTTCCAAGGGGCATTGAAACCATCTTGTTAAGCTGCTGTGACCTCCACGTCTATTCCGAGGGCCATTATAACTGTCTTCTTAAGCTGCTGTGACCTCCACTTCTCTTCCACGTGGCATTGATATTGTATTTTTATTCCACTGCGACCTCCACCACTCTTCCAAGGGGCATTGATATTGTCTTTTTATTCCACTGCAACCTCCACCACTCTTCCAAGGGGCATTAAAACCATCTTGTTAAGCTACTGTGACCTCCACGTCTCTTCCAACGGGCATTAAAACCGTCTTGTTAAACTATTGTGACATCCACGTCTCTTCAAAGGGGCATTGATATTGTCTTTTTATTCCACTGCGACCTCCACCACTCTTCGAACGGGCATTAAAACCATCTTGTTAAGCTACTGTGACCTCCACGTCTCTTCCAAGGAGCATTAAAAACATTTTGTTAAGCTACTGTGACCTCAACGTCTCTTCCACGGGGCATTAATATTGTCTTTTTATTCCAATGCAACCTCCACCACTCTTCCAAGGGGCATTGATATTGTCTTTTTATTCCACTGCGACCTCCACCACTATTCCAAGGGGCATTAAAAACATCTTGTTAAGCTACTGTGAACTCCAAGTCTCTTCCAAGGGGCATTAAAACCATCTTGTTAAGCTACTGTGACCTCCACGTCTCATCCAAGGGGCATTGATATTGTCTTTTTATTCCACTGTGACCTCCACCACTCTTTCAAGGGGAATAGATATTGTCTTTTTATTCCACTGCGACCTCCACCACTCTTCCAAGGGGCATTAAAACCATCTTGTTAAGCTACTGTTACCTCCACGTCTCTTCCAAGGGGCATAAAAACCATCTTGTTAAGCTAATGTGACCTCCACGTCTCTTCCACGGGGCATTAATATTGTCTTTTTATTCCACTGCGACCTCTAACACTCTTCCAAGGGGCATTAAAACCGTCTTTTTAAGCTACTGTGACCTCCACGTCTCTTCCAAGGGGCATTAAAACCATCTTGTTAAGCTACTGTGACCTCCACGTCTCTTTCACGGGGCATTGATATTGACTTTTTATTCCACTGCGACCTCCACCACTCTTCCAAGGGGCATTGATATTGTCTTTTTATTCCACTGCTACCTTTACCACTCTTACAAGGGGCATTAAAGCCGTCTTGCTAAGCTACTGTGACCTCCACGTCTCTTCCAAGGGGCATTAAAACCATCTTGTTAAGCTAATGTGACCTCCACGTCTCTTCCACGGGGCATTAATATTGTCTTTTTATTCCACTGCGACCTCTAACACTCTTCCAAGGGGCATTAAAACCGTCTTTTTAAGCTACTGTGACCTCCACGTCTCTTCTAAGGGGTATTAAAACCGTCTTGTTAAGCTAATGTGACTTCCATGTCTCTTCCAAGGGGCATTAAAACCTTCTTGTTAAGCTACTGTGACCTTCACGTCTCTTCCACGGGGCATTGATATTGTCTTTTTATTCCACAGCGACCTCCACCACTCTTCCAAGGTGCATCAAAACTGTCTTGTTAAGCTACTGTGACCTCAACGTCTCTTCCAAGGGGCATTAAAACCATCTTGTTAAGCTACTGTGACCTCCACGTCTCTTCCAAGGGGCATTGATATTGTCTTTTTATTCCACTTGAACTCCACCACTCTTCCAAGAGGCGTTGATATTGTCTTTTTATTCCACTGCAACCTTCTCCACTCTTCCAAGGGGCATTAAAAACGTCTTGTTAAGCTTCTGTGACCTCCACCACTCTTCGAAGGGGCATTGAAACCATCTTGTTAAGCTGCTGTGACCTCCACGTCTATTCCGAGGGGCATTATAACTGTCTTCTTAAGCTGCTGTGACCTCCACTTCTCTTCCACGTGGCATTGATATTGTATTTTTATTCCACTGCGACCTCCACCACTCTTCCAAGGGGCATTGATATTGTCTTTTTATTCGACTGCAACCTCCACCACTCTTCCAAGGGGCATTAAAACCATCTTGTTAAGCTACTGTGACCTCCACGTCTCTTCCAACGGGCATTAAAACCGTCTTGTTAAACTATTGTGACATCCACGTCTCTTCATAGGTGCATTGATATTGTCTTTTTATTCCACTGCGACCTCCACCACTCTTCCAAGGGGCATTAAAACCATCTTGTTAAGCTACTGTGACCTCCACGTCTCTTCCAAAGGGCATTAAAAACATCTTCTTAAGCTACTGTGACCTCCACGTCTCTTCCACGGGGCATTAATATTGTCTTTTTATTCCAATGCAACCTCCACCACTCTTCCAAGGGGCATTGATATTGTCTTTTTATTCCACTGCGACCTCCACCACTATTCCAAGGGGCATTAAAAACATCTTGTTAAGCTACTGTGAACTCCACGTCTCTTTCAAGGGGCATTTAAACCATCTTGTTAAGCTACTGTGACCTCCACGTCTCTTCCAAGGGGCATTGATATTGTCTTTTTATTTCACTGTGACCTCTACCACTCTTCCAAGGGGCATTGATATTGTCTTTTTATTCCACTGCGACCTCCACCACTCTTCCAAGGGGCATTAAAACCATCTTGTTAAGCTACTGTTACCTCCACGTCTCTTCCAAGGGGCATTAAAACCATCTTGTTAAGCTAATGTGACCTCCACGTCTCTTCCACGGGGCATTGATATTGTCTTTTTATTCCACTGCGACCTCTAACACTCTTCCAAGGGGCATTAAAACCGTCTTGCTAAGCTACTGTGACCTCCACGTCTCTTTCAAGGGGCATTAAAACCATCTTGTTAAGCTACTGTGACCTCCACGTCTCTTTCACGGGGCATTGATGTTGACTTTTTATTCCACTGCGACCTCCACCACTCTTCCTAGGGGCATTGATATTGTCTTTTTATTCCACTGCTACCTTCACCACTCTTACAAGGGGCATTAAAACCGTCTTGTTAAGCTACTGTGACCTCCACGTCTCTTCCAAGGGGCATTAAAACCATTTTGTTAAGCTGCTGTAACCTCCACGTCGCTTCCAAGGGGCATTGATATTGTCTTTTTATTCCTCTGCGACCTCCACGACTCTTCCAAGGGGCATTGATATTGTCTTTTTATTCCACTGCGACCTCCACCACTTTTCCAAGGGACATTGATATTGTATTTTTTTTCCACTGCGACCTCCACCAGTCTTCCAAGGGGCATTAAAACCGTTTTGTTTTGCTACTGTGACCTCCCCCACTCTTCCAAGGGGTATTAAAACAGTCTTGTTAAACCACTTTGTACTCCACAGCTCTTCTAAGGGTCATTAATCCGTCTTGTTAAGCTACTGTGACCTCCACCACTCTTCCAAGGGGCATTAAAACTGTCTTGTTAAGCTACTGCGACCTCCACCACTCTTCCAAGGGGCATAGATATTGTCTTTTTATTCCACTGCGACCTCCACCACTCTTCCAAGGGGCATTAAAGCCATCTTATTAAGCTACTCTTACCTCCACGTCTCTTCCAAGGGGCATTAAAACCGTCTTGTTAAGCTACTGTGACCTCCACGTCTCTTCCACGGGGCATTGATATTGTCTTTTTATTCCACTGCGACCTCCTCCACTCTTCCAAGGGGCATTAAAACTGTCTTGTTAAGCTACTGTGACCTCCACGTCTCTTCCAACGGGCATTGAAACCATCTTGTTAAGCTATTGTGACATCCAGGTCTCTTCAAAGGTGCATTGATATTGACTTTTTATTCCACTGCGACCTCCACCACTCTTCCAAGTGGCATTAAAACCATCTTGTTAAGCTACTGTGACCTCCACGTCTCTTCCAAGGGGCATTAAAACCGTCTTGTTAAGCTACTGTGACCTCCATGTCTCTTCCACGCAGTATTGATATTGTCATTTTATTCCACTGCGACCTCCACCACTCTTCCAATGGGCATTGATATTGTCTTTTTATTCCACTGCGATCTCCACCACTTTTCCAAGGGACATTAAAACCGAGTTGTTTAGCTACTGTGACCTCCACGTCTCTTCCAAGCGGCATTAAATCCATCTTGTTAAGCTACTGTGACCTCCACGTCTCTTCCAAGGGGCATTAAAACCGTCTTGTTAAACTATTGTGACCTCCACGTCTCTTCCACGCGGTATTGATATTGTCATTTTATTCCACTGCGACCTCCACCACTCTTCAAAGGGGCATTGATATGGTCTTTTTATTCCACTGTGACCTCCACCAGTCTTCCAAGGGGCTTTTATATTGTCTTTTTATTCCACTGCGACCTACACCACTCTTACAAGGGGCACTAAAACCATCTTGTTAAGCTACTGTGACCTCCTCGTCTCTTCCAAGGGGCATTTAAACCATCTTGTTAAGCTACTGTGACCTCCACCACTCTTCCAAGGGGCAATGATATTGTTTTTTATTCCACTGCGACCTCCACCACTTTTCCAAAGGGCATTAAAACTGTCTTGTTAAGCTACTGTGACCTCCACCACTCTTCCAAGGGGCATTAAAACTGTCTTGTTAAGCTACTGTGACCTCCACGTCTCTTCCAAGGGGCATTAAAACCGTCTTGTTAAGCTACTGTGACCTCCATGTCTCATCCACGCGGTATTGATATTGTCATTTTATTCCACTGCGACCTCCACCACTCTTCCAATGGGCATTGATATTGTCTTTTTATTCCACTGCGATCTCCATGTCTCTTCCAAGGGGCATTTAAACCGTCTTGTTAAGCTACTGTGACCTCCACGTCTCTTCCACGGGGAATTGATATTGTCTTTTTATTCCACTGCGACCTCCACCACTCTTCCAAGGGGCATTAAAACCATCTTGTTAAGCTACTGTTACCTCCACGTCTCTTCTAAGGGGTATTAAAACCGTCTTGTTAAGCTACTGTGACTTCCATGTCTCTTCCAAGGGGCATTAAAACCTTCTTGTTAAGCTACTGTGACCTTCACGTCTCTTCCACGGGGCATTGATATTGTATTTTTATTCCACTGCGACCTCCACCACTCTTCCAAGGGGCATTGATATTGTCTTTTTATTCCACTGCAACCTCCACCACTCTTCCAAGGGGCATTAAAACCATCTTGTTAAGCTACTGTGACCTCCACGTCTCTTCCAACGGGCATTAAAACCGTCTTGTTAAACTATTGTGACATCCACGTCTCTTCAAAGGGGCATTGATATTGTCTTTTTATTCCACTGCGACCTCCACCACTCTTCGAACGGGCATTAAAACCATCTTGTTAAGCTACTGTGACCTCCACGTCTCTTCCAAGGAGCATTAAAAACATTTTGTTAAGCTACTGTGACCTCAACGTCTCTTCCACGGGGCATTAATATTGTCTTTTTATTCCAATGCAACCTCCACCACTCTTCCAAGGGGCATTGATATTGTCTTTTTATTCCACTGCGACCTCCACCACTATTCCAAGGGGCATTAAAAACATCTTGTTAAGCTACTGTGAACTCCAAGTCTCTTCCAAGGGGCATTAAAACCATCTTGTTAAGCTACTGTGACCTCCACGTCTCATCCAAGGGGCATTGATATTGTCTTTTTATTCCACTGTGACCTCCACCACTCTTTCAAGGGGAATAGATATTGTCTTTTTATTCCACTGCGACCTCCACCACTCTTCCAAGGGGCATTAAAACCATCTTGTTAAGCTACTGTTACCTCCACGTCTCTTCCAAGGGGCATAAAAACCATCTTGTTAAGCTAATGTGACCTCCACGTCTCTTCCACGGGGCATTAATATTGTCTTTTTATTCCACTGCGACCTCTAACACTCTTCCAAGGGGCATTAAAACCGTCTTTTTAAGCTACTGTGACCTCCACGTCTCTTCCAAGGGGCATTAAAACCATCTTGTTAAGCTACTGTGACCTCCACGTCTCTTTCACGGGGCATTGATATTGACTTTTTATTCCACTGCGACCTCCACCACTCTTCCAAGGGGCATTGATATTGTCTTTTTATTCCACTGCTACCTTTACCACTCTTACAAGGGGCATTAAAGCCGTCTTGCTAAGCTACTGTGACCTCCACGTCTCTTCCAAGGGGCATTAAAACCATCTTGTTAAGCTAATGTGACCTCCACGTCTCTTCCACGGGGCATTAATATTGTCTTTTTATTCCACTGCGACCTCTAACACTCTTCCAAGGGGCATTAAAACCGTCTTTTTAAGCTACTATGACCTCCACGTCTCTTCCAAGGGGCATTAAAACCATCTTGTTAAGCTACTGTGACCTCCACGTCTCTTTCACGGGGCATTGATATTGACTTTTTATTCCACTGCGACCTCCACCACTCTACCAAGGGGCATTGATATTGTCTTTTTTTTCCACTGCTACCTTCACCACTCTTACAAGGGGCATTAACACCGTCTTGCTAAGCTACTGTGACCTCCACGTCTCTTCCAAGGGGCATTAAAACCATCTTGTTAAGCTACTGTGACCTCCATGTCTTTTATACGGGGCATTGATATTGTCTTTTTATTCCACTGTAACCTCCACCACTCTTCCAAGGAGCATTGATATTGTTTTTTTATTCCACTGCGACCTCCACCACTATTCCAAGGGGCATTAAAACCGTCTTGTTAATCTACTGTGACCTCCACGTCTCTTCCAAGGGTCATTAAAACCATTTTGTTAAGCTGCTGTAACCTCCACGTCGCTTCCAAGGGGCATTGATATTGTCTTTTTATTCCTCTGCGTCCTCCACCACTCTTCCAAGGGGCATTGATATTGTCTTTTTATTCCACTGCGACCTCCACCACTTTTCCAAGGGACATTGATATTGTATTTTTTTTCCACTGCGACCTCCACCACTCTTCCAAGGGGCATTAAAACCATTTTGTTATGCTACTGTGACCTCCACCACTCTTCCAAGGGGTATTAAAACAGTCTTGTTAAACCACTTTGTACTCCACAGCTCTTCTAAGGGGCATTAATCCGTCTTGTTAAGCAACTGTGACCTCCACCACTTTTCCAAGGGGCATAGATATTGTCTTTTTATTCCACTGTGACCTCCACCACTCTTCCAAGGGGCATTAAAACCGTCTTGTTAAGCTTCTGTGACCTCCACGTCTCTTCCAAGGGGCATTAAAACCATCTTGTTAAGCTACTGTGACCTCCATGTCTTTTACAAGGGGCATTGATATTGTCTTTTTATTCCACTGCGACCTCCTCCACTCTTCCAAGGGGCATTAAAACTGTCTTGTTAAGCTACTGTGACCTCCACGTCTCTTCCAAGGGGCATTAAAACCGTCTTGATAAGCTACTGTGACCTCCACGTCTCTTCTAAGGGGTATTAAAACTGTCTTGTCAAGCTACTGTGACTTCCATGTCTCTTCCAAGGGGCAGTAAAACCTTCTTGTTAAGCTACTGTGACCTTCACGTCTCTTCCACGGGGCATTGATATTGTCTTTTTATTCCACAGCGACCTCCACCACTCTTCCAAGGTGCATTAAAACTGTCTTGTTAAGCTACTGTGACCTCCACGTCTCTTTCACGGGGCATTGATATTGTCTTTTTATTCCACTTGACCTCCACCACTCTTCCAAGAGGCGTTGATATTGTCTTTTTATTCCACTGCAACCTTCACCACTCTTCCATGGGGCATTAAAACCGTCTTGTTAAGCGTCTGTGACCTCCACCACTCTTCCCCGGGGCATTGAAACCATCTTGTTAAGCTGCTGTGACCTCCACATCTATTCCGAGGGGCATTATAACTGTCTTCTTAAGCTGCTGTGACCTCCACTTCTCTTCAACGTGGCATTGATGTTGTCTTTTTATTCCACTGCGACCTACACCACTCTTCCAAGGGGCATTGATATTGTCTTTTTATTCCACTGCAACCTCCACCACTCTTCCAAGGGTCATTAAAACCATCTTGTTAAGCTACTGTGACCTCCACGTCTCTTCCAACGGGCATTTAAACCGTCATTTTAAACTATTATGACGTCCACGTCTCTTCAAAGGGGCATTGATATTGTCTTTTTATTCCACTGCGACCTCCACCACTCTTCCAAGGGGCATTAAAACCAACTTGTTAAGCTACTGTGACCTCCACGTCTCTTCCAAGGGGCATTAAAAACATCTTGTTAAGCTACTGTGACCTCCACGTCTCTTCCACGGTGCATTAATATTGTCTTTTTATTCCAATGCAACCTCCACCACTCTTCCAAGGGGCATTGATATTGTCTTTTTATTCCACTGCGACCTCCACCACTATGCGAAGTGGCATTAAAAACATCTTGTTAAGCTACTGTGAACTCCACGTCTCTTCCAAGGGGCATTAAAACCATCTTGTTAAGCTACTGTGACCTTCACGTCTCTTCCAAGGGGCATTGATATTGTCTTTTTATTCCACTGTGACCTCCACCACTCTTCCAAGGGGCATTGATATTGTCTTTTTATTCCACTGCGACCTCCACCACTCTCCCAAGGGGCATTAAAACCATCTTGTTAAGCTACTGTTACCTCCACGTCTCTTCCAAGGGGCATTAAAACCATCTTGTTAAGCTACTCTGACCTCCACGTCTCTTTCACGGGGCATTGATATTGACTTTGTATTCCACTGCGACCTCCACCACTCTTCCAAGGGGCATTGATATTGTCTTTTTATTCCACTGCTACCTTTACCACTCTTCCAAGGGGCATTAAAACCGTCTTGTTAAGCTACTGTGACCTCCATGTCTTTTACACGGGGCATTGATATTGTCTTTTTATTCCACTGCAACCTCCACCACTCTTCCAAGGGGCATTGATATTGTTTTTTTATTCCACTGCGACCTCCACCACTATTCCAAGGGGCATTAAAACCGTCTTGTTAAGCTACTGTGACCTCCACATCTCTTCCAAGGGTCATTAAAACCATTTTGTTAAGCTGCAGTAACCTCCACGTCGCTTCCAAGGGGCATTGATATTGTCTTTTTATTCCACTGCGACCTCCACCACTCTTCCAAGGGGCATTGATATTGTCTTTTTATTCCACTGCGACCTCCACCACTTTTCCAAGGGACATTGATATTGTATTTTTTTTCCACTGCGACCTCCACCACTCTTCCAAGGGGCATTAAAACCGTTTTGTTATGCTACTGTGACCTCCACCACTCTTCCAAGGGGTATTAAAACAGTCTTGTTAAACCACTTTGTACTCCACAGCTCTTCTAAGGGGCATTAATCCGTCTTGTTAAGCTACTGTGACCTCCACCACTCTTCCAAGGGGCATTAAAACTGTCTTGTTAAGCTACTGCGACCTCCACCACTCTTCCAAGGGGCATAGATATTGTCTTTTTATTCCACTGTGACCTCCACCACTCTTCCAAGGGGCATTAAAGCCATCTTATTAAGCTACTGTTACCTCCACGTCTCTTCCAAGGGGCATTAAAACCGTCTTGTTAAGCTACTGTGACCTCCACGTCTCTTCCACGGGGCATTGATATTGTCTTTTTATTCCACTGCGACCTCCTCCACTCTTCCAAGGGGCATTAAAACTGTCTTGTTAAGCTACTGTGACCTCCACGTCTCTTCCAAGGGGCATTAAAACCATCTTGATAAGCTACTGTGACCTCCACGTCTCTTCTAAGGGGTATTAAAACCGTCTTGTCAAGCTACTGTGACTTCCATGTCTCTTCCAAGGGGCAGTAAAACCTTCTTGTTAAGCTACTGTGACCTTCACGTCTCTTCCACGGGGCATTGATATTGTCTTTTTATTCCACAGCGACCTCCACCACTCTTCCAAGGTGCATTAAAACTGTCTTGTTAAGCTACTGTGACCTCCATGTCTCTTTCACGGGGCATTGATATTGTCTTTTTATTCCACTTGACCTCCACCACTCTTCCAAGAGGCGTTGGTATTGTCTTTTTATTCCACTGCACCCTTCACCACTCTTCCATGGGGCATTAAAACCATCTTGCTAAGCTTTTGTGACCTCCACCACTCTTCCAAGGGGCATAGAAACCATCTTGTTAAGCTGCTGTGACCTCCACGTCTATTCCGAGGGGCATTATAACTGTCTTCTTAAGCTGCTGTAACCTCCACTTCTCTTCCACGTGGCATTGATGTTGTCTTTTTATTCCACTGCGACCTCCACCACTCTTCCAAGGGGCATTGATATTGTCTTTTTATTCCACTGCAACCTCCACCACTCTTCCAAGGGGCATTAAAACCATCTTGTTAACCTACTGTGACCTCCACGTCTCTTCCAACGGGCATTAAAACCGTCATTTTAAACTATTGTGACGTCCACGTCTCTTCAAAGGGGCATTGATATTGTCTTTTTATTCCACTGCGACCTCCACGTCTCTTCCAAGGGGCATTAAAACCGTCTTGATAAGCTACTGTGACCTCCACGTCTCTTCCAAGGGGCATTAAAACCATCTTGTTAAGCTACTGTGACCTCTCCGTCTCTTCCACGTGGCATTGATATTGTATTTTTATTCCACTGGAACCTCCACCACTCTTCCAAGGGGCATTGATATTGTCTATTTATTCCATTGCAACCTCCACCACTCTTCCAAGGGGCATTAAAACCATCTTGTTAAGCTAATGTGACCTCCATCTTTCTTCCAACGGGCATTAAAGCCGTCTTGTTAAGCTATTGTGACATCCACGTCTCTACTAAGGTGCATTTATGTTGTCTTTTTATTCCACTGCGACCTCCACCACTCTTCCAAGTGGCATTAAAACCATCTTGTTAAGCTACTGTGACCTCCACGTCTCTTCCAAGGGGCCTTAAAACCGTCTTGTTAAGCTACTGTTGTTAGAACTCTCCTGTTAGTATTTTTCTCTTTTGCTGGTCACATGACCTTTTTCCCTATTTAATCCTGCTCCGCCCTTCTGGCCATGATGGACTTCATTCTACTCTTAAGCTAGCCAGGTGCTTTGTAACCTTTCTCAGTCAGTTTAGCTAGGTCTTTTTACCTTTATGTTCTATGTTGTGTGTTTGTCTTTTTACTGCTACAATTTCTGCTAGGAGGTGTCCATCTTTCTCCCAGTCCCTAGTTCTTGTAGGGATCCCTCCCTCACATCTATAGGTCTTCGTTCAGACTAGCTGAGGACTTTAGCGGGTCTGATCGCAGGATCAGGTTCCCGGTTACATCGTAGGGATCTAGCTTAGTTCTATTGTAGGGACAGATCTCCTGTCTTTCCTTAGTGCTTGTAGCCTATCATAACAGTAAGTCCAGCCCGAAATTATCTCTAAGGAAAGTCCTCCAGTTTCCATCATGGTGTCGGTTCAGGATTTGGCTCAATGCCTGCAGGGACTCTCTTTGGAGGTGGCCGAGCTCCAACAACACGTGAATAGCTGTTCTGTAGCGCATTTTGTGGAGCCAAAGGTACGATTGCCTGATTTATTTTTTGGTGAACAACAAGATTTTTTTTCCTTTAAAAATGCTTGTTTATTGTATTTTCATTTGAGACCCAGATCCTCTGGTGATGAATCACAGCGCATAGGGTTCATAATGTCACTTTTGCGCAAAGAACCTCAGGGATGGGCCTTTTCTCTCCAACCTAGTGATCCGTGCTTTAGATCAGTGGATAGTTTTTTTTCTGCTTTGGGGTTGTTGTATGATGATCCTGATCGTGTCTCATCAGCTGAGACGGAATTGAGACTTTTGAGACAGGGATCAGGTAATGTGGAAAATTATTGTTCTCACTTCCGTCGGTGGTCTGCTCAGGTGGGGTGGAACGATTCAGCTCTGAAAAGTTTGTTTCTTGCTGGGCTAGGTGAAAGGGTTAAGGATCTGCTTATTGCTTATCCTACACCTGGAAAGTTGCAGGAGGCAATGCAATTAGCTATACGGGTGGACAGGAGACTGCGTGCAAGGGTTAATGAGAGTAAATCCTTTGCCATGTCAGCTCCTAGTCTTGAGAGGGTTTGTACTGACATTGGAGAGCCGATGGAGATTGGGGCGATGTCACCCCGCTCTCAGGAAAAAGACCGCAGGTTTTCTGAAGGTTTGTGCTTTTATTGCGGAAAATCTGACCATTTCATTAAGAACTGTGTGCTTCGTATGAACAAAGAAAAAACAAAAAGGTCAGTTACGCCCGTATAGCCTGTTTAAACACTAAGGGGGTATTTCTTTCTGCTACTACTGCAGCTCAGGAAGAATTAATTGAATTTCGGGTATTTGTGGATTGTGGTTCTACTCTGAATGTGATTGATGGGGGATTCTTGGAAAAACTTAAATTAAAATCCAAACCTTTGTCATCCCCTATTGCCGTGGTTTCTGTCGATAGCTCTCCCTTGAAATGTGTTACTCACAAGGTTTATGAATTTCCCCTCACTATTAATGGTATTCACCAAGAAAATTTGGATTTGGTAGTATTAAATAATTTGCCTTCTCCAGTAATTTTGGGGTTACCCTGGTTAAAATTGCACAATCCTGTACTGGATTGGTCTACTAATGAAATTAAGTCCTGGAGCCCTAAGTGTTATGACAAGTGTTGTAACGGGCGCATTGCTGCTGTGGATAAAGGGGAATTACCTGTACCTCTTCAGGATTTTTGGAAAGTTTTTTCTGAGGAGGAGTCGCAAATTTTGCCTCCCCATAGAGGCTATGATTGTACCATTGAATTTGTCCCTGGAGCGACTCTTCCTAAAAGTCGTTTATTTAATCTTACTATTCCTGAGAGAAAGGCTTTGGAGGAATACCTACAGAAGAGCTTGGCCACCGGTCATATCAGACCCTCTAAGTCACCTGTGGCTGTTGGATTTTTTTTTGTTAAAAAAAAGGACGGCGGTTTACGTCCTTGTCTGGACTTTCGCGAGATTAATAAAATTACTGTACGTAATCCCTACCCACTGCCATTGATTCCTGATTTGTTTAACCAGTTAGTGGGGGCCAAGTGGTGCTCTAAAATTGATCTCCTGGGGGCATAAAATTTGTTGTGCATGAAGGAGGGTGATGAATGGAAGACAGCTTTTAACACTCCTGTGGGTCATTTTGAGAATCTGGTTATGCCTTTTGGTCTTACCAATGCACCAGCATTTTTTCAGAATCTTATTAATGACATCCTTAGACCTTTGATCGGCAAAAATGTGGTTGTGTATTTGGATGACATTTTGATTTATTCGCCTGATCTGGAGTCTCATTGGCGGAGCGTACGTGAGGTATTACAGTTATTAATTGACAATTCGCTTTTTGCTAAACTAGAGAAATGTGAGTTCGCTGTACAGAGAATTAGTTTTTTGGGCTACATTATCTCCAGCAAGGGCTTTGAGATGGACCCGGTGAAAGTTCAAGCTGTGCAGGAATGGCCTAGGCCTACTGGTTTGAAATCGATACAGAGGTTTTTGGGTTTCGCCAATTATTACAGAAAATTCATTAAAAAATTTTCTATTATTGTTAAACCACTGACCGATCTCACCAGGAAAGGTGCTAATACGGTTCAGTGGACTACTGAGGCCATTGAAGCGTTTGTGTTTCTAAAGGAGAGGTTCAGCTCTGCCCCCATCCTAATGCAGCCTGATGTGACTAAGCCGTTTTTGGTTGAGGTTGACGCTTCTTCTGTGGGGGTCGGTGCGGTGTTGTCTCAGGAAAACAAGGATGGAGTACATCCCTGTGCCTTTTTTTCAAAAAATTTTTCTGAGACTGAAATTAATTACGATATTGGTAATCGGGAATTGCTGGCTATTAAACTCGCATTTGAACACTGGCGTCATCTCTTGGAAGGTGCTGAATTTCCTATTCAGGTTTTCACTGATCATAAAAATCTGATCTATCTTGATGCTGCCAAGCGCTTGAATGCCCGTCAGGCTAGGTGGGCACTTTTTTTTCGCGGTTTAATTTTTCCGTTACTTACATCCCAGGTACCAAGAATGTTAAAGCTGATGCGTTGTCTCGCAGCTTTTCTCCCATGGTCGGTGCTGAGGAGGAGGAGAGCATTTTACAAGAAGGTGTT
Source organism: Phyllobates terribilis (assembly GCF_046119375.1). Classification (NCBI taxonomy): domain Eukaryota; kingdom Metazoa; phylum Chordata; class Amphibia; order Anura; family Dendrobatidae; genus Phyllobates; species Phyllobates terribilis. The sequence goes on along the minus strand of NW_027362773.1, from coordinate 223,004,420 downwards.
GTGATTGCTGCATTGGACTCCGTTTTGGAAGATGAGATTCTTAAAGCACAGGAGAATGCCCCATCTAACACTCCCCATGGGAGGTTGTTTGTGCCTAGGACCTTTAGGAGAGATTTTTTTGTTGAGTGTCATGAGTCTCGGTTGGCAGGTCATCCAGGAATTTCTGAGACCAAGAGACTTGTGGGTCGCAGTTTTTGGTGGCCTGGATGCCAGAAGGAAGTCATTAAGTGGGTGCGTCAATGTACAGTGTGTGCTAGTTCTAAGTCTTCTCATACTCCTGCTGCGGGGTTGCTTTGCCCTCTGGAGGTTCCTAGTGCACCTTGGACACATCTGGCTATGGACTTTATTACTGACCTTCCCTCCTCTGAGGGTTTCACGGTCATCTGGGTGGTCGTGGACCGTTTTAGCAAGATGTGTCACTTAGTTCCATTCATCAAACTGCACTGCGCTGAGACACTTGCTAAGGCCTTTGTCAAGGAAATTGTCAGACTTCATGGCGTTCCTACTGACATTGTTTCTGATAGGGGACCTCAGTTCGTGGCTCATTTTTGGCGTGCCTTTTGTGACAGGTTGGGAGTTCATTTGTCGTTTTCATCTGGATATCATCCTGAGTCTAACGGCCAGACAGAAAGGAAGAATCAGGATGTTGAGAAGTTCTTGCGTTGTTTTGTGGCAGACAATCAAGAGGGGTGGTCTGAGTTTCTGCCGCTTGCTGAATTTGCTCTTAACAACCATACATCCTCTTCTGCTGGGTGTTCGCCTTTTTTTTGTTGTTCTGGGAGACATTCGTCTTTTGGGTCATTCTCCAAATTGGTATCGGCTGTGCCTGAGGAGAAGAGTTTTTCCGGTGATTTGGAGATAGTTTGGACGGATGTGCGTGGTAATCTTCAGGAGGCTAACAAAAAATCTAAGAGGTACTTTGACAGGAAACATCAAGAGGTTTTTTTTACGGTTGGTGACATGGTTTGGTTGTCCTCTAAGAATCTGCGGTTGAGGATTCCGTCTAAAAAATTGGGTCCCAAGTTTGTAGGGCCCTTTAAGGTGCTTCAGGTAGTTAACCAATCTGCTGTTAGGTTGGAGGTTCCTACCTCCTGGAAGATTAATCCGGTGTTTCATGTTTCTCTATTGAAAAAAGCTGATGTATCAGATAGAGAAGACACTGCCACTGTTCCTCCAGTGGTGGAGGACGGGGAATATGAAATTTCCCGCATCCTTAATTCTAGACGGTATAGGGGGAGTTTGCAATATCTCGTCGCTTGGAAGGGTTTCGGTCCCGAGGATAACTCATGGGAGAGGGCGGATGATGTTTCTGCTTCCAGACTTCTCAGAGCGTTTCACAAGAGGTTTCCTGATAAGCCTGGTACTAGGGATGCGGAGGATCCTCTTAGAAGAGGGGGTACTGTTAGAACTCTCCTGTTAGGTTTTTTCTATTTTGCTGGTCACATGACCTTTTTGCCTATTTAATCCTGCTCCGCCCTTCTGGCCATGCTGGACTTCATTGTAATTTCTACTCTTAAGCTATCCAGGTGCTTTGTAACCTTTCTCAGTCAGTTTAGCTAGGTCTTTTGATCTTTATGTTCTATGTTGTGTGTTTGTCTTTTTACTGCTACAATTTCTGCTAGGAGGTGTCCATCTTTCTCCCAGTCCCTGGTTCTTGTAGGGATCCCTCCCTCACATCTATAGGTCTTCGTTCAGACTAGCTGAGGACTTTAGCGGGTCAGATCGCAGGATCAGGTTCCCGGTTACATCGTAGGGATCTAGCTTAGTTCTATTGTAGGGACAGATCTCCTGTCTTTCCTTAGTGCTTGTAGCCTATCATAACAACTGTGACCTCCACGTCTTTTACACGGGGAATTGATATTGTCTTTTTATTCCACTGCAACCTCCACCACTCTTCCAAGGGGCATTGATATTGTCTTTTTATTCCACTGCGACCTCCACCACTATTCCAAGGAGCATTAAAACCATCTTGTTAAGTTACTGTGACCTCCACGTCTCTTCCAAGGGGCATTAAAACCATCTTGTTAAGCTACTGTGACCTCCACTTCTCTTCCAAGGGGCATTGATATTGTCATTTTATTCCACTGCGACCTCCACCACTCTTCCAAGGGGCATTGATACTGTCTTTTTATTCCACTGCGACCTCCACCACTCTTCCAAGGGGCATTGATATGGTCTTTTTATTCCACTGCGACCTCCACCACTCTTCCAAGGAGCATTAAACCGTTTTGTTATGCTACTGTGACCTCCATCACTCTTCCAAGGGGTATTAAAACAGTCTTGTCAAACCACTTTGTACTCCACAGCTCTTCCAAGGGGCATTAAAACCGTCTTGTTAAGATACTGTGACCTCTACCACCCTTCCAAGGGGCATTAAAACCGTCTTGTTAAGCTACTATGACCTCCACCACTCTTCCAAGGGGCATTGATATTGTCTTTTTATTCCACTGTGACCTCCACCACTTTTCCAAAGGGCATTAAAACTGTCTTGTTAAGCTACTGTGACCTCCACCACTCTTCCAAGGGGCATTAAAACCGTCTTGTTAAGCTACTGTGACCTCCACCACTCTTCCAAGGGGCATTAAAACTGTCTTCTTAAGCTACTGTGACCTCCACCACTCTTCCAAGGGGCATTAAAACCATCTTGTTAAGCTACTGTGACCTCCACCTCTCTTCCACGGGGCATTGATATTGTCTTTTTATTCCACTGCGACCTCCACCACTCTTCCAAGGGGCATTAAAACTGTCTTGTTAAGCTACTGTGACCTCCACGTCTCTTAAAAGGGGCATTAAAACCATCTTGATAAGCTACTGTGACCTACACGTCTCTTCCACGGGGCATTGCTATTGTCTTTTTATTCCACTGCGACCTCCACCACTCTTCCAAGGGGCATTAAAACCATCTTGTTAAGCTACTGTGACCTTCACGTCTCTTCCAAGGGGCATTGATATTGTCTTTTTATTCCACTGCGACCTCCACCACTCTTCCAAGGGGCATTGATACTGTCTTTTTATTCCACTGCGACCTCCACCACTCTTCCAAGGGGCATTGATGTTGTCTTTTTATTCCACTGCGACCTCCACCACTCTTCCAAGGAGCATTAAAATCGCTTTGTTATGCTACTGTGACCTCCACCACTCTTCCAAGGGGTATTAAAACAGTCTTGTCAAACCACTTTGTACTCCACAGCTCTTCCAAGGGGCATTAAAACCGTCTTGTTAAGCTTCTGTGACCTCTACCACCCTTCCAAGGGGCATTAAAACCGTCTTGTTAAGCTACTGTGACCTCCACCACTCTTCCAAGGGGCATTGATATTGTCTTTTTATTTCACTGTGACCTCCACCACTTTTCCAAAGGGCATTAAAACTGTCTTGTTAAGCTACTCTGACCCCCACCACTCTTCCAAGGGGCATTAAAACTGTCTTGTTAAGCTACTGTGACCTCCACCACTCTTCAAAGGGGCATTAAAACTGTCTTGTTAAGCTACTGCGAACTCCACCACTCTTCCAAGGGTCATAGATATTGTCTTTTTATTCCACTTCGACCTCCACCACTCTTCCAAGGGGCATTAAAACCATCTTGTTAAGCTACTGTTACCTCCACGTCTCTTCCAAGGGGCATTAAAACCGTCTTGTTAAGCTACTGTGACCTCCACGTCTCTTCCAAGGGGCATTAAAACCGTCTTGTTAAGCTTCTGTGACCTCCACGTCTCTTCCACGGGGCATTAAAACCGTCTTGTTAAGCTAATGTGACGTCCACGTCTCTTCCAAGGGGCATTAAAACCATCTTGTTAAGCTACTGTGACCTCCACGTCTCTACCAAGGGGCATTAAAAAAGTCTCCTTAAGCTACTGTGACCTCCACGTCTCTTCCACGGGGCATTGATATTGTCTTTTTATTCCACTATAACATTCACCACTTTTCCAAGGGGCATTGATATTGTCTTTTTGTTCCACTGCGACCTCCACCACTCTTCCAAGGGGCATTAAAACCGTCTTGTTAAGCTACTGTGACCTCCCCGTCTCTTCCACGGGGCATTGATATTGTCTTTTCATTCCACTGTATCCTCCACCACTGTTCCAAGGGGCATTGATATTGTCTTTTTATTCCACTGCGACCCCCACCACTCTTCCAAGGGGCATTAAAACTGTCTTGTTAAGCTACTGTGACATCCACGTCTCTTCCACGAGGCATTGCTATTGTCTTTTTATTCCACTGCGACCTCCACCACTCTTCCAAGGGGCATTAAAACCATCTTGTTAAGCTACTGTGACCTCCACGTCTCTTCCAAGGGGCATTAAAACCGTCTTGTTAGGCTAATGTGACCTCCACGTCTCTTCCAAGGGGCAATAAAACCGTCTTGTTAAGCTACTGTGACCTCCACGTCTCTACCAAGGGGCATTAAACCATCTTGTTACTCTACTGTGAACTCCACGTCTCTTCCACGGGGCATTGATATTGTCTTTTTATTCCACTGCGACCTCCACCACTCTTCCAAGGGGCATTGATATTGTCTTTTTATTCCACTGCGACCTCCACCACTCTTCCAAGGGACATTGGTATTGTCTTTTTATTCCACTGCGACCTCCATCCCTCTTCCAAGGGGCATTAAAACCGTCTTGTTAAGCTACTGTGACCTCCACGTCTCTTCCACGGGGTATTGATATTGTCTTTTTATTCCACTGCGACCTCCACCACTCTTCCAAGGGGCATTGATATTGTCTTTTTATTCCACTGCGACCTCCACCAGTCTTCCAAGGGGCATTTATATGGTCTTTTTATTCCACTGCGACCTACACCACTCTTACAAGGGGCATTAAAACCGTCTTGTTAAGCTACTGTGACCTCCTCGTCTCTTCCAAGGGGCATTAAAACCGTCTTGCTAAACACTCTGAACTCCACAGCTCTTCCAAGGGGCATTGAAATGTTGTTTTTAATTAACTCTAACCTCCACGACTCTTGCAACGGGCATTGCATTTCCTCCTAATTTTAGTCAGCTTTTGCTTTTCACTGCATAGGCGAACACTAAGGGAGACCCACTCCGCAATAATGGGTAGAAGGTTTTTAGTACGCTGTAATCCACGTCTGTTTCAAGGGGCATTGCAGTTCCTCATAATTTTTGGAAAGCCTTCCATCCACTGCTTAGGCCAACAGTGTACAGGAGACCCAGTTGCTATAAATGGAAATAACGGTTTAGTTAAGGCCTTCTGACCTCCATGTCACTTCCAAGTGGCATTGGAGTGCCTCGAGATTTTTGGTAGGTATTGCACTCACTGTATGCCCTATAATTGTGTAGCCGAACCGCTCCTTTTGGTACAGAAACATATCCTACAAGACATGTGTGGTTGACTGGCCTGATATTGATGTGAATGGTCCTTGTTCCTCCTGCTCTTTCTCCTTTGCCACCACCTCATCCATCATTCATCACCTGAAGCTTTGTTTTAACGGGAGTCATAGAACTGGGATAGTAGCAGGAAAACATCCAGCAATCCTCGAAGGAGTTAGGTTATGCGCCAAAACGCTGACCACCTCAGGCCTAGCCGCTACTACATACATGCGCTTGCATTCCAAGGAACAGAAAGATAAGGAGATGGATGGCCTCATTATCATGAATAATTTACTCGTTGTGTAGTAGGCCGACCACTTCTGCTGTCTACCTTCTGAACTTTGTGTTGAAGCCTGATTGACCCAGGACCCGCAATCCTCTATGTCTGGAGGATGTGTTGCATCCCAGTGTCCAACTGTGTCCCGGCTTCCACAATATTAACCCAGTGTGAAGGCGTCAGTGAGATGGACCATCCCTGGCCACATTCACTTGTCCACGTGTTTGTGGTTAGGCTGTCCTTCCCACTAAATGCACTGGGGAGGGCACAGGTAATGTTTTGGTATGCGCGCTTGTGTATAAGGCGCACCGGTACAAATAGGGACGGCTTGGGACCATTTATGGACACCTGGCCGCCCTCAGGCGGCTGGGGACCATGTGTGGGCACCCACCGCGGGGCTGCTGGGGACCGAGTATGGACACCCGGCTGCCCCCTGGCAGCTGGGGTCCAAGCGTGGACACCCGGCCGCCTGGCCGCTGGGGACTGAGTATGGATACCAGGCCGCCGACGCTGCCATGACGTGGTGGCCAGATTCCGCCTCCACATGCCTAAAATGCCCAATTTCAAGTGCAATCAAGCAAGCAGTATGGTATTGCAGCCTGGGGGTGGGTGGGTGGCAGGCTGCATACTTGCGCTTGCATTGCAAGGAATGGGGGAGGTACAATTGAACACTGCCCTGGGACAAGGACTTGCATGGGGATAGTTGCAAGTCTGCATCTTCTGATACGGCAAGGATCACTTCTGATGGGCACACTTTTAGGCAGTGACCTGGGTGTCAGAGATGCTTCCAGGGGTCTTCCCCATGCTGTTTCCATGTCTTTTCAGCACTGTATGCATGTGGCACACAGCACATGGCCAGATAAGGTTGTAAAATGCTAAAATGACATTTCCCGGTGAATGCATTTGTCACGGTTGAAAGCAATACAAAAGTGCAAAAATGCATAAAAAATGCTACTTGTGAACATGACCCAAGGTGTGGAGGAGTATTTTTGTTTTTGATTATTTATTTTACCTTACACACAAGTCTTTACACTGGAAAGGAACTTCCTTAACATATTTCACAGGAAAACCGTTTCAGTTTCGTTTTTGAACGTTTTATTGTTAGCCCCTAAAGTGGCTTAATACCTCTGACCACATTGTTGACAGCAGTGATCTGGGGGTCAGAAATGCTTCCTGGGGTGATCCCCATGCTGTCCTCATGTCATTTGAGCACTGTCACTATCGTTTTGGGCTCTATTTAGGCTTTCTACAGACTGCCGGGGGTGCCGCCGCAAAAATGCTCGGGTCTCCCATAGACTAACATTGTGTTTGTTGCTCGGTTCGAGCACCCGAGTATCACGGTGAGCTCGGCCCGAGCTTCGAGCACCCGCGGATTTTAGTGCTCGCTCTACACTAGTTATGCTTACAATAGAAAGAGCAACTTTTAAAAACAAACAGCTGATCTAAAAGGTAAACATTAATTGCAGATCAAAAGTAACATTGAGGCTATGTGCCCACGATGCAGAAATGCTCCAGATTTTTCATGAGCGTTTCTGCATCTCCCTGGCAGAGAAAACGCATGCGGATTGTACATGCTTTTTTCCTGCCAGGGACAAGCGGATGTGAAGCGTTCTTCACTGGCATTTCCTCATGCGGGTTGACAAGCGCTTTCCAAGCAATTTTAGCATCCCTTGGAAAGTGCTTGACTACTTGGTCACACTACACTGTGTTCCCAATTATTATGCAAATAATATTTTCACAGATTTTCCCAAATTACCTATATGAATTGCAGTCATTGTAATTTTCCAGTCAAATAACTATTAGAGTACAATTGAAAGGTTTTTGTACAAACTGCCTATGATAACAGTTTATTTTTAAAAAAATAAAAAACTCAAACTGCACTCAAAATGCATGTTCCAAATTATTATGCACAGCAGAGTTTTCAACCTTTTCATTTTAATAAAGAACAAAAAAATGGTCATTTTTGAAATTATAAGCATTAGCAGGTTATTACAAACTGAAATCAAACAGTTTTCAACTCAAAACTTTACTCTAGGTGATGTTACATTTGCACATAGGACCCCTTGTTCGAAAGGAGCTTCTGAACTCTCTCGTCCATTGAATTTGTCAGGTTTTGGATGGTTTCTGCTTTAATTGTTTTGCATGAGGACAGAATACCCTCCCAGAGCTGTTGCTTAGATGTGAACTGCCTCCCGCCATCATAGACACTCCTTTTGATGATGCTGCAGAGGTTCTCAATGGGGTTGAGGTCAGGGGAGCATGGGTGCCACACCATAAGTTTGTCCCCATTTATGCCCATAGCAGCCAGAGATGCAGATGTGTTATGTGCAGCATGAGACGGGGCATTATCATGCATGAAAATGATCTTGCTGCGGAATACACGGTTCTTCTTCTTGAACCATGGAAGGAAGTGCCGTTTGAGAAACTCAACATACATTATGGAGTTCATCTTTACCCCTTCAGGGATCCTAAAAGGGCCGACAATCTGATTCCCATGATTGCAGCTTAAAACATTACTCCACCTCCTCCTTGTTAGCGCCGTAGCCGTGTTTGCATGGGGTGTCCATCAATCAGCCATCCTCCACTCCATCCATCTGGACCATCGAGATCATTTCATGCATGATAATGCCCCGTCTCATGCTGCACATAACACATCTGCATCTCTGGCTGCTATGGGCATAAAAGGGGACAAACTTATGGTGTGGCACCCATGCTCCCCTGACCTCAACCCCATTGAGAACCTCTGGAGCATCATCAAAAGGAGTGTCTATGATGGCGGGAGGCAGTTCACATCTAAGCAACAGCTCTGGGAGGGTATTCTGTCCTCATGCAAAACAATTAAAGCAGAAACCATCCAAAACCTGACAAATTCAATGGACGAGAGAGTTCAGAAGCTCCTTTCGAACAAGCGGTCCTATGTGCAAATGTAACATCACCTAGAATAAAGTTTTGAGTTGAAAACTGTTTGATTTCAGTTTGTAATAACCTGCTAATGCTTATGATTTCAAATATGACTATTTTTTTGTTCTTTATTAAAATGAAAAGGTTGAAAACTCTGCTGTGCATAATAATTTGGAACATGTATTTTGAGTGCAGTATGAGTTTTTTATTTTTTAAAAAATATACTGTTATCATAGGCAGTTTGTACAAAAACCTTTCAATTGTACTCTAATAGTTATTTGACTGGAAAATTACAATGACTGCAATTCATATTGGTAACTTGGGAAAATCTGAGAAAATATTATTTGCATAATAATTTGGAACACAGTGTATATAAATCTATGCAAACGGCATGGATTTATATTGTGTGACAGTAAAGAATGTTAAAAAATAAAAAATAAATATATACTTACCTTCCGATGGCCCCCGAAGTCTTTATTCGATTTGTCTCGGCTTGCCAGCAGCTCGCGGTACACTGAAGCACCTGCCGACGTCATCGTCGCGTGACCTGTCACATGACTAAATGACGTCAGCGCAGGTCCTTGAGTGCACCGCGATCTGCCGGCAAGCCAAGACAAGCACACCGCGGGCCATCAGAAGGTAAGTGTCAGGAAAACTTGCCGGCCGGTGGGTACAGCTCTCTGGCGCCCCCTTGCCTCTCAGGGCAGTCAAGGTACTGCACCTAGAGTAAGTAGTGCCAGGAAGCTGCTACCAGCGGGGGAAAACACGGTGGTGTGTTATCCCTTACACGTCACCAATCCGTGACGCGCCATTACAGGCACAACTCTCTGGCGCCCCCTCGCCTCTCAGGTCAGTCAAGGTACTGCACCTAGAGCGAGTGGTCGCCGGAGAGGCTGTCCTGTAGTCCACTGGGTATTTGAGGCCCTCTGCAGTGAGGGCGGTATATATATATTTCCCTAGCTGCGCCAGTAATATATATCCACACCTCCGACCGTCACTGCCAGCCTTCCTCAAATCACCCAGATGGTATGCTGCCACCAGTTCTGGTTTGATACAGCCCGGTATTAATGGACTTGTATCGGGTCAGAAACCAACCCGGTAGCGTTTATGGCTTCGGGGAGGAGAACGATTACAGAACAAAAGAAACAGAACTATTAAATTTTATATTTAATCCAAAAGGGAGGCAGTGTTTAGGAAAAATATATACATAAGGATGTTACAAAGGGGGCATTAAAATACATAAGCAGATACATAAAATAAAACAAGATAAAGAGTGAAAACTACTTACACTACACGATGGCGGAGACGATTCAATATAGTGGGAGGGGGGGTTCTCCAGATTGCTGTTATTGAACAGGACCCTTTGCGTATAATTCGTATTCCCCCAGCAATGAGTGCTTCTGTCTTCCCCCTAGATTACGTTATACCTAAGGAGAGACCTGGCCACACGCCCCTTGCGGTGACATCATGTGGGCCGGTCTTCAGCCTGTAGATTTTTATTAGAAATGCTGACTTTTGCGATAACTCATCGCCCGTTAATCGCAGAAGCTCGCAACATACGCCATTTTTTCCCTCATGATTTTATCTTTATTTTGATATCACGCATCCCAGAGCTGCAGTCTACTATTCGGGTGTTTTTGCGCTGCAGCTCCCTGATTGCGATTACAGCCGTGGAAAAATATCTGCATATTCTGGGGCTGATTTGGTCACTACCCATTTGGGTCTCGTTATTGTCGGACCTATGGAACTCATATTATTTCATAACTAATATCGGAGTCAGTGAGTCTGCAAATTCCCCTTTGAAGCTCGGGGAAGACCCTTCACAGTTACACACAAATTAGGGAAATCTGCATTTTAAGTACCTCCTGCGTCTTTCAGGGACAAGAGGCCTGCTTCCTAACAAAGTTTTCACACTTCTTCCCTGGCCGTGTGTGAATAACTATTTATCAGTCGTGCGTTAATTGGGGCTTTTGTGCTGAGCAGAAAGGGAATATAAGGGAGGGGGGTGAACATGTGTGTCACGCAGATGGAGGGACATTTTCCTGATATTAATATTTTATAATATTCCTGACATCTCCCCCTCTTTGAGGTGGCATAAGGGGTGATTTGCAGATCGCCCCTTTAAGACAACCTCCTCGGTCTCTCCTTGACGGGACAGCCCGTCTGCATTGCCATGTTCACTACCCTTCTTGTGCTGAATGGTAAAATCGTACTGCTGTAGAGCCAGGCTCCACCGCAGTAGTTTCCCATTGTCACCGGACACCTGGTGCAGCCAGTTGAGGGGGTTGTGGTCAGTCACTATGGTGAAGTTGCGTCCATATAGATAGGGCTGCAGCTTACGCAGGGCCCACACTATAGCGAGGCACTCCTTCTCCACAGTGGCGTAAGCCACTTCCCGGGGTAAGAGCTTGCGGCTGAGAAACATCACCGGATGCTCTTCCCCCTGCCCATTTACCTGGCTGAGCACCGCGCCCAGGCCAAACGCACTGGCATCCGTTTACACTACAAACCGCCGGGTGAAGTCCGGGGCCTGCAGTACTGGGGAACTGGCCAGGGCAGCTTTCAGCGCCATGAAGGACCGCTCACAGTCAGCTGTCCAGTCGACTGTCTGTGGCAGCTTCTTTTTCGTGAGGTCCGTCAGAGGCTTAGCAAGGGCACTATAGTTGGGAACAAACTTCCTATAGTACCCTGCCGTACCCAAGAAGGACATCACCTGCTTCTTAGTTTTGGGGGAGGGCAAGGAGGTGATGGCATCAACCTTCCCGGGCTCTGGCTTCAGAGTTCCACCACCCACTCTGTGTCCAAGGTACTGTACCTCCATCATGCCTACCTGACACTTTGCAGGCTTGATAGTCAATCCAGCTCCCTGGACCCGCCCGAGCACCTGCTCCAGGTGCGCCAGGTGTTCCTCCCAGGTGGGACTGAAGACGGCAATGTCATCCAGGTACGCAACCGCGAACCCCTCCAGTCCCTCGAGCAGCTGGTTGACTAATCGCTGGAAAGTGGCAGGTGCATTCCTCATGCCAAAAGGCATGACGAGAGATTCATACAGCCCGAACGGTGTAATGAAGGCGGACCTCTCCTGGGCCTCCTGAGTCAGAGGAATCTGCCAGTATCCTCGACTCAGGTCCTTGATGGTCAAGTACCTTGCCCCGGCTAAGCGATCCAGCAGCTCATCGATGCGTGGCATCGGGTACGCATCAGGAGCTGTGATGGCATTTAGCCTCCTGTAGTCCACGCAGAACCGGGTGGTCCGGTCCTTTTTTGGGACCAGGACTACAGGTGAGGCCCATGCACTTTTCGACATCTGGATCACCCCTAGGTCCAACATCTCATCTATCTCCACCTTCATGTCCTTCTGCACCTCTAGAGAGACCCGGTAAGCTGATTGACGGACTGGGGGGTGACTCCCTGTGTCCACCTGGTGGACAGCGAGCTGCGTCCTCCCAGGGACACCCATGGAGAGGGTCAAGTAAGGCCGGAACACCTCTCGCAGCTGGGACTTCTGGTCCGTGGATAGCTGCGGATTGAATTCCGCGTCCTCAATAGACCCTCCGTCCCGGGCGGCGGCCAGTAAGTCCACCAGGACTTCTGTCTCGCCTTCTTCAGGGACGCTACATACAGGAAGGGCACAGGCCTCCCTGTCATGATGAGCTTTCATCATGTTGACGTGGAAGACCTTCTGCCTCTTCCTGGCATGGTCAATGATGACCACGTAGTTCACGTCATTGAGGCGCTGGCATATGGGGTATGGGCCTTCCCAGGCCACCTGAAGCTTGTTCTGGGTCACAGGGACTAGGACCCACACCTTCTGACCCACTTCGTACACCCGCTACCGGGCGTTCCGGTCATACCACAGCTTCTGGCTGGCCTGGGCCTGCACCACATTCTCATGCACCAGCTGTGTCATTGCCTGCATTTTGTCACGGAGCCGCATGACATATTCTATGACGGACACTTTGGGGGTGTTCAGTTCCCCTTCCCAGGATTCTCTCACCAGACCAAGGGGCCCCCGGACTCATCTGCCATACAGGAGCTCGAAGGGGGAGAACCCCGTTGAGGCCTGTGGAACCTCTCTGTAAGCAAATAGCAGGTGAGGGAGGTACCGCTCCCAGTCGCACCCATGTGACTCGACCAGCATCTTAAGCATCTGCTTAAGGGTACCATTGAATCATTCACACAAACCATTGGTCTGTGGGTGATACGAACTTGATACCAGGTGCTGCACCTGCATTTTCTTACAGAGAGCTTCCATTAGGCGAGACATGAACTGAGTCCCCTGGTCTGTGAGCATCTCCCTGGGAAATCTTACCCGTGAAAAAATGGCCATCAGGGCATCCGCCACCTTATCGGCTCGAATGGAGGACAGAGCTACTGCCTCTGGGTACCGAGTAGCATAGTCTACCACAGTAAGGATGAACTGATTTCCAGAGCTGCTGGGGATGGCCAGCGGGCCAATGATGTCCACAGCAATCCTCTGGAAGGGCTCCTCTATCACGGGCAAAGGGATCAGGGGAGCCTTTGGGGCACGCCCCGACTTCCCCACTCTTTGGCACGTGATACAGGAGCGGCAGTAGTTGGCAATGTCTGTCCCCATTTGGGGCCAATAGAAGTGATGCGACAGCCGGGCCTTTGTTTTGCGGACCCCCAAGTGTCCGGCCAGGGGAATCTCATGGGCAACCCGCAACAACTCCTCCCTAAACTGATAGGGCACGACCAGCTGTCTCTCCCTCATCCACTCCTGTTGGGGGTTACAGGGGACCGTTTCTCGGTACATCCTCCCCTTATCCCAGAATACCCTCTCCTTATCGGTTTTGGAGATGGGCTTCTCTGCGAGGTCCCTTAACGCCTCTAGGCTGACATCTGTGCGCAGAGCCTCCTGGAACTCCTGGCTGGAGGTAGCCAGAAGCGACGTTAGGGCCCCAACCTCACTGGAACCATCTGGGACCGGCTCTGGGTCCACAGCCGGTTCTGTTGTCCCACCATGGGATGAGGGCCCAGAAGGCAGTACATGGCGTGCGTTCTGGGTACTCATACTCCAGGTGACAGCGGCTATATAGGCCGTCTTCCCGGAGGACAACAAACCCTTACCATCAGCCTGACAGGCTGGAGGCACCGACTCCTCACCATCCCCCAATACCTCAGGAGCCGTGTCAGTCATGGGGCAGCTGCCACCGGCCAAGTCACAGTCCGTCGTGACACTGGCCGGCGGCACGGGACCACTGGCTTCAAGGTCCCAGGGCCTGCTCCCATCGCCCTCAGCACTCGTGCTGGCTCCGTCTTGGGGGTCCTCAGCAACATCACCCCGCCGGGCGACATGGCTGAGCACTCCGTTACCACAATACATGTCATCATTATACATCATATTAGTGTTCATATCACTGGCATTCTCATCACAGACGTCATCAACAGTGGCATTATATGACATATCAGATCTGGGAGGGTTGTCAGGAACATATTGGGCAATCAACCGTCCCAGATCAGTCCCCAATAAAACATTGGTCGGGAGGTTCTCTGACACCCCCACTTCCCGCAATCCCCTCCCCGCACCCCAGTCTAGGAAAACCCGGGCCATGGGCAAAGGACGGTGAACACCCCCAATCCCGGTGACAGTCAGGGTTTTCCCAGGGATAAGATCTTCGGGGGACACCAACTCAGGGCGGATGAGGGTCCGTTCGGCTCCGGTATCCTTGAGCCCCATAGTGACTTTATCACCCACGGTGACTGATTGCAAATTGTCACAGACCCCCCCAACCGCCCCACCCACAAAAAGAACTGCTGCAGCAGACCCCTGGGCCTTAGGCGTGGGGTTCTTCTTCTGCCTCTGCGGGCAGGTGAGGCTGATGTGACCAGTCTTGTCGCAGGTATAGCACTTACGGGAGTCAGATGCGGGCCGGGTGATAAAAGATGGGGCAGGACCCGCGGAGGGCCGGCTGGCTGGAACACTGGGGGCGGTTGTCGGCTTACCCCCTTTCCAGCTGGTGGTGGCTGACTTCCACACCTCTGGTGTGCGGTTGGCCTCATAGGTATCCGCTATCTGGGCTGCTTTGGCGGCTTCCTTCGGCTCCCGGTCAAGCACAAACTGTCTCACTTCCACTGGGCAAAGATGAAGAAACTGGTCCTTCACCATCAGATCCTTCAGGTCCTTGAAGGTGGTGACTGACAGTCCTTGGATCCACTGCTCAAAGTTGGTTCTGAACCCGTCTACCACATCGCTGTAGGTGTCCTGTGGTCCACGTTGGAGGGCTCTGAACTTTTTCCGGTAAACCTCCGGGGTCAGCTGGTACTTTTTTATCAGGGCCTGCTTGACGGCCTCATAGTCTCCATCTTGTTCTCGAGGGAGGGAAGCAAACACCTCCAAGGCTTTTCCTCGGAGCCCTGGAGTTAAATATCTTGCCCACTGGTCGGTGGGCAGCTGATACAGCCTGCAGGCCTTTTCAAAGCCTCGCAGAAATGTGGCCAAGTCCCCATCCTTTTCCATCACAGGGAAGTGCTCAGGACGAGGTTTAATGCAGCTGGCACTGTTGGACTCACGGGTCTGCGTAGAGGATGACTCCTTCTGAATCCGGGCTAGCTCCAGCTGGTGTTGTCGGTCAGCTTGTTGCTCAGCAGCCTCTCGGTCAGCTTGGGCCTGGCGCTCAGCAGCCTCTCGCTCTTGGAATTTCAGGATCAGCTGCAGTCGTCCGTCACGATCGTCTGCGGCGAGCTGCTCCAAGGCCATCTGCAGGTGGGGGTCCACACTACCCTGGATGCGGGTATGGCTGGCCATCACAGGTGGGACCCCTGCAGCAGCGCCATCCGGGCCTTGTCTGGCCGCCCCATCATCAGGGCTCTGCTGTCGGACGGGCTCTGCAGCACCTTGTAACAGTTCAGCAATCATTTGGGCCTTGTTTTTGCCCGTGGGGTCAATCTGTCTCAGCTCACAGAGGGCGATGAGAGTGGGCTTCGTCTGCTGGTTATACCAGTTCTCTCCACGTGTAGCCATTATTGCCAAATAAAAGATAGGATAGAAAAACAAGAGAAGGGAGGGGATGCAACTGCTACACGTATAGTAATGTCCCAGATAAAAAAAAAAAAACATTAAGTCTGATTTCTTAAAACTCTGCACAGAATTCTCGCAAGAACCGTGCAAGTTTTCAGTGACAGGAATGATTGCTCAATCCAGCCACTGATGTTCTGTAATATCCCACCGCTTGCCACCAATTTGTCAGGAAAACTTGCCGGCCGATGGGTGCAGCTCTCTGGCGCCCCCTTGCCTCTCAGGGCAGTCAAGGTACTGCACCTAGAGTAAGTAGAGCCAGGAAGCTGCTACCAGCGGGGGAAAACACGGTGGTGTGTTATCCCTTACACGTCACCAATCCGTGATGCCACAATACAGGCACAACTCTCTGGCGCCCCCTCGCCTCTCAGGTCAGTCAAGGTACTGCACCTAGAGCGAGTGGTCGCCGGAGAGGCTGTCCTGTAGCCCACTGGGTATTTGAGGCCCTCTGCGGTGAGGGCGGTATATATATATTTCCCTGGCTGCGCCAGTAATATATATCCACACCTCCGACCGTCACTGCCAGCCTTCCTCAAATCCCCCAGATGGTGTGCTGCCACCAGTTCTGGTTTGATACAGCCCGGTATTAATGGACTTGTATCGGGTCAGGAACCAACCCGGTAGCGTTTATGGCTTTGGGGAGGAGAACGATTACAGAACAAAAGAAACAGAACTATTAAATTTTATATTTAATCCAAAAGGGAGGCAGTATTTAGGAAAAATATATACATAAGGATGTTACAAAGGGGGCATTGAAATACATAAGCAGATACATAAAATAAAACAAGATAAAGAGTGAAAACTACTTACACTACACGATCGCGGAGACGATTCAATATAGTGGGAGGGGGGGTTCTCCAGATTGCTGTTATTGAACAGGACCCTTTGCGTATAATTCGTATTCCCCCCAGCAATGAGTGCTTCTGTCTTCCCCCTAGATTACTTTATACCTAAGGAGAGACCTGACCACACGCCCCTTGCGGTGACATCATGTGGGCCGGTCTTTAGCCTGTAGATTTTTATTAGAAATGCTGACTTTTGCGATAACTCATCGCCCGTTAATCGCAGAAGCTCGCAACCTACGCCATTTTTTCCCTCATGATTTTATCTTTCTTTTGATATCACGCATCCCAGAGCTGCAGTCTACTATTCGGGTGATTTTGCGCTGCAGCTCCCTGATTGTGATTACAGCCGTGGAAAAATACCTGCATATTCTGGGGCTGATTTGGTCACTACCCATTTGGGTCTTGTTATTGTCGGACCTATGGAACTCATATTATTTCATAACTAATATCGGAGTCAGTGAGTCTGCAAATTCCCCTTTGAAGCTCGGGGAAGACCCTTCACAGTTACACACAAATTAGGGAAATCTGCATTTTAAGTACCTCCTGTGTCTTTCAGGGACAAGAGGCCTGCTTCCTAACAAAGTTTTCACACTTCTTCCCTGGCCGTGTGTGAATAACTATTTATCAGTCGTGCGTTAATTGGGGCTTTTGTGCTGAGCAGAAAGGGAATATAAGGGAGGGGGGTGAACATGTGTGTCACGCAGATGGAGGGACATTTTCCTGTTATTAATATTTTATAATATTCCTGACAGTAAGTATAATATTTATTTTTTATTTTATTCTTTTTTTCACAGGTTCTATGGTACCCGTGTCCGGAGGAGAGTCTCCTGTCCTCCACACCCGGGTACCATCCGCACATTGAAACACTTGAATTCCGCATCTACAGATGCAGTGATGCAGAATCCATGCGTTCCAATGCAAGTTAATGGTTGCAAAAACGCCGCGCTTCCGCAAAATAATAGGTAGTGCTGCGTTTTTTTCCACAATGATAATCCGCAGTGGAAATTTCCGCAGCATGTGCACAGCACATGTGGATTATCATTGGGGAACATGGCAGACCTTCTACCAAGAGTTTTTTAAGCGTTTCTGCAGCGGAATTGCCACTGCAGAAACGCTTAAAAAAACGCATCGTGGACACACAGCCTGATAAGCACAATTGTGTGTGTAATTTGGGTGTGGCATTTTAAATTGCTGAACATTTATTTCTATAACCATTTTAAAATCTATTTAGCCATTAGAAATAAAGCCCAGTGTGATTCCAGAAATAGCTTCACACTTAATGATAGCTTGCATCTGCTATTGTAGCTCAGTCACACTTACTTGACCCTTAGAAATAGCCAACATCATTCTTGAAGGTAATGATGTGTATGTTATTTTTGTGTTCATAGTCTGCAGTCAATTGTAATATCAGAACTCAATATAAAGATACATACTAATAATAAAACATTGGCCTATTTAAAATTACAGAGCAAATCAACCCGTTCACTTTCCAATTAAAACTGCCTTCCACCCTGAAAATTACCCAAAGTTTCCATTAACGTCCACTTTGCTCATTGTGTCTCAATAAATTATCCTCTGCAGTCAAGTCTTCTCCATTCTGCTACTAATCCTGCTATGGAGTATGAAAGTAACCACATTCTGAACTGTGAGAAAGTTTGTGGAAATCTTCTCTACTTGACTGACTGGAAGAGATATCGACCTGAAGAGAAGAGTCGGGTGCCTAAATAGAACATTAAAGGGGTATTCCAGTAAGACAAAAAAAATAGTACTGTCCCTGTCCTCATAAACTATAGAGATGAGATGCCCAGTGCACTTCTATTATCTTTATAACACTTGTAATTCAGTGTGACTGGAGCTGCTTCTCACTGCCCCCCCCACAGCTGTGAGTAACAGCCAGTCCCAGAAAAATGGGCATGACCATGCCCCCTGTTCTCTGCAGAGAAACAGCTATTATCAAGAGACTGGCTGATAGTAACAGCTTGCAGCTGCACATTGCTGTAACGTCCCAGATGGGAGGGGTAACCAGTGAGGAGCAGCTCCTGTCATGCCAGCCCCCTAATAATGTCTCCTTGTCTGCAGTCCATGGTGAGGGGGCATGGCGAGGGCCTGGCCAGGGTGTGGCCTGATTCCTGCTAGTAGCTCTGCAGTGATGGAGACATTACCAGGGGGCTGGCTACTACTAGAAGCCAGGGGGCAGGCCATGCCTTCACCCCTGCTCCCTCATCTAGTGCTGCAGTGAAGAAGACATCAGGGGGCTGGCTGCTGCTACTAAAATCCAGGAGCAGGCCATGCCCCCTCTTCTCAGACTGACTTTACTCACAGCAGGGAACGTCACACTGATGTGTAATGTATTGTCCCAGATGGGAGGGGGGAGTAGTGAGGAGCAGCTCCAGTCACACTGAATTACAAGTATTCTAAAGATAATAAGATAATAGAAGTGGACTGAGCATCTCATATTTATAGTTTATGAGGACAGGGACAGCACAATTTTTTTTCTCTCTCCAGAGTACCCCTTTAATGCTCAAAATTTACTTTAAAAAATCATGACAAGCATCCTCTCTCATCTGCAAGGGACCTCAAAAGGGGGGCTACTATTACTCATTTGTCCTGTCTCCAGCACCATGCTCCAAGTCTTAGTTCCTGGTGGCCAGCTCTTTTTGCTCTTGTGCACTTCATGTTAACAAGGTTACCTTGCGTTCACCATTGATGTTATTCTCCTAGGCTTTTAAGGCCAGCTCAGGAGGCAGCACACTGCCTGAGCATTCAGGTAGTTGGTAATCGACACCACCACTGCATTGCTAGAATTCTGTACTCCTAGTGCCATTTGACAACACAGTTCTACTGTTCCTGTCTACTTGGCTCTGCTTTTCCAAGGTGTCTGTCTTCCTGCTTGGCTCTGCTGTTCTAAAAAGCCAATCTGCCCACTAGGTTTTATTCTTTTGAGGAGCTTTCAGAATATTTGACTACAACTAAGTGCTTGTATGCAAACCCGACTCTGCTGTTTCAAAGTACCACATTGGCTACCGCATTAAAAAAGAGATTATTTAAGGTACTGAGAATTTTTTTTCAATATATATGCTTCTGCAAGTGTGTCATCAACACTATGCTATTAGTTTGAAATAAACAGAAAAATGTTCTCAGAAAGTTTATTTATAACCTAAATGCCAAGCAGCAGGGACTAACATTCGGTTAGATAAACGATGAAGAAAGACAACATTTTTAGACTTACCATAATTAATAATAGCAAGATTGAGACAAAGGGCCTATTTTAAGTCTATAAATGCTAATAGTTATCTGAATTTGATAGCTTTTTCATCTAAAACAATGGAAAACCAATGGGTAGGGTGTGTAGGAACTGCATCAAAGAAAAGGATTTTAAAGAGCAGAAGGAAATAACTGCAAACATTTAAAAGAAAAAAAAGCAATATCGATAATAGTGGGGGCTTTCTATAACTGTCTATGGAGATGATCCATGTACCATTTTAATCTGAGGAATAAAAAGTTGGAATAATTTTACTTTAACATCGGATGCTGGCTTTTCTTCTTTTTTCACATTATCTGTAGAGCATTATTAATATCACTTTTTCTTATTTGTAGTTTTACATAGCATTGCAGATAAAGGCCCCCTTATACATTAGACTAACAGTGGGCTTTTATGACAGTCTGATGAAAGTGGAGACTCTTTATTATTATTCTCCTCTGACAGATTATGTTAGGGGAGAGAAGGATCAGCATGCTTGATTACAGCCTGACAATCCTTTTGCTCTCAGTAAAATAAGCTGTAACCACATGAGTCTCTCTCTTGGAGAATACAGGAGCGATTGGGAGAGTGGGCGCTCCAGTGTATGGTGGAGTCGAAAGCAATAGCTCTCTGCCGAACAATTGAGTGTAAAAAGTATAGGACGCACTAACAACACTTCTTCCCCTCCTATCAATTATGTGATCATTGGTTGGCGGGTCGGAGTAGGAGCTGTTAGGGCTATTCAGTACTGTAGTGCAGGTGTTCAGGCAAGAGACTGAATTTGGCCTGTAACTGGGGCTAATATGCCAATCCCAGTAACAGTGGAAATCAGCAATACAAACAAAATGTATGTCAATTTTTAAATGCCCCATTTCATGACCTTTTATAATCTTATGGACTGTTCAATGTGTGAAGTAATTGGAAATATAAATAAGTAAATAAATAAATAAATACAGCAGGACAAACATAAATTAAACAAAATAAAAAAAGAAGCCACTGGCAGTGTAAGTCTTTGCGTTTAGCCCAGTCCCCAGCTAAAAAAACATAATTGCTATGAAATGTAATTTTGTGGTCCTCTGGGATCATTCAAAAATGAATGAAAAAAATGTGAAAAATAGTACTTGTTTTCTGTATATTTCCCCCAATTGTATAATTAATGAAAAAAATAAAATAAAGAATATGAAATTAACATGAAAATGATGCCCCAAGTATGGAAAAAAGAGGCACATATTATCTGATTAACTGAATGAGAATTTTTCAGCACTCTTAAAACTGATTGTGCGAAGAAAAACAAAAGTGAAAGGGATAAAATGGCCTGGTCTTGAAGTGGTTAAACAATTGCTTGATTTTGCAAAATAATTGTAACCCATAAAACAATTTGTGATGGCCGCTGTCACAATTCCTAATCTAAGTCAGCTGTCTAATCTGGGGCAGGGGCGTGCTGAGCTGTCAGTGTGTGGTGATTGACAGTCCAGTCGGACTCAGGGCAGGGCATGCTGGGTTTTCTGTTCGGACTCCTTCCCAGGCTATTTAGTTGGCTGTCTGCATCTTATCTCTGCCAGTTGTAGCTCTGCTCAGTGTGGTGTGTGTTTGCTCTGTGCTTTGACTTCTAGTATTTTGATCTTTGTTGATCAACCTTGGATTTGCCTTAGAACAGGGCCTGGACAAGGGATAAGCAGGGTAGTCACCTAGGGCGCCATCTCCTGCCTACCCGAGGGGAGCGCACTTTAAAAAAAATAATTGATGAATGTCGGCGGCCGCCCAGCACCTTCCTGTGGCCACAGATATTCATACAGTAACAGCCGGGGCACAGGCACGGAGGTGAGTGATGACAAACAGTCACTGACACCTCTCACTCCTCCCAGCACTCAATTATATTCACTTCTATTCGGGACATGAGTAGAGGAGCTGTCATTAGCCCTCTGCTCCACCGGGATCTCCAGCAAGACGCAGGCCACTTCTGGTCTGCGTCTTGTTGGAGAAGGCGCATACAGGTTACGTTGGATGGCGCAATGGAGTGACATCATTGCGCCGTCCAGCGTCCACTGCTGCACTTCACAGAAGAAGAGACGGTGGATGGGAGACAGGATTATGTGAGTATAAACTTTTTTTAAAAAATTATTACATTACTGTGCAGGGGGGTGAATAACATGAGGGGGGTGGTTGTGCTGATGGGGGGGGAATAAAATAAGAGGAGGGTCTGTGCTGATAGGGGGGAATAAAATGAGGGAAGGGACTGTGCTGATGGGTGGAAATAAAATGAGGGGCTCTGCAAGTGGAGATAAAATGAGGGACTGTGCTGATGGGGGTAATACAATGAGGGGCTGTGCTGATGGGGTTAATAAAATGAGGGGCTATGCTGATGGACGGAATAAACCTAGAGGCTGTGCTGATGGGGGGTAATAAAATGAGGGGCTGTGCTGATGGGGGGAACAAAATGAAGGGCTGTGCTGATGGGGGAAATAAACTGAGGGACTGTGCAGATGGGGGAATAAACTGAGGTGCTGTGCAGATGGGGGGAATTAACTGAGGGCCTGTGCAGATGGAGGAAATAAAATGAGGGACTGTGAAGATGGGGCAAATAAAATGAGGGGCTGTGCTGATGGGGATAATAAAATATGGGGCTTTGCAGATGGGGAAATAAAGTGAGGGGCTGTGCTGATTGGGGTAATAAAATGAGGGGCTGTGCAGATGGGGGAAATAAAATGAAGGGCTGTTCAGTTCAGAGGGGGGATAAGGGACTGTGCAGAGGGGGTAAGAGTGTGGAGATATAGAAAGTATAATGGAAAATTAGAGAGGGGACAGCAATGGTATAGGCTGGGGTTCATAAGGGCGGATGGTGTGCCGGTTATAGCTAATAATGGTAGACAGTGTGGAGGTCATGTAAAATAGGAGGCTTATTTTGGTCATAATATGAACAGACAATTTTATGCATTGGGCATTTTAATAACACTCTTATTTTTAAGGGCAGTGTGTGGGGATATGCTGCAAAAGACGGGAGAAGAGGGAGGTCAACAGAGACCAGCTGTGGATGTGAAAAGTCATCATGTCATCTAAACAAGATGGAGATGAAAAGAAAGAAACTACTCCAGAGAAGAAGTAATCTATAAAGTACCTGGATGTAAATGTTTATTTGAGATACTGACTAATTCTCATCAGTACTGTGGTTTCTGTATGGCCCACAGTCTGATGATGGCTGTTAATAACAACTCCCAATATCCCCTTACCATTGTTAAGAATATACTGGGAGTTGTAAGGTTGTTGGTTCACGGGATACAATTGTTTATGGAGCTGACTTGGTATTACAATTGATCGTTGTACTAAGCTTGGTTCTTGTATTCATGTACTCTTGGTTCTGGTCAAGTATTCATGTACTTATGGAGGTTCTGGTGATGTATTCATGTACTGATGGAGGTTCTGGTTATGTATTCATTTGCTGACGGTGGTTCTGGTGACATAGTCAAGTACTGATGATAAGTCTGTTGATGTATTCATGTGCTGATGGTGGATCTGGTGATACATTAATCTACTGATGATTGTTCTGGTGACGTATTTGTGGCACCCCAGGGGTCTGGTTACCACAGTAATAGAAATATTACGTCTGAGAGCAAGTGGGAGGTTTCCTGGTCAGGAGCCCTTAAGCATGCAACACCTCCTGCCCAGACCTGGGAGGGGAGGAATCTGCCCTATATAAACTGGGTCTGGGGCGGGGTTAGACAGTCAGAGCCTGGAGTGAAGTTCCAGACACAGGGCAAGAGACAGCTAGGAGCTCTGTAGGAGCAGGAGCTGAGTGCCAGGGACTGGAAGCAGATATATTGCTCGTCCAGGCTGAAGAGACTACTACCGGACAACGGAGTCCGAGGCTGTGGGAACCTCTAAGTCCAGCAGCAGAACTCAGCCGGCAGGGGATTCCAGGTCCTCTGGCCATTGAAGTCCGGAGGCTCAGTCACAGGGAAGTGACCAGCACCACCATCGAGGAGCGGAGGCTATCAGAAGGCCCCAAGTCACCAGCCATACGGGTGACCACCACACGGTATACTCAGGGACGTGGGCTACTTCCACTCGCTTACAGCAAGGTAACCAGGAAGAGTGCAGATAGATGGGGGGGCCTACAACTCCACCTGGCAAGGGGAACTCCTGCTTGCTCGCAGACTGACCAGGCCCCTTATGCTAGCCAGTACTCCCGGGAGGGTCTGCCTTAATATCATCAGTAAAGACCCTGAACTGCACTGCAAAGACTCTGAGTCGTTCCTGCTTTCTCACCGCATACAGCACTACTAGTACTGGGACGCCCGTGCACCATCACTCCCATCATCCACATTCCCTGCCCTGAGGCCATACTCTTCCCGTGGGGAGTTATCCCATCTTTAGCTGCGTACACTACACCAGCCTCAGCGGACTGCCTCGCAGCGGCGGTATACCCTGACCGCAATCCACGAGTGGTGTAGTTGGACATTAAACCACAAAAACCCTATAAAGACTGCCACAGGTTTGACCACCCTGAGCCACGGGACCGGGTCGCCGCCACGGAGACTACAACCCCCAGAGACCCGGCTCCGGGTAACCCACATGCTTGCACACACGGCCCAGGGGGCGCGTCAACTTTGGCGTAGTCGGCAGGATTTCGTGCCCGCAACCACCGGGTACTGCGTGCCTTCAAAAGACTGCCGTGGTGAAGGTTCCCGCCCACCGAACCCAGTTGCGTGCAGTGGCCTTGCAGAACCCTGGTTTAGACTGTGAAAAGTTCAAAGACAGGGCCATCCGGATGCTCCGAGAGCCGGCACCGGGTAGCGCTGTAACCCACCGGTGCCCTGCTATGACCTATCATCAGGAGGCGGCACCCTTGTCTGCAGAGCCTGTAGGAGCTGGTGCGCAGGCTTTGGACAACAACCCGGCTACAGACCTGCACCATCAGGTCCAAGAGCTAACTAAAAGCGTAGCCGCGCTAACCCGAACTGTGCAGTCTTTACTGGTCTCTCCTCCAGGAAGGATCAAGCTGGCCACCAGTCCGGAGGACGTCCCATGGCACCGACAGAGGAGGATCCCATCGTCCAGAGGAAGACCCAGCGACAGATACAACGAGGACGGACAACCCATCTGCCGCCGCTGCAATCAACCCGGACATATGGCAAGGTACTGTCATTTAAACGGGCACAACCTGGGGCAGAGGGCCAACCCCCAGGCATAAGATCATCAGGCCCATTGAACTGGCGTGATAAATATGTAGGGGGACGTCCGGTGTTGCCTGTGGTACTGGATGGCATTCCTATGAGTGCCCTACTAGACACTGGGTCACAGGTGACTACCATCCCGTTCGTGCTCTTTAAGCGGTACTGGAATGACTCGGACATAACCCGCTACCCAGATGACGACCTGAGTATCATCGCCAGCAATGGTCATCCCGTGCCGCAGGTGGGATTCAAAGAGGTGACCATTAAGGTCGGTAAGGTCGAACTGGCGGCACAAGGACTGATTATTGTGGACATTGACCGTCATGAGAGTCACCCTAGAATAACCTTGGGAACTAACGTGATTGAAAATTGTCTTGCAGAGGTAATTCTCATTTTACAGCAGGTTGCCAAGAATGCCAGTTCCAGCCAGCAGAGTGTCCTCCAAAAAGAAATCCGGGCACTGATGAAATGGCAACAGGTGGAGAGATTGGTAGCGTGAGAATGCGTGACCTGTTCCCTATTGCCATGCCCCCGAAAAGTGAGATGATGACCTGGTGCCGGGCAGCTATTGGTCTAAGAGGTAGAGACTACCAAGCAATGGTAGAACCCGTCTACTCAGACAGTAGGCCCACCATTTTGACAGCACAGGGGGTGGTTGATGTACGCCATGGGAGGGTGCCTGTCCGCATCGTAAATATCGGGGAGAGAAGTACACCTGCCCCGGTATGCCACGCTAGACAAATTGTTCACCATAAACCAAAATTCTGTAAAGGCCGTAGAACCCTTGCCTCCATCTCAACCAGAGGAAGGTAACAAATGGAGGACTGGTGTCAGCAACTGCATTTGGGTACTGACTCCACTCCCTCCCACCAAAAACAGAGAGTCTACCGGGTGGTTCGGGAGTATGAAAGAGTCTTTAGTAAACACCCGCTAGACTTCGGGCGAATAAAGGGGGTAGAACATCACATCCCCACAGGAGACCATCCACCCATAAAGGAAAGATACTGACCTGTACCCCCTGCACACTATCAGCATGCAAAGGGGATGTTGCGGGACATGAAGGAGGCTGGGGTAATCAGGGACAGCTGTAGCCCCTGGGCAGCTCCACTAGTTCTAGTGAAAAAGAAGGACAACACAATGAGAATGTGTGTGGACTACAGAAAGGTCAAACGTATCACACACAAAGATGCGTACCCGTTACCTAGAATAGAAGAATCTTTAGCTGCATTAAAATCTGCTAACTTCTTCTCCCTTTGGATCTTACTAGTGGGTACTAGCAGGTTCCTGTAGCAGAGGCAGACAAGGAGAAGACTGTATTCACCACCCCGATGGGTCTCAGCGAATTCAACTGTATACCGTTCGGGCTCTGCAACGCACCAGGAACCTTCCAGCGGTTGATGGAATGCAGTCTGGGACACCGGAATTTCTAGACGGTCCTGTTATACCTGGACGATGTCGTCGTTTATTCCAAAACCTACGAGGACCATCTGAAACACCTGGCAGAAGTGTTTGACGCCCTGGCAAGCTACGGCCTAAAGGTGAAACCCTCCAAGTGTCACCTGCTGAAACCAAAGGTGCAGTACCTGGGAAACGTGGTGAGTGCTGACGGAGTGGCTCCCGACCCCGATAAAATCACCGTGATTAAAGACTGGCCAAGACCCTCCAGCATAAAGGAAGTGCGGCAGTTTCTTGGGTTGGTAGGCTACTACCGAAGATTCATTCCAGGTTTCACCAAAATGGCAGCTCCTATGCAGGACCTCCTGTTAGGTCAATCCAGGAAGGCCAAAAACCAGAAGCCACCCTTCAGGTGGGAAAAGCTGGAAGAGGAGTCCTTCCGCCAGCTGAAGATGGCCCTCACGGGGGATGAAATCCTGGCGTACCCTGACTACAGCCAGCCCTTTATCCTCCACACGGACGCGAGCAACATCGGGCTGGGAGCGGTACTGTCCCAGATCCAGCAGGGGAAAGAACGGGTAATCGCTTACGCCAGCCGAAAACTAAGGCCCACAGAGAGAAACCCTGAGAATTATAGCTCATTCAAGCTAGAGTTCCTGGCAGTGGTGTGGGCAGTGACCGAACGTTTCAAGCATTACCTTGCCTCTTCCAAGTTTTCCGTGTACACGGATAACAACCCGTTGACACACCTGGACACTGCAAGACTTGGTGCCATGGAGCAGAGATGGATGGCCCGCCTGTCCAACTATGAATTCACCATCAAATACCGGGCAGGACGCTCAAATGCCAACGCGGATGCCCTGTCCAGAATGCCAAACTTACCGGACGAAGGGGAAGATCCAGAAGAACTGGAAGAAGTTGAACTCCCTGCGTTCCACCGTCATGGGATTACCCTGTATTCCCACCGTGTAAGGGACAGGCGCTCTGCTACGTTCAATCCCTTACCCCACTACAGCTGGGCGGAGACACAAGACAGTGATCCCGCAGTCTGTCTGGTGAAGGAAATGCTGACACAGGCTGATGCCCGTCTTGACCCAGATGCTCCGGAGGAGACCAAGCAACTGTGGAAGGAGAAAAGTAGACTGTTTCTTTACAAGGAGAAGCTGTGCCGGAGAATGGTCAACTCTAGAACACATGAGCTGACCTGGCAGGTAGCGGTCCCAAGACGAGACGCGGCTATGGTTCTGGAGGCATACCATGACGGAGCAGGACACTTCGGATGGAAGAAGCTGGAGTTCCTGTTGCGTGGACGGTTCTACTGGGTAGGCATGAGAGGAGCCATCAAGAGGTGGTGCAGAGACAGTGGCCAGTGCAACCTAAGAAGGAAGGACCGTGCCAGCCAGAAGACTCCCCTGCAGCCCATCATCACCAGGCAGCCACTGGAACTGGTAGCCCTGGACCATGTGAAACTGGCTCCAAGCAAATCTGGGTATGTCTACGCCCTCATAATCGTAGATCACTACTCCCGGTTCCTGGTGGTGGTCCCTCTCAAGGACTTAACGGCTCAAACAGCAGCTAGAGCCTTCCAGCAGCACTTCTGCCATCCACACGGGTATCCGGAGCAAGTTTTGACTGACCAAGGGCCAGCCTTTGAAGCGGAGGTCTTCCAAGAGTTCTGCAATCTGTATGGCTGCAGGAAGATAAGAACAACGCCCTATCACCCTCAGACCAACGGACTATGTGAGAAAATGAACCAGGTGGGGATAGACTTGCTAAAAACGTTGCCCCTGGAAGAACGCAGTCTGTGGCCTGAAAAACTGCCTGATCTGGTGGACTTGTATAATCACATCCCCGTAGGTTCCACCAACTGTACCCCGGCTTACCTAATGAGAACAAGACCTGGTAAGCTGCCTATTGACCTGGATATGGGAGTCCTGACACCTGGGGACACCTCGCCAGAGGCAGACTGGGATACAGAACGGCAGCAGCAGTATCGGAAAGTACAGGAGAGCGTCGAGCGAAGTCTGTCTCAAGCAAGAGAAAGGCAAGAGAAGATTTATAATCAGCATGCTCTCGCTGTTCCCCTGGTACCTGGAGAGCAGGTCTTGAAGAGAAAGAGGCGGGTCCACAAGTTGGACAACCAGTGGGAGAAGGACCCCTACACAGTACTGCCTTCAAGTCATGATAACCCAAAAGTCTGTGTAATCAGTAAGGATGGAGGAGAGACCACAGCCATTGTCTCCAGAGACCACCTGAAAAAGTGTCCCGAGCAGCTGCAAAGCCCTGACGAAGATCAAGAGAACCCTCAACCCGCAGAGGAAAGGGAAGAAATGATCAGTACCGTACTCAGAGACTTTCCCCCGGTCCTGGACTCAAATCAACAACGCAGTCGTGGTACCCATCCTCACCTTTCTCCAGCCAGCCCCTCAAGGGCCTACAGAAGAACAGGTAGCGTCAGAAGAGCAGGAGGCAGAAGAATCCATACCAGCAGCCCAGGAGAATCAACCCTCTGCTAGTAGTGAGCCTGCCGTGCCCCTAGTAAGCCAAAGAGTACGCAGAAAGCTGCCAGAACTACCCGCAACACCTTCTACACCCTGTAATGCAGAACCAGATAGTGGGTTACGTAGGTCCACCAGGAGCACTAGAGGACAGATGCCCGCTCTCTGGAGAATCTAAAATATAATGTGAATTTGCTTGTAAATTGCCAATGTTGAAAAAGGTTTATGTTTTTGCTACCTGGTTACTAATTATGTTTCTCTAGTTGCCCTTCAGGTTTATTTGGACTGACAGGTTATGGACGCTGAGTAGCCGGAACTATATTGTAGATAGTTGCACCTTGGTGCTTCTTGCGAAGATGGCCGCGGAAGAGAAAAACCTGTCTGGCGTGGCCTCCTTGTGGCCCAAAGTAGCTAGCCTCAGCCTTGCAGCCACGCCCAGGGCCAACGTTTGGGGTTTGCTTTGGACAGGTCCCCTACTCTGTTCCAAGACTTCACCTTGTTGGGTGACATGAACACCCAGTTACGGACATGCCGTGACCTCTAAAGACTAAAGCTTCTTGCACATATGTTGTTGTATTATTGTTTGTACCCTGTACTTCTGTTTTCTTAAAAATGTGTTTAGTCCCGGAGTACTAAAATTTACTAGGGGGGAATGTGGCACCCCAGGGGTCTGGTTACCACAGTAATAGAAATATTACGTCTGAGAGCAAGTGGGAGGTTTCCTGGTCAGGAGCCCTTAAGCATGCAACACCTCCTGCCCAGACCTGGGAGGGGAGGAATCTGCCCTATATAAACTGGGTCTGGGGCGGGGTTAGACAGTCAGAGCCTGGAGTGAAGTTAGTTCCAGACACAGGGCAAGAGACAGCTAGGAGCTCTGTAGGAGCAGGAGCAGAGTGCCAGGGACTGGAAGCAGATATATTGCTCGTCCTGGCAGAAGAGACTACTACCGGACAACGGAGTCCGAGGCTGTGGGAACTTCTAAGTCCAGCAGCAGAACCCACCCGGCAGGGGATTCCAGGTCCTCTGGCCATAGAAGCCCGGAGGCTCAGTCACAAGGAAGGGACCAGCACCGCCATCGAGGAGCGGAGGCTATCAGAAGGCCCCAAGTCACCAGCCATACGGGTGAGCACCACACGGTATACTCAGGGACGTGGGCTACTTCCACTCGCTTACAGCAAGGTTGCCAGGAAGAGTGCATAGACGGGGAGGCCTACAACTCCACCAGGCCATGGGAACTCCTGCTTGCTCGCAGACTGACCAGGCCCCTTATGCTAGCCAGTACTCCCGGGAGGGTCTGCCTTAATATCATCAGTAAAGACCCTGAACTGCACTGCAAAGACTCTGAGTCGTTCCTGCTTTCTCACCGCATACAGCACTACTAGTACTGGGACGCCCGTGCACCATCACTCCCATCATCCACATTCCCTGCCCTGAGGCCATACTCTTCCCGTGGGGAGTTATCCCATCTTTAGCTGCGCACACTACACCAGCCTCAGCGGACTGCCTCGCAGCGGCGGTACACCCTGACCGCAATCCACGGGTGGCGTAGTCGGACATTAAACCACAAAAACCCTATAAAGACGGCCACTGGTTTGACCACCCTGATCCACGGGACCGGGTCGCCGCCACGGAGACTACAACCCCCAGAGACCCAGCTCCGGGTAACCCACACGCTTCCACACACGGCCCAGGGGGTGCGTCATATTCATTTACTGATGCTGGGTCTGGTGACATATTCATGTACTGATGGTGGCTCTGGTGAAGTATTTATTTACTGATGAAGTTTCTGTTTCTCTAATTATGTACTGATGATGATTTTAGCTTCATATTCATGTACTGATGATAGTTCTAGTGATGAATATATCACCAGAATCATCATCACTACATGAATGCAGCACCAGAACAATCATCACTACATAAATATGTCACCAGAACAGGGATACTTCACCTGAACTACCATCAGTTTTGTGTAAGATGTATTTGTCGCATGATGGATGCCAAAACCATCAGACGTATGCCTTTATTTATAAAGGGGGTCTTTTTATTTTCCATTACTGTATCTGGCAAATGCTGAACACCTTAATTGAAACCAAATGGCCCCGATTATAGTAACCCTTTATTAGTTTCCATAACTATCCTTGGGTTCTACATTTAAAATATAGGACGTCAGGGATGAATATCGTTAATTTTCCCCTGTATCGTGTAAATGGTCACCAAAATATGATTGATTCTGTATCTAACTTTGAAATTGCACTCGTTGTTACGTCACATCTAGTGATGATCGAACGTGCTCGCCACTGCTCGGTACTCGCCCGAGAATCACGGTGCTCTACAAGCTCGGCGAGTATTTCCGGGTTGCTCGGGCGGGAACTCGGGTCCCCTCCCTGCATGTTTAGCGCTCTTTAGAGAGCCAATGAACATGCAGGGATTGCTTGCCACGCACTGTAATGCCGTAGCCATGTTGGTTGTGGGCATTACAGTGATTGGCTAACCGCACAGCATCATTAGGTCTATATAAGACCTGGCACCGCTATGCTTGTCACAGTCTACCCCGGAAACAAGCAGAGTAGGGAGAGCTGCTGAGTCAGGGAGAGATGTGCTTGTTTATAGTTAGCATATAAAGAGAAATAGTAAGGCACCAGTCACGATGTGCAGCATTCAAATGTCGAGCACTAGTCGCTGCACTCTACATATGAAAGAGTGTTAGCCTGAAAACCACGTAGACAGGGCACTAGCCGTGTGCATGCGAGCCAGGTGGTGCAAATTCCATGTATAGTAAAGCCTGAGCCATCAAAGCTGTAGAAATGGAACAGATAATGCACTCACCAACAGTGTTGTTTGATAATAGTCCTGTTTATTTGGGATTACACATGCGGAGGGGTGGTGCAGGTTCTGGGGTGCGGGGGGTAAGAGGACAACGGCCGTTTCGCGCGAGTCCTGCGCTTCAACGGGTCCTCTACAGGTGAGCAGCCGAAGCCTTCTGGTTAAATACCTGAAAATGAGGCGATACGGCCAACCCACCTGCACAGGTGTTGATTAAGTGAAAAAACACACAAATAAAAAAATGTTTAAAAACACAATGCAACACGAACGCAGTTACAATGAACTTATAGAGACTCATATAAATACAGATAAATCCAGGCGATCATTGAGTCTTGTCGGAGCTTGTGCGTTAGAGTCCAAAATGTAGTAAAACTAAATTGTAATTACCTCCGTTTTTGGGCGGATTAACCTTTAGGAGGCCAGCAAAGCGTAATTTATTAGGGTCAGTACCATGAGCTTCTTTCATGCGCTGAATTAAACGGGGAGAGCCTTTTCCTGAACGAATCGATCTACAGTATAATGCTCACCAAACCTAAAATACAAGGGTCTGATGGTTTTCCCTATGTAGAAAAATCTACAGGGACAAAAAATTACATAGACAACATAATTAGTCTTACAGGTAATCAAATCCTTTACTTGCCACTTTAGGCTTCCCAATTGGAAAAACTTACCGCTGAGATGCCGTGAGCGGTGTGAACACTGTCCACATTTGTAATTACCCCGAGGAATATCTCTCTCCAGCCAGTTCTTAGTAGGAATTTTACATAAGCGATTTTTTACATGTAAATCAGAAAGATTATGGCATCTTTTATAAGTGAACAGGGGTTTATTTTTGGCCTTTTCCTGTAGGACCCTATACTGCTCTAACATATGCCAGTTCTTCCTTATTGCTGCCTGGATCACATTATCAAGGTTGGTATGATTGAATGAAAAAACAAACCTATCTGAATTATCCTTCCTTATCTTTTTCGGTCCAGGAGGCTGATTTTTAGGGGGGACAGATGCCTTATAGAGGGCCTGCTCTAAAAATTTGTTGCCGTACCCCCTATTCAAAAAATCGGTTTTCATTATTTCTGCTTGTTTTTTAAAACCCTCTTCACTGTTGTTAATTTTCCTCAACCTGAGGAATTGGCTATATGGCAACCCTCGCTTAGTGTGGCCAGGGTGAGCTGATTCATACCGCAGGAAGGAATTGGTGGCAGTTGATTTTTTAAAACACTGTCAGAATTTTACCGTCATCCACATGAATTTTTACGTCTAGAAAATCTATGGACTATCCTCCCCACTTGGCTGTAAATCTCATATTGCACAAATCTGAAGTATTAAGAAATTCTATGAAATCGAAAAATTCCTCTTTTTTCCCCATCCAGACTATGAACACGTCGTCCACAGAACGTAAATAAGTATGTTTATAGTTAGTATACGTATTCCACAACATATACATATATATCTATCTGAACTAACAGTCCTTCTGAGGACTAATCCAGCTGCATATATTAAGTGGTGTTAGCAGGAGCTAGGCAGGCAGGCAGTGTATGTGGCAGACTGCAGTGCATATAGTGCAAGATATATTGAACATCCTGTTAGTATAGGTATTCCACAACATATATATATATATATATCTATCAGAACTAACAGTCCTTCTGAGGACTAATCCAGCTGCATATAATCAGTGTTAGGCAGGCAGGCAGTGTATGTGGCAGACTGCAGTGCATATAGAGCAAGAGGTTTTATTGAACGTCCTATCTGCTGCTGCTGTAATAATTACAGATATTTGTAGACATAGCCCCAGATATCAGGGGCCAGGACAATTTTTTTTTTATCTTAATCCTGGTTATTTGCTTAAAAAGCAATCCAGAGTACACCATTTTTCTGCTCCATTTGCTTGTTAGCACTGCAGAATACAGCCAGATCTGTTCCATATTTCAGCTCTAAAAATCCAGAAATTTGAACGGAATGTGGAAAATATTAGCATTCTTTTCCATTCTGTTGCAGTGTGTCAGTCAAGCTATTCACGCTAGGTGTCTGTGTAGAATAATATTAGTAAATTACAGGCTGCTATTTAAAACCGTGGTTCTCTGTTAGACATATCACCTATAAGATTGTTCCAAAATCAGCCATTTCTTCCATTTTCATTTCGTTGCAGTGTGTCGGTCAAGCTATTCACACTAGGTGTCTTTGAAGAATAGTATTAGTAAATTACAGGCCTGCTATTTAAAATCATGGTTCTCTGTCATACATAACACTTATAAAAGTGTTCCAAAATCAGCCATTGCTTCCATTTTCATTTCGTTGCAGTGTGCCGGTCAAGCTATTCACACTAGGTCTCTGTGTAAAATAGTATTAGTAAATTACAGGCCTGCTATTTAAAATCGTGGTTCTTTGTCAGACATATCACATATAACTGCGTTCCAAAATCAGCCATTTCTCGTGAACGTGGTGATGGTGCATGCTGAGGCCGAGGACGTGGCCGTGGGCAAGCTGAAATTGTGCCACAACAAACACCCGCATCTTTTCGCTTGACCTTCCTGTCCCAATTACTAGGGGACCACAGAACACCACTATTGAACACAGAGCAGTGTCAAAAGGTTGTTGGTTGGATAGCAGATAATGCTTCCAGTCACTTTGCCACCACCACCACCACCACCCTGTCTTCCACGCGGTCAAGTCTCAGTAGCCGTGAGTCTGAACCACATATTTCTCACCCTGATCCTCCTTCCTCCCACCATACCGAGTGCCCGGAGACAACTGATCCCACACTTGAACACTCCGAAGAGCTGTTCACTTTTCCATTTGTAGATTCGGGCCTCTCGCCCGGCCAGCTTCAAGTGAATCAAGAGGAGAACGCGTGTAGCGATGCCCACATATTGGAGCAGCCACGGTCACATGAAGGCGATTGTGGGAAAGTGCAATTACTGTCGCAAGAGGTGGATGATGATGATGATTAGACACAATTGCCAGAAAGTCAGGAGGAGGATCAGGGTGCGGAAGTGGAAGACGAGGTGGTGGATGATATAGTAACTGACCCAACCTGGCAGGGGGACATATAGAGCGAGGACAGCAGCACACAGGGGGAGGGAGGCTTAGCACCACAACAGGAAGGAAGAAGCAGTGTTGTGGCCACAGACACAAGCAGGGAAAGCGTTACTCGTAACGCCAACTTGACGGCAGTTGCCAGTACAACTGTTAGGTCTTCCCAAGTCTGGTTGTTTTTTAAAGACTGCAGATAACACAAAAAATGCCATTTGCACAACATGCCAGGCCAGCATCAGTAGGGATAGCAAAACTAGCAGCCTGATCACCACCAGCATGATCAGGCGCATGGCAGCAAAGCACCCGACTAAGTGGGCCGAACCCCAGGGTCCAGAAACAGTGTCTGCGGGTGACACCACTGCTTGTTCCGCTGTTGTGCATGCACGTCAATCCCCTGTCCATGGCGCATGCCAAGATGCCTCCCGCCCTGTGTGACGAGTGTGTTGGAGGTGATAGACGGTCGCCCTGCAGTGGTTTGCAGGAGGTCTCCACGTTTGGCAATGCAGACAGCTGCCTAGTTAGGAGGCTGTGTTTAGGACCCAGCGACTACCTCCCTTTAGTCTGGGTGTATATATACCTGGTGTGTCTAGGTGGGCGACACCGGTTATACTCATTTCTACTTGGAACTTGGCTGAAGCAGCATCATGTCCTCTCTGGAGTCTTGAGGCCGTGTGTCCTGTTGGAGTTCTTCTAAAGCTAAGTTGTTATTCCCCTGTCTTGTCTTCCCTTTTTGTCTTTAGAGTGCTAGAGGAGGTTGACTCCTTCCACCCCCAGCTATAGCCTTACGCCAAGGATAGTGGGCGAGGCACGTGATTGGCGACAGCTGCGGAGGCTGTATAGGGACGTTAGGGGGAGACAGGGTGACGCTAGTCCAAATTAGGAGGTCAGCTCTTCCCCCTTTCCCTAGTGTCTGGGCTCCCTTTCCCCACTGTGTTGCACTCATACCTGGCGTGACTCTCTGTGTTGCACTGACACCTGACAAGACACCCTGCATATATCGTTGCACACTCTCAACTAGCACTATTGGCAAGCACATCCACGTCCTTGTCCCAGTGCAGCGTTCAGTTGTCCCTACCCCAGTGCTGGGACAGCAAGCGCAAATATGCAGCCAATGCCCCTTTTAGGCTCATGGAGATGGAATTTTTCCGCAACCTGATAGCGGCGGCCGTCTCTCGGTACTCGGTCCCCAGCCGCCACTATTTCTCCCGGTGTGCCATCCCTGCATTACACGAGCATGTGTCCTGCAACATTAGCCGTGCCCTCAACAACACAGTTACTAGGAAAGTCCACCTAACCAGGGGCGCACGTGGACAAGTGCTTGTGGGCAGGGACGGTACATCTCACTGATGGCACGCCGGGTTAATATAGTGGAAGCCGGAACCCAGTCAGACCTTGGGACGGAACACAACCTCCCTCCGACCTCTACAGTATGTCTCTTGCAAGGGACACTGAAGTTCCTCCACATTTTTGGCAGCCGTTGCATTCACTCCATAGGCAAACAGTATGAGAGGCCCACTCTTTTTTAATGTGAACATGTCGTACTCGTTACTGTAGCCCAGCTCCATGTGTCTTTAAATTGTTAGTAGGGTTTTTCCTAAATTTTGACAGCCATTGGACTCACTGCAAACCCTATAACTGTATAGCAGACCCGCACCTTTCTAATGGGAACTTGTCGTTACTGTGGTCCAGCTCTATGTGTCTTTAAATTGTTAGTGGGGTTTGGGGGTTTTT
Source organism: Phyllobates terribilis (assembly GCF_046119375.1). NCBI lineage: Eukaryota > Metazoa > Chordata > Amphibia > Anura > Dendrobatidae > Phyllobates > Phyllobates terribilis. Next base: position 222,968,140 of record NW_027362773.1, on the reverse strand, counting down.
CCTAAATTTTGGCAGCCGTTGGACTCACTGCATATCCTATAACTGTATAGCATACCTTCTCCTTTCTCATGGGAACATGTCGTTACTGTGGCCCTGCTCTGTGTGTCTTTAAATTGTTAGTGGGGTTTTTCCTAAATTTTGGCAGCTGTTGGACTTACTGCATACCCTCTAACTGTATAGCAGACCCGCTCCTTTTTAATGGGAACATGTAATTACTGTGGCCCAGCTCTATGTGTCTTTAAATTGTTAGTTGGGTTTTTCCTTAATTTTGGCAGCCGTTGGACTCACTGCATACCCTATAACTGTATAGCAGACCCTCTCCTTCTAATGGTAACATGTCATTACTCTGGCCCAGTTCTATGTGTCTTTAAATTGTTAGTGGGGTTTTTCCCAAATTTTGGCAGCCCATGCAGTCACAGCATGGACATTACCACTATAGGAGACCCACTCCTTTATAATGGGAACATTTTTTTACTGAGACCCGCCTCTATGTCTCTTCATATTATGTTGCGTCCAAATTTTTGGCAGCCATTTCAGTCACTTCATACTCAATAACAGTATGGGAGACCTACTCTTTAATAATGGGAACAACAAAGCATAGCCGACTGCTGGCCCTTTATGAATAGGAAGGCTGTAAAAATAGTGTTTGTGACTTTCACAATCCCTCCTTCATAAATGAAACAGGATGTGTCTGATGATGTTTCATACACCACATGCCAAGATAAGGTTGTAAAATGTTAAAATGACATTTCCTGGTGAATGCATTTGTCTTGGTTGAAAGCAATGCAAAAGTGCGAAAACGCATCAAAAACGCTATGTGTGAACATAGCCCAAGGTGTGGAGGAGCAATTTTATTTTTGGTTATTTATTTTGCCTTATATATAAGTTGTAGCGCCTCCGTCTCTGCCTCCTGCCGGGCAAAGACGCAATTCCCCTCACCGCCGCGGTCCTGGTCCAGCATCCTCCAGCTCCCTTGCTGCTGTTGAGTGCACCGCACGCAGCTTCCCAGGCACTGTGCTTAGGGCGCGCGCGCCCTTCCTCCCTCTTAAAGGGGCCGGGCGTGCCATCCTAAAGAGTCCCCGTCCAATGGCCGGAGGACAACTCCTATTTAAAGCACCTCCTCCAAAATGGAGGTGCCTGTGCAAGGTTGTTGTTTGTGTGCTAACACTCTCCTCAGCCCTCAGGTTCCATTATTCGCCAGTCTATCAGCCGTGCCCGCCAGTCTGTCTATCAGCCGTGCCCGCCTGCCTATCAGCCGTGCCCGACAGCCTGTCTATCAGCCGTGCCCACCTGCCCATGTATCAGCCGTGCCCGCTAGCCTGTCTACCTGCCGTGCCTGCCAGCTCGCCTACCCAGATCACCTGTCTGGTTGCCTGCCGTGTCCGCCCGCTTGCCTACCCGGATCACCTGTCTGGCTACCTGCCTTGCCCGCCTGCTTTCCTACCCGGATCACCCGTCAGGATACCTGCCGTGCTCATCCGCTGTACCTGTAAGCTTCAGCCATCTGATCCATGGGAGTCGACTGCTCTCACACAAGGTCGGTCCCAGAGTGGCACCTGGTTCACCTGTCCGGTCCCTCCTTGGTTCACGGAGTCGACTAAGCCGCCGTGTGACCAGAATCGGTCCGAGTTGGCACTTAGTTACGTCACTCTGGTCCCTCCTTGCATCCTAGCAGAGGTTCCACCACCCGGACCCGTAACAGTTTGCACAGGCCATGGAACCCGGTGGCTCCCAGGCTCCTTCGCTCTCCTACCTGTACCAAGAGGTCTCTCGCCAGAGATCCCAACAGGATACTATCCTGTCCTATCTGCGGACAGTCAACTCCCGCTTGGATGCGCAGTCCACCCCGACTGTGTCCACCTCTGAATGAGCGGCACCCGCTCCGGCTGCACCTCAACCCAGTGGCGCTGTCGCACCCGGCTTTCTGCGCCTCCACGTTTTGGTAGTGACCCTGTCCTATGTCAGGGCTTCATAAATCATTGCACACTGCACTTTGAACTCCTGGCACACCAGTTCACCTCCGACCGGGCCAAAGTGGCATTCATCATGTCTCACCTCACCAGAGAGGCGTTGACGTGGCTTAACCCTCTGTGGGAGAGAGGAGATCCTCTGGTGTCCGATCTCCAGGCTTTCCTCGTGGCTTTCCGAAAGTTGTTCGATGAGCCCAGATGAAAATCTTCTACTGCCTCCTCATTTCTCCGACTCCGCCAAGGGAGTCTTTCTGTGGGCCAGTATGCCGTGCATTTCCGAACCATCACATCTGAACTTGCCTGGAACAATGAGGCCCTGGTGTCCACCTTTTGGGAGGGCCTTTCCAGATGGATCAAGGATGAGCTAGCTGGTCGTGACATACCTCCCTCCCTGAACGACTTGGTGTCATTAGCTACCCTGATTGACATCCATTTTCTGGAACGCGGTAAGGAGATGACCCGTGAGAGGAAACCTCTGCGCCTCGCTCCCGTCCTCCAAAGTCCAGTCTCGCAACTTGCACTCCCCCGGGTGTCTTCTCCAGAGCCTATGCAAATTGACCAAGTTAAGATGGTCAAGTCTCACCAGGAGACCCGTCGTTCCGAGGGGAGTTGCTTCTATTGTGGCAATATAGAGCATAAGATCCGCTCTTGCCCAAAGAGACCGGGAAACTCCAGTGTCTAGGACCGCTCAGAGACGTCATCCTAGGCAAGAGTTCTTCCTCTCCGCCCTTGACTCTGTCCAATTCCGTTACCAGTGGTGAGACCCGCTTCTTCGAGACAGCCCATCTGGATTCCGGAGCCGCTGGGAATCTCATCCAACAGGACATTGTGGAGCGTTTTCAGGTTCCTACCATACATCTGGCGGATCCTTTAGCGGTTTCCTCTGTGCATGTAAAGCTTCTCCCTGAAACCATCTTGTTGGTCACTGAGCCGGTAACTCTTCAGGTGTGATTTCTGCACTCGAAGATCTCGTTTTACGTACTGTCCGGTCTCTCTCATCCACGCTTACTTGGCCTGCCTTGATTACAGAGACATGAGCCCGTCCTGAATAGGAGCTTGGGTGAGGTGCTCCGTTGGGGTCAGGAATGCCATAAGACCTGTCTGGTTCCAGTTCGTCCTGCTCGACCCCAGTCTACTCCCGCTATCCTATCTGGCCTGCCAGCACCCTACTGGTCCTATGCGAACGTCTTCGATAAAAAGGAGGCAGAGACACTATCACCTCATAGGCTGTATGATTGCCCCATCGACCTAATACCTGGTGCTTCACCTCCTCACGGGCAAAACTACCCCTTGTCGCTGGCCGAGACCCATGCCATTTCTGAATACATTGAAGAAAATCTTGCTAGGGGATTTATCCAAAAATCCACCTCTTCGGCTGGAGCAGGATTCTTCTTTGTCAAAAAGAAAGCAGGCTCTTTTTGTCCTTGTTTCAACTATAGGGGCATAAACCAGATTACCATCAAGAATAAGTACCCCCTGACTCTCATCTCGAAGCTGTTTGATCACCTAAAAGGCTCAAAGATCTTCACTAAGCTCATCCTGCGTGGGGCGTACAATCTGGTCCGGATTCGCCAGGGAGACGAATGGAAGACGGCATTCAACACTCGGGATGGTCACTACGAATATCGCATGATGTCCTTCGGTCTCTGTAATGCTCCAGCCATCTTCCAGGAGTTAGTAAACAGTATCTTTTGAGATCTCCTGTATTCCTGCGTGGTGGTGTACCTGGATGATCTCTTGGCATTCTCCCCTGATCTGCCCTCTCACCGGAGGGATGTTCGTCAGGTCCTGCTGAGGCTCCAGAATAATCGCCTGTATGGCAAGTTCGAGAAATGCCTCTTTGAGCAGACCTCCCTGCCATTTCTGGGGTATATCATCTCTGAGACCGGACTGCGGATAGATCCCAAGAAGGTGTCTGCCATCTTAATGTGGCTTCGACCTGAGGGGTTGAAGGCTATTCAGCGGTTTCTGGGATTTGCTAACTATTACTGCCTCTTCATTACTCATTTCTCCTCCTGGACAGCTCCCATCTCTGCTCTTACCCATAAGGGAGCAAATCCCAGGGAGAGGTCTTCCGAGGCAGAGAATGCCTTTATCTCTCTTAAACAAGCCTTGTCCTCCGCTCCTGTGCTACACCGTCTGGATTGCAATAAACCGTTCTTCCTGGAGGTTGATGCCTCTTCCTCAGGGGTCAGAGCCGTACTCACCCAGAAATCCTTGTCTGGGCGAATGGTGACCTGCGACTTCTTTTCTAAACTCTTCTCTCTGTCCGAGCGCAATTACTCCATAGGGGATCGAGAACTGCTGGCCATCAAATTAGCGCTGTAGGAGTGGCGCTAAGTGCTTGAGGGGACTCTGCACCCGGTGGTCATCTACACTGGCCATAAAAACCTTGCTTATTTGCAGACCGCCCAAAGACTAAACCCGCGTCAGGCCAGATGGTCTTTGTTCTTTGCTCTATTCTGCTTCAATCTCCATTACCGCTTGGCAGACAAGAACATTAAATCCAACGCTCTATCTCGCTCTTTTCTGTCTTCCGACCTGGAGGAGGAGCCTCTACATATCACTGATCCCTCCAGAATTATGACTGTTGCTCCATTTGACCTGTGTCATCTACCTCCTGGTAAGACCTTTGTAGAGGCTCAGGATCGGAATAGGGTCTTACTCTGGGGCCATTTGTCCAAACTGGCTGGCCATGCCGGCCAGAGGAAGACGCTTCTGCTCATTGCCCAGCACTATTGATGGCCCACCCTGCGCAAGGATGTTGCAGACTTTGTCACAGCTTGTTCCTCTTGTGCCCGTAACAAGATACCTAGGCACCTTGCAGCCAGTCATCTCCTTCCTCTTTCCGTGCCTTCCACTTCGTGGCAACATATTGCAATGGATTTCATCACGGATCTTCCTGTATCAGCCGGTTGTACTGCCATTTGGGTGGTCGCCGACCGCTTCTCCAAGATGGCTCACTTCATTCCTCTGCCTGGTCTTCTGTCTGCACCTGTGCTGGCTAAAGACTTCATCCGTCACATCTTCCGTCTCCACGGCTTATCCCTCCACATTGACTCGGACCGAGGAGTTCAGTTCACCTCGCGCTTTTGGAGAGCCACGTGCAAGCGGCTGGATGTCTCTTTGGATTTTTCTTCGGCCTATCATGCTCAGTCTAATGGTCAAGTGGAACGCATCAATCAGATCCTTACCAGTTTTCTTCGGCACTTTGTCAACATTCACCATAGCGATTGGGTTGAGCTCCTGCCCTGTGCCGAGTTTTCCTATAACAACGATGTGAGTGAGCCTTTTGCTAAGTCTCCATTTTTTGTGTTCTACGATCAACACCCCCGGATTCCGTTTCCGGTCTCCTCTTCAGTGGACAATCCTGCCGCGGAGTCTCTCGTCAGTGAATTTTCTGCGATTTGGGAAGACACTAGATCTGCTCTTCTTCAGTCCTCCGAGCGGATGAAGAAGCATGCTGATAAGAGACGTCTGGATCTGCCTCAATTCCGTCCGGGAGACAAGGTCTGGCTTTCCTCCAAATTTGTCCGCCTCAAGATACCTTCTTAAAAGTTGGGTCCGAGGTTCATCGGTCCGTTCAAGATTCTGAACCAAATAAATGCATTGGCTTACAAGCTGAAACTCCCGGCCTCCTTACAGATCCCCAACTCCTTTCACGTATCTCTCCTCAAACCGGTTGTCCTTAATTCTTTCTCTGACAATCCAGGTACCACTCCAGCTCCAGTCTCCGCTGAGGACGTCTTTGAGGTAGAAAACATTTTGGCCACCAAGAGGGTAAAACATTTTGGCCATCAAGAGGGTAAGAGGAAAGACTTTCTTTCTTGTGGATTGGAAGGGGTTTGTTCCTGAGGAGAGATCTTGGGAGCCCAGGGAGAACATTCATGCCCTTCGGCTTCTAGAAAAATTTCTTTGGGGCCTAAAGATGAGGGGGTGTAAAGTGGGGGGTACTGTAGCGCCGGCGTCTCTGCCTCCTGCCGGGCAGAGATGCCATTACCCTCACCGCAGAGGTCCTAGTCCATCGTCCTCCAGCTCCCTTGCTGCTGTTGCGTGCACCGTGCGCAGCTTCCCAGGCACTGTGCTTAGGGTGCACGCGCGTTCCCTCTCTCTTAAAGGGGCCGCACGCACCGTCCTAAAGAGTCCCCGGCCAATGGCCGGAGGACCACTCCTATTTAAAGAACCTCCTCCAAAATGGAGGTGCCTGTGCAAGGTTGTTGTTTGTGTGCTAACACTCTCCTCAACTCTCAGGTTCCAGTGCCCGCCCGTCTGTCTATCAGCCGTGCCCACCAGTCTGTCTATCAGTCGTGCCCGCCTGCCTATCTATCAGCCGTGCCCGCCAGACTGTCTACCTGCCATGACCGCTGGCTCGCCTACCCGGATCACCTGTCAGGTTACCTGCGTTGTCCGCCTGCTTGCCTACCCGGATCACCTGTCTGGCTACCTGCCGTGCCTGCCTGCTTGCCTACCCAGATCACCCGTCAGGCTACCTGCTGTGCTCATCCGCTGTACCTGTCAGGTTCAGACATCTGATCCGTGGGTGTCGCCTGCTCTCACACAAGGTTGGTCCCAGAGTGGCACCTGGTTCACCTGCCCAGTCCCTCCTTGGTTCACGGAGTCGACTAAGTCGCCGTGTGACCAGGATCGGTCCGAGTTGGCACTTATTTACACCCCTCTGGTCCCTCCTTGCATCCCTGCACAGAGGTTCCACCACCCGGACCCGTAGCACAAGTCATTATCATGGAAAGGATGTTCCTTAACATATTTCCCAGGAAAATCCATTTTGGCTTCGTTTTTGTATGTTTTACATAAAAGTGGCATAATACATCTGACAACATTGTTGACAGCAGTGACGTAGGAGTCAGAAATGCTTCCAGGGGTCTTCCCCATGCTGTTCCCATGTCATTTGAGCACTGTTCCTATCGATTTGGGCATTTTTTAGGCCCTCTGCAGACCGCCGGGGGGAGCTGCAGGAAAAATGTTCGAGTTTCCCATAGACTTACATTGGGCTCGTTACTCGAACCGAGCACTTGAGCATTCCAATTTGCTTGATCCGAGCAACGTGTACTTGAGCATTTCAGTGTTCACTCATCGCTAGTCACATCCCTAAAGTAGACTACTTTTTTTTTACTTTTTATGACTTTTTTTGTGAAAAAGGTAACAATTCTAGTAGAAGTGGTCAGCAGAGTTTGCTCCTCCTGAGGGGAAGAAGGGAGGTGCATTTGGGGTCCTGTTATTTTAGTCTTAGAGTCATTCCTTTGCTTTGGGATGGAAGGCGGGCGCCATTGACTTCATCTGCCTAGGGCACCAAAATACCTTGTCCCAGCCCTGCCTTAGACCATCTGTTTGCTAAACCCCTTTGTCTTGATCTGCTGCCTTCCAGAAATTCTGACCCAGAACTGTGACCTGACTATGCTTTTGCTTCACCACTGTATTTATGACGTAGCCTCTTGGCTTTTGACCTCAGACTCCTTGACTGCCACACCTCACAGCGTGTCCATGAGTAATGACTAGCGTCACAGCTGCATGATAGGATATAGAGAGAAGTAAAACCGATGTTCTACTGCAAAATCAACTTAGTGTTTAACAATCAATTATAAAATGCATCATTCATGCGACAGGACTTCAGTCTCGTAATCTGGTCAATCTGGGTGGGGGTAAAGTGAATCTGTGTCCCATGTGCACGAAAGCTCAGCTAAGCTTGTGTACAGTGAGGCCGCGTTCCAATTGGTGATGCGTCAGTCCAGTGGGCGTGGCTGACTAGAGGGCGAGGCCTCACTCCATGCAAGTGTATAGAGCAAGGCTGCGCCCACTTGGTGGGCTCTGGCCAGGAGTTTGTATGACGCATACATACCCTCTGGTCCCGGCTCAGAAACCAGCGAATCCTTACAGCACATAGTGTGTTCTCTGGGGGTAATTCATAGGTCTGCAGACTTATCGATTTGGACCAGACAACCCCTTTAAAATTTGGTTGCACACCTTTTGGAATAAATAACTGCAATCAATCGCTTCCTATAACCATCAACAAGCTTCTTACATATCTCAACTTGAATTTTGGACCACTCTTCTTTTGAAAACTGCTCCAGGTCTCCCATATATGAAGGGTGCCGTCTCCCAACAGCAATTTTAAGATCTCTCAACAGGTGTTGAATTTAACTTTGATACGGACTCATTGCTGGCCACTTCAGAACTCTCCAGCGCTTTGTTTCCTTCCATTTCTTGGTGTTTCTTGAAGTATGTTTGGGGTCATTGTCCTGCTGGAAGACCCATGACCTAGGATACAAACCTAGCTTTCTGACACTGGGCACTACATTGCGACCCAAAATCCGTTGATAATCTTCAGATTTCATGATGCCTTGCACACAGTTAATGTACCCAGTGCCAGAAGCATCAAAGCAACCTCAAAACATCTTTGAACCTCCACCATATTTGACTGTATGTAGCGTCGGCGTCCCTGCCTCCTGCTAGGCAGGGACGCCGTTCCCCTCACCTCTCCGCTCCGTGCCCGGCATCCTCCTCCCGCTCTGCTGGCAGCGAGCGTTGCTTCCCGGTCACTGTGCTTAGGGCGCGCGCGCGCTCCCTCTCTCTTAAAGGGGCCGCGCGCACCGTCCTAAGGAGTCCCCGGCCAATGGCCGGAGGATCTCACCATATATAAGGCACCTCCTCTAAAATGGAGGTGCCCGAGCAATGTTGTTGCAAAGCCTTTCAACTCTGCTTCAGCCCTCAGGTCCCGTTGCCAGCTTGTTTTCCAGTGCTGTCTACCTGCTTGCAATCCTGCGGTCCGACAGTCTGTCTACCAGCATCTGCCAGTCTGTCTATGAATCAGTCCGCCTGCAGACCAGGAAGTACCTGCCTGATACCTGCCTGATACCTATCTATCTGCTTTCAATCCTGCGGTCCGACAGTCTGCCTACCAGCATCTGCCAGTCTGTCAATGGATCAGTCCGCCCGCGAACCAGGAAGCACCTGCCAGATACCTGCCTGATACGTGCCTGCCTGCCAGCCTGTCCAGAGACTCTTACCCGCTCACCTGGGAGCGCTCACCTGCTATCCGCCTGCTAGCCTATCTGGAGGCTTAGCCGTCACTTGCTGTGACCACCTGCCAGTCCAGAGACTCTTACCCTGCTGTCACTTGCCGTGACCACCCGCCTGTCTAGAGACTCTTATCCTGCTGTCACTTGCCGTGATCCCTCGCCTGTCAAGAGACTGTCCCCGTCACTTGCCGTGACCTCCTGCCCTTCTACCCAGAGACTGTCCCTGTCACTTGACGTGACTGCCTGCCTGCTTTCCCTGGGAGCCACCCGCTTCCTTACTAGGACTGCCCCTTTGTATAGTAGCTCAGAGGTTCCACCTCCCAGACCCGTTACAGTTAGCTCGGGCCATGGAACCCGGTGGCACCCAAACTCCCTCGCTCTCGGACCTATGCCATGAACTGTCTCGTCAGAGGTCCCAACAGGAGTCCATCCTGAGCCACCTGCGTAGTGTTAACTCCTGCCTGGACACACTGACTACCTCTTCGGGACTTGCTTCCAGTCGCACGACTCCTACCCCGGCAGCGTTGCTGCCCATCAATACCATGGCATCCCTTCCCGGTCCCCGCCTTTCCGCCCCGCCTCGTTTTAGTGGAGATCCCGGTCAGGCACGGGGCTTCATTAACCAGTGCACCCTGCACTTCGAACTTTTGGCATACCAGTTCACCACTGACCGAGCCAAGGTGGCCTTCATCATGTCCCATCTCACTGGAGAGGCACTGGCTTGGCTAAATCCTCTATTATGGGAGAGAGGAGACCCCCTGGTATCCAACCTGCCAGCCTTTCTCACGGCCTTCCGGAAAGTCTTCGACGAACAAGGACGAAAGACCTCATCCGCCTCATCTCTGCTACGCCTCCGTCAAGGGAGTCTCACCGTGGGCCAATATGCCATACAGTTCCGTAACCTTGCTTCTGAGCTTGCCTGGGATAATGAGGCACTGGTTTCCGTCTTCTGGGAGGGCCTGTCCGGCCGGATTAAAGATGAACTTGCCAGTCGGGACATTCCTACCACTCTCGATGACTTAGTGACACTTGCCACCCGGATTGACATCCGGTTCCAGGAGCGCACCAAAGAGGTCACCCGTGAGAGGAGGTTTCCACGCCTTGCTCCTACTTTTCTGAATCCCGTCTCTTCCTCTGTAACTCCCCGGGCGCACTCGCCAGAGTCCATGCAGGTCAACCAAACCAAGATGGTCAAAACCCGTCAAGAGTCTCGCCGTGCCGAGGGGAGCTGTTTCTACTGCGGTAGTAAGGAGCACCGGATCCGTTCCTGCCCGGAGAGGTCGGGAAATGCCTGTGTCTAGGATCGCTCAGAGAGGTCGTCCTAGACAAAAATAAATCCTCTCCTTCTCTGATGCTGTCGGTCTCTATCATCTGCGGGGAGAACCGTTACTTTGAACTTGCTCAACTTGATTCTGGAGCTGCCGGAAATCTCATTTCTCAGTCCCTGGTAGAGAAATACCGCATTCCCACCAAACCTCTGGCTGTACCCTTATCTGTCACCTCCGTGGATGGGGGTCTCTTACCGCATCCCATCCAACTCATCACCGAATCCATAACTCTGCAGGTGGGAATGCTGCACTCTGAGAGCATCTTCTTCCATGTTCTGCCTGGACTCTATCACGCCCTCTTGCTAGGCCTACCTTGGCTCCAGATACATGCACCCGTGCTTGATTGGCAGACCGGAGAGGTCCTTTGCTGGGGGCAGGACTGCCATAAGACTTGTTTAGCTCCCGTTCGTCCTGCCCATCCATCTCCTACCCCAGCCAATCTACCCGGCCTACAGGTTCCCTATTGGTCTTATGCCGTCTTTAACAAAAGAGAAGCAGAGACATTACCCCCTCATAGACCATACGATTGCCCAATCGACCTGATACCCGGCGCTACTCCTCCCCGTGGGCGTATTTACCCTTTGTCCGCTGCTGAAACCCGGTCCATGTCTGAATATATCGAGGAGAATCTGGCCCGGGGATTTATCCGGAAATCTACCTCCCCGGCGGGAGCAGGCTTCTTCTTCGTCAAAAAGAAAGACGGCTCACTCCGTCCCTGTATAGACTATAGAGGCCTTAACCAGATCACGGTGAAAAATAAATACCCCCTTCCGCTCATTCCTGAATTATTTGACCATCTGAGGGGTGCTAGAATCTTCATCAAGCTGGATCTCCGTGGGGCGTATAACCTGGTCCGTATCCATCAGGGGGATGAATGGAAGACGGCATTCAACACCCGGGACGGCCACTATGAATACCTCGTAATGCCCTTCGGTCTCTGTAATGCTCCCGCCGTCTTTCAAGAGTTGGTCAATGACATCTTCTGTCACCTTCTCTACTCCTGCGTGGTGGTGTACCTGGACGACATCTTGGTCTTCTCTCCGGAACTTCCCACACACCGGAGGGACGTTCGTCAGGTCCTGCTCAGGCTCAGGCAGAACCACCTCTACGCAAAATATGAGAAGTGCCTCTTTGAGCAGACCTCGCTTCCGTTTCTGGGCTACATAATCTCTCAGACCGGCCTACGAATGGATCCTGAGAAACTGTCTGCCATCCAGAAGTGGCCCCAACCGGAGGGGTTGAAGGCTATTCAGCGGTTCCTGGGCTTCGCCAACTACTACCGCCTCTTCATTCCGCACTTCTCTTCCCGGACTGCCTCTATCTCTGCGCTCACCCGTAAGGGCGCTAATCCCAAAGAATGGCTGCCCGAAGCAGAGGAGGCCTTCCTTTCCTTGAAACAAGCTTTCTCCTCCGCCCCTGTGCTGCATCGTCCGGACGGCAACAAACAATTCTTCCTAAAAGTAGACGCTTCCTCCTCCGGAGCCGGAGCGGTACTCACCCAAAAGTCGTCTTCCGGAAGAATGGTAACCTGCGGCTTCTTCTCCAAACTCTTCTCCTCTTCTGAGTGCAATTATTCTATAGGAGACCGAGAATTATTAGCCATTAAGCTGGCACTGGAGGAGTGGTGTTACCTGCTCGAGGGGGCTCTTTACACGGTAATAATTTACATGGACCACAAGAACTTGGCTTACCTCCAGAGTGCCCAGAGACTTAACCCGCGCCAAGCCCGGTGGTCCTTGTTCTTCGCCCGCTTTGATTTCATTCTTCATTTTCGCCCGGCAGACCAAAACATCAAAGCTGATGCCTTGTCCCGATCCTTTTTGGTCTCTGATCTAGAGGAGGAGCCTAAGCACATCATCGACCCCGCCAAAGTAATGCAGGTGGCCCCCGTGAATCTAAATCGTCTTCCACCCGGTAAGACGTTCGTAACAGTACCTGATCATGAGAAGGTCCTACACTGGGGACATTTGTCTAAGCTAGCTGGCCATGCTGGTCAGAAAAAGACCCTCCAGGTTATTACCCGGCATTACTGGTGGCCTACCCTGCACAAGGACGTAATAGACTTTGTTTCAGCCTGTGCGTCCTGCGCCCGTAACAAGGTTCCTAGACACCTGCCAGCCGGCCGCCTCCTGCCTCTTCCTGTACCTGCTGCCCCGTGGAAGCATATAGCCATGGACTTTATAACGGACCTCCCTGTCTCTGCCGGTTGTACGGTCATTTGGGTGGTTGCTGACCGCTTTTCTAAGATGGCTCACTTCATTCCCCTGCCGGGCCTCCCGTCTGCATCTGAGTTGGCTAAAGACTTTATCCATCATATTTTCCGTCTTCATGGTCTTCCTCTCCACATCGTATCCGATCGAGGAGTTCAGTTCACCTCTCGCTTCTGGCGAGCCATGTGTAAATTGCTGAGGGTCACCTTGGACTTCTCTTCTGCTTATCACCCACAGTCCAATGGTAAAGTAGAGCGGATCAACCAAATTTTAACCAGTTACCTCCGGCACTTTGTTAATGCTCACCATTCCAACTGGGTGGATCTTTTACCGTGGGCCGAATTTTCCTACAATAATCACGAGAGTGAATCTTCCTCCAAATCCCCATTTTTTATAGTCTACGGTCAGCATCCTCGGATCCCGTTTCCCGTCTCCACCTCGGTGGACAATCCGGCTGCGGAATCTCTTGTTAGCGAATTTTCCTCCATTTGGGAAAGTACCAGATCCGCACTTCTTCAGTCATCCGAGCGGATAAAAAAACAGGCTGACAAAAGATGTCTGGATCCGCCACAATTCCGTCCTGGAGATAAAGTCTGGCTCTCATCCAAATATGTCCGGCTCAAGATTCCTTCCTACAAGTTAGGGCCTCGGTTCATCGGCCCACTGGAGGTTATCAAACAAATCAACCCGGTGGCCTATAAATTAAAACTCCCGGCCAACTTGCGGATCCCTAACTCCTTCCATGCATCTCTACTCAAACCCGTTGTACTTAACTCTTTTTCCAAGTCTACAGGTACGCCTCCTGCTCCGGTTTCCGCTGAAAACGAGTTTGAGGTAGAGAACATTCTGGCCACCAAAAGGGTAAGAGGAAAGACCTTTTCTCTAGTGGACTGGAAGGGGTTAGGTCCTGAGGAGAGAACGTGGGAGCCCCGGGAGAACATCCATGCCCCGCTCATCCTTGATAAATTTCTCTCTGGCCTAAAAAAGGGGGGGCCTAAAGGGGGGGGTACTGTAGCGTCGGAACCCCGGCCTCCTGCTAGGCAGGGACGCCGTTCTCCTCACCTCTCCACTCCGTGCCCGGCGTCCTCCTCCCGCTCTGCTGGCAGCGCGCGCTGCTTCCCGGTCACTGTGCTTAGGGCGCGCGCATACTCCCTCTCTCTTAAAGGGGCCGCGCGCGCCGTCCTAAGGAGTCCCAGGCCAATGGCCGGAGGATCTCACCATATATAAGGCACCTCCTCCAAAATGGAGGTGCCCGAGCAATGTTGTTGCAAAGCCTTTCAACTCTGCTTCAGCCCTCAGGTCCTGTTGCCAGCTTGTTTTCCAGTGCTGTCTACCTGCTTGCAATCCTGCGGTCCGACAGTCTGCCTACCAGCATCTGCCAGTCTGTCTTTGGATCAGTCCGCCTGCGGACCAGGAAGTACCTGCCAGATACCTGCCTGATACCTGCCTGATACCTATCTACCTGCTTGCAATCCTGCGGTCCGACAGTCTGCCTACCAGCATCTGCCAGTCTGTCTATGGATCAGTCCGCCCGCGAACCAGGAAGCACCTGCCAGATACCTGCCTGATACCTGCCTGCCTGCCAGCTTGTCCAGAGACTCTTACCTGCTCACCTGGGAGCGCTCACCTGCTATCCGCCTGCTAGCCTATCTGGAGGCTTAGCCGTCACTTGCTGTGACCACCTGCCTGTCCAGAGACTCTTACCCCGCTGTCACTTGCCGTGACCATCCATTTGTCTAGAGACTTTTATCCTGCTGTCACTTGCCGTGACCCCTCGCCTGTCAAAAGACTGTCCCCGTCACTTGCCGTGACCTCCTGCCCTTCTACCCAGAGACTGTCCCTGTCACTTGACGTGACTGCCTGCCTGCTTTCCCTGGGAGCCACCCGCTTCCTTACTAGGACTGCCCCTTTGAATAGTAGCTCAGAGGTTCCACCTCCCAGACCCGTTACACTGTAAGTACTGTATTCTTTTCTTTGTATGCCTCATTTCATTTTCGGTAAACAATAGAAAGATGTGCTTTACCAAAAAGCTCTATCTTGGTCTCATCTGTCCACAAGCTTTCCCAGAAGGATTTTTGCTTACTCAAGTACACTTTGGCAAACTGAAGTGTTGCTTTTTTATGTCTCTATGTCAACAGTGGGGTCCTCCTGGGTCTCCTGCCATAGCATTACATTTCATTTAAATTTTGATGGATAGTTCCCGCTGACATTGATTGACCCTGAGCCTGCAGAACAGCTTGAATTTCTTTGGAACTTGATTGGGGCTGCTTATCCACCATCTGGACTATCGTGCGTTGCAAATGCAACATTTCATCAATTTTTCTCTGCCGTCCACGTCAAGGAAGATTAGCTACAATGCCACGAATTGTAAACTTCTTGATTATGTTGAGCATCGTGGACAAAGGAACACCAAGATTTCTGGAGATGGACTTGTAACCTTGAGATTGTTTATATTTTTCAACAATTTTGGTTCTCAAGTCTTCCGACAATTCTTTTCTACTCTTTCTGTTCTCCATGCTTAGTGTGGCATACCTAGACAAACAATGCAAAGACTGAGTCAACTTCAGCTGTGCACAATGGGGGAAAAGTCCAGAGATGCTGCTGGTTATGGTGACACATTAAGGCTATGTGCCCACGTTGCGGACCTGAAGCATATGTTTTACGCTTCTCTCTGGCGGGAAAATCGCATGCGGATATTACATGCGGTTTTCCCGCCAGGTAGAAGCGTTTGTGAGGCGTCTTTGCATGCATTTCCGCATGCGAGTTATCAAGCATTTCTCCAAGCATCACTTGGAAAAGTGCTTGACAACTTGTTCAGAATGGTAAAAAATAAAAAAATAACCTTTATACTCACCTTCTGATGCATTCTCTGCCCCGTCCGGAGGCTTGAGCGGCTCACGCTGTTGTGTGCAGGACCTGCGGTGACGTCATTGAGTCATGTGGTGGGTCACATGACTCAATGACGTGGCAGGTCCTTCAGACAACAGCGCGACGGAGGGAAAACATCAGAAGATAAGTATAAACTTTAGTTTATTCTTTTTTTTACAGGTTCTTTGGTACCCAGTAGTGTTGAGCCACCCCCGTAGTGTTCGAGTTCGGTTCGGTTCGTCGAACACCCGTGTGTTCGCCGAACTGTTCGTCGAACTGTTCGTCGAACACCTTCGAACACCGTTAAAACCAATGGCAGGCAAACAAAAACACATAGAAACACATAGAAAACACCTTCAAAGGTGTCCAAAAGCTGACAAACTGCTCAGAAGACATAACTAAAACATGGAAAAGTGACAAGTACATATAGTCATGCGAAAATAAAAGAGGTGGAGGAGTTAAAGGAGGGGGAGACACAGATATAGGCATGTCATGCCCTTCTAAAATCCAAAAAGTGAGAAGCCGACACAGCCAGTCCGCTCCTGCCCGTGCCACCTCCGTGTCACCGGGTTTGTGCCAGAGCCGCGGTGAACCCTGACGGCCAGCCCCCCTCTCCCAATACTGGTGCCTGTCCGCTGGTGGGTCGAGCGAGCCCCCCTGTGGTGGAGGCAGCTCTAAGCTTTTTAATTTAAATTGTCTCTCTAATTTGAATGAATACACTTTAAATCCATTTACAAGGATCTATTGGAGGGCAAGTCTCATGCCAGCAGCCGCGGTAATTCCAGCTCCAGTAGCGTCCACTAAAGCTGCTGCAGTTAAAAAGCTTTTATAAGGATCGAGCTCGGCTGTCCACCGCAAGGCATCCTACTGCCAGTCCCAGCCCCTATGCCTTGGGGTGCCTCCTGATGCTCTTCACTAAGTATCCCATGGTCCCGAAGCATTTCCTTTGAAAAAATTAAGAGTCTAAACTACAGGTGGTGTAGCTTGCTTAACAGCCGGGATAATCCGCTGACTAGCAGACACTGCTACTAGGCACAAAGTATTTCCTGGGCTAGATGCAGTTAAAAATTTGTAATTAGATACTCTCGTTGGATGCTGAGAAAGCATTCCATAGAGTCTCCTGGCACGCCATATATGATTCTCTTAAAAAGCTTGGGGTAGGGGTCTAGGGGACCCTTTTATAGCCAAAATCACGGCCCTGTATCGCAATACGTCACCTAGGCTGAAGAGAAATGGAACTGTAGCACCCTGAGGGCTCGGTTGCTACAGACGTATTGCACCTCACCCAGAGTTGTGATATCTCACTCTCAGGTAAGGATGGAGTGTGGATCAGGACCCGACACCTGCATGCATTACACCACATTGCCGTGGGGCAGGGCGACCAATATGCCCCTGAGATGGGCACGACAGTCCCTGTCCCTGGCTGGAGTGGGGGGAGGGAACACTGAGGAAGGGGAACCCTGTAGTGCAGGAGCAGGGAGGAAGCAGTTCCTGGGTGCATTGAGAAGGGAGTATAAAAGGTGGGCACCATATTAGTTCAGTGCAGAGAAGTCTGAGCAGAAGTGGCAGGGAGCAGGGGCTCTGCATGAGCTCTGCTCCGGAGGCGGGCCTAGTAACAGAGGCCCAGGCCTGGAAGAGGGAGAAGAAAGGAAGAGGAGCGGAGAAGGCTCCAGGAACGAGGAATGAAGGGATCCCAGGGGTGCGGACGGGCGAGTCGCCACCGCACGCCCGAATCCACCTGCGTGGAGGGGTCAGGCCAAAGGGGGAGACCGGTCCCCGAACTAGTGGAGGCAGGAAACGACCCTCAGCTAGAAACCGGAGGCTCTGACATTTTATGTGGCGCAGCCCCTCGCTACACCCGCTAGGAAGGCACCACATAGGATCAGGGAAACTGGCGCCAAGTTTACCAAGAGGAGGCCCGAGGCAGCCGGACAGAAGTGTTGGTAAGAAAGGCCAGACAAAGGACACACAAAGGGGGTCCTGTGAAGTGCTCCAAAGTTATCTGGGAGTTGTCTGAGCCCCTCACCTGGTGAGCACAGTACGACGTGGGCAGCCGTTACCTGCAGACGTGGTCTGGATAATAAGAACTGTGAGTAAAGGCCCTGGACTGCATCACTGACTCCGTGTCGTTACTGCTGCTGCCCTGCACCATCACCCCCATCCTCCGCATACACTGCCCTGAGGCTATACTCCTCCCGTGGGGAGTTATGCTACGCTCTGCTGCACCCACAACACCAGCCTCAGCGGTCTGCCCTGTAGCGGCGGTTCACTCTGACCGCAATCCACGGGTGGCGTAGTCGGACATTTAAACATCAAAACCACATAAATAGTTCCGCCACTGGTTTGACCGCCCTGAGCCACGGAACCCGGTCACCGCCACGAAGACTACAACCACCAGCATCCACCAAAAAGGGTCCGGCTCTGGGTGTTCCAAGGCCCAGGGGGTGCGTCAGAACATTTTCATCACCTTTCACAATCACCAATGGGACAAGGCAGGGATGTCCTCTGTCCCCTCTCTTATACATCCTAGTGATGGAGCACCTGCTCTCATCAATTCGCCATAACTCCAATATTAGGTGGATTGAGGTGGGAGGCACCGAGTACAAGTGCTCTCTATTTGCTGATGATGTCCTAGTATATATCACTCAATCACATATATCCATCCCTGCTGTTATGGCTGAAATAGATCACTTTGTTACATGGTAAAATTTTAAAATCAATGCAGCGAAGTCTGAGGCCCTCGATGTCTCCCTCCCCAAATCCATATAGGATTCCATCCAGTCCAACTTTCCCTTTGCCTGGCCCTCACAGGGTATCAAATACTTAGGAATTCCTATTCATAGAGACCTCTCCCATCTATGTTATCTTAATTTTGGGCCCTTTATTGAACAATTCCATACAGACCACGGTTGGCAAGTTAGAACTGTAAGATTCACTACGTGAACCACTGGTGTTTTGTGGAAAAGCACATGTACACTGCGTTCCAAATTATTATGCAAAAAGTGTTTAGGAGTGATAAGGGAAGAATTTGTTTGTTTGTCAGTTAAACTCATTGATGGTGATGTGTGTCAGGGCTCTTTATATCACTGTAAGCAATTGCAGACACCTGTGCTAATTAGTTTGGCAGGTGTGTCCAATGAAAGGCAAGACTACTTAAGAAGGCTCTCTCACATTATTAAGCAGCCTACATTTTCTGCCAAAATGGGAAAGAAAAAGGATGTGTCGGCTGCTGAGAAGCAACAAATTGTGGAGTGTTTAGGTCAAGGCATGACTACAATCAACATTGTGCGATGATCAGGATGAAGTGTCTTGGCAATCAAGAAGTATGTAGCTGATTCACAGTACACACGTGTGCGTGCTGATAAGGGCAAATTGAGGACTCTTTCCTACAGGCAATTACGTCAGGTTAAAAGAGCAGCGGCAAGAAAGCCTTGTCATAGCAGCAGACAAGTTTTTGAAGCTGCTGGTGCCTCCAACGTCCCCCGAACAACAAGATGCAGGGTCCTTCAGAGGTTTGCAGCTGTGCATACGCCATCCTGTCGACCTCCTCTATCCACTTCACACAAGCAGAAACGGCTCCAGTGGGCCAAACATTACCTGAAGACTGATTTCAAAACTGTTTTGTTCACGGATGAGTGCCGTGCAGCGCTCGATGGTCCAGATGGATGGAGTGGAGGATGGCTGGTTGATGGACACCCCACGCAAACACGGCTACAGCGCCAACAAGGAGGAGGTGGAGTAATGTTTTGGGCTGGAATCATGGGGAGAGAGATTGTCGGCCCCTTTAGGATCCCTGAAGGCGCTAAAGATGAACTCCATAATGTATGTGGATTTTCTCAAACAGCACTTCCTGCCATGGTTCAAGAAGAAGAACCGTGTATTTCACAGCAAGATCATTTTTCTGCATGATAATGCACCATCTCATGCTGCACATAAAACATCTGCATCTCTGGCTGATATGGGCATAAAAGGGGTCAAACTTATGGTGTGACCCCCATGCTCCCCTGACCTCTACCCCATTCAGAACCTTTGGAGCATCATTAAAAGGAGTGTCTATGATGGCGGGAGGCAGTTCACATCTAAGCAACAGCTCTGGGAGGGTATTCTGTCCTCATGCAAAACAATTGAAGCAGAAACCATCCAAAACCTGACAAATTCAATGGACGAGAGAGTTCAGAAGCTCCTTTCGAACAAGAGGTCCTATGTGAAAATGTAACATCACCTACAATAAAGTTTTGAGTTGAAAACTGTTTGATTTCAGTTTCTAACAACCTGCTAATGCTTATAATTTCAAAAATGACCATTTTTTTGGTCTTTATTAAAATGAAAAGGTTGATCGAAAAGTTTGGGGGATCTAAGAGTGTGGCAACCCAGTAGTCATGATTACTTCGAATTCTGACAATATGAGGGTCATGCTGCAGGTAGTGCAGCAAGAAGGCACTTATGTGTCTTGCGCATCTCGGAGCCCCAAAATTATTTTCCGGGCTAGATGCAGCTAAAAATTATTTTTAATTTTAAATCTGGTGGAGCTTATTATAGATGGCCTAATAGGATCAGTGCTGCACACTGCTACAAAGCCCAAATTATTTTCCAGTCAAGATACAGATAAACATGATTAGTAATTTGAAAGCTTAAAACGGTTGGTAGGGTGATTTTAACCAATCATCAAGCTTTTACTCTCCCCAGAATGACACAGGGGTAGAAAAGTCGTTTCGGATCCATGATTTGTTCATCTTTATGAACGTGAGTCTGTCTACATTATCAGTGGAGAGCCGCGTGCGCTTATCTGTCAGCACACCACCAGCAGCGCTGAACACACGTTCAGACAGAACGCTGGCTGCGGGGCATGACAAGATCTCCAAGGCGTAAGTGGCTAGCTCCGGCCATTTATCCAGATTGGAAGCCCAAAAAGAGCAAGGGTCCAGTGACACAGTCGTGGCTTCAATGTTTACTTGGAGATACTCCTGTACCATCGTCTCTAGGCGTTGACTATGTGTCAGACTTCTTGTCTCCTGTGGCCTTGCAAAGGATGGGCTAAAAAAGTGGTGAAATGATTCCGCAAAATTGATGTTACCAGCAGATACTGTGGTTCTGTTACGGTTTGAGTGCTGAACACTTGACGGTCCCACGGTTGGCAAGTTGGAACTGTGAGATTCACTACGTGCACCACTGGTATTTTGTGGAAAAGCACATGTAAGATTCTGCAACAGTCTCTGCTGATACTCCTGCATGCGTGCATCCCTTTCTATGGCAGGAATAATTTCTGCAAATTTACTTTTGTACCGGGGATCTAACAGTGTGGCAACCCAGTAGTCAGGATTATTTCTAATTCTCACAATTCGAGGGTCATGTTGCAGGTAGTGCAGCAAGAAGGCACTCATGTGTGTTGCGCATCCAGGAGCACCAAGTCCCTGTTGTGTTGGTGGTGAGGTAACAATCATGCTTCCTTCCTCTGTCCTCTCCCCCCAACCTCGCACAACAGAAATGTGATCAAGGTCTCCCTCATCTGATGAGTCTTCCATCAGTTCGTCCTCCACTTCTTCCTGGGCTCCTGCACCTTCCTCACTAGTTTGGCTGCTACCATGCGCCCTGGTAAAACCATCTCCCCCACCCTCACATGCCTGCCGCCTTGGTGCTGCCGACCGTCTGGACCTTGCAGATGTTAGCCCTTCCGCATACAACTCCTCCTCCTCTACTTCCTCCACCTCCTCTTGTGCCACAACCTGACTCCGAATTCTGTTTAACATGTGCTCCAGCATGTAAATCACCGGAATAGTCATGCTGATAATGGCATCGTCAGCACTAAACATCTTCGTCGCCACTTCAAAACTGTGCAGAAGGGTGCATAGGTCCCTGATCTGAGACCACTCCTCCAGCGTGATTTGCCCCACCTCTGAATCTCGTTGGCCCAGGCTATACGTCAGAACGTATTGCACCAGGGCTTGTCGGTGCTGCCACAGTCGCTGCAACATGTGCAGAGTTGAATTCCACCGGGTAGGCACATCGCATTTTAGCCGGTGAAGTGGCAGGCCCAACGACTTCTGTAGAAATGTAAGTCGCTGAGCTGCGGGATGCGAACGGCGGAAGTGAGCACACAGCGACCGTGCCCTCTGCAGAAGGCCATCTAGTCTGGGATAGTGGGCTAAAAATTGCTGGACAACCAGGTTCAACACGTGAGCCATACAAGGCACGTGTGTGACATTGCCCCGGCGAAGGGCCGCACCCAGGTTTGCAGCATTGTCGCACACGGCCTTCCCTGGTTTCAGGTCCAGTGGAGACAACCATTCATGAAATTGGTTCTCCAGAGCTGACCACAACTCCTCAGCTGTGTGACTCACATTTCCCAGACATTTCAAAGTAAAAACCGCCTGATGACGTTGAGCCCTACTGCCAGCATAGTAAGGAGGTGTGCAGGATCCCTTCTGCGCAGTTAGAAAGCTTGTGGCATGACCAGACAGGCTTTGGGTGCAGGTGGAAGACCGAGAGGAGGTTGAGGAGGCAGAAGCAGTGGAGGAACTTTGACATAAAGAGGATTGACGCACAACTCGTGGGGACGGCAAGACTTGGACAGCAGCCCCTTGTCCTGCTGTCACCATAGTTACCCAGTGCCCAGTCAGCGACATGTAACGCCCCTGTCCATGCCTACTCGTCCAAGTGTCTGTGGTGAAATGCACTCTGTCACACACAGAGTTTCTCAAAGAAGCGGTGATGTTGTGTGCGACATGCTGGTGGAGCGCAGGCACACCTTTCTTTGAGAAGTAGTGCCGACTGGGCATCTGGTACTGGGGCACTGCGACAGACATAAGGTCTCGAAAATCCTCTGTGTCCACCAGGCGGAAAGGCAGCATTTCTGTAGCCAAGAGCTTGCAGATGGTGAAATTCAACCTCTTAGCTTTCTCATGGCTAGGAGGAAATGGTCTTTTACTTGTCCACATCTGAGGGACCGAGGGCTGGCTATTGTGCTTAGACGGGGTTGATAAGGGTGTCCCCGGCAAACTGCCGGTCTGTGAGGAAGATGCAGGCGGACATGTTAGGTTGCCTTGATCCAAAGGTGGTGCTATCGATGTCGGACAGCGCTCAACACCAGCTGGTGTTACCACCTCCAAAGAAAATGATGACCTGCCAATCACGCTGGCTGTTGCGGGTAAAGAGGTGGCAGGTCTGCGCCCCAAAACAGGTGTGACTGCTGTCCCCCCAGTCACAGAGGATGAAGAGGCCGCGGATGCACAAGATATGGCAGACGGTGGCTGGCCCGGCCGGCTAGGCCGCATTGTAGCACACTGAGCTTCCCACTGCAACTTATGCTTCATGTCCATGTGCCGGTTCATGCATGAAGTACTCAAACTATGTATTTTTTGGCCTCTACTTAGCTTTTGCTGACAAATGTTACAGATAACACGAGTTGGGTCATCTTTATCGATCTGAAAAAATGCCCAGGCTATGCAAGGCTTAGCACCCATGCGACCTGAAGAGCCACCACGACTTGTGGTGAGAGGCAGAGTTGTGTTTGAGGATGCAGTTGTTGACGTGCTTCCAGTACTACGTCTCTGTCCAGGAAGGCGCAACCTGACCTCGTCGTCACTAGCATCTTCCTCCACCTCCTTTGCTGACCTCATCTCTTGGCTGACTGTGGGTTGACAGTAAGTGGGATCTCCAACCTCATCATCATCACCCTGTGTGTTATCACACCCGTCGTCCTCAGAGCCAACCTGTTCCTGCCCTGACAAAAAACTAAAGTTGTCGCTCCAATCAGGTATTTGAGTCTTATCATCGTCTTCCTCATTGTCTCCACCAACAGGAGTTACAGTTTGGGAATGAGGGTCTACATTATGGTCAGAACCTTCTGCGTCTGGTCCTGGATCCGACTCATAAAGATTCTGGGCATCAGTGCAGATCATTTCCTCGTCTGGATTCACAGAAGCGCTGGAGTCGACCTCTGATTCCCAGGCTATAGTATGAGTAAACAGCTCTGCAGACTCAACCATCTGTTCTACCTCATACTCAGACGGGCAGCTGGAGATTTGGGAGCTGTGAGGAAGCAAGTGCGATTTGGGTGACACCTTTGAGGACTGGAGTATTTGTGATGTTGAAGTTGATGTGGAGGAGAGCCCACTTAAAGTAGCACTTGATATCCGTTGAAGCACCTGCTGTTTTTGTGCCTCATCTGGAATTTGTAGCGATTGGCGTGGCCGTAAGAAAGGGATCTTATCACATTGTCCGCTAAAAGAAGTAGACATTTTAGTTTGGCTGGAAGATGGTCTTTCTTCTGCAGATGTTACTGTTGCTTTAACACCTACCCCACGGACACAACCTTTTTTCCCCTTCCCAACACGCCTATTCCCCTTTCCACCAGCAGCAGGCCTTTTTCCACTCATTTTGGTGGTTAACTAATTCACAACTCTGGAGTTGTTTGCACAAAAAAACAATGGATGGTAACCGAGCAGAGCTGAGTGGCCAAACTGTTGTATTAGGCCAAAACTATTGGCTGGGTTAGATGCAGAAAAAAATTATATTCAATTTGCAACCTGATGGAGGTCAGTTTAGATGGACTAATACAACAAGTCCCACACACAGCTAGAAGCCCAATATTTTTTCAGAGGTAGATGCAGAAAAAAATATATTCAGTTTGCAACCTGATGGAGGTCAGTATAGATGGACTAATACAACAAGTCCCACACACAGCTAGAAGCCCAATATTTTTTCAGAGGTAGATGCAGAAAAAAATATATTCAGTTTGCAACCTGATGGAGGTCAGTATAGATGGACTAATACAACAAGTCCCACACACAGCTAGACGCTCAATATTTTTTCAGAGGTAGATGCAGAAAAAAATATATTCAGTTTGCAACCTGATGGAGGTCAGTATAGATGGACTAATACAACAAGTCCCACACACAGCTAGAAGCCCAAATATTTTTTCAGAGGTACTGTAGATGCAGATAAAAATTATTTTGAATTTGCAACCTGATGGAGGTCAGTATAGATGGACTAATAGAGAAAGTCCGACACACTGCTAGAAGGCCAAATATTTTTTCAGAGCTAGATGCAGAAAAAAATTATATTCAGTTTGCAACCTGATGGAGGTCTGTATAGATGGATTAATAGAACAAGACCCACACACAGCTAGAAGCCCAATATTTTTTCAGAGGTAGATGCAGAAAAAAATATATTCAGTTTGCAACCTGATGGAGGTCAGTATAGATGGACTAATACAACAAGTCCCACACACAGCTAGAAGCCCAAATATTTTTTCAGAGGTACTGTAGATGCAGATAAAAATTATTTTGAATTTGCAACCTGATGGAGGTCAGTATAGATGGACTAATAGAGAAAGTCCGACACACTGCTAGAAGGCCAAATATTTTTTCAGAGGTACTGTAGATGCAGATAAAAATTATTTTTAATTTGCAACCTGATGGAGTTCAGTATAGATGGACTAATAGAGAAAGTCCCACACACTACTAGAAGGCCAAATATTTTTTCAGAGCTAGATGCAGAAAAAAATTATATTCAGTTTGCAACCTGATGGAGGTCAGTATAGATGGACTAATACAACAAGTCCCACACACAGCTAGAAGCCCAATATTTTTTCAGAGGTAGATGCAGAAAAAAATATATTCAGTTTGCAACCTGATGGAGGTCAGTATAGATGGACTAATACAACAAGTCCCACACACAGCTAGAAGCCCAATATTTTTTCAGAGGTAGATGCAGAAAAAAATATATTCAGTTTGCAACCTGATGGAGGTCAGTATAGATGGACTAATACAACAAGTCCCACACACAGCTACAAGCCCAATATTTTTTCAGAGGTAGATGCAGAAAAAAATATATTCAGTTTGCAACCTGATGGAGGTCAGTATAGATGGACTAATACAACAAGTCCCACACACAGCTAGAAGCCCAAATATTTTTTCAGAGGTACTGTAGATGCAGATAAAAATTATTTTGAATTTGCAACCTGATGGAGGTCAGTATAGATGGACTAATAGAGAAAGTCCGACACACTGCTAGAAGGCCAAATATTTTTTCAGAGCTAGATGCAGAAAAAAATTATATTCAGTTTGCAACCTGATGGAGGTCTGTATAGATGGATTAATAGAACAAGACCCACACACAGCTAGAAGCCCAATATTTTTTCAGAGGTAGATGCAGAAAAAAATATATTCAGTTTGCAACCTGATGGAGGTCAGTATAGATGGACTAATACAACAAGTCCCACACACAGCTAGAAGCCCAAATATTTTTTCAGAGGTACTGTAGATGCAGATAAAAATTATTTTGAATTTGCAACCTGATGGAGGTCAGTATAGATGGACTAATAGAGAAAGTCCGACACACTGCTAGAAGGCCAAATATTTTTTCAGAGGTACTGTAGATGCAGATAAAAATTATTTTTAATTTGCAACCTGATGGAGGTCAGTATAGATGGACTAATAGAGAAAGTCCGACACACTACTAGAAGGCCAAATATTTTTTCAGAGCTAGATGCAGAAAAAAATTATATTCAGTTTGCAACCTGATGGAGGTCAGTATAGATGGACTAATACAACAAGTCCCACACACAGCTAGAAGCCCAATATTTTTTCAGAGGTAGATGCAGAAAAAAATATATTCAGTTTGCAACCTGATGGAGGTCAGTATAGATGGACTAATACAACAAGTCCCACACACAGCTAGAAGCCCAATATTTTTTCAGAGGTAGATGCAGAAAAAAATATATTCAGTTTGCAACCTGATGGAGGTCAGTATAGATGGACTAATACAACAAGTCCCACACACAGCTAGAAGCCCAAATATTTTTTCAGAGGTACTGTAGATGCAGATAAAAATTATTTTGAATTTGCAACCTGATGGAGGTCAGTATAGATGGACTAATAGAGAAAGTCCGACACACTGCTAGAAGGCCAAATATTTTTTCAGAGCTAGATGCAGAAAAAAATTAGATTCAGTTTGCAACCTGATGGAGGTCAGTATAGATGGACTAATAGAATGATGCTATGCCCAAAAGATTTTACTTCACTAGGTGCAGTAAAAAAATTGGTATTCTATACACAGGTGGTATATCTTGCAACACAGATAGGCAACTCCACTGACTAACACACTCTGCAATAGGCCAAAAAGGATTAGCTTTGCTAGATTCAGCCAAATGCTGTGAAAAAAACTTGCACAGCACTTGCACAGACCTGCCTGGCAAAAACTGATAGGAACTGATGTAACCTAGTCCTGAAAAGGACTCCAATTACAATTAGTCTTTACTCCCACAACCTATCTATTTAAGAGCACAGACCTGCCTGATAAAAGTCGTAGGAAATGCTGTAACCTAGTCCTTAAAAGGACTGCAATCACAACTATTCCCTACTCCCAAGCTATCTGTATATTTGTGCGAAAATTGGCTTGAAATTAACAAGGTATAGCGCACACAGCAACAGCGGTGCCGTCTAACACTCAGCTGCAGCAGTGAGAAAATGGTGGCGACGGGGAAAATGGCTTGGTCTTATAGGGCAAGGACATGTGACATACACTGCCAATGACACATGCCCTTGCTTGTGTGAAAAAAAGCACTTCGCTCCGTGTGTGCGCTGCTGATAGGCTGACAGATTGCACCTCCCCACTGTAAGAGAAAAAAAAATGGAGATCTTCATTGTTCCTGCAGAGATCCATCCCCTGCCCCTCCCCCCACCCCGCTGTACACTCAAACTGCGTATTAACATTAATTTTCATCATTACTGAGAAAAAATCCAGTTATGATTTTGGTGCACGAACAGTTATCGAACATAACCTCGAACAGCCGAATTTTTCTCAAATTGTTCGTGTTCGCCGAACGGCTCGAACACCGCCCAAAACAGCTCGAATTTGAGATTGGCGAACAGTTCGAGTAGAACAACGCTCATCTCTAGTACCCAGGTCTGGATGAGAGTCTCCTCTCCTCCAGACTTGGGTACCATCCGCACATTGATTCCGCTGCGCTTCCGCAAAATTAATGAACATGCTGCGGATTTTTGACTGCAGCATATACGCTGCGGAAAAATCCGCAGCATGGGCATTGACATTGCGGAATGCCATTGGGGACCATGGGGTGCGGATCTACATGCATTTTTCAAGCGTTTACGCTGCGGAAATTCCGCAGCATATACGCTTGAAAAACGCTACGTGGGCACACAGCCTTAGGCCACGCAGACTGCTCACTTTTCTCTTGAAAGTAAACATAAAATCAATGTCTGAATGAAGCTTTACCTTGTTCCCAGTTTTAGCCCTTTTAGTGCTTCAACCTTTCTGCCACTGACATTCTTGTTCCCACTAAGCATCACTCCAAAATGTTTGTGACACTTTAACTTTTCAGGTTCTATCACTACGCCTTTGAAAACTTATTAACTTTAATTAAAATGATAATATAGCTGTCCTATATGTTGTTACAGTCTAAATGTTTACATCCTACAAAATGTGCCAATATGCCACGTAAAAAAGACATTCGTTCTTTTGTGCCTAAATTCCTTATTTACCACCTTTTATATACAGTACAGACCAAAAGTTTGGACACACCTTCTCATTTAAAGATTTTTCTGTATTTTCATGACTATGAAAATTGTACATTCACACTGAAGGCATTAAAACAAGTTTTTAACACATGTGGAATTATATACTTAACAAAAAAGTGTGAAACAACTGAAAATATGTCTTATATTCTAGGTTCTTCAAAGTAGCCACCTTTTGCTTTGATGACTACTTTACACACTCTTGGCATTCTCTTGATGAGCTTCAAGAGGTAGTCACTGGAAATGGTCTTCCAACAATTTTGAAGGAGTTCCCAGAGATGCTTAGCACTTGTTGGCCCTTTTGCCTTCACTCTGCGGTCCAGCACACCCCAAACCATCTCGATTGGGTTCAGGTCTGGTGACTGTGAAGGCCAGGTCATCTGGCGTAGCACCCCATCACTCTCCCTCTTGGTCAAATAGCCCTTACACAGCCTGGAGGTGTGTTTGGGGTCATTGTCCTGTTCAAAAATAAATGATGGTCCAACTAAACGCAAACCGGATGGAATAGCATGCCGCTGCAAGATGCTGTGGTAGCCATGCTGGTTCAGTATGCCTTCAATTTTGAATAAATCCCCAACAGTGTCACCGGCAAAGCACCCCCATACAGTGTCCATTTTAGGACATGATCAGATATCAAAATCAAACATCAGAATGATGTCAGTTTGAGGCTAAATACCCTGTCTGATTCTGACAAGTGATTTTGACGAGTGATTTTGACGAGTAATTCTGACGAGTGATTCTGACGAGTGATTTTGACGAGTGATTCTGACGAGTGATTCTGACGAATGATTTTGACAAGTGATTCTGACAAGTGATTCTGATACTTTTTTTTTATTATTATTATTATTACAGTTGTAAAAGTCACTAGTCAGAATCACTCATCAGAATCATTCGTCAAAATCATTCGTCAGAATCACTCGTCAGAATCATTCGTCAGAATCACTCGTCAAAATCACTCGTCAAAATCACTCGTCAGAATCACTCGTCAGAATCACTCTTCAGAATCACTCGTCAGAATCTCTCATCAAAATCATTAGTCAGAATCATTCGTCAGAATCACTCGTCAAAATCACTTGTCAGAATCACTCGTCAGAATCACTCAACAAAATCACTCGTCAGAATCACTCGTCAAAATCATTCGTCAGAATCATTCGTCAGAATCATTCGTCAAAATCATTCGTTAGAATCATTCATGAGAATCACTTGTCAAAATCACTCGTCAGAATTAGTGTTGAGCCACCCCCATAGTGTTCGAGTTCGGTTCGGTTCGTCGAACACCCGTATGTTCGACGAACTGTTCATCGAACTGTTCGACGAACACCTTCGAACACCATTAAAACCAATGGCAGGCAAACAAAAACACATAGCAACACATAGAAAACACATAGAAAACACTTCAAAGGTGTCCAAAAGCTGACAAACTGCTCAGAAGACACAACTAACACATGGAAAAGTGACAAGTACATATAGTCATGCGAAAAGAAAAGAGGTGGAGGAGTAAAAGGAGGGGGAGACACAGAAATAGCCATGTCATGCCCTTCTAAAACCAAAAAAGTGCGAAGCTGACACGGCCAGTCCGTTCCTGCCCGTGCCACCTCCGTGTCGCCGGGTTTGTGCCAGAGCCGCGGTGGACCCTGACGGCCAGCCCGCCTCTCCCAATAATGGTGCATGTCCGCTGGTGGGTCGAGCCCCCCCGCGGTGGGGGGGGTAACATCTGCAGAAGAAAGACCATCTTCCAGCCAAACTAAGATGTCTACTTCTTTTCGTGGACAATGTGATAAGATCCCTTTCTTAAGGACACGCCCATCGCTACAAATTCCAGATGAGGCACAAAAACAGCAGGTGCTTCAACGGATATCAAGTGCTCCTTCAAGTGGGCTCTCCTCCACCTCAACTTCAACATCACAAATACTCCAGTCCTCAGAGGTGTCACCCCAATCACACTTGCTTCCTCACAGGTCCCAAGTCTCCAGCTGCCCGTCTGAGTATGGGGTAACACAGATGGTTGAGTCTGCACAGCTGTTTACTCATACTATAGCCTGGGAAACAGAGGTCGGCTCCAGAGCTTCTGTTAATCCAGACGAGGAAATGATCTGCACTGATGCCCAGAATCTTTATAAGTCTCATCCAGGACCAGATGATGAAGGTTCTGAGCATAATGTAGACCCTCGTTCCCAAACTGTAACTCCTGTTGGTGGAGACAATGATGAAGACGATGATGAGACTCAAATACCTGATTGGAGCAACAACTTGACTTTTCGGTCAGGGCAGGAAGAGGTTGGCTCTGAGGACGACGGGTGTGAGAACACACAGGGTGATGATGACGAGGTTGGAGATCCCACTTACTGTCAACCCACAGTCAGCCAGTCGATGAGGTCAGCAGAGGAGGTGGAGGAGGATGTGACTAGCCCAGGGAATGGGGATAACTCGGTACCCGGGCCTTTGCCTGGCCTTGGGGATGTCGCGGTGGTCGGATCCCGGGCCCGTACCCTGGGGTCACTCTTTAAAAGGGTGGATAATTGTTAATTTTATAACAGTTCGTGATGCCACCTGTGGTATCTGGTGAGAAGCACCAGCGCTGCAGCAGTCCACTGAGGCCGGTGATAAGGCAGCTCGATGGTATAGCTCCCCACAGGTGGAGCTAGGCCTCAGGGCAGCGTATGCTGGGGGAATGCAGGACAGGGGAGACCCAGCTGGGTCAGAGCAAGGAGGGGAACGGACACGGTAGTCACTTCAGTACCTTTTACTGGTGGAAATTCAGGCACATCCTGGAGCACTGTAGGGTGAAGGGTGCAAATCAGGATCCTCCCCAATGAGCGGGTGTAGGGCCTCCTGTTTCTTGCCTCTGCGTAGTAAGTTTCTGACCTGCCTGGAGCTAGGCCTAACTTTGTTTCTGTCCTGCGCTGGCTGACCTTGTGGTAGGGCCTTGTCTTGGAGTTCACGCTCCCAGTATGCGGGGCCTAAGCGTCTCCTGGCTCTGATACGTATCAGCACCTTAGCGATCCTGGGACTTGTAGTTCTCCAGGGATTCCGGTTATGCCTTACTGGGTCATAGAGATCCCGGTAAGCTCGGATCCGGTGTCCGGTAAAGCTTCGGGGTGAACTGGTTAAGCTCCTCTGCCCCTTATGTACTAACTCGCCACTCGCCTTTGGCCTACTCGGGCCCTCACTAGGCTATACACACTAACGGCAGCTTGCCGCGCTTCACCGATCTTATGGCACCGGCACACCTTAAGCTCTAACTGGGCTCCCTGAATCTAGATAGCAGGAGTCTCGTGATCCACTGCTGAACTATTAACTGAGTTCTCTAGACTAGACTGAGCTCCACTGCAGACTGACCTCCCTTAGGCTTCTCTACTGCAGGAACTCATCTTCAGAGGAACTGAAATGCCTAGCTCCACCTTCCTTATTTATATCCCTAACGGGCTCCCTCTGCTGGTCTGACGTGGAAGGTGGATATGTGTGAATGTTTATGGGGGACTCTTGTGGAGGATTCCATCAATGCACTCTTCTAGTATCTGTGATACCAAGAGCAGCGGGGCGTCACAGATGCTATTGACGACGAGGTGAGGTTGCGCCTTCCTGGCAGAGACAGAGTACTGGAAGCACGTCAACAACTGCATCCTCAACTCTGCCTCTGACCACAAGTTGTAGTGGCTCTTCAGGTCGCATGGGCTCTAAGCCTTGCATAGTCTGGGCATTTTTTCAGATCGATAAGGATGACCCAACTCGTGTTATCTGTAATATTTGTCACCGTCACATGGATATGAAGCATAAGTTGCAGTGGGAAGCTCACTGTGCTACAATGCGGCCTAGCGGGCCGGGCCAACCACCGTCTGCCCCATCTTGTGCATCCGTGGCCTCTTCATCCTCTGTGACTGGGGGGACAGCAGTCACACATGTTTTTGGACGCAGACCTGCCACCTCTTTACCCGCAACAGCCAGTGTGATTGGCAGGTTGACAGTTCATTTGGAAGTGGAAACATCTACTGGTGTTGAGCGCTCTCTGACATCGAGAGTAGAGATGAGCGTTGTTCTACTCGAACTGTTCGCCAATCTCAAATTCGAGCTGTTTTGGGCAGTGTTCGAGCCGTTCGGCGAACATGAACGATTTTAGAAAAATTCGGCTGTTTGAGGTTATGTTCGATAACTGTTCGTGCACCAAAATCATAACTGGATTTTTTCTCAGTAATGATGAAAATTAATGTTAATACGCAGTTTGAGTGTACAGCGGGGTGGGGGGAGGGGCAGGGGATGGATCTCTGCAGGAATAATGAAGATCTCCATTTTTTTTTCTCTTTCCCGCATTTGCAGTGGGGAGGTGCAGTCTGTCAGCCTATCAGCAGCGCACACACGGAGCGAACTGCTGTTTTTCACACAAGCAAGGGCATGTGTCATTGGCAGTGTATGTCACATGTCCTTGCCCTATAAGACCAAGCCATTTTCCCCGTCGCCACCATTTTCTCACTGCTGCAGCTGCGTGTTAGACGGCACCGCTGTTGCTGTGTGCGCTATACCTTGTTAATTTCAAGCCAATTTTCGCACAAATCTACAGATAGCTTGGGAGTAGGGAAAAGTTGTGATTGCAGTCCTTTTAAGGACTAGGTTACAGCATTTCCTACGACTTTTATCAGGCAGGTCTGTGCTCTTAAATAGATAGATTGTGGGAGTAAAGACTAATTGTAATTGCAGTCCTTTTCAGGACTAGGTTACATCAGTTCCTATCAGTTTTTGCCAGGCAGGTCTGTGCCAGTGCTGTGCAAGTTTTTTTCACAGCATTTGGCTGAATCTAGCAAAGCTAATCCTTTTTGGCCTATTGCAGAGTGTGTTAGTCAGTGGAGTAGCCTATTTGTGTTGCAAGATATACCACCTGTGTATAGAATACCAATTTTTTTACTGCACCTAGTGAAGTAAATCTTTTGGGCATAGCATCATTCTATTAGTCCATCTATACTGACCTCCATCAGGTTGCGAATTGAATATAATTTTTTTCTGCATCTAGCTCTGAAAAAATATTTGGGCTTCTAGCTGTGTGTGGGACTTGTTCTATTAGTCCATCTATACTGACCTCCATCAGGTTGCAAACTGAATATAATTTTTTTCTGCATCTAGCTCTGAAAAAAATATTTGGCCTTCTAGCAGTGTGTGGGACTTTCTCTATTAGTCCATCTATACTGACCTCCATCAGGTTGCAAATTAAAAATAATTTTTATCTGCATCTAGCTCTGAAAAAATATTTGGCCTTCTAGCAGTGTGTGGGACTTTCTCTATTAGTCCATCTATACTTACCTCCATCAGGTTGCAAATTAAAAATAATTTTTATCTGCATCTACAGTACCTCTGAAAAAATATTTGGGCTTCTAGCTGTGTGTGGGACTTGTTCTATTAGACCATCTATACTGACCTCCATCAGGTTGCAAACTGAATATAATTTTTTTCTGCATCTAGCTCTGAAAAAATATTTGGCCTTCTAGCAGTGTGTGGGACTTTCTCTATTAGTCCATCTATACTGACCTCCATCATGTTGCAAATTAAAAATATTTTTTTTTCTGCATCTACCTCTGAAAAAATATTGGGCTTCTAGCTGTGTGTGGGACTTGTTCTATTAATCCATCTATACAGACCTCCATCAGGTTGCAAACTGAATATAATTTTTTTCTGCATCTAGCTCTGAAAAAATATTTGGCCTTCTAGCAGTGTGTGGGACTTTCTCTATTAGTCTATCTATACTGACCTCCATCAGGTTGCAAATTAAAAATAATTTTTATCTGCATCTACCTCTGAAAAAATATTTGGGCTTCTAGCTGTGTGTGGGACTTGCTCTATTAGTCCATCTATACTGACCTCCATCAGGTTGCAAACTGAATATAATTTTTTTCTGCATCTAGCTCTGAAAAAATATTTGGCCTTCTAGCAGTGTGTGGGACTTGTTCTATTAGTCCACCTATACTGACCTCCATCAGGTTGCAAATTCAAAATAATTTTTTGTCTGCATCTAGCTCTGAAAAAATATTTGGCCTTCTAGCAGTGTGTGGGACTTTCTCTATTAGTCCATTTATACTGACCTCCATCAGGTTGCAAACTGAATATATTTTTTTTCTGCATCTACCTCTGAAAAAATATTTGGGCTTCTAGCTGTGTGTGGGACTTGTTCTATTAGTCCATCTATACTGACCTCCATCAGGTTGCAAATCGAATATAATTTTTTTCTGCATCTAACCCAGTCAATAGTTTTGGCCTAATACCACAGTTTGGCCACTCAGCTCTGCTCGGTTACCATCCATTGTTTTTTTGTGCAAACAACTCCAGAGTTGTGAATTAGTTAACCACCAAAATGAGTGGAAAAAGGCCTGCTGCTGGTGGAAAGGGGAATAGGCGTGTTGGGAAGGGGAAAAAAGGTTGTGTCCGTGGGGTAGGTGTTAAAGCAACAGTAACATCTGCAGAAGAAAGACCATCTTCCAGCCAAACTAAAATGTCTACTTCTTTTAGCGGACAATGTGATAAGATCCCTTTCTTACGGCCATGCCAATCGCTACAAATTCCAGATGAGGCACAAAAACAGCAGGTGCTTCAACGGATATCAAGTGCTCCTTTAAGTGGGCTCTCCTCCACATCAACTTCAACATCACAATTACTCCAATCCTCAAAGGTGTCACCCCAATCGCACTTGCTTCCTCACAGCTCCCAAATCTCCAGCTGCCCGTCTGAGTATGAGGTAGAACAGATGGTTGAGTCTGCAGAGCTGTTTACTCATACTATAGCCTGGGTATCAGAGGTCGACTCCAGCGCTTCTGTGAATCCAGACGAGGAAATGATCTGCACTGATGCCCAGAATCTTTATGAGTCGGATCCAGGACCAGACGCAGAAGGTTCTGACCATAATGTAGACCCTCATTCCCAAACTGTAACTCCTGTTGGTGGAGACAATGAGGAAGACGATGATGAGACTCAAATACCTGATTGGAGCGACAACTTTAGTTTTTTGTCAGGGCAGGAACAGGTTGGCTCTGAGGACGACGGGTGTGATAGCGCACAGGGTGATGATGATGAGGTTGGAGATCCCACTTACTGTCAACCCACAGTCAGCCAAGAGATGAGGTCAGCAGAGGAGGTGGAGGAAGATGCTAGTGACGACGAGGTCAGGTTGCGCCTTCCTGGACAGAGACGTAGTACTGGAAGCACGTCAACAACTGCATCCTCAAACACAACTCTGCCTCTCACCACAAGTCGTGGTGGCTCTTCAGGTCGCATGGGTGCTAAGCCTTGCATAGCCTGGGCATTTTTTCAGATCGATAAAGATGACCCAACTCGTGTTATCTGTAACATTTGTCAGCAAAAGCTAAGTAGAGGCCAAAAAATACATAGTTTGAGTACTTCATGCATGAACCGGCACATGGACATGAAGCATAAGTTGCAGTGGGAAGCTCAGTGTGCTACAATGCGGCCTAGCCGGCCGGGCCAACCACCGTCTGCCATATCTTGTGCATCCGCGGCCTCTTCATCCTCTGTGACTGGGGGGACAGCAGTCACACCTGTTTTGGGGCGCAGACCTGCCACCTCTTTACCCGCAACAGCCAGCGTGATTGGCAGGTCATCATATTCTTTGGAGGTGGTAACACAAGCTGGTGTTGAGCGCTGTCCGACATCGATAGCACCACCTTTGGATCAAGGCAACCTAACATGTCCGCCTGCATCTTCCTCACAGACCGGCAGTTTGCCGGGGACACCTTTATCAACCCCGTCTAAGCACAATAGCCAGCCCTCGGTCCCTCAGATGTGGACAAGTAAAAGACCATTTCCTCCTAGCCATGAGAAAGCTAAGAGGTTGAAATTCACCATCTGCAAGCTCTTGGCTACAGAAATGCTGCCTTTCCGCCTGGTGGACACAGAGGATTTTCGAGACCTTATGTCCGTCGCAGTGCCCCAGTACCAGATGCCCAGTCGGCACTACTTCTCAAAGAAAGGTGTGCCTGCGCTCCACCAGCATGTCGCACACAACATCACCGCTTCTTTGAGAAACTCTGTGTGTGACAGGGTGCATTTCACCACAGACACTTGGACGAGTAGGCATGGACAGGGGCGTTACATGTCGCTGACTGGGCACTGGGTAACTATGGTGACAGCAGGACAAGGGGCTGCTGTCCAAGTCTTGCCGTCCCCACGAGTTGTGCGTCAATCCTCTTTATGTCAAAGTTCCTCCACTGCTTCTGCCTCCTCAACCTCCTCTCGGTCTTCCACCTGCACCCAAAGCCTGTCTGGTCATGCCACAAGCTTTCTAACTGCGCAGAAGGGATCCTGCACACCTCCTTACTATGCTGGCAGTAGGGCTCAATGTCATCAGGCGGTTTTTACTTTGAAATGTCTGGGAAATGTGAGTCACACAGCTGAGGAGTTGTGGTCAGCTCTGGAGAACCAATTTCATGAATGGTTGTCTCCACTGGACCTGAAACCAGGGAAGGCCGTGTGCGACAATGCTGCAAACCTGGGTGCGGCCCTTCGCCGGGGCAATGTCACACACGTGCCTTGTATGGCTCACGTGTTGAACCTGGTTGTCCAGCAATTTTTAGCCCACTCTCCCAGACTAGATGGCCTTCTGCAGAGGGCACGGTCGCTGTGTGCTCACTTCCGCCGTTCGCATCCCGCAGCTCAGCGACTTACATCTCTACAGAAGTCGTTGGGCCTGCCACTTCACCGGCTAAAATGCGATGTGCCTACCCGGTGGAATTCAACTCTGCACATGTTGCAGCGACTGTGGCAGCACGGACAAGCCCTGGTGCAATACGTTCTGACGTATAGCCTGGGCCAACGAGATTCAGAGGTGGGGCAAATCACGCTGGAGGAGTGGTCTCAGATCAGGGACCTATGCACCCTTCTGCACAGTTTTGAAATGGCGACGAAGATGTTTAGTGCTGACGATGCCATTATCAGCATGACTATTCCGGTGATTTACATGCTGGAGCACATGTTAAACAGAATTCGGAGTCAGGTGGTGGCACAAGAGGAGGTGGAGGAAGTAGAGGAGGAGGAGTTGTATGCGGAAGGGCTAACATCTGCAAGGTCCAGACGGTCGGCAGCACCAAGGCGGCAGGCATGTGAGGGTGGGGGAGAT
The DNA here is from genome assembly GCF_046119375.1 of Phyllobates terribilis. Taxonomy (NCBI): domain Eukaryota; kingdom Metazoa; phylum Chordata; class Amphibia; order Anura; family Dendrobatidae; genus Phyllobates; species Phyllobates terribilis. The sequence continues at coordinate 222,931,085 of NW_027362773.1, read as the reverse complement.
GGTTTTACCAGGGCGCATGGTAGCAGCCAAACTAGTGAGGAAGGTGCAGGAGCCCAGGAAGAAGTGGAGGATGAACTGATGGAAGACTCATCAGATGAGGGAGACCTTGATCACATTTCTGTTGTGCGAGGTTGGGGGGAGAGGACAGAGGAAGGAAGCATGATTGTTACCTCGCCACCAACACAACAGGGACTTGGTGCTCCTGGATGCGCAACACACATGAGTGCCTTCTTGCTGCACTACCTGAAACATGACCCTCGAATTGTGAGAATTAGAAATAATCCTGACTACTGGGTTGCCACACTGTTAGATCCCCGGTACAAAAGTAAATTTGCCGAAATTATTCCTGCCATAGAAAGGGATGCACGCATGCAGGAGTATCAGCAGAGACTGTTGCAGAATCTTACATGTGCTTTTCCACAAAACACCAGTGGTGCATGTAGTGAATCTCACAGTTCCAACTTGCCAACCGTGGGACCGTCAAGTGTTCAGCACTAGAGATGAGCGGTGTTCGACTAGAACTGTTCGCCAATCTCAAATTCGAGCTGTTTTGGGCGGTGTTCGAGTTGTTCGACGAACCCGAACGATTTGCAAAAGATTCGGCTGTTCGAGGTTATGTTCGATAACTGTTCGTGCACCAAAAGCGTGTCCTGCATGTCTGGTGCTATTTAGAGCACCAATTATGCAGGGATTGTCTGCCACTCACTGTAATGCCACAGTCATGTTGGTTGTGGCATTACAGTGATTGCCCAAATCGATGGGAACAGTGCCAACAGTGAAACATGAAAAGCCGGCAATTCAGCAGCGGCATACACCGGTACCCGACAATTTAGAACCGAAAGAATAGAGCTTCACACATAGATTAGATAGATATAAACATGTCAGCCACATATATACGAAGTACAGTGAAAGTGCTGCTTACTGTACTTGTCATTTAGCGTAAAGGATTTATTAAAAAAAATAATAGTGTTTTCATGCACCGTCTCTTTAAAAAAGCCGGCCGGCAATTCAGCATCTGTACCCAACAATTTAGAATAGAAGGAATAGAGAATCACACATAGATTAGATAGATAGAAACATGTCAGTCACATATATATGAAGTACAGTGACAGTGTTGCTTACTGTACTTGTCATTTAGTGTAAAGGATTTATTAAAAAAAATAATAGTGTTTTCATGCACCGTCTCTTTAAAAAAGCCGGCCGGCAATTCAGCATCTGTACCCAACAATTTAGAATAGAAGGAATAGAGAATCACACATAGATTAGATAGATAGAAACATGTCAGTCACATATATATGAAGTACAGTGACAGTGTTGCTTACTGTACTTGTCATTTAGTGTAAAGGATTTATTTAAAAAAATAATAGTGTTTTCATGCACCGTCTCTTTAAGAAAGCCGGCCGGCAATTCAGCATCTGTACCCGACAATTTATAACAGACAGAATAGAGCTTCACACATAGATTAGATAGATAGAAACATGTCAGTCACATATATATGAAGTACAGTGATAGTGTTGGTTACTGTACTTGTCATTTAGTATTAAAATAAAGGATTTATTATTAAAAAAATTGGCGTGGGGTTCCCCTTAATTTTAGGCTCTAGCGGAGGTTAAGCAGACAGCTGGGGCAGATGTTTGAAGCCTGGGAAGGGGGTAATACCCACGGAGCTTCCCAGGCTACTAATATGAGCCCCCAGCTGAATACATAGCCTTTACTAGCTATTAAAATGGGGGACCCCCCCAAAAAAATGACGTGGGGTCCCCCCTAATTTAATAGCTAGCAAAGGCTAGGCAGACAGCTGGGGGCTGATATTAATAGCCCAGGAAGGGAGCCATGAATATTCCCCCCCTCCCAGGCTAGAAACACCAGCCGTCAGCCGCCCCAGAAATGGCGCATTCATAGGATGCGCCAATTCTGGCACTTAGCCTCGCTCTTCCACGCTGCCCTGGTGCGGTGGCAGGGGGTAATAGGGCTGGGGTTGATGTCAGCTTATAATGCCAGCTGACATCAAGCCCAGGTTAGTAATGGAGAGGCGTCTATAAGACACCCCCATTACTAACCCCATAGTCAAATTTAAAAGAAAACACAAACACCCAGAATAAAGTCCTTTAATTGAAATAAAGACACAATCCTTTATTGTTCTAAATTAAACCATACTTACCATCACGCCCATTCCAGCTGAAGCCAACGATCTCCTGCAATAAAAGAAAAATAATAAAGCAACCTCATCCTTACCTTTCCATGGTTCCCACGACAGCTTCAGCTCTGCTACATCGAGATGACAGGCTGGACCGCAGCAGAACGCTGCCATCCAGCCTGTCATCCCGCAGACACTGAGAAGCGCAGGCATGCTTGCGCTCTGCAGTGTCTGGCTGTGACGGCATCCAGATGAGCCGAGTTCATGTCCAATGAACTCGGCGCACCTCATGCACGTCACTGACAGCGTGGGAGAATTCTCCTGCACTCAGCACTTCAGCGTGAGAATTCTCCCACGCTGTCAGTGACGTACATGAGGTCAGCTGAGTTCATTGGACATGAATGAGCTTACCTCATGCACTGCGGGGGTGGCTCAACACTATTCAGCACTCAAACCGTAACAGAACCACAGTATCTGCTGGTAACATCAATTTTGCGGAATCATTTCACCACTTTTTTAGCCCATCCTTTGCAAGGCCACAGGAGACAAGAAGTCTGACACATAGTCAACGCCTAGAGACGATGGTACAGGAGTATCTCCAAGTAAACATTGAAGCCATGACTGTGTCACTGGACCCTTGCTCTTTTTGGGCTTCCAATCTGGATAAATGGCCGGAGCTAGCCACTTACGCCTTGGAGATCTTGTCATGCCCCACAGCCAGCGTTCTGTCTGAACGTGTGTTCAGCGCTGCTGGTGGTGTGCTGACAGATAAGAGCACGCGGCTCTCCACTGATAATGTAGACAGACTCACGTTCATAAAGATGAACAAATCATGGATCCGAAACGACTTTTCTACCCCTGTGTCATCCTGGGGAGAGTAAAAGCTTGATGATTGGTTAAAATCACCCTACCAACCGTTTTAAGCTTTCAAATTACTAATCATGTTTATCTGTATCTTGGCTGGAAAATAATTTGGGCTTTGTAGCAGTGTACAGCACTCATTCTATTAGGCCATCTATAATAAGCTCCACCAGATTTAAAATTACTAATCATGTTTATCTGTATCTTGGCTGGAAAATAATTTGGGCTTTGTAGCAGTGTGCAGCACTGATCCTATTAGGCCATATATACTAAGCTCCACCAGATTTAAAATTAATAATAATTTTTAGCTGCATCTAGCCAGGAAAATAATTTTGGGGCTCCGAGATGCGCAAGACACATAAGTGCCTTCTTGCTGCACTACCTGCAACATGACCCTCATATTGTCAGAATTCGAAGTAATCATGACTACTGGGTTGCCACACTCTTAGATCCCCCAAACTTTTCGATCAACCTTTTCATTTTAATAAAGACCAAAAAAATTGTCATTTTTGAAATTATAAGCATTAGCAGGTTATTAGAAACTGAAATCAAACAGTTTTCAACTCAAAACTTTATTCTAGGTGATGTTACATTTTCACATAGGACCCCTTGTTCGAAAGGAGCTTCTGAACTCTCTCGTCCATTGAATTTGTCAGGTTTTGGATGGTTTCTGCTTCAATTGTTTTGCATGAGGACAGAATACCCTCCCAGAGCTGTTGCTTAGATGTGAACTGCCTCCCGCCATCATAGACACTCCTTTTGATGATGCTCCAGAGGTTCTGAATGGGGTAGAGGTCAGGGGAGCATGGGGGTCACACCATAAGTTTGTCCCCTTTTATGCCCATATCAGCCAGAGATGCAGATGTTTTATGTGCAGCATGAGATGGTGCATTATCATGCAAAAAAATGATCTTGCTGTGAAATACATGGTTCTTCTTCTTGAACCATGGCAGGAAGTGCTGTTTGAGAAAATCCACATACATTATGGAGTTTATCTTTAGCGCCTTCAGGGATCCTAAAGGGGCCGACAATCTCTCGCCCCATGATTCCAGCCCAAAACATTACTCCACCTCCTCCTTGTTGGCGCTGTAGCCGTGTTTGAGTGGGGTGTCCATCAACCAGCCATCCTACACTCCATCCATCTGGACCATCGAGCGCTGCACGGCACTTATCCGTGAACAAAACAGTTTTGAAATCAGTCTTCATGTAATGTTTAGCCCACTGGAGCCGTTTCTGCTTGTGTGAAGTGGATAGAGGAGGTCAACAGGATGGCGTATGCACAGCTGCAAACCTCTGAAGGACCCTGCATCTTGTTGTTCGGGGGACGTTGGAGGCACCAGCAGCTTCAAAAACTTGTCTGCTGCTATGACAAGGCTTTTTTGCCGCTGCTCTTTTAACCTGACGTAATTGCCTGTAGGAAAGAGTCCTCAATTTGCCCTTATCAGCACGCACACGTGTGTACTGTGAATCAGCTACATACTTCTTGATTGCCAAGACACTTCATCCTGATCATCGCACAATGTTGATTGTAGTCATGCCTTGACCTAAACACTCCACAATTTGTTGCTTCTCAGCAGCCGACACATCCTTTTTCTTTCCCATTTTGGCAGAAAATGTAGGCTGCTTAATAATGTGAGACAGCCTTCTTAAGTAGTCTTGCCTTTCATTGGACACACCTGCCAAACTAATTAGCACAGGTGTCTGCAATTGCTTACAGTGATATAAAGAGCCCTGACACACATCACCATCAATGAGTTTAACTGACAAACAAACAAATTCTTCCCTTATCACTCCTAAACACTTTTTGCATAATAATTTGGAACACAGTGTACATGTGCTTTTCCACAAAACACCAGTGGTTCACGTAGTGAATCTTACAGTTCTAACTTGCCAACCGTGGTCTGTATGGAGTTGTTCAATAAAGGGCCCAAAATTAAGATAACATAGATGGGAGAGGTATCTATGAATAGGAATTCCTAAGTATTTGATACCCTGTGAGGGCCAGGCAAAGGGAAAGTTGGACTGGATGGAATCCTATATGGATTTTGGGGTGGGAGACATCGAGGGCCTCAGACTTCGCTGCATTGATTTTAAAATTTGACCATGTAACAAAGTGATCTATTTCAGCCATAACAGCATGGATGGATATATGTGATTGAGTGATATATACTAGGACATCATCAGCAAATAGAGAGCACTTGTACTCGGTGCCTCCCACCTCAATCCACCTAATATTGGGGTTATGGCGAATTGATGAGAGCAGGTGCTCCGTCACTAGGATGTATAAGAGAGGGGACAGAGGACATCCCTGCCTTGTCCCATTGGTGATTGTGAAAGGTGATGAAAATGTTCTGATGCACCCCCTGGGCCTTGGGACACCCAGAGCCGGACCCTTTTTGGTGGATGCTGGTGGTTGTAGTCTTCGTGGCGGCGACCCTGTTCCGTGGCTCCGGGTGGTCAAACCAGTGGCGGAACTATTTATGTGGTTTTGATGTTTAAATGTCCGACTACGCCAACCGTGGATTGCGGTCAGAGTGAACCGCCGCTGCAGGGCAGACCGCTGAGGCTGGTGTTGTGGGTGCAGCAGAGCGTAGCATAACTCCCCACGGGAGGAGTATAGCCTCAGGGCAGTGTATGCGGAGGATGGGGGTGATGGTGCAGGGCAGCAGCAGTAACGACACGGAGTCAGTGATGCAGTCCAGGGCCTTTACTCACAGTTCTTATTATCCAGACCACGTCTGCAGGTAACGGCTGCCCACGTCGTACTGTGCTCACCAGGTGAGGGGCTCAGACAACTCCCAGATAACTTTGGAGGACTTCACAGGACCCCCTTTGTGTGTCCTTTGTCTGGCCTTTCTTACCAACACTTCTGTCCGGCTGCCTCGGGCCTCCTCTTGGTAAACTTGGCGCCAGTTTCCCTGACCCTATGTGGTGCCTTCCTAGCGGGTGTAGCAAGGGGCTGCGCCACATAAAATGTCAGAGCCTCTGGTTTCTAGCTGAGGGTCGTTTCCTGCCTCCACTAGTTCGGGGACCGGTCTCCCCCTTTGGCCTGACCCCTCCACGCAGGTGGATTCGGGCGTGCGGTGGTGTCTCGCCCGTCCGCACCCCTGGGATCCCTTCATTCCTCGTTCCTGGAGCCTTCTCCGCTCCTCTTCCTTCCTTCTCCCTCTTCCAGGCCTGGGCCTCTGTTACTAGGCCCGCCTCCGGAGCAGAGCTCATGCAGAGCCCCTGCTCCCTGCCACTTCTGCTCAGACTTCTCTGCACTGAACTAAGATGGTGCCCACCTTTTATACTCCCTTCTCAATGCACCCAGGAACTGCTTCCTCCCTGCTCCTGCACTACAGGGTTCCCCTTCCTCAGTGTTCCCTCCCCCCACTCCAGCCAGGGACAGGGACTGTCGTGCCCATCTCAGAGGCATATTGGTCGCCCTGCCCCACGGCAATGTGGTGTAATGCATGCAGGTGTCGGGTCCTGATCCACACTTCATCCTTACCTGAGAGTGAGATATCACACCTCTGGGTGAGGTGCAATACCTCTGTAGCAACCGAGCCCTCAGGGTGCTACAGTTCCATTTATCTTCAGCCTAGGTGACGTATTGTGATACAGGGCCGTGATTTTGGCTATAAAAGGGTCCCCTAGACCCCTACCCCAAGCTTTTTAAGAGAATCATATATGGAGTGCCAGGAGACTCTATGTAATGCTTTCTCAGCATCCAACGAGAGTATCTAATTACAAATTTTTAACTGCATCTAGCCCAGGAAATACTTTGTGCCTAGTAGCAGTGTTTGCTAGTCAGCGGATTATCCCGGCTGTTAAGCAAGCTACACCACCTGTAGTTTGGACACTTAATTTTTTCAAAGGAAATGCTTCGGGACCACGGGATACTCAGTGAAGAGCATCAGGAGGCACCCCAAGGCATAGAGGCTGGGACTGGCAGTAGGATGCCTTGCGGTGGACAGCCGAGCTCGATCCTTATAAAAGCTTTTTAACTGCAGCAGCTTTAGTGGACGCTACTGGAGCTGGAATTACGCGGCTGCTGGCATGAGACTTGCCCTCCAATAGATCCTTGTAAATGGATTTAAAGAGTATTCATTCAAATTAGAGAGACAATTTAAATTAAAAAGCTTAGAGCTGCCTCCACCACAGGGGGGCTCGCTCGACCCACCAGCGGACAGGCACCAGTATTGGGAGAGGGGGGCTGGCCGTCAGGGTTCACCGCGGCTCTGGCACAAACCCGGCGACACGGAGGTGGCACGGGCAGGAGCGGACTGAACGTGTCGGCTTCTCACTTTTTGGATTTTAGAAGGGCATGACATGCCTATATCTGTGTCTCCCCCTCCTTTTACTCCTCCACCTCTTTTCTTTTCGCATGACTATATGTACTTGTCACTTTTCCATGTGTTAGTTGTGTCTTCTGAGCAGTTTGTCAGCTTTTGGACACCTTTGAAGGTGTTTTCTATGTGTTTCTATGTGTTTTTGTTTGCCTGCCATTGGTTTTAACGGTGTTCGAAGGTGTTCGACGAACAGTTCAACGAACAGTTCGGCGAACACACGGGTGTTCGACGAACCGAACCGAACTCGAACACTACGGGGGTGGCTCAACACTAATCGAGAGCACCACCTTTGGATCAAGGCAACCTAACATGTCCGCCTGCATCTTCCTGACAGACCGGCAGTTTGCCGGGGACACCCTACTCAACCCCGTCTAAGCACAGCAGCCAGTCCTCGGTCCCTCAGATGTGGACAAGTAAAAGACCATTTCCTCCTAGCCATGACAAAGCTAAGAGGATGAATTTCACCATCTGCAAGCTCTTGGCTACAGAAATGCTGCCTTTTTGCCTGGTGGACACAGAGGATTTTCGAGACCTTATGTCCGTCGCAGTGCCCCAGTACCAGATGCCCAGTCGGCACTACTTCTCAAAGAAAGGTGTGCCTGCACTCCACCAGCATGTCGCACACAACATCACCGCTTCTTTGAGAAACTCTGTGTGTGACAGGGTGCATTTCACCACAGAAACTTGGACGAGTAGGCATGGACAGGGGCTTTACATGTCGCTGACTGGGCACTGGGTAACTATGGTGACAGCAGGACAAGGGGCTGCTGTCCAAGTCTTAACGTCCCCACGAGTTGTGCGTCAATCCTCTTTATCTCAAAGTTCCTCCGCTGCTTCTGCCTCCTCAACCTCCTCTCAGTCCTCCACCTGCACCCAAAGCCTGTCTGGTAATGCCACCTGCTTTCTAACTGCGCAGAAGGAATCGTGCACACCTCCTTACTATGCTGGCAGCAGGGCTCAATGGCATCAGTGTTTACTTTGAAATGTCTGGGAAATGTGAGTCACACAGCTGAGGAGTTGTGGTCAGCTCTGGAGACCCAGATTTCATGAATGGTTGTCTCCACTGGACCTGCAACCAGGGAAGGCCGTGCGCGACAATGCTGCAAACCTGGGTGCGGCCCTTTGCCGGTGCAATGTCACACACGTGCCTTGTATGGCTCACGTGTTGAACCTGGTTGTCCATCAATTTTTAGCCCACTATCCCGGACTAGATGGCCTTCTGCAGAGGGCACGGTCGCTGTGTGCTCACTTCCGCCATTCGCATCCCGCAGCTCCACGACTTACATCTCTACAGAAGTCGTTGGGCCTGCCAGTTCACCGGCTGAAATGCGATGTGCCGACACGGTGGAATTCAACTCTGCACATGTTGCAGCGACTGTGGCAGCACCGACAAGCCCTGGTGCAATACGTTCTGACGTATAGCCTGGGCCAACGAGATCCAGAGGTGGGGTAAATCACGCTGCAGGAGTGGTCTCAGATCAGGGACCTATGAAGTTGACGCGCCCCCTGGGCCATGGGGTACCCGGAGCCGGGCCGGTAGACGCTGGGGGTTGTAGTCACTGTGGCGGTGACCCGGTCCGTGAACCAGGGCGGTCAATCCAATGGTAATTTGTATATTTGGGTTTTATAATGTCCGACTACACCACCTGTGGAGTGCGGCCAAAGGGGCCGCCGCTGCGGAACAGTCCTCTGAAGCTGGTGGTTTTGCAGCAATGGTATTATTACTCCCCACAGGAAGAGTGTAGCTTCAGGGCAGTGTGGGTGGATGATGGTGGTTGTAGTGCAGGGAGTCAGTAATGAACACAGAGTCAGCGTGATGCAGTCCCAAGATCTTTACACACAGTTGTTGCAGTCCAGATTACAGGTACCAGAGCAATCTCCCCCATCGTGCTGTGCGTACTCAGTGAGGGGCTCAGTCCACCCCCCAGATAGCTCCGGAGTACTTAGCAGGACCCCCTTCTGTGTGTCCTTTCTCTGGCCTTCTCCCTGCACCTCACACCCTGTGACACTTCTATCCGGTATCCTCGGGCCTTGGCGGGCGACGTGTTTTCCGTCCCCTGGGTCCTATGTGGCTACCTTCTTAGTGAGACTGGGGTGGACTTTGGCCGGCAGTACATGAAATGCTGCAGCCTCCGATTTCTAGTTGAGCCTTGCTGTTTCTCCGCTAGTTGAGGGACCGGTTCCCCTTATCTGGTCTGACCCCTCTACCTCCTGGTAGCAGCGGGCGTACGGGTGGCCTTCTGCATGGCCCCTACCCCTAGGGTCCCTTTGGTTCCTGGAGCCTTCCTGCTCCCACTCCTCTCTTCTCTCCTTCAGTCCTGGGCCTCCCAGGCTAGGCTCTCCTCCGGAGCAGAGCTCATGCAGAGCCTCTGCTCCTGTCACTTCTCCTCCTCTGACTGGCTTGCTCTTTCTAAGATGGCTTCCTATTTATACTCTCCCTGTCATGTGCTCCCCTAAGCTGCTCCCCTAAGAAACCACTACATAGGACGCTCCCGCCAGCTAGGGACCTGGGACTGTGCTCTCCCTTAGGAGCAATCTCGCCCTACCCCCACTGCGGGTATGTGTTGGATGCAGGTGTTAGGGTCCCGAGCCATACTCCTTCCTTACCTGAGGGTGAGATACCACACCTCTGGGTGAGATGCAGTAACTCTGTGGTGACTGAACCCTCAGGGGCGCCACACATCCTTCTGCACAGTTTTGAAATGGCGACGAAGATGTTTACTGCTGACGACGATGCCATTATCAGCATGACTATTACGGTGATTTACATGCTGGAGCACACATTAAACAGAATTCAGAGTCAGGTGGTGGGACAAGAGGAGGTGGAGGAAGTAGAGGAGGAGTCGTATGCGGAAGGGATAACATCTCCAAGGTCCAGACGGTCGGCAGCACCGAGGCGGCAGGCATGGGAGGGTGGGGGAGAGGGATTAACCAGGGCGCATGGTAGCAGCCAAACTGTTGAGGAAGGTGCAGGAGCCGAGGAAGAAGTGGAGGACGAACTGGCGATGGGCATGGAAGACTCATCAGATGAGGGAGACCTTGATCACATTTCTGTTGAGCGAGGTTGGGGGGAGAGGGCAGAGGAAGGAAGCATGATTCTAACCTCGCTACCAGCGCAACAAGGACTTGGTCCTCCTGGATGTGCAAGACACATGAGTGCCTTCTTGCTGCACTACCTGCAACATGACCCTCGAATTGTGAAAATTAGAAATAATCCTGACTACTGGGTTGCCACACTGTTAGATCCCCGGTACAAAAGTAAATTTGCAGAAATTACTCCTGCCATAGAAAGGGATGCACGCATGCAGGAGTATCAGCAGAGACTGTTGCAGAATCTTACATGTGCTTTTCCACAAAACACCAGTGGTGCACATAGTGAATCTCACAGTTCTAACTTGCCAACCATGGGACTGTCGAGTCTTCATCACTCAAACCGTAACAGTAACACAGTATCTGCTGGTAACAGCAATTTTGTGGAATCGTTTCACCACTTTTTTAGACCATCCTTTGCAAGGCCACAGGAGACAAGAAGTCTGAAACATAGTCAACACCTAGAGAGGATGGTACAGGAGTATCTCCAAGTGAACATCGAAGCCATGACTGTGTCACTGGACCCTTGCTCATTTTGGGATTCCAATCTGGAAAAATGGCCGGAGCTCGCCACTCACGCCTTGGAGATCTTGTCATGCCCTGCAGCCAGCGTTCTCTCTGAACGTGTGTTCAGCGCTGCTGGTGGTGTGCTGACAGATAAGCGCACGCGGCTGTCCACTGAGAATGTAGACAGACTCACGTTCATAAAGATGAACAAATCATGGATTCGCAAGGACTTTTCTACCCCTGTGTCATCCTGGGGAGACTAAAAGCTTGAGGATTTGGTAAAATCACCTCACCAACCGTTTTAAGCAACTGTTGGGCAATTGATGCCACTTAACCTTAGAACGCATGACCATAAAGATCTACACTTTCACATACCTGGGGCCTTTTAGGCCCATGTGCAAATAACATGGAATAACTCAAACTCAAATGACAAACAACTATATACATGAAGAATACCTACAGTTTCAAAATTCTAACTAAAGTAATCTTGCTGAAAATAGAAAACAATTAACAGGGCGGGCCTGCAAGGCCCCAGGTATGCGTTCTAGGGTTAAGTGGTGTCTGTGCCACAATTTTGGGAAAAAATGGAGACTCTTTTTGGAGTCCCCTTGCTGTGTCTTACGTGACGTTGGCATCGTCAATTTTAGGTGGGTTGGGTCGCTCCCCCCCCCTTTTAACTGTAAGAAACTACATACACTATGGCTTGGGGTAATACAGATGGTTGAGTCTTAAGAGCTGTTTACTCAGAGGTCTGCTCCAAAGCTTCAGTGTCTGCTAGGCAGGGTAGAATTTTTAACTGCATCTAGCCTAGGCAATACTTTGGGCGTAGTAGCCCAGCTGCGAAGCAAGCTGCACCGTCTGTGTATCTAATAAGAATATTTAAATGCATCTAGCCTAGGCAGACTGTGGGGACCCCAAACCAAACCCAGACGCTCAACCCCCTACCGCCCCCCTTTCCTTGACAATACAATAATGTAACTCTTACAACTGGATGGGTGAGGATCGGTCACAGGTTTATTAACTCTTTATTCTCATTCCATTAGAAAGGCATTTTATTTCTAAAATAATTCAGCTTGTTGCAGCATGCCCTGGGTCTCCACTCCGGCAAGTTGGCCAACAAGTGTAACTCTCCAACATGTCCTTTCTATTTCCAGGCCACGGAGGATCCTGCGTACTCGTATGCAGGACTCTGACTCCCACCCATCACTCTTAACGCTTTTTACACTCCGTCCTCGAGTCCTGACAGGAATATGTCCAGTCCAATATCCATTAAGTGAACACCGTTGGGCCGTATGAGGCCTGCTTTACCTCCTTCCAGTTGTCGGTGTCGTATCACTACACCGACTCTGTCTCTTCTAAATTTTGCCATCCGAATATTTATTACCCGCCTTGTCCGTTCGATGCCCGTGATGTCTCGCGCACCTTGCCATACCGCTATCGGCACAATCTCTGACCATACTATAGTTAGTTTTGTGAAAAATTCTCTGAAGCGCTCAGTGTCTAGTTTCATTATTTCCATTAGTTATGCACTCTTGTGATGACCTTGGTTGTTTCCCCCGGCCTGTATAACTAAGATGACCAGACCTCTTGCCTCTCTCCCTACCTTGATTACCTCCATTAGTACCTGTGGCCATAGCAGGCCTCTAATACTTCTCCAGTTGAAATATGTGTTATGAAACTCTAATTTCCTCCCGCCTGGGCGGACTTTCACCCTTTTTTCTGCCCAATATATATACGAGTGGCCTATCACCCTCACTGTTGGCTTAGCGTCACCTGTAAAAGAAACAAACCACGTTAGGATAACAAGTCCGGTCTTATGTATCTCACCAAACACATGGATCGCCATCTCCCTATCCTCTGAACTTCTGTTTCTGACAGTCCTGCTCTTGCTGCTTCCGTGGCCGCGCCTATGCGGAATGAGTGTGTCCCGTAATCTTTGGAGTGGTTAGCTGCCGATGTTATGCATTTATTAAATATAGCTTGGAACTGGTATCTTGATAATGGCGTTCCATCAATATGTGATAGGAAGAAATTACTTTGTGATCTGATGGTTATATATGTTTTTACTATTGTTACCTGACTCAGTGTACCGTTTGTGGGTTGTAGAAGTACCCAAGTGCCCCTGCCCGCTGGAACCGTTTTTGATTGGCGTATGCGTAGACGTATTGCATTATTGGGTATGACTACGTCCTGGAGTAATAAGCCTCCACTGGTGGTAATTTTGGATTGAGGGACTAATTCGCTTATGCATAGCGCCCCGAAGAAGGTGATCGCAAAGACAGTAGTGTTGTTTCAAATTGTGAGTGTCATGTTAAAGGTGTTAGGGATATGATGTGAGAAATCAGTTTTAGTGACACGGGACGGGACGTCTACACTCCTGACTTGGCTGACCCCTTTTCCACCCTTTTATGGATTGTCTGATGATGAATCTTTGTCACATCTCCCCAATTCAGTAGTTGGAAGTGAAATGCTACTCCAGTCAGACACCGCTGCGCTGACGCCCCTGATATGCCCCTCATCATTAGCTGGTGGAGAAATTCTATGGTGACTTGTGATCTGGCTTGTTCACATTGGTCAACCCGTCTGCCTGCTACTAGTCGTGTCCACTCTTCCCATGCCTTACCGTATGCTTGCCACGTCGACGGGGCAACTGACGCTCTGATTAATGGCATCAACTATTCGCCACTAGATCCCATAGGGAGGGTGGGCAACTGTTGCCCGATGGGTGTGCGTTGGGGAAGAGCTCTGTGAAAATCTGCCAATTGAATTGTGATAAAGCGTTAGCAGCAGCTTTAGACCTCTCAGCATCGTGGCTAGCGCGGACCCATACATTGTGTTTTAGGCACAGGAATGCTAGCCGGCGTAGTAGGCCTAGCACTGGGAGAAACGATGATGCCATCTTATTAATGCAGTTCGCTTGTTATGATCTTCTACAAGCACTAAGGAAAGAAAGGAGATCTGTCCCTACAATAGAACTAAGCTAGATCCCTACGATGTAATGGGGAACCTGATCCTGCGATCAGACCCGCTAAAGTCCTCGGCTAGTCTGTACGAAGACCTATAGATGCAAGGGAGGGATCCCTACAAGAACTAGGGACTGGGATAAAGTTGGAAACCTCCTAGCAGAAATTGTAGCAGTAAAAGACAAACACACAACATAGAACATAAAGGTCCGAAGACCTAGCAAAACTGACTGAGAAAGGTAACTAAGCACCAAGCTAGCTTAAGAGTAGAAATTACAATGAAGTCCAGCAAGGCCAGGAGGGTGGAGCAGGACTAAATAGGCAAAAAGGTCATGTGACCAGCAAGATAGAAAAAACCTAACAGGAGAGTTCTAACAGTACCCCCTCTTCTATGAGAATCCTCCAGATCCCCTAGGCCCAGGCTTATCAGGAAACCTCTTGTGAAACGCTCTGACAAGTCTGGAAGCAGAAACATCATCCGCCCTCACCCATGAGTTATCCTCGGGTCCGAAACCCTTCCAAGCGACGAGATACTACAAACTCCCTCTATACCGTCTAGAATTTAGGATGCGGGAAATTTCGTATTCCCCGTCCTCAGCCACCGGAGGAACAGTGGCAGAGGCGTCACCATCCGACACATAAGCTCTTTTCAACAGAGAAACATGAAACACTGGATTAATCTTCCAGGAGGTAGGAACCTCCAACCTAACAGCAGATTGGTTAACTACCTGAATCACCTTAAAGGGCCCTACAAACTTGGGACCCAATTTTTTAGAAGGAATCCTCAACCGCAGATTCTTAGAGGACAACCAAACCATGTCACCAATAGCAAACAAAACCTCTTGCCGTTTCCTATCAAAGTACCTCTTAGATTTTTTGTTAGCCTCCTGAAGATTACCACGCACATCCGTCCAAACTCTCTCCAAATCACCGGAAAAACTCTCCTCCTCAGGCACAGCCGATACCAATTTGGAGAATGACACAAAAGACGGATGTCTCCCAGAACAACAAAAAAAAGGCGAACAACCAGCAGAAGAGGATGTATGGTTGTTAAGAGCAAACTCAGCAAGTGGAAGAAACTCAGACCACCCCTCCTGATTGTCTGCCACAAAACAACGCAAGCAGGGCCGGCCTTTGGGGCGTGCCAGCTGTGCAACTGCACAGGGCGCCTCAAACTTGAGAGTGAAGGGGGGCGCTGCGCTGGCTCCCTCCCCGTCGGTATTTTTCTTATGGAAGAGCAGAGAGGGAGCGCCCAGCGTTTCTTCTGTGCTCAGGCGCCGGCGCCCCCTCTCTGCTCTGAAATGTCCGGCCGGGACCCGGGCGCGCTGCACTCTCTCCTCCTCACACACAGGGGCGGAACTACCGCCCGTGCAGCCGGTTCATTGAACGGGGGCCCCGAGGGAGAGGGGGCCCCTTCAGCCTCCAGCAGGGCCGCCATCAGGGCATGACTGCCCTGACTCCAGTATGGGGCCCGGCCGGTAGGGGCCCCCTTGGGGGCCCCCCTCTTGTGTGTCTCTCTCCTCATGGGGCCCCCGGCCCCATGCTAAGCGCCGGGGCCGGAACATCTCTGTCATGATTTCTCTGACTTCCGGTCATGTGACGGCACCGTCACATGACCGGAAGTCAGGAGAACCTGGTGTCATCGATTTGGACGAGGATTCTGCAGGGATCGCATGGGGGTAAGTATAACAAGTTTTTTTTTTTTTTTAAATACAATTTACTAGGAGTGGGGGGAATGGGAGGTGCACATGTGGGGGAGGGGAATGAGAGAGGTGCACATGTGGGGGAGGGGGATGAGAGAGGTGCACATGTGGGGGAGGGGGATGAGAGGTGTGCACATGTGGGGGAGGGGGATGAGAGAGGTGCACATGTGGGGGAGGGGGATGAGAGAGGTGCACATGTGGGGGAGGGGGATGAGAGAGGTGCACATGTGGGGGAGGGGGATGAGAGGTGTGCACATGTGGGGGAGGGGGATGAGAGAGGTGCACATGTGGGGGAGGGGGATGAGAGAGGTGCACATGTGGGGGAGGGGGATGAGAGATGTGCACATGGGGGGGATGAGAGAGGTGCACATGTGGGGGAGGGGGATGAGAGAGGTGCACATGTGGGGGAGGGGGATGAGAGAGGTGCACATGTGGGGGAGTGGGATGAGAGAGGTGCACATGTGGGGGAGGGGGATGAGAGAGGTGCACATGTGGGGGAGGGGGATGAGAGATGTGCACATGGGGGGGATGAGAGAGGTGCACATGTGGGGGAGGGGGATGAGAGAGGTGCACATGTGGGGGAGGGGGATGAGAGAGGTGCACATGTGGGGGAGTGGGATGAGAGAGGTGCACATGTGGGGGAGGGGGATGAGAGAGGGGCACATGTGGGGGAGGGGGATGAGAGATGTGCACATGGGGGGGTGAGAGCTGCACATGGGGGAATTGGGAGAAAATGAGCTGCACATGGGGGAATTGGGAGTAGGGGGATAATGAGCTGCACATAATGAATGTGGGGTGGGGGACAGTAAATGATGATGGGGTGGGGAGAGCAGGACATGATATAATGAATTGGGGCAGGGGGTGCATGTAAATAATGAATGCGGGGAGCAGGAAGTATAGAGTAGGGGGCGTTGCGGATGCAGGAGTGTAACTGGTAACAAATTGGCGGAAAGAGTAGAGGTTCTAATTAAATTATATATTAAGTGCCTATTTACAGTTAATGGGGGCACCGTGGTGGATTACAATTTATATTTGGAATGGTAGGTTGTATAATAACTAACCATATATTGATGGTGGATACACGTCTGTATTCAGCTGCGTAATGTAGAAGTTGGGGAATGTGCTCTAGATAACTGTGTTATTTTATGCAGAGACGAGTCCTGGCTGGAAGACGTAATGGCGGTCTGTGCTGGATGAAGGAGAAAAGCGTAGCTGAAGGACTTCACCTAGAGACGTCACCAGTGAGTCAGTGTATTACATGTACACTTACACTATATACTATGTACCGGGCTCCTGTGTATAATGTCACTGGTGATCACTGTATTACCTGTACACTGACACTATATACAGAGCTCCTGTGTATAATGTCACTGATGATCACTGTATTACCTGTACACTGACACTATATACAGAGCTCCTGTGTATAATGTCACTGGTGATCACTAGATTACCTGGACACTTACATTATACATACCATGTATAGAGCTCCCGTGCATAATGACACTTATGGTAATATTAGTAATGTGGTGGTAATATTAGTAATGTGGTGGTAATATGTGGTCTGGTCATGGTGTGGCAGTTTTTCCCCCTTCTGTGTGGTATTATTCGGTCACTATGTTGTGGTAATATGTGGT
This sequence comes from Phyllobates terribilis, assembly GCF_046119375.1. Classification (NCBI taxonomy): domain Eukaryota; kingdom Metazoa; phylum Chordata; class Amphibia; order Anura; family Dendrobatidae; genus Phyllobates; species Phyllobates terribilis. Next base: position 222,913,856 of record NW_027362773.1, on the reverse strand, counting down.
CTGGTCATGGTGTGGCAGTATTCCCTGTATGTGGTATTATTGGTCATTTTTAAAAAAAAATGTATATGACACATTCCCTTAAAGAAAACTAAATAAAAATATATCTAAAAAGAGTATTGGATATTTTAAGAAAATTTTAATAGGTTAGAGTAGGGCCCTGCCAGAAGAGTCTACCTTATCGTGGTGGCGGCTTTAAAACTTTTCAACTTTTGTTGCTTGTTATTACTTGATCATTTGATTAATAAAAAATGCACTTGTTGTTTTCACCTACATGAGTTTAATTTTTTTTCTTTGGGGGGGGGCGCCAAGAGGGATTTCGCACAGGGCGCCATATACCCTAAGGCCGGCCCTGAACGCAAGAACTGCTCAACATCCTGATTCTTCCTTTCTGTCTGGCCATTAGACTCAGGATGATATCCGGATGAAAACGACAAATGAACTCCCAATCTGTCACAAAAAGCACGACAAAAACGAGCCACGAACTGAGGTCCCCTGTCCGAAACAATGTCAGTAGGAACGCCATGTAGTCTGACAATTTCCTTGACAAAGGCCTTAGCGAGTGTCTTAGCGCAGGGCAGTTTGATGAAAGGAACCAAGTGACACATCTTGCTAAAACGGTCCACGACCACCCAGATGACCGTGAAACCCTCAGAGGGGGGAAGGTCAGTAATAAAGTCCATAGCCAGATGTGTCCAAGGTGCACTAGGAACCTCCAGAGGGCAAAGCAACCCCGCTGCAGGAGTATGTGAAGACTTAGATCTAGCACACACCGTACATTGACGCACCCACTTAATGACTTCCTTCTGCCATCCAGGCCACCAAAAACTGCGAACCACAAGTCTCTTGGTCTCAGAAATTCCTGGATGACCTGCCAACCGAGACTCATGACACTCGACAAATAAATCTCTCCTAAAGGTCCTAGGCACAAACAACCTCCCATGGGGAGTGTTAGATGGTGCATTCTCCTGTGCTTTAAGAATCTCATCTTCCAAAACGGAGTCCAAAGCAGCAATCACAGCACCTTTTTGTAAAATGCTCCCCTCCTCCTCAGCACCGACCATGGGAGAAAAGCTGCGAGACAAAGCATCAGCTTTAACATTCTTGGTGCCCGGGATGTAAGTAACGGAAAAATTAAACCGCGAGAAAAAAAGTGCCCACCTAGCCTGATGGACATTCAAGCGCTTGGCAGCATCAAGATAGATCAGATTTTTATGATCAGTGAAAACCTGAATGGGAAATTCAGCACCTTCCAAGAGATGACGCCAGTGTTCAAATGCGAGTTTAATAGCCAGCAATTCCCGATTACCAATATCGTAATTAAGTTCAGTCTCAGAAAAATTTTTAGAAAACAAAGCACAGGGATGTACCCCATCCTTGTTTTTCTGAGACAACACCGCACCGACCCCCACCGAAGAAGCATCAACCTCAACCAAAAACGGCTTAGTCACATCAGGCTGCATAAGGATGGGAGCAGAGCTGAACCTCTCCTTTAGAAACACAAAAACTTCAATGGCCTCAGTAGTCCACTGAACAGCATTAGCACCTTTCCTGGTGAGATCGGTCAGTGGTTTGACAATAATAGAAAAATTTTTAATTAATTTTCTGTAATAATTGGCGAAACCCAAAAACCTCTGTATCGATTTCAAACCAATAGGCCTAGGCCATTCCAGCACAGCTTGAACTTTCACCGGGTCCATCTCAAAGCCCTCGCTGGAGATAATGTAGCCCAAAAAACTAATTCTCTGTACAGCGAACTCACATTTCTCCACCTTAGCAAAAAGCGAATTGTCAATTAATAACTGTAATACCTCACGTACGCTCCGCCAATGAGACTCCAGATCCGGTGAATAAATCAAAATGTCATCCAAATACACAACCACATTTTTGCCAATCAAAGGTCTAAGGATGTCATTAATAAGATTCTGAAAAAATGCTGGAGCATTGGTAAGACCAAAAGGCATAACCAGATTCTCAAAATGACCCACAGGAGTGTTAAAAGCAGTCTTCCATTCATCACCCTCCTTCATGCGCAACAAATTGTATGCCCCCCGGAGATCAATTTTAGAGAACCACTTGGCCCCCACTAACTGGTTAAACTAATCAGGAATCAATAGCAGTGGGTAAGGATTGCGTACAGTAATTTTATTAATCTCACGAAAATCCAGACAAGGACGTAAACCGCCGTACTTTTTTTTAACAAAAAAAAATCCAACAGCCACAGGAGACTTGGAAGGCATAATGTGAGCGGCGGCCAAGCTTGTCTGTATGTATTCCTCCAAAGCCTTTCTCTCAGGAATAGTAAGATTAAATAAACGACTTTTAGGAAGAGTCGCTCCAGGGACAAATTCAATGGTACAATCATAGTCTCCATGGGGAGGCAAAATTTGTGACTCCTCCTCAGAAAAAACTCTCCAAAAATCCTGAATAGGTACAGGTAATTCCCCTTTTTCCACCGCAGCAATACGTCCGTTACAACACTTGTCATAACACTTAGGGCTCCAGGACTTAATTTCATTGGTAGACCAATCCAGTACAGGATTGTGCAATTTTAACCAGGGCAATCCCAAAACTACTGGAGAAGGCAAATTATTTAATACTACCAAATCCAAATTCTCTTGGTGAACACCATTAATAGTGAGGGGAAATTCACAGACCTTGTGAGTAACACTCTTCAAGGGAGAACCATCGACAGAAACCACAGCAATAGGGGATGACAAAGGTTTGGGTTTTAATTTAAGTTTTTCCAAGAATCCCCCATCAATCACATTCAGAGTAGAACCACAATCCACAAATACCCGAAATTCAATTAATTCTTCCTGAGCAGCAGTAGTAGCAGAAAGAAATACACCCTTAGTATTTAAACAGGCTATACGGGCGTAACTGACCCTTTTTTTTTCTTTGTTCATACGAAGCACAAAGTTCTTAATAAAATGGTCAGATTTCCCGCAATAAAAGCACAAACCTTCAGAAGACCTGCGGTCTTTTTCCTGAGAGCGGGGTGCCATCGCCCCAATCTCCATCGGCTCTCCAATGTCAGTACAGACCCTCTCAAGACTCGGAGCTGACATGGCAGAGGATTTACTCTCATTAACCCTTGCACGCAGTCTCCTGTCCACCCGTATAGCTAATTGCATTGCCTCCTGCAAGTTTCCAGGTGTGGGATAAGCAAACAGCAAATCCTTAACCCTTTCACCTAGCCCCGCAAGAAACAATCTTTTCAAAGCTGAATCGTTCCACCCCACCTGGGCAGACCACCGATGGAAGTGAGATCAATATTTTTCCACATTACCTAATCCTTGCCTCAAACATCTCAATTCAGTCTCAGCTGATGAGACACGATCAGGATCATCATACAACAAACCCCAAAGCAGAAAAAAAACTATCCACTGATCTAAAGCATGGATCACTAGGTTGGAGAGAAAAGGCCCATCCCTGAGGTTCTTTGCGCAAAAGTGACATTATGAACCCTATGCGCTGTGATTCATCACCAGAGGATCTGGGTCTCAAACGAAAATAAAACAAACAAGCATTTTTAAATGAAAAAAATTCTTGTTGATCACCAAAAAATAAATCAGGCAAACGTACCTTTGGCTCCACAAAATGTGCTCCAGAACAGCTACTCACGTGTTGTTGGAGCTTGGCCACCTCCAGAGAGAGTCCCTGCAGGCGTTGAACCAAATCCTGAACCGACACCATGATGGAAACTGGAAGTCTTTCCTTAGAGATATTTTTGGGCTGGACTTACTGTTATGATCTGCTACAAGCACTAAGGAAAGAAAGGAGGTCTGTCCCTACAATAGAACTAAGCTAGATCCCTACGATGTGACGGGGAACCTGATCCTGCGATCAGACCCGCTAAAGTCCTTGGCTAGTCTGTACGAAGACCTATAGATGCAAGGGAGGGATCCCTACAAGAACTAGGGACTGGGATAAAGTTGGACACCTCCTAGCAGAAATTGTAGCAGTAAAAGACAAACACACAACATAGAGCATAAAGGTCCGAAGACCTAGCAAAACTGACTGAGAAAGGTAACTAAGCACCAAGCTAGCTTAAGAGTAGAAATTACAATGAAGTCCAGCAAGGCTAGGAGGGCGGAGCAGGACTAAATAGGCAAAAAAGGTCATGTGACCAGCAAGATAGAAAAAACCTAACAGGAGAGTTCTAACAGCGCTAGGCTGGTGTTTTTTGTTATGAAGCGTATATTTTTGTTAGCCAGGCGCGCATCCCATATTTCTATTGCTACCACTATTGGGAAGAAAAATAATTTTCATGGCTAGATGCAGCTAAAAATTATTATTAATTTCAAAGCTGGTGGAGCTTGGTATAGATGACCTAATACAATGAGTACCACACACTGTTACAAGCCCAAATATTTTTTCAGAGCTAGATGCAGATAAAAATTATTTTTAATTTGCAACCTGGTGGAGGTTAGTATACAGTACAGACCAAAAGTTTGGACACACCTTCTCATTTAAAGATTTTTCTGTATTTTCATGACTATGAAAATTGTACATTCACACTGAAGGCATCAAAACTATGAATTAACACATGTGGTATTATATAGTTAACAAAAAAATGTGAAACAACTGAAAATATGTCTTATAATCTAGGTTCTTCAAAGTAGCCACCTTTTGCTTTGATGACTGCTTTACACACTCTTGGCATTCTCTTGATGAGCTTCAAGAGGTAGTCACCGGAAATGGTCTTCCAACAATCTTGAAGGAGTTCCCAGAGATGCTTAGCACTTGTTGGCCCTTTTGCCTTCATTCTGAGATCCAGCTCACCCCAAACCATCTCGATTGGGTTCAGGTCTGGTGACTGTGGAGGCCAGGTCATTTGGCGTAGCACCCCATCACTCTCCTTCTTGGTCAAATAGCCCTTACACAGCCTGGAGGTGTGTTTGGAGTCATTGTCCTGTTGAAAAATAAATGATGGTCCAACTAAATGCAAACCGGATGGAATAGCATGCCGCTGCAAGATGCTGTGGTAGCCATGCTGGTTCAGTATTCCTTCAATTTTGAATAAATCCCCAACAGTGTCACCAGCAAAGCACCCCCACACCATCACACCTGCTCCTCCATGCTTCACGGGGGAAACCAGGCATGTAGAGTCCATCCGTTCACCTTTCCTGGGTCGCACAAACACATGGTGGTTGAAACCAAAGATCTCAAATTTGGACTCATCAGACCAAAGCACAGATTTCCACTGGTCTAATGTCCATTCCTTGTGTTCTTTAGCCCAAACAAGTCTCTTCTGCTTGTTGCCTGTACTTAGCAGTGGTTTCCTAGCAGCTATTTTACCATGAAGGCCTGCTGCACAAAGTCTCCTCTTAACAGTTGTTGAAGAGATGTGTCTGCTGCTAGAACTCTGTGTGACATTGACCTGGTCTCTAATCTGAGCTGCTGTTAACCTGCGATTTCTGAGGCTGGTGACTCGGATAATCTTATCCTCAGAAGCAGAGGTGACTCTTGGTCCTCTTTTCCTGGGGCGGTCCTCAAGTGAGCCAGTTTCTTTGCAGCGATTTATGGTTTTTGCAACTGCACTTGGGGACACTTTCAAAGTTTTCCCAATTTTTCGCATTGAATGACCTTCATTTCTTAAAGTAATGATGGCCTCTCGTTTTTCTTTACTTAGCTGCTTTTTTCTTGCCATAATACAAATTCTAACAGTCTATTCAGGAGTACTATCAGCTGTGTATCCACCAGACTTCTGCACAACACAACTGATGGTCCCAACCCCATTTATAAGGCAAGAAATCCCACTTATTAAACCTGACAGGGCACACCTGTGAAGTGAAAACCATTTCCGGTGACTACCTCTTGAAGCTCATCAAGAGAATGCCAAGAGTGTGCAAAGCAGTCATCAAAACAAAAGGTGGCTACTTTGAAGAACCTAGAATATAAGACATATTTTCAGTTGTTTCACACTTTTTTGTTAAGTATATAATTCCACATGTGTTAATTCATAGTTTTGATGCCTTCAGTGTGAATGTACAATTTTCAAAGTCATGAAAATACAGAAAAAGCTTTAAATGAGAACGTGTGTCCAAACTTTTGGTCTGTACTGTAGATGGACTAATAGACCAAGTCCCACACACTGCTACAAGCCCAAATATTTTTTCAGAGCTAGATGCAAATAAAAATTATTTTTAATTTGCAACCTGGTGGAGGTTAGTATAGATCGACTAATAGACTAAGTCCCACACACTGCTACAAGCCCAAATATTTTTTCAGAGCTAGATGCAGATAAAAATTATTTTTAATTTGCAACCTGGTGGAGGTTAGTATAGATGAACTAATAGAACAAGTCCCACACACTGCTACAAGCCGAAATATTTTTTCAGAGCTAGATGCAGAAAAAAATTATATTGAATTTGCAACCTGGTGGAGGTTAGTATAGATGGACTAATAGAACAAGTCCCACACACTGCTACAAGCCGAAATATTTTTTCAGAGCTAGATGCAGAAAAAAATTATATTGAATTTGCAACCTGGTGGAGGTTAGTATAGATGGACTAATAGAACAGGTCCCACACACTCCTACAAGCCGAAATATTTTTTCAGAGCTAGATTCAGAAAAAAATTATATTGAATTTGCAACCTGGTGGAGGTTAGTATAGATGGACTAATAGAACAAGTCTCACACACTGCTACAAGCCAAAATATTTTTTACGAGCTAGATGCAGAAAAAAATTATATTGAATTTGCAACCTGGTGGAGGTTAGTATAGATGGACTAATAGAACAAGTCCCATACACTGCTACAAGCCGAAGCCCAGACATTTTTTCAGAGCTAGATGCAGATAAAAATTATATTGAATTTGCAACCAGGTGGAGGTTAGTATAGATGGACTAATAGAACAAGTCCCACACACTGCTACAAGCCGAAATATTTTTTCAGAGCTAGATGCAGAAAAAAATTATATTGAATTTGCAACCTGGTGGAGGTTAGTATAGATGGACTAATAGATCAAGTCCCACACACTGCTACAAGCCGAAGCCCAAATATTTTTTCAGAGCTAGATGCAGATAAAAATTATATTGAATTTGCAACCTGGTGGAGGTTAGTATAGATGGACTAATAGAACAAGTCCCACACACTGCTACAAGCCGAAGCCCAAATATTTTTTCAGAGCTAGATGCAGATAAAAATTATATTGAATTTGCAACCTGGTGGAGGTTAGTATAGATGGACTAATAGAATGATGCTATGCCCAAAAGGTTTTACTTCACTAGGTGCAGTAAAAAAATTGGTATTCTATACACAGGTGGTGTAGCTTGCAATACAGATAGGCTACTCCACTGACTAACACACACTGCAAGAGGCCAAAAAGGATTTGCTTTTCTAGATTTAGCCAAATGCTGTGAAAAAAACTTGCACAGCACTAAAACAGACCTGCCTGGCAAAAAGTGATAGGAACTGATGTAACCTAGCCCTCAAAAGAACAGCAATTACAATTAGTCTTTACTCCCAACCTATCTATTTAAGAGCACAGACCTGCCCGATAAAAGTGATAGGAACTGATGTAACCTAGCCCTGAAAAGGACTGCAATTACAATTAGTCTTTACTCCCAACCTATCTATTTAAGAGCACAGACCTGCCTGATAAAAGTCATAGAAAATGATGTAACCTAGTCCTTAAAAGAACTGCAATCACAACTATTCCCTACTCCCAAGATATCTGTAGATTTGTGCGAAAATAGGCTTGAAATTAACAAAGTATAGCACACACAGCAACAGTGGTGCCGTCTACCACGCAGCTGCAGCAGTGAGAAAATGGTAGCGATGGGGAAAATGGCTGGGCCTTATAGGGCAAGGACATGTGACATACACTGCCAATGACACATGCCCTTGCTTGGGTGAAAAAAAGCAGTTCGCTCCATGTGTGCGCTGCTGATAGGCTGACAGATTGCACCTCCCCACTGGGGGAAAGAGAAAAAAAAATGGAGATCTTCATTATTTATGCAGAGATCCATCCCCTGCCCCTCCCCCCACCCCGCTGTACACTCAAACTGCGTATTAACATTAATTTTCAGCATTACTGAGAAAAAATCCTGTTATGATTTTGGTGCACGAACAGTTATCGAACATAACCTCGAACAGCTGAATTTTTTTCAAATCGTTCGTGCTCGCCGAACGGCTCGAACACCGCCCAAAACAGCTCGAATTTGAGATTGGCGAACAGTTCGATTCGAACACCGCTCATCTCTAGTCAGAATCACTCGTCAAAATCACTCGTCAAAATCATTCGTCAGAATCACTCCTCAGAATCACTCGGCAGAATCACTTGTCAGAATCACTCGTCAAAATCACTCGTCAAAATCACTTGTCAGAATCAGTTCTCAGACAGGGTATTTAGCCTCAAACTGACATCATTCTGATGTTTGATTTTGATGTCTGATCATGTCCTAAAATGGACACTGTACCCCCACACCATCACATCTCCTCCTCCATGCTTCACGGTGGGAACCAGGCATGTAGAGTCCATCCGTTCACCTTTTCTGCATCGCACAAAGACACGGTGGTTGGAACCAAGGATCTCAAATTTGAACTCATCAGACCAAAGCACATATTTCCACTGGTCTAATGTCCATTCCTTGTGTTCTTTAGCCCAAACAAGTCTCTTTTGCTTGTTGCCTGTCCTTAGCAGTGGTTTCCTAGCAGCTATTTTACCATGAGGCCTGCTGCACAAAGTATCCTCTTAACAGTTGTTGAAGAGATGTGTCTGCTGCTAGAACTCTGTGTGGCATTGACCTGGTCTCTAATCTGAGCTGCTGTTAACCTGCGATTTCTGAGGCTGGTGACTCGGATAAACTTATCCTCAGAAGCAGAGGTGACTCTTGGTCTTCCTTTCCTGGGGCGGTCCTCATGTGAGCTGTAGTATCGGCATCTCTGTCTGTCAGGTTCCCCTTACCACCGCGCTCCCGGCCCGGCGTCTTCCGGCTCTCCTACTGCTGCTGGCGCGCGTAGCTCCCCGGGCACTGTGCTTAGGGCGCGCGCGCACACGCTCACCCCATCTTAAAGGGGCCACGCGCACCATCCTAAGGAGTCCCCGGCCAATGGTCGGAGGACCTCTCATATAAAAGGCACCTCCTCCAAAATGGAGGTGCCCATGCAAGGTTGTAGCTCTATGTTCTTACCTCTGCTTCAGCCCTCATGTCCCGCTGCTAGTCTGACTACCAGTCCAGTCCGCCAACCTGACTACCAGTCCAATCCGCCAGCCTGACTACCAGTCCTGTCCGCCAGCCTGACTACCAGTTCTGTCCGCCAGCCTGACTACCAGCCCAGTCTGCCAGGCTGACTACCAGTCCAGTCCACCAGCCTGACAACCAGTCCTGTCCGCCAGCTTGACTACTCTCCAGCCCAACAGTCTGTCTACAGTCCAGTCCGCCAGTCTGTCTATGGGCTCTGCCCACCTGCTTACCTGGAAGCAACTGCCTGTTACCTGCCGTGCCTACCATCCAGCCTACCTGGAGGCTCCTGCTTGTTACCTGCCGTGTCTGCCAGCCTGTCTACCCGGAGGCTCCTGCCAGTTACCCGTGCTGTCTGCCAGTCCGTCTACCCGGATCACCCATCAGCCTGCCTGCCGTGCTCATCTGCTGTACCGGTCAGTCCCTGCCTTCTGACCCATAGGAGTCACCTGCTCTCATACAAGGACTGGCCCAGAGTAGCACCTGGTCCCTCTGCTCGGTCCTTCCCTGGTCACGGAGTTGATTGAGCCACCGTACGACCTTGGTCAGTCCGAGTTGATACCTAGTTACGCCCCTCTGGTCCCTCCTTGCACCGCAGCACAGAGGTTCCACCACCCGGATCTGTAACAGTTTGCATGGGCCATGGAACCCGGTGGTCCCCAGGCTCCTTTGCTTGCTGACCTGTACCAGGAGGTTTCTCGTCAGAGATCCCAACAGGAAACCATCCTACCTACCTGCGGTCTGTCAACTCTCGCCTGGACACGCTGTCAGTTCCACCGGTGCCCGTCCCGAGCCGAGCGTCAACCGCTCCGGCGGCGCCGCTGCCTACCAATACCATGGCATCCAGCCTAGGACCCCGACTTTCTGCTCCTCCTCGTTTTGGGGGTGACCCTGTCTTATGTCAGGGGGTTTTGAACCAGTGCACGTTTTACTTTGAACTTCTGGCACATCAGTTTCCCTCCGACCGTGCCAAGGTGACGTTCATCATGTCTCACCTCACAGGGGAAGTATTGGCATGGCTAAACCCTCTATGGGAGAGAGGGGATTCCCTGGTGTCCGATCTTCTGGCTTTCCTCACTGCCTTCTGGAGGGTCTTCGATGAGCCCGGACGAAGGACTTCTACTGCCTCCTCATTGCTCCGTCTCTGCCAAGGGAGTCTCACCGTGGGCCAGTATGCCATACACTTCCTTACCCTCGCTTCTGAGCTGGCCTTGGACAACGAGGCCCTGGTGTCCACCTTCTGCGAGGGTCTTTCCGATCGGATTAAGGACGAGCTAGCCGGTGGGGATATTCCTACCACCCTGGATGACCTGGTGTCACTAGCTACCCGGATTGACATCCGTTTCCTAGAACGTGCTAAGGAGACTACCCGGGAGAGAAGATTGCCTCGTCTTGCTCCTGTTTTCCAGAAACCTGCCTCCCAACCAGAAACTCCCCGGGCACGCTCGCCCGAACCCATGGAGATCGACCAGACCAAGATGGTCAAGTCTTACTAGGAAACATGCCGAGCCGAGGGGAGCTGTTTCTACTGTGGTAGTAAGGAGCACCTGATCCGTTCCTGCCCAGTGAAGCTGGGAAACTCCAGTGTCTAGGACCGCTCGGAGAGGTCGTCCTAGGCAAGAGTAAATCCTCTCCTTTCTTGACTTTATCCATCTCTATTTCCTGTGGAGAGAACCGCTTCTTCGAAACTGCCCATCTGGATTCCGGAGCCGCTAGGAATCTCATTTCCCAGTCCCTTGTAGAGAAGTATCAGATTCCTACGAAACCTCTGGCTGAACCATTGGCAGTCGCTTCCGTGGATGGAAGACTCCTTCCGGTGACCATCTTGCTTGTCACTGAGCCCGTTACCCTTCAGGTGGGAATGCTGCACTCAGAGAGGATCTCCTTCCATGTGCTTTCCGGACTCTCTCATGTAGCGCCGGCGTCCCTGCCCTCTGCTAGGCAGGGACGCTGTTCCCCTCACCCCTCTGCTCCGAGCCCAGTGTCCTCCTCCCGCTCTGCTGGCAGCGCGCGCTCCTTCCCGGCCACTGTGCTTAGGGCGCGCACGCGCGCTCTCCTTCCCTCTTACAGGGGCCGCGCGCGTCGTCCTAAGGAGTCCCCGGCCAATGGCCGGAGGACTTCACCATATATAAGGCACCTCCTCCAAAATGGAGGTGCCCGAGCAATGTTGTTGCACTGTTCACTACTCTGCTTCAGCCCTCAGGTCCCGTTGCCAGTTACCTGCCAGATACCTGCCAGATTCCTGCCAGCTTGCTGTCTTATTCCTGCCTGATATTCTGCTACCTGCCTGCTAGCCTGAAGTCCGACGGTCTGCCTTACAACTCCTGTCAGTCTGTCTAAGGACCAGCTTGCCCGCTCACCTGGGAGCGCACATCAGCTACCTGCCTGCTTGCCTGAGGTCCGACGGTCTGCCTTCCAACTCCTGTCAGTCTGTCTATGGACCAGCTTGCCCGCTCACCTGGGAGCGCACATCTGCTACCTGCCTGCTAGCCTACCTGGAGGCTCCGCCGTCACGTGCTGTGACCACCTGCCTGTCCAGTGACTCCCGTCCGCTCACCTGGGAGCGCTCATCTGCTGCCTGTCTCCTAGCCTACCTGGAGGCTCTGCCGTCACGTGCTGTGACCACCCGTTTATCCAGAGACTCTCGCCTGCTCACCTGGGAGCTCACGTCTACCATCAGCCCCCACAGGTCGTACCAACCCTTTACCCAGAGACTGCCCCGGTCACTTGCCGTGACCATCTGCCCGTTCATCCAGAGACTGCCCCGGTCACTTGCCGTGACCATCTGCCCGTTCATCCAGAGACTGCCCCGGTCACTTGCCGTGACCATCTGCCCGTTCATCCAGAGACTGCCCCGGTCACTTGCCGTGACCATCTGCCCGTTCATCCAGAGACTGTCCCGGTCACCTGCTGTGACTGCCTGCCCGGTCGCCACCCGCTCCCTTACAAGGACCGCCCCCTTGTATAGTAGCTCAGAGGTTCCGCCTCCCAGACCCGTTACAGTTTGCTCGGGCCATGGAACCCGGTGGCACCCAAGCTCCCTCGCTCTCGGACCTGTGTCATGAACTGTCCCGTCAGAGATCCCAACAGGAGTCCATCCTGGGTCACCTGCGGAATGTCAATTCTCGCCTGGACACTCTGACTGCTCCGCCAGCAACCTCCGCCAGTGCCATGACTCGCAATCCAGCAGCTCCGCTGCCCACTAATACCATGGTATCCTACCCCGGACCCCGGCTTTCTGCACCTCCTCGCTTCGGAGACGACTCCGCCCAGGCTCGGGGCTTCATAAATCAGTGCACCCTGCACTTTGAACTATTGTCCCACCAGTTTAACTCCGACCGGGCCAAAATTGCCTTCATCATGTCCCATCTCACCGGGGAGGCCCTGGCCTGGCTAAATCCTCTATGGGAGAGAGGAGACCCCCTGGTGTCCGACTTGCCTGCCTTTCTCACGGCTTTCCGGAAAGTCTTCGACGAACCTGGACGGAAGACCTCATCCGCATCATCACTGCTACGCCTCCGTCAGGGAAGTCTCACCGTGGGCCAATATGCCATACGGTTCCGTACCCTTGCCTCGGAGCTGGCCTGGGATAACGACGCTCTGGTATCCGTCTTCTGGGAGGGTCTGTCCGGCCGTATTAAAGATGAACTTGCCGGTCGGGACATTCCTACCACTCTCGATGACCTAATAACTCTTGCCACCCGGATTGACCTACGGTTCCAGGAGCGTGCCAAAGAGGTCACCCGTGAGAGGAGGTTTCCACGTCTAGCTCCTACTCTTCAGAAACCCGTCACTCCCTCCGTCTCTCCCCAGGTACACTCTCCTGAGCCTATGCAGGTCGACCAGACCAAGATGGTCAAAACCCGTCAGGACTTACGCCGTGCCGAGGGGAGCTGCTTCTACTGTGGCAGTAAGGAGCACCGGATCCGTGCCTGCCCGGAGAGGTCGGGAAACGCCTGTGTCTAGGTTCGCTCAGAGAGGTCGACCTAGACAAGAATAAATCCTCTCCATCTCTGCTGCTGTCAGTCTCAATCGTCTGCGGGGAGAACCGTTATTTCGAACTAGCCCAACTTGACTCTGGAGCAGCCGGGAATCTTATTTCACAGTCCCTGGTAGAGAAATACCGCGTCCCCACCAAACCTCTGGCTGTACCCTTGTCTGTTGCTGCCGTGGATGGGGGTCTCTTACCACGCCCCATCCAACTCATCACCGAATCCATTACTCTGCAGGTGGGAATGCTGCATTCTGAGAGTATCTCCTTTCATGTTCTGCCTGGACTCTCTCACGCCCTCTTGCTAGGTCTACCTTGGCTCCAGAGACATGCACCCATGCTTGACTGGCAGACCGGAGAGGTCCTTCGCTGGGGACAGGACTGCCATAAGACCTGTCTGGTTCCCGTCCATCCCGTCCGTCCTTCTCCTACCCCAGCTAATCTACCTGGACTTCCGATTCCTTATTGGTCTTATGCTGATGTCTTTAATAAAAAGGAGGCAGAGACACTACCCCCTCATAGACCATACGACTGCCCTATCGACCTGTTACCCGGTACTACTCCTCCCCGTGGGCGTATTTATCCATTATCCGCTGCTGAGACCCGGTCGATGTCCGAATATATTGAGGAGAATCTGGCCAGGGGATTCATCCGGAAATCTACCTCCCCGGCGGGAGCAGGCTTCTTTTTCGTCAAAAAGAAGGACGGCTCTCTCCGTCCCTGTATAGACTATAGAGGCCTTAACCAGATCACGGTGAAGAATAAATACCCCCTTCCGCTCATTCCGGAGTTATTTGATCGTCTGAGGGGGGCTAGAATCTTCACCAAACTGGACCTCCGTGGGGCGTACAACCTGGTCCGTATCCGTCAAGGGGATGAATGGAAGACGGCATTCAACACCCGGGACGGCCACTATGAATATCTGGTAATGCCCTTTGGTCTCTGTAACGCTCCTGCCGTCTTTCAAGAGTTGGTCAATGACATCTTCCGGGACCTTCTCTACTCCTGCGTAGTGGTGTACCTGGACGACATCTTGGTCTTCTCTCCGGATCTCCAGACTCATCGGAGAGACGTTCGTCAGGTCCTGCTCAGGCTCAGGCAGAATCACCTCTTCGCTAAATACGAGAAGTGCCTCTTTGAGCAGACCTCGCTTCCATTTTTGGGCTACATTATTTCTCAGACCGGCCTACGAATGGATCCAAAGAAACTGTCTGCCATCGAGAAATGGCCTCGACCGGAGGGGTTGAAGGCCATTCAGCGGTTCCTGGGCTTCACCAACTACTACCGCCTCTTCATACCACACTTCTCTTCCCGGACTGCCCCAATTTCCGCGCTCACCCGTAAGGGTACTAATCCCAAAGAGTGGCCGCCCAAAGCAGAGGAGGCCTTTCTTTCCTTAAAACAAGCCTTCTCTTCCGCCCCGATGCTGCATCGCCCGGACGGCAATAAGCAGTTCTTCCTGGAAGTTGACGCCTCCTCCTCTGGAGCCGGTGCGGTACTTACTCAAAAATCATCTTCCGGGAGGATGGTAACTTGTGGCTTCTTCTCTAAACTCTTCTCCTCCTCAGAGCGCAATTATTCCATAGGAGACCGAGAGTTATTGGCCATCAAACTGGCATTGGAGGAGTGGCGTTACCTGCTCGAGGGGGCTCTTCACCCGGTAATAATTTACACTGACCACAAGAACTTGGCTTACCTCCAGCATGCCCAGAGACTTAACCCGCGCCAAGCCCTTGTTTTTTGCTCGCTTTGATTTTGTTCTTCATTTTCGCCCGGCTGACAAAAACGTCAAGGCGGACGCCTTGTCTCGATCCTTTCTGGTGTCTGATCTCGAGGAAGATCCGAAACACATCATCGATCCCGCCAGAGTAATGCAGGTGGCTCCCGGGAGTCTAAATCGTCTCCCTCCCGGAAAGACGTTCGTATCAGTACCTGATCGGGAGAAGATCCTTCACTGGGGTCACTCGTCTAAACTGGCTGGCCATGCCGGTCAGAAAAAGACCCTCCAGCTTATTACCCGGCACTACTGGTGGCCTACCCTGCACAAGGACGTAATAGACTTTGTTTCTGCCTGTGTGTCCTGCGCCCGCAACAAGGTTCCGAGACATCTGCCAGCCGGTCGCCTCCTTCCGCTTTCTGTACCTGCTACCCCCTGGCAGCATATAGCAATGGACTTTATAACTGACCTCCCAGTCTCTGCCGGTTGTACGGTCATTTGGGTGGTCGCTGACCGCTTCTCCAAGATGGCTCATTTCGTTCCCCTGCCAGGCCTCCCGTCTGCACCCGAGCTAGCTAAAGACTTTATTCGTCACTAGTGTTGAGCGATACCTTCCGATATCAGGAAATATCGTATCGGATTGGATCGGGCCGATACCCAAAAAGTATCGGATATCGCCGATTCCGATACCGGAAACCAATGCAAGTCAATGGGACACAAATATCGGAATGAAAATAAACCCTTTCTTTCCTTGTAGGTTAATTCTACATGAAGGAAAACAACTAAGAATAATGTAGAATGACATGAAAAGCCGGCAATTCATCAGCGGCATACACCGGTACCCGACAATTTACAACAGAAAGAATAGAGCTTCACACATAGATTAGATAGATAGAAACATGTCAGTCACATATATATGAAGTACAGTGACAGTGTTGCTTACTGTACTTGTCATTTAGTGTAAAGGATTTATTAAAAAAAATATTAGTGTTTTCGTGCACCGTCTCTTTAAAAAAGCCGGCCGGCAATTCAGCATCTGTACCCGACAATTTATAACAGACAGAATAGAGCTTCACACATAGATTAGATAGATAGAAACATGTCAGCCACATATATAAGAAGTACAGTGACAGTGTTGCTTACTGTACTTGTCATTTAGTGTAAAGGATTTATTTAAAAAAATAATAGTGTTTTCATGCACCGTCTCTTTAAGAAAGCCGGCCGGCAATTCAGCATCTGTACCCGACAATTTAGAATAGAAAGAATAGAGAATCACACATAGATTAGATAGATAGAAACATGTCAGTCACATATATATGAAGTACAGTGACAGTGTTGCTTACTGTACTTGTCATTTAGTGTAAAGGATTTATTAAAAAAAATATTAGTGTTTTCGTGCACCGTCTCTTTAAAAAAGCCGGCCGGCATTTCAGCAGCGGTACCCGACAATTTATAACAGACAGAATAGAGCTTCACACATAGATTAGATAGATAGAAACATGTCAGTCACATATACAGTTATATGAAAAAGTTTGGGCACCCCTATTAATCTTAAGCTTATTGTTTTATAAAAATTGGTGTTTTTTCAACAGCTATTTCAGTTTGATATATGTAATAACTGTTGGACACAGTAATGTTTCTGCCTTGAAATGAGGTTTATTGTACTAACAGAAAATGTGCAATCTGCATTCAAACAAAATTTGACCGGTGCATAAGTATGGGCACCTCACCAGAAAAGTGACATTAATATTTAGTAGATCCTCCTTTTGCAAAAATAACAGCCTCTAGTCGCTTCCTGTAGCTTTTAATGAGTTCCTGGATCCTGGATGAAGGTATTTTTGACCATTCCTCTTTACAAAACAATTCCACTTCATTAAAGTTTGATGGTCGCCGAGCATGGACAGTCCTCTTCAAATGACCCCACAGATGTTCAATGATATTCAGGTCTGGGGACTGGGATGGCCATTCCAGAACATTGTAATTGTTCCTCTGCATGAATGCCTGAGTAGATTTGGAGCGGTGTTTTGGATCATTGTCTAGCTGAAAGATCCATCCCCTGCGTAACTTCAACTTTATCACTGATTCTTGAACATTATTGTCAAGAATCTGCTGATACTGAGTGGAATCCATGTGTCCCTCAACTTTAACAAGATTCCCGGTGCCGGCATTGGCCACACAGCTCCAAAGCATGATGGAACCTCCACCAAATTTTACTGTGTGTAGCAAGTGTTTTTCTTGGAATGCTGTGTTTTTTTGCTGCCATGCATAACGCCTTTTTGTATGACCAAACAACTCAATCTTGGTTTCATCAGTCCACAGGACCTTCTTCCAAAAAGAAATTGGCTTCTCCAAATGTGCTTTTGCATACCTCAGCCGACTCTGTTTGTGGCGTGCTTGCAGAAACGGCTTCTTTCGCATCACTCTCCCATACAGCTTCTCCTTGTACAAAGTGCGTTGTATAGTTGACCGATGCACAGTGACACCATCTGCAGCAAGTTGATGCTGCAGCTCTCTGGAGGTGGTCTGAGGATTGTCCTTGACTGATCTCACCATTCTTCTTCTCTGCCTTTCTGATGTTTTTCTTGGCCTGCCACTTCTGACCTTAACAAGAACTGTCCCTGTGTTCTTCCATTTCCTTACTATGTTCCTCACAGTGAAACTGACAGGTTAAATCTCTGAGACAGCTTTTTGTATCCTTCCCCTGAACAACTATGTTGAATAATCTTTGCTTACAGATCATTTGACAGTTGCTTTGAGGAGCCCATGATGCCACTCTTCAGAGGAGATTCAAACAGGAGAACAACTTGCAAGTGGCCACTTTAAGTAGCTTTTCTCATGATTGCATACACCTGGCTATGAAGTTCAAAGCTCAATGAGGTTACAAAACCAAAAAAAGTGCTTTAGTAAGTCAGTAAAAAGTAGGTAGGAGTATTTAAAACAAGAAAATGATAATGGTGCCCATACTTATGCACCTGTCAAATTTTGTTTGAATGCAGATTGCACATTTTCTGTTAGTACAATAAACCTCATTTCAAGGCAGAAACATTACTGTGTCCAACAGTTATTACATATATCAAACTGAAATAGCTGTTGCAAAAACACCAATTTTTATAAAACATTAAGCTTAAGATTAATAGGGGTGCCCAAACTTTTTCATATAACTGTATATGAAGTACAGTGACAGTGTTGCTTACTGTACTTGTCATTTAGTGTAAAGGATTTATTTAAAAAAATAATAGTGTTTTCATGCACCGTCTCTTTAAGAAAGCCGGCCGGCAATTCAGCATCTGTACCCGACAATTTAGAATAGAAAGAATAGAGAATCACACATAGATTAGATAGATAGAAACATGTCAGTCACATATATATGAAGTACAGTGACAGTGTTGATTACTGTACTTGTCATTTAGTGTTAAAATAAAGGATTTATTTAAAAAAAAAATGGCGTGGGGTTCCCCTTAATTTTAGGCTCTAGCGGAGGTTAAGCAGACAGCTGGGGCAAATGTTTGAAGCCTGGGAAGGGGGTAATACCCACGGAGCTTCCCAGGCTACTAATATCAGCCCCCAGCTGAATACCTAGCCTTTACTAGCTATTAAAATGGGGGAACCCCCCCAAAAAAAATAACGTGGGGTCCCCCTTAATTTAATAGCTAGCACAGGCTAGGCAGACAGCTGGGGGCTGATATTAATAGCCCAGGAAGGGTGCCATGAATATTGGCCCCCTCCCAGGCTAGAAACACCAGCCGTCAGCCGCCCCAGAAATGGCGCATCCATAGGATGCGCCAATTCTGGCACTTAGCCTCGCTCTTCCATGCTGCCCTGGTGCGGTGGCAGGGGGTAATAGGGCTGGGGTTCATGTCAGCTTATAATGCCAGCTGACATCAAGCCCAGGTTAGTAATGGAGAGGCGTCTATAAGACACCCCCATTACTAACCCCATAGTCAAAGTTAAAAGAAAACACAAACACCCAGAATAAAGTCCTTTAATTGAAATAAAGACACAATTCTTTATTGTTCTAAATTAAACCATACTTACCATCACGCCCATTCCAGCTGAAGCCAACGATCTCCTGCAATAAAAGTAAAATAATAAAGCAACCTCATCCTTACCTTTCCATGGTTCCCACGACAGCTTCAGCTCTGCTACATCGAGATGACAGGCTGGACCGCAGCAGAACGCTGCCATCCAGCCTGTCATCCCGCAGACACTGAGAAGCGCAGGCATGCTTGCGCTCCTCAGTGTCTCTCTGTGACGTCATCCAGATGAGCCGAGTTCATGTCCAATGAACTCAGCTCACCTCATGCACGTCACTGACAGCGTGGGAAAATTCTCCTGCATTCAGCGCTTCAGCGTGAGAATTCTCCCACGCTGTCAGTGACATACATGAGGTGAGGTCATGTCCAATGAACTCAGCTCACCTCATGCACGTCACTGACAGCGTGGGAAAATTCTCACGCTGAAGTGCTGAGTGCAGGAGAATTTTCCCACGCTGTCAGTGACGTACATGAGGTGAGCTGAGTTCATTGGACATGACCTCGGCTCATCTGGATGCCGTCACAGCCAGACACTGAGGAGTGGAAGTATGCCTGCGCTTCTCAGTGTCTGCGGGATGACAGGATGGATGGCAGCGTTCTGCTGCGGTCCAGCCTGTCATCTCGATGTAGCAGAGCTGAAGCTGTCGTGGGAGCCATGGAAAGGTAAGGATGATGTTGCTTTATTATTTTACTTTTATTGCAGGAGATCGTTGGCTTCAGCTGGAATGGGCGTGATGGTAAGTATGGTTTAATTTAGAACAATAAAGAATTGTGTGTTTATTTCAATTAAAGGACTTTTTTCTGGGTGTTGTGTTTTTTTAAATACTTTACTAGAAATTCATGGTGGTCATGTCTAATATTGGCGTGACCCCATGAATTTCGGGCTTAGGGCCAGCTGATAATGCCAAGCTGGCCTTAACCCCTTTATTACCCAGTGAGCCACCGCACCAGGGCCCTGGATGAGTTGGGTACAGCGCCAGAAGATGGCGCTTCTATGAACGCGCCATTTTCTGGGGCGGCTGCGGACTGCAATTTGCAGCGGGGGTGGCCCAGAAAGCTTGGGTCTCCCTGCGCTGCGGATTCCAGCCCCCAGCTGCCTAGTTTTATCTGGCTGGGCACAAAAATAGGGCGAAGCCCCACGCATTTTTTTTTTAAATTATTTCATGAAATTCATGGAATAATTAAGAAAAAAAGGGCTTCCCTATATTGTTGTGTCCAACCAGGTACAAATAGGCAGCTGGTGGTTGGGGGCAGCCCATTCCTGCCTGCTGTACCTGGCTGGACACAAATATAGTGCGAAGCCCCACGTCAATTTTTTTTTAATTATTTCATGAAATAATTTTTTTAAAAAAGGGCTTCCCTATATTGTTGTGTCCGGCCAGGTACAAATAGGCAGCTGGTGGTTGGGGGCAGCCTGTTCCTGCCTGCTGTACCTGGCTGGACACAAATATAGGGCGAAGCCCCACGTCAATTTTTTTTAAATCATTTCAGGAAATTCATGAAATAATTAAAAAAAATTGATGTGGGGCTTCGCCCTATATTTGTGTCCAGTCAGGTACAGCAGGCAGGAACGGGCTGCCCCCAACCACCAGCTGCCTATTTGTACCTAGCCGGACACAACAATATAGGGAAGCCCTTTTTTTCTTAATTATTCCATGAATTTCATGAATTTAAAAAAAAAAAACGTGGAGCTTCGCCCTATTTTTGTGTCCAGCCAGGTACAACTAGGCAGCTGGGGGCTGGAATCTGCAGCGCAGGGAGGCCCAAGCTTTCTGGGCCCCACCCGCTGCAAATTGCAGTCCGCAGCCGCCCCGGAAAATGGCGCGTTCATAGAAGCGCCATCTTCTGGCGCTGTACCCAACTCATCCAGGGCCCTGGTGCGGTGGCTCACTGGGTAATAAAGGGGTTAAGGCCAGCTTGGCATTATCAGCTGGCCCTAAGCCCGAAATTCATGGGGTCACGCCAATATTAGACATGACCACCATGAATTTCTAGTAAAGTATTTAAAAAAAACACAAACACCCAGAAAAAAGTCCTTTAATTGAAATAAACACACAATTCTTTATTGTTCTAAATTAAACCATACTTACCATCACGCCCATTCCAGCTGAAGCCAACGATCTCCTGCAATAAAAGAAAAATAATAAAGCAACCTCATCCTTACCTTTCCATGGCTCCCACGACGGCTCCAGCTCTGCTACATCGAGATGACAGGCTGGACCGCAGCAGAACGCTGCCATCCAGCCTGTCATCCCACAGACACTGAGAAGCGCAGGCATACTTCCACTCCTCAGTGTCTGGCTGTGACGCATCCAGATGAGCCGACAATGAACTCGGCTCACCTCATGTACGTCACTGACAGCGTGGGAGAATTCTCCTGCACTCAGCGCTTCAGCGTGAGAATTTTCCCACGCTGTCAGTGACGTGCATGAGGTGAGGTCATGTCCAATGAACTCGGCGCACCTCATGCACGTCACTGACAGCGTGGGAAAATTCTCACGCTGAAGCGCTGAGTGCAGGAGAATTTTCCCACGCTGTCAGTGACGTGCATGAGGTGAGCTGAGTTCATTGGACATGACCTCGGCTCATCTGGATGCCGTCACAGCGAGACACTGAGGAGCGCAAGCATGCCTGCGCTTCTCAGTGTCTGCGGGATGACAGGCTGGATGGCAGCGTTCTGCTGCGGTCCAGCCTGTCATCTCGATGTAGCAGAGCTGAAGCTGTCCTGGGAACCATGGAAAGGTAAGGATGAGGTTGCTTTATTATTTTACTTTTATTGCAGGAGATCGTTGGCTTCAGCTGGAATGGGCGTGACTGTAAGTATGGTTTAATTTAGAACAATAAAGAATTGTGTCTTTATTTCAATTAAAGGACTTTTTTCTGGGTGTTTGTGTTTTTTTTAAATACTTTACTAGAAATTCATGGTGGTCATGTCTAATATTGGCGTGACCCCATGAATTTCGGGCTTAGGGCCAGCTGATAATGCCAAGCTGGCCTTAACCCCTTTATTACCCAGTGAGCCACCGCACCAGGGCCCTGGATGAGTTGGGTACAGCGCCAGAAGATGGCGCTTCTATGAACGCGCCATTTTCCGGGGCGGCTGCGGACTGCAATTTGCAGCGGGTGGGGCCCAGAAAGCTTGGGCCTCCCTGCGCTGCGGATTCCAGCCCCCAGCTGCCTTGTTGTACCTGGCTGGACACAAAAATAGGGCGAAGCCCCATGTATTTTTTTTTTTAATTATTTCATGAAATTCATGGAATAATTAAGAAAAAAAGGGCTTCCCTATATTGTTGTGTCCGGCTAGGTACAAATAGGCAGCTGGTGGTTGGGGGCAGCCCATTCCTGCCTGCTGTACCTGACTGGACACAAATATAGGGCGAACCCCCACATAATTTTTTTCTTAATTATTTCATGAATTTCCTGAAATAATTAAAAAAAAATTGACGTGGGGCTTTGCACTATATTTGGGTCCAGCCAGGTACAGCAGGCAGGAACGGGCTGCCCCCAACCACCAGCTGCCTATTTGTACCTGGTTGGACACAACAATATAGGGAAGCCCTTTTTTTCTTAATTATTCCATGAATTTCATGAAATAATTAAAAAAAAAAAAACGTGGAGCTTCTCCCTATTTTTGTGTCCAGCCAGGTACAACTAGGCAGCTGGGGGATGGAATCTGCAGCGCAGGGAGGCCCAAGCTTTCTGCCCCCCGCTGAAAATTGCAGTCCGCAGCCGCCCCGGAAAATGGCGCGTTCATAGAAGCTGGATGCTGTACCTGGCTGGCATACAAAAATATGGCGAAGCCCACGTCAAAAGTTTTGGGAAAAATTAATTAAAAAATAAATAATAATTTAGGGACTGCATCTTTATTAACTCCTCAAATGTCATTTAGTGTTAAAATAATGGATTTATTTAAAAAAAAAATGGCGTGGGATCCCCCATAATTTTAGTCTCTAGCGGAGGTTAAGCAGACGGCTGGGGCAGATGTTTGAAGCCTGGGAAGGGGTAAAACCCACGGAGCTTCCCAGGCTACTAATATCAGCCCCCAGCTGAATACCTAGCCTTTACTAGCTATTAAAATGGGGGACCCCCCCCAAAAAAATGACGTGGGGTCCCCCCTATTTTAATAGCTAGCAAAGGCTAGGCAGACAGCTGGGGGCTGATATTAATAGCCCAGGAAGGGTGCCATGAATATTGGCCCCCTACCAGGCTAGAAACACCAGTCGTCAGCCGCCCCAGAAATGGCGCATCCATAGGATGCGCCAACTCTGGCACTTAGCCTCGCTCTTCCACGCTGCCCTGGTGCGGTGGCAGGGGGTAATAGTGGTGGGGTTCATGTCAGCGCCAGCTGCCATGAAGCCCAGGTTAGTAATGATGGGCGTCTATAAGACACCCCCATTACTAACCTACAAAGTGTTAAAAAGAAAAAACACACTACACCCAGAAAAAAATAATTTATTTGAAATAAAACACACAATTTTATTTAATTCTTAGTTTACTAAAAATAATAGTTACCTGTCCACGTTCCTGCGCTGATCTCCCATGCACAGCTGTCACATCTGGAAATGGTGACAGCTGTGCATGGCTGCTGTAAGCTCACGCTGCCGGGAACACGTCCGCTCCCGGCAGCGGGAGTCACTGACTGAGGTCACCGGAGTGCATTCAGGCAGCGCAGCTCCGGAGACCTCCTTTACGGCACTGCTGTACCGTGGGAATTTCTCACGATACAGCAGGGCCGTAAAGGAGCTAACCGGAGCAGCGCTGCCTGAACTCCGGTGAACCCTTACGGCCCCGTCATTCTAGCGGCGGCAGCGGTTCAGAGCGGTCACATTCTATGTGGCTGCTCTGAACTGGAGATCTTCGTGGGACACTCGTGGACTGCTACGGAGGGGTAAGGATAAGGTTGTGGTTTATTATTTTATATTTTATTACAGGAGATCGATGGCTTCGGGGAATTAGGTGTCTTGGTGAGTATAGGTGTAGTTTTTTATTTTTTACTTTATTTTAGGTGGCGATCGGCGGGGACAGGTAATGTATGAACTAATTTCTTTTAGGTAACCACTGGCCACCAATGACATGTATTTAAAATTTATTGGGGACACAGTAGGGCAATTTAAATAGCAGGATCAGTCTGATGGGAACTACTGCTCCCATCGAGCTGATCCTGCTGGCAGGAGTGGACGGGGGACAGACATAGGCCGATGGGAGTAGTAGTGTCACATCGGCCTATGTCTGCCTGCACGCACACACCCGCACACACACCGCACACACCCGCACACATCGCACAGACACCGCGCACACCCGCACAAACATCGCGCACACACCCCGCACACACACCCCGCACACACACCCCGCACACACACTAATCATGACGGTCTGATCGTCTGGGAGGTGAGGCTGACCTGTGCGGCCGTGGGAAAGTTCATGTGAGTTCATGCAGTCAAGCATGAACTCACATGAACCCTCTGAGGGCACCGCGGCTAATTCAAATGAACAGCTGATCGGCATCAGCTGATACCTCAGCTGTTCATTTGAAATAACCAGCGGGAAAGCGCAGCACAGAACGGGAAAGCCGGCGGTGAAGTCTTTTCACTGCCGGCTTCCCCGCCCGGGTCCTTCACTCCCCGCTCCTTGGAGCTGCGCTCCCCGCCCGGTCCTAACTTACGATCGGGATGGGAGGTGGCGAGGGGAGCGGAGGATCGGGGTGGGAGGCTGCGGGGAAGCAGTATGGGGCTGTGTGATTGTTTAAAAGCCGGCGGCTTTATACCGCCCGCCGGCTTTTAAACAATCAGGAGAATTCTCCCCCGCTGGGATGGCATTCTGATGACAGGCTGGATCGCGCTGCCATCCAACTTGTCATCCTTCACAGACACTGCAGAGCGCAGGCATTATGGGAACTTCCGATTCCGGTATCCGATATTGTAAAAGTATCGGAATTAAGTATCGGAATTCCGATACCGCGAATATCGGCCGATACCCGATATTACAGTATCGGAATGCTCAACACTATTCGTCACATCTTTCGTCTTCATGGCCTGCCCCTCCACATCGTGTCGGATCGTGGGGTACAGTTCACCTCACGCTTCTGGAGAGCCACTTGTAAACTGCTAGACGTCACCCTGGACTTCTCTTCCGCTTACCACCCTCAGTCCAATGGTCAAGTGGAGCGGATCAATCAGAACCTGACCAGTTACCTCCGGCACTTCGTTAATGCTCATCATTCAGACTGGGTGGATCTCCTACCATGGGCCGAGTTCTCTTATAACAATCACGAGAGCGAATCCTCCTCCAAATCCCCGTTTTTTGTAGTCTTAGGTCAGCATCCTCAGATTCCTTTTCCTGTCTCCACCTCTGTGGACAACCCGGCTGCGGAATCTCTCGTTAGCAAATTTTCCTCCATTTGGGAGAGTACCCGATCCGCACTCCTTCAGTCGTCCGAACGGATGAAAAGACACGCTGACAAAAAACGCCTGGATCCTCCACAATTTCGTCCTGGAGATAAAGTCTGGTTCTCATCTAAATATGTCCGACTCACAGGGCCGGCCTTTGGGGCGTGCCAGCTGTGCAACTGCACAGGGCGCCTCAAACTTGAGAGTGAAGGGGGGCGCTGCGCTGGCTCCCTCCCCGTCGGTATTTTTCTTATGGAAGAGCAGAGAGGGAGCGCCCAGCGTTTCTTCTGTGCTCAGGCGCCGGCGCCCCCTCTCTGCTCTGAAATGTCCGGCCGGGACCCGGGCGCGCTGCACTCTCTCCTCCTCACACACAGGGGCGGAACTACCGCCCGTGCAGCCGGTTCATTGAACGGGGGCCCCGAGGGAGAGGGGGCCCCTTCAGCCTCCAGCAGGGCCGCCATCAGGGCATGACTGCCCTGACTCCAGTATGGGGCCCGGCCGGTAGGGGCCCCCTTGGGGGCCCCCCTCTTGTGTGTCTCTCTCCTCATGGGGCCCCCGGCCCCATGCTAAGCGCCGGGGCCGGAACATCTCTGTCATGATTTCTCTGACTTCCGGTCATGTGACGGCACCGTCACATGACCGGAAGTCAGGAGAACCTGGTGTCATCGATTTGGACGAGGATTCTGCAGGGATCGCATGGGGGTAAGTATAACAAGTTTTTTTTTTTTTTTAAATACAATTTACTAGGAGTGGGGGGAATGGGAGGTGCACATGTGGGGGAGGGGAATGAGAGAGGTGCACATGTGGGGGAGGGGGATGAGAGAGGTGCACATGTGGGGGAGGGGGATGAGAGGTGTGCACATGTGGGGGAGGGGGATGAGAGAGGTGCACATGTGGGGGAGGGGGATGAGAGAGGTGCACATGTGGGGGAGGGGGATGAGAGAGGTGCACATGTGGGGGAGGGGGATGAGAGGTGTGCACATGTGGGGGAGGGGGATGAGAGAGGTGCACATGTGGGGGAGGGGGATGAGAGAGGTGCACATGTGGGGGAGGGGGATGAGAGATGTGCACATGGGGGGGATGAGAGAGGTGCACATGTGGGGGAGGGGGATGAGAGAGGTGCACATGTGGGGGAGGGGGATGAGAGAGGTGCACATGTGGGGGAGTGGGATGAGAGAGGTGCACATGTGGGGGAGGGGGATGAGAGAGGTGCACATGTGGGGGAGGGGGATGAGAGATGTGCACATGGGGGGGATGAGAGAGGTGCACATGTGGGGGAGGGGGATGAGAGAGGTGCACATGTGGGGGAGGGGGATGAGAGAGGTGCACATGTGGGGGAGTGGGATGAGAGAGGTGCACATGTGGGGGAGGGGGATGAGAGAGGGGCACATGTGGGGGAGGGGGATGAGAGATGTGCACATGGGGGGGTGAGAGCTGCACATGGGGGAATTGGGAGAAAATGAGCTGCACATGGGGGAATTGGGAGTAGGGGGATAATGAGCTGCACATAATGAATGTGGGGTGGGGGACAGTAAATGATGATGGGGTGGGGAGAGCAGGACATGATATAATGAATTGGGGCAGGGGGTGCATGTAAATAATGAATGCGGGGAGCAGGAAGTATAGAGTAGGGGGCGTTGCGGATGCAGGAGTGTAACTGGTAACAAATTGGCGGAAAGAGTAGAGGTTCTAATTAAATTATATATTAAGTGCCTATTTACAGTTAATGGGGGCACCGTGGTGGATTACAATTTATATTTGGAATGGTAGGTTGTATAATAACTAACCATATATTGATGGTGGATACACGTCTGTATTCAGCTGCGTAATGTAGAAGTTGGGGAATGTGCTCTAGATAACTGTGTTATTTTATGCAGAGACGAGTCCTGGCTGGAAGACGTAATGGCGGTCTGTGCTGGATGAAGGAGAAAAGCGTAGCTGAAGGACTTCACCTAGAGACGTCACCAGTGAGTCAGTGTATTACATGTACACTTACACTATATACTATGTACCGGGCTCCTGTGTATAATGTCACTGGTGATCACTGTATTACCTGTACACTGACACTATATACAGAGCTCCTGTGTATAATGTCACTGATGATCACTGTATTACCTGTACACTGACACTATATACAGAGCTCCTGTGTATAATGTCACTGGTGATCACTAGATTACCTGGACACTTACATTATACATACCATGTATAGAGCTCCCGTGCATAATGACACTTATGGTAATATTAGTAATGTGGTGGTAATATTAGTAATGTGGTGGTAATATGTGGTCTGGTCATGGTGTGGCAGTTTTTCCCCCTTCTGTGTGGTATTATTCGGTCACTATGTTGTGGTAATATGTGGTCTGGTCATGGTGTGGCAGTATTCCCTGTATGTGGTATTATTGGTCATTTTTAAAAAAAAATGTATATGACACATTCCCTTAAAGAAAACTAAATAAAAATATATCTAAAAAGAGTATTGGATATTTTAAGAAAATTTTAATAGGTTAGAGTAGGGCCCTGCCAGAAGAGTCTACCTTATCGTGGTGGCGGCTTTAAAACTTTTCAACTTTTGTTGCTTGTTATTACTTGATCATTTGATTAATAAAAAATGCACTTGTTGTTTTCACCTACATGAGTTTAATTTTTTTTCTTTGGGGGGGGGCGCCAAGAGGGATTTCGCACAGGGCGCCATATACCCTAAGGCCGGCCCTGCCGACTCAAGATACCTTCTTACAAGTTAGGGCCTCGGTTCATCGGTCCTCTGGAGGTCATCAGTCAGATCAACCCGGTGGCCTATAAATTGAAACTCCCGGCCAACTTACGGATCCCTAACTCCTTCCATGTATCTCTCCTCAAACCTGTGGTACTTAACTCTTTTTCCAAGTCTACAGGTACGCCTCCTGCTCCGGTTTC
Source organism: Phyllobates terribilis (assembly GCF_046119375.1). Taxonomy (NCBI): domain Eukaryota; kingdom Metazoa; phylum Chordata; class Amphibia; order Anura; family Dendrobatidae; genus Phyllobates; species Phyllobates terribilis. The sequence continues at coordinate 222,885,624 of NW_027362773.1, read as the reverse complement.
TGCTGAGGACGAGTTTGAGGTAGAGAACATTCTTGCCACCAAAAGGGTAAGAGGAAAGACCTTTTTTCTAGTAGATTGGAAGGGGTTTGGTCCTGAGGAGAGAACGTGGGAGCCCCGGGAGAACATCCATGCCCCTCTTATCCTTGCTAAATTTCTGTCTGGCCTAAAAAAGGGGGGGCGTAAAGGGGGGGGTACTGTAGCGCCGGCGTCCCTGCCCTCTGCTAGGCAGGGACGCTGTTCCCCTCACCCCTCTGCTCCGAGCCCGGCGTCCTCCTCCCGCTCTGCTGGCAGCGCGCGCTCCTTCCCGGCCACTGTGCTTAGGGCGCGCGCGCTCTCCCTCCCTCTTAAAGGGGCCGCGCGCGTCGTCCTAAGGAGTCCCCGGCCAATGGCCGGAGGACTTCACCATATATAAGGCACCTCCTCCAAAATGGAGGTGCCCGAGCAATGTTGTTGCACTGTTCACTACTCTGCTTCAGCCCTCAGGTCCCGTTGCCAGTTACCTGCCAGATACCTGCCAGATTCCTGCCAGCTTGCTGTCTTATTCCTGCCTGATATTCTGCTACCTGCCTGCTAGCCTGAGGTCCGACGGTCTGCCTTACAACTCCTGTCAGTCTGTCTAAGGACCAGCTTGCCCGCTCACCTGGGAGCGCACATCAGCTACCTGCCTGCTTGCCTGAGGTCCGACGGTCTGCCTTCCAACTCCTGTCAGTCTGTCTATGGACCAGCTTGCCCGCTCACCTGGGAGCGCACATCTGCTACCTGCCTGCTAGCCTACCTGGAGGCTCCGCCGTCACGTGCTGTGACCACCTGCCTGTCGAGTGACTCCCGCCCGCTCACCTGGGAGCGCTCATCTGCTGCCTGTCTCCTAGCCTACCTGGAGGCTCTGCCGTCACGTGCTGTGACCACCCGTTTATCCAGAGACTCTCGCCTGCTCACCTGGGAGCTCACGTCTACCATCAGCCGCCACAGGTCGTACCAACCCTTTACCCAGAGACTGCCCCGGTCACTTGCCGTGACCATCTGCCCGTTCATCCAGAGACTGCCCCGGTCACTTGCCGTGACTATCTGCCCGTTCATCCAGAGACTGCCCCGGTCACTTGCCGTGACCATCTGCTCGTTCATCCAGAGACTGCCCCGGTCACTTGCCGTGACCATCTGCCCGTTCATCCAGAGACTGTCCCGGTCACCTGCTGTGACTGCCTGCCTGGTCGCCAACCGCTCCCTTACAAGGACCGCCCCCTTGTATAGTAGCTCAGAGGTTCCGCCTCCCAGACCCGTTACATCTCACTCCCTTTTGCTAGGTCTACCCTGGCTACAGAGACATGAACCCGTTCTGAATTGGCAATCCGATGAGGTGCTCCGTTGGGGGCAGGATTGCCATGAGACCTGCCTGGTCCCGATTCGCCCCGGCTCAACCTCCGTCTACTCCGGCTAATCTACCTGGTCTTCCGGCACCTTATTGGTCCTATGCAGATGTCTTCGACAAGAAGGAAGCTGAGACACTGCCACCTCATAGGCAATATGATTGCCCTATCAACCTGGTACCCGGTGCCACTCAACCCCATGGGCGTATTTACCCGTTGTCGTTGGCCGAAACCCGGGCCATGTCGGAGTACATCGAAGAAAATATGGCTAGGGGATTCATCCAGAAATCTACCTCCCCGGCGGGAGCCAGATTCTTCTTCATAAAAAAGAAAGATGGTTCACTACTCCCCTGTATCGATTATAGTGGACTCAACCAGATTACTATCAAAAACAAATACCCTCTGCCGCTCATCTCTGAGCTGTTCGACTGCCTTAAAGGCGCGAGGATCTTCACCAAGCTCGATCTTCGTGGGGCATATAACTTGGTCCGGATCCGCCAAGGAGACGAGTGGAAGATGGCATTCAATACCCGGGACGGCTACTATGAATACCATGTGATGCCCTTTGGCCTTTGTAATGCTCCAGCTGTCTTCCAAGAATGGGTTAACGACATCTTCCGTGACCTCTTATATTCTTGCGTGGTGGTATACCTGGACGACATCTTGGTCTTCTCTCCGGATCTTCCCACACACCAAAAAGATGTTCGTCAGGTCCTGCTTAGGCTCAGGCAGAATCACCTATACGCTAAATTTGAGAAATGCCTCTTCGAGCAGACCTCTCTTCCGTTCCTGGGCTATATTATCTCTAAGACAGGTCTACGGATGGAACCCGAGAAGGTCTCTGCCGTCTTAAAGTGGCCTTGTCTGGAGGGGTTGAAGGCGATTCAGCGATTCCTGGGATTCGCCAACTATTACCGTCTCTTTATCCCACATTTCTCTTCCCGGACTGCTCCCATCTCTGCGCTCACCCGTAAGGGAGCAAATCCTAAGGAATGGCCGTCTGAAGCGAAGGAGGCCTTCCTCTCCTTAAAACAAGCCTTTTCTTCTGCCCCAGTGCCGCACCGTCTGGATTGCAACAGACAGTTCTTTCTGGAGGTTGATGCTTCCTCTTCCGGAGACGGAGCGGTGCTCACCCAGAAATCTCCGTCCGGGAGAATGGTTACCTGCGGCTTCTTCTCCAAGCTCTTCTCCTCGTCCGAGCGCAACTACTCCATATGTGACGCTCGCAGCCCTCACCCTCGGAGCCGGGTCAGATGTTGGGGGTTGCACTCATGGCCCGGACCGGTCCGTGCCCAGGGCGGTCACAATAAAAGATGTAATGGGCTTTCAGGGTTGAGTGGTATTTTCCGACTACGCCACCTACGGTTCCCGGTGATGGACACCAGCGCTATTTCAGTCCACTGAGGCCGGTGTTACAGACAGCTAAGATGGGACGGCTCCCCGCAGACGGAGCGGGCCTCAGGGCAGTGTGAGGAAGGAATGGTGGGTGCAGTGCCGTGCAGGAAATAACAGGCTGAAGCGGGGTGTGAAGTCATCTAGGGTTTTTACTCACATTAAGATGAACTTTAGCCGCAAGCTTCCCTCTGCTCCTCGCGGCGTGCTGCGGCCCCCAGGAAGGGGGGGTCCAGCACTTTCCAGATAGATCGGGAGCACCTGTCGAGACCCCTCTGGTGTGTGTTCCTCTCCTTGTTGAGTTCTCCCACTAAGTCTTCACTGACCGTATGTGTGGTTAGAACTAGGTGTAAGGCCGGGTCCCACTGGGTAAACGCAGGTAGAGAGTTACAGGTGGTGTATGCCGATCCGTCCGTATCCCTCCTGGGATCCACTAAGCCTCCGGGCTTTTCTGACAGAGACGTGAAGTAACAGAGTCAGATATCGGGGGCTGGTACCCCTCTTGCAGCAGGAGTCCCTCTGACTAGGCCAGAATAAGAAATACAGGTGGCGTGTGCCGCTCCGTCTGCATCCCCCTGGGATCCTTTTGCCTGTGGAGCTTGTCTCCTTTGCTCCCCTCCAGGCCTTCCTAGGTTGGGACCTTGACCGGGTAGAGGCAGTGGTTAACTCTAACCCGCTCCTCGTCTCAAGGCCAGAGAACGAGGACCGTGTAACTTCAATAGGCTGCAGGTTCTATCAGAAAGCCACATTCAGCGATGAAGATCACAATCAAAGACCTTGAACCTAAGATGGCTGTAGATTAAATATGAATGGTTAAGTGCACCCTAAAAGTGTGTTCTCCACCCTCACCCACTATATGGTTCCCCCTATCTTTTGGTTCCCCCCATCTCCTATATCCCGGGCCGGGGCAGCACCCTGGTGCATTTAGGCCCCTACAGGACAGGAGTGGTGAACTGTTGAATGGTAAAGTAGGGTCCTGAGAAGTGCTCCATCCTTACCCGGAAGAGGAAATACCACACCTCTACTGAGCTGCAGTACCCCTGTGGCGACTGAACCCTCAGGGGCGCCACACATAGGGGACCGAGAACTGCTAGCCATCAAATTGGCACTGGAGGAGTGCTGTTACCTGCTTGAAGGGGCTCTCCACCCGGTGGTCATCTACACTGACCACAAAAACCTGGCATATCTACAGAATGCCCAAAGACTCAATCCACGTTAGGCCCGGTGGTCTTTGTTCTTCGCCCGCTTCAACTTTACCCTACATAACCGCCGTGCGGACAAGAACGTTAAAGCCGATGCCTTGTTCCGATCCTTCCTGTCTTCCGATCAAAAGAAGGAGCCTATGCATATCATCGATCCCTCCAAAGTGATGAATGTGGCTCCCTTGGACCTGTCTCGTCTCCCACCCGGTAAGACGTTTGTAGCGGTTCCGGATCGCAAGAAGTTTATTCACTGGGGTCACTCATCTAAACTAGCTGGCATGCTGGCCAGAAGAGGTCCTTCCTGCTCATTACCCGGCAATACTGGTGGCCTACCCTGCGCAAGGATGTGGTAGACTTCGTCACGGCCTGTTCGTCCTGTGCCCACAACAAGATTCCCAGACATCTTCCTGCCGGCCGTCTCCTGCCTCTGCCCATACCTGCTGCCCCGTGGCAACACGTTGCTATGGACTTTATTACTGATCTCCCTGTTTCTGCCAGTTATACCGTCATTTGGGTGATCGCTGACCGCTTTTCTAAAATGGCCCACTTCATTCCTCTGCCTGGTCTCCCATCTGCATCTGTGCTGGCTAAGGACTTCTTCCATCACATCTTTCGTCTCCACGGCCTACCTCTCCACATTGTGTCTGATCGCATGGTCCAGTTTACTTCACGCATCTGGAAAGCTACGTGTAAGCTGCTGGATGTCACCGTGGATTTCTCCTCTGCTTACCATCCGCAGTCCAATGGCCAAGTGGAACGTATCAACCAGATCCTTACCAGCTACCTCCAGCACTTCGTAAATGTTCACCATACCGATTGGGTAGAGCTCCTACCATGGGCCGAGTTCTCCTATAACAACCATGAGAGCGAATCTTCTTCCAAGTCCCCGTTCTTTGTGGTCTACGGTCAACATCCCCGGATTCCATTTCCCGTCTTCACTTCAGTGGACAACCCTGCCGCGGAGTCTCTGGTCAGCGAATTTTCCACCATTTGGGAGGACACTAGATCCACACTTCTCCAATCCTCCGAGCGGATGAAGAAACATGCTGATAAGAGACCACTGGACCCATCTCTATTCCGGCCGGGAGACAAGGTTTGGCTCTCCTCTAAACATGTTCATCTCAAAATACCCTCCAATAAGTTGGGTCCACAGTTCATCGGTCCATTTGAAGTCCTCAAGCAAATCAACCCAATAGCCTACAAGTTAAAACTCCCAGCCACCTTACGGATTCCCAACTCCTTCCACGTATCTTTCCTCAAACCAGTTGTGCTTAATTCTTTTTCCGACAATCCAGGTACCTCCCCAGCTCTGGTCTCCGCTGAGGACGTCTATGAGGTAGAGAACATTCTGGCCACCAAGAGGGTAAGAGGAAAAACCTTTTTTCTGGTGGATTGGAAGGGGTTTGGCCCAGAGGAGAGAACTTAGGAACCCAGAACATCCACGCCCCGCTTCTCCTTAAAAAATTTATTTCCGGCTTAAAAAAGAGGGGGCGTAAAGGGGGGGGGTACTGTAGTATCAGCGTCTCTGCCCCCTGACAGGCAGAGACGCAGTTCCCCTTACCGCTGCGCTCCCGGCCCGGCGTCTTCCTGCTCTCCTGCTGCTGCTGCCGGCGCGTGCAGCTTCCCAGGCACTGTGCTTAGGGCACGCGCGCACGCGCTCCCCCCCTCTTAAAGGGGCCGCGGGCGTCATCCTAAGGAGTCCCCGGCCAATGGCCGGAAGACCTCTCATATAAAAGGCACCTCCTCCAAAATGGAGGTGCTCGTGCAAGGTTGTAGCTCTGTTTTCTTACCTCTGCTTCAGCCCTCAGGTCCCGCTGCTAGTCTGACTACCAGTCTAGTCCGCCAGCCTGACTACCAGTCCAGTCCGCCAGCCTGACTACCAGTTCTGTCCGCCAGCCTGACTACCAGTTCTGTCCGCCAGCCTGACTACCAGCCCAGTCCGCCAGCCTGACTACCAGTCCAGTCCGCCAGCCTGACTACCAGTCCTGTCCGTCAGCTTGACTACTCTACAGTCCGTCTACAGTCCAGACCGCCAGTCTGTCTATGGGCTCTGCCCGCCTGCTTATCTGGAAGCACCTGCCTGTTACCTGCCGTGCCTACCAGCCAGCCTATCTGGAGGCTCCTGCTTGTTACCTGCCGTGTCTGCCAGTCCGTCTACCCGTATCATCCGTCAGCCTGCCTGCCATGCTCATCTGCTGTACCGGTCAGTCCCTGCCTTCTGACCCGTGGGAGTCACCTGCTCTCATACAAGGACTGGCCCAGAGTAGCACCTGGTCCCTCTCCTCGGTCCTTCCCTGGTCACGGAGTTGATTGAGCCGCCGTACGACCTTGGTCAGTCCGAGTTGATACCTAGTTACGCCCCTCTAGTTACTCCTTGCACCGCAGCACAGAGGTTCCACCACCCAGATCCGTAACGTGAGCCAGTTTCTTTGTAGAGTTTGATGGTTTTTGCAACTGCACTTGGGGACACTTTCAAAGTTTTCCCAATTTTTTGCACTGACTGACCTTCATTTCTTAAAATAATGATGGCCACTCGTTTTTCTTTACTTACAGTATCTTCCTGTAACACCTGTGCTATTTATAAAACTCCCCGCACATCACCAATGGGATTATTGCAGCCTCTGAAGACTCCATCTTATCCTTGGGGCTCTACATTTATGGCTTTTATTGTGGAACTACCATTTTCAAGGGGAAAGAGTTCAATCCTAGTAGTGGTGGACCGACTCACCAAAGCAGGACATTTTGTCCCCTGCACTGATTTACCATCTGATAAAGAGACTGCTGATCTTATAATAAATAATGTGTTTTTCATCTTCATGGGGTTCCAGATGAAGTCGCCTCTGATCGTGGAACAAAATTTACATCTAGATTCGGGGAGAATTTTTGTGCAGCATTGGACATTGATGTCAGTTTATCTTCTGCATTCCATCCCCAATATCAGGCCACGGCCCCACTATCAGTATTTGGTTATTATTCGGTCAGTATTTTTTCTTAGGAGTGGGAAACAAAACCAGGTGAGGAACAATCAGAGAAAAGGTATAATAGAAACAAGTCACCAATTCTGCATTTATCACCCACTTCTGGTTTTGTCTCCCACCTCTGAGAAAAAATACTGACCGAATACTGACCAAATACTTATAGTGTGGCTGTGGCCTAATGGTCAGACTGAACGCACAAACCAAACCTTAGAGCAATATCTCAGATGCTACATTTGTCATATCCAGGATGAATGGTTTGATTTGCTTCCTATGACAGAATTTTCATGCAACAATTCTCAAAATGCTTCAACAAAACAAACACCATTCTTCGCAAATTCTGGGTACCATCCAAGTATCCTTCCTAATTTTCTAAGAGAAATGCCTATCCCTGCTGTCACCGACAGAATACAATCCCTGCAACAGAATCTGAAAAAACTAAAAGACACTTTAATAATTGCCCAGGAGAATTATAAGGAAGCAGCAGATAAATCTTGCAGACCTTCTCCAAGCTTCCAAGTGGGTGATGAAGTATGGCTTTCCACCAAGTATTTGAAACTCCATAAACCCTCATCAAAACTGGGTTTAAAATGCATTGGTCCATTTAAAATAATTGGACAAGTTAGCTCAGTAGCTTTTTGCCTTCAACTTCCCAGAACAATAAAGATACATCCAGTGTTCATGCCATTTGCTCGAAATCCTTTTCCAGGGCGTCGTCTACCTCCTCTTGATCCTATTGAAGTGGATGGGCAAGAACATTACACAGTTGAAAAGGTCATGGATTTCAGAACATTCAGAAACAAGTTGCAGTACTTAATAAAGTAGCAAGGTTCCGGCCGTGAAGATAACTCCTGGGAACCTGTAGAAAATCTCAGTGCTCCACGACTACTTAATGAGTTTCACCAAAAATACCCACATAAACCAAGCCAAGCATCGTCCAGAGGCCGCTGTTGAAAGGGGGAGTAATGTCAGGATTTCTGTTGCTCTTCTACAGTTTGATCACTATTGGCTGCTATTGTTTACGTTAACATTGTGCTGCAGTTTCATCTGGAGGCTGCTGTTGTGTTCTGCAATTGCGGATTCTGAATCTATGGAATCCATCTTGTTTCCTGTTTGGGCCTACTTAAAGCCGCATGGATCTCTCACTCATTGCTTGAGTATTGTGTCTAGCTGTTAGCCTAGTTTCAGTCTTCAGCTCTCGAACATTCTTAACCAGACTGCTCTATTCATCTACGGATTGTTTCCTGCAAACTCCTTGCTATCTCCAAGAACTTTTACTACAGCTTGCTGTTCCTGCTTATGCTCCTTCGGCCACTGGTTTTCAGTAGTACTACACAAGTATCATAACACATACTGAAGCAGAGCATGATCCACCTCCTTTTCGGAAACTGGGCCGCAAGGCAGTACTCCAACATGATAACAGCCTCAAACACCTCCAAGACGACCACTGCATTGCTAAAGAAACTGAGGGTAAAGGTGCTGGACTGGCCAAGCATGTCTCTAGACCTAAACCCTATTGAGCATCTCTGGGGAATCCTCAAATGGAACGTGGAAGAGCACAAAGTCTCTAAGATCCACCAGCTCCATGATGTCGTCATGGAGGAGTGGAAGAGGATTCCAGTGGACACCTACATGTCCAATAGATTTAGGGCAGTGCTTGAAAATAATTGTGGCCCCGCAAAATATTGACACTTTGGACACAATTTGGCCATTTTCACTTAGGAGTGTACTCACTTTTGATTCCAGCACCGCACTCCTCCCCTGGCCTCCGGCCCAAACATAGGCGCCTCGGCAGCACTCTTCCCAGTCAGGTATGTACTTATGGTGCCGGAGAACGCGGTATGTGTTCAGTGTCTATGCATACCGTGATCTACGGTGTCATACACTCCTCTTACCTGTAACGGCTGGATGTGTTCTTCTGTCATGAGCCAGATTGCGCAGGAGCATTGCGCACACTCAGTCTATCGAGCTATGGAGGCTTCGGACAGAAGGACACATCCTTGATTATATTATAGATGTCCCCCAATTCTGTTAATATCCCCCATCCTGGTATATATGCCCCCCTTCTTATTATATGCGGCCCCCATCCCATCCTGGTATGCATGGCACCCCTCACTCCCAATTCTGATATGCATGGCACCCCTCACCCCCAATCCTGGCATTCATAGCGCTCCTCATCCCTCATCCTGGTATGCATGGCTCCCTCATACCCAATCCTGGTATGTGTGGCCCCCTCAGCCTTATCCTGGTATGCATGGGCCCCTCTCCTCCATTCTGGTATACATGGCACTCCTCATCCCTATCCTGGTATGCATGGAACCCCTTAACCTGGTATGCATGGTACCCCTCATCCCTATCTTGGTATACATCATACCCCTCATCCCTATCCTGGTATGCATGGCCCCTCATCCGAATCCTGGTATGCATGGCCGCCCCACATCCCTATACTGGTATGCATGGCACCCCTCATCCGTATCCTGGTATGCATGGCACCCCTCATCCCTATCCTGGTATGCATGGCACCCCTCATCCCCAATCCTGGTATGCATGGCACCCCTCATCCCCAATCCTGGTATGCATAGCACCCCTCATCCCCAATCCTGGTATGCATGGCACACCTTATCCCCAATCCTGGTATGCATGGCACTCCTCATCCACAATCCTGGTATGCATGGCACCCCTCATCCCCAATCCTGGTATGCATGGCACCCCTCATCCCCAATCCTGGTATGCATGGCACCCCTCATCCCTAATCCTGGTATGCATGGCACCCCTCATTCCAAATCTCATATACATTGCACCCCTCATCCCAATCCTGGTATGCATGGCACCCCATCTCTCATCCTGTTATGCATGGCTCCCTCATCCCAAATTTGGTATTCATGGCACCACTCATTCCAATCCTGGTATGTATGGCACCCCTCAATCCCCAATCCTGGTATGTATGGTACCCAATCCCTCATCCTGGTATGTATGGTACCCCTCATCCCTATCCTGGTATGTATGGTACCCCTCATCCTGGTATACATGGCACCCCTCATCCCAATTCTGGTATGTATGGCACCCCTCATCCCCCAATCCTGGTATGTATGGCCTCCTCATCCCCCAGTCCTGGTATGCATGGCACCCCATCCCTTATCCTGGTATGCATGGTACCCCGCATTTCTATTCTGGTATGCATGGTATCCCTCATCCCTATTCTGGTATGTATGGTACCCCTCATCCCTATCCTGGTATGTATGGTATCCCTCAGCCTGGTATGCATGTCACCCCATCCCTCATCCTTGTATGCATGGTACCCCGCATCCATATTCTGGTATGTATGGTACCCCTCATCCTGGTATGCATGGCGCCCAATCCCTCATCCTGGCATGCATGGCTCCCTCATCCCCAATCCTGGTATGTATGGCCCCCTCATCCCTATCCTGGTATGCATGGTCCTCCTCATCCCCCAATCCTGGTATGCATGGCACCCCATCCCTTATCCTGGTATGCATGGTACCCCTCATCCCTATTCTGGTATGCATGGTACCCCCACCCCCCAATCCTGGTATGCATGGTCCCCTCACCCCCCAATCCTGGTATGTGTGGTACCCCTCATCCTGGTATGCATGACACCCCATTCCTCATACTGGTAAGCATGGTTCCCTCACCCCCCAATCCTGGTATGCATGGTACCCCCCTTACCTTCCAATCCTGGTATGCATGGTCCCCTCACCCCCCAATCCTGGTATGCACGGTACTCCTCATCCCCCAATCCTGGTATGCATGCCATTCCTCACTCCCCAATCCTGGTATGTATGATACCCCTCATCCTCCAATCCTGGTATGTATGGCACCCTCATCCCTCAATCCTGGTATGTGTTGCCCCCTCATCCCCCAATCCTGGTATGTTTGGCACCCCTCATCCCTTTCCCGCTGCACACATACAAAAAAAATAAACACTTATACTCCCCTTTCTTCTCTGTGCTCCAGTGCTGCTGTATACTGTTCTGCCGGAGGCCGGGGGACGAGTGCGGCGCCGGAGTACGTGCATGCCCATACCACGCTGCCCGGCGCCATTTTGCTGAAGACACACTGCAAATGTGTCTGCAGTAAAATGGCACCGGATAGCGCTATGCGCATGCGCCGATTCCAACGACTCACTCCTGCCCCGGTCTCCGGCGAGAAGAGATGATCCGCGGCAACGCTCCTCCCGGTCAAGTAAGTATGGCGCCGGAGATCACGGTATGCATTCAATGTCTACGCATACCGTGATCTCCGGCGCCATACACACTCCTCTTACCTGTAACGGCTCCATGCCTGCTTCTGTCTGGAGCCAGACTGCGCAGGCGTGTCTCGCTTGTGCAGGCTATAAAGGCTTCAGACAGAGGTACGCATCTCCGGTTATATTATAGATATATATATATATATATATATATATATATATATATATATATATATATATATATATATGAACAAAATAGTAGAAACAGCACTCCAAAAATAGATGATTTATTAGCTCAGCAAGAGCTGTGGCAACGTTTCGGCTGAATACAGCCTTTTTCAAGCTTGAAGAAGGCAGTATTCAGCCGAAACGTTGCCACAGCGCTTGCTGAGCTAATAAATCATCTATTTTTGGAGTGCTGTTTCTACAATTTTTTTCATATGTAAGAAGATTTGGTATTTACCTGGAGGATGGGCACCCACCCATGTATCAGAAGAGGTATAGCTGCAAAGGATGAGAACATTGTTCTTCCACTGTACAAAGCACTGGTCAGACCACACTTGGAATACTGTGCTCAGTTATGGGCCCCAATATATAGAAAGGATATAAATGAGCTTGAAAAGGTACAAAGGAGGGCAACAAAATTAATAAAGGGAATGGAGGGACTGCAATACCCAGAGAGGTTGGCAAAACTAGAACTATTCAGCCTGGAAAAGAGAAGGTTGAGGGGGGACATAATAAATGTGTACAAATATGTTAGGGGACAGTATAGAGATCTTGCCCGAGATTTGTTCAAAAGGAGGGATATTACGGTAACAAGAGGGCACTCACTAAGACTGGAAGAGAAAAGGTTTCAGCACCAGCATAGGAAGGGGTTCTTTACGGTAAGAGCAGTGAGAATATGGAATTCACTGAGTGAGGAGACGGTAATGTCGGATTCACTACACCAGTTCAAGCGGGGACTGGATGCATTTCTAGATACCAGGCAGATTTCAGCATATACTTAAAAATAAAATAAAATAGTAGGTTGATACAGGGATTTATTCTGACTGCTGGTTTCAGAGTCGGGAGGGAATTTTTCCTCAGGTGAAGATTGGCTAAATCATTTGGGGTTTTTGCCCTCCTCTGGATCAACTTTAGCAATTACAGAACTAACAGGTCGAACTTGATGGACGCAAGTCTTTATTCGGCTTTACAAACTATGTTACTATGTTACTATTTACAAGTTGTTCGCTTGTGCTGCTCTTTTTCTTTTTTTTTTCTATATATGTGTATATATATATATATATATATATATATATATATATATATATATATATATAAAATATATATATATATATATATAAAATATATACTGGAACAGCACCATTTAACAGTTACTCATGGTGGGTGCCAGGCCTCCAAACAATCTGTCCAAATTTTGGCATAATAGAGAAAAATAGCAGAAGGCAGCACTCTAAAATACAACTGAGTTCTTAGAAAAACTGGACTTTATTGAGCCCAAATGGCTCAATAAAGTCCAGTTTTTCTAAGAACTCAGTTGTATTTTGGAGTGCTGCCTTCAGCTATTTCTCTCTCTCTAAATATATATGTGTATATATATATATACAGGGTGGGTCATTTATATGGATACACCTAAATTAAATGGGAATGGTTGGTGATATCAACTTCCTGTTTGTGGCACATTAGTATATGGGAGGGGGAAAACTTTTTCAGATGGGTGGTGACCATGGTGGCCATTTTGAAGTCGAGCCTTTTTGGATCCAACTTTATTTTTTTCAATGGGAAGGGGGTCATGTGACACATCAAACATTGATAATTTCATAAGAAAAACAATGGTGTGCTTGGTTTTAACGTAACTTTATTCTTTCATGAGTTTTTTACAAGTTTATGACCACTTATAAAATGTGTTCAAAGTGCCGCCCATTGTGTTGGATTGTCAATGCAACCCTCTTCTCCCACTCTTGACACACTGATAGCAACACCGCAGAAGAAATGCTAGCACAGGCTTCCAGTATCCGTTGTTTCAGATGCTGCACATCTCGTATCTTCACAGCATAGACAATTGCCTTCAGATGACCCCAAAGATAAAAGTCTAAGAGGGTCAGATCAGGAGACCTTGGTGGCCATTCAACTGGCCCATGACGACCAATCCACTTTCCAGGAAACTGTTCATGTAGGAATGCTCGGACCTGACACCCATAATGTGGTGGTGCACCATCTTGCTGGAAAAACTCAGGGAACGTGCCATCTTCAGTGCATAAAGAGGGCAACACGTCATCATGTAGCAATTTCAGATATCCAGTGGCATTGAGGTTTACATTGATGAAGAATGGCCCCACTATCTTTCTACCCCATATACCACACCATACCATCAAGATACGAGAAGTGCAGCATCTGAAACAACGGATACTGGAAGCCTGTGCTAGCATTTCTTCTGCGGTGTTGCTATCAGTGTGTCAAGAGGGTTGCATTGACAATCCAACACAATGGGCAGCACTTTGAACACATTTTATAAGTGGTCATAAACTTGTAAAAAATAATAAAGTTACGTTAAAACCAAGCACATCATTGTTTTTCTTATGAAATTCTCAATAAGTTTGATGTGTCACATGACCTCTTCCCATTGAAAAAAATAAAGTTGGATCCAAAATGGGCGACTTCAAAATGGCCGCCATGGTCACCACCCATCTGGAAAAGTTTTCCTTCTCATATTATACTAATGTGCCACAAACAGGAAGATGATATCACCAACCATTCCCATTTAATTTAGGTGTATCCATATAAATGGCCCACCCTATATATATATATATATATATATATATATATATACTGTATTTATATATAATGTACTCTGAATAAGTTAATATTACATGTTTACTTTGTAAATGAAACGGACACCCTTGACATGGAGAAATGTTTACATAGCCTTTTAAACTGATTAAGCAAACTTAGAAGTGAAAGGTATCCATGTGTTCAGTGCACTGTTTTTTTTTCACTCTTGTGGGTTGTTACATCTTCCTTGTTTGCGAAATGCTTTGGGCTTATAATGTGGCAGATAACATATATTAGAATAAAAATCTTCTATCAAAGTCTACATAGCTTTGGAGGCTTATTAAGGCTATGTGCCCACGATGCAGAAATGCTGCATATTTTTTCCGCTTCTCCCTGGCAGGAAAAACGCATGCGGATTTTACATGCGTTTTTCCCGCCAGGTAGAAGCGTTTGTCAAGCGTTTTTGCATGCGGGTTATCAAGCGCTTTTCCAAGCGATTATAGCATTACTTGGAAAAGTGCTTGACAACTTGTTCACGCTATATAAATCCATGCAACCGGCATGAATTTATAGTAGTGTGACCAAGTTAGTTTAAAAAAAAAAGAATAAGAATGGTGAAAAATAAAAAATAAAGCTTATACTTACCTTCTGATGTCCTCCCGGTGTTTTCTCCGCTGCGTCCGGTGTCTTGGGCGGCTCGCGGTGGTGTGAAGGACCTGCGGTGACGACACTGAGTATGTGTCAGGTCACATGACTCAATGACGTCATGGCAGGTCCTTCACAACACCTCGACCCATACAGCAGACCAGACGTAGCGGAGAAAACACCGGGAGGACATCGTAAGGTAAGTATAATCTTTATTTTTTATTTTAAATTCTTTTTTTTACAGTTTCTATGATACCCAGGTCTGGATGAGAGTCTCCTCTTCTCCAGACCTGGGTACCATCCGCACATTGAACCATGTGATATCCGCATGTGCAGATGCAGTGAAGCGGATGTCACGTGGTCCAATGCAAGTCAATGGCGGTGATTACGCTGCGTGTCCGCAAAATTAATGGACATGCTGCGGATTGTTCCGCTATGATAATCCGCAGCGGAAATTTCCGCAGCATGTGCACAGCACATTCAGATTATCATTGGGGACCACGGGGCACGTATTACCAAGCGTTTTCGCTGCGGAAATTCCGTGGCAAAGATGCTTGAAAAACGCATAGTGGGCACACAGCCTAACCGTTTTGTTCTAGTAGTTGTAATTTAGTATCTGTTTAAGTGGTTAGCACTATTGCTTTGAAGCACTGGGGTCCTGGGTTTAAATCCCACCAACGAAACATCTGCAAGGAGTTTTTATGTTCTCCCCGTGTTTGCATGGATTTCTTCCAGGTTCTCTGGTTTCCTCCCACACTCCAAAGACATAATGATAGGGAATTTAGATTTTGAGCCCCAATGGGAAGAGTAAAGCTAATGGCTGTAAAGCGCTGTGGAATTAATGATA
Source organism: Phyllobates terribilis (assembly GCF_046119375.1). Taxonomy (NCBI): domain Eukaryota; kingdom Metazoa; phylum Chordata; class Amphibia; order Anura; family Dendrobatidae; genus Phyllobates; species Phyllobates terribilis. Next base: position 222,870,217 of record NW_027362773.1, on the reverse strand, counting down.
CTATAGAAGTGAGTAAAATAAAAATAAATAAATATTGACTTGTACGTTGAGAATTTTGTATTTCATGCATCCATTCATCTTATTCATTCATCTCATCCATCCATCCATCCATCTAAAAGTAAGGTACCAAAATAAAACTGATGTTTTTAATGTGTAAGTTTTAGATGATCTGTGAACTGAATTTGTCATCCTTACCAGAACAAGTGCAGTACCCAATTGTCCACCAGTAAGAGATACTGTACATTTTGCTTTCAGGTATGTTTGAAACAATTTCATTATTTGATCCTATAATATAACTCCTCATTGTGATGTGATATCAGTCTCTATTGTGATTCCAACAAAGGATAATTGATAAAAATACTATTTTGCTTATTTATATCTATATGCACAAAAGTTCATTTAGATACAGAACATGAAGACATTTAAGTCAGTTTAATATAAATGCCTTTTATTGTACAAATAATAAAATAGATTAAAATATAAAAACTTTGAACAATAGTTACAAAAATACAAACATCAAGAAGGAATAGGATACAATTACAAATAACAATATATTAACCTTTTAAACAGAATGTAGAATATACAGTGAGTATACAATTAGTTTAGCGTTTCATTCAGTGCAGTTTTATTTCACGTCAATTTTGGACACATTTTTTTTAGTTTAAAGCATCTTTTGACAATGGGAGATCACATTTGCCCAACACTAGCACCATCCTCAGCAACAGTTGTAATTAGTGGCTTTAACCCACAGCTAGGGAATAATGTTCCTAAAGTGCCATCATGGGGAAGACAAAGTATTACAGGGTTTCAATGATATTTAAGGTCCAGGCAATGAACTCTCATTATAGAAGCAATCCGCTCTGGCTAATAGATGGGGGTCTTGAATAAGAATTGTATTTCAATTACAATTAAACCAGCCACTCCCTGGGGGGAACATTTCCTATGGACACACCTTTAGCAAATTGGAACCGCTCGCAATAGGAAATTACATTATTTTTTTTAAAGAGCAACGGTGTTACTTAATTTCTTTGGCTCATTTGTATCTGACTGAGGTCATTCCGAAAAATGTTTGAAAAGTCATAGGTAATGTTTCATGCTCTAGGCACTAATGCCATGATGTACATGACTAAATAATAGCAAATGCAATCTGGTGAAATAAGATTCACCCTCATTCAAAGTGTAAACAAGGGCTGAGGTTTAGTAGTCTGTTATTTGGTTTCTACCTAAAAACTTCAATTACATCCTTCTTACTAGAGACTATGTAGTCTGACAAGGAAGTTTTGGAATGGTTGTCCACTGAATAGGCACCAAAGTGATTACCAACCTTAACCCAGTATTTTAGCCTTTTTACTGGTAAGTTTTTTTCTTTTATGATAAGTGCTTATGGTTTAAGTGCTTTAGATATGCTAAATGACATCAAATAATATATTTTGGCTGAGAACTTTTGCAATGAGTTATTAATACATGACTGAACTATATAATCCCTTCAATATCAAAGAAGCTCTCAATAGCAAAATCTAGCCTCGTGTAACAGTAACAAGACGGATCCCCTGGAAAACAGTTTTTTCTACAGAGCCGGAATGTTCTAAATACTAAGACATTCTGTCTTTTTTCATGTAAAATCTCTGCTGATCCTGAAATTATTGACCTGAGCAGCAGCTCCTTAAAGTATCCCCTAATGTGTTATTGTACATCATTAGGGGGGCCTCTTCTGAGATTTTTGGAGAGCGCTGGCAACAGCTAATGCACCACCTTGAACAAAGCGTACAAAATAATCACCAGCCAGGGGTCCCACCGCATATAGTCCCTTCTCCTGAATACATTCATATGTGAATAGGTCAATGTCAAGAGGATTCCTTTTAGAGTTGACTGGTTGCTCAATATCCAAAGCTAAATCTGTACCATTTTTGGGTAGAAAAGACAAGTTTGGATTAGAACCAATGAGAATCAGAACCATTGAAACATTAAATGACTTATGTTGACCATGCTTATCTCTGAAGGTACATTTCTTCTCATCATTGAAACACACAGCATGGTGCTCTGGAAGACTCATGTAGCCCTTGTAGGGTCCTCCTTGAAAGACTGATTGTTCTTTCATCATTTGGTATACCTTATGGTACTCTGGGTACATGACATGTGGTAACTGGTTGAAGATGAGAGCTGGATCATTAACTCGTCTTCTGAAAGCATGGATTACTGGGATGTTGTAATGATGTGCAAGCAAAATGGCATCTGCAGCCGTCAGTCCAGCACCTATGATAAGCACAGGGTCAGAACCCTGGTGGACTTTCTTTGATTTTACTGCCTCCTCAAGAGCAGATATCTCATGTGAGACAAATGGGAGGTCTTCTCCTTGGATACGCAGCCATGAGGGGCTGTCAAATGTGCCTGTTGCCAAAATGACATTCTCAGCGTATAAACAGAAGTTCTGCTTGGGACCAATGTCATTTTTGATAAATCCACTAACTTGAAATACACTCATTCCCTGGCTTGGCTCTTCGTCAAACTCTGCACTATTCCAAATGATTTCATTCCCAGAAGTGTTTTCCACGTCTTTGCTTATTTTTATGACAGAGGTGACAACTGCACCAGATAAAAAATTATTCTCCAGTCTTTTATTCTTTACGTAGTATTGGTAGTAATTCAAGATGTCCCCTGCCGTGGACCTATCATTCCTGAGGTTCCTAAAAATAAGAATAGTGAAACACATATTAATATTCCATTATATGGCCAACATTAACGTAACTGATATACATATCGAGTGATTTATATTGTTGGAGAGATTAAAATCCCACTAGAAGTCATTGCATATTACCATACAGACTTAGCATAATGTAGGCTACACAAGATCAATCTCTTTCTTTACAGAATATTTCTGTTACCAAAGTAACTGAAGATCAATGACATATTCAGGTCTTCCCACTGTAGTGAATAGGGAAATATCACCTTCATAAGGGAGATCATTCTAAGAAGTCTGCTTTCTTTCACCGATGCTACATTTTATATAAATGACAATGGATCCTGCAGACTGGGTTCCTTTATACAGGAATAGAGATGAGTGAACCTGAACTTAAAAGTTCAGGGTTCGTACCGGACCGTTAGCGTCCGGTGCTAAACGCCACACAGGGATTTCTTCCGTTAGTCGGTTGCGATGTTCGGAGTTCCGGAGGAAGTCCGTTGCAGAGAGAAGCGCCCAGTGGTCGGCACTCATAGTAAGTGAGCATTTCTCCTACACACAGGCGATCTGATGATCGCAGCTTCTAGTCATAGATTTCATATTATATTTTATTGTATGCATTTTGGATTGATCTTGTTTTGGGTTAATTGTGTATTTTTAAGTCTTTATTAAGTGCTATATAGATAATTATACCTGACAAAGGAGTCAGACCATTGTGCAATTAAATAAAACGCTCAGTTTTTTTTTTTTTTAATCTCTACAACACTATGTCAGCTTTTTTTTTTCTGGATGTACTATATATTGGATATGTACCAGTCCCAAAACTGGGACCCGTACCTATGTCAAGAACAACTACATGAGCTCTGGTAGTTTAGCTTTATTTAATACATTTATAGCCCATAGGAAAAGTGTTTTGTTTCTGGAAAAAAAACAGGCAAGGTAAAATTATTCTATGTATTGGCCAAAAACACCAGTAGATCCAGTTTGTTAAACCTGTAAACCTGTTTTGTAAGTTTTTTGTTAATTTTAAGCAGAAATGTGAAGAACGTGTTTTGGATGTCAAGAGGTTAATTGTGCCTGAACAAAACCCATTATTTTGAAATGTCCATTATAATTAATCACTACTCAGAACGAGGAGAGGGAAATGCGGAAGCATCAAGCGGCAAGCAATTTTTTGTGATTTGGAAAATCGTCGATTTACTACCATTAAAACTTTTCCTAATTATTTAGAGAGCAAAAATCATTAACGGCATAAAAAAAAAATTAAGGGAGCAGCGTACATAATATTTGGCACTATTACCACTGGTATGATTGTATAGTTGTCTGTGCATGACATTGTGCATTCACATGCGGGTTATGCGCGATCTGAATACCTGAGATAAATCGGGCCGATTACAATGTCTGCAGGCGGAGTGCTAATGTTACAGCAATTACCTGATTCAGATTGTATCTGCTGACTTGTAAAACAGAACGGTTTGTACATTACTTATGATCACCGCTCCGTGCCTGAAGTAACGTAATGTGTAGATCTGACTATGAGCGGATAGGTGATACAAGGTGTATCCTTCAGCTGGCCATACACATCAGAGTAGTGTCTGATTTCAGCAGGACAAGCCCATTTCATAATAGGAATGGAGGACACCATGTTCCCTGACAGTAGATGTTGCGAACCAGAAGGATGAAGCAGTTGTATTTCTACATGAAGCTACATGATGAAGCTTCTGAGATGCCTAACGATAGAGCCGCGTCCGTTCCTTATCACTGGCTTTCTCCTCTGGCTAAGAGAAGAGAACCCTGAGTCAGGAATCTTCATCTATGATGTCCATACGCCCTAACATGTGTTAACCCTGAGGATGAAACCGTTCCATTTCTGATTATTTACATATATTAAAGCGTGGGAAACTTTAGAAGAGATGAAAAGGTCATTTACATTCTCCCAGTTAGGCCTCATTCACACATCAGTATTTTTGATCAGTATTTCTATGCTAAAACAAAACAGTCTCCAAAACACAGAACAAGTGTCAATCTTTCAATTATAGTTCTTCTCTGTAAGTTCCAATCCAGGTTTTGGCATACAAACAGGGATGAAAAGTACTGACCCAAAAACTGACGTGTGAATAAGCCCTGAGGGGTTGTCAATGTAAGACCACCCCTTTAAGGTATAGGAACTCTATTCAGAGCTACCACTAAATGCTGATACCATTATCTAATGTCTGTGGTAGGCTTTCTTAACCCTTCAGCTTATGGGGCTGCTTCGCTTTGGACAATTATACTTTAAAAGATATATTTAAATGTTCTGTACGAGTTTATGAGACATCAAAAAAGGAAATAGCGCCAGTGATTATCATGGGGAGTGTGTAGTATTACAGCTTAGCCCCATTCAAGTAATTAGAAAAGTTCCTATACAAGCAAACCCCTTTTTTCTGAATTTAGACAGAGCATTTACTCCAGTAAATTACAAAGTCCCCCAGTTGCCTCTTCAATTAAAAGGAACCTGTCAACAAGTGTTTTCACCTAATCTTAGAGACGCCTGATGTAGGAGTAGAGACGCTGATTCCAATGATGTGTCACTTACTGGGCTGCTTGCCATAGTTTTGATGAAATCATAGTTTAAGAGATTATCACTAGAAGACTAGTAAATTTGCTGCCAGGTAGTCCTCCATATTCATGATCTTTGTATAACCCTGCATCCAACACTGATTGGCAGCTTTCAGCCTATGCACAGTGTACACAGAAAGCTGCCAATCAATGATGCATTCAGACAACTGCTAGATCTGCAGCAGATAAATCAGTGATTTTATCAAAACTGCAACAAGCAGCCCAGTAAGTGACACATAGCTGGAATCAGGGTCTCTGCCCCTACATCATGCTGCTTTCAGATGGGGAAGCAAAAAGCTCGTGACAGATTCCCTATTTGTTAGGCAATCACTGCATGTGTCGCAGCTGTTTAACAGCCGCGACACATGCAGCCGCGGGGGATCAAACCTAGATGGTGAGCATGCCGCAAATACTTGGCGAGCACCCGAGCGTGCTCATTTAAAGGGTTAAACGAGCACTCTCACTCATCACTACTCTGGAGTGCTCACTGCTTTTGGCTATTTCCAGCAGTCCCTTTGACATTGAGTGGAGGAGTGATGAAAATGCGAGTCCATTGCTCCATTAATTGCAGAGTCTGTAGGGGTGCTGGTCCCAGTGGGAGACAAGTTATCACTGGTGAATCACCCACTTTAAAAAAAAAAAAATAATAACTTTAAAAAATAACGAAATAGTGAAAATAATCATAATTCGACCAAAGAGCACACATCAAAGATTCATATACTTACTGGTGAGTTTTATTTTAGTGCACCTCATGCTTATACTATTATTAGAAGTTTTTTTGTATATTTAACAACCAAATATTTGATATCTTACCTTTTTTTCATCCTCATCCAGTCTTTGAAAGATAAATCAGGCAGCCCCATCCAGTCTCCACGGCTAAGAGTTATCATTGATCCCTCAATGGCCTGAAACAGTAAATGTAATGTTAGTTAAATCTCTATCTGAAATACATTGCTCCAAATGTGGTCACAGTGGGCGGCCTAGTGACCATGTTGTGTAAAACAATGCTATTATTCAATGCATGTAAGATTAATTCTGATAACAAAGTCCAGATTGGTCTCTAATTCTAGCCGTTGTTGGTTTCCACCAGGAATACCTACATTCCATGCTCCTCCGGGTGGGCCTCGCCCAAGCACCAGGTGAGGAATCGCACTTTCAGGTTCTAGAGTCCACTGCAACACAGAAGCCACATCTCCTAGAAAGTCAGTGTCTGGTCTGAGCAGAGTATCAAACAACACAGCGGCCGGACTGTTGGAGCGACCTTCCAAGCCCTCAGACAAATACTCCAGATCCTGAAAAGGTAAAAAAAGAATTAGTTCATAAAGGTCCACAGAACACAAGATGTACAAAGTATTATCATAATATAGTTTCGCCTTTTTAAAGCAAATATTGACCAGTGGGGAGATCTCTGTTGATCAGAAGAACCAGAGATTGTGAACACAGAGATGTGGAAATCATCGACACAACTGCCACATTGGCTACACTATTAGCTCACTAAGCGTATGCGCACAAGATGTGTTTTACAGGCTGTAAATGCTCTGAAACGTAAAAAGAATGAACATATGCATTTCCATGCAAATATGACTTGCTTCAGTTTTTTGATCATCTTTTAACTGCTTCAAGATTCCAAGCGGTTATAAGAAATGATAGGACCATTCTCCAGGTGTTTTCCACTCTGCCGACGCTCTATACTTTACAATACAAGTCAACGGGAAGGCTGAAAATACAACCGGAAAAAGTCCACGCATCGTTTTGAGCTGTTTGCCGGCATTTTTGGTTTTTAAAAAAAAAATAACTATTGGTTGATTCCTTGTTAAAAGCAGTTGAAAAAAAGTCTGGAAAATGTCAGCAAACAATACAACCCAAAAAAACAGGGAGAAAACCCACTGGATGCCCATAACGTTGACAGGGCTCAGAAAACGACTAAAAAGAACAATAAAAAAGACTGTTAATTAAATAATACAACGAAGCATCTTCCTCTATAAAAGACGTCATGTGCACATACTCTAGTGCTGTCTATGTATGTAAAACACTACATTAATGAGCCTGAGCTATGCCAATAACAGTACCACGGAGCTCGCTGTGTTAATAGTATAGTGCACAGGTGGCTGCTTTGGGTATTGTATCATCTATAACAATGCAATTTCCATTTGGTTGTGTCTAGTGTTTCAGCTCAGCATTATTATTATTATTATTATTAAATATACTTCCTTCAGGTCATTTTCACTGTCATTTTGGACGGTAGATGCAGCAGTATCTGTAACCCACAGAAGTTTATTTTCCATTTCTGGTTTTGACTTGCAAATACTGATGCAAAATACAGACCTAAATACTGCCTTGTAAAAATGGCCTTAGGGGAGAAGATGTGTTAATAGCTGCCTGCATGGAATTTCAGATTGCAAATGCCCCTGCACCTGGAACCAAGGATGTGTCAGGTTTTACAGATTTCAGCTCTAAAGCAATCAGAATTGTAAATGCAGCTCTGGAGTGTAGTACCTTTTGTTCAGTACCAATAAGATAGGTAAAGAAGTGTTTATGAAGTTACTCAAAGGGAAACTGTCACCAGGTTTTTGTTGCCTAATCTTTGAGCAGCATAACGTAGAGACAGAGAATCTGATTCCAGGGATGTGTCATTTATTGGGCTGCTTGTTGTACATTGTGTAAAATAATTCTTTTATCTGTATCGGGGTGGAGGTGTTGCCCACGTTCATGAAGACACGTGTATTGTTATAACGTATTTTTGATGTGCAACGTGGTTAGTAATGTGTGTTATTAGTGATAGGTTGTGTTCTGCCAGCACTAGGTGGTAGCTTACAGCTTAACAGCTGGGACTAGCCCAGGGAGAGGAGCTTAGTGTGGGCACAATGGGGAGTTTCCCATCAGGAAAAGAGATAGGGCCTAGCTTTCAGCTAGAGCAGACCTTAAGTTTGATTGCTCAGAGCCACATGGATTGGGTGTCACAAAACTGAGCGGAGACCGAGATAACAGATAGCATGATCCTGAGAGAGAAGCATGAATACCTCGCCCATGGCTATTGCCCCGCACTATGCTACATATCAGCAGGAGATTATCACTATCACTAGAGGACTAAAAAACCTGCTGCCAGATAGTCTTCCATATTCATGAGCTGTATATAACCCCGCCCCCACCACTGATTGGCAGCTTTCTTCCTACGTACAGTGTACACAGAAAGTTGTCAATCAGTGGTGTGAGTGGGTTTATACAGAGCTCAGCATTCAGATTCCTGCTAGATCTGCAGCAGATAAATTAGTGATTTTATCAAAACTATAGCAAGCAGCAAAGTAAGTGACACATAGCTGGAATCAGGGTCTCTGACCCTACATCATGCTGCTCTCATTTAGGATTGGAAAAACCTGGTGACGGATTCACTTAAACATTTTATGTAGAGCATTCGTGTTAACTAAGAATGTGAGAGAATAATAAATATTCACATTCTAAGGCCACGTTCACACGTTGAGTATTTGGTGCATTTTTTACCTCAATATTTGTAAGCCAAAACCAGGAGTGGGTGATAAATGCAGAAGTGGTGACGTGTTTCTTTTATACTTTTCCTCTGATTGTTCCACTCCTGGTTTTGGCTTACAAATACTGAGGCAAAAACTCAGCAAATACTCAACGTGTGCACAGGGCCTCACAGTTACAACTGAGGATTTTTTAGTCTATACTGACCTGTTGAGTGATAGGAACATTCGGAAGTTCTTCCAGCTTCCTTTGCAATAAGGGGTTTGGATGGATAGCATCTTCTTTCATATAAGGGGTATATCCAGACAACAGGTAGGAGAGGCAGATGCCTGATGGGCCGTTACCTGGAATAAGAGATACAGAATTGTATGTAAAATGTAATGTTATAAAGCATCACACATTGCATGCAGCCCTTGATCACAGGAGCGGACATGCTTTTACAGAATGTGACCTAATAGGTAACCAGTAGATTGTAACCCTTCGCGGGCAGGGTCCTCTCTGCCATCGCACCTGTCTGTTACTTATGTTTAGTTGAACTTTTTTTTAAACTTATGTATTTTTCTCAGTTTATTGTAAGCTTATTTTTGCAAGTACAGTACATTGGAATTAAAATGAATAAGTAAATAATAATAAATAATTATCTAAATTTGTCAGATAAAGCTCTGAATGTGTTATTACAGTATTTGAAGTAACATTAGTAGTCAGGCCCCTTTCAATGAGGCATCACTAAAGAATATATATGACCATGTAATGTGTATGAGGGGTTTCCGGAGTCTCCCCTGACATCATTTGAGAAGGATCAGTTACTTTAAATTTGTCACTCAATGATTTTTTTTTACTAGATGAACCACCGCCGGGTGCTGGAAGCAGCTCTTTCCAGGACCGTACATGGTATAGGATATCTCCCAGAGGAGGACGTTCCTCCTCCACATGTCCATAGGTTCCTGCGCTAATGACATTCCAGGACAAGCTTGTGTCAGTATAACAGCACAGTGACCACGTTAATTCTATAGTGATTACCCCCTAGACAAAATGATTGTGAGCTGCTAATTAAAAGTCTTTAGGAGTTTATTTATAATGGCATTTCCTTTATTCATTCTCTATTACCAGAGAACCCTTTTAAAAAGGTTGTCTGGAAATACAGAATTCAAGAACTATCTGCAGGACAGGTCATAAGTAGCAGATCGATGGGGGTCCGACACAAGACGCCTCCACCGATCAGCTGTTTTTTGCTCTGACTGCTGGATGTAAACACTGTGAATGGAGTTGAGGAGCGCAGCTCCGTTTAAAGTGTTTTCATACAGCTTTCGTAGCAAAAAACGTCTGATCCAGGTGTCAGATGCATTTAGCAAAGGGTTAGCTACAAATGTGATGCATGAAGCAAATGTAGATTGTTGAAGCAAACAATGGAGAAGACACGCACTGTTGTAGTAGCGATAGAGAGGCGCTTGCTATGCTTAAGGCCCCGTCACACATAGCGACGCTACAGCGATCCCGACAACGATACGACCTGTCAGGGATCGTTGCTGCGTCGCTATGTGATCGCTGGTGAGCTGTCAAACAGGCACGCTCACCAGCGATCAGGGGAGCAGCGACATCGTGGAAAGAATCTTTCCACGATGTCCTGCTCCTGGTTACCAGCCTGCTGAATCAGGAGCAGGCTGGTAACCATGATAAACAGCGCATTACTAGGGGCACCTGCGCACCTAGTAACCCGCTGTTTATCATGGTTACCACTCTGCTGCGGTGAGCTGGAGGTTACTGCTCAACGTAGCAGAGTGGTAACCATGATAAACAGCGGGTTACTAGGTGCGCGCGTGCCCCTAGTAACGCTCTGTTTATCATGGTTACCAGCCTGATCGCTGGTCCAGCTGGTCACACACAGCGATGTGTGCTGACCAGCGGGAAGGCAAAGACCAAAAAATGGTCCAGGACATTTTGCAGCAATCAGCGACCTCACAGCAGGGGCCTGATCGCTGCAAAGTGTCACACATAGCGACATCGCTGGTGAGGTCGCTGTTTCGTCACCAAAACTGTGACTCAGCAGCGATCTCGCTAGTGATCTCACTATGTGAGACGGGGGCTTTAGATTTGAGCCAGGGAGCAAATGTAGATTCTAGCAATGAGATGAGATGATGAGATGATACCAGCTGAGTAAACTAGTGGGACAAAAACCAATGCAGAAAGTAACCACAAGGCCTACTTAAAGAGGTTGTTCAGTACTTTATATTGATAGCCTATCCTTAGGATGGATCATCAGTATCAGATTGGTAGGGGTGCAACAGCCATCACCCCTGCTGATCAGCTGTTCTCTGTGCCAGTGGCGGCCAGATGTGGTTTGTCGCTGAGCATTTGAATAGGAGCAGATGTGCAGAACCCAGCCACTGTCAGTATTCACTTGACAGAGCTGTGCTGTGTGCTGTAAAGCTCTGCAACTGATCACAGTTAGCCACCGCGGGTAGCCCAAACAGCTAATCAACAGCGGTGCCGGGTGTCGCACTCCCAGGGATATCTCAGGGATAGCTCATCAATATAAAAAAAACTGGGCAACCCCTTTAATACTCAGACACAAGTGTGTCCACATTGGCTTTAAAAGGTCTTGGGTGGTAATGTCATTGAAGTTTGTTGGGTACCTTGTGAAACCCGACAAAGAGCACAGCAAAGGGCGACAGGCAGAGGTGAAGAGAGCAGAGCCCGGCTCAGGAGCCAAGATAGGTGCGTAACAATTTTTTGGTTAAAATGTTTGGTGTTCCGGGGAACCATAATATCGGAAGTAGATGACAAAGATACGTTGCATTTCTGCACTGGGAAGCCAGAGTCTGAGAAGGTGTTCAACAGAGATTGTTCCTAATATCATTTAAAGATAATTCTTTAGGAATCCTATGTTTTATTGATTTTTTATTTTGATGCTTGACAGTTGGGGGGCTGAATGAGACATCAATGGTGTGATGGTCTGACTACATAACAGGCCTTACAATTACATTTGATATTTCCAGCCCTCTGTAGAATAAAAAGACCCTCCCTGTCAGTGGCTGAATGGACTGCTTGAAAGAAACCGAGTTCATCCTGGTACTAACTAGCTGTTTAAACTGTGAGAGAGTCATTCATCCAAGCATTGAAACCTCCAAGAATGATCCACCCTTGGTGTTATAGGGACAAGACTGACAAAGTTCTCCAAATTAATTGAGAACTGCCGATCCAACACCTTTCGATATTTTGATGACCAGTTTTGATGTTTTTCTCTGCTGAAATGTGACCACCAATACACTCAAGGGCTCAATGAGCCCTGAAGATGGGACTGTAAGTAGGAACAAATCTATTTAGCTAAAAGAAATTAATTACATTGTTTCATTTCTGATCTGTTTTATTCTCCCCAGACTATTAGAATTCAAGGGCATTTATCTCGCTCAGCAGAATATTTAGCAGAATGATAAGTCTCCGCGGTGCGTTATTTTCTTCAGTAATGAAAACATTTTCCTTCTCTGTGGGAATATGTCACACATTTGTTGAATGATTTTCCTACTTTGATGGTCAAGGAGATACGTTTAGACCCATAACAATAGAGTTTTGCTCTCCCGTGGAGAACCTGCTGGGCGGCTTTCTCAGCTGGTTTATAGTGACATCAGCTGGCATGGGCACAGCCTGGTTATGTAATGAAATACAAGCTGTAACTTGTCCTCGGTACCTATGAACCAATGATTATATTAACAAAGATAAAATGGAGGTCACTGGTGTATTGGATCAGTCAGTGGCACGCACATGGCCACATAGCCAATGACATTATGGCGGTTGGCGAGATGTGAGTTGCCCGGTTGTATGATGATTCAGAAACGTACCTATTACAAGCACTGGCAGAGGAGATACCATACTGGTGTGGAGCTCTGCTAATTTTGCAGACATATTGGTCACTTGTGGGAATCCAATCAAAGGTTCTGTAATAAGAGGAAATTGCTGTTACTCACATAGAAGTTTATTTTGTACCATTTTATAACATATACAATAAAAGGAGACCTATAATACTATTACAATCATATATATTTTTAGGTATGCTGGATAAAAAAAATGTGCATAAAACCAGCCACAAACCATCTCCTAGTGTTTTTAATTGGAGATCTACATTGTCGGTCTTATCGGCGCAGATTTTTCTGATGCAAATTTGAGAACAGTAGTGGAAAAATAAGCTGACAAATGGCATGGCAGATACTAGTAAGATTTTGTCATACCCTTAGCAGCACCATTGTGTTTTTTATTTCATTACCTCAAATGTACATTTCCATAGATTGGCTGAAATATTCCAATTTGGGACAAAAAAAAGCCTCCGGGGATCGAGCGGCGCTGGGGACTAGCTGAACAGGCGGGTCCCCAGCGGCTTCTCCCCGGCCGTCGCCATGAATTGACAGGTTTCTGCCTATATGCGCACCTAGGCAGAGACCTGTCAATCCAAGGAAGCGGGTGGGGAGAAGCCGCCGGGGACCCTCCTAAGATAATACAGCCAGTCCCTGATACCTGCTATCCATGGATAGGGCAGCATGTACCAGCTGTCAGTTCTCTATAAGAATAGACAAAGCAGCACTGCCAACGCCTACAGATATTTCTTGAGTGCTGTAACATATAATGATCTGAGGAAGCTGCCAGCTTCTGAGTGTAGGATTGGCAAAGTGAAGAGATTTCATACCAGCAGCAAAGAAAGGAGATTTCATCTGTCAATGCCGCTCAAACAGCCCTGCCCATTACTATACCCACTCATAATGCCACTCCTCCACACCACAGATTAGTTATGATTACATTACCATAGATAAGCTTATGTTTATGCCAACAAACCATAATGGCTTTATATAGGCTAATAAATGCCAGTGATCTGCGCCTGTAGAGGATAATATGGATTTTAAAGCCCCAGTGCATTTGTGAATGTGACATATACACTGGTTTAGAACATTATCACCCACAACGCTGGAAAAGTTACCCCTGATTCTTAGGATACATTCACACATGCGAGTGAGTGTTACCATGATAAACAGACCAATATTTTTCTCAGGCGTTATCCCAGTTGCTTCCATTTATCTCACCCATTTCTTTCACTGAAGCAGGTGGGCTGTCAAAACTTTTTTGGTGTTTGATGCATCATCAGTTTTACATAGATCCCAATAGACTTTAATGGGTGAAAATGGAAGAGAATAGGACCTGCTGTGAGTCTCACGGACTGATCAGTTTTTAAAACAGATGTGTGAACGGATTAATAAAACTCTTAGGGTCAGTGTACTGTCCGAGAGACAAAGTGGACAGAACTAGGACATGTCATACAGATGTGTGAATGCCGCCTTAAAGAGCCTGAGCTTTATTTATGGCTTATGATATGGCCTCAGCATCATACAGGGACAGACTTAGCATCAGTAAGTTTCTGCCAGGGTACACTTTTTCTTGCTACCTGGGTAAATATGATCTTCAATTGTGACGTTGAATGTGGGGTACACAAGAGGCTTTTCTGCAGATTGGCCAACAGATTTGCCCCTTATATTAGTATATGCATCATCTAACTACTGAGACAAGTGGTTGGCTGCAACAGTCACGGGGTGTCATCACTTACATTATCGGTGGGGACCCCAGGAGTGGCATCACTAAAGCAGTAGGAGACTCAAGGGGTGATCACTTCTTACTCCTGGGAAAATTTAAAAAATCTCAGAATACTCCTATGTGTAGCCTGAAGGGCCGTAACCCCTGGTGTAAAGTGACAGCTGGACATGATGGATGGACATTATGTTATCTGCTCTGAAAATGTGACATGTGCAACATCTCAAGGTTATCCTTGCAAAATGTTGAAAAACTAGTTCTAAGAAGGTAATAAGTCCGCCACGTTCTAATCAGCTTTAGCACCATATACGGCCTATTTTCCTTTTTGGAATTTTTAAAATGTAAGAGATGAAAAAATACATATTTTTTTGCCTAACATAGGAAATGTGTTAACTTTAACTTTAGGCCTTTTAGAGATAATTTCATCTTCAACTTACTTAACTGTTCACAATACCAGTAATTTTGACCAGGGGTGCCCAAACTTTTACATGCCCCTGTAAAATATAACTGTGAACATGAGACTATGACATGGCAGCTTTCCTACAGTCAGCCGTGCTATAACAGCAGCCAAATTTCTCTAGTCAAATATACTGTATTACATCGCTGTCATTTGAGAAGCTCTTACTGTATGGCATAATTCCCAGACTCCTTGAGAAAGCCAAGAGCGAAACGTGTGTTGGAATCTTGGGGTCCTAATGTCTGTGTTGTTCTCTTTTCTAATACTTATGCTGTGAACTTTCTTTTATGCATTGCCCCCATGACTTTAATGTATATATGTTTAATCTTTAAGTATTAATAAAATTACATATTTTCTGACATTTTTTTGTGGTCATTTGCCTCCCCTTCTTATGCGTAGATTATCATAATTCCCAGAATACAATTTCAGTAATGTAAAGTAGATAACGAGAGGCGAAGTTTAACAACGTGAGTGTTTAAAGAGCTCTTAGAGTGACTGGTCTGAGAACAGTTTTTCAATGTATTAGCAGCATTTCTGTCGTCTGTGTCTTGGGTGATAAGGGGCCAGTCTTCACCTATGGGTGAAACTCTGGCAAATTCTAAGAATTAGCTTTCTGGGCAGAAAACTTCCCGCAGTTTTACATACACTATATATAATATACTTGAGTTTTACATAATGTTTTGCATCTATTGTATGATGTATTATAAAGAACGTTCAGGTAGACATTTACTCTGCAGTTATAGTATTTATGGCATTACGCAAGATAGATAAAATTATCTTTATGTCATTAACACATCTCCTCTTCTGTAACTTGCTATATATTAATGTTTAACCAAAAAAGTTGATGTATACTGTAATGTTCAATATATGGAGCGAGCTTTGCCTGTCTTACCGAATGCTTACACAATTCTATATTAAATGCGGTCAATTACTACCAGAATATTCCAGACTGATCTGCTCAGTGGATATCTCCATATCAGCATTCTTTTTACTGTGCAATGGCCTTGAGTAGCATGCCATTATCATGTCTACGAGGAGCACATATCATGCATATTAAGGGCTCATTCAGACGTCCGTATTATTCACGTACAAGAAGATCATATTGATTCTTATCAGAGTCTGATCAGAGATTGATCAGATTGTGGAACGAGTGTCTTGTTTATTTTTGAAAAAATTTTAAAAAAAAATAAAAAAATTTCCACTGTCTTCATTCTGACAGTCTTTGAAATCGGAACGCACTCGGATGGTCTGATTTTTTCACGGACCCATTGACTTGCATTGCAAATTTTGATCCTACCTTCAGATAATTTTCAGCACCAAATGCATTTAACGAAGAAAAAATATATAATCTTCAAAGGAGAGCAGCCCCTTTAAGTTGTGTTTGCTGAACATGTAGATTTGCAGTAATAGCAATCCCTTAAAGGGGTATTCCCATCTCCAAGATCCTATCCCAATATGTAGTAGGTATAATAATAATATTAACAAATACCTCCAATTAGAAATGTAGTATAGTTTTTCTTATTCGCTATGTCTGTTTCCTCATGTGCAGGCATTGCAGGATCTTAGGTATCCATGGTTACGACCTCTGATATAGTGACCGTGAGTAAGCTAGTTGCTAGTGGTCATAACCATGGATACCTAAGGTCCTGCAATGCCTGCACAAGAGGAAAGAGACATAGCGAATCAGAAAAACTATACTACATTTCTAATTGGAGATATTTGCTAATATTATTATTATTACACCTACTACGTATTGGGATAGGATCTTGGAGATGGGAATACACCTTTAACTTCAATACTGCAGCCTTTACAAGTGAGTATAAAAAGCACAAGTATAAGAAACACAAGGAGCAGATTCTCAGTCACATGTTCGTCAGCTTTAAAGAAAGCAGAATTCAGCGATTTGACAGCTGATCCTCAGACATGTTGTGTGACAGCAGGTCTGCATTTCCTGTACATGTCCGCTAATCACCGAAGGGTGGTCTATGATTAGCATTGCCTTCCTTCCAGGTTGGCATAGTACCGCTATCACAATTACCCATACAGCACAAATGTAAATTCTTAGACAAACAATATTACACCTGGATACTATTATACCAAATATATCTGTATTGTTCTGTATGAAATGTATCTACATGAACTGGGATTACACAAGAAAATGATTCGAAGTTGCAACCTTTCGGGATGGATTTGTCGATTATGGTGCTGAGGGCAGATTCACGACAGGGTTCAAAAATGCACTTAGGGCAGTTGGCGCACTGCTTGATCTAGGAATCACACAGTGATTTTACAATCCCTGACAATCCTTTAAAGGGGTTGTCCTGTTTTTGCCTACAAATCTGCAGTCATTCTATGTGACTGCAGACTTGTGAATCCTCACATTGTGCACACTGCACGCTGTGAGGATTCTACACTGCTGGTGCCGGGAGCGGGCAGTCATGTGACCACAAGTATGCGATAAGCATACTGCTGCCACACTCCGACTAGACTGTTTCCAGCCTTGCTCAATGCACTTACATTGAGCTAGGCAGCGTCTATCTAGTCGGAATGTGGCTAGAAGTATGCACTGCGGAATCCTTACAGCGCATTGTGTGCACAATGTGAAGATTCACAAGTCTGCAGTCACACTAAGTGACTGCAGACTTGTAGCTCTAGACCGGACAACCCCTTTAAGGCCAATCATATTTTTCTTCTGTGTGAGGTGCAGATCTTTTGGACAATGCGGGTGTTTACTTTATTTTGCTATAAAAATAGCTCTTTAAATGTCATATGACAAGGACTTTGTATGTGACAAATAGACTTGAGATTCAACGGCTTCTGGGACTGCAGCTTTTTCTTCTGCTCTGGCAGCAGAGGCAACTTTGGATGTTACTTAGTACATGAAAGAATATTTCTAAGATGATCTCAGACATTTGAAATATGTTGTTACTTGAGAATTGGGCTGGTTATACAATGAAGAACATTCCTCTGGTATCTGCCAAACGTGTACAAATTACCTTTCAATAAAGTCCCTGGAATGAATTGAGTCTGCAGTGTAGAACGCCAGAGGCGATTATTTAGTGTGATCTGACTCACACCCTCTACTATAGTGCTAAGCCTTTACCAAGGCATCCCGGAATGCTTCAATGAGCTGTTATAGTTTTCTGTAGATGAAACCTTACTACATGTTCCCAAAATCTGCAGTGGAAAAAAAATGTTTTGGATTTTTTAACTTAATGTTGCCGATTTTTTCCAGATTTCACCCTTCACATCATTGCAGTCTTCACCCTTGCAATGTATAGGGCTTAGTCTGTGGCAAATCTGCTCAGAAACCCACCTGAAAAAGCACTTGCTAAACGCTCAAAATAATGAACATATGCATTTCTGTGTAAAAATGACTTGCTGTTCATATGTTCAGGCTTTTTAGCGTCTTTTAACCTCACGTTTCCAAAGACTCCAAGCGGTTAAAAGAAGTGAGGATATCATTCTTCGGGCGTTTTTTTGCTCTGAAGTCACACTATACTTTAGAATATAAGGCAATGAGAAGGCTCAAAGGATGTGTTTTTGAGCATTTTTCCAGTGTTTTTGCTTCCATGGACTGAAACAAAAATTCTGGAAAACACTGGTAAAATAGCCGTCCAAAAAACACTGTAAAAATGCTCAAAAATACAACAGGAGGCCAAAAATGTTGAAAAAGTGCTCAGAAGACAACCAAACAAATGCTATAAAGATACTTCAGGGAAAAAATGGCAGTGTTTCCTGAAACATCTTCCCTTTGAAAGGCTTGCCAGATTCACCCACCTGGAAAAAATATCATGTGCGCCCACCCTAAGGGGTTATTAACTAGATAGTTTATTGGATATTGAGAGGAACCCTAATAATAAGTTTTATCAAGGAATGGATTTTATTCCATTATTTCTTAATTATATCTGTAAAACTTGGTGACCTTTATGGTTGCAAATACACCATTTAAGAGGGCTGTCCTTTTCCAAGAGGCCTAAATGGAAATCTGCCTGATTAGTCACCAGCATGGGATGCAATGTTGGCCATACATACTTGTTATCAAGCTTTCCTAGAGTTCTGAATGACAATATTTCAATGTCATGATGTGAAAAATCTCCCATCAGTACCTCAGACTAAGGCCATGTTCACACGTTCAGTATTTGGTCAGTATTTTACATCAGTATTTGTAAGCCAAAACCAACAATCAGCGGAAAAGTATAATAGAAACACGTCACCACTTCTGTATTTATCACCCACTCCTGGTTTTGGCTTACAAATACTGATGTAAAATACTGACCAAATACTGAATGTGTGAATGTGGCCTAAGGGTGCAGTCAGACTGCTGTATTACTCGCTCAAGGATCACATCGCAATCCTCGGACTGGCCGTCGGCAATCCTGACCTGAGAGTCACAACTGCATAGAAATAGACACTCAGGTCAGGAGAGCCGACGGCCAGTCCGAGGATTGCGATGTGATCCTTGAGCGAGTAATACGGCAGTCTAACTGCACCCGTACTAGGACTCTGACCGAAGAGTGATAAGGACTCTGACCGAAGGGTGAGCTCATCATTACATCAATATTATGAGACCGCTGGTGCACTTTTACTTGGTGGCTATAAAGTTCTAAACTCTACATGACTTTTGAGATAGTTATTATCAGCCCGGTATCACTTACTCTCTCCTCCTCCTGGATCCCTCCAGCTCAACTGTACTGCCCTCATTAATCATTGCTCGGCACACAGATATGTAGAGCCTCACCCAACCATGTGAACGTTCTGGCACGTGCTCCTTAGTACAACCGTGAGTTTGTAAATAAAGGCTAAGTGGAGAGAAGGAGCGCAGGCCCCCGCTCATGCACCGCCATACACGGAGGTCCTACGTGTGGCATGTGAGCTGCAAATATCCATACATGAGAGTGAGGATATGTCAGCAAACATTTAAGGAAATGAGAATTCATACTTCTGCATTCTTGGTTGGCCAAAGTGCAGGGACAGTGTATTAATACTGGTTCCACAGGCTACACCACCTCTGGGGCAGGGAGACATGTTGGAGTCACCCACCATTGGGAGCAATTGAAGCTTGAAGCGGCTCTTCAAGTCTATGTTTGACCCGTCTAGCAAGTATTGCACTTGGAAAGAATTTACAGTCTTATGCTTTCGACATGACATGTCTCAGATGCTAATATACCTTCACGTTTTATTGCAGCCCTTGCGATAAGTTTAATATGACAGTGTGACTCTTGGACCAGAAAAGGTGGCATAACCGTGGTATGAAACCAGAGAAATAATGTATATAATTCACTATAAAAATCTATATGCAAAACTGATATATTAATTTGTTTTATGGCTACCACTACAGCCATTGTCTGCACTTAATTCACTCATTAAGGTTGTAGAAAAGTACTTTCCCATAAAGATGGAAATATTTTTACAAGAAAGTCACAGGATCAGAGATATAGCACAGGATCAGAGATATAGCACTCACAACCTTAGTAACAGTGACTCTGCAGAATGTATATTGACTGTGATCTCTGCAGGTTTATACAATGCAGGTCACACCTACGAAGACTATTCAACAGCCGTTTCAGGTAAATAAATGCCTTTACTGATATTATGTATGAATATTACATTATATTATTCTCAGTTACAAAACAGCAGCAGATGATGCACAAAAAAATCGAATAATGAGTGAGAAGAACTTACAGCACGCACCAAGCTGCATACAAAGCTTCCTTTATTTCCAAAATAAGCGCAAATCACAGGAGAGTTACATGGTGTGGGACTGGGTAACAGCGTTTCGCATTCACTTGCGCTTCATCAGACACTCAGGGGTCAGACCTGTCATATGCACTTATTTTGGAAATAAAGGAAGTTGGATATAATCACATTCAATTAATATCATACAGTAGAACAATTGCATTAAAGGGGTTGTCCCCTTTCAGAAAGCTTTTTATAACATGCACATTTTATTGTCAAAATAATAAAATGTGCTTTATTCACCCTACCCAGGTCCAGCTCTAAGTCAGTGCCTCTACTCCATTCTCTGTGACTTGGCAGAAGTGGTGGTGTCATGTCAGCATTGCTGCAGCCAATCACTGAGTTCAGTGGCTCTGAGCGGCTCATGCCTATTAAACAGGCAGAGAGTACTGAGCTCACCGATTGGCTGCAGTGAAGTTCGTGTAACGACAGAGCTGCAGCCACGGAAAGGAGACCAGGGCAGTAGAAGAACCAAGTGATAGACCGGTGGAGGGTGAATACAGCACAGTTTTTTGGAAAGGCTTGTAAAATTGTGCCCTTTTCCTCTGTGGATAAAGAACACCGAAGGATGTACAACAATGTAGAAAAAAGTGCAGAATATGGGCGCTGCCAATAATGACCCTCCAAATAATAGAGCATGTAGTTATTCTTCAATTGTCAAAGACATCACGAAGAAGGATATCCTAACAGAACACTGTAATTTCCCTCCTAACAATAGAAATGTATTGGTTTTGTTGTGTTAAATTAAAGGGGTTCTCCATTGAAAATAAGCTATTACCTATCAGCAGGATAGACAATACCTTATTGATTGGTGGTGGTACCACTGCTGTGACCCGCACCGATTGGCAGCATGGGGAACTTTTCCCCCTATCAGATTGTAGCGGCAGTGTGGAAGCCCAACCTACGCTCAACTCATTCCCTAAGGGGCTGCGCTCAGCTTTTTCTTGAAGCCCACACAAAGAATGAATGCAGTGGATTACTGCCATGGGCAATGCCAGTCAGGTCTAACAAGGGCAAAAGTTCTCCATTCTGCCGACTGGTGCAGGTCCCAGCAGTCGGACTCCCACCGATCAATACGTTATCACCTCTCCACAGGACAGGATAGGTGGATAGGTGAAAACTTGTTTTCACCAGAAAACTCCTGTAACTTGCTGCATAGCGATCTCTTTCTTGTTCCTAGGTAAGAATGGTTACATCTATAATGAATATATCTTGCTACTTAAAGAGGACCTGTCACTATGTCATGTGGACAGTTTTTGGCCTTATTTTATTCTTGCTGCTCTCCTGAGTATTCTGGTGTGTGTTTTTTTTCATTTGCCATACGGATCCAGACATATGGGCCCTTTTATTCAGTGCTTATTTTATGGTCTTTACAAGGGGGCGGGGCTCACATGATCCTCAGGGGCGTGTCTTTAGGCTGCTCTGCATAATTACCCTGTGTGCAAATCCCAAAATACTAGAATAATCAGGAAGAATAAAATAAGAGCAAAAGCCGGGCACTTAGTACATGAGGGGTCGCCTGTAAGTAGCTAGGTATAATTACAGATCTAACCATTCTTCAACTAACACACAGGAAGGATAGTACTGGTAAAGGGGGTTTCTGGTGAAAACAACTTATCACCTATCCACCTGTCATATCCTGCAGAGAGGGGATATCTCATTGAATGGTGAGGGCCCGATAGTTGGAACCTGCATCAGGTGGCAGAATAGAGAACTTTTTATACACTTTTTTCTGTATGGTGACTGCTGCTCTTCAGAGTATTCTGTTGCTGTTTTTTTTTTTTTAAATCTGCCATTCGGTTCCATATTTTTATTTTTTACCATTTTTTTATGGCCTTTATCAACCTGAAAAAACGCCCCCAGAGACTCCTGTGAGCCGCGCCCCTTTGCTAACAACAATAAAAAGTAGGGCTACATAAAAAGCCCCCTATCTTTGTATCCACGTGGCAGATTTAAAAAAAAAACTAGTCATGGGAGCAGCACGAGTAAAACAAGAGCAAAAACTGGGCACTTCTGATAGATCCTAAAAATCATCTTTGCAATTATGTTGCAATAATTTTTTCTGCTATTTGCCTTTTATAGCCTCTGTGTAGCACGGTGGCTGCAGAGTGAGCTAACTGACAATCCATCAGCAAGCTCGTTCTGACGGTTTGTAACTTATCTGTCTTTTTCTGAGCTCTTCTCAGCTGATCTATGATCACAGACCACATCAACGTTAAATGTGCAGCAAAACAAAGATACCGTAAAAGCCAAACGGTGCAACATTTTTAATAGATACCAAATGCAAAAATAATTTATAGCCCAAAATACATGCATTTAGGTAAAATAAACATTATTCTAAAAAGCCGACACCCCCTTTAAGGAAGTTAATATATGAAGATATATATATATCTTTCTTATAACATTCTATTCAGTACACAACCTGTCTGAAATCTTGGTGATATATTAACTGTGTGATATGTCACCAGAGGACTGTGCTTCTGTTCGGCCTGATTGTGTTATCACGTCTACTTGGTACGATGGTGTTTTTACTCAGTGACTATAGATATGATGTGCAGCTTTACAGCGCGGTCTATGGTCTTCTTATATTATCACTGTAATGTGCTCTCACCAGAGCATCCAAGGCGCTGAGACAGAATGTGAACATTCCAGACTAGTGAGGTGATATTATACACACATTCCTAATCCTGCATTGTAACGCAGCTAGTCTTGCGAAAAAGCTTTACTTTACAATTGCTTTGGAGAACGTAAGATAAATGCATAAATAACAATTCCCAACAGTTCCCTTTTTGACTGCCGGCGAGCTGAATTTTTCTTTTTTTTTTAACCAGTTAAAGACAGTCAGGTTGCTTTGTGTACACTGCCTCATTGCACCAGCTTTTATAGTGGCTGTCAGGCCATAGCAACCTGTCTGACTCACGTAGGATTTCAGAATTGGTTTAAATCTAAGAGCAAAAATTGCAACCACCATTATATCATTCAAAAGGTCACTGTCATTTCAATAAACATCCACTCAGTTGATGTCCATTGCAATGACAAATACAAAGTACTTCACTTATCCAACACAGGGATGGACATACCATTGGTGCAACCTGTGTGGCCGCACAGGGCCAAAGAGGTCAGGGGACCCTTTTCCACCTCCAAAGCAGGTGGAATTGTACATTATGCTGAGGTATTGGACTGAAAAGTGCCCATATATTGCTCTTGCACAGGGGCCCTCTACTGTCCGAGTCTACAAGTAATCCAACATTACGTTTTCACCCAAAAAAATTGCTCCAAAGTGGCAATCACAAGATGTCTCTCTTATGTCTAACCTGCCATCCTCCACCTGTTGTCCAGTATAATCCATCTCTAGCAGCAGAGAAGCAGAGTCTGATTATGAACAGTGTCTTGATTTTCTCTAATCCTGCTTTCTTGTCTGTCAAACTGTAAAATGATATAGCAGAGAGGCAGACTTGTTCAGGATAAGGGCAGACATAAAATATGCTGTCAAGTAGGAGAAAGGAAATTTCTGCACCTATAGTGCTGGCAGAATGTTGATAAAGAGAGTGGATGTCAGGAGAATCTGGACAGTTTCCTGACACACTATACTTAGTGTGTGCTGCAAAAGTACCTTTAAATTGTTGTAAAGGCCAATTTTATAAGTACAATGATCAGTTTTTCATAACCGCATGTACTCTATGATGCGGTCTAACGCTGCATTCGCAGGTGTGACATTGCGTTTTGCAATTTCACGACTGCAGACATCCAGCAAAGTTGAATTTTTTACAATTATTGCATAAAATTAATTGAATAGCTAGTCCGTATCACTTATTCAATGGAATATTGCTGAAATTAAATCGCCTGTGTGATTTGTATATATGTCATTACCCTATAGCAGTCTTATCAGTGGTCCCCAAACTGTGCTTTTTCATATTTTGGAAAGCTATAACTCTCAGCATGCATTGGCGGTCGACGCTTCCAGAGCATGCTGGGAATAGTAGTCTTACAACAGCTTACTGGTCTATATGGACATTAATGCAGCAGCAGAGACAACTTCAGCACCTGAGGACCAAACTTTACCATAGAACTTCATTGATTTCAGCAATATTTACATGAAGTGACACTGAAGAAGCCTGTAATAACCCCATAGATGAAGAACAGTATTCTGCTTTGTTCCATCAATGTCTTACCAGTTGCAGAGCAGCAGTGAGGTGGTCAGTCCTATGGCAGAGCTCAGGTCTATGGCAGAGCTCAGGTCTATGGCAGTGCTCAGATCTATCCATGTGCAGCAGAACCTGCTCTATATAGCTGGGAGCAGGTAGATGTTGTAGGAGGTGGAGCAGGACTTAGAGGAGGTCTTCCACATTTCATGGGATAAGCATGAGTCAGCATGGCTCGTGTTACTCAGCTTATGAATGGGCTCAGCCTCAGTGACATAACTAGCATGACAGCGATGAGGCTGGCAGATAAAGCGGGCTTGTGGGCTGACAAGCCCAACCCAATGAGGAAAGAACAATCTGGAAAAGAACAGGGCTGCGATGGGAAGTCAGGACCATGAAGGCTTCTAGTATTTTTCCTTTTCGCATGTCGTGCAAACCTCTTCTGAATGAGGAAGTTCTGCACTAAACTTACGGAACTGGCAGAGCTGACTTGGCCATTTGACACCGTTGTTAAGTAATCACACTGGTTTTACATAGGACTGCCGGTAAATGTGCTGTGTTTTCAGACACGTATGACAATGCACAAACAAATGTGGGACCAAAGAATGAAAAGAAAAACTGAGCTCTTTAAAAGGAGGTGAGCTACAGCTGCGAATAGTTCACTAAATGAATCCTGGAATATTAGGTACAATTATCTTATAGTTGTAAATATGGACACAATGGGTTAAACGAAACTAGTCTGTGACCAAATGACAGAATCTCATCAAAGGACTGAAGTGTTCAAGAGTCTATTTTTTGATACATGTTTGTTATGTTATTTCCAGACACTATGTTAAAAAAAAAAAAAAAAACATAAGTACATAACACAGGATCGAAAACAAGCTAGAGACTAAAGGAGAGACCACTGGTACAGAGGGAAAGACCACCCTGCCTAAAAGCTTACTGATATTCTATTTATATGCCATCCATTCATTCCCCGTAAACAATAAATACGACTCCCTGGAATAAGAAGACCTTGGGTACTCTGAGATATTTGACTATACTACTCAGCCATTTCTTTGTTAAAGGGGCTGTCTCACAGCAGACAATTATAGAGTGCGATTGTCTGTATTCGGAACTCTCATTGGAATGGATAGAAAGAGCCGACACATGCAGGTCCCCTGTCCTCTCCTGTCACTGCAGATCAGGCATCAGACAGACATGGGGTTGGGCCAAAGAGGCAGGACTGCATCTATTAGACATCGATGGGATATGCCATGAAAGTCTGTTGTGAGACAACAGTTAACAGATGCAGGACTTCCAAAACAGCCAGCACTAATTTATTTTAAATTATTGTATAACTCAAATACAGTATTATGGAGATATATTAAAGGGCATCTGTCAGTAAAATCAACCCCCATCCTCCCCAAAACCTCACATATGAGTATGCAATTCTTTCAAAGTTAAATCCATCATCTTTTGACTTCTATCTACCTTTATATCTTCTATCTGTTGCTGCATTCCCCAAAAATCAGCATTTTAACTTATAAGCAAATGAGTTGTGAAGTGCTCTGGGCAAGAAAGAGCACTTCACAAGAAGTTGTTTCCCATACCCGGTACCAGCCTCTTTAGCTTGTTTGAACACTAAGGCCCATGATGCGGATTTAATGCGAAAACGCATTAAAAATGCATGTTGAGTTGTCTGCTATGTTTCCCAATGATAATTTTCGCTGCGGATTATCATTGCGGAAAAATCCGCAGCACTACCATTCATTTTGAGGAATCGCGGTGAAATCGCCGCCATTGACTTGCATTGCGGATGTTATGCGATTCAATGCGCGGATGGTACCCGGGTCTGGAGAAGAGGAGACTCTCCTCCAGACCCGGGTACCATAGTACCTGTAGTTAAAAAAGAATAAAATAAAAAAATAAAAAAACTTACCTTCTGATGGCCCCCTGTCTGCTCTCAGCGACGCTGTTGGCTCTTCGGCTGCTTGCGGTGGTGTCAAAGGACCTTGCATTACGTCATTTAGTTATGTGACAGTTCACGTGACCGCTGATGTCGGCGGTCGCGTGACCTGTCACATGACTAAATGACGTCATGGAAGGTCCTTTTACACAACCGCGAGCCGCCAAAGACACCGGACGCACCAGAGAAGAAGACCTGGGGCCATTGGAAGGTGAGTATGTTTTTTTTTTTTTTTCAACATTTTTATTCTTTTTTTTTACTATTGATGCAGCATTTGCAGCATCATAACTTGGTCACACAACACAAATCCATGCCGGTTGCATGGTTTTATATAGTGTGACCAAGTTGTCAAGCACTTTTCCAAGTGATGCTAAAATCGCTTGGAAAGCGCTTGACATCCCGTATGTGGAAATGCAAGTGAAGAACGCTTCACAAACGCTTCTACCTGGCAGAAAAAAACGCATGTACAATCCGCATGTACAATCCGCATGCATTTTTCTTGCCAGGGAGATGCAGAAACGCTCCGCAGCATTTCTGCATCTTGGGCACTTAGCCTTACTGTCTGATTTCCTTGCCTGGCACCTGACATCAGACAGATAGTGTTGATGGATTTAACTTAAACACTTGTGGATTTGGGAGGTGGTAAGCTTACTGTTAGATTCCTCTTTAAAGAAGCACTCCCATTCAAATTTGTATTGGCTAAATCTTTGTATATGTAGTGTAGTGTATGTATAAGTGTGTTAATATTTTCACTGATCGCCATCTTCCCCAGTTTCCAGCCCCGCTCCGCTCCTCTTCTCACTCACATGATGACTATATTGACTTACTGGCTCACACTGGGGTCTATGTGTGAGCTGGAAATCACTTTTACAATGAAAGTCTATGGAGACTCGTTCCAACGTTCCATAGGATCACATTGTAAAAGCCATTTCCGGCACATACATAGAATCCAATATGATCCATGGAGTTGGACTAGAGGTCATGTGACCCAGAAGTAGACTGAAGCAGGACTGGAAACGAGTTGACAGCGATCGGTGAGTATATAAACACATTTACACCACACTACATGTACATTTACAAAGGATTAGCCAATAAAAATTTGAATATGCTTCTTTAACCAATTATTTTTCCTAACTATACACCAAATACAAACAATACTTTCTTTCTCTACATGGCCCTTACCCCTTCGCTACTAAGCTGCTATGGGCAGGTTCATCTGTACTATTATATATTTTTGCTGACTTTTATACATTTGCTGTATTATGCTGAGTTTTTCTGTAATTGTACTATTATATTATCCTCTTTTTTTGCACCACTTTGTGTAATACCATTTAATGTATGCGCCAGTGGAACCTGTTCCTATCAGATATTTATTACATTTATGCTGTTTAGTGGCAAAGGTATCCAAAGAATACATCCATATGGATTTATGGGCTCAGCAGACGCCAAAAGAGTATTCATCTCTGTCAGACACGTATACAGTAGTTTATCACCAATAATATGTATTACAGTCATGGCCGAAAGTGTTGGCACCAGGAGTGGATTAAGAGTAGCAAGGGCCCCCCCCACACAAACCTGATTTATCACGTGACATGTCACATGATCCCCTGTGATAGATCATGTGATAGTTCACGTGAAATTAATTTGGCACAATATTAATTATAATATTTTTTTTAGGCTGTGTGTCCACTATGCGTTTTTTAAGCGTTTCCGCAGCGGAAATTCCGCTGCAGAAACGCTTAAAAAACGCTTGGTAGAAGGTCTGCCATGTTCCCCAATGATAATCCGCATGTGCTGTGTACATGCTGCGGAAATTTCCGCTGCGGATTATCATTGCGGAAAAATCCACAGCATTACCAATTATTTTGCGGAAGCGCGGCGTTTTTTAGCCGCCATTGACTTGCATGAGAACGCATGGAATCCGCATCCCTGCATCTGTAGATGCGGAATCCATGCGTTTCAATGTGCGGATGGTACCCGGGTGTGGAGGACAGGAGACTCTCCTCCGGACCCGGGTACCATAGAACCTGTAAAAAAAGAATAAAATAAAAAATAAATATTATACTTACCTTCTGATGGCCCCTGGTGTCTTTATCCGATGCGTTCTGGCTTGCCGGCAGCTCGCGATGGTCTGAAAAGGACCTGCCGTGACGTCATTTAGTCATGTGAAGGGTCACGCGACCGCTGACGTCGGCAGGCCATCAGAAGGTAAGTATATATTTTTTATTTTTTACCATTCTTTTACGGTCACACTATATAAACCCATGCCGGTTGCATGGATTTATATAGTGTGACCAAGTTGTCAAGCACTTTCCAAGTGATGCTAAAATCGCTTGTTAACCCGCATGCGGAAATGCAAGTGAAGAACGCTTCACAACCGCATGTCCCTGGCAGGAAAACGCATGTACAATCCGCATGTACAATCCGCATGCGTTTTTTCTGCCAGGGAGATGCAGAAACACTCAAAAAAAATCCGGAACATTTCTGTATCGTGGGCACATAGCCTTACATTAATTGTATGACTCAATATTGAGCACACGTAGCCATCTATACACAGCAGGAGGCCGCACGGCGCCATCTATACACAGCGGGAGGCCGCACTGCGCCCCCCCCCAGAGACAGCAGGAGGCCGCACGGGGCCATCTATACTCAGCAGGAGGCCACACGTAGCCATCTATACACAGCAGGAGGCAGCACGGCGCCATCTATACACAGCGGGAGGCCGCACGGCGCCCCCCCCAGAGACAGCAGGAGGCCGCACGGCGCCATCTATACTCAGCAGGAGGCCGCACGTAGCCATCTATACACAGCAGGAGGCCGCACAGAGCCATCTATACACAGCGGGAGGCCGCATTGCGCCCCCCCAGAGACAGCAGGAGGCCGCACGGCGCCATCTATACTCAGCAGGAGGCCGCACGTAGCCATCTATACACAGCAGGGGGCCGCACGGCACCATCTATACACAGCAGGGGGCAGCACGGCACCATCTATACACAGCAGGAGGCCTCACGGTGCCATCTATACACAGCAGGGGGCCGCACGGCGCCATCTATACACAGCAGGGGGCCACACGGCGCCATCTATACTCAGCAGGAGGCCGCACGTAGCCATCTATACACAGCAGGAGGCCGAACGGCGCCCCACCCAGAGACAGCAGGAGGCCGCACGGCGCCATCTATACTCAGCAGGAGGCTGCACGTAGCCATCTATACACAGCAGGGGGCCTCACGTAGCCATCTATACACAGCAGGGGGCCGCACGGCGCCATCTATACACAGCAGGGGGCCACACGGCGCCATCTATACACAGGAGAGGGCCACACGGCGCCATCTATACACAGCAGGGGGCAACACGGCGCCATCTATACACAGCGGGAGGCCGCATGGCGCCATCTATACATAGTGGGAGGCCGCACGGCGCCCCCCCCAGAGACAGCAGGAGGCCGCATGGCGCCATCTATACTCAGCAGGAGGGCGCACGTAGCCATCTATACACAGCAGGGGGCCACACGGCGCCATCTATACACAGCAGGGGGCCGCACGGCACCATCTATACACAGCAGGAGGCCGCACGGCGCCATCTATACACAGCAGGGGGCCGCACGGTGCCATCTATACACAGAAGAGGGCCGCACGGTGCCATCTATACACAGCAGGGGGCCGCATGGCACCATCTATACACAGCAGGAGGCCGCACGGCGCCATCTATACATAGTGGGAGGCCGCACGGCGCCCCCCCCGAGACAGCAGCAGGCCGCACGGCGCCAACTATACTCAGCAGGAGGCCGCACGCAGTCACGCATGCAGTCACGCACACACACAAACATATACAGACATACATACACGCATAAACATATTTGAAACACAAAAATACATATAAACAGACATCACACAATGATATCTGCCTGCACACACACACACACACACACATACACATACACATACACATACAGAGACTCACCATCCCCCGGCTCCATTCCTCCTGCCTACTCTGACTTCTCGGTTGCAGCAGTGCAGGCCGGGCGCGCACTGCGTGACGTCACAGCTAGGAGACACGGCCGCGCACAGGGCCGTGTCTCCTAGCAGTGACGCGGCCGGGCCAGCACAGGGAAGTTAACTGCTGCAGTGCTGGCCCGGCCGATGAAGAAGTAGCGGCGGCCGCTGCTGGGGGAGCGGTCCGGGGCCCCCCCTCCCGCCACTGCTACCGGTATGTGCCGCGGCGGCCCGCACATATAATGAGGGCAATCCGGCATTAGACACCCCACCCGGAGCCGCGGGCCCCCTGCAGGCTCGGGGCCCCAGGCGGTAGCCCGGATTGCCCTCATTATAATCCGCCTATGGTTGGCACCCTTGAAATTGTTCCAGAAATTGAAATATATTTCTTCCAGAAAATTATTGCAATTACAATTGTTTTGTTATATACATGTTTATTTCCTTTGTGTGTATTGGAACAACCCAAAAAAAACTGAGAAAAAAAGGCAAATTGGACATAATTTCACACAAAACCCCAAAAATGGGCTGGACAAAATTGTTGGCCCCTCAATTTGGTCCCACGCTCTTTTGAATAATTGACTTTAATCAATTGTTTCCAATAACCTTCAACAAGCTTCTTACACCTCTCAGTTGGAATTTTGGAACACTCTTCTTTTGCAAATTGCTCCAGGTCTCTCATATTTGAAGGGTGCCTTCTCCCAATAGCAATTTTAATATTTCTCTACAGGTGTTCAATGAGATTTAGATCTTGGCTCATTGCTGGCCACTGCAGAATAGTCCAGCGCTTTGTTTCCATTCATTTCTGAGTGCTTCTTGAAGTATGTTTGGGGTCATAAAAAAAATAAAAAAATAAAAAATAAAAAAAAGATTATTATTATTATATTGTCCTGCTGGAAGACCCATGACCTAGGATGCAAACCCAGGTTTCTGACACTGAGCACTACATTGCACACAGTCAAGGCACCCAATGCCACAGGCAGCAAAACAACCCCAAAACATCTTTGAACCTCCACCATATTTAACTGTAGCTACTGTGTTCTTTTCTTTGTAGGCCTCATTCCTTTATTGGTAAACAGTAGAATGATGTGCTTTACCATAAACCTCCATCTTGGTCTTATCTGTTGTGCCAAAGTCACTGGCAAAGTACTGGAGGGGAGATATGCAGCGCTGAGATTGATAGCTCCAGTAATTAAACATAGGAAAAAGGTTCCAGCACACAAAGGAATAAGAGCTTAATCAGCATTCTTTAGTGCTAGGATGACTGAACAGCTGTGGACAGAGAAGGCAGCTGTGAGCATGGAACATCGGTCAGACAAAATGGAGGAGCTGATCAAGCACCTGGTCCAAAGCCAGCACCAGCAGCACCTGCAACAGCTGCAGCGGCATCAGGAACAGCAGCAGCTGCAGCAGCACTGGGAGCAGCAGCTCCAACAGCAACAGCTGCAGAAGCATCAGGAGCAGCAGCTGCAGCAGCAACAGCTGGCACAACAGGAGACAAGCAAGCTGCTTATGCAACAGCTGCAGCAGCAGCAACAACAGCACCAGCAGCAGCTCCAACAGTACCTGCAAGAGTCAACAACAGCAGCAGCAGATTGATTTACTCACAGAGGCGGTTTGTGGCACGGCAGCGGCTCTGACTCCAATATCAGCTGATGATTTCTCTGTTCGAAAAGTGGTGAGGAGAGTCTTACAGAAAATGACCCCGGGTGATGACACAGAGGCCTATTTAACCCTTTTTGAAAGGGTCACCGATTGAGAGAAAGTGGGAGGAAGTCCTGGCGCCATACTTAACGGGCGAGCCTACTATGATTTGACCTTACAGGATGCCAAAGAACATGACAAATTGAAAACAGAAATTTTGGCGCACTTGGGGATGACAATGTCTGTCAGGGCACAACGGGTCCAATATCACCGTGACAAACCCCCTCGCTCCCAAATATTTGATCTGTTGCACTTTGTCCAAAAGTGGTTACAGCCGGAGTCCTCTACCCCAGTGCAGATGGTGGAGCGAGTTGTAATGGACTGGTTCATGCACTCTCTTCTGAGCCCGATGCAGACTTGGGTTTCCCAGGGGAGATCCCCGGAACGCCGATGACTTGGTCGGACTGGTCGAAAGGTATCAGAGAGTCGACAGGTCCGTGAGGAGGCAACCCATTCCATACTGGGGAACGGAGGTTAAAATGGGGGTGGGGCGTCCAAAGTCCAATGGGGCGGCGGAGGTCATGCCAAAGGCCTCATCGGTCGATTTAACTTACTGGAGATGTCATGGCCCAGGTCATATAGCTAGCTGCCCATTGTCCCCTGACCACCAAGCAAATGGACTGTGGCATAGGACGATGGTGTTCCTTCTTTGCATATCCAGCTTGCAGTGTGGACTGTCCACCCGGCAAGAGGCTGCAAGCTTGTTCTGTCAAAGGGAATGGCCTGAAAATTACTGGACTACTAGACTCAGGGAGTTTGGTGACCCTCATGAGGGACACACTCCCTCTCTAATTGACCCATGGGAAGAAGGTGGGCTCCTGCTGCATTCATGGGAATGGAGTCCAATGAGGTCAGCGTGATCCAGAATTTGTTGCACCCAATTATTATAGGTCAGGACTTTGTGTTGTTTTGGGATTTGTGGGGGAGGGGCGGATACCTCAATTGCTCAGGTAAGAAATGGGTTGGCCCTAAAAAAAGTCACACCAACCTCAGAGTCTGACGGATTTCCCTTCTGTTTGCTGGGTGAAGAGGAGAAGGTAGTATCCCCTGAGGCAGACATTCCTGAGATAGGAGTGACCAGAGAAAATTTTGGCTTCACGCAACATAGGGACCTATGAATCCAAAAATAACAAATACTAGTGACTATGTGTCCTTCAATATCTGTAAAACCTACAACTATGACACATGGTCAGACGTAAAAGCTCATTTATTCAACAAAAAAAAAATCACAAAGAATATATATTTATACAAAAATGAGTAGACACAGAGGAAAAAAGTCCAGAGAAATGGATATTCTGAGGGCAGGCAGAAAAATTATAAAGTATCAGAATCTATGCAAGACATACTACTAAATACCATACTAGGGTCAAAAAGTTTCAATCATATAGGAATAACAGTTAGATTTAAAGTGCATAGTGCAATAAATATATTCCCAGATACATATACATATATATAAATAATAAGCTCATAAAGATGAGATAATAATAGAGAGACACAGTAACTAGGCAAAGAGGTATGTCAAAAAGTGAGAAATGTAAATAGATAATGAATTACCTGTAAGTCCCTCAGAATCCACACAGATCCGACGAGCGTTTCGCCGTTTAGCTTTAACCAGGATATGGTGAGATAAAGGAAGTAGGGTATATATAGAAAGAATTGGCCAATGAGGAAGATATGACAGTGTGCTGACATAGCGCTATGCCCTGATGAGCCAATCACCGCCACATCTGGGGATCGCGTCTCCGTGGAGCGCGGTCTGCCAGAAGCGGCGGCATTGGCGTGCGTGTCATGCTGGAACGCAGGCCAGGAAGTGACGTATGCGGAACATCCGGAAATAGAAACGGGCCGAGGGACTGAATAGAATACATGTCGGTGTGACAGATGCGTGCCACCCTGGAACGCAAATACCGGAAGTGATGTATACAAAGATACATAGTGGAAGATGGCCAGGGATTGGCTAATAGGTATGTGAATGTGACTAGTGCGTGCCACACTGGGACGTAAAAACAGCTGCTGTGACTGATATGTGTAACAAATACATATAAGAATATGTATATGCAAAATATATAAAGCATGTGCAAAATGTATAATATGTATATACACATCCTAAACACAATAAAAAATATATATATAAAATAATATATACAGTGAAAAAAGGGGAAGTGCACATAAATGTGTTGACATGTCCGTTAGTACAGTCCATCACATGAAGAACTTGAGTAAGGCCTGCTACTTCATTCATCCGACACATAAGGGCGGCCATCTCCCTCCTCATGGATAGATATGCGGAATAGGCGAAAGAACTAAAAAGAGTAAAAAAAGTAAATAAAGTAAGTAAACGTAAAATTAGAATACAAGACTAGAACACATAAATTAAAAACATCATAAAATAGTGACCAATAAAGAACCGGAGATCAAAAGACCAATGGAGAGGAGAATAAATACCAGAAAAAAGGGGGGGGGGGGAGAAAAGAAGGGTTCAAAGGAAGGGAGCAAAACTATTGGATTCGTTAAGTCCATTAGGTACCATGGTGTTAAGAATGGTTATCCATTTTACTTCCTTTTGGGCGAGGACAACATTCAATACCCGGAGTGGTGAAATGTGGAATGCTTTAAAGAAACATTGGCAAGTGCTGCAACTGGACAAAACTCTTTCCTCATACATTTCCCGAAATCCCACGGTCACATATAGGCGGTCCCAGAGTCTACGAGACAAACTAGTCCACAGTCATCTACAAGAAAATAACAAAAAAACATACATTTTTGGATCCAGAGGTCCTGCATGGGGGTGCAGACCTTGCGGGTCCTGTGTGGCTTGCCCAAATATCCTCTCTACGAAGGGATTTACTAACGCAGATCAAACCAGAGAGTATAAAATTACTCATACCATCACATGTATTACAGCAGGGGTTATCTATAGTGCAAGATGCCCCTGTGGTAAAATGTATATCGGGATGACTACCCGAGGGCTCCGTAGGCGGACGAGAGAACACGTCCTTGACTTTACAACAGCCAGGGAGATAGAAAACTTGGATGAGCTGAAAACTTTACCTCGCCATTTTAAAAGATATCACGGATGTGACGCTTCTCTTTTAAAGGTCAGTGGCATTGATCGGGTCTATGTGGGGATTCGTGGTGGGAACTGGAAAAAAGTCCTCGCCCAAAAGGAAGTAAAATGGATAACCATTCTTAACACCATGGTACCTAATGGACTTAACGAATCCAATAGTTTTGCTCCCTTCCTTTGAACCCTTCTTTTCTCCCCCCCCCCCTTTTTTCTGGTATTTATTCTCCTCTCCATTGGTCTTTTGATCTCCGGTTCTTTATTGGTCACTATTTTATGATGTTTTTAATTTATGTGTTCTAGTCTTGTATTCTAATTTTACGTTTACTTACTTTATTTACTTTTTTTACTCTTTTTAGTTCTTTCGCCTATTCCGCATATCTATCCATGAGGAGGGAGATGGCCGCCCTTATGTGTCGGATGAATGAAGTAGCAGGCCTTACTCAAGTTCTTCATGTGATGGACTGTACTAACGGACATGTCAACACATTTATGTGCACTTCCCCCCCTTTTTTCACTGTATATATTATTTTATATATATATTTTTTATTGTGTTTAGGATGTGTATATACATATTATACATTTTGCACATGCTTTATATATTTTGCATATACATATTCTTATATGTATTTGTTACACATATCAGTCACAGCAGCTGTTTTTACGTCCCAGTGTGGCACGCACTAGTCACATTCACATACCTATTAGCCAATCCCTGGCCATCTTCCACTATGTATCTTTGTACACATCACTTCCGGTATTTGCGTTCCAGGGTGGCACGCATCTGTCACACCGACATGTCTTCTATTCAGTCCCTCGGCCCGTTTCTATTTCCGGATGTTCCGCATACGTCACTTCCTGTCCTGCGTTCCAGCATGACACGCACGCCAATGCCGCCGCTTCTGGCAGACCGCGCTCCACGGAGATGCGATCCCCAGATGTGGCGGTGATTGGCTCATCAGGGCATAGCGCTATGTCAGCACACTGTCATATCTTCCTCATTGGCCAATTCTTTCTATATATACCCTACTTCCTTTATCTCACCATATCCTGGTTAAAGCTAAACGGCGAAACGCGCGTCGGATCTGTGTGGATTCTGAGGGACTTACAGGTAGTTCATTATCTATTTACATTTCTCACTTTTTGACATACCTCTTTGCCTAGTTACTGTGTCTCTCTATTATTATCTCATCTTTATGAGCTTATTATTTATATATATGTATATGTATCTGGGAATATATTTATTGCACTATGCACTTTAAATCTAACTGTTATTCCTATATGATTGAAACTTTTTGACCCTAGTATGGTATTTAGTAGTATGTCTTGCATAGATTCTGATACTTTACAATTTTTCTGCCTGCCCTCAGAATATCCATTTCTCTGGACTTTTTTCCTCTGTGTCTACTCATTTTTGTATAAATATATATTCTTTGTGATTTTATTGTTGAATAAATGAGTTTTACGTCTGACCATGTGTCATAGTTGTAGGTTAAACATAGGGACCTAACTGTAAAAGAGGCATTCAATAAGGTAACAGTCATAAACGGCATAGCACAGGAGTCGAGAGCTGACACCAGGTTTCCCTATTTCATGTTAAGTGGGGATTTATTGTAACGGGTCACTAAGGTGAATGAGGAGATAGTGGAGCAATTATTGGTATCAGGACCTTGTAGACAAAGGATGTTGGACAGGGCCCATTCACTTGTCTTGGGTGGCCATCTGGGGGTGGACAAAACTTAACGACGGGTCATTGAGAGGTATTATTGGCCCAGATGTCACCGTGAAATCCTAAAATATTGCAAGTTCTGTCCCACCCGTTAGTTAACCGCTACCACCTCTCCATTCCAAAATTCTCTCGTGCCACTATCCGTCAAGGCAGTGCAACAGAGAAACCAAGTTGAAACTCCATGTGGGCTAGACAGACCAGAAGGTGACGCTAAGGGTGTCCCCATGGCAGAGACACTGTCACAAGCCAAGAAACAATAGTGCTGAGAACTTCAGCAGAACTGGGACCTGTTTTCGGAGTTACCAATACGTACGCAGGTTGGTGAACATGGGATCCTGACAGAACCACATGTACAAGTGAACCAAAAGCCGTATAGAATCCCCGAAGCCCACTGCAAAGTGTTTTCGAAGGAAGGGGCTAAAATTGATGCATATCTGATACACTGCGATGATGAACTCATATCAAAACTAGCATCAGGCAGATACATCACCTCCCTGGACCTAACGAAAGATTACTGGCAAATCCCTCTCTCTCAAAGTGCCAAGAAGAAGATGACGACCTTTTTTACACCTGACAGTTGCTTCCAGTATACCAGAAGCCCATTTGGCCTGCAAAGAGACAGAGCTACCTTCCGGAGGGTCATAGAGCGGATCATAGCCCCTTACAAAAAGTATGACGCAGCTTACCTCGACGATATTGTGATATTCAGCCCGGATTGGGAAAGTCATATGCAGAAGGTCAAGGCCGTACTGAATGTGCTGAAGAAAGGGGAGTTCACCATAAACCTAAAGAAGTGTGCCATCAGGAAAAAGAAGGGAAAATACCTGGGCTACGTCATTGGAAGAAGCAAAGTAAAGTCGCAAGTGAATAAAGTGGAGGCAGTCCAAAATTGTCCGAAACTGGTCTCCAAGGAACAGCTTCGGGCATCGCTAGGAATGGTGGGATACTATCAGCGGTGTATCCCGAATCTTGCCATGATAGCCACACCCCTGACCGACCTTCTTAAGGTCACGAAGATGTCAGTGGCCAAATGTCCTCTTGAAGCACGGATGACGTTCCAAGAGTTGAAAATCAAGGCTATAGGTCTTCATCTTTCATGTGGAACACAGGCCTGGGAAGCTGCACAGTAACGCAGATAACACTAGGTTCCAAAAGCAATTATTCTTGGAAAACATATGAATATTAAACCACAAACATTATTAAAGAATAATTAAAAACACTATTAAAACATATACATTCAATGGAGTTCTTCCATGAAAGCAAAGGTAAGGACCTGCATGATATCATAAATTGTATAAGGCAATTTTGGACACAGTTATCTCTAGTAACAGGATTATTCAATTTACATATTACTATATAGTTTAATAAATAAATCAATGATCAAATCCCTATATTCAGTACGATTTGGACCAATGATTATAAGGAAAAAGTGCTATGTGCTATATATAAAGTGCACAGCCTGTGTTTGTGATTTACAAAAACACTAATTAAGACTTAGAGTGAGTGCTCATAAAGATAGGGATTAGAGAAAGATTAAATTCATAATAGATCAATGATTACCTATAGTTTCAGAGTTTAGCGCCCATGTACTGTCCACCTCGCTGCCCCTATGCGTGTTTCGCCCATATCTTCATCAGGGGGCGTAACGCAGATGCCAGTTTAGACTCCCCTGTTTGGTGAATGAAGGTGCCAAAACCTACAGCTTTGGGCAGTGGGGGGGGGGGGCATATGTGACAAAGTCTCGGGCGAAGTACTGGAGGGGAGATATGTAGCACTGAGATTGTTAACTTCAGTCATTAAAATTAAAAGGTTCCAGCACATGAAGGAATAAGGCGTTAATCAGCCATCTTTAGTGCCAGGATGATTGAACACCTGTAGAGAGGGAGGAGGTCAGAGGATTACCTTCTGCCGGACAAAAGCTGTATTTAAGTTTTATGGTGACATGGTGTATGAAGATTACAATAAACCAGACACATTTTAAATAGAAATGGTTCCATTGTCTGCCTCTTTAAGAAGTCGAGTTAGTCTATCTACCACACTGTCCACAAGACACTTTCCCAGAAGAATTTTGGCTTGCTCATGTACATTTTGGCAAACTGCAGTCTAGCTTTATCATGTCTCTGTGTCAGCAGTGAGGTCCTCCTGGGTCTCCTGCCATAGCATTTCATTTCATTCAAATGTCAACGGATAGTTTGCGCTGACACTGTTGCACCCTGAGCCTGCAGGACAGCTTGAATTTGTTTGGAACTTGATTGGGGCGGCTTATCCACCATCAAGACTATCCTGTGTTGCAACCTTTCATCTATTTTTCTCTGCAGTCCACATCCAGGGAGATTAGCTACAGTGCCATGGGTTGTAAGCTTCTTGATTATGTTGCACGCCATGGACAAAGGAACATCAAGATCTCTAGAGATGGGCTTGTAACCTTGAGATTGTTGATATTTTTCAACAATTTTGGTTCTCAAGTCCTCAGACAGTTCTCTTCTCTTTCTGTTCTCCATGCTTAGTGTGGCACACACAGACACACAATGCAAATTTTGAGTCAACTTCTCCCCTTTTTATCTGCTTTCAGGTGTGATTTTCATATTGCCCACACTTGTTACTTGCCACAGGTGAGTTTGAATGAGCATCACATGCTTGAAACAAAGTTGTTTACCTGCAATGTTGGAAAGGTACCAACAATTTTGTCCTGTCTATTTTTGGGGTTTTATGTGAAATGACGTCCAATTTGCCTTTTTTCTCTTTTTTTGTGTTGTTCCAATGCACACCAAGGAAATAAATGTGTGTATAACAAAACATGTGTAATAACAATAATGTTCTGGGAGAAATACTTAATTTTCTGGAACAATTTCACGGATGCCAACACTTTCGGCTATGACTGTATATCAATTCTCCTTAAACTTCGCCCCCTTGAACACCATAATGCAGCATCCTCATGCCTTGGTTGCGGCAGGCTGCCACAAGGCTAATGCCCTTTACTCTAAT
This sequence comes from Phyllobates terribilis, assembly GCF_046119375.1. Lineage (NCBI taxonomy): Eukaryota > Metazoa > Chordata > Amphibia > Anura > Dendrobatidae > Phyllobates > Phyllobates terribilis. The sequence goes on along the minus strand of NW_027362773.1, from coordinate 222,830,134 downwards.
ACCCTTCCTTACGATGCACATAGTGCCCATGTTTGACTCCCCCTGTCACCATTCAGGACACATAGAGCCCTAAGCATCCCGAGCTTCAGAGAGGAAAAAACACCTTGTGCCAACTACCACAATTTATATGAAAAATGACAATATGCCATAAAAGATTCTATTAAAGTGCATTACAGCAGACATCACACATAAAGCTAAATGCATGAACTAGTATCAGATGTGGGTAGGATAATACATATTCTATATGACTGCTGATGCTGAGTCAATGAGAAAATGCACCCAAGGGGAATAATTTCACATACTTATACAGGGGCCGTCTCAAAAAATAGGATATAGAGTATGTGGATGAATGAATATCAGGGTGACTTTTACGATCAAGCCTGTCAGATGGGTCCTAAACAGAGTCCGCTTTTTTCTGTTTTTGTGCTTTCCTTTTTTGCTCCCATTGTTGCCAGACCCATAGCTTTTTTATTTTTCTGTCAATATGGACATGTGAGGGCTTATTTTTTGCGGAACAAGTTGTACTTTTTAATGACACCATTGGTTTTACCATGTTGTGCACTGGAAAACAGGAAACAAATTCCAAGTGCTGTGAAATTGCAAAAAAGTGCAATTCCACAGTTGTTTTTGTGTTTTTGTTTTTTTTACCATGCTCACTATATGGTAAAACTGACCTGCCATTATGATTTTCCAGGTCATTACGAGCTTGTTGATACCAAACATGTATAGGCTCTTTTTTATTTAAGTGGTGAAAAAAAAATTCAAAGTTTGCTCTCAAAAAAAAAAAAAAAGTATCCATTTTCCAAAACTCGTAGCATCTCCATTTTTGGGATCTGGGGCTGGGTGAGAGCTTATTTTTTGCGCCCGAGCTGACGTTTTTATTTATACTATTTTGGGGTAGATACGGTGTTTTGATCGCCCGTTATTGCATTTCATTACAATATTGCGGCGACCAAAAAAACATAATTCTGGAGTTTCGATTTTTATCTTGTTACGCCGTTTACCGATCAGATTAATTCTTTTTATGTTTTGATAGATCGGGTGATTTTGAAAGCGGCAATACCAAATATGTGTATATTTGATTTTCTTTTTATTGTTTTATTTTGAATGGGACAAAAGGGGGTGATTTAAACTTTTATATTTTAAATTTTTTTTAATATTTTTAAAAATATATATTTTTTAATTTTCACTAACTTCAATAGTCTCTATAGGAGACTAGAAGCTGCAATCAACCGATCGCCTGTGTGTAGTAGAAATGCTCACTAGCTATGAGCGCCGACTGCTGGGCGGCGCTCATAGCATCCCCACAATGACAACCGAAGGGATCTCCTGCAGAGCCCGGGTTGTCATGCCAACCCATCAGTGACCCGCGGTCATGTGACACGGACGCCGATGGGCGGGACTTATGACATCCTTCCGCTGTGGCCATGTTAAATGTCGCTGTCAGAGATTAATAGCAGCATTTAACATGTTAACAGCTGTGGGTTGATCGCGGTTCCATTCGCGGCTCTTAGGGGCACATGACAGCTGATCAGATCAGTTGTCATGTACCCGGGAAGGTGCAGGCTCTTCACTGGGGCCCTCGCCAAAGGAAGAGACATGGCATGTGCCATACATGTACGGCCCACATTGGAAAGGGGTTAAAGACCATACATATTTATATCTAAGATATGTTAGAGCAAGGACCGAGTCCATTAGGGACAAGGTTGACAGCCCATAAATGCATCTCCACTTCTCCCAAATTCTTTAGTACTTATTCAGGACCTTCCATTTCTTATAAACTCCTTCTTACATCCATAAAGCCAGCTGCATTTTCTAAAACTCATAGACACTGGGAGGCAACACATCCAACCAGTGCACCGCTATAAATTTCCGGGCTTGGTTCAGAACCTGATTTAGCGCTATTGTTTCCTACTCATCTTCTGTTATTCCATCAACAAAGCACAGAATACAGACCAATGATAGGATTAGGACTGTAAGATCTGAAACATCATTGATATACTCTATAATCCTATTCTAGAAGCACCCTAGTGGGACATCACTAGTGTTGAGCAAGCATGCTCGACACTGCTCGGTACTCGCCCAAGCATCTCACTACTCGGGATGTTCGGCGAGCACCGAGCATTTTCGGGTTGCTCGGGCGGGAGCTCGGGTCTCCGCCCTGCATATTTGGCGCTCTTTACAGAGCCAATGAACATGCAGGGATTGCCAGCCAGTCACTGTAATGCCGCAGCCATGTTGGTTGTGAGCATTACAGTGATTGGCTGGCCGCACAGCGTCACCTTGAGTATTTAAAACCGGGCGCCACCATCTTGGACACAGTCGCTCCGGATCAGACAGTATAGGGAGAGTGCTGCAGAGCTAGGGAGAGATTTATACTGCGAAATAGGTAGTGTAGTGTCTCTAAAGTCTGCAAAATCAAACAGACAGTCCTTCTGAGGACTAATATCCATCCCAGATATCAGGCAGGCTGTATAGTAGACGCAGTGGTTATACCAACAAACACTGCATTGCAGTCCTGTGTGCTGCTGCTGCTCAAATTGCTACACTTAGCCCCAGGTCTCAGAGGCCAGGAAAAATCCTTTTTTTTTCATCTAAATCCTCTTTTTTTTTTTTTCCTCAGTCAGACTGTACAAATACCCGTCTTATTAACCTTTTAGAATTTCCCCCCCACAAAAAAAAAAATTAAGTGTGTCTGTGAGAGTTCAGACACAAATATATCTGTTTAAAAGAGTCTGGTTTCGGCCAGATAACTAGAACTGTGGTTTTGCAGTTCCACAGTTCAAATCTCTGTATTATCCACTTTTTTGCCTTTTTTAAAAAAAAAAAACAGTTTGAGTGTCTCGCTGACTGTTCAGACACAAATATATCTATTTAAAAAAGTCTGGTATACGCCAGGAAATTAGAACTGTGGTTATCCTCTTCCACGGTTCAAATGTGGGTGTTATCCACCTTTTTGCCTTTTTTCCATAAAAAAAAAACAATTTGAGTGTCTCGGTGACTGTTCAGACAAAAATATATCTATTTAAAAAAGTCTGGTATACGCCAGGAAATTAGAACTGTGGTTTTCCTCTTCCATGGTTCAAATCTGGGTGTTATCCACCTTTTTGCCTATTTTACATAAAATAAAACAGTTTGAGTGTCTCGCTGACTGTTCAGACACAAATATATCTGTTTAAAAGATTCTGGTGTAGGCCAGAGAACTAGAACTGTGGTTTTCCTCTTCCACGGTTCAAATCTGGGTGTAATCCACCATTCTGCCTTTTTTACATAAAAAAAACAGTTTGAGCGTCTCACTGACTGTGCAGACACAAATATATCTGTTTAAAAGATTCTGGTGTAGGCCAGAGAACTAGAACTGTGGTTTTCCTCTTCCACGGTTCTAATCTCCTTCTTATTACCCTTTTGCCATTGATAGTGCGAGTGTAAGCTATTTTACTTCATTTACAATGGGCAAGGCGCATGGCAAGGGACGTGGAACTGGACGTTCTGGTGATGGTGCGTGCAGAGGATGGGGCCGTGGTCAAGGTGAAAATGTGCCACAACCAACAGCCACATCTTCTCGCTCCCAGTTCTTGACCGAATTACTAGGGAAGCACACAACAACACCACTATTGCGAACTAATCAATGTGAACAGGTTATTAATTGGATAGCAGATAATACTTCCAGTCACCTGGGCACCACCACCTCCGGTCTGTCTTCCACACGGTCAGGTCTTAGTAGCCGTGAGTCTCGACCGCATACTCCTCCTCACCCTGATGCTCCTTCCTCCCACCATGCCGAGTGTCGTCAGACAGCAACTGATCGCACAGTTGGACACTCTGAAGAGCTGTTCACTGGTCCATTTCCATATTTGGGCCCCTCGCCTTGAAGTCGTAGAAGAGGAGATCCCATGTAGCGATGGCCAAATATTTGAACAGCCACGGCCACAGGAAGGGACGCTGGCAATTAGTCACAAGAGGTGGACGATGACGAGACACAATTGCCACGAAGTGAGGAGGAGGGCCGTTGTGCGGAAGTGGAAGAGGAGGAGGTTGATAATCTAGTAACTGACCCAACGTGGCAGGAGGACAGGCAGAGCGAGGCCAGCAGCACACAGGGGCAGGGAGGCAGAGTATCCAAACAGGCAGGAAGAAGCAGTGTGGTGGCCGCAGACAGAAGGCGGGCAACCGTTCCCTGTAACACCAACACGAGGGATGTTGCCAGTACAACCAGTAGGTCTTCCAGAGTCTGGAATTTTTTTAAAGACTCTGCTGATAACCCCAGAAAGGCCATTTGTACCACCTGCCAGGCCAACATCAGCAGGGGTGACAAAACTACCAGCCTGACCACAACCAGCATGATCAGGCACATGACAGCAAAGCACCCGACTTTGTGGGGCGAACCCCAGGGTCTACGACCAGTGTCAGCGGGTGTCACCACTGCTTCTTCTGCTGTTGTGCATGTAAGAGAACCCCCTGTTGTGCGTGCAAGGTAATCCCCTGTCCATACTGCATGCAAAGATGCCCCCTCCTCTCAGTCTTCACTTGTTATGGCAGTTTCTCAAGAAACAGCATCAACGTCCACGTCCCACCGCAGCGTTCAATTGTCCATATCCCAGACCTTTGAATGAAAACGCAAATTCGCACCAACGCCCCACAGGCCACAGTCCTAAATTCGCACATTTTATGACAGCTTGCTTTGGAAATGCTGCCTTTTAGGCTGGTGGAGACGGAATCCTTCCGCAACCTTATGGCGGTGGCCGTCCCTCGCTACTCGGTCCCCAGCCGAAACTATTTTGTCCGGTGTGCCATCCCCGCACTGCACAAGCACGTGTCCCAAAACATCTGCCGTGTCCTCGACAAGGCAGTTACTGGGAAAGTCCACCTGACAACGGACACGTGGACAAGTGCTTGTGGCCAGGGACGGTACATCTCCCTGACGGCACACTGGGTAAACATAATGGAAGCCGGGACCCAGTCGGACCTTGGGACGGAACACATCCTCCCCACACCGAGGATTGCGGGCCCTATGTCAGTCAGAGTTGCCCCCACAGTGTACAGCTCCTGCGCATCATCCTCCTCCTCATCTTCAGCCTCCATCTCAGATATCACCACATCAGTTACAAGCTGGAAGCACTGCAGTACTGCCTCAGCCAAGTGGCAACAGGCTGTGCTGAAACTCATAAGCTTAGGTGATAAACCTCACACTGCTTGTGAGTTGTGGATAACTGTGAAAGAGCAGGCAGATCTGTGGCTGAGACCGCTGAACCTACATCCAGGCATGGTCGTGTCTGACCATGGCCGTAACCTGGTGGCGGTTCTGAGGCGAGGCGAGATCCCACAAGTACCAAGCCTGGCTCATGTTCTTAACCTCGTGGTTCAGCGGTTTCTTAAATCGTACCCCGAGTTGCCAGATCTGCTCATCAAAGTACGCCGCCTATCAGCTCATTTTCCCAAGTCGGCTACAGCTTCCACCGCCCTTGCTGTGTTGCAGCAGCGTTTGCGGCCTCCGGCACACCGACTGGTGTGTGATGTCCCCACACGTTGAAACTCTACCCTCCACATGTTGCAAAGGATTTGTGAGCAGAAGAGAGCAGTTGTGGAGTACCAGTTGCAACAAGGCCGTCGATATTCAGGTCAGACTCCGCACAAAATACCTCAGGAGTGGACCTGGATGTCTGACATATGTACCATCCTGACAAACTTTGAGGAGTCCACCAAGATGGTGAGTGGCGATGACGCCATCATTAGCGTCAGCATCCCACTTGTCTGTCTTTTGCAACGCTCTCTGCAGAGAATTAAAGAGGAGGCATTGCAGCCAGAGTATGATGAGATGGATCAAGAAGCCGTAGCGGGCGATTACACATTGTCCACCTCATCTCATCCCAACGTGCATTGGGGGACAATGAGGGAGAGGAGGAGGAGGAAGAGGAGGAAGAACAGGAGCTGGTATCATGCGCTGTAGACAGTAGTACCTGTTCAACTGTCATACCGTTGGTTCAGCGTGGGTGGCCTGAGGACAGGGGGGAGGAGGAGGAGGAGAGCATGGTCAGTCGTCATATTGGTGAGGACACGGAAGTCTTGCCCGTTACCAGTCTGGCACGCATGGCTGACTTTATGTTACGCTGCCTTAACCGTGACCCTCGCGTTGTCAAAATGTTGGGTGACAGTCATTACTGGTTGGTGACACTTTTAGACCCCCGCTAGAAGGAGAACTTTCACTCACTTATTCCTGAGGTGGAGAGGTCTACAAAAATGTGGCAGTACCAGAAGGCCCTTGCTGCAGAACTGTTAAAAAAATTCCCATCTGAACACGCTAGCGGCAGAGGTCACAGTTCGTTGCCCAACCAAGGCGTACATGCGAGAGAGATGCAACTCCAATCCAGCAGAGGCAGGGGAACACTGTCAACATTCTGGGACAGTTTTCTGAGACCCGCCCAGCTTACAGGCCTTGAGGCGCGGGGTACTCTTACAAGGAGTGGAAAGTTTCAAAAGATGGTGAGGGAGTACCTTGCCGACCGTACCAGCCTCCTCCGTGATTCCTCTGTGCCTTTTAATTATTGGGTATCCAAGCTGGACACTTGGAATGAACTCGCTCTGTACGCCTTGGAGGTCCTGTCCTGCCCTGCCGCTAGCGTGTTATCGGAGCGTGTTTTTAGTGCTGCTGGGGGAATTATAACTGATAAGCGCTCTCGCCTGTCAACTGACAATGCTGACAAGCTGACCCTTATCAAAATGAACAAGGGCTGTATTGAGCCAGATTTCTCATCACCACCAAATGACAGCAGAGTAACATAAAGTGAAATCCACTGTGCTATTTCGGGAGGTGTATTCCCATGCACCGCTTCACACCCACACATGGGTATATGCTTCCTCATTTTGGCTGTTTTTTGCTCTTCTCCTTATCCTCAGCCTCCACCACCACTATACCACCAGGGTGACCGTGGTCCGTGTTGCCAGCATTGCAAATTCCCCCATCCTTATTTTTGGCAGCTTTTGCTTCGAAGGCATAGGCAAAGACTATGGGAGACCCACTCACCAATAATGGGAATAATGTTTTTAAGATGCTGTACTGCATGGCTCTTGTAAGGGGCATTGCAAGTTCCTCCGTCCTAATTTTTGGCAGCTTTTGCTTGGAAGGCATAGGCAAAGACTATGGGAGACCCACTCCCCAATAATGGAAATAATGTTTTTAATATGCTGTACTGTGTAATGGGTCTGGGAGGTGGAACCTCTGAGCAACTATACAAAGGGGCAGTCCTTGTAAGGAAGCGGGTGGCTCCCAGGGAAGGCGGGCAGGTAGTCACAGCAAGTGACAGGGACAGTCTCTGGGTAGAAGGGCAGGAGGTCACGGCAAGTGACGGGGACAGTCTCTTGACAGGCGGATGGTCACGGCAAGTGACAGCAGGGTAAGAATCTCTAGACGGGCAGGTGGTCATGGCAAGTGACAGCAGGGAAAGAGTCTTTAGACGGGCAGGTGGTAACGGCAAGTGACAGCAGGGAAAAAGTCTCTAGATAGGCTAGCAGGCAGGTAGCAGGTGAGCGCTCCCAGGTGAGCGGGCAAGAGTCTCTGGACAGGCAGGTGGTCACGGCTAGTGACGACTGAGCCTCCAGGTAGGCTAGCAGGCAGGTAGCAGGTGAGCGATCCCAGGTGAGCGGGCAAGAGTCTCTGGACAGGCAGGTGGTCACAGCAAGTGACGGCTAAGCCTCCAGGTAGGCTAGCAGGTAGGTAGCAGGTGAGCGCTCCCAGGCGAGCGAGTAAGAGTCTCTGGACAGGCAGGTGGTCACGGCAAGTGACGGCTAAGCCTCCAGGTAGGCTAGCAGGCAGGTAGCAGGTGAGCGCTCCCAAATGAGCGAGTAAGAGTCTCTGGACAGGCAGGCAGGTATCAGGCAGGTATCTGGCAGGTACTTCCTGGTCCGCAGGCGGACTGATCCATAGACAGACTGGCAGGTGCTGGTAGGCAGACTGTCGGACCACAGGATTGCAAGCAGGTAAGCAGATATCAGGCAGGTATCAGGCAGGTATCAAGCAGGAATCTGGCAGGTGACTGGCAGGTAACTGGTAACGGGACCTGAGGGCTGAAGCAGAGTTGAAAGGCTTTGCAACAACATTGCTCGGGCACCTCTATTTTGGAGGAGGTGCCTTATATATGGTGAGGTCCTCCGGCCATTGGCCGGGGACTCCTTAGGACGGCGCGCGCGGCCCCTTTAAGAGAGGGGGAGCGCGCGCGCGCGTGCCCTAAGCACAGAGGCCGGGAAGCAGCGCGCGCTGCCAGCAGAGCGGGAGGAAGACGCCGGGCACGGAGCGGAGAGGTGAGGGGAACGGCGTCCCTGCCTAACAGGAGGCAGGGACGCCGACGCTACATACTGCATGGCTCTTGTAAGGGGCATTGCAATTTCCTCCATCCTAAATTTTGGCAGTTTTTGCTTCGAAGGCATAGGCAAAGACTATGGGAGACCCACTCCCCAATAATGGGAATAATGTTTTTAATATTCTGTACTGCATGGCTCTTGTAAGGGGCATTAAAATCGTCTTGTTAAGCTACTGTGACCTCCACGTCTCTTCCAAGGTTCATTGATATTGTCTTTTTATTCCACTGGGACCTCCACATCTCTTCCAAGGGTCATTGATATTGTCTTTTTATTCCACTGTGACCTCCATCACTCTTCCAAGGGGCATTGATATTGTCTTTTTCTTCCACTGGAACCTCCACCACTCTTCCAAGGGGCATTGATATTGTCTATTTATTCCACTGGGACCTCCACGTCTCTTCCAAGGGGCATTAAAACAGTCTAGCTAAACTACTCTGAACTCCACAGCTCTTCCACGGGGCATTGAATTGTTGTTTTTAATTACCTCTAACCTCCACGACTCTTCCCACGGGCATTGCATTTCCTCCTAATTTTAGTCAGCTTTTGCTTTTCAATGCATAGGCGAACACTAAGGGCGACCCACTCCCCAATAATGGGTAGAAGGTTTTTAGTACACTGCAATCCACGTCTGTTTCAAGGGGCATTGCAGTTCCTTATAATTTTTGGAAAGCCTTCCATTCACTGCTTAGGCCAACAGTGTACAGGAGACCCAGTTGCTATAAATGGAAAAAACGGTTTAGTTAAGGCCCTCTGACCTCCATGTCACTTCCAAGGGGCATTGGAGTGCCTCAAAATTTTTGATAGGCATTGCACTCACTGTATGCCCTATAACTGTGTAGCTGAACCGCTCCTTTTGGTACAGAAACATATCCTAGAAGACATGTGTGGTTGACTGGCCTGATATTGATGTGAATGGTCCCTGCTCCTCCTGCTCTTTCTCCTTTGCCACCACCTCATCCATCATTCATCACCTGAAGCTTTGTTTTAATGGGAGTCATAGAACTGTGATAGTAGCAGGAAAACATCCAGCAATCCTCGGAGGAGGTAGGATATGCGCCAAAACGCTGACCACCTCAGGCCTAGCCGCTACTACATACATTCGCTTGTATTCCAAGGAACAGAAAGCTAAGGAGATGGATGGCCTCATGATCATGAATAATTTACTCGTTGTGTAGGAGGCCGACCACTGCTGCTGTCTACCTTCTGAACTTTGTGTTGAAGCCTGATTGACCCAGGACCCGCAATCCTCTATGTCTGGAGGATGTGTTGCATCCCAGTGTCCAACTGTGTCCCGGCTTCCACAATATTAACCCAGTGTGAAGGCGTCAGTGAGATGGACCATCCCTGGCCACATTCACTTGTCCACGTGTTTGTGGTTAGGCTGTCGTTCCCACTAAATGCACTGCGGAGGGCACAGGTAACGTTTTGGTATGCGCGCTTGTGTATAAGGCGCACAGGGACAAATAGGAGCGGCTGGAGACCGTTTATGGACACCCGGCCGCGGGGCTGCTGGGGACCGAGCATGGACACCCAGCCACCCCCTGGCAGCTGGGGACCAAGCGTGGACACCTGGCCGCCGGGCGGCTGGAGACTGAGTATGAATACCATGCCGCTGACGCAGCCATGACGTGGTGGCCAGATTCCGCCTCCACATGCCTAAAAGGCCCAATTTCAAGTGCAAACAAGCAAGCAGTATGGTATTGCAGCCTGGGGGTGGGTGGGTGGCAGGCTGCATACTTGCACTTGCATTGCAAGGAATGGGGGAGGTACAATTGAACACTGCCCTGGGACAAGGACTTGAACGGGGATAGTTGCAAGTCTGCAACGGCAGGTGCAGGGCGGAAGGCATCTTCGCATGTGCCATGAACAGGGGGTTGGCGTGCACACACTACAGCGGAATAGGCTGTCCTTCCCACTAAATACACTGGGGAGGGCACAGGTAATGTTTTGGTATGCACGCTTGTGTATAAGACGCACCGGGACAAATAGGGGAGGCTCTTAGTATGGACACCCGGCCGCCCCCTGGCAGCTGGGGACCGAGTGTGGACACCCGGCCGCCGGGCAGCTGGGGACTGAGTATGGATACCAGGCCGCCGATGCAGCCATGACATGGTGGCCGGCGTCTGACTCCACAAGCCTAAAAGGCCTCCTCATTTCAAGTGCAAGCAAGCTAGCAGTATGGTATTGCAGCCTGGCGGTGGGTGGGTGGCAGGCTGCACACTTATGCTTGCATTCCAAGAAAACAAAGCAGATGCTAACTTCTATCATCATCATCATCATGCTCCTCACCTTGACACTCTCAACTCCCCTGATGGAGAAGCCAGGGCCCACTGGAGGAGTCTGGTTGTCTGGTGGGCTCCTCCAATGCTTCCCTAAAGCAGGCCAGGCTAAGAAAAGTGTGGGAAAGGTTACCGGGACAAATAGTGGCGGCTGGGGACTGAGTATGGAGACCTCGCTGCCGAAGCAGCCATGGGGTAGTGGCCAGCTTCGGCCTCCTCCAAACTAAAAGGCCCCATTTCAAGTGCAAGCTAGCAGTATGGTATTGCAGCCTGGGGGTGGGTGGGTGGCAGGCTGCACACTTACGCTTGCATTCCAAGAAAGCAAAGCAGATGCTAACTTCTATCATCATCATCATGCTCCTCACCTTGGCACTCTCAACTCCCCTGATGGAGAAGCCAGGGCACACCGGAGGAGTCTCTGGTTGTCTGGTGGGCTCGTCCAATGTTGCCCTAAAGCAGGCCAGGCTAAGAAGCCATGAGGTAGTGGCCAGCATTGGCCTCCTCCAAACTAAAAGGCCCCATTTCAAGTGCAAGCTAGCAGTATAGTATTGCAGCCTGCGGGTGGGTGGGTGGCAGGCTGCATATTTGCGCTTGCATTGGAAGGAATGGGGGAGGTACAATTGATCACTGCACTGGGACAAGGACTTGCACGGGAGTAGTTGCAAGTCTGCATCTTCTGATGCGGCAAGGATCACTTCTGATGGGCACACTTTTAGGCAGTGACCTGGGTGTCAGAGATGCTTCCAGGGGTCTTCCCCATGCTGTTCCCATGTCTTTTCAGCACTGTATGCATGTGTCACACAGCACATGGCCAGATAAATGCTACTTGTGAACATAGCCCAAGGTGTGGAGGAGTATTTTTGTTTTTGGTTAATTATTTTACCTTATACACAAGTCTTTACCCTGGAAAGGATGTTCCTTAACATATTTCACAGGAAAACTGTTTCAGTTTCGTTTTTGAACGTTTTATTGTGAGCCCGTAAATGTGGCTTAATACCTCTGACCACGTTGTTGACAGCAGTGACCTGGGGGTCATAAATGCTTCCTGGGGCGATCCCCATGCTGTCCCCATGTCATTTGAACACTGTCACTATCGTTTTGTGCACTTTTTAGGCTTTCTACAGACTGCCGGGGTGCCGCCGCAAAAATGCTCGGGTCTCCCATAGACTAACATTGGGCTCGTTGCTCGGGTCGAGCACCTGAGTGTCATGGTGAGCTCGGCCCGAGCTTCGAGCACCCGAGCATTTTAGTGCTCGCTCAACACTAGATATCACCTAAAACATATGTGTGTTATTAGCAGTACAGCTCAAAAGCCTGTGCGACTCATGAGTAGACAGCTGTGGCACTGAGGAGATTATTGCTTCCCAATGTTCGGGGTCAATTTCGCCAATATCCCACTCTCGATTTTCTTTTATTTGAAGCGGGTGATTAGAGAAGAACTGCCAGAGAAGTAGCTTGTAAAACCTAGAGATAATTCTTTCTGTACTACTTTGGTGAAGCATCATTCAAAATAGAAGAAATAGTAGATGGCTCTGAGCTGCAAGACCACATTCTGTGTGGACAAGGCATGTTGCATTCTTAGGTACTCGTAGAATTATTTGTGTGGGAGCAACAACTTTTCCCTCAATTTCTTAAAGCTTTTAAAAACCCAATCTATTTGAAGCTGAGCAATAAATCTAGCCCTTGCTTTCTTCCAAGGGCTTAAGCTCTCAAACCTAAACATCTCTGGGAGTGTTGACTTTTGCCAGATGGGAGTAAATGGAGAGCATCTAAAATTGTCTTGCATTTGCTTAACTTTTTCCCAAGTTTTGAGTATCATCCCTATGGTTGGGAGCTTATTTTTATCCCTCCCTTGAAATCCTGCTTACAGGAGTTTTCCCTCTGTGTGGACCTGAAAGAGAGTCGCCAAGGGGGTTTGACAAGTCCTAAGTTGCTACAGTTAAGGCTAGAAAATAAATCCAAAATTTGGAGCCACAACCCCCTTTTCATCAATTAAAGTTAAAGTACTTTTTAAGGAATCCTCTTATCTCTGAGGAATAAAAGCAGTAGTCTGCATATAATGCAACTTTTTCTGTGATCGGCCTATAAACAGTGCCGATCACCTCTTTGCTTGTCTTCAGTCTCGTATGCCAGTAGTTCCATAGCTAGAGAAAAAAAGCAGCCCTGCCTTCTTCCCCAGCACAGGTCAAAGGAGTCAAAGTGCCATTCGCCCGAATTAGAATATAGTAGCCTGACTCATGTGAGGAAGGTCGCCCTGAATCCTATTTGGGGAATCACAGACCACAAATAGTCTCACACAACGCTATCAAAAAGCTTTTCCATTGTCGAGGGACAGCACTTCTCTACTTCCCACATTACCTGACTGCATCTGCAAACTAAGAAATAGACACCGTAAATGTATACAGGTAGACTTTGCAGGAGGAATTTGGAGGAGTAGAGTTGCCTATAGAAGTCAAAGAACTTCAGGAGGGATCTGTGTCTGTAATAATGGCCCCTTCTGTGGCCCTTATCATGGAGATTACTGAGGAGCCCCATTGCGCCCTAGATATTGTTGCAAATGGTGATCTGCACTCTCTTCCTCAATATAATAGCCTTGTTTAAGAAAAAATCTCTTGTACTCCACCCACTCAAGGAGATGTGGTTTAGGTTTTTTTTGGACACCTATCCAATGGCTTTGTGGGTTCAATTTAATCCACTCTGCGTTGTTAAGCTTGGTTTTAACTCTGTACATCTATTTAATCAGGATACACTGAAGAAAGGTATTCATGGCATTCCAAGCTATCAATGGGGAAGCTGTGCCCACATTGTTCTTAAAAACATATTGCAATTTTCCAGAGAACTTTGCTCACTAACGACAGCCAATATGGATTGAGCTTCCATAGCTTGCCGTGTCCACAAGCTGCAGGGGGGACATCGAAGGCCTCCAGTAGCAGGAAATGATCAGACAGACACCGCGGAAGATACTCGACTTTAGTCACCTAAGATAATAAAAATTTGTTCCCAGGGTTAAATAGATTTTTGAAAGAGAGGAGTGAGAGGCCAAGAAGCATGAATACTGGCAGACCTCTAATGCACCAAATATCAAACCACTGCACCTAATGTAAAAAATGTGCTAACACCATCTTATCCCTGCTGTGCGCACTTGATTTCAGCTGATGTTTATCCAAAGCAGGGCAGAGGCACATATTAAAATCCCAATAACAATTTCAAACCTGTAATCTGGAGATCTTGCGCCCTCTTTGCCAAATTTAACATTTTGTCTCTATCCTTTAAGTGGAGCAGCTTGACTAGCTGATCTCGGTGGTGCCCTAGTTGTAAGGGCCTGGAAGGAAGTCTGTGGGCTTTCTCTATAGCAAAACAAAGTTGACAGTTCCTCTTTGCCAAAGGTGAACAGCAGCCATTTTTCAAAGAATACATCTGGGGTATTGCCCTCTGCCTTCTCCAGGACTGCAACAAGGCATAATTGTTGCGCAGGAACCTATTCTTAAGGTTGTTGATTTTATTCATTAAAGTCACAATACTGGCAGAGGCCTTTCTGATCTCCTTGAACAGTGGCAGCAAATTTTCTTCAACTTTACCCACTTGGCCCTACACAACAGTAAGTTGTTTCAGAGAGCCCATATGGCCATTCAAAGTTGTTCGAGCATTAGAGCACTGGGAGATTGCACTGAAGACACGTTTTAGTGTAGGCTCAGCATCTCCCTCTAGTGGCTCACTGTGAACTACATCACTGCTAACTTCACTAGTGGTGTGAATGCTAGTGTTAGTAATACCTGAGTGATCAGGAGCTGGTGGCACACTGTCTTCCCTTTTCTGCAGTTTACCACCGCCACTCGCCATAACTTTGGCCCCTGAATCATTTGCAGATGAGTTACATTGTTGTGATCCTCCCTTGGGGGTTCTAGCAAACTGCTCCAGATGCGATGTGACATCAGAGGGATTGCTAGATTCCTTCTCTTCCATAGCTTTAGCTGAGCATGTGGCACCATCTTGCAGGGATCTCTCCTGCTAGGCCGTGGCTTGTTTAAGCCTTTTATTTTGTTGTATTATGCAAACTACCGGTGCTCATGTCTCCCGAGTGACTTTCTGACTCTGTAGAGCTTTTTTTACTGATTCTGGATTCAAGTTACCTGAGTAAATAGAATTTTTAGATGATAGGTGGGTAGGAGCTTCACTGCTTGTGTCCTATATGCCTGGCTTGGCCATGCCCTGTATACATTTTTTTTTAGCAATGAAGCCTGTGGGTAATGTATGCCACTGTATGGAATATAGCTTCATACTTCAGACTTTTTTGTTGGTCATACATATAAGTGGCCTCTCACTCAGGGATGGCGGAAAGATGCAGACGTACACGACTATTGAAAACCTTTACTCACAAGCATTAAAGGAGCATAATGGGGTCAGTAGTCTTACATCATGTAACAGGTTCACTTGGACAGAGGCAGTTGGTTGGCACTTGTTACTGTCCAAGAGTGCATCTTCTTACAGTCACCGCTGTACTTACGAGAGCTTCAATCAGCAAGATATCTTGAGTAAACAGTATTTACTTCATACTGGATAAACATGAGATACAATTCAGTGTCACACAGTCCGTGTGCTGCTGACATAACACATTCAGTAAAGAAAGAAAAACACAGGAAGTAAAAACAACCAACAATTGAGAGCTTTCCTCCCCTCACATTACAGCAAGCATATAACTATACACACTATCGCCATCTGCTGTCTGGTTAGTATAAAGTCCTCCTTTCACTTATAATAAGTCCTAATCTGTTGTATATGCCAACAGTTACAAGTGGTTCACATATATAACACTTTGCTAACACTTGTGGTATTTTTCTGACATTTGTGACAGTGTGTTGGCACTATCCTCATCAGCAGCCCTGTTTTCTATATCAGCAGTCACTATTTCGTAGGCACAACTTGCATGTGCTGGCATCTCTATTAATGGTTTAATTTGATTGATATTTTATATATGTGTAAGGTTAATGTGCTGACATTAGGGTCATGTAACTGTGTTTATTCTAATTAAGTATATGCACCTGTGTAATTACTGCATCTTTTCATTGTCTTCTCTGGATTTAAATACTTTTCCTTTTCAACTGAAAACCACCCCCTGATAAAGCCAATGGTGAAACATGCATTGGATGTATTCTTTGTGGCTGAACAAGTTATTTTTATCAACATTTTTTGTCTCCAGTTTATTTCTGTATATTGTTGGATTACTGAGGGCATAATATTTTTTTTGAGCCCCTCTATATAACCTTTTCCTCTAATAACTTTTTCTTGTGCCCTTAATACTTAGATGTTCTTTTGAGATTAGCAGCTGAGGATTTCATTGCTGGTAATTTGATATTCTGCTTTTTGAACTTGCGTTCAAGCACAATATGATTCTAGGAATTAACATAAATATTTGGTCGCCAGCTGGTCACTGTAATTTTGTTGTCTGTGTTTTTAAGTGACATTCTTTTAATTTATTATTGAAAACATATATACTGTAATTTTTCTTACAAATTGTCTTTGTAGTTGCATCAAAATGCTGACACTTTCCTCAGCAGCAGTCTTGTCATTCTGTAGCATACCTAACTAGTGTTTAAGGGTGTAATAATACCTGGCAGTAAGACTTTGCTGGTGGTACGCAGCACAAAATAACATGACACATAATTACATATGCATTACAATGACATTTGCAAAGCAATGAGGTAACTTTGATAACCTGGTGGTATTTCGATTACATTAGGGTGAACAGTAACCCGTAGCAATGTTTAGAGGTTATAGCAGTTCATGGAAGTTAACCCTGAAGGTTGTTTGCACGTTAATGACCAGGCCAATTTTTACAATACTAACCAGTGTCACTTTATGAGGTAATAACTCTGCAACGCTTCAACGGATCCCCCTAATTCCGAGAATGTTTTTTTGTGACATATTGCACTTCATGATAGTGGTAAAATTTATTTGCTACGACTGGTGTTTATTTGTGAAAAATTCAGAAATTTGGCGAAAATTTCACAATTTTCAAATGTTCATGCCCTTAAATCAGAGAGATATGTCACACAAAATAGTTAATAAATAACATTTCCCATGTCTACTTTACATCAGCACAATTTTGGAACCAAACATCTTTTTTATTAGGAATTTATATGGGTTAAAAGTTGACCAGAAATTTCTAATTTTCCCAACAAAATTTACAAAAGCATTTTTTTAGGGGCCACATCACATTTGAAGTGACTTTGAGGGGCCTTTATGACAGAAAATACCCAAAAGTGACATCATTCTAAAAACTGCACCCCTCAAGGTTCTCAAAACCACATTTAAGAAGTTTATTAACCCTTCAGGTGCTTCACAGGATTTTTTGGAAAGTGGAAAAAAACAATGAACATTTAACTTTTTTTCACAAAAATTTTACTTTAGACCCAAATTTTTTTTATTTTCGCAAGGGTAACAGGAAAAAATGGACACCAAAATTTGTTGTGCAATTTCTCCTGAGCATGCCAATACCCTATATGTGGGAGGAAACCACTGTTTGGGCGCACGGCAGGGCTCGAAAGGGAAGGAGCGCAAGTTTACCTTTTTGAATGTAAATTTTGCTTGAATAATTAGCGGATGCCACGTCGTGTTTGGGGAGCCCCTGATGTGCCTAAACAGTGGAAATCCCCCACAAGTGAGATCATTTTGGAAACTACACCCCTCAGGGAACTTATCTAGATGTGTGGTGAGCACCTTAAACCCCCAACTGCTTCACAGAAGTTTATAATATTGAGCCATAAAAATAACATTTTCACATTTTTTCCACAAAAATGTTTTTCAGCCCCAAATTTTGCATTTTCATAAGGGTAACAGGAGAATTTGCACCATACCATTTGTTTTGCAATTTCTCTGATACCCCATATATGGGGGAAAACCACTGTTTGGGCGCACGGCAGGGCTCGGAAGGGAAGGAGCGCCATTTGACTTTTTGAGTGTAAAATTTGCTTGACTAATTAGTGGACACCATGTCATGTTTGGAAAGCCTCTGATGTGCCTAAACAGTGGAAATCCCCCACAAGTGACACCATTTTGGAAACTAGACCACTCGGGGAACTTATCTAGATGTGTGGTGAGCACCTTGAACACCCAAGTGCTTCACAGAAGGTTATAACGTGGAGCCGTGAAAATAAAAAAATCCCATTTTTCCCACAAAAATGTTTTTAGCCCCAATTTTTTTTATTCTCAAAGGGGTAATAGGATAAAATGGACCCCAAAATATTTGTTGTGCAATTTCTTCCGAGCACGCAGATACCGCATATGTTGGGGAAAACTATTGTTTGAGCCCACGGCAAGGCTCAGAAAGGAAAGAGTGACATTTTGGAACACAGACTTTGATGTAATAGTTTGCGGTTGTCATATCGTGTTTTTAGAGTCCCTGATGTGCCTAAGTAGTGGAAAACCCACAGAAGTGACCCCATTTTGGAAACTAGACCTCTCAATGTATTTTATGTAGTAGTGTGGTGAGCATGTTGAACCCACAGGTGCTTCAAAAATTTACAACTTGGATCTGTAGAAATGAAAAAAATATATATTTTTCCCACAAAAATGTTGTTTTAGCCCCAATTTTTTTCATTTTCACAAGGATAGCAGGAGAAAATGAACCTCAAAATTGTTGTACGCTGATACCCCATAACTACTTTTGATGCACAGTGCAAAGCTCAGAAAGGAAGAAGCACCATATTGTAGTTCAGATTTTGCTGGACTGGTTTGAGGGTGCCATGTCACATTGGCAGAGTCCCTAAGGTGCCAAAACAGCAGACCTCTCATAAGAGACCCCATTTTACAAACTACACCGCTCAATGAATTCATCTAGTCATGCAGTGAGCATATTGACACCACAGGTGGATCACAGAATTGTATACGATTGGGCAGTGAAGAGAAAAATAATTACATTTTTACCACCAAAATTTTGTTTTAGCCCCATATTTTACCTTTTCACACTGGGAAATGGGTAAAAATGGCAGCAAAATTTGTCCCACAATATTTGCTAAATGTAGAAATACCCCATATGTGGCTGTACAGTACTGCTTAGCCATACGGCGAGACTCGGGAGGGACGGAGAGCTGTTTACCTCCTGGAGTGCAGATTTTTCTAGAATAGTATAAGGACTCCATATACAGAACCTCCAAGTGCTAGAATAGCAGAATCCCCCCTTAAATTACCCCATTTTGGAAATTATACACCTTTTGGAATTTATCTACAGGTGTAGTGACGATTTTGACTCCATGGGTCTTTCCCAGAAACAACCAGCAGCGGATGTTGCTGAGTGAAAATTGCAAACTGCCATTGTAGTAACCAGTAAGTTGTAGTGTCCAGTACGTTGTGCCTAGCTCATGCTTCTGGAGACACAAACCTGGAAATTAGGAGGGCTCTCATCGCTACAGAAATGCCAAACATGCGGACACTAACTGTGGTTTACGCACACACTGGAGCTCAGAAGGGAGAGGGGCATTTGCATTTGGGAGTGCAGAATGTGCTCAATTTCTTTTGTGGGGCGGTGAGCCATGGCTCTTTTCCAGAGCCTTTTTACTAATAGTAATGTGGAAGCCCCTATATTTCCAATAACAGATGAAATACAGCCAGGGGGCATTATAAATAATCCGAAAAGTAAGGGACGGAGCTGTACATAACAAGAGAGGGCACTGTGTAATAAGGGACGGTATTATACATAATAAGAGACTATGTAAGATATATATACAGTATGTGTGTGGCTATTAATATACAGTGGGTGCGGAAAGTATTCAGACCCCTTTACATTTTTCACTCTTTGTTTCATTGCAGCCATTTGGTAAATTCTAAAAAGTTCATTTTTTTTTCTCATTAAAGTACACTCTGCACCCCATCTTGACTGAAAAAAAAACAGAAATGTAGAAATTTTTGCTAATTTATTAAAACAGAAAAACTGAAATATCACATGGTCATAAGTAGTGTTGAACCACCCCCGTAGTGTTGGGGTTCGGTTCGGTTCGTCGAACACCGGCATGTTCGTCGAACACCGTCGAACACCGTTAAAACTAATGGCAGGCAAACAAAAACACATAGAAACACATAGAAAACACATAGAAAACACCTTCAAAGGTGTCCAAAAGCTGACAAACTGCTCAGAATAGAATAGAATAGAGCATCACACATAGATTAGATACATAGAAACATGTCAGTCACATATATAATAAGTTCAGTGACAGTGTTGGTTACTGTTCTTGTCATTTAGTGTTAAAATAAAGGATTTATTAAAAAAAAAAATTGGCGTAGGGTTCCCCGTGATTTTAATATCTAGTGGAGGTTAAGCAGACGGCTGAGGCAGATGTTCGAAGCCTGGGAAGGGGGTAATACCCACGGAGCTTCCCAGGCTACTAATATCAGCTCCCAGCTGAATACCTAGCCTTTACTAGCTATTAAAATGGGGGACCCAAAAAAAAAATGACGTGGGGTCCCCCCTATTTTAATAGCTAGCAAAGGCTAGGCAGACAGCTGGGGGCTGATATTAATAGCCCAGGAAGGGTGCCATGAATATTGACCCCCTCCCAGGCTAGAAACACCAGCCGTCAGCCACCCCAGAAATGGCGCATCCATAGGATGCGCCAATTCTGGCACTTAGCCTCGCTCTTCCCACTGCCCTGTAGTGGTGGCAGTGGGGTAATAGGGCTGGGGTTGATGTCAGCTTATAATGCCAGCTGACATGAAGCCCAGGTTAGTAATGGAGAGGCGTCTATAAGACGCCCCTATTACTAACCCCATAGTGAAAGTTAATAAAAACACAAACACCAAGAATAAAATCCTTTAATTAAAATAAAGACACAATTCTTTAATGTTCTAAAGTAAACTCTACTTACCATCACGCCCATTCCAGCTGAAGCCAATGTCTTCTGCAATAAAAGTAAAATAATAAACCAACCTCATCCTTACCTTTCCATGGCTCCCAGGATGGCTTCAGCTCAGCTACATTGACATGACAGGCTGGAGCGCAGCAGAACGCTGCCATCCAGCTTGCCATGCCGCAGACACTGAGAAGCACAGGCATGCTTGCGCTCCTCAGTGTTTCACTGTGACGGCATCCAGATGAGCCGAGTTCATGTCCAATGAACTCAGCTCACCTCATGCACGTCACTGACAGCGTGAGAGAATTCTCCTGCGCATGCGGTGCCGGCAAATGACGTCACCGCTTGAGCTGGAGAATTTTCCCACGCTTGGACGGCATTGATATGGCAGGCTGGACAGTAGCAGAATGCTGCCATCCAGCATGCCATCCTTCAGAGACACTGCGGAGCGCAGGCAATATCTCTGAAGGATGACAAGCTGGATGGCAGCATTCTGCTACCATCCAGCCTGCCCTCTCAATGCCATCCCAGCGTGGGAGAATTCTCCTGCTCAAGCGGTGACGTCATTTGCCGGCACCGCATGCGCAGGAGAATTCTCCCATGCTGTCAGTGACGTGCATGAGGTGAGCTGAGTTCATTGGACATGAACTCGGCTCATCTGGATGCCATCACAGCGAGACACTGAGGAGCGCAAGCATGCCTGCGCTTCTCAGTGTCTGCGGCATGGCAAGCTGGATGGCAGCTTGGTTCACGGAGTCGACTAAGCCACCGAGGAGCCAGGTCGGTCCGGGTAGGCACTTAGTTACGCCCCTCTGGTCCCTCCTTGTATCACTGCACAGAGGTTCCACCACCCAGACCCGTAACAGTTTGCACAGGCCATGGAATCTGGTGGCTCCCAGGCTCCTTTGCTCTCTGGCCTGCACCAAGAGGTCTCCCGCCAGAGATCTCAACAGGATACGATCCTGTCCTATCTACGGACTGTTAACTCCCGCCTAGATGCACTGCCCACCCCGGCTGTGTCCGCCTCTAACCAAGCGGCATCCGCTTCAGTGGCACCTCAACCCTGTGGCGCTGTGGTACCCAGCTTAGGACCCTGGCTATCTGCTCCACCACGTTTTGGTGGTGACCCCGCTCTATGTTGGGTCTTCATCAACCAGTGCACGCTGCACATTGAGCTCTTGGCACATCAGTTTGCTTCTGACAGAACTAAAGTGGCATTTATCATGTCTCATCTCACCGGAGAGGCGTTGGCATGGCTCAACCTCCTATGGGAGAGAGTGAATCTTCAGGCTTTTCCTGTGGCCTTCCACAGGGTTTTTGATGAAACCGGCCGCACATCCTCGACTGCCTCCTCTCTTCTTCGTCTACGCCAAGGGAGTCTCACTGTGGACCAGTACGCGGTGCGGTTCTGGTCCCTTGCGTCTGAACTGGCCTGGAATAAAGAGGCCCTTGTGTCTACCTTTTGATAGGGCCTTTCTAGACGAATCAAGGACAAACTAACCAGTCGTGACATACCCTCCTCTCTGGACGACCTGGTGTCTTTGGCCACACGGATCGACATCCGGTTTCAGGAGTGTTCTAAGGAAGTGATCTGTGAGAAGAAATCTCTGCGCCTTTCACCAGCTTTCCAAAGGCCAGTCTCCCTACAGGCCTCTACCTCGGCATCCACTCCTGAAGCTATGCAGGTAGACTAGGTTAAGATGAGCAAGTTTCGCCAGGAGGTCCGTCGCGTTGAGGGCAGATGTTTTTACTGTTGCAGCTCACACCTAATCCGCTCTTGTCCAGAGAAACCGGGAAACTCCAGTGCCTAGGATCGCTTGGAGAGGTTGTCCTGGGCAAAAATTCTTCCTCTCCATCCCTGACTCTGTCGATATCGATAACCTGCGGGAAGATACACTTCTTCGAGACTGCCTATCTGGATTCCGGTGCCGCTGGGAATCTCATCCAACAGGCTCTTGTGGAACGGTTTCAGATCTCTATTCAACGTCTATCGGATCCGTCAGCAGTTTCCTCCGTGGATGGGAAGCTTCTTTCAGAGTCCATTTTGTTCGTCACCGAGCCTGTAGTTCTTCAGGTGGGAATGCTACACTTGGAGGTAATCTCCTTCTACGTGCTTACTGGTCATATGCGGATGTCTTTGACAAGAAGGAGGCTGGTACACTACCTCCTCATAGGCCGTATGACTGTCATATTGACCTCATCCCCGGTGCTTCACCTCCTCATGGTCGAATCTACCCCCTGTCGCTGGCTGAGAACCGTGCCATGTCTGATTACATTGAAGAAAATCTTGCTAGGGAATTTATCCAGAAATCCACCTCTCTGGCTGGAGCATGATTCTTCTTCATCAAGAAGAAGGACCGCTCTCTTTGCCCTTGTATTGAGTATAGGGGCCTAAATCAGTTTACGATCAAAAATAAGTATCACTTGTCTCTCATCTCGGAGTTGTTTGACCGCCTAAAGGCGCAAAGATCTTCACTAAACTCGATCTTTGTGGTGCGTACAATCTGATCCTGATTCACCAGGAAGACGAGTGGAAGACGGCATTCAACACTCGAGATGGCCTTTACGAGTACCGTGTGATGCCTTTCGGACTCTGCAACGTGCCAGCTGTCTTTCGGGAGCTGGTGAACGACATCTTCCGAGATCTCCTATACACATGCGTGGTGGTGTACCTGAACAATATCCTGGTGTTCTCCCCTGATTTGCCTTCATATAGGAGAGACGTTTGACAGGTATTGCAGAGGCTCAGGAAGAATCGTATGTATGCCAAGTTTGAGAAATGTGTCTTTGAACAAACTTCTCTTCCATTTCTGGGATTCATAATCTCGGAGACCGGACTTAGGATGGATCCCGAAAAAAGTGTCTTCCGTCCTAAAATGGCCCTGACCTGAGGGGCTGAAGGCTATTCAGTGGTATCTGGGATTCGTTAATTATTACCGCCTCTTGATTCCTCATTTCTCTTCCTGGACTGCTCCCATCTCTGCCCTGACCCGCAAAGGGGCTAATCCCAAGGAATAGACTTCCAAGGCGGAAAGTGCTTTCATGTCTTTAAAGCAAGCTTTCTCTTCTGCTCCGGTGCTACACCGTCCTGACTGTGATGAACAGTTCTTCCTGGAGGTTGATGCCTCTTCCTCAGGGGCCAGAGCCATACTCACCCAGAAATCCTTGTCCGGGTGAATGGTGACCTGCGGCTTCTTTTCTAAGCTCTTCTCTCCTTCTAGCGCTGGAGGAGTGGCGGTTCTTACTAGAAAGGGCTCTGCATTCGGTGGTCATCTGCATGGACCATAAGAATCTCGCCTACTTGCAGTCTTCTCAAAGACTGAATCCTTGTCAGGCCAGATGGTCTCTGTTCTTTGCTGGCTTCAACTTCACTTTCCATTACCGCCCGGCAGACAAGAATATTAAGGCTGACGCACTCTCCCGCTCATTCCTGTCTACCGATCAAGAGGAGGAGCCTCTACACATCATTGACCCATCCAGAATAATGACTCTTGCCCCGTTTGACCTGTCTCTTCTTCTTCCTGGTAAGACCTTTGTGGCGGCTCCGGATAGCAGGAGGGTCTTACTCTGGGGTCATTCGTCCAAACTGGCTGGACATGCCGGTCAGAGGAAAACGCTTCTACTAATTTCCTGACATTATTGGTGGCTGACTCTGCGTAAGGATGTTGCGGATTTTGTCTCTGCTTGCTCTTCCTGTGCCGTAACAAAACACATAGGCAACATCCGCCTGTCGACTTCTTCCTCTACCTGTGCCTTCTGCTCCGTGGCAACACATCGCTATGGATTTCATCACGGATCTTCCTGTATCGGCCAGTTCTACTGTCATATGGGTGGTCGCTGACCGCTTCTCCAAGATGGCTCACTTCTTTTCCCTGCCAGGTCTTCCCTCTATGCCTGTGCTGGCTAAAGACTTCATCCGTCACATCTTCCGTCTCCATGCCTACCTCTTCATATTGTCTTTTATAGAGGAGTTCAGTTTACTTCACGTTTCTGGAGAGCCACGTGCAAGCTACTGGATGTCATATTATATTTCTCTTCGGCCTGTCATCCTCAGTCCAATGGCCAGGTGGAACATATCAATCAGATCCTCACTAGTTTCCTTTGGCACTTTGTCTATGCTCACCATAGCGACTGGGTAGAACTTCTGCCTTGGGCCGAATTTTCTTTCAACAACCATGTGAGTGAGTTCTCAGCCAAGTCTCCGTTCTTTGTGTTGTACAGTTAGCATCCCAATATTCCATTTCCTATTTCTTCTTCTGTGGTAATCCTGCTGCTGAGTCTCTCGTCAGACTTTTCAGTGATTTGGGAGGACACTAAATCTGAGCTGCTACAGTCCTCGGAGCAGATGAAGAAGCATGCTGATAAGAGACGTCTGAATCTGCCTCTATTCCGTCCAGGAGACAAGGTCTGGGTTTCCTCCAAATATGTCCGTCTCAAGATACCATCATACAAGTTGGGTCCGCAGTTCATTGGCCCTTTTGAGATTCTGAGCCAAATAAATCCAGTGGCGTACAAGTTGAAACTCCCTGCCTCGTTACGGATCCCCATTTCCTTTCATGTGTCTCTCCTCAAGCCTGTCGTCCTCAATCCTTTCTCTGACGATCCAGGTACCACTCCAGCTCCAGTCTCTGCTGAGGATGTCTTTAAGGACATTTTGGCCATCAAGAGGGTAAGAGGAATGACTTTCTTTCTTGTGGATTGGAAGGGATTTGGTCCTGAGTGTAGCATCGGCGTCTCTGCCCCTGCCAGGCAGAGATGCCGCCCCCCTTACCACCGCGCTCCTGGTTCGGCGTCTTCCGGCCTCCCTGCTGCTGCTGCTACTGGTGCACGCAGCCTCCTGGGCGCTGTGCTTAGGGCGCACGCGCTCTCTCTTAAAGGGGCCACGCGCGCTGTCCTAAAAAGTCCCCGGCCAATGGCCGGAGTACTTTCCCTATTTAAAGCACCTTCTCCAATATGGAGGTGCCCGTGCAAGGTTGTTGCTCTGTGATTCTTACTGTTTCTTCAGCCCTCAGGTCCCTCTGCAAGTCAGTCCTGTCCGCCAGTCTGTTCTTCAGTCCAGTCCGCCAGTCTGACTACTATCCAGCCCAACAGTCTGCCTACAGTCCAGTCCGCCAGTCTGTCTATGGGCTCTGCCCGCCTGCTTACCTGGAAGCACCTGCCTGTTACCTGCTGTGCCTGCCAGCCTGCTTACCTGGAAGCACCTGTCTGTTACCTGCCGTGCCCGCAAGCCTCCTTACATGGAAGCACCTGCCAGTTACCCGTTGTGCCCACCAGCCTGCCTACCCGGAGCACCCGTCTAGCTCTCAGCCGAATCTGCCTGCTTGTCTACCCAGACCACCCATCAGCCTACCTGCCATGCTCATCCCCTGTACCGGTCAGTTCCTGCCATCTGACCCATGGGCGTCACCTGCTCTCATACAAGGTTGGTCCCAGAGTGGCACCTGGTTCCCCTGCTCGGTCCCTCCCTGGTTCACGGAGTCGATTGAGCCGCTGTGCGACCTTGGTCAGGCCGAGTAGGTACTTAGTCATGCCCCTCTGGTCCCTCCTTGCACCGCAGCACAGAGTTTCCACCACCCTGATCCGTAACACTGAGGAGAGGTCATGGGAGCCCAGGGAGAACATACATGCTCCTCTTCTTCTAGAAAAATTTCTTGCAGGCTTGAAGAAGAGGGGGCGTAAAGGAGGGGGTACTGTAACGTTGGCAATCCCCTCACCGCCGCGGCTCAGGTCCGGCGTCCTCCGCTCCTCCCTCTGGCTCACCTCACAGCGTCCGCCCAGTGTGTGT
Organism: Phyllobates terribilis; assembly: GCF_046119375.1. Lineage (NCBI taxonomy): Eukaryota > Metazoa > Chordata > Amphibia > Anura > Dendrobatidae > Phyllobates > Phyllobates terribilis. The sequence continues at coordinate 222,803,873 of NW_027362773.1, read as the reverse complement.
GCACAAATCCCTATGCACTATACTTAGGGCGTGCGTGTGAGCTCCCTCCCTCTTAAAGGGGCCGCGCGCACCGTCCTAAAAAGTCCTCGGCTAATGGCCCCTATTTATGGCACCTCTATGTGCCTGTGCATAGTTGTTGTTTGTGTGCTCAGCTCTCAGGTCCCAGTGCTGCCCGCCAGCCTCTGTATCAGCCATGTCCGCCAGCCTGTCTATCAGCCGTGCCTGCCAGCCTGTCTATCAGCCACACCCGCCAGCCTGTCTATCAGCCATGCACGCCAACCTGTCTATCAGCCGTGCCCGCCAGCCTGTCTATCCGCCGTGCCCACCAGCCTGTCTATCAGCCGTGCTCGCCAGCCTCTCTATCAACCGTGCCCGCCAACCTGTCTATCAGCCGTGCCCGCCAGCTTGTCTATCAGCCGTGCCCACCAGCTTGTCTATCGGCCATGCCCGCCAGCCTGTCTATCAGCCTTGCCCACTAGCCTGTCCATCAGGCGTGTCCACTTGTCAGTCTGCCAGCCAAGTCTGCCTGTCTACCTGTATTGCCTGCCTGCCTTCCAGCCATGCTCATCTGCCGTGCCGGTTGGCTTCGACCATTAGTCCCGTGGGATTTACCTGCTCTCACATGAGGTTGGTCCCAGAGTGGCACTTGGTCTACCTTCCCGGTCCCTCCTTGGTTCACGGAGTCGACCAAGCTGCCATGGAGCCAGGATCGGTCCGGGTAGGCACTTAGTTACGCCCCTCTGGTCCCTCCTTGTATCACAGCACAGAGGTTCCACCACCCAGACCCGTAACAGCGTGGAGGCTCACATGCAATATTCCTGCTCCATGCTTTATTCAGATGGGACTCCAGAGATCAGTGGTGGTGGAATTTCCAGCCATCAGCAAGTTATCCTCCATCCTAAGTCAAAAACAGATTCAACAGGATGTATATCCAGGTAAAAAAACTGGCACATATTGTTCTGTGGGAGAGAGTCGTAAAGTGATTGTCCAAGAATAATAAAAAAAAGATCAGATTTTTACCAGAAACTGAGCCATGGTTGTCCATATGTTGTGTCTGATATTGCAATGTAAGGGAATTCCTAAAATCAAAGTTATCCAATATCCACAGCATAGGGAATAATTTCCTAATCCGATTGCTGGAACTCCCAGAGTTCCCAACAAAGGGGCCATAGATTCGAAAAACCAAACTTTGCAGAGTCTCGACTTCAATGGAACTTTAGTACAGCTCTTATCTTAGACAACTGGTTTAGTAAACCCTATTTTTTTTTTTCATATTTTACTTAGACTTCTTACTTGGGAATATCTATCGACATCCTGTTTCCCCACATATTTTCATAAATGATGATATAAATGTTCTCTAATTACTGTTTCATCCTTCGTTCTTTTATTTCTGAACACATACCTTACAGTCTTTCCTTGCAGGGGCATAATCCTACTGTACAGTAAATCTTTTTCCAATTTTGTATTTAACAGATCCAGCTGTGAGTGTGAAATTGAGATGCTCATGTAATCTACCAGAGCTTCCAAATCTAAAATTAGACCACATACCACTGAAGACTTGGAATGGCTATGTGTTATTATTAATGCTGTTATATTCTACAGTCATCTTGCTCATACCATTTACGGAAGAAAGAATACGATCACATAGGGTATATAGTAAACCAAAAAGTATGTATGGTAGGATTCCTAATGTAAAGTAATATTAGCATTTAAAATGAATGGAGACAAGGCAGCAGAAACTTTGCATGAATGTGTTGGTGAAGCAAATAGTTGGTGTTGCCAACAAATTATGACTTTACCATTTTTATTGGTGTCATAGAAAGCTGTCATTTATCAAAAATAGTGCATGGGAAGTATAGTTAGTATAGAGAGTACTGAAAAGTGTATCAACTAATCATTGTCTAATTCCTGCTCTGATTGTCATGATTATTTAGAAACTACGCTACTTAAAAAATGAATGGAATGCTTAAATGACACATCCAATCTTGATGCGTAAAAGATTTAAATTGAACTTTTTTACTCGCATAAATTATGTAATTTGTTGAGAACAATGTTCAATGTAAACCTATTATCAACCAAGTGATGACTGGATTCCAAATCACAACGAAAGTTAAATAAAAAAAATTTTTAGGTACCACGTTTTGCTACCAGTAGTGAAAAGGAAGGATAAGGAGAAAGCAAATATCTGGAACCACCACCTAAAAAAACAGTCCTTTTTTTAGGGTTTGCTTTGCTGTTACTATTGCAATTGTTGTCACTTTCATTTACACCAATGCAGGTAAAATTAGTTCACAATTGCTTACGCTTCCAGACTGGATAGATTGATATGACATCCCTGAAGTTTAGCTCACTAAAGGGTTATACTTTGATTTCTAGGTGTTCTCTTAATTTTTGTTGAGAAGTTTAATAACATTATATAGTTAAAAAATACATATGTCCATCACGTTTTACCAGGGCATGGTACAGAATGTGAATGTAGAAGAAGGCTATGTACCCACAATGCAGAAATGCTCCGGATTTTTCCTGAGCGTTTCTGCATCTCCCTGGATTTTACATGCGTTTTTTTCTGCCAGGGACAAGTGTTTGTCAAGCATTTTTAGCATGCGATTTCGCATGCTTTTGTCAAGCGCTTTTCCAAGTGATTTTACCATCACTTGGAAAAGTGCTTGAAAGTTGGTCACACAATATAAATCCATGCAACCAGCCTGGATTTATATTGTGTGACCAACATAATGTTAAAAAAAAAGAATTAGATAATAAAAAATTAAAAATAACCTTATACTCACCTTTCCGATGGCCTCAGTCTGCTCCCAACGTTGCTGTTGGCTCCGTGGCGGGTACCGGTAATGTAAAAGGACCTTCCAATGACGTCAGCGGTCAGGTTATGGTCACGTGACCATCAGCTGACTAAATGACATCATCGAAGGTCCTTGCAGATCACCGCTAGGTGCCAAGGAGAGCGCATCGTCACTGGGAGGAGACCGGGGGCGCCGGAGAGGTGAGTATGATTTTTTTTTTATTTTAAACTTTATAATTCTTTTTTAACTTGTAGGTACGATGGTACCTGGGTCGGATGAGAATTTCCTCTTCTCCATACCCGGGTACCATCCGCGCATTAAATCGCATAAGATCCGCATGACTACATGTAGTCATGCGGATCTTATGCGGCCCAATGCAAGTTAATGGCGGCGATTTTGCAGCGGAATCGCACTAGACTTGGTCTTGCTGCGGTTTTTACCGCAATGCGAATCCGCAGCGGAAATTTCCGCATGATGTGCACAGCACATGCGGATTTGCATTGCAGTATATGGTAGACCTATTACAAGCGATTTTAATGTGTTTTCGCGGTGAAAATCCACCGCAAAAACACATTAAATCCGCATCGTGTGCACATAGCCTAAATCTCCATCTACATAAGTTTGAGAACTTTCTTTCCCCCCAGTGGGAGGCAGGCAATCTGATCTAAAATCCCAATATTTTCTCCCTGATTAATTCAAACAAGATTTTTTTAAATTTAGATAATTATTAATGTTGTTCCTTTCTAGGATCGCATCTAATCAATTTTTTTAAACCTTGATGGTTTTGTCCTTATGTTATCAATTCCAATCTGTAGAAGTGATTATTGAACTTTTTGTTCATACAAAGGCAGCGCTTGTCATTTTTTTATATAATTTTACTTGGAACAGCTCTTACCATTATTTTTATTTGATTCATACTACCTGAGGTTTAAGGAGCATTAATATCCTCTTAGGTTCTATTTAAATGGATCAAAGTCTTTGCTGTAGCATTTAACAAAAATGATAATGTTGTGTACCTGTCTCAACATCAGGGTTGGACTCTGCTCCCTTTCCTTTTGCTGCCCTTTGTTGTGCTCCAAAAGTTGCCCCTCATACTTCACTGACATTCTCACTCAAAGCCTTTTAACCCCTTCACCCTAGAGTTGGTTTTCACCTTCCTGACTAGGCCAAATTTTACAATTCTGGCCAGCATTACTTTATGTGGTAATTATTCTGGGATGCTTCAATTTATCTCAGTGATTCTAAGATTGTTTTTTTCATGACATATTATACTTTAAGTTATTGGTAAATTTTGGTCAATATGATTTGCATTTATTTATGAAAAAACAAAAATTTTACAAAAATTAGAAAATGTTGCAATTTTCAAACTTTGAATTTTTAGGCCCTTAAACCAAATAGTTATACTAAATAAAATAGTTAATAAATAACATTTACAACATTTTTATTTTACAAATGCAACATTTTTTTTGTTAGGAAGTTAGAAGGGTTAAAAGTTTATCAGCAATTTTTCATTTTTTCAACACAAATTCCAAGCCAATCTTTTTAGTGACTACATAACATTTGAAATAACTGTGAGGGGCCTATGTAACAGGAAATACCCACAAGTTAAATCATTTTAAAAATTGCACCCTTCAAAGTTCTCAAAACCACATCCAAGTTTATTAACCCTTCAGGTGCTACTTAGGAATTAAAACAATGTTGAAGGAAAATATGAAAACTTTAATTTTTCTCACAAAAATGTTGCTTTAGCCCCAAATTTTCAATTTTCAAAAGGGTAACAGGAGAAAATAGACAATACAATTTGTTGTACAATTCATCCTAGCTACACTGATAACCCGTACATGGTGGAAAACTACTGTTTTGGCATATGGCAGGGCTCAGAAGGGGAAGAGCACCATTTGACTTTTGGAGCGCAAAATTGGCTGTTTTTGCATAACCATCTTCTGAGAGCTATAGCTTTTTTATTTTTCTACTGATTTATGGCGTTTTTTTTGTTGTGGGATAAGATGACGTTTTCAAAAATCTCATTTTTATTTACATATGACTTTTGATTGCGTTTTATTCGACTTTCGTCGGGGGTATGATGAAAGAGCATAGTTTTTTTGCCACATTCTTTATTTTTATTTATTTATTTTTCTTACGGTGTTCACTGAATGGTTACTGTGATAGTTTTATAGATCAAGTCATTTCGGACACATTGATACCAAATATGTGTATTTTTTTTGCTTGTTTTTACATAAATATATGTATTTATTGGTATAATATATATATTTTTTCTATTTTTTTGTTCTTAATTTTGTGGGTTTTTTAAAAAAAATTTACAATTTCTTTAAACTTTTTTTTTACTTGTTTACTTAGTCCCTCATTGGGGCTTTAACTTTTATTACTCTAATCACTGATATAATGCATTGCAATGCCCAAGAATGCTCTAACAGGCCACCGAAGTTGGCTGGTTGGGAGGTCATTACTTTACCTCATACTGCCACAGCAACCATTGGGCCCCCGTGATCATGGTGCGGGGGTGCTGATCGGGTGGGAGAGCGAGTCCCCTCTTTCTCCTAGCCTTCTAAATGCTGCAATCGCTATTGATCATGGAATTTAAAGGATTAAACAGCCCGGGTCAGCAAGAGCATCGCCCCTGGCTTTGATATTTGGAGCTTGGCTATCACTGAAGCTGAGCTCCCGGTGACAGTTGTACAGGCACAGCTCCTGTGCCCACACGATTGCCATGACGTATTGGTACGTTAAATGATGGGAAATGGTTAAAGATAAGCTATCTAAACGTAAAAATAATACAATAAATATTAATAAAACATCAATTAATTTAAAAAATGTTGTTTTTGTGGACACCGATAGATATGTGATGGAGGTTGACAGACAACTACAAAATTAAGAAATCTAAAGGATTGTAAATTATCATAATAATATGAAATTGTGAAATTGATTATATTTTTGGTGGATAATACATTTGCAGAAGTCATTTTAAATGGTGAATTACATGATTATCTCCTGGAAACCCCTTTGTTGTATTTTTTGCCCAAGACATTAAATAGTCTTGTGTATGCTCTTGAACTTCTGATAGTACCTGGAGTGGGCTCAGTTTTCACACCATTGGCCTCTGTTCTTAATAAATTCCTAAGAAGTTTTGCACTTCAGACGCTTATGTCAGTAACACTGCTGATCTCATCTTAAAATTACAAAATTTAGATTATGCTGAGGATCATTTTTTAGTATCTTTAGACATTACCAGTATATACATCAGTATAGATCATAATGAATGCCTAGAAGCAGTCAATCAGAAGTTACCAAATTCTCATTTGGGTGTAGAAAGTAAGCTGCTCCTTCTATCACTTTTGGAATTGGTACTTGTAATTTACTTTTTATTGCCCAACATATGCAAATCCCTTTATGTGCCAGATTGAGGAGGATTTTGTATACAAATCCAGCCATTTTGAATATGTGAGATGCTGGATGAGATACATTGATCTGGATTAGATACATTGATGACATTTTCTTTATTTTGGACAGTGACAAAGGATTCATATGTTCTGTTTTTGTACTATAAGAATGGTATATTCAATGAACTGCAGTTCATTTTGGTATAATCAACGTAAATTCTACAATTGTTAGTCACACGAGAATATGTGCAGAATGGCAAGCATATTACAGATTTATACACTATATCCAGTGATAGAATTTTTTTATTTTACATTATGGAAGTTCAAATCCTAGGAGTACTTTTGAATCTCTACACCTTAGCAAATTACTTAGAATCAGACGCACTGTTGAGTGGAAGTCAGGTTGGGTGAAATGTGTAGGAAGTTCCTCAATTGGGATTATCCTGAACAATTGATGTCCCCTTGAGAAAGCTGATGGCAAAACGAACGTCGGGGTCTGGGTATCTCTATGGTGTGTGGGTAACTATACAATACCTTATCATATTTATGATCATGTCCTTGCTATATATTATAGTTTTATACTAAAAGATACATTTGTGCATATATAGCTCAGATAGAGGATTGATGTTATTGTAACATAGCACGGGGTGGCAGCCTTGGGTGACATACTCGTCTCTTGCGCCCCGGCAAGTTACATGAAAGTGGAGGTCCTGGCTGTGTGTGTGGACTTGTGTTGTGAGCAGGCTATGCCTATGCTGGTCGCATGTAACCGATGTTCCTGGTTTGCCAGGACCAGGTGTTGGGACTGTTCAATGAGTGAGACCACGATTTGAATATAAACTTTTTAATGTAGGGAGTATATACAAAAGATAGCTGGTATACAGTCTTATGAACATTTCCTTTACAAATCAAAGTATTTTCCACACAATTTCCTTGCTTCACTTCTCTACTGTTCTCCTTTCCTGTTTGCTCTCTCTACTTGTGCTCAGTCTCCACTGTTTCTCACTACTTCACCACAACCCAGCTGAACTCTACAGTCCTGTATAGCAAGAGTCCTTTACTCATCCCATGGTCCCATGTCTTCTTTCCCCTCAGGGTGCCAGTATGGCCTGACTCAGCTTCAAGCTTTCTACTTTCTTTTTATTTTATTTTTGTGTTTGTTACATTGTGTATATTTTCTTTAAGTAATAAAGGTTTCTTGTGTTTTATATTGCTGTGGTTAGTTGGTTTTGTGGCAGAGACCTCTAGTTAACGTTACCTTGTTGATCTCTATACTCAGGAACTCCCGCCTGGGACTTTTTACTTGTTTTATGTACTCAGTCCTGGCCAGGCACGTTACCTATAAGAGTTATAAACTCTGGACCTTTCTGCTAGGTGTCCTCTCCCAGGACACTTCTCCCATCAATCACTCTGTCTCTTATTTACTTCTGAACTGGATCTTGCTATCTCTTTCGTTCAGTCTCTTCCTTACTTTAGGGACAACCCAGAGTGCGGCACTGCTCACAATGGACCTTAGGTCCTCTTTCTATGTGCTCCAGGCCCTATCTAACTCTCTACCAGAAAATTGTCACTTTTTCTTCAACTTATCCCCTCCCACTCTGGGATAGTCCTAATCATTAACTCTCACTATCCCTACTGTCTAATTACACACATCATCAATATTACTAACATCATTAACGCACATAATTCACATTATAAATCACATTACACCACATAATATTAAACTTGTTACTTCAAGATGGAAACGTGGGCAGTATGTTCATCTCCTTACATTATCTCACATAGAAGTTCATGCACTTTTATGGATTTATGTGTACCTATTGACTTTTTCAAAATTTATTGAAATTTGATCTTTTCAATTATATTCCCATACTTTTACCTATGGATGTCCGTTTTTATGTTCTATATCTACCTGATTTTATTCCATATTATTTATATGACATTTTTTTAAAGAAAGATTTAATAAAAATATTACATTTTATCAATAAAAAGTATGACACATTAATTTTGTAGGAATATAATTTTCACATCTCGGTAAAAATATAGTCAACATCCTTAGATGTAATTGGAGCATTTGAGATATTAATTTCTGGATTTAGAGAAGTTTATAGCTCCTGTACTGATGTTATTTAGGAGGTGGAGCAGCTTCAGGGATAGACTATTGAGGACTGATGTAGATCATAACCCTATATCCTAGCGTAAGGGTTGCGTACCTTGTCTAGGATTTTGTAACTGCAACAACATGTTGAAGGGCAACAGTTTTATTCATCAGAGGAGCATGAGCAGATACCACATTAGATAGTATGTCACTTGTAAATCAGAATATGCAATCTACACAATTCACTGGCCGTTATATCTTGGTGAGACAGACCAGGAGTAAGGACAGAGATTTAGCCAAAATAAATATAACATGCAAAAAGAAAAAGATAGATCACACTATTCCTGAGCATTTTGTTGCTGCTGGCTATAGAGTATCTCAGTTGAGATTTAGAAGAATTGATGCAGTGCCTCCATAAAGGAGGAGAGGTGATATGGAGGCACAGCACAAGAGTTTGGAACTTAGCTGGATCTATGAATTGGATAGCGAAGCTCTAATGGTCTGAATCATGAATTTAAGACAAGAACCATAGCTGCAACAAGAAATATGATGAATAGTGAGCTAGATAGAGTGCATCTTATTCTTCTTCTCAGAGCTGACACTAATGGATAATATAGATACCTAAAGGATAAATTAAAGTTTATAGGCTTAGAAAATAAGACTTGTAATTGGTTCAAAAACTGTTCAAAGATCACAGAGAATTGTGTTGAATGATAGCTGCTCTGAATAGTCTCTGATTATAAGTGGTGTGCCTCAAGAGTCAGTGCTGGTTCCGTTATTATTCAACTTATTTATTAATGGCATAGAAAATGCATAGGCGGATTATAATGAGGGCAATCTCAGAGGCTCTGGGGGAGGGCAGAGGCATTGCCAGATTGCTCACATTATACTGTTTCATGTGCCACCATCGGCGGCGCTTATCAATGGGCAGGGAGCCGTCCTGAAGTTCCGCTACCAGCAATAGAGAAGCACCGTCTGAGCAGCTACAGTGGAGCGCCTGTCGCCTTCTCTGTGACTCAGCTGGCATGATGTAGAAATGGAAAAGCGGTCTGGTTAGAGCGCTAGGGCACAGAATCCACAGGCCCAACCATCTTCCCGATAAACCACAAATTATCTATAGGAGAAACCGGAATCTACGCAGTTTAGTGTCTCCTAGTAACTTCTCTTTAAAACCCAAATTCAGTAAAGAACTATCTACACATAACAATGGTTGTTTTTCATGCAACACTCCAAAGTGCCTATGCTGTAGGTCGATTATGAACGGGATTACTACCTTTTGTTCACAGACAACGGGTGAAACCTTTTCTATTAACTGTCCGGTGAGTTGCCAATCCACGTATGTTGTATATCTACTACAATGTACGCGCGGTCTTCAATATGTAGGCCGCACAATACAAACGATGCATGCTCGGCTCAATAAGCATCGTCACAACATAGGTATTGGTTATCAATTGCATAGTATCTCAAAAATTTTTGTGCTTTCCATCAGAAGGATCCAAGTTTTTTGAGACTTACCATAATAGATCAGGCAGTTGACACTCTCTCGGACCGATATAGTAGCCTCATTAATTAGGAAAGTTTTTGGATCTTCAAGCTTGGCACACTAACTCCTGAGGGATTAAATTTCACTATAGATAATGTGGTTAATTAAGGCATTTTTTATGGTTTTTAGTTTTTTCATTTTCCAGTTTTCATAATTTTCATGTTTGATATATTTTTTTTAATTTATCAAAAGTTATTGTTATTTCATCATCATCATCATCATAATTATTATTATTATTATTATTATACTATATATATTGTTTTTTGATGTATAGATTTTATGGTTTTATTTCACATGTTTTTTACTTTATTAATTTTATATCTTGTTTATTTTTCTGATGGCTCCCTGCTTGCATACAAGGGGTGCTGTGACCTCATTCAGTGCCTTTTTTTTATTGATTGGTGGTTTCTATATAATATTTAATTTCCCTTTCCTATTGTTTTACTGCCTGAGGAAGGTAACAATTTGCTACCGAAACGCGTTGCACTAAAAGGTTTGTTTTTTACTGCCCTTGCCCCTGTGGATTCTGTGCCCTAGTGCTCTAACCAGACCACTTTTTCATTTCTGCATATTCACATCCCTGGTCCGAGGGTACGCGGCAGGAGCTGCTCTGAGCCGTTTTTTTCCACTTGCCATTCATCTTTGAGGGCCTGCGGTGACGCTTCCTTGGACCGCCCCATCACATGACCGACTGATCACGTGACCGGATACAACCTTGCAGGACCTGCGGTGACACACCCCCAGTTTGTTCACGTGACAGGTCTGTGAATCACTGGACCGGATCCAGGAAATATCCACATGCCAGCGGCAACGCTGTGCCTCCGCTGTGGAGCAATTCACTGAGGTTGTGCAGGGGTGCACAACTCGTTGAGGTGAGAGGCCAACTTGCCTTATTTATTATTTCCCCCCGCCATTGACCACTGGTACTTCTCATTGCGCTCCTCCTTTTTTTTTCCTCAGTTGGCATGATGACATCATCATGTCAGCATGTATGCGCTGGTCACAAGATGAAGTGTAGCCACAGGGGATCATATGGAAGGGTAAGTATTCTTTTTTTTCTGATAAATTGAGGGTGGGGGTAGAGAGGACAAGTAAAATCTCAAAAGACAAGAGGGCATTCCCTATGTCTGAAGAAACAAAGGTTCAATCTCCAGAGGAGACAAGACATCTTTACCATAAAATCTAATAACCTGTGGAATAGTCTACGTCAGGAGCTGGTCGCAGCAAGAAACATTGATGGTTTCATAATAGAATGAAGACTAGAGAGATACAGCTACCACACATTACACCCACATTATAATCCTTGTAGTGTGACGTTCCCTCATGATGGTCTCTTCTTGGCATTGCCCATGTTGCCTCCAGTCCAATTTCAGGCTATCTTTGCATTCAAGACAAAAGCAGGACTCATCACTAGAGATGAGCGAACCTTTCAAGGTTCAATTTGGTTTTGCTCAGCGAACTTCCCGATGTTCGCCGAACGGTTCGCCAAACGGTTCGACAAACATATCCAAATCCCATTGCAATGGGAGGCAAATCCAAACGCATAAACAACACATTCAAATGGGCCCAAAAGCTGCCAAAACAGCTCAAATTAGGGATAGACACCAGAAAAAGTGGCATCAATTGACCCACAGTACAAATTTTAAAATGGCACAGCAGCAGCCAGCCATGGGCCATGCATGAGGTTTCAGGGTCTGGGCCAGCATTTACAGCTTTGATTTTAACTTCAAATTAAGATGAGGTGAGGGAGGGATCGATGTAGGCCTGCTGTGCTGGGAGCCCTGATACCACATGCAACAACTCAAGCTGCTTTTCTACTCAGCCACACTTAGGTGGCACAAACATCAGTTTCATAGAGTACTATTGGTAGAAAAATGTAAGGATAGTAACACAGGTGATTGACAGAAAGTAAATGCAGGCCTGCCGGTCTGGGAGCCCTATTGCTACAGGCAACACACATGAAAGAGACCCAACCTGGAGTCTCCGCATTTTAAAAAATTAGGGGCAGACACCAACAAAGTAGCATCAATTTCACCAGAGTAGAAATAGTATAATTGGACCTACACCCCTTCCACTACAGGAAACACACCAGATGGAGACCCAACCAGGAGTCTCCACATTTAAAAAAAATAGAGGCAGACAACACCATAGTGGCATCAATTTCACCAGAGTAGAAATAGTATAATGGGGACCGACACCCCTTCCACTACAGAAAACACACCAGATGTAGACCCAACTTGGAGTCTTCACATTTCAAAATATTATGGGCAGGCACCACCAAAGTGGTATCAATTTCACCCCTCCCTCTACAGCCAACCCTGTAGATGGAGACCCAATCAGGAGTGTTCACATTTGAAAACATTTGGGCCTAAAACCACCAAAGTGGCATAAATTTCACTACAGTAGAAATAGTATAATTAGGACCGACACTTCTTCCCCTACAGCCAACCCATTAGATGGAGACTTAATCAAGAGTGTTCACATTTGAAAACATTTGGGCCTAAAACCACCAAAGTGGCATAAATTTCTCTAGAGTAGAAATAGAATAATGGGGACCTACACCCCTTCCACTACAGGAAACACACCACATGGAGACCCAACCAGGAGTCTCCACATTTCAAAAAATAAGGTGTAGACACCACCAAAGTGGCATCAATTATAATATAATGGGGATTGACACTCCTTCCACTACAGAAAACACACCAGATGGAGACTCAACCAGGAGTATCCACATTTTAAAAAATTAGGGGCAGACATCAACAAAGTGGCATCAACTTCACCAGAGTAGAAATAGTATAATGGGGGCTGACACCCCTTCTACTACAGGAAACACACTAGATGGAGACCCAACCAGGAGTCTCCACAGTTAAAAGAATAAGGGGCAGACACAAAATGACATCCATTTCAGAGTAGAAATAGTATAATGGGGACCAACATCCCTTCCACTACAGGAAATACACCAGATTGAGACCCAAACAGGAGTGTTCACATTTGAAAACATTTGGGCCTAAAACCACCAAAGTGGCATCAATTTCACTACCGTAGAAATAGTATAATTAGGACCGACACTTCTTCCCCTACAGCCAACCCATTAGATGGAGACTTAATCAGGAGTGTTCACATTTGAAAACATTCGGGCCTAAAACCACCAAAATGGCATAAATTTCACTAGAGTAGAAATATTATAATGGGGACCTACACCCCTTCCACTACAGGAAACACACCAGATGGAGACCCAACCAGGAGTCTCCACATTTCAAAAAATAAGGTGTAGACACCACCAAAGTGGAATCAATTTCACCAGAGTAGAAATAATATAATGGGGATTGACACTCCTTCCACTACAGGAAACACCCCAGGTGGAGACCCAACCAGGAGTCTCCACATTTCAAATAATTAGGGGCAGACATCAACAAAGTGGCATCAATTTCACCAGAGTAGAAATAGTATAATGGGGGCTGACACCCCTTCTACTACAGTAAACATACTAGACGGAGACCCAACCAGGAGTCTCCACAGTTAAAAAAATTAGGGGCAGACACAAAGTGGCATCCATTTCACAGAGTAGAAAGAATATAATGGGGACCAATATCACTTCCACTACAGGAACTACACCAGATGGAGACCCAACCAGGGTCCACATTTAAAAAAATTAGAGGCAGACACCACCAAAGTGGCATCAAATTCACCAGAGTAGAAATAGTATAATGGGGACCTACATCCCTTCCACTACAGGAAGCACACCAGATGGAGACCCAACCAGGAGTCTCCACATTTCAAAAAATTAGGGGCAGACACTGCCAAAGTGGCATCCATTTCACCAGAGTAGAAATAGTATAAAGGGGACCAACACCCATTCCACCATAGAAAACAAACCAGATGGAAACCCAACTTGGAGTCTCCATATTTAAAAAAATTAGGTGCAGACACCACCAAAGTGGTATCAATTTCACCTCTTCCCGTGCAGCAAACCCAGTAGATGGAGACCCAATCAGGAGTGTTCACATTTGAAAACATTTGGGCCTAAAACAACCAAAGTGGCATCAATTTCACTACAGTAGAATTAGTATAATTAGGACCGACACTTCTTCCCCTACAGCCAACCCATTAGTGGGAGAATTAATCAGGAGTGTTCACATTTGAAAACATTTGGGCCTAAAGCCACCAGAGTGTCATAAATTTCACTAGAGTAGAAATAGTATAATGGGGACCTACACCCCTTCCACTACAGGAAACACACCAGATGGAAACCCAACCAGGAGTCTCCACATTTCAAAAAATGAGGTGTAGACACTAGTGTTGAGCCACCCCCGTAGTGTTTGAGTTCGGTTCGGTTCGTCGAACACCCGTGTGTTCGCCGAACTGTTCGTCGAACTGTTCGACGAACACCTTCGAACACCGTTAAAACCAATGGCAGGCAAACAAAAACACATAGAAACACATAGAAAACACCTTCAAAGGTGTCCAAAAGCTGACAAACTGCTCAGAAGACACAACTAACACATGGAAAAGTGACAAGTACATATAGTCATGCGAAAAGAAAAGAGGTGGAGGAGTAAAAGGAGGGGGAGACACAGATATAGGCATGTCATGCCCTTCTAAAATCCAAAAAGTGAGAAGCCGAGACGGCCAGTCCGCTCCTGCCCGTGCCACCTCCGTGTCGCCGGGTTTGTGCCAGAGCCGCGGTGAACCCTGACGGCCAGCCCCCCTCTCCCAATACTGGTGCCTGTCCGCTGGTGGGTCGAGAGAGCCCCCCTGTGGTGGAGGCAGCTCTAAGCTTTTTAATTTAAATTGTCCCTCTAATTTGAATGAATACACTTTAAATCCATTTACAAGGATCTATTGGAGGGCAAGTCTCATGCCAGCAGCCGCGTAATTCCAGCTCCAGTAGCGTCCACTAAAGCTGCTGCAGTTAAAAAGCTTTTATAAGGATCGAGCTCGGCTGTCCACCGCAAGGCATCCTAGTGCCAGTCCCAGCCCCTATGCCTTGGGGTGCCTCCTGATGCTCTTCACTAAGTATCCCGTGGTCCCGAAGCATTTCCTTTGAAAAAATTAAGTGTCCAAACTACAGGTGGTGTAGCTTGCTTAACAGCCGGGATAATCCGCTGACTAGCAGACACTGCTACTAGGCACAAAGTATTTCCTGGGCTAGATGCAGTTAAAAATTTGTAAGTAGATACTCTCGTTGGATGCTGAGAAAGCATTCCATAGAGTCTCCTGGCACGCCATATATGATTCTCTTAAAAGGCTTGGGGTAGGGGTCTAGGGGACCCTTTTATAGCCAAAATCACGGCCCTGTATCACAATACGTCACCTAGGCTGAAGATAAATGGAACTGTAGAACCGAGGGCTCGGTTGCTACAGACGTATTGCACCTCACCCAGAGGTGTGATATCTCACTCTCAGATAAGGATGGAGTGTGGATCAGGACCCGACACCTGCATGCATTACACCACATTGCCGTGGGGCAGGGCGACCAATATGCCCCTGAGATGGGCACGACAGTCCCTGTCCCTGGCTGGAGTGGGGGGAGGGAACACTGAGGAAGGGGAACCCTGCAGTGCAGGAGCAGGGAGGAAGCAGTTACTGGGTGCATTGAGAAGGGAGTATAAAAGGTGGGCACCATCTTAGTTCAGTGCAGAGAAGTCTGAGCAGAAGTGGCAGGGAGCAGGGGCTCTGCATGAGCTCTGCTCCGGAGGCGGGCCTAGTAACAGAGGCCCAGGCCTGCAAGAGGGAGAAGGAAGGAAGAGGAGCGGAGAAGGCTCCAGGAACGAGGAATGAAGGGATCCCAGGGGTGCGGACGGGCGAGTCGCCACCGCACGCCCGAATCCACCTGCGTGGAGGGGTCAGGCCAAAGGGGGAGACCGGTCCCCGAACTAGTGGAGGCAGGAAACGACCCTCAGCTAGAAACCGGAGGCTCTGACATTTTATGTGGCGCAGCCCCTTGCTCCACCCGCTAGGAAGGCACCACATAGGGTTAGGGAAACTGGCGCCAAGTTTACCAAGAGGAGGCCCGAGGCAGCCGGACAGAAGTGTTGGTAAGAAAGGCCAGACAAAGGACACACAAAGGGGGTCCTGTGAAGCGCTCCAAAGTTATCTGGGAGTTGTCTGAGCCCCTCACCTGGTGAGCACAGTACGACGTGGGCAGCCGTTACCTGCAGACGTGGTCTGGATAATAAGAACTGTGAGTAAAGGCCCTGAACTGCATCACTGACTCCGTGTCGTTACTGCTGCTGCCCTGCACCATCACCCCCATCCTCCGCATACACTGCCCTGAGGCTATACTCCTCCCGTGGGGAGTTATGCTACGCTCTGCTGCACCCACAACACCAGCCTTAGCGGTCTGCCCTGTAGCGGCGGTTCACTCTGACCGCAATCCACGGGTGGCGTAGTCGGACATTTAAACATCAAAACCACATAAATAGTTCCGCCACTGGTTTGACCGCCCTGAGCCACGGAACCGGATCGCCGCCACGAAGACTACAACCACCAGCATCCACCAAAAAGGGTCCGGCTCCGGGTGTCCCAAGGCCCAGGGGGTGCGTCAGAACATTTTCATCACCTTTCACAATCACCAATGGGACAAGGCAGGGATGTCCTCTGTCCCCTCTCTTATACATCCTAGTGACGGAGCACCTGCTCTCATCAATTCGCCATAACCCCAATATTAGGTGGATTGAGGTGGGAGGCACCGAGTACAAGTGCTCTCTATTTGCTGATGATGTCCTAGTATATATCACTCAATCACATATATCCATCCCTGCTGTTATGGCTGAAATAGATCACTTTGTTACATGGTAAAATTTTAAAATCAATGCAGCGAAGTCTGAGGCCCTCGATGTCTCCCTCCCTAAATCCATATAGGATTCCATCCAGTCCAACTTTCCCTTTGCCTGGCCCTCACAGGGTATCAAATACTTAGGAATTCCTATTCATAGAGACCTCTCACATCTATGTTATCTTAATTTTGGGCCCTTTATTGAACAATTCCATACAGACCACGGTTGGCAAGTTGGAACTGTGAGATTCACTACGTGCACCACTGGTATTTTGTGGAAAAGCACATGTAAGATTCTGCAACAGTCTCTGCTGATACTCCTGCATGCGTGCATCCCTTTCTATGGCAGGAATAATTTCTGCAAATTTACTTTTGTACCGGGGATCTAACAGTGTGGCAACCCAGTAGTCAGGATTATTTCTAATTCTCACAATTCGAGGGTCATGTTGCAGGTAGTGCAGCAAGAAGGCACTCATGTGTGTTGCGCATCCAGGAGCACCAAGTCCCTGTTGTGTTGGTGGCGAGGTAACAATCATGCTTCCTTCCTCTGTCCTCTCCCCCCAACCTCGCACAACAGAAATGTGATCAAGGTCTCCCTCATCTGATGAGTCTTCCATCAGTTCGTCCTCCACTTCTTCCTGGGCTCCTGCACCTTCCTCACTAGTTTGGCTGCTACCATGCGCCCTGGTAAAATCATCTCCCCCACCCTCACATGCCTGCCGCCCTGGTGCTGTCGACCGTCTGGACCTTGCAGATGTTAGCCCTTCCGCATACAACTCCTCCTCCTCTACTTCCTCCACCTCCTCTTGTGCCACCACCTGACTCCGAATTCTGTTTAACATGTGCTCCAGCATGTAAATCACCGGAATAGTCATGCTGATAATGGCATCGTCAGCACTAAACATCTTCGTCGCCATTTCAAAACTGTGCAGAAGGGTGCATAGGTCCCTGATCTGAGACCACTCCTCCAGCGTGATTTGCCCCACCTCTGAATCTCGTTGGCCCAGGCTATACGTCAGAACGTATTGCACCAGGGCTTGTCGGTGCTGCCACAGTCGCTGCAACATGTGCAGAGTTGAATTCCACCGGGTAGGCACATCGCATTTTAGCCGGTGAAGTGGCAGGCCCAACGACTTCTGTAGAGATGTAAGTCGCTGAGCTGCGGGATGCGAACGGCGGAAGTGAGCACACAGCGACCGTGCCCTCTGCAGAAGGCCATCTAGTCTGGGATAGTGGGCTAAAAATTGCTGGACAACCAGGTTCAACACGTGAGCCATACAAGGCACGTGTGTGACATTGCCCCGGCGAAGGGCCGCACCCAGGTTTGCAGCATTGTCGCACACGGCCTTCCCTGGTTTCAGGTCCAGTGGAGACAACCATTCATGAAATTGGTTCTCCAGAGCTGACCACAACTCCTCAGCTGTGTGACTCACATTTCCCAGACATTTCAATGTAAAAACCGCCTGATGACGTTGAGCCCTACTGCCAGCATAGTAAGGAGGTGTGCAGGATCCCTTCTGTGCAGTTAGAAAGCTTGTGGCATGACCAGACAGGCTTTGGGTGCAGGTGGAAGACCGAGAGGAGGTTGAGGAGGCAGAAGCAGTGGAGGAAAAATGACATAAAGAGGATTGACGCACAACTCGTGGGGATGGCAAGACTTGGACAGCAGCCCCTTGTCCTGCTGTCACCATAGTTACCCAGTGCCCAGTCAGCGACATGTAACGCCCCTGTCCATGCCTACTCGTCCAAGTGTCTGTGGTGAAATGCACCCTGTCACACACAGAGTTTCTCAAAGAAGCGGTGATGTTGTGTGCGACATGCTGGTGGAGCGCAGGCACACCTTTCTTTGAGAAGTAGTGCCGACTGGGCATCTGGTACTGGGGCACTGCGACGGACATAAGGTCTCGAAAATCCTCTGTGTCCACCAGGCGGAAAGGCAGCATTTCTGTAGCCAAGAGCTTGCAGATGGTGAAATTCAACCTCTTAGCTTTCTCATGGCTAGGAGGAAATGGTCTTTTACTTGTCCACATCTGAGGGACCGAGGGCTGGCTATTGTGCTTAGACGGGGTTGATAAGGGTGTCCCCGGCAAACTGCCGGTCTGTGAGGAAGATGCAGGCGGACATGTTAGGTTGCTTTGATCCAAAGGTGGTGCTATCGATGTCGGACAGCGCTCAAGACCAGCTGGTGTTACCACCTCCAAAGAAAATGATGACCTGCCAATCACGCTGGCTGTTGCGGGTAAAGAGGTGGCAGGTCTGCGCCCCAAAACAGGTGTGACTGCTGTCCCCCCAGTCACAGAGGATGAAGAGGCCGCGGATGCACAAGATATGGCAGACGGTGGTTGGCCCGGCCGGCTAGACCGCATTGTAGCACACTGAGCTTCCCACTGCAACTTATGCTTCATGTTCACGTGCCGGTTCATGCATGAAGTACTCAAACTATGTATTTTTTGGCCTCTACTTAGCTTTTGCTGACAAATGTTACAGATAACACGAGTTGGGTCATCTTTATCGATCTGAAAAAATGCCCAGGCTATGCAAGGCTTAGCACCCATGCGACCTGAAGAGCCACCACGACTTGTGGTGAGAGGCAGAGTTGTGTTTGAGGATGCAGTTGTTGACGTGCTTCCAGTACTACGTCTCTGTCCAGGAAGGCGCAACCTGACCTCGTCGTCACTAGCATCTTCCTCCACCTCCTCTGCTGACCTCATCTCTTGGCTGACTGTGGGTTGACAGTAAGTGGGATCTCCGACCTCATCATCATCACCCTGTGCGTTATCACACCCGTCGTCCTCAGAGCCAACCTGTTCCTGCCCTGACAAAAAACTAAAGTTGTCGCTCCAATCAGGTATTTGAGTCTTATCATCGTCTTCCTCATTGTCTCCACCAACAGGAGTTACAGTTTGGGAATGAGGGTCTACATTATGGTCAGAACCTTCTGCGTCTGGTCCTGGATCCGACTCATAAAGATTCTGGGCATCAGTGCAGATCATTTCCTCGTCTGGATTCACAGAAGCGCTGGAGTCGACCTCTGATTCCCAGGCTATAGTATGAGTAAACAGCTCTGCAGACTCAACCATCTGTTCTACCTCATACTCAGACGGGCAGCTGGAGATTTGGGAGCTGTGAGGAAGCAAGTGCGATTTGGGTGACACCTTTGAGGACTGGAGTATTTGTGATGTTGAAGTTGATGTGGAGGAGAGCCCACTTAAAGGAGCACTTGATATCCGTTGAAGCACCTGCTGTTTTTGTGCCTCATCTGGAATTTGTAGCGATTGGCGTGGCCGTAAGAAAGGGATCTTATCACATTGTCCGCTAAAAGAAGTAGACATTTTAGTTTGGCTGGAAGATGGTCTTTCTTCTGCACCTACCCCACGGACACAACCTTTTTTCCCCTTCCCAACACGCCTATTCCCCTTTCCACCAGCAGCAGGCCTTTTTCCACTCATTTTGGTGGTTAACTAATTCACAACTCTGGAGTTGTTTGCACAAAAAAACAATGGATGGTAACCGAGCAGAGCTGAGTGGCCAAACTGTGGTATTAGGCCAAAACTATTGGCTGGGTTAGATGCAGAAAAAAATTATTTTTAATTTGCAACCTGATGGAGGTCAGTATAGATGGACTAATAGACCAAGTCCCACACACCGATAGAAGCCCAAATATTTTTTCAGAGCTAGATGCAGAAATTTTTTTTATTCAATTTGCAACCTGATGGAGGTCAGTATAGATGGACTAATAGACCAAGTCCCACACACTGCTAGAAGCCCAAATATTTTTTCAGAGCTAGATGCAGAAAAAAATTATTTTTAATTTGCAACCTGATGGAGGTCAGTATAGATGGACTAATAGACCAAGTCCCACACACCGCTAGAAGCCCAAATATTTTTTCAGAGCTAGATGCAGAAAAAAATTATTTTTAATTTGCAACCTGATGGAGGTCAGTATAGATGGACTAATAGACCAAGTCCCACACACCGCTAGAAGCCCAAATATTTTTTCAGAGCTAGATGCAGAAAAAAATTATATTCAATTTGCAACCTGCTGGAGGTCAGTATAGAAGGACTAATAGAACAAGTCCCACACACTGCTAGAAGCCCAAATATTTTTTCAGAGCTAAATGAAGAAAAAAATTATTTTTAATTTGCAACCTGATGGAGGTCAGTATAGATGGACTAATAGACCAAGTCCCACACACTGCTAGAAGCCCAAATATTTTTTCAGAGCTAGATGCAGAAAAAAATTATTTTTAATTTGCAACCTGATGGAGGTCAGTATAGATGTACTAATAGACCAAGTCCCACACACTGCTAGAAGCCCAAATATTTTTTCAGAGCTAGATGCAGAAAAAAATTATTTTTAATTTGCAACCTGATGGAGGTCAGTATAGATGGACTAATAGACCAAGTCCCACACACCGCTAGAAGCCCAAATATTTTTTCAGAGCTAGATGCAGAAAAAAATTATATTCAATTTGCAACCTGCTGGACGTCAGTATAGAAGGACTAATAGAACAAGTCCCACACACTGCTAGAAGCCCAAATATTTTTTCAGAGCTAAATGAAGAAAAAAATTATTTTTAATTTGCAACCTGATGGAGGTCAGTATAGATGGACTAATAGACCAAGTCCCACACACTGCTAGAAGCCGAAATATTTTTTCAGAGCTAGATGCAGAAAAAAAATATTTTTAATTTGCAACCTGATGGAGGTCAGTATAGATGGACTAATAGACCAAGTCCCACACACCGCTAGAAGCCCAAATATTTTTTCAGAGCTAGATGCAGAAAATTTTTTTATTCAATTTGCAACCTGATGGAGGTCAGTATAGATGGACTAATAGACCAAGTCCCACACACTGCTAGAAGCCCAAATATTTTTTCAGAGCTAGATGCAGAAAAAAATTATTTTTAATTTGCAACCTGATGGAGGTCAGTATAGATGGACTAATAGACCAAGTCCCACACACTGCTAGAAGCCCAAATATTTTTTCAGAGCTAGATGCAGAAAAAAATTATTTTTAATTTGCAACCTGATGGAGGTCAGTATAGATGGACTAATAGAACAAGTCCCACACGCTGCTAGAAGCCCAAATATTTTTTCAGAGATAAATGAAGAAAAAAATTATTTTTAATTTGCAACCTGATGGAGGTCAGTATAGATGGACTAATAGACCAAGTCCCACACACTGCTAGAAGCCCAAATATTTTTTCAGAGCTAGATGCAGAAAAAAATTATTTTTAATTTGCAACCTGATGGAGGTCAGTATAGATGGACTAATAGACCAAGTCCCACACACCGCTAGAAGCCCAAATATTTTTTCAGAGCTAGATGCAGAAAAAAATTATATTCAATTTGCAACCTGCTGGAGGTCAGTATAGAAGGACTAATAGAACAAGTCCCACACACTGCTAGAAGCCCAAATATTTTTTCAGAGCTAAATGAAGAAAAAAATTATTTTTAATTTGCAACCTGATGGAGGTCAGTATAGATGGACTAATAGACCAAGTCCCACACACTGCTAGAAGCCCAAATATTTTTTCAGAGCTAGATGCAGAAAAAAATTATATTCAGTTTGCAACCTGATGGAGGTCAGTATAGATGGACTAATAGAATGATGCTATGCCCAAAAGATTTTACTTCACTAGGTGCAGTAAAGAAATTGGTATTCTATACACAGGTGGTATATCTTGCAACACAGATAGGCTACTCCACTGACTAACACACTCTGCAATAGGCCAAAAAGGATTAGCTTTGCTAGATTCAGCCAAATGCTGTGAAAAAAACTTGCACAGCACTGGCACAGACCTGCCTGGCAAAAACTGATAGGAACTGATGTAACCTAGTCCTGAAAAGGACTCCAATTACAATTAGTCTTTACTCCCACAATCTATCTATTTAAGAGCACAGACCTGCCTGATAAAAGTCGTAGGAAATGCTGTAACCTAGTCCTTAAAAGGACTGCAATCACAACTATTCCCTACTCCCAAGCTATCTGTATATTTGTGCGAAAATTGTCTTGAAATTAACAAGGTATAGCGCACACAGCAACAGCGGTGCCGTCTAACACGCAGCTGCAGCAGTGAGAAAATGGTGGCGACGGGGAAAATGGCTTGGTCTTATAGGGCAAGGACATGTGACATACACTGCCAATCACACATGCCCTTGCTTGTGTGAAAAAAAGCACTTCGCTCCGTGTGTGCGCTGCTGATAGGCTGACAGATTGCACCTCCCCACTGCAAATGCGGGAAAGAGAAAAAAAAATGGAGATCTTCATTGTTCCTGCAGAGATCCATCCCCTGCCCCTCCCCCCGCCCCGCTGTACACTCAAACTGCGTATTAACATTAATTTTCATCATTACTGAGAAAAAATCCAGTTATGATTTTGGTGCACGAACAGTTATCGAACATAACCTCGAACAGCCGAATTTTTCTCAAATTGTTCGTGTTCGCCGACCGGCTCGAACACCGCCCAAAACAGCTCGAATTTGAGATTGGCGAACATTTCGAGTAGAACAACGCTCATCTCTAGTAGACACCACCAAAGTGGCATCAATTTCACCAGAGTAGAAATAATATAATGGGGATTGACACACCTTCCACTACAGGAAATACACCAGATGGAGACCCAACCAACCAGGAGTCTCCACATTTCCAAAAATTCGGGGCAGCCACCACTAAAGGTACATCAGTTTCACCTGAGTAAAAATAGTATAATGGGGAACGACACCTTTTTCACTACAGGAAAGACATCAGATGGAGACCCAACTACGAGTCTCCACATTTCAAAAAAATTTTTGGTACCATAAGCAGCAGCATCAACAGTAGGCACAGAAGACATGACAAGGATATCACAGACTGCAATAACAAGAGATCAATGCAGCACACTAAAAACTACACCATCGCCTTGTCTGCAGAGTCTGCAATTGGGGTTCAAAAGTCCTTGGAGATCCATGACTTGTTCATGTGGCGCCCAGCTACGCTTGGTACCACAGATCCTAGAAGGGTGTATTAATGGAATCCTCCACAAGAGGCCCCCATAAACATTCACACATCTCCACCTTCCACCTCAGACCAGCAGAGGGAGCCCGTTAGGGATATAAATAGGGAAGGTGGAGCTAGGCAGTTCAGTTCCTGCAGAGTGAGACACAGAAACAGGTCAGTCTGCAGTGGAGCTCAGTTTAGTTTGGAGAGGTCAGCCTGCAGTGGAGACTAGTCCAGACGCAGTTGTAGCTCAGTTAGAGCTCAAGGTGTGCCGGCGCCATAAGATCGGTGAAGAGCGGCAAGCTGCCATTAGTGTGAGTAGCCTAGTGAGGGCCCGAGCATGGCCGAAGGCGAGTGGAAAGTGAGTAGCAGTTGGGGCAGAGGAGCTTACCCAGCTCACCCCGAAACATATACCGGACAGCGGGTCCGAGCTTACCGGGATCTCTACGACCCAGTAAGGCATAACCGGAATCCCTGGAGAACTACAGGTCCCAGGTTCACCAGAGAGCTGATATGTAACAGAGCCAGGAGACACATAGGCCCCATAAACTGGGAGCGTGCACTCCAAGAGAAGGCCCTACCACAACGTCAGCCGGTGCAGGACAGAGATAAAGTTAGGCCTAGCTTCAGGCAGGTCAGAAACTTACTACGCAGAGGCAAGAAACAGGAGGCCCTACACCCGCTCATTGGGGAGGATCCTGATATGCACTCTTCACCCTACAGTGCTCCGGGACGTGCCTGAATTTCCATCAGTAAAAGGCACTGAAGTGACTATCGTGTCTGTCCCTGTTCTTGCTCTGACCCGCCTGGGTCTCACCTGTCCTGCATCCCCCTCTCCGTACGCTGCCCTGAGGCCCAGCTCCACCTGTGGGGAGCTATACCATCGAGCTGCCTTATCACTGGCCTCAGTGGACTGCCGCAGCGCTCGTGATTCTCACCAGAAACCACAGGTGGCGTCACGAACTTTCATAAACTTAACAAACAATCCCCTTTTAAAAGCTGACCCCAGGGTACGGGTCCGGGTGCCGACCACCGCGACATCCCAAAGGCCAGGCAAAGGCCCGGGTACCGAGCCGTCCCCATCCCCCTGGGCTTGTCATTCATGTTTATGAAAGTTATGTGGTCTAGACTTTCATGGGACTGCCGGATGCGCTTATCCATCAGGACACCACCAGCAGCATTGAAGACACGATCTGAGAAAATGCTGGTTGCAAGGCATGATAAAAGCTCCAAGACGTGACAGGTGAGCTCAGGCCACTCTTCCATTTTTGAAGACCAAAGTGTAAAAGGGTCCAAACCCTCCCTAATGGTATTAATATTGAGCTCAAGATACTCCTTCACCATCCTCTCCAGTCGTTCACTATGTGTCAGACTTGTACTCTGTTGTGCTGGTGCACGATCTGGTCTACAAAATGTGTGAAACAACTCACAGAAATTGCTTCTGCCACTTACGCTGCTGCTGCTGCTAATGTTTTTGCATTGACGAATTGATGTTTCTGGGGTTGGAAGTCTAGAACTACGATGCACACTGTGTGCCTCATTGCTGTCTTGGGGTAAACAACTCCCTTAGGTCACTTTTTGGGTGGGAAGCATCTGGCAAAATTTACTCTTCTACCGTGGATCTAATAGAGTGGCAACCCAGTAGTCAGCACTATTTAGAATCCTAACAATACGGGGATCATGTTGCAGATAGTGCAGCAAGAAGGCACTCACGTGTCGGGCTCTTCCATGAGGTCCAAGTCAGTGGCTGGGTAACACTGATGTTTCCTTCCTCCTGTCAACCATGGACAGCAGAGAGGAATCATTATCCTCTTCATCTCCTGACTGTTGCTCGCCCATCACCTCTTCCTTCTCCATTTGTTCCTCGGCTCTTGCACCTTCACTAATAGTTTGTCTGGTACCACCAGCCCCCCTCGATTGCTGTAATCCACCCTCCCTAGGCACCCGCCTGTGTGATGACAGTCTGGAACTTAGAGACATTGTTATCCCTTCCGCGTCCTCCTCTGCTTCCTCCTCTTCCTCTGGGACCACCTCCTCCTCCTGCAGACTATTCAAAGTGTGCTCCATCATGTAGATGACTGGAATAGTGATGCTAATGAAGGCATAGTCAGTGCAAAGCATCTTAGTAACCATTTTGAAACTGTGCAGAAGGGTGCAGACGTCCATAATCTGTGCCCACTCCGCAAACGTGATTTGCACCACGTCCATACTGCGTTGGCCCATGCCATACGACATGAGATACTGCGTCAGGGTTCATCACTGCTGCCACAGTCGATTCAACATGTGCAGAGTAGAATTCTACTGTTTGGGCACATTGCATATCATATGGCCAAAGACCTCTGTACAGATGTAAGCCGATGACATGCGGGGTGCGAACGGCGATAGTGAGCACACAGCAACCGTGCTGTCTGCAGCAGTGCATCCAGGCCGGGATAGCGGCGGAGAAATTGCTGTACCACCAGGTTTAGAAAGTGAGCCATGCAAGGCACGTGTGTGAGGTTTCCCTGGTGTAGGGCCGCCACCAGGTTTCCACCGTTATCGCACATGGCATTCCCTGGCTCCAGGTTTAGTGGAACAGCCATTGCTCAAACGCATCCTGGATAGCTGTCCACAACTCTTGAGCTGTATGACTGTGATCTCCAAGGCATATTAATTTTAACACTGCCTGACTGCGGTAAGCCCTAGCTGCGCAGTACGGAGTTGGGGGGGATTCACTCTTCCCCATAATCCGAACCTCACACCTCCGTCTCCAAAACTTCTCTTGTGCTGCACCAGTTCTCTGGAATGCACTACCCCAGGCGATCCGACTGATACCTAGCCCCCATGTCTTCAAGCGCGCTTTAAAAACTCATCTCTTTCAACAAGCCTACCACCTTAGCTACTTAGTAAATTAACTTTCCCCTGTTCCCTCCTTCTAAATATTATTCAGAATCTGTTCCCTACTCTTCATCTGTCTCCACACCCTGCATGCACAAGATAACTGCACTCGGTACTTGAGTATTGCACTTAAACATACTGGCTGATGACCAGATCATACAGCTTTATATGAAAATCCCTATTGATTATAATTGCCAGACCTGAAATAACAAGCACTTTTCACCTATTGTGTTCCCCCATTTCCTTGTAGAATATAAGCTTGCGAGCAGGGACCTCACTCCTAATGTAACTGTTTAAACTGTCTTACCTTGTATTGAATTTATTGTCTGTACATGTCGCCGCTTAATTGTAAAGTGCTGCGGAATATGTTGGCGCTGTTTAAATAAAAATTATTATTATTATTATTCACTGTTGGAACGTGTGTCTCATTAAGGCCGAGGTTGAGGGCGCGGTTGGAGGCCCTAGAGGAGGGGAAGGAGGCAGAACCAGTGGAGGAGGTGTTACATACAGAGGTTTGTCCAGCAAGCCTTGGGGATTCCAAGACTTGTGGAGCAGCCTCTTTCCCGCCTGCCCCCACAGCCACCAGAGTCACCCAGTGCCCAGTCAGCGAGATCTAACGCCCCTGGCCATGCTCACTCGTCCAGTGGTGAAATACACCCTGGCAGACACAGATTTAGTCAAGGAACAGGTGTTGTTATATGTAACATGCTGGTGTAGCACAGGTACAGCTTTCTTAGAGAAGTAATGGTGACTGGGCAACTGGTACTGGGGGACTGCAATGGCCGTGAGCTTTCAGAAACCGCCTGTATCCACCAGGCGGAAAGGCATCATTTCCGTGGCCAACAGATTGGAGATGGTGGAGTTCAACTTCTTAGCTTTGTCTTGTGTAGGAGGAAACAATCTTTTACGTGACCACAACTACGTGACCAAGGGCTGGCTGCTGTGCTGAGAGAGGGTGGAGTATGGTGAACATGACAAACTGCTGGACCGTGGTGCTGGCAGAGATGTTACAGTGGATTGAGAAAGATGTGGTGTGCTCAGTGAAACAAAAACAGCAGGCTTGTCCACTTCCGTTACAGCTGACTGCCTCTCACTCACCCTGACTGGAGCTGTTTGCAAAGTTGGCAGATAACGTGAGTTGGGTCATCCTTTGTGGTGTCAGAAAAGGCCAAAGCTAGGCAACACTTGCCGCCCCTGCGAGCTGCAGACCCATGACTGGTGCTGGCCACAGCCACAGTTGTGGCTGAGAATGCAGTGCTCGTCATTGTTGCATCACTCTGTGTATGTGTGATAGGCCGCAATGTAATCTCCTAGTCTTCCTCCTCCTCCATCTCATCTACTGAGCTACTCATTTGTGTGCCTCTGGGTTCACATGAAGTGGGATCTACAACCTCATCATCATCCTCTCTGTTCTCCCACTCACGCTGAGAGTCACCCTCTTCCTGCCCTGGAGCACAGTACAGTCCGCGTGCGCGTCAGTTATCTGAGTCTCATCAGGATCACCTCCACCCCCAGGAGTTAACATCTGGTGGCGAGGGTCAGGAATCTGCTCGGACCCTACTTCGACCTGCCCCGGATCCAACTGAAAAAAATTTTGGGCATTGGAGCAGGTGCTTTTCTCCTTTTGAGTCTGTGAATCTTTGGAGCAGACCTCTGATGTCCATGGCATAGAATGTGTGAACAGCGCTACAGACTCACCCATCTGTGCTCCCCTACAGTCAGTTAGGCGGTTGGAGAGTTGTGACATGGGTGGAAACAAGTGTAATTGGGGTGCCACCTCTGAGGACTGTACTGTGTGTGATGTTGAGGTGGAGGAAGAGGAGGAGAGGCCACTTGATGCAACGCTTGCCATCCAGTGGAGCACATGCTCTTTCTTGCTGTCATCTACAAGGTGTACCGCTGTGCGGCTGCCAAAGAAAGGGAGTGGATTAGCCTTTTCAGTAACAGAAGTTGTCAGTTGTCTTTGGATAGGACGTGATGGTGTTGGTTCACTAGAGCTTCTACTAACATTACCACCTATCCCACGTACACCTTGAACACTAAGCCTATTCCCCTTCCAAAAACTACCTCGCTTTTTCCCACTCACGTTGCTCAGATAGTGTGGTTGGAGCTATTAGCAACAAAAAATTAGATTTTTTACTGTGGAGCCCTGGATACAGCAGAATCTCTGCACCCAAAAATTAGAAGCTGAGATTTGGCCTGCTGTATGTATCACGTTAGTAACAGAAAAAATTATATTTTTTACTATGAACGAGGCCGGTATACAGCAGAATATATCTGCCAAAAAATTACAAGCTAAGATGTGTTCTGCTGTATCATATTAGTAACAAGACAAATTCATTTTTTTACTGTGGATGAGCTCTGGATACTGCTGAATTTCACTGCAAAAAAAATACAAGCTGAGATGTGGCCTGCTGTGTGTATCACGTTAATAACAGAAGAAATTAGATTTTTTTACTGTTGACGAGGCCTGTATAAAGCAGAATATATGCGCCAAAAAATTGCAAGCTGACATGTAGCTTGCTGTTTGTATCACATTAGTAACAGAAGAAATGAGATTTGTTTTACTGTGGAGCACTTGATACAGTAGAATCTCAGCGCAAAACAAATAGAAGCTCAGATGTGGCCTGCTTTATGTAGCATGGTAGTGACAGAAAAAAATAGAGTTTCAAAGGTGTACTCCTGCATGGAGCACAATATCAGCACAACAGAGTTCTATGCTGAAATATGACCTGGTGTCTGGACCACACTAATAGCAAAAATGATTGATCTGCTGGATCAATCAGTAATTGCTTTTTGTTATTATGTCATTAATGAACGGTCCAATCGGTTTGTTTTTTGATCCTATATAACATTCCTGAGATCATTTCCTTGTATCACCTGATGAAGACGGTTTGCATGCCGTCGAAACGTGTTGTGTTTTTACAAGGACTTCAATAAAGGTAGCAATTGCTGAATTTTATATGCCTTAGCGCTTTCTATCACCAGCTTTTACCTGTTGCATTTTCTAAATGTAATACTATGGCCTTCAGCATCTCTAGACTTGTCTCTCATCAAGCAAATCTGAAACTTCATCGGTCAATATCTGCAAAGTGAGCTGCCAGCAGCGGATCTTGATGATTTCCCAAGTGCATTCAGTGGAGCAAAACAGTAATAACCTCAGTGACAGCAGTAAAGGCTGTAACTGCTCGTAGCACTCATAGCTTATACTGAATAAATCAATATGTTTTGAAAATGTTGTTTCCATTTCTTCATCATTTGCAGGGTGGGGAGAAGGCACCAAGTTTTGCCTCAGACAAGTCATTTGAGATGCATAGTCCCTGGCCGGCTTTTCAAACTATCTTTTTTCTGAAGTGCCACAGCATTTCAATGTAAAACACACAACATTGCATAAATGCAATCAGTGTCTGATTCCTTAATCTCCTGTCAGACTCGCTTTAAACATAATGCAAAATAATTAAGTCTTCAGGTTCATAGACCTTTTCTGTTTTGTTACTTTTCTTTGTACTTTTTCCAAATCCAGAGCATTCCTACCATGCTACTTGGCACTGAACTGCATTTTTCAGATGAGATCTATAAGAACTCCTGAGTGTAATTAATCTTGTCCTGGGCCCTCATTTATATTTACTTTATTTAACTAAGGTTGGTCCATCACTATTTTAAACCAAGCAAATAATTGATGTTACAGGGCACTGGCAGCACATTCATCACTGACTCTTTTTCCTTTTGTATATACTGAAAGAAATATTCTACTAGCTCTGCCTTATTCTGATCCCCAGTGACCAACTCCCTATTATCATTATTTAAAAGTCTGACTGTATGTGCGCTATCTGTGTTTTATTGAGCATTTATTTATTGCACTTAAAGAATTTTCTGCCCTTCACATATTCTCTGATTCATTATTATCTTTGCACTGTTTTTTTCTTGCTTTGTGTGTTTTGCGCCTATTTTTATTTGCCCCCAAATCATTTGCGCCTCTTTTGAAGTTTATTATTCATGCGCTTGCCTTTTTTTTCACTTTGTGGATGGAGTCTAGCAAATCCAAATGTTTTCATCTGATTCACCAATTGTGACTTTTTAAAAAAATCTCAAAATTTGGTGCAACTTCATTTTAGTCTGCCCTTTAATATATTTTTAAGCACGCCAAAATATTGGTGCAATTTTTGTGACTTTTAGCACAAATGTGCAACCGTTAGTGTCAAAGGTTGCAAAAAGAATTCAAGACAGGAAAAAAGACCATTTTTGACATTACGCCAACTTCATTAATCGTGTGCACCATTTTGATAAATTTGATACACACACATCTTTCTTTGTGCATTTAATTTCATGAATATAGAGTTGGACAATGGCCTGATCTGTAATGCGTTTTGAGAAATAACATGCATAAGCATGGCCGATCCACATTAAAAAAGCCGCCATAGAGTGTCCGGGAACCTTCCCCCACACTTTTCTTAGCCAGGGCTGCTTTCCGGCAGGGTTGGATGGGCTCACCAGAGAACCGGAGACTCCTCCGGCGGGTCCTGGCTTCTCCTTCAGGAGAGTTCATAATGCCAAGGTGAGACCATGATGATGATAGAGGCCACCATCTGCTTAGTTTTCTATTACTTGGAATGCAAGTGCAAGTATGCAGCCAGCCACCCACCCACCCATAGGCCGCAACACTAAACTGCCAGATTTCTGGGCAGCTCTTTGCACTTGAAATATGGCCTTTTAAGCTTGTGGAGGCGGAAGCTTTTCACAACCTCATGCCGGCGGCGGCCGGGTGTCCATACTCGGTCCCCAGTCGCCACTATATTTCCCGGTATCGCCTCCACCTTCCACAAGAGCACGGGTCCCACAACAATACCCATGACCTCCCTAGTGCACCTACTGGGAAGGGCCACCTAACACGTGGACAGGTGAATGTCCACAACTTTTTTGGCTGAGAGTTGTGTTTAGCTTGGTGAAAGGACTGGCATAGAGGGAAACCGTATGTACCCTGCTTGACATTTCTCCCAGGAAGTCCTCTAAAGCTGCTTGCACTTGAAATGTGGCCTAAACATTAATGCTGGTACTTTTCTGTGGGAATTTGCTTGTCTCCTACCAGCCTGGAATATTTCCAGCAAACTATGGTACGACGCCATGGTATTAGCACTGCCCCCAGTACCAGTAGCAAAGCCATCCCCAATTTCCTTCTCAGGAATTTTATTTGGTAGACTGAGTGGCTGCCCAAATCCATTTTCTCACAAAGGAGCTGAACATAGAGTGGCAGTAGGTGCAAGTTTCTCCAGCCTGTTAGATATTAGAGGGTGAACGGCAGCACATTGGATCAGTGGTTAGCACTGAAGCCTTGCAGCGCTGGGATCCTGGGTTCAAATCCCAGCAAGGACAACATCTGCAAGGACTTTGTATGTTCTCCCCGTATTTGCGTGTGTTTCCTCTTCAGTAAAAAAGCAGCCATAGAGTGTCCGGGAACCTTCCCACACACTTTTCTTAGCCAAGACTGCTTCTCAGTAGGGTTGGACAGTCCCACCAGAGAATCCTCTGGGGTGCCTTGGCTTCTACCTCAGGAGAGTTTATGATAACGCTAACTTTGCAGCTGCTATTGGGCTCTTGAGTGGGTGAGAAAGGTTAGCCCTCAGAATCAAATCCTCTGGTGGGCACAATATTTTTCAATCTGAAAAAGCTTCTCAGTGGGAGTTGTATTTCACCACAGCCATATTCTTTAGCTCAGTGAAATGGCTGGCATTGAGGGAAACCATATCTACCCCAGCTGTCACTTCTCCGTCACCAGGTTCCGCCCATTGTCACACATGACCATGCCTGGCTGTATGTTCAGCGGTGAGAGCCACAGATCAGGCTACTGTGTTACAGCTTTCAACAACTTTGGAGCGCTGGGTTGTTTGTCAATTAAGCATTAAGCCTGTTATCTTCAGCACAGCCTGTTGCCGCTTGGCCAAGGCAATGCTGCAGTGCTGTCAGCTTGTGACTGATGTGGTCATTTCGGAGAAGGAGGAGGAGGTGCATGAGCTGAACAATGTGATTACATTGAGGTTATATTGGTGACGCTGTTTTTTATACTAAAGAAAGATCCTATTGTTTTGTTTTTTTTTACGTTATTTGTTAAGACAAATGCATTCACCGGGAAATGTCATTTTAACATTTTACAACCTTATCTGGCAATGTGGTGTGTGACACATCATCAGACACATCCTTTTTTATTTATGATGGAGGGACTCTGAAAGTCATAAAGCCTAATTTTACAGGGACATCAGACGGCCCTTACTATTCTTAAAAGGCCAGCCTTCGGCCATAGCTATTGTTAGAGAGCCATCAGCCGGCTATGCTTTGTTGTTCCCATTATTAACAAGTGGGTCTCCTATACTGTTATTGCGTATCCAGTGACTGCAAGGGCTGCCAAAAATTTGGATACAACCTAATACCCCTTTGAAGAGACATAGAGGAAAGTCTCAGTAAAAAAAATGTTCCCATTATAAAGGAGCATGTCTCTTATAGTGGTAATGCCCATGCTGTGACTGCAAGGGCTGCCAAAATTTAGGAAAAACCCCACTAAGAATTTAAAGACACATAGAGCAGGGCCACAGTAACAAGGTACGACATGTTCCCATTAGAAAGGAGAGGGTCTGCTATACAATTATAAGGTATGTAATGAGTCCAACGGCTGACCAATTTTAGGAAAAACCCCACTAAGAATTTAAAGACACACGGAGCAGGGCCACAGTAACAAGGTTTGACATGTTCCCATTAGAAAGGAGAGGGTATGCTATACAGTTATAGGGTATGCAGTGAGTCCAACGGCTGACCAATTTTAGGAAAAACCCCACTAAGAATTTAAAGACACATAGAGCAGGGCCACAGTAACAAGGTACGACATGTTCCAATTAGAAAGGAGAGGGTCTGCTATACAGTTATAGGGTATGCAGTGAGTCCAACGGCTGACCAATTTTAGGAAAAACCCCACTAAGAATTTAAAGACACACAGAGCAGGGCCACAGTAACGACAAAATCCTATTAGAAAGGAGAGTCTCCCATAGTGTTGGCCTATGCAGTGAATGCAAGGGCTGCCAAAAATTTGGAGGCACTTCAATGCCCCTTGGAAGAGATGTGGAGGATGGCCTCATAAATAAATGTTCCCATTAGAAAGGAGCAGGCCTCCTATACTTGTAATGCCCATGTACTAAGTGTATGGGTTGACAAACATTTACCCCTGGGGGGTATACATGAACATACTGTATAAAAAAATTTTTTCGTGGGGCGTGGCCAGCTATGCATCTGTGAAGACTTACACACCAGAGCTCCTCCACATCAGTTGTGAAAAGATCTGATTAACTGGCTCTGCAAGGCATGGGAAAAGCCAAAAAGGGCAGGAGTACTGTCTCTGCATCACCAACAGCCATTGTGCAGGGAAATATCCAAGCTTATCTCCTGCGCAGCAGCTTATCAGCACCTGTAATAGCTACCACAACAACAGAGACCTGGACACACAGAGGTAATATGCAATCAATTCCTGCCCCCCCCCCTCCCAAATGCTTGCTTTGGAGACTCACTCCAGCCACAGTATGAACTCTGCTGAAGACGCTGGCTTCTGCAGGGTAATCACTACTGCAATTACATCTCCTACAAGTACACATGTTATGTCCAAGATGGCGCTGGCCTCCTGTGTGGAGTCAGAGACAGACAGGCACAGAGGGGGCAGGGCACAGGAGAGAGTGAATGCAGACCAGCCACTACACAGAGATACAGTGGAAAGTGAAAGTGGAGTTTGTGCATCTGAAACAGAACAGGATCTGGCAGCCCCTTGCAGAAGATTAATTAACCCTATCCCTCCTGATAACATACCTCCACAGAGGGCCCTTTTGAGTCAACTATCCACACAGGGAAATACAGCTGGCTTACAAAAAGCATTTAATCACAGCTCACTGTGTACTCAGAATCATATATTAACCCATTTGGAGCCTGCTCAGAATCTCATGGATCTCTCTTCAGAGCCTCTCACAGGGTTTCCACAACTTCTAAGAACAC
This sequence comes from Phyllobates terribilis, assembly GCF_046119375.1. NCBI lineage: Eukaryota > Metazoa > Chordata > Amphibia > Anura > Dendrobatidae > Phyllobates > Phyllobates terribilis. The sequence goes on along the minus strand of NW_027362773.1, from coordinate 222,769,378 downwards.
AAACCTAACAATCCATGGTTGATGCCACTAAATATCCTACCTCCACAGAACCCTCAATTGCACCACAACCAGCACCATCATGGGCCGCGAGCTCACGACCAGTGACTTTGGCTGACATTCAAACACTTTTGCAATCTTTCCCAACTAAAGAGGATATGACCTCATTTGCAAAATACATCGTAGAGGAGTGCAAACAGGAATTCGCAAAACTGCAATCTGATGTGGTTACCCTGACAACGAGAGTGGACACCATAGAACAGAACATGACTATTACCTCTGCCACTATCACAGCGCTCCAGGATACAATACACGTCCAATCTTCCCATATCATCAACCTCCAATCTTACCTGGACAACTTGGAGAACCGCGGAAGACGAAACAATCTACACATCGGGTGCTTGCCGGAATCGGTGGTTACTGCGGACTTACCCTCCACTCTTAATCACATATTCAATAAAATACTAGGGCCCCCCTTTCCTCCATGATAGAGCTAGACAGAGCTCACAGGGCATTACGCCCTATGGACTTAGACCCCAATAAACCAAGAGATGTCATCTGTCGAGTCCACTACTACAAAGCTAAGGAGGAGATCCTGCTCAAATCCAGGGACAGCTCTGCAACAATGTACAAAGGAAAGTGGTTGATGATCCTCTCTGACTTGTCTAGGCGGACATTATCAATGAGAGCAGCTTTGAAACCACTCACAAACGCACTCAGGGAACGGGATATCCCCTACCGTTGGGGTTTCCCGTTCCCCCTTCAAGTTAGACACAATGGACGCTCGGCCAGACTACTCACCCCAGGAGACCTGCCGGACTTTTTAAAACAACTCATTCTCCCACAAATATCGATCCCACAGTGGTTCCAGTTTTTCACATTGTCTTCGGCTTTAGAGGACGGTGGACCTCGCCGTGGGCGGGACAGAGAGGCTTCATCTTCTATTAATCTCCCCCAGAGAGTCACCAAGCGCTCCCAGCGACCGCCGCAGGTGCCCAGAAAAGGACCCTGAACCTGGAGGCCCATGTTTAGTGGTGTACTCCATTTGAACTGCCTGTTAGTCTTAAGATAGCCTAACGTCTTCTCCTGAAAGGAGTCAGGAGGGAAAAACGGGTAGCTCCACTGGGGAGCACATACAAATATCTGACCAAATACATAGGTCTTAATGCCTTAACCTTGCTAGCACCTTTCAACAGAATATTCACCTAGATTTGTTGACCCCACTGTAACCCCGTGGGAGTTTAATGGTTTTGCCTTTCAGTAAGTTTCAGTAATGTTTTTCATAGTCGGTTGGTTAGTCTTTTTTCCTGCAACGCAATTCTCAAAAGGAGTGTTAGTGTTCACGATGCTTAACTGTCACTTTCCCCCTGAAGGGACACCGCCAGGCGATCGGGTACCCCCACATGCTTGGTTCGACTTAAAATGGTTACTTATACCCTGAACAGTAGTTCTTTACTTCCTTTTTTTTTTTGTTATGTTTGTTTCACCCTATTGTCTTTTTCCCACAGTTGCTTCAAATGTCCATCGATGCTTGCAATCATTTCACTCTGAGGGGAGCGGACTGCCAAGAGATTCAACCCAATGACGACACTTAAGTATGCCTCCTTCAATGTGAAGGGGTTTAACATCACGGAAAAAAGGGCCCAAATTCTTACATTACTTCACAAAAAAGAGGTACAGATCGCGTGCTTACAGGAAACACACTTTAAAGAACATCATACCCTTACCCCTAAAAACAAATATTATACCCACTGGCACCTGTGTAATAACACCCAATCTAAGAGTAAGGGAGTTCTATCCTCATTCACAAAAGCCTGACACATGAGTTTGTCGAATGCATTAAAGATCCAAATGCAAGGTATATGCTCCTAATTTTAAAAATTGAAGGCAGACTTTTCACAATCATCAATGCCTATACCCCTAACCAGGGTCAAACTCAGTTCATTCTCGACCTAATAGACAAAGCCATTCCCATTGTCCAGTGTACAGTCATTCTGTGTGGAGACCTCAATTTAACACTAGATGCTACATTAGATAATTCAACAGGAAAAGCATCTCTATCTTATTCAGCTATCAAAAAAGTAAAGAGGGCATTTCTTCAACTACAGCTCTGTGACGTTTGGAGCCTCACACACATGACTGTTAAAGATTATACCTTTTATTCCTCCCCCCATGATTCTTACAGCAGAATTGACTTTATCCTGGTGCAACACCGAGCCCTATCTTGGCAGCCGGAGACGGAGATAGGGACTATGCTTTGGTCTGACCATGCTCCCATATTCTGTTCTCTCATTATTCACAATCTACCCAAGCTTTCAAGGTTGTGGAGACTAAACGAATCCTTGTTACTGGACCCGGTGTGCACCCAGGATGTAACCAACACAATATCAAACTTTGAGGAAGACCACAAATTTTACGTATCTTCCCCCACAATCAAATGGGAGGCACTGAAATGCGCTCTTAGGGGTCTATTTATTAAACATGGCTCCCGATTGAAACGAGAGAGGGCACATAACCTCAATCTCGCTCTGCGTAAAGTAGAAACCCTTGAAGTAGCCCACAAACATGCCCTCTCCACAGCAACACTCCGAGACCTATTAGCAGCCAGACAGGAAGCCAAAAAACTATTAGACTTGGGATATAGACGCTATCTCCAGGTCTGTAGCAGTAAGTTCTATGAACATAGCAATAAATGTGGACGCATGCTAGCGAGAGCTCTAAAATCCCAACAAGCCCAAAATCACATCCCAAAAATAAAAGACAACTCGGGTCAAATGCTAAACAAAACGGAAGATATTACAGCTGAATTCCATAAATATTATACTCAACTATACAATCTCGATGGTATACCAAACAACACATCCCCTGTTAATACTTCCTTGATTGGGACAGACACGCCTGAGACACAAGCACAGAACCCTTTAAAAATGTCTTCCGCCACATTTCTAGATGAACCCTTAACAGAGTCCGAATTGCAGTTAGCTACCCAGTCGTTAGCGAGTGGAAAAAGTCCAGGCCCAGATGGATATATAGTCAAATTCTATAAAACATTCCTTCCCCTCCTTTCACCTCTCCTGCTGGGAGGATTTAATCACGCATCCTGCACAAACCCCTTCCCTCCCCAAACTACAGAGGCATATATCACTGTTCTCCCAAAAAAGGGTGGGGACCCACACTTATATTCTAGCTATAGACCAATCTCTCTGCTGAACGTGGATCTGAAGATCTACGTGAAAATATTGGCGAACAGGCTGCAACCTTTCTTAACCGCACACATATACTTGGATCAGGTGGGATTCCTCCCTGGGCGGGAAGTTCGGGACAACACCTTAAAGACAATTGACATTATTCATCATGCCCAATCAAGAGGTATCCCTCTACTGATACTCTCGTTGGATGCTGAGAAAGCATTCGATAGAGTCTCCTGGCACGCCATATATTACTCTCTTAAAAAGCTTGGGGTAGGGGACCCTTTTATAGCCAAAATCATGGCCCTGTATCGCAGTCGTCAGCTAGGCTGAAGATAAATGGAACATTATCATCACCTTTCATAATAGCCAATGGGACAAGACAGGGATGTCCTCTGTCCCCTCTCTTATACATCCTAGTGATGGAGCACCTGCTCTCATCAATCCGCGATAACCACAATATTAGGGGGATTGGGGTGGGAGGCACCGAGTATAAGTGCTCTGCATTTGCTGATGATGTCCTGCTATATATCACTCAACCACATATATCAATCCCTGCTGTTATGGCTGAAATAGATCACTTTGGTACATGGTCAAATTTTAAAATCAATGCAGCGAAGTCTGAGGCCCTCGGTGTTTCCCTCCCCAAATCCATACAGGATTCCATCCAGTCCAACTTTCCCTTTGCCTGGCTCTCACAGGGTATCAAATACTTAGGAATTCGTATTCATAGAGACCTCTCCCGTCTATTTTATCTTAATTTTGGGCCCTTTATTGAACAACTCCATAGAGATCTTACTTCTTCGGTGGTGAAGGATTTTTCCTGGTTCGGCAGAATAAATATACTAAAAATAAGCGTCCTACCTAAACTCTTATACCTCTTCCAAACCATTCCCGTTATAATTCCCTCAAATTTTTGGAAAAGACTGAGCAGTAGCTTTTGCAGATTTATCTGGGCAAGTGGGCATCCACGCATTCGGGGAGACATTCTGATCAGACGCAAACAAAAGGGAGGCCTTAGCCTTCCGAATTGGAGAAGGTATTACGTGGCAGCAGTACACGCTAGAATCCTGGACTTCTTCCATCATTCGGAGGGGAAATTATGGGTCAAAATAGCTCAATCCATTTGTCCTAAAGCTCTTACCACTCTCCCATGGTGCACCCATTTAACTGTCCCCTCTCTTGGCCTCGTGTCATATAGTACTTATGCCACTGCTTTGGCTTTAAGATCGCATAAAAAAAGCTTATCCTTAATTGACCCCCAGGGCCCCTTGCTCCCGATTTTAGATAATCCGGATTTCCCACCAGGACTATCTGCAAATAGATTTCTCGGTTCAAACAAATCCCATCCGATATTCTTTTCCCATGTCATCTCCAATACTTCGCTGCTCCCTCTCAATGACTTGTTACAGGGAAGAGCCACTTCCCCGGAGGCTAATTTTGAATATAGTCAGTTACAACACTTCTATTCAACTGTGAAGAAGAGCACACATCTTCATAGAGATCTCACAAACTTTGAAAAATTGTGCCTATCATTGTCACCCCCTACACACTCCATCTCCCTACTGTATAATCTCCTCATTGCCCAGGTAACTGACCACAGGCCAGTATTCTGCGGTGCATGGGAAAGGGAACTGGGGAAGTCCTTCTCTGACTCACAATGGGATAAATGTTTCTTCCTAATACATAAAACCTCAATAGGGTCCAAAGCTCAGGAAACCTCCTTCAAAATTATTTCTAGATGGTACCGGGTACCAGCAGTCCTTCATAGATGGTACCCAGTGGTCTCAGACAGATGTTGGAGATGTGGGGAGGGGGAAGGGACAATGTCACACATATGGTGGGGGTGCCCTATAATAAATGCAGTTTGGGCAAAGGTGGTTCCCATGATTGAGAAAATAACTGGTTTGACTATCCCTAATACGCCAGAAGCCCTCCTTTTATCAATGTTACCAATAAGTAAACGTAGTTATAAAAGGTCATCAATAGGCTACCTAATACAGGTGGCTTAGAATGTCATTCCACGACACTGGAAAAGCAGAGACCCACCCACTGTGGAGGAATGGTTTGCGGAGATTTCCCTCCTTAATAGGATGGAGCATCTGATTGCCATCTCACCAGCTGATGTTGATAGATACTGTGTGATTTGGAGGGATTGGATGGATTTCCAAAACTCTGACGCCTACCATCTAGCCCCCAACTAAAGTTATCCGGGATGTCGTCACAACAATGATCATAATCACACGCTATTGATTGGTGGTCTGCCGTGGTCCGCTCCCTCTCTATCTTTCATATGGAAAAATACATGCTTGATCTGGATATTGATGGAAAACCCTCCCTGTAGCACCCAATGTACTGTAGTTATGCATAGATTTATAGTTACGCTACCCCTTTTACTATGTATATTGTATTTTCTTGTATTTTTTCAACACAAAAATAAAAAAAAACTTGAATTTTAAAAAAAAATTTTCACGGGCATCATAAACACCAATTAAAAAAATTATGTGGGTGTTGCATCATGGACCACGGTCACCCTGGTGATATGGTGGTGGAGGATGAGGAGAAGGCGGATGACAATAGCAAATAGACAAAATCAGCAAGCTTATACCCATTTATTGGTGTGAAAAGGTGCATGGGAATACACCTCCCAAGAAAAGACACTGGATTTGAGTTTGTTATGCTGCCATCATTCAGTGGTGTTGAGAAGTCTGGCCCAATCCAGCCCTTTTTCATTTTTATAAAAGTCAGCCTGTCAGCATTTTCAGTTGACAGGCGGATGCGCTTATCAGTTATAATTCCACCAGAGGCACTAAAAACCCGCTCTGCTCAGATAAAACGCAGGCGGCAGGGCAGGCCAGGACCTCCAAGGCATAGAGAGCCAGTTCATTCCACTTATCCAGCTTGGATACCCAATAATTATAATAGGAACAGAGGAATCACGGAGGACATTGGTACGGCCGGCAAGGTACTCCCTCAGCATCTTCCCAAACTTTGCACTCCTTGTGAGAGTACCCCGCGCCTCAGTGCCTGTGCGATGGGAGGGTCTGAGAAAACTATCCCAGAACTTTGACAGTGTTCCCCTGCCTCTGCTGGATTGAAGTTGTGTCTCTCTCGCCTGTACTCCTTGGTTGTCAAACGAAGTGTGCCCTCTGCCGCCAGCGTTTTCAGATGGGAATTTTTTTAATAGTTCTGCAACAAGGGCTTTCTGGTACTGTCCCAGTTTTGTAGACCTGTCTGCCTCAGGAATAAGAGATATAAAGTTCTCCTTGTAGCGTGGGTCTAGAAGGGTCACCAACCAGTAATGACTGTCACCCAAAATTTTGAGAACGCGAGGGTCATGGGAAAGGCAGCATAACATAAACTCAATCATGCATACCAGACTACTAACAGGCAAGACTTCCGTGTCCTCACCAAGAGGATGACTGACCATGCTCTCCTCCTCCTCCTCTCTGTCCTCTGGCCATCCACGCTGAACAGACGGTATGACAGCTGTGCAGGTAGTACCGTCTATAGTGCATGAAACTAGCTCCTGTCCTTCCTCCTACTCCTCCTCTTCCTCATTGTCACCCAATCCACGTTGGGATGAGATGAGGCTTGGCTGTGTGTAATCACCCTGTATGGTTCCTTGCTCCATCTCATCCTGCTCCACCTGCAATTCATACTCTTTGATTGTGAGCAGAGAGCATTTCAGAAGACAGGGAAGCGGGATGGTGATGCTAATTATGGCATCATCGCCGCTCACCATCTTGGTGGAGTCCTCAAAGTTTTGGAGGATGGTACATATGTCTGACATCCATGTCCACTACTGAGGTCTTATGTGTGGAGTCTGAACTGAATACCGACGGCATTGTTGATGCTGGTACTCAACAACTGCCCTCTTCTGCTCAAAAATCCTTCCCAACATCTGCAGTGTAGAGTTCCAATGCTTGGGGACATCACACACCAGTCTGTGAGCCGGAAGCTGCACACGCTGCTGAAACACTGCAAGGGCAGCGGAAGCTGTAGTTGACTTTCTAAAATGGGCACACAGGCGGCATACTTTAAAAAGCAGATCCGGCAGCTCCGGGTAGGATTTCAGAAACCACTGAACCACGAGGTTAAGCACATGGGCCAGGCATAGTACGTGTGTGAGCTCGCCTCGCCTCAGAGCCGCCACCAGGTTCCGGCCATTGTCACACACGGCCATGCCTGGCTATAGGTTCAGCGGTGTGAGCCACAGATCTGCCTGCTCTTTCAGAGCTGTCCACAACTCTTCAGCATTGTGCGTTTTTTCAGCTAAGCATATTAGCTTCAGGACAGCCTGTTGCTGCTTGGCCGAGGCAGTTCTGCAGTGCTTCCAGCTTGTGACTGATGTGGTCATTTCAGAGATGGAGGCTGAAGAGGAGGAGGAGGCTGAGGAGGATGAGGTGCAGGAGCTGTAGACCGTGGGGGCAACCCTGATTGACCTAGGGCCCGCAATCCTTGGAGTTGGGAGGACATCTTCCATCCCAAGGTCCGACTGGGTCCCGGCTTCCACTATGTTAACCCAGTGTGCCGTCAGCGAGATGTACCGTCCCTGCCTACAAGCACTTGTCCACGTGTCCGTGGTTAGGTGGACTTTACCGGTAACTGCGTTGTTAAGAGCACGGCTATTGTTTTGGGACATGTGCTTGTGTAATGCGGGGACGACACACCGGGAGAAATAGTGGCGGCTGTGGACTGAGTACCGAGGGACAGCCGCCGCCAACAGGTTGCGGAATGCTTCCATCTCCACAAGCCTAAAAGGCAACATTTCGAGTGCAAGCAGTTGTGAAATGTGAGAATTTAGTAGTGTGGCCTGTGGGGCGTTGGCTGCATATTTGCGCTTGTGTTCCAAGGACTGGGGTATGGACAACTGAACGCTGAGCTGGGACAAGGACATGGACGTGCTTCCTGATGCTGCTACTTGAGTGTGCAATGACAGGTGCAGGGCAGGAGACGTCTTCGCATGCACCATGGACAGGGGATTGGCTTGCATGCACAACAGCGGAAGAATCAATGGTGCCACCCGCAGACACTGTATCTGGACACTGGGGTTCGGCCCACAAAGTCGGGTGCTTTGCTGCCATGTGCCTAATCATGCTGGTGGTGGTCAGGCTGGTCATTTTGCCACCCCTGCTGATAGTGGCCTGGCAGGTGGTGCAAATGGCCTTTTTGGGGTTATCAGCAGAGTCTTTAAAAAACAACCAGACTCGGGAAGACCTAACAGTTGTACTGGCAATTTCCTTCGCGTTGCTATTACGGGGAATGGTTGCCTGCCTTCTGTCTGCGGCCACCACACTGCTTCTTCCTGCCTGTTGGGGTGCTCTGCCTCCCTCCTCCTGTGTGCCGCTGTCCTCGCTCTGCATGTCCTCCTGCCAGGTTGGGTCAGTTACTATATCATACACCACCTCGTCTTCCACTTCCGCACCCTGGTCCTCCTCCTGACTTTCTGGCAATTGTGTCTCATCATCGTCCACCTCTTGTGACACTTTCCCACTGTGGGCTTCATGTGACCGTGGCTGCTCAGATATTTGGGCATCGCTACACGTGATCTCTTCTTGCCCCGCTTCATGTGGATCGGGCGAGAGGCCCGAATCTATAAATGGAAAAGTGAACAGTTCTTCAGAGTGTCCAAGTGTGGGATTAGTTGTCTCTGGGTACACGGCATGTTGGGAGGAAGGAGGATCAGGGTGAGGAATATGCGATGATAGAGAAAACTGAGTTTTAAATACCTGGCCTGTAGGTAAGTAGTTTGAACAGCAAACTGCGGTGAATTGCTTCAATGACACACTAAAGGAAATTTTTAATGGAGGCCAGAAATGTCAGTATTTTCTGACAACGTGTATATGATCCGTGTGATGGAGAAAACAGAGTTTTAAATACCTGGCCTGTAGGTAAGTAGTTTGAACAGCGAACTGCTGTGAATTGCTTCACTGACACACTAAAGGAAATTTTTAATGGAGGCCAGAAATGGCAGTATTTTCTGACAACGTATATGTGATCCGTTTGATGGAGAAAACACAGTTTAAATACCTGGCCTGTAGGTAAGTAGTTTGAACAGCAAACTGCGGTGAATTGCTTCAATGACACACTAAAGGAATTTTTTAATGGAGGCCAGAAATGGCAGTATTTTCTGACAACGTATATGTGATCCGTGTGACGGAGAAAACATAGTTTTGAATAGCTGGATTTCTAGCGCTGTAATATGGAAAGGACCTGGCTGTATTCTGCAGTGCCAACAAGCAAATGACGCAGAAAAAATGGTGTTCTCTGGATTTCTTTTTAAGCAAATAATGAGGATTAAGATCCAAAGAAAAGTATTCCTGGACCCTGAGACCTGGCCTTTGTATAGAAATATCTAAGAGCAGCAGAAGGCAGAATTGGAATGGAGCCTCTAGTCCTATATGCACTGCAGTCTGCTATATACACTGCCTGCCTATACACCCTGCCTGCCTGATATCTCTGCAGATAGATTAGTCCTCAGAAGGACTGTTTGTTAAGATGGATATGTGTAATGTATGGTTTTTCTCCCTACACTACCTAATACACAAGCAAATCTGTCCCTGACGCAGCTGCACCTCTCCCAAAACAAGCAAATGGTGCAGAAAAACTGTGTTCTCTGGATTGCTTTTTAAGCAAATAATGAGGATTAAGATCCAAAGAAAAGTATTCCTGGCCCCTGAGATCTGGGCCTTTGTATAGAAATATCTAACAGCAGCAGAAGGCAGAATTGGAATGGAGCCTCTTGTGCTATATGCACTGCAGTCTGCTATATACACCGCTTGCCTATACACCCTGCCTGCCTGATATCTCTGCAGATGGATTAGTCCTCAGAAGGACTGTTTGTTAAGATGGATATGTGTAATGTATGGTTTTTCTCCCTACACTACCTAATACACGATCAAATCCCTCCCTGACATAGCAGCAGCTGTCCCTACACTGTCTGATCCGGAGTGACTGTGACGAGCATGGCGGCGCCAGGTCTGATATAGATCTGATGACGCTGTGCGGCCAGCCAATCACTGTAATGCCCACAACCAATATGGCTACGGCATTACAGTTGGCTCTCTAAAGAGCGCCAAACATGCAGGGACGGGACCCGGAAATACTCGGCGAGCGCCGAGCATGTCGAGCAGTGAGATGCTCGGGCGAGCACCGAGCAGTAGCGAGCATGGTCGCTCATCACTATATACTACATATTTATATGAAATTACATTTGGTAGTAGTGTAAAAGGACGTCGGCTCACTTCTGTGGGTGCACTCCAAAACATCACAGCACGTTTAGGAGTCTTGTGTTCATCTGATGTTGCAACAGATTCTTAAGTTTTTCTTTAAGCATTTCTGGATGTGACAGGTTCCCTTTAAGATAAAAGCATGAATGGAATAAAATGTTTTTGAGTAAGATGTAAACTGTGATTTAATTTAAAAACCTTACAATTTTTTTCAAGGCCTTCAGACAGACCGTGTGATACCAAACTGTTAGTTTTATATATCTAGTACATTTCTCTGATGTGTAGTAGTGAAAAGCAGTCTGGTGCGATTTCATCTTTTCTATGTGAACTACTGTAAAGGACTGAAAGCTACTGTTGTGTACCTCTAAAGTGTGTCTTGATACATTATGTTTGAGAAATTTATTTGCTGTATTTGAGCAATGTTTTTTAATGCTTACCACAGAAGTTTTGTATAGTGTGGCCCACATATTGTAGCCTACACTTACATTCTAGTAGTTGGGTCACATACCTTGAAGAACAGTTTAAAAACGTTTGAATCAGTACTGATAGAATTATCTTTTTGTTACAGATGTTCTTCAAATTATCTTTAACATCTGGTGTCTCCCCTTCTGCTTTCAAACATGCAACAATTATGCCTATTCTGCAGAAGCCATCCCTTGACCCAACCTCTTCATCCAGCTATTGCATCATATCAATACTCCAGTTCTTTTACAGGATCCTCGAACAGCATGTCTACATTGAACTTTCCTCCTAGCTCTCATTCAACACACTCTTCGAAAACCTACAATCCAGCTTCTAGCCCCATCACTCCATTAAAACTAGCCTAAACAAAATTACTATTTGCCAAAACTAACAGTCAATATTCTATACTCCTCCTTCTAGACCTGTCCTCTGCTGTCAACACAGTTGATCACTCACTTCTACTACAAATCCTCTGTTCCCTTAACAGGAAAGATCTTGCCCTCTTCTGGATCTCCCGTTACTTTACTAGCCAACAATTTAGTGTCTCCTATTCCCACACTACCTCCTCATCCCGCCCTCTCTCTGTTGGTGTCCCTCAAGGCTCTGTCATGGGACCCTACTCTTCTCCAGCTATACCTTTGCCCTGGAAAAATAAAGTCTCATGGAGTCCAGTACCACCTATACGCTGATGACATTCAGATCTACCTCTCCGGCCCAGATTTTTATTTGGTTCTTGTTTCTATTATATCAAAGAGTTTTCCTTTTACTGGTACATATAATTAATGAATAATAGTTTCAATACTTTGAAACATTATTTTTGAAAATATAAAGATGCAGAATATTTTGTTATGCCAATTTTCTGATATTTATTTAGAGGAAACTTAGCAACAATTCAAATAACTAAAACATGTCTAAACACTATTGCGAATTATAAACAGTTACTGAAATTGCACTACAAAATTTGGTCCTCATTGAATGACAATTCTTTTTCACTTGTCTCATGTACTCCTGCATCAGATCATTTCTTACAATTGTCCAACAGTAATCTGAAATCATTTATGGATTCCATTTTCCTTAATATCTTTTCTCCATAGCTACAGTACAGACCAAAAGTTTGGACACACCTTCTCATTTAAACATTTTTCTGTATTTTCATGATTATGAGAATTGTACATTCACTCTGAAGGCATCAAAACTATGAATTAACACATGTGGAATTATATGCTTAACAAAAAAGTGTGAAACAACTGAAAATATGTCTTATATTCTAGGTTCTTCAAAGTAGCCACCTTTTGCTTTGATGACTGCTTTGCACACTCTTGGCATTCTCTTTATGAGTTTCAAGAGGTAGTCAATGGAAATGGTCTTCCAACATTCTTGAAGGAGTTCCCAGAGATGCTTAGCACTTGTTGGCCCTTTTGCCTTCACTCTGCGGTCCAGCTCACCCCAAACCATCTCGATTTTGTTCAGGTCTGGTGAGTGTGGAGGCCAGGTCAACTGGCATAGCACCCCATCACTCTCCTTTTTGGTCAAATAGCCCTTACACAGCCTGGAGATGTGTTTGGGGTAATTGTCCTGTTGAAAAGTAAATGATGGTCCAACGAAACGCAAACCGGATGGAATAGCATGCCACTGCAAGATGCTGTGGTAGCCATGCTGGTTCAGTATGCCTTCAATTTTAAATAAATCCCCAACAGTGTCACCAGCAAAGCACCCCCACACCATCACACCTCCTCCTCCATGCTTCACGGTGGGAACCAGGCATGTAGAGTCCATCCGTTCACCTTTTCTGCGTTGCACAAAGACACGATGGTTGGAACCAAAGATCTCAAATTTGGACTCAACAGACCAAAGCACAGATTTCCACTGGTCTAATGTCCATTCCTTGTGTTCATTAGCCCACACAAGGCTCTTCTGCTTGCTGCCTGTCCTTAGCAGTGGTCTCCTAGCAGCTATTTTACCATGAAGGCCTGCTGCAAAAAGTCTCCTCTTAACAGTTGTTGAAGAGATGTGTCTGCTGCTAGAATTCTGTGTGGCATTGACCTGGTCTCTAATCTGAGCTGCTGTTAACCCTGCGATTTCTGAGGCTGATGACTCGGATAAACTTATCCTCAGAAGCAGAGGTGACTCTTGGTCTTCCTTTCCTGGGGCGATCCTCATGTGAGCCAGTTTCTTTGTATCGCTTGATGGTTTTTGCAACTGCACTTGGGGAAACTTTCAAAGTTTTCCCAATTTTTCACACTGACTGACCTTCATTTCTTAAAGAAATGATGGCCACTAGTCTTTCTTTACTTAGCTGCTTTTTTCTTGCTATAATACAAATTCTAACAGTCTATTCAGTAGGACTATCAGCTGTATATCCACCTTACTTCTGCACCACGCAACTGATGGTCCCAACCCCATTTATAAGGCAAGAAATCCCACTTATTAAACCTGACAGGGCACACCTGTGAAGTGAAAACCATTTCCGGTGACTACCTCTTGAAGCTCATCAAGAGAATGCCAAGAGTGTGCAAAGCAGTCATCAAAGCAAAAAGTGGCTACTTTGAAGAACCTAGAATATAAGACATATTTTCAGTTGTTTCACACTTTTTTGTTAAGGGTACAATTCCACATGTGTTAATTCATTGATTTGATGCCTTCAGTGTGAATGTACAGTACAGACCAAAAGTTTGGACACACCTTCTCAATTAAAGATTTTTCTGTATTTTCATGACTATGAAAATTGTACTTTCACACTGAAGGCATTAAAACTATGAATTCACACATGTGGAATTATATACTTAACAAAAAAGTGTGAAACAACTGAAAATATGTCTTATATATTAGGTTCTTCAAAGTAGCCACCTTTTGCTTTGATGACTGCTTTGCACACTCTTGGCATTCTCTTGATGAGCTTCAAGAGGTAGTCACCAGAAATGGTCTTCCAACAATCTTGAAGGAGTTCGCAGAGATGCTTAGCACTTGTTGGCCCTTTTGCCTTCACTCTGCGGTCCAGCTCACCCCAAACCATCTTGATTGGGTTCAGGTCTGGTGACTGTGGAGGCCAGGTCATCTGGCGTAGAGCACCCCATCACTCTCCTTCTTGGTCAAATAGCCCTTACACAGCCTGGAGGTGTGTTTGGGGTCATTGTCCTGTTGAAAAATAAATGATGGTCCAACTAAACGCAAACCGGATGGAATAGCATGCCGCTGCAAGATGCTGTGGTAGCCATGCTGGTTCAGTATGCCTTCAATTTTGAATAAATCCCAAATAGTGTCACCAGCAAAGCACCCCCACAACATCACACCGCCTCCTTCATGCTTCACGGTGGAAACCAGGCATGTAGAGTCCATCCGTTCACCTTTTCTGCGTTGCACAAAGACATGGTGGTTGGAACCAAAGATCTCAAATTTGGACTCATGAGACCAAAGCACAGATTTCCACTGGTCTAATGTCCATTCCTTGTGTTCTTTAGCCCAAACAAGTCTCTTCTGCTTGTTGCCTGTCCTTAGCAGTGGGTTCCTAGCAGCTATTTTACCATGAAGGCCTGCTGCACAAAGTCTCCTCTTAACAGTTGTTGTAGAGATTTGTCTGCTGCTAGAACTCTGTGTGGCATTGACCTGGTCTCTAATCTGAGCTGCTGTTAACCTGCGATTTCTGAGGCTGGTGACTCAGATAAACTTATCCTCAGAAGCAGAGTTGACTCTTGTTCTTCCTTTCCTGGGGCGGTCCACATGTGAGACAATTTCTTTGTAGCGCTTGATGGTTTTGGCAACTGCACTTGAGGACACTTTCAAAGTTTGCCCAATTTTTCGGACTGACTGACCTTCATTTCTTAAAGAAATGATGACCACTCGTTTTTCTTTACTTAGCTGCTTTTTTCTTGCCATAATACAAATTCTAACAGTCTATTCAGTAGGACTATCAGCTGTGTATCCACCTGACTTCTGCACAACACAACTGATGGTCCCAACCCCATTTATAAGGCAAGAAATCCCACTTATTAAACCTGACAGGGCACACCTGTGAAGTGAAAACCATTTCCGGTAACTACCTCTTGAAGCTCATCAAGAGAATGCCAAGAATGTGCAAAGCAGTCATCAAAGCAAAAGGTGGCTACTTTGAAGAACCTAGAATATAAGACATACTTTCAGTTGTTTCACACTTTTTTGTTAAGTATATAATTCCACATGTGTTAATTCATAGTTTTGATGCCTTCAGTGTGAATGTACAATATTCAAAGTCATGAAAATACAGAAAAATGTTTAAATGAGAAGGTGTGTCCAAACTTTTGGTCCGTACTGTATATCTTGGTGAAATTTCTCACCGGGCTTGTCGCTCACTGCTCCGCAGTTTGGTGGAAAAAAGTCTAGATGCAAATGTAAGAAATTAATCTTTAAGGACGTGTTACAGCCAAGATCCTTATATGTTTTGAGGAGATTTTCCACCAAATCTTCATAGTTGTTTGCTCTCGAGTTTCCCAAAAAATTAGTTACCACTAATGCGAATGCTACTTATGCAGCCTTTTCCTTGCACTGTAACAAACAAAGAAACTCCTCATCTTGAAGAAGCTTACAAATCTGAGGTCCAATAAAGACTTCTTCCTTTATCTCTGTTTAACTCAGTCTTGGAAATGTGTTAATGAGATACTTACTGTAAATGCTTTTGCATTTTTATTCATTGCCTTACAAAGTTCTTCTTTAGGACCAACTTGATATGCGATGGTCGTAACAAAATCTTATGTGGGTCAATAAGTGCTGAATGCAGGATATTTTACTCCCTGGCTGAAGTGAATGTTGGAGAAGTTGTAAGGAGGTGGACTGCTGCTGTTGCATTCCTTTCCCTAAAGACACCTCTTGCTTTATTGTGATGCCCCTCCACCCGTGGCTGTTAGGGGCACATGACAGCTGATCAGATCAGCTGTCATGTGCCTGAAACCCGCTGAGCCCGCATCAAAAGTGGGAGGCGACCTATGACGTACCTATATGTCATAGGTTGTAAAGGCGTTAAGCATCATATTCGTTTTCAGTACCACAAAATTAGTTATGGTCGACTGTTTTTGTCTCTAAAACAATTTGACTGTAGAACAGTGTAATCTGTGTTTGGTTCTCAAAAGATGTTTGGAACAATCTCCCTACCAAGATGCTTCAAAACGTGTATGCAATTGTTCCTGGAAGAATTGCTGATTTGAAGCTGTTTTGATTGCAAAAGGTGGTCATACCATATATTGATTTGATTTAGATTTCTCTTTTTTCATTCACTTTCCATTTTGTTAATTGCTAAAAATAAACAATTAACACGTTTATTTTTTAAAGCATTCTTAATTTGCAACATTTTTTCCACACTGCCACTTTTGCACAGTGCTGTAGATAATGAAATATGGATTTCATAAGAAATATCTTATATTAGAACTGCAAGGAAAGGGGATCATCAAAGCCAATGAGTACATCTCATACTCATAATGCCACTTTTACACAAGCTGATCCAAACTGTTAAATAATTGCCGATCGGTGGTTGTTTATTGGTTTATTGTGACAAGCTGATTTACATTCTACGCATACAGAACGATCATTAATACAATTCTGTGTTCATAGAATATCATATTATCGGCACTTCAGCTGTTTTAATGAGGCGATGTGCTGCCGATTAACAATGATTTTTATACGCACTTAAGCATCACTATACCTGATGAATGAGCATTTTGCTCCTTTGCTGGTCTATTGCCAACCTGTATAGACAAAGACACTTAAACAAAACTTCTTTATTGAGGGCTAAAACATCTTCATTTTTAGCTCATTAAAATATTTAATTATGCAAAGACAATATCACAAAAATCAGCTTAAATGGGGGGATACAGATGCAGGGAAAAAAGCGGTTGGTACACCTGGATAATAAAATGTATGGTACACCACATATACTGCATGAAATCAAAGACATATGGTATATATTCCCACAAATAAAGACATAGTGTTGATCACCATATGGTAGAAGAAACCGGTTGCATGTGATGTCAAGAAAAATATATAAACAGATATTATATTGTATAACAGTAAGTCACAGCACGACCTGAATAGTACAAATCAAAACATGAAAACACAGTACATATGGAGACACAATGGAATAAAGGTAATGTTTCCTGTAATGCACCAAGCCAGGGATCCACCTCCAATAACTGGAAGAGAGCAGCTACATGGAAGATATAAGCTCAAGTTTTCCACTGCTCCTCTAGTAAGTCCGGTAGGCAGGATTTTAATTATTTTTACATAAACCCTACAGTGAATATAAGAAGTCTAACCACGCCTGTTAAAATGCCAGGTTTTTGTCATGTATAAAAATCATACCAAGAAGATTAATCTCAGAACTTTTTCCACCTTTAATATCACCCATCATCTGTACAAATCCATTGAGAAACAAACTGAAATCATTTTGAGGGGGGAAATAAAAATAGCAAAACTAAAATAATGTAGTTATATAAATGTGAATATCCTCTTAAAGTTGGAGATGTGGTTGTGTTCAGAATTAGCCAATCACATTTACACTCAATGTCGGACAGTGTGTCTGGGGAATTGATCCTCGGGGACCACCCTACAGCAATATGCAAATACCTGTTAGCCGTTATCCCTGTTAGGCTGTGTGCCCACGATGCGTTTTTTAAGTGTTTCCGCAGCGGCAAAAACGCATGTTAGAAGGCCTGCCATGGTCCCCAATGATAATCCGCATGTGCTGTGCACATGCTGAAGAAATTTCCACTGCGGATTATCATTGCGGAAAAAAGCGCAGCACTACCAATTATTTTGCGGAAGCGCTGCGTTTTCGCCGCCATTGACTTGCATTGGAACGCATGGATTACGCATCACTGAATATGTAGATGCGCATTCCATGCGTTTCAATGTGCGGATGGTACCTGGGTGTGGAGGACAGGAGACTCTCCTCCGGACTCGGGTACCATGGAACCTGTGAAAAAAAGAATAAAATAAAAAATAAATATTATATTTACCTTCTGATGACCCCCGCTGCGCTCGTCCTCCCATGCCGGCAGATCGCGGTGGACTGAAGGACCTGCGCTGACGTCATAGTCATGTGATGGCAGGTTCTTCAGTGCAGTGTACCGCGATCTGCCGGCAAGGGAGAACGGAGCGAAGCAAGACTGCGGGGGCCATCAGAAGGTAAGTATAGATTCATTTTTTTATTTTTAACCATTCTTTTATGGTCACACTATATAAATCCATGCTGTTTGCATGTATTTATATAGTGTAACCAAGTTGACAAGCACTTTCCATGTGATGCTAAAATCGCTTGGAAAGCGCTTGTCAACCCGCATGTGGAAATGCATGTGAAGAACGCTTCACATCCGCATGTCCCTGGCAGGAAAAATGCATGTACAGTCCGCATGTACAATCCGCATGTACAATCCGCATGCGTTTTTTCTACCAGGGAGATGCAGAAACGCTCAGGAAAAATCCGGAGCATTTCTGCATCGTGGGCACATAGCCTTATAGTGGAGTGTCATCTGTAAATCAAAGGCGGCTCCTGCACATATACTGTGCACCACCATAACTGGGATGTACAATTACGTTAGTTTGCATTAAAGGGGTTCTTTGGTTAAAACAAGTTATCACCGATCCATGGGCTCCACAAAATAGGTGATAACTTATTGATCGTTTGGGTTCGAACATTGGAAAACACACTGATTGGAACAATGGGGACATTTTGTCCCTGACAGGACACTTAGTTATCCCCATTTTAAAATGCAGCGGCAGGTGGGACATCTGACCGCAGCCTCATTCATTCTCTTTGTGGCTTCCAGAAAAAAACAAGAACAGCCACTGAGGGAATGAATGGATCAGTGGTCAAGTCGCACATGAGCTCCAGTCTAATTGGATAAAAATCTCACATTCTACCAATCGGTGCAGGTTCTAGCAGTCAGACCCCCACTAATCAATAATTTATCACTTATCCTGTGGAGAGGTGATTACTTGTTTTCCCCGAAGAACCCCTGTAAATGCATCTTGTTCCAAGTATTTAATCACTAATGGAAATGAAGAATCTTCTAATTAATATCAGAGAGAACAAATGACCGCCATACACAACACAATCCACTATACCAACACCAATAGTACCACATACAAGGGAGAAATACTGCCACACCATGACCAGACCACATATTACCACCACATAGTGACCGAATAATACTACAATCAAGGAAGAAATACAGTGACACCCGTGACCAGACCACATATTACCACCACATAGTAACCGAATATTACCACATACAAGGGGAAAATACAACCACACCATGACCATACCACATATTAACAGCATATAGCGTCCAAATAATTCCCCATCATTGCTCTCCCCCACCTCCTCCATCATTGCTCTCCCCCATCCCCATCATTGCTCTCCCCCACCTCCTCCATCATTGCTCTCCCCACCTCCTCCATCATTGCTCTCTCCCACCTCCTCCATCATTGTCCTCCCCCACCTCCTCCATCATTTTCATATTTCCCACCTCCTCCATCATCATTGCCATATCTTCCCCCACCTCTGTCATCATTGCCATATCTCCCCCACCTCCTCCATCATCATTGCCATATCTCCCCCCACATCCTCCATCATTGCCATATCTTCCCCCACCTCCTTCATCATTGCCATATCTCCCCCCACCTCCTCTACTGTCATTGCCATATCTCCCCCACCTCCTCCATCATCATTGCCATATCTCCCCCCACCACCTCCATCATTGCCATATCTCCCCCACCTCCTTCATCATCATTGCCATATCTCTCCCACCTCCTCCATCATTTCCATATCCCCCACCTCCTCCATCATTGCCATATCCCCCCACCTCCTCCATCATTGCCATATCTCCCCCACCTTCTCCATCATTGCCATATCGCCCCCACCTTCTCCATCATCATTGCCATATCTCCCCCCACCTCCTCAATCATCATTGCCATATCTCCCCCCACCGCTTCCATCATTGCCATATCTCCCCCACCTCCTCTACCGTCATTGCCATATCTCCCCCACCTCCTCCATCATCATTGCCATATCTCCCCCCACCTCCTCCATCAGTGCCATATCTCCCCCACCTCCTCCATCATCATTGCCATATCTTTCCCACACCTCCTCCATCATTGCCATATCTCCCCCACCTCCTCCATCATCATTGTCATATCTCCCCCACACCTCCTCCATCATTGCCATATCTCCCCCACCTCCTCCATCATCATTGCCATATCTCCCCTACACCTCCTCCATCATTGCCACATCTACCCCACACCTCCTCCATCATCATTGCCATATCTCCCCCACCTCCTCCATCATCATTGCCATATCTCCCCCACCTCCTCCATCATCATTGCCATATCTCCCCCCACCTCCTAAATCATCATTGCCATTTCTCCTCCATCATTGCCATATCTCCTGCCACCTCCTCCATCATCATTGCCATATCTCCCCCCACCTCCTCCATCATCATTGCCATGCTTCCCACACCTCCTCCATCACCATTGCCATATCTCCCCCCACCTCCTCCATCACCATTGCCATGTCATAAGTCCCCCCACTTCCTCCATCACCATTGCCATATCTCCCCCTACCTCCTCCATCACCATTCCCATATCTCCCCCACCTCCTCCATCACCATTGCTCTACTTCATCTCCCTCCACCTCCACCATCATTGTTGCTCTCCCTCATCTCCCCCCACCTCCTCCATCACCACTGTATTAGTTAAAAAAAAAAAAACAACACTTACCCTCTCTGCTCGTTCTCCCGCAGCATCGTCCTCGGCTTCCTGCCCTGCATCTTTCTCCCAGACACAGGCCCGTCCTGCATGGTGACGTCATCAAGCAGCGCGAGCCTGTGTCAGGGAGAAAGCGGCAAGCAGGAAGCACAGGACAGATCCCTCCGCTCCACTGCCATTTTCCTCCCATCAGCAGCGGAGCAGGAGGGATCGCATTGCTCCTTGCCCACCGCACACTATGAGGGCAATCTGGCCATGGGCCCCCCGGAGCCTGGGGCTCCACGAAGAAGGCCAGGTTGCCCTCATAAGCCGCACTGCAAGGGCCCCCCCTCCACCTTCGGGCCGCGGTGTTGGTGCACCAGCGGCCATGTTAACCAGCGGGCCCTGTGCGTCCTGCTCAGGGGCCCGCCAAGGACCCAGGCCCACCGGAGAATTGTCCGGTGTCCCGGTGCCCCAGTCTGACCCTGTTTACACTCATAGTAAATAGTAGTCAGAACATAACTGCCATCAGCTGTTTTACTAGGATTTTCCTGACATTTTCTTAAGTGTTTTTACAGCAGAAGCCATGGTTCATAAGCAGCTTACAACACAGCAGTGTTGATAGTTATCAGGCAGGAATAGGGAACAAAAAAATTCTAAAGTGTTAGATATACCATGGACACTGTGAAGAGGGTCATCAAGAAAAATTTGGTGTAAATTTGGCACAACAGTGATATTCAAAGGTAAAAAGTCCTATATAAGCTTTATTCCAACAAAAGTTAAAAATTGACATTCCCAAGTAGATTCAAAATAATCAATATTATTTTGGATGTATTTGGGAATGCCAATTTTTTAACTTTCATTGGAATAAAGCTTATTCTTTTTATCTGTAACACAGTTGGAGGACTTCTTACCCTTGATTTTTGTTTCACCAGACTGGGTTGGAATGGATTCTTCCATCCTGAGAATTGTTGCAGCCTAGTAGAGGATGACCTGGTTCATACATTTTACTTACAACAATATCCTTACCTAGAACTAGACATCCCTCAAAAATTGATGAACAGACAAGAAGAAAATTTTGTCTGGGAGGCTGACAACAGGAATACTGCAACATTAAAGGAGCTGCAGGAATTTCTAGCAAGTTCTGGATGTGTGCTGAATGTGAGAACAATCTCCCATATTTTTTATGTGTCTGGACATTGGGGAAGGTGGCTTTTATATCCACTATATATCTGCAAGTAAATAGTTTTTTTCACATGTCAGGCTCCCTTTACATTCCTTGGTTTTGTTGCAATTTTCTGCCCAGGAATCGATCTGGAGCCTCCACGCACTGCACCCTAGTCAAAGGCATTCTCTACACTTAGGAAGCCTATATACTTTCTTTTACTTTTTTCATTCCTTTACATTCCACCTTTACCATATTGGCATAAGTTTGGGTGCGCTGCTGCACTGTTTGGTTTGTGTATATTACAGTCACAGCAGTTTGCACCTGTTCACATTTGCTTCATTCTGTTAGAATGTACTTGTGAGTTTTCTTTTTATTGCTTGTTTTAGATATGATGGTTTCTCAAGCTCTGTAAATACCCATTCATTTTAGTCTGTGGTACAGAATGTTGTCTTGTAATGACAGCATCTGTAAATGCAGTTGCTCCAATTCTGGTAATCAATATAGTTTTTTGGTCACCTTGAGTAAATTGTTAGTTAATTGATGCTTATTTAGCTCACATATACTTTTCTTGTTGTGACTTTTGGACCTATCTGTATATGACTTTACTGACATCAGACCATTACATAATCATTGTGCATCTGCCTGTGCCCGCCGGCCACACCTCATTGGAAAGAAATTATTGATAGTTGTTTTGTCATCAGATCTCTTTTGGGACCGAGCACAATGGTAATATATTTTGTTGTGTGTTATACTGTATACCTTTGTTGTCAGGGATATCCAAGGTGTGGTGCTCTAATAAATAGGTTGTCATTCCTAAAGATTGAGAAAGTGGGTGACTGGCATAACCTTATGGGAGAACTAAACCTAAGCTTAAATGGTAGTCTAAGCAGACACCAGAGCACAAGCAAGTCACACAAGTTTCATGGACTAGATGTACACCACTATTGACAGACCTTATAGCTTAGAAAGTTGGGGAATACATTGGAAAATACAATAGATTGCATCTTAGTGCACCTTTTTTGGATTCATGCAACTTTTTCACAAGTCAAGAAAGCACAATCATCTTTGTTTTAACTTTGTGCATGCTTTTTAACCCTCCCGAACAGCAATTTTTCATTTTTGTACTTTCATTGTTTCCTCCCTTTCCTCCAAGAGCTATAACTTTTTCATATTTATGTCGACATAGATGTATGAGACCGAGTTGTAATAAAGGACAGCCACGACATTACCTTGGTCCAGTCTGGAACTTAACTCCTCATAGAAGTGGATCAGATTAGTTTGACAGGACCGATCCATCATAAACCCATGGGGATTCTGGGTCATTTTTATTGAGATACTCTAGGATAGCATATCTTAGAAAACCTTTAAGGGTTTTACTCACAGTAGAGGGGGCCAACACTATCATTTTTTAGTTTCTTACGATTTATGTAGTTGAAGAATATTTTTTGATTATTTTTACTTTCTTTGCCAATGTTTGAGCCTCTGTGTCTCAAATTTTTAGGTTTTGATTTTTTTTTGTAACATAATGTATTCATTTTCTCTATAAGTATGTAATTCTTAATTCCCTAAACACACTCCAAAAATATACTTATAGAAAATCTAGATTGTGAGTAGGCATGAGCGAACATTTCAATGTTCAGTTCGGAAAAGTTTGCCGAACAAATTGATAGTCACCAAATTTATTCGCCGAATGTTCGTCGAACATTTCCGAATCCCATAGGAGTCAATAGGGGGACCAAAAAAATGCATATACAACAGCTAGAAATGGAACCAAAAGCTGCCAAAACACATCAAATTAGGTGTAGACACCAGGGAAGTGCCATTAATTGATCCAGAGTACAAGTACTATAATTATTATTACTGTGACAGCAACATTTATTCAGTTGCGCTTTACATGTCAAAAGGGGTCACCAACTGGAACAACAGGAGAGAAGACCCTGCCAGCGAGGGTGCACTGTCACGGACGTGGTTTATGGAACCACTGTGCCACGGACCCTGGAGAGCCTGGAAGGGCGTGACTAAGCGAGCACCGGACTGTTCACTAGAGCCTCTGTTGGTGAGGTTAGACTTGGCTCCCAATGAATGCCAGGTGCCACTCCAGGACAGACCAACGGATGCGCAGCAGCTCGACACAGTAGGATTGACCAGATGGTGCAGCAGGCACAGTCTGTAACAGAGTGCAGCAGGCACAGTCTGTATCAGAGTGCAGCAGGCAGAATCTGTATCAGAGTGCAGCAGGCAGAGTCTGTATCAGGAGTGCAGCAAGCAGAATCTGTATCAGGAGTGCAGCAGGCAGAGTCTGTATCAGGAGTGCAGCAGGCAGAGTCTGTATCAGGAGTGCAGCAGGCAGAGTCTGTATCAGAGAGCAGTAGGCACAGTCTGTATCAGGAGTGCAACAGGCAAAGTCTGTATCAGAGTGCAGCAAGCAGAGTCTGTATCAGAGTGCAGAAGGCAGAGTCTGTATCAGGAATGCAGCAAGCAGAGTCTGTATCAGGAGTGCAGAAAACAGAGTCTGTATCAGGATTGCAGCAGGCAGAGTCTGTATCAGAGCGCAGTAGGCAGAGTCTGTATCAGGAGTGCAGCAGGCAGGGTCTGTATCAGGAGTGCAGCAGGCAGAGTCTGTATCAGGAGTGCAGCAGGCAGAGTCTGTATCAGGAATGCAGCAGGCAGAGTCTGTATCAGGAGTGCAGCAGGCAGAGTCTGTATCAGGAGTGCAGCAGGCAGAGTCTGTATCAGGAGTGCTGCCGGCAGAGTCTGTATCAGAGCGCAGTAGGCAGAGTCTGTATCAGGAGTGCAACAGGCAAAGTCTGTATCAGAGTGCAGCAAGCAGAGTCTGTATCAGAGTGCAGAAGGCAGAGTCAGTATCAGGATTGCAGCAAGCAGAGTCTGTATCAGGAGTGCAGAAAACAGAGTCTGTATCAGGATTGCAGCAGGCAGAGTCTGTATCAGGAGCGCAGTAGGCAGAGTCTGTATCAGGAGTGCAGCAGGCAGAGTCTGTATCAGGAGTGCAGCAGGCAGAGTCTGTATCAGGAGTGCAGCAGGCAGAGTCTGTATCAGGATTGCAGCAGGCAGAGTCTGTATCAGGAATGCAGCAGTCAGAGTCAGTATCATGAGTGCAGCAGGCACAGAGTCTGTATCAGGATTGCAGCAGGCAGAGTCTGTATCAGAGTGCAGCAGGCAGAGTCTGCATCAGAGTGCAGAAGGCAGAGTCTGTATCAGGAATGCAGCAGGCAGAGTCTGTATCAGATTGCAGCAGGCAGAGTCTGTATCAGGAGTGCAACAGGTAGAGTCTGTATCAGAGTGCAGCAGGCAGAGACTGTATCAGGAGTGCAGCAGGCAGAGTCTGTATCAGTAGTGCAGCAGGCAGAGTCTGTATCAGGATTGCAGCAGGCAGAGTCTGTATCAGGAATGCAGCAGTCAGAGTCAGTATCATGAGTGCAGCAGGCACAGAGTCTGTATCAGGATTGCAGCAGGCAGAGTCTGTATCAGAGTGCAGCAGGCAGAGTCTGTATCAGGAGTGCAACAGGCAAAGTCGGTATCAGGAGTGCAGCAAGCAGAGTCTGTATCAGAGTGCAGAAGGCAGAGTCTGTATCAGAGTGCAGCAGGGACAGTCTGTATCAGAGTGCAGCAGGCAGAGTCTGTATCAGGAATGCAACGGGCAGAGTCTGTATCAGGAGTGCAGCAGGCAGAGTCAGTACCAGGAGTGCAACAGGCAGAGTCTGTATCAGGAGTGCAGCAGGCAGAGTCTGTATCAGAGTGCAGCAGGCAGAATCTGTATCAGAGTGCAGCAGGCAGAGTCTGTATCAGGAATGCAGCAGGCAGAATCTGTATCAGAGTGCAGCAGGCAGAGTCTGTATCAGGAGTGCAGCAGGCAAAATCTGTATCAGAGTGCAGCAGGCAGAGTCGGTATCAGGAATGCAGCAGGCAGAGTCTGTATCAGGAGTGCAGCAGGCAGAGTCTGTATCAGGAGTGCAGCAGGCAGAGTCTGTATCAGGAGTGCACCAGGCACACAGTCTGTATCAGGAGTGCAGCAGGCAGAGTCTATATCAGGAGTGCAGCAGGCACACAGTCTGTATCAGGAGTTCAGCAGGCAGAGTCTGTATCAGAGTGCAGAAGGCAGAGTCTGTATCAGGAATGCAGCAGGCAGAGTCTGTATCAGATTGCAGCAGGCAGAGTCTGTATCAGGAGTGCAACAGGTAGAGTCTGTATCAGAGAGCAGCAGGCAGAGACTGTATCAGGAGTGCAGCAGGTAGAGTCTGTATCAGGAGTGCAGCAAGCAGAGTCTGTATCAGAGTGCAGAAGGCAGAGTCTGTATCGGGAATGCAGCAGGCAGAGTCTGTATCAGGATTGCAGCAGGCAGAGTCTGTATTAGAGTGCAGCAGGGACAGTCTGTTTCAGAGTGCAGCAGGCAGAGTCTGTATCAGAGCGCAGTAGGCAGAGTCTGTATCAGGAGTGCAGCAGGCAGAGTCTGTATCAGGAGTGCAGCAGGCAGAGTCTGTATCAGGAGTGCAGCAGGCAGAGTCTGTATCAGGATTGCAGCAGGCAGAGTCTGTATCAGGAATGCAGCAGTCAGAGTCAGTATCATGAGTGCAGCAGGCAGAGTCTGTATCAGGATTGCAGCAGGCAGAGTCTGTATCAGAGTGCAGCAGGCAGAGTCTGTATCAGAGTGCAACAGGCAGAGTCTGTATCAGGAATGCAGCAGGCAGAGTCTGTATCAGAGTGCAGCAGGCAGAGTCTGTATCAGTAGTGCAGCAGGTAGAGTCTGCATCAGAGTGCAGCAGGCAGAGTCTGTATCAGGAGTGCAGCAGGTAGAGTCTGTATCAGGAGTGCAGCAGGCAGAGTCTGTATCAGGAGTGCAGCAGGTAGAGTCTGCATCAGAGTGCAGCAGGCAGAGTCTGTATCAGGAATGCAGCAGGCAGAGTCTGTATCAGGTGTGCAGCAGGCAGAGTCTGTATCAGAGTGCAGCAGGCAGAGTCTGTATCAGGAGTGCAGCAGGTAGAGTCTGTATCAGAGTGCAGCAGGCAGAGTCAGTATCAGGAATGCAGCAGGCAGAGTCGGTATCAGGAATGCAGCAGGCAGTCTGTATCAGGAATGCAGCAGGCAGTCTGTATCTGGAATGCAGCAGGCAGAGTCTGTATCAGGAGTGCAGCAGGCAAAGTCTGTATCAGAGTGCAGCAGGCAGAGTCTGTATCAGGAGTGCAGCAGGCACAGAGTCTCTATCATGAGTGCAGCAGGCACAGAGTCTGTATCAGGAGTGCAGCAGGCACAGAGTCTGTATCAGGAGTGCAGCAGGCACAGAGTCAGTATCAGGAGTGCAGCAGGCACAGAGTCTGTATCAGGAGTGCAGCAGGCACAGAGTCTGTATCAGGACTGCAGCAGGCACAGAGTCTGTATCAGGAGTGCAGCAGGCACAGAGTCTGTATCAGGAATGCGGCAGGCACAGAGTCTGTATCAGGAGTGCAGCAGGCACAGAGTCTGTATCAGTAGTGCAGCAGGCACAGAGTCTGTATCAGGAGTGCAGCAGACACAGAGTCTGTATCAGGAGTGAAGCAGGCATAGAGTCTGTATCAGGAGTGCAGCAGGCAGAGTCTGTATCAGAGCGCAGCAGGCAGAGTCTGTATCAGGAGTGCAGCTGGCAGAGTCTGTATCAGGAGTGCAGCAGGCAGAGTCTGTATCAGGAGTGCAGCAGGCAGAGTCTGTATCAGGATTGCAGCAGGCAGAGTCTGTATCAGGAATGCAGCAGTCAGAGTCAGTATCATGAGTGCAGCAGGCAGAGTCTGTATCAGGATTGCAGCAGGCAGAGTCTGTATCAGAGTGCAGCAGGCAGAGTCTGTATCAGAGTGCAACAGGCAGAGTCTGTATCAGGAATGCAGCAGGCAGCGTCTGTATCAGAGTGCAACAGGCAGAGTCTGTATCAGGAGTGCAGTAGGCAGAGTCTGTATCAGGTGTGCAGCAGGCAGAGTCTGTATCAGGAGTGCAGCAGGTAGAGTCTGTATCAGAGTGCAGCAGGCAGAGTCGGTATCAGGAATGCAGCAGGCAGAGTCGGTATCAGGAATGCAGCAGGCGGTCTGTATCAGGAATGCAGCAGGCAGTCTGTATCTGGAATGCAGCAGGCAGAGTCTGTATCAGGAGTGCAGCAGGCAAAGTCTGTATCAGAGTGCAGCAGGCAGAGTCTGTATCAGGAGTGCAGCAGGCACAGAGTCTCTATCATGAGTGCAGCAGGCACAGAGTCTGTATCAGGAGTGCAGCAGGCACAGAGTCTGTATCAGGAGTGCAGCAGGCACAGAGTCAGTATCAGGAGTGCAGCAGGCACAGAGTCTGTATCAGGAGTGCAGCAGGCACAGAGTCTGTATCAGGACTGCAGCAGGCACAGAGTCTGTATCAGGAGTGCAGCAGGCACAGAGTCTGTATCAGGAATGCGGCAGGCACAGAGTCTGTATCAGGAGTGCAGCAGGCACAGAGTCTGTATCAGTAGTGCAGCAGGCACAGAGTCTGTATCAGGAGTGCAGCAGACACAGAGTCTGTATCAGGAGTGAAGCAGGCATAGAGTCTGTATCAGGAGTGCAGCAGGCAGAGTCTGTATCAGAGCGCAGCAGGCAGAGTCTGTATCAGGAGTGCAGCTGGCAGAGTCTGTATCAGGAGTGCAGCAGGCAGAGTCTGTATCAGGAGTGCAGCAGGCAGAGTCTGTATCAGGATTGCAGCAGGCAGAGTCTGTATCAGGAATGCAGCAGTCAGAGTCAGTATCATGAGTGCAGCAGGCAGAGTCTGTATCAGGATTGCAGCAGGCAGAGTCTGTATCAGAGTGCAGCAGGCAGAGTCTGTATCAGAGTGCAACAGGCAGAGTCTGTATCAGGAATGCAGCAGGCAGCGTCTGTATCAGAGTGCAACAGGCAGAGTCTGTATCAGGAGTGCAGTAGGCAGAGTCTGTATCAGGTGTGCAGCAGGCAGAGTCTGTATCAGGAGTGCAGCAGGTAGAGTCTGTATCAGAGTGCAGCAGGCAGAGTCGGTATCAGGAATGCAGCAGGCAGAGTCGGTATCAGGAATGCAGCAGGCGGTCTGTATCAGGAATGCAGCAGGCAGTCTGTATCAGGAATGCAGCAGGCAGAGTCTTTATCAGGAGTGCAGCAGGCAGAGTCTGTATCAGAGTGCAGCAGGCAGAGTCTGTATCAGGAGTGCAGCAGGCACAGAATCTGTATCAGGAGTGCAGCAGGCACAGAGTCTGTATCAGGAGTGCAGCAGGCACAGAGTCTGTATCAGGAGTGCAGCAGGCACAGAGTCTGTATCAGGAGTGCAGCAGGCACAGAGTCTGTATCAGGAGTGCAGCAGGCACAGAGTCTGTATGTATCAGGAGTGCAGCAGGCACAGAGTCTGTATCAGGAGTGCAGCAGGCACAGAGTCTGTATCAGGAGTGCAGCAGGCACAGAGTCTGTATCAGGAGTGCAGCAGGCACAGAGTCTGTATCAGGAGTGCAGCAGGCACAGAGTCTGTATCAGGAGTGCAGCAGGCACAGAGTCTGTATTAGGAGTGCAGCAGGCACAGAGTCTGTATCAGGAATGCAGCAGGCACAGAGTCTGTATCAGGAGTTCAGCAGGC
Source organism: Phyllobates terribilis (assembly GCF_046119375.1). Classification (NCBI taxonomy): domain Eukaryota; kingdom Metazoa; phylum Chordata; class Amphibia; order Anura; family Dendrobatidae; genus Phyllobates; species Phyllobates terribilis. Next base: position 222,740,030 of record NW_027362773.1, on the reverse strand, counting down.
ACAGAGTCTGTATCAGGAGTGCTGCAGGCACAGAGTCTGTATCAGGAGTGCTGCAGGCACAGAGTCTGTATCAGGAGTGCAGCAGACACAGAGTCTGTATCAGGAGTGCAGCAGGCACAGCGTCTGTATCAGGAGTGCAGTAGGCACAGAGTCTGTATCAGGAGTGCAGCAGGCAGAGTCTGTATCAGGAGTGCAACAGGCAAAGTCTGTATCAGGAGTACAGCAAGGACTGGTACGCAACCTTGCACAACTTGGACTGCAGAACAGGAAGGTTCCACTACAGACAACCCAATAGATGGAGACCCATTTAGGATTTCCCACATTTAAAAAAATTAATGGCAGACGCCAGCAAAGTGGCATCAATTTAACTACTGTACAAATAGTGTAAATAAGACCCACACCTCTTCCAGTGCAGCCAACCCAGGAGATGGAGACCTAACCAGGAGTGTTCACATTGCCCTAAACGAGAGCCTAACACCAGTGAAGTGGCATCAATGTCATCAGACTACAATTAGTTTAACGCAGACCCATTTCTGTCCCACAACAGCCAACCCAGGAGATGCAGCTTCAATCAGAAGTGTTTTACATTTAAAAAAATAGGACCTAAGACCACCATTTCCGTAGCCAACAGATTGGAGATGGTGAAGTTCAACATCTTAGCTTTGTCATGTGTAGGATGAAACAATCTTTTATGTGACCACAACAGTGGGACTGAGGGCTGGCTGCAGTGCTGGGAGAGGGCGGAGTATGGTGAAACGGACAAACCGATAGACCGTGAGTTAGGTGCAGGCGGAGATGTTACGGTGGATTGAGAAACGTGTGGTGTGCTCAGAGAAGCAAACACAGCAGGCATGTCCGCTTCACTTACAGCTGACAGGCTGTCACTCAGCCTAACTGCAGCGGGTATACATCTGGTTCTGTCGGACACCTGCGTGACACAACTTGGCACGGTAACAGAGGAGGAGGAAGAAGCAGCAGAGGTGTTTGATGGGGCGGCTGATGGTTGTTTATTGAAAATCAATTTCGAATTTATCATGTTTGTATACCCGTTTGGGGAGAATAATATCTGCACCAAATGCTTAATTTCACTACAGTATAACTATAGAAATGCATGGAGACCAAAACCTCTTCCACTACATTCAACCCAATGGATGGAGACCCGTTCAGGATTCCCCACATTTCCAAAAATTAGCGACAGACGCCAGCAAAGTGTAATCAATTTCACTACAGTAGAAATAGTGTAAATGAGAACCACATCTCTTCCAGTACAGACAACCCAAGAGATGGAGACTTAACCAGGAGTGTTCACATTGCCTTAAATGAGGGCCTAACAAACAATACCGAAGTGGCATCAATTTCACTAGAGTATAAGTATTGCAAAGGAGGCCAAAACCAGTTCCGCTACAGCCAACCCAATAGATGGAGACCCAATCATGATTCTCCAAATTTCAAAAAAATTGTGGCAGACACTAGCTATGTCTAATCAATTTCACTACAGTAGTAATAGTGTAAATAAGACCTACACCTGTTCCAGTACAGCCAACCCAGGAGATGGAGACCTAACCAGGAGTGTTCACATTGCCCTAAATGAGGGCCTAACACCACCGCAGTGGCATCAATGTCATCAGACTACAAGTAGTTTAACGCAGACCCAAACCTGTCCCACTGCAGCCAACCCAATGAATGGAGACACAATTCTGCACATTTCCCCAAATTAGGGCCTAAAACCTGCAGCAGCAAAAGCAGGCACAGAAGCCATATCACAGACTGCAATTTCAAGAGATCAATGCAGCACACTCAAAACGACAACATCGCCTACTCTGTACAGTCTGCAATTGGGGTGAAAAGTCCTTGGAGATCCATGACTTGTTCATCTTGATGAAAGTTAGGCAGTCTACATTTTCAGGGGACAGCCGGGTGCACTTGTCTGTCAAGACACTACCAGCAGTGCTGAAGACACGTTCAGAGAGAACGCTGGCTACCGGGCATGATAAAACCTCCAAGGCGTGAGAGGCGAACTCAGGCCATTCATCCATTTTTGAAGATCAAAATGTAAAAGGGTCCAAACCCTCCCTGATGGTATTGATATTGAACTCTAAATACTCCTGCACCATCCTCTCCAGTCGTTAACCACGTGTCAGACTTGTACTCTGTTGTGCTGGTGCATGAGCTGGTGCAAAAAATGTGTTAAAGGACTCCCAGAAATTGCTTCTGCCACTTACTCTGCTGCTGCTATTGTTTTGGCGTTGACGAACTGACGTGCCGGAGGTTCAAAGACTACAGCTGCGATGCACACTTTGTGCCTCACTGTTATCTTGGGGAAAACCTCTATTAAGTTCGCTTAAAAGCTTGTTTCGATACTCCAACATAAGCGGGTCCCTTTCCAGGGCAGGAAGCATCTGGAAAAATTGACTCTTATAACGTGGATCTAACAGAGTGGCAACCCAGTAGTCAGCATTATTTCGAATCCTAACTATACGTGGATCATGTTGCAGATAATGCTTCAAGAAGGCATTCATATGTCGGACTCTTCCAAGAGGTCCAAAGCCAGGCTGCATTGTGGGCTGCATAACACTGATGCTTGCCCCTCCTGCCAACCACGTTCAAATGAGAGGGGATAGTTATCCTCTTCATCCTCTGACAGCTGCTCGCCCATCACCTCTTCCTCCTCCATTAGTTCCTCGGCTCTTGCACCTTCACTAACAGATTGCCTGGTATCACGAAACCCCCTCGATCGCTGTAATCCACCATCACTTGGCATCTGCCTGTGTGACGACAGTCTGGAAATTTGAGACATTGGTATCCCTTCTGCATCCTCCTCTTCTTCTGGGGCCACCACCTCCTGCAGCAGGTTATGCAAAGTTTGCTCCAGCATGTACTGTATATGACCTGAATAGTGATGCTGATGATGGCATCGTCAGCGCTAACCAGTTTAGTAGCCATTTCAAAACCGTGCAGAAGGGTGCAGAAGTCCTTTATCTGTTCCCACTCCGCAAACGTGATATGCCCCAAGTCCGTACTGCGTTGCCCCAAGCTAAAAGGCATGACATACTGCGTCAGAGCTTGTTGCTGCTGGCACAGTCTCTGAAACATGTGCAGAGTGGAATTCCACCACGTCGGCACATTGCAGATCAACCTGTTAACTGGCACGGACAAAGACCTCTGTATCGATACAAGTTGATGACATGAGGGGTACGAACGGCGGAAGTGAGCACACAGCTTCCGTACTTTGTGAAGCAGCTCATCCCGGCCAGGATAGTGGTGGAGAGATTGCTGTACCACCAGGTTGAGGATGTGAGCCATGCAAGGCACGTGTGCGAGCTTGCCTCGGCCTAGGGCCGCTAACAGGTTCGCACCATTATTGAACACGGCCTTCCCTGGCTCCAGGTTCAGCGGAGACAGCTATTGCTCAAACTGAGCCTGGAGAGCTTCCCTCAACTCTTTACCTGTTTGACTGTGATCTCCAAGGCATATTAATTTGAAGACTGCCAGATTACGGTGAGCCCTGACTGCGCAGTACGGAGGTGGTGTGTATTCGCTCCGCACCCTTGGAATGCGTGTGTCGTTAAGGCAGAGGTTGAGTGTGCAGGTGGAGGCTCTAGGGGAGGTGGAGGACGCAGAAGCAGTGGAGTAAGTGGGAAATACAGAGGTTTCTTCTGCAAGCAGAAACCCCTTCCCGCCTGCCCCCACAGCCACCAGAGTCACCCAGTGCCCAGTCAGCGAGATGTAACTCCCTTGGCCCTGCTTACTCACCCAGCTGTCTGTGGTGAAATGCACTCTGGCACACGTAGATTTAGACAAGGAACGGGTGATGTTGTCTGCGACATGCTGGTGTAGCGCAGGCACAGCTTTCTTAGAGAAGTAATGGCGACTGGGCAACTGGTACTGGGGGACTGCAACGGCCATCAGTTTTCATATACTGTCTGTATCTACCAGGTGGAAAGGCAGCATTTCCGTGGCTAACAGATTGGAGATGGTGGAGTTCAACCTCTTAGCTTTGTCATGCGTGGGATGAAACAATCTTTTACGTGACCACAACTGCGGGACCGAGGGCTGGCTAAGGTGCTGAGAGAGGGTGGAGTATAGTGAACCGGAAAAACTGGTGGAGCGTGAGTGAGGTTCAGTTGTTAAGGTGGATTGAGAAACATATGGTGGGCTCGTTGAAACAAACACAGCAGGCGTGTCCGCTTCCATTACAGCTGATGGGCTGTCACTCAGCCTGACTGGAGCGGGTAAAGAACCAGAGTTTCTGCGATGGGAGAACTGCGTGACAATACTTGGCACAGTAACAGAGGAGGAGGAAGAAGCAGCGGATGCATTTGATGGGGCAGCTGACGGTTGTTGAGGTGCGCTGGTCCGCATTTCAGCGCGGTAAGATTCCCAGCGTAAAGAATGCTGTTTGAGCATGTGAACGTTCATGCATGTAGTAGTCAAATTATTGCAATTTTTCCCTCTACTGAGTTTTTATCGCAAAGTTGGCAGATAATGTAAGTTGGCTCATCCTTTGCAGTGACAAAAAAGGCCCATGCTAAGCAACCCTTGCTGCCTTTGCGAGCTGCAGACCCGTTATCGCTGCTGGCCACAGCCACAGTTGTGGCTAAGGATGCAGTACTCCTCGTGCTTTCATCACTCCGTGTCTGTGACGCGCCCCCTGGGACATATTCCTTTTTTAGGGGAATACCCGGCACCGGATCAGATGGGGGGGGGGGTTGTAGTCTCCGAGCGGCTGTGACCCGGTCCCGTGCCCAGGGCGTCAAGCTCAGTGTGATGTGGCAGTTCTACAGATGTTACTAAAGTTCTTTTGTGTCGACTACGCCACCCGTTGTGATGCGGTCACTGTGGCCGCCGCTGCAGCAGGGTCCGCTGAGGCTGATGGTGGGTGCGCAGCTTGGTGAGATAACCCCCAACGGGAGGGGTATAGCCTCAGAGGGGACAGGCGCAGAGGATGGGGGTTGTGGTGGTGTAGTGCAGACGGCAGTGAAGACAGAGTCGGGTTGTGCAGTTAAGGGTGTTTACTTACTGCAGATGTTGTACTGGTCACTCCAGCTGCTAGTGACCACCCGAGCCGTGCTGCGTCCACCAGGTCCTGGATCCAGCCAACCCCCAAACAAGTCCGGAGCGTGGCCCTGAGCTCTCCCTCTGTCCTTTCTTCAGCCGTCCCCACCAGTGATCCACCTAGGTCCAGCTCCCTCGGGCCTTCTGTTGGGACACCCTTGGCCCTGGGTTCCCTGACCCTTCATGTGGTGTGCCTTCGGGGTGAATGTGGTGGGTGACCGTGACAGACACTGCCCACGGTCTCCGGTCTCTGGCTGGGGATTGTTTTTACCCCCACCAGCTTGGGTTCCGGTACCCTGATGCTGACTCCTCACCCGGTGCTCTGATTTGGGTTCTTGGGTCCCTTCTCTTCTGTGCTCTGGGTCTTTCTCTTTTCTCCTCTCTCACTCTGGGTCTTGGTCTTTCTTCTCTCCTCTCCTAACTTGTTTTCTGCAGCTGATCCTCTCTGCATCTGACTCTCTGCGTCTGACCCTGATCTTAGTTGGTGCCCACCTTATATATCCCTCTATGTGTGAGCTCAGGTGACCAGCACCCAATGAGCTCCTATCTTTACCCAGGCTGCTCCCCCTATCTGCCCCTACACTACTTGGGATGTACCACCCCCCTCCCACTCCAGCCAGGAACAGACTCGGTCGTACCTGCACATTTCTAAGTGGGAGTACCGTCGGCCTGTTCCTCGGAAATGGGATGTGTGTAGTGCATGCAGCCTACCGAGCTCAGTTCCACACTCCATCCTTACCCGGGAGTGGAATATCACACCTCTGGGTTGAGGTGCAATACCCCTGTAGCAGCCGAATCCTCAGGGTGCTACATTCCCCCCTGGTAAATCACAGCACGTCCTCGGGCTGTAAAGACAAAAACACCAAAACATACAAAATTTTTTTCATATAAACATATAAAACATATAAAAAACATTATATAAATAACATATCTTAGCAGATAAAACTTTCTCGTCGTCTTCTGTTTCAGGTTCCTCCTCCGGACACTGTGCAACGTGTGTCCGGGAAAAGTGCGACAGTCTCTTAGAAAATCTGGTTTTCTATAAAACCGGTAGGGGGCGCTTTAGGACGCGCAACTATTTACAAGGGAAATTGGCCGCTCTCAGTCCTCGGCCAGGTAGAGGGAAGGGAATGGCTGCTCACAGTCCTCAGCCTGTAGGATGAAAGGGGTTAACGGGTAAACAGTTCACTGGTCCCAACGGGGACTATTTTAGCAGCAGTTACAGTTTCAGTTTCAGTTTACTGTGCCCCGACGGGCAACTATATACAGCTCCTGCTTCGCTGTACTTAACGACGACGTCCTCCTGCTCTTTCTTTGTGGACAGTTTCAGTTTCAGACCCGTCCGGGCACGTATGCTGGGCGAACAGATCTTCTCCCAGATGCGGCACTCTTGGTTTTATGGGCGCGGTGGTGGTGGCGCCCGGGTTGCCCAGGCCTTGCGGCCAGGCCTGGGGCACCTGGAAGGTGAAGGGCACCGTTAGGACGGCGGCGCCCTGGGCTACCTGGCCTTGCGGCCAGGCCGGAGGCTCCGCGGAGGTAGGGGGCGCTGTTGGTGATGCGGCGCCCGGGGGTACTAGGCCTTGCGACCAGGCTGGTGGTATTTCCTGCTTTGTCACGCTCCGGGTCGAGACGCGTGACGTCACAGGGGTCGCGGCGGCGGCTTCCGGTTGGGGCCTAGTCTGCGTCGGTGACATGGCGTTTTCGGGCACAGCAGGGGGACTTTCGGGCTCTGCGACGGGGAGCTGGGGCAGGTAAGCGGTGTCACGGCTTGGGGTATAGGCATCCCCTTTACCTGCCTCCATGCGTTCGGCTCCCTTCTCGGCGCCGTCTCCGGCCTTGGGTCCTCCCGCGCCATCCTCAGAGGCGGTCTCCTTCCTCATCTCGGCTGGCGTGCTCCGGGTCTTGGTTTCAGCTTGCGTCTTGGTTTCAGCTTGCTGGGCCATCTCCCGGCTCCACTCCGCCAGTATCTCGCGCTGTACCCGGGCCATCCTCCGTGCGAGGCCCTCCAGGGCAGTTTGTGCACACTCCCGGTCTCGGGGGAGCTGCGCTAAGATCTCCGCTAGACCTAGCGGGGTTGTGGACTCTAGCAGGCTCCTGACCATCGGGTCGGTGCTGCTCTGCTCTGCTTCCGGCAGGCTCCTGGCCAGCGGGCCGGTGCTGCTCTGCCCTCCTTCCTCGGTCTCTAGCAGACTCCTGGCCAGCGGGCCGGTGCTGTTCTGCTTTCTCTCCATCTCCGGGTAAGCTTCTCCGCTACTCCTCGTTAGACCTCTTGCCTCCGGGTGCGCTCGCTCCAGACTCCTCCAAGCGGCACCCATCTTTTCTCTTCTCTTTCGTCTCCCCCCACTTCGAGGGCGGTCCCGGGGCAACTCGGTGACTGTCAGCTCCAGGGGGAGTTCTTTCACGCTGACAGACACCTCCAGCATCACAGTCTCTGTTGGTGGGGGCGGTTTCCACTTTTGGCGCAATTTTCTGTCCTGGCCCACGATGGGAGGTGGCCTCTTGCCCTCCTTTGGCACGCCCATAATGGCGTCCGCTGCTCTTCCAAGGCGGGAAATCCGGTTTTGGCGGGAAGCGTCGCCCAGTGGCGGGAAACTCTGCAGATGGCGGGAACAAGCTGGAAATGGCGGACAATCGGCGGGAAACGACTGATGATGGAGTCCGATGGCGCGGACCCTCCGGAACGGGCGGGAGACTTCTTTCTGAGGTAAACTTGTACTTTTCTTCAGGCACGCAGTACCCGGGTGTTGCGGGCACGTAATCCTGCCGACTACGCCAAAGTTGACGCGCCCCCTGGGACATATTCCTTTTTGAGGGGAATACCCGGCACCGGATCAGATGGGGGGGGGGTTGTAGTCTCCGAGCGGCTGTGACCCGGTCCCGTGCCCAGGGCGTCAAGCTCAGTGTGATGTGGCAGTTCTACAGATGTTACTAAAGTTCTTTTGTGTCGACTACGCCACCCGTTGTGATGCGGTCACTGTGGCCGCCGCTGCAGCAGGGTCCGCTGAGGCTGATGGTGGGTGCGCAGCTTGGTGAGATAACCCCCAACGGGAGGGGTATAGCCTCAGAGGGGACAGGCGCAGAGGATGGGGGTTGTGGTGGTGTAGTGCAGACGGCAGTGAAGACAGAGTCGGGTTGTGCAGTTAAGGGTGTTTACTTACTGCAGATGTTGTACTGGTCACTCCAGCTGCTAGTGACCACCCGAGCCGTGCTGCGTCCACCAGGTCCTGGATCCAGCCAACCCCCAAACAAGTCCGGAGCGTGGCCCTGAGCTCTCCCTCTGTCCTTTCTTCAGCCGTCCCCACCAGTGATCCACCTAGGTCCAGCTCCCTCGGGCCTTCTGTTGGGACACCCTTGGCCCTGGGTTCCCTGACCCTTCATGTGGTGTGCCTTCGGGGTGAATGTGGTGGGTGACCGTGACAGACACTGCCCACGGTCTCCGGTCTCTGGCTGGGGATTGTTTTTACCCCCACCAGCTTGGGTTCCGGTACCCTGATGCTGACTCCTCACCCGGTGCTCTGATTTGGGTTCTTGGGTCCCTTCTCTTCTGTGCTCTGGGTCTTTCTCTTTTCTCCTCTCTCACTCTGGGTCTTGGTCTTTCTTCTCTCCTCTCCTAACTTGTTTTCTGCAGCTGATCCTCTCTGCATCTGACTCTCTGCGTCTGACCCTGATCTTAGTTGGTGCCCACCTTATATATCCCTCTATGTGTGAGCTCAGGTGACCAGCACCCAATGAGCTCCTATCTTTACCCAGGCTGCTCCCCCTATCTGCCCCTACACTACTTGGGATGTACCACCCCCCTCCCACTCCAGCCAGGAACAGACTCGGTCGTACCTGCACATTTCTAAGTGGGAGTACCGTCGGCCTGTTCCTCGGAAATGGGATGTGTGTAGTGCATGCAGCCTACCGAGCTCAGTTCCACACTCCATCCTTACCCGGGAGTGGAATATCACACCTCTGGGTTGAGGTGCAATACCCCTGTAGCAGCCGAATCCTCAGGGTGCTACATCTGCGCCGTAGGGCGAAATGTAACCTCCTCGTCTTTCTCCTCCACCTCCTCAGATGAGCTACTCATCTGCGTGACTCTTTGTTCACACCAGGTAGGATCTTCAACCTCATCATCATCCAATGTGTTATCCCATTCATCGCCCTCAGAGTGACCCCTCTCCTCTTGTTGCCCTAACAGCACAGTACAGTCCGCATGAGCCTCAGATATCTGAGTCTCATCTGGATCACCTCCCTCCCCTGCAGTTAACGTCTGTTGACGAGGGTCAGGAACCTGCTCGAACCCTACTTTGTCCTGCCCCGAATCCAAGCTAAAAAAATTTGGGCATCAATGCAAATGCTTGCCTCCCCTCTGTGACTGTTTGGAGTACACTTCTGATGCCCAAGGCGTAGAATGAGTGAAGAGTTCAACAGACTCGCCCATCTGTGGTTCGCTACAGTCAGTTGGGCAGTTGGCCAGTTGTGACGCAGGGGGAAGCATGGGTAATTGGGGTGCCACCTCTGTGGACTGTACTGCATGTGATGTTGAAGTGGAGGAAGAAGAGGAGAGGGTACTGAAAGCAGAGCTTGCCATCCACTGGAGCACCTGCTCTTTCTGGGCCTTATCAACAAGGCGTATCGCTATGCGGCTGCCAAAGGAAGGGAGTGCAGTAGGCCGTCCACTTACATAAATTGTCAGTTGTCTTTGGATAGGAACTGTTGGTGTTGGTTCACTAGTGCTTTCAGTAACATTACCACACGTACATCTTGAACACCAAGCCTATTCCCCCTTCCACCACACCCTCTCTTTTTCCCACTCATGTTGGTCAGATACAGTGGCATGAGCACGCAATTAACTAAAGAAAAATAAGTTTTTTCCCTGTGCAATAGCTCAGCATACACCTGAATTTCAGCGACACTAAATGACAAAGTAAGATATGGCCTGTCGTATAACGTTACTAACAGACAAAATAAATTTGTTAGTGTGCATGAGGCCGATAAAATGTACGAGATATTCTCCAAACAATTTCAAACTGAGATGTCCCCTGCTGTATTACTTTAGGAACAGAAGAAAATTTTTTTTTTTGAATGTGGATGAAGCCAGTATGACATAGAATATTTGCTCCAAAATATTTCAAACTCAGATTGAGCCGGCTGTATCACTTTACTCAGAGCAAAAAATATTTTTGGGCTACTCTGCATAAGCTCTGCATCCAGCTGACTTTGACCGCCACTGACGTAGTAGCTGGCTTATAGCACTGTATGACTTTTGGCACAGGAAAAAATATTTTTTGGACTAGGCCTAGTAAGAGTTTTTTTTTTTACTGTGAAACCAGGACAAGTTCAACTCCACTAAAATAGGATCTGCCTTTTAGTAGATTGGATCAACTTTGCCACATAACAAAACCTTCGGTGGACTCTGCCTGCCAACCAAAAATGCCTGCCTGCCTACTGACGTAGTAGCTGGCTTATAGCACTGTATGACTTTTGGCACAGGAAAAAATATTTTTTGGACTGGGCCTAGTAAGAGAAGTTTTTTTTTTTTTTTACTGTGAAACCAGGACAAGTTCAACGCCACTAAAATAGGATCTGCCTTTTAGCAGACTGGATCAACTTTGCTACTGTAAAAACCTTTGGTGGACTCTGCCTGCCAACTGACGTAGTAGCTGGCTTATAGCACTGTATGACTTTTGGCACAGGAAAAAATATTTTTTGGACTGGGCGTAACAAGAGAAAAAATTTATTTTTTTAGGCTATGTGCCCACGATGCAGAAATGAAGCAGAAAATTTCTGCAGCATTTCTGCATCTCCCTGGCAGAAAAAACGCATGCAGATTGTGCATGCGTTTTTCCTGCCAAATACATGCGGATTTGAAGTGTTATGCGTTTCTGCATGCGGATTGACAAGCGCTTTCCAGGCAATTTTAGCATCACTTGGAAAGTGCTTGACAACTAGGTCACACTATATAAATCCATGCAAACAGCATGGATTTATATAGTGTGACCGTAAGAATGTTTAAAACTAGAAAAATAAACCTATACTTACCCTCCGATGGCCTGGCGTGTGTTGCTGCGCTCGTTCCTGGCTCCTAGCTGATCGTGGGACACTGCACTGAAGGGCCTGCGGTCACATGACTGTGACGTCACCGCAGGTCCTTCAGTCCTGCCCGCAAGCACAGGGAAGGAGACCGGGGGCCGTCGGAAGGTGAATATAATCTTTATTTTTCATTTTATTCTTTTTTTTACAGGTACAATGGTACCCAGGTCTGGATGAGAGTCTCCTCTCCTCCAGACTTGGGTACCATCCGCACATTGAAACGCATAAAATCCGTGAGTACAAAATGTACTGACACAAATTATGTGCGTTTCAATGCAAGTCAATGGCGGCGATTACGCCGCGCTTCCGCAAAATTAATGGACATGCTGCGGATTTTTGAGCGCAGCATAAACGCTGCGGAAAAATCCGCAGCATGGGCATTGATAGTGCGGTTTGTCATTGGGGACCATGGAGGGTGGATTACCATGCGTTTTTGAAGCGTTTACGCTGCGGAAATTCCGCAGCATAAACACTTGAAAAACGCATCGTGGGCACACAGCCTTACTCTGAAACCACCTGAAGTTCAACTCCACTAAAATAGTGTCTGACACTAAAAAAAAACTTTAGTGCACACAGCTTTCAATATCACAACAGAAAAAAAACAGATTTTGTGCTCTGCAATAAAAAGCTCTGCAGAATGTGCAGAGCACAATTTCAATCCCACTAAATGAAAAGGTTCTCTGCGCTTGCTTGATCACTTTAACAAGTGCAAAAAAAGATTAAAGGTATAATGAGACATTGAGCTCTATACCAGTGGTGCACAGCACTATTGTATGGCATGGGCTCTCTGTTTCTGTCAGAATCTCAGTACTTGCACAAGAACACCAAAAATGTGCAGCACCAGTTTTTGCAGAGGTACACAGGCCAGGAATTATCTACACTATCTGACTACCACACAAACACCCATCTATCTAATTAATATCTCTCATTACACAGAAGGACACTGAGCTGCATCTGTCTCCAGCAGTGACATGGATATAATGGCGCTGAGGGAACATGGCCACTTTTTATATTGAGAGGACATGTGATTTCTGCAGCCATTTGCAGAAGCCCTTATGTCTGGACAGTGTAGATGCTTCCAGCACTATGATTGGCTGGCCACACTTTCCTCAGTTAAAGTTACTGCCCACAGGAAAAAGAAAACAAAACCGTGCACTGCTAATTTGACCTGATCTAAGCTCTCCACAGCCCCCGCACTCACCTGGCTCATGTCACCGCTCATCATACACTTGCACTATGCTAACAAAACTGTTCAAAACGCCGTGGTTGCCTTGAATTGGTCAAACTTTTCCGATTTTAAGAAAATTTGCTCGTCTTTGCGATCACAAATCCGAATGTGCCATATTCGTGCTGAATTTGAAACTTTCAAACATTCGCCGAACAAATTCGCTCAACACTAATTGTGAGCTCTAATGGGGACAGTGCCGATAATGTCTGTAAAGCAATGTGGAATTAATAGTGATATATAAGTGAGGAAAATAAAAAATAAATTCTCTTTGTTGCTCAAATACATTAGCAATGTCCCCCTCTCCCACTTAGCACCTATACAGTCATAACGTATACCTTTTCTGCCCCCATACAGTAACAGCGTCCACCTTTTATTCTCTGCTACAGTTGTAGCGTCTCCCATTATGGCTCCATCTATTGTGTCCCTAATACAATATTCATTTCTTCTTCTGTAACCTCACACTTTAATAAAGTCATCCAATATGGCTGCCATACACAAATAAGGACTCCCATTGTCACCACAATAAACAAATAATGTCTCTCGTTGTGGTTCCATATATTAATAATGTCCCCCAATGTGGTCCCAATATCTACAATGTCCACAACTGTGTCCCCCATACCCTAACAATGTCTCCTATTGTGGTCATCATACCCTATTAATGTCCCTCATTGTGGTCCCATTACTCTAGTAATGCCACCAGGACCGGACTAGCCATCTTGCAATTCTGGCAAATGCCAGAAGGGCCTGTCTGGACATGGGCCGCCTTGTCCGCTACATTGTTATCAGAATCTGCATCCTCAAGACACCCATACTGTCAGCTGTGACGGAGCACAAAGTTACTGGTTCCGTGACTTACCACAGCAGGCTGCGGGAGTCCCTTCTGTCTGCGACCTGCTGTGGGCCAGCACCAAGCAGGGAACGTCGGCGGTGCAATGACGTCACTGCATCGCGCCACCAACATCCATTGTGAGAATGGAAAAAAAGAGGAGACAGACGCTGCGGAGGATGAAGTGTCTGGATTTGGTGAGCATAGGGAATGTCTTTATTTTTTGGGGACTGTGGGGGATCAACACACTATATTTGGTGCTGTGATTTGGACCATCATAGAATATAAGGGGCTGTGAGGTGGACCACCATACTATATAGTGTACTGTTCGGGGGACTATCATATTACATAGAGGGCTGTTGGGGGTACCATCTTACTATATAGGGGCTGTGAGGGGTACCATCATAATATATAAGGAGCTGTGGGGTTTACCATCATACTATATGGGGGCATGTGAGATGGACCATCATACTATATAGGGGGCTATGAGTTGAAGCATCATAATATATGCAAGGCTGTTGTGGGTTCCATCATACTATATAGGGGCTATGAGGTATACCATCATAATATATAAGGAGCTGTGAGTTGTACCATCATACTATATAGGTAATGTTGAGGGGACTATCATACTATATAGGTGGCTGTTGGAGGGACTATCATACTATATGGGGGGCTGTGATCTGGACCATCATACTATATAGGGGCTGTGGGAGGACCGTCATACCGTTTTAGGGCTATGGAGATCTTCATAGTATATGGGGGATCTATCATACTGTGTGGGGTGGCTGTGGGGGAATCATCTTACTGTGAAGGGTGGTTGTGGTGGACATCATACTGTGTGGGTTGGCTGTGGTGACCATCAAACTGTATGGGGGCTGTGGGGTCATCATACTGTATGGTAGGCTTTGGTGGACATCATACTGTGTGGGAGTCTGTAGTGCCTCTCATACTGTATATTGGGGCACTGTGGTGGATGCCATATTGTATGGGAGACTGTGGTGACAATCTTATTGTGCAGGGTGCTGTGGGACATCATACTTTGTGTAAGGTTTGTGGGGCTTTCATGCTGTGTGGGGACATAATACTCTACGGGGGTCATGAAAGGGGTATCAGTGAAAAAGACCACTTAGGGGCTTCAGTAGGGGTAAAATAACTGTCTAAGTGCTGCAATACATATCCTTCTCCATTTCTTAAAATGTTGGGAGATATGCTCTTCTTTAACTGTGACGTGATAGGACTTTTTCTATGGGGCGCCTGGTAATTCTATGTACGCTTCTGCTCAGGAGCATTAATACAATAAAGAGACACTGAAGGTCATTATTATAAGGAGGTACAATGGGGGATTGTTATTATTTTAGGGGAAGCTAGGAGTCATTATTATTAATATAAGAAAGCACAGGGGACATTTTTATTATTATAAGGAGGTACAGGGTCATTATTATAAGAGGTCAAGGGAGAGCATTATTAAAGGAGGCACAGGGGGATTCTTATTAGGTGTTACAAATTGTGTTTTTTGTAGAGGTGGTAGAATGTGAGGAGGATCCTGGAAAATCAGTAAAGTGAAGATTTCTCTATGTTACATTTTGTAGGGATGAGTTATGGATGGAAGTAGAGGTCAGGGTGGTCTGGACCGAATGCAAAGGAAAAGGGAAAATAAATGACAACCATCAGCGAGAAAGTCACTGGTGAGAACCTGCAAAATATACCACTGCAGAGCACAGGTGTAAAATTGATATTATAATTATATGGTCACTGTATGGTAGTAATATCAGTCTTAGTACAGTGTTTTTGTTTAAAGTAGTTGTCTGAGCTGGAAGTTGAAGTCTACAGTGACTCTATGTGACTGCGGACTTCTGAATCCTCACAGAGCTCTTGCGCTGTGAGGATTCTCCGGTGCTGGCCCTGGGAGTTTTATTGCAAGCCTTTAATAGTGTGGGTCTTTTCATATAGATCAAAGGGACTTTGGGGCTCTCGCACCTACAGTAGTTACGCCCCTGATAATGTGACCTCAAGTATGCGATTTGCATACATGCAGTCACGTGCTAACTAGATTTGCACAGCCTCGCTCAATACAAGTGAAATTAGCAAAGCAGAGTACAATTAGTCGGAATGGGCCTGTGTGGTTTGAAATGCCAGGGCTGAATTTCAGTCTCAGTCCATCCCTGAATGCCACCATAGTGCTTCCAATACATTAATAATGCCCCCACAGTGGTCCTCTTCAAATAGCAATTAAAAAAACAATGATAAGTATGTTAAGTGTAATATTGAGAAATGACACAAGGAAAAAGTATTGAACACGCTTACTGAAATATATGTAATACTTTGTATAAAAGTCTTTGTTGGGGATGACATCTTCAACACACCTCCTGTGTGAAGAAACTAGTTGCATGCATTGCTCAGGTGTGATTTTGGCCTATTCTTCCACACAAATGCTCTTCGCAAAAAAAGAGAGAAAGGAAGACAGAGAGCGCACCAATCTAAGTGTAGTATATAGCGGTAATATGAATATTTATAATGGTCTTTTGCACTCACCTTTATTTGGTCTTTTAATTCAGCTTACTGATCTCTAAGGATCACAAAGAAAGGGATTTTCTCCTTTCAGTTGGTTTGCTGCATACACCTGGTGGCTATTCGATAGCCCTGTTCGGGTTATCATAGGAAAGAGATTTTGACAATAATGTTCATCCAGGCCAAATGCGCTTCCAAGAAGCCAGTGAATACTGTGGGTATATATTCTCCAAACGATCTTTATCTCTCAAGTAAATACAATGCGTTTCGACAAGATTATGTCTTAAACATAACAAAAAAGTTCATATAACTGTGACACCAGTCGAACAAATACCAGCTGATTGCTCAAACCGTGTGGAAAGATTGAACCGAAAAGAATCCTTCTGGATATTTAGACTTGGGATGCTGTACCCTGATGGGCTGAATGATATTATAGAAGGTGTATAAGAAAACATGCAAAGGTTATTCTGAAATAAAAAAAGTCGTATATTTATATATAAAAAATATTTTTAATAGGGTTTCATAAGTGTAGTTTTCTAGTGTTTTAAAAGTAAGGTATTTATTGTGTTTTTTTTTCCTTTTTGGGTCATTCATTTTTATAGGTTTGGACAATATTAATTTACATATCTTTTAACAAAGTATTTAACATAACATAAGCGTTATGAACTAGTATATTTTATACTTTTAAGAATTTTTGTGGATTGATGAATTGGATTTTATAGTATTACTGATGTCTAAGGGAATGGGTGTGTCTGCTTAGTGTGGAACACATCCCCCACACAAAACTGTGCTTTTGCTTCCTTTAAGAAGCAATTGTATCTTAAAAATTTCTGAGAATATACCTGAGGAAGACATAATCTTGTCGAAACGCGTTTTATTTACTTGAGAAATAAAGATCGTTTGGAGAATATATACCCACAGTATTCACTGGCTTCTTGGGAGCGCATTTGGCCTGGATGAACATTATTGTCAAAACACAAACGCTCTTAAAATCCTGAAGGTTCCATGGGCTCCTTCAATAAATTCTAAGCATTAGTTCCTTCTATAAATTTTTTATTACATTCAAGTCAGGAGATTGGCTGGGCCATTCTAGCAGCTTTATTTTCTTTCTCTGAAACCAATTAGAGTTTCCTACACTGTGTGTTTGGGATCACTGTCTCACTGAAATTCCACCCTCTTTTCACCTTCATCATCCTGGTAGATGGCAGCAGATATTTATCATGAATGTCTTGGGTCTTGGTACATTTGTCCATTCATCCTTCCTTCAATTAGAAGAAGTTTGCTAGTGCCATATGCTGAAAAGCAGCCCCACACAATGATGTTCCCACCTCCAAACTTCACTGTTGGTATGGTGTTTTTGGGGTGATATGCAGTGCCTTTTGGCCTCCAAATATGGCATGTACTATGGCATCAAGAAAATTTAATTTTTGGTCTCATCTGACCAGACTATATTCTCCAAGTATTTTACAGGCTTGTCTAAATGTTCTTAAGCAAACTTTAAATGCGCTTTTGAACATGCATTTTGGTTAGCATTGGAGTCTTGCGTAGTGAGTGTGCATGTAGGCCATGAAGGTTGAGTGCATTACTTACAGCTTTCTTTGAAAAAATTGTACCTGCTGATTCCAGGTCTTTTTGTAGCTCTCCACTGGTGGTCCTTACCTCTTGTACAAGTCTTCTGAAAATTCTTTTCACTCCTCTGTCTGAAATCTTGCAGGGAGCAACTGATCGTGGCCGGTTTATGGTGAAATTATGTTCTTTCCACTTGCACAAAAATCTAAATGAATATGACTTTGTTAGAATCAATTTGCTCATCTTTAGTCTTCATCTCTCATCCAATTAAGTGATGTTTGGTAAAAAAAACAGTAATAATGGTTAAATTTCATATTGTGATTCACTATTAGTAGTTGTACAAGCATTTTGCATTTTGCAAATTTCTGTATTGATTGATAGGATGACATTACCTGTATATCTTAGCATGAGTACTAACTTAGAAATATTTATTCCAAACCCTGTCTAGTAGTTTTCAGCTTTCTATAATAATATTCCCTGCATAACCTACCTAAGGAAGACGCTTAAATTATATTTGGAATGGGGAAGACTGGTTACTTTCCAACAATGGGATCTACTTGCTAACCTATATGTTTCATAATAAAGTCGTGAAACTGCTAACTATATCAAAGGCAACAATGGTGATTACTTTTTGCATTCACCCCCAGGTCACTTTTTCTTTGGATACCCAATACATTTCAACTGCTGCTGAGTTGTAGCTTGCAAAGTGAGGTTATATAATTTATAAGGTCATGATTTTAGTAATTTCGTCTCTCCCTTGTTCTCTTTTTTTATAGGCTTGAGGTGTGTAAGCCCAAGGATTAAAACTAATATTTTTTTCTTTACTTAAAGATAATATGTACTTTATATATAATTCCTAGAACAATATGTAGTTTGTTTGTAGTTTGTTTTTCATGGGAACAGTAACTAGTGATTATCATCCTTTGTACTATCATCTTACTTAGAGGAGCTGTCACCAGGCCAAAAAGTGACCAGTTTTTGCCTTTATTTTATATCCGATGCCCAAACTGTGTATTTGTTTATTTTTTTTTAAACCACTATATGGTTCCAGAGATACCGGCCTTTGTATTTATTGCTAACTCTCATGGTCTTTACCAAAGTGGGTGATGCTCATAGGGTAATGCTATAGAATGGCTTAAAGACACACTCCCAAAGAATCAATTGAGCAATGCCCACTTGATATAGCCCAAAAAATGCTCACTACATAAAAAGACCCATATCTCTGAAACTATACAGTGGATTTACAGAAATAAAAAAACAAATTAGTCAGGGGAGAAGCAGAAATAAAACAAAAGCAAAAACTGGCCACTTTTGACTTGGTGAGAGGTGCTTTTGTAAATTTTCATTGCTTATATTTTTAATATCTGTAAATGAAAATCCTTCAATCTTTCCACATTTGCAAGAACTCTAACATTTTTGAGAAGAAATACTGAAAGAGCCAATTCTCTATGCCCACTACAATGAAGCTGGATAGTTTCATAGTTTAAAGGTTGAAAGAACACATAAAACAATCAAATTATACAAATAACCTAATGTGCTGATCCAGAGGAAGAAGATAAATGCTAATTGCCCCATATGCATTTCCGACTCCAATTTAGACTAAATCCCTGGTTTAACCCCTTAAGCCCCGGAGCATTTTTCGTTTTTGCATTTTCGTTTTTGCTCCCCTTGTTCCCAGAGCCATAGCGTTTTTATTTTTTGGTCAATATGGCCATGTGAGGGCTTATTTTTTGCAGGACGAGTTGTATTTTTCAACGCCATTACTAGTTTTACCATATCCTGTGCGGGAAAACGGGAAAAAAATTCCAAGTGCGGTAAAATTGCAAAAAAAGTGCAATACCACAGTTGTTTTTTATTTATTTTTTTTACCACGTTCACTGAATGCTAAAACTGACCTGCCCATCTTATTCTACAGGTCATTACAAGTTCATAGTCACCAAACATGTATAGGTTCTTTTATATTTAAGTGGTGAAAAAAAATTCCAAAATTTGGTAAAAAAAAAAATAATAAAAAAATAGCGCCATTTTCTAAGACCCGTAGCGTCTCCATTTTTCGTGATCTGGGGCTGGTTGATGGATTATTCTTTGCGTGCCGGGCTGATGTTTTTATTGATAACATTTGGGGTAGATCCGATGTTTTGATCGCCCGTTATTGCATTTTATTGCAATTTTGCGGCGACCAAAAAACGTAATTCTGGCGTTTAGAATTTTTTTCTCGTTACGCCGTTTACCGATCAGATTAATTTTTTTTTTATATTGATAGATCGAGCGATTCTGAACGCGTCGATACCAAATATGTGTATGTGGGGTTTTTTTATATATATTTTATTTTGAATGGGGCGAAAGGGGGGTGATTTAAACTTTTATATTTTTTATTTTTTTTTTATATTTTTAAAAACTTTTTTTTTTTACTTTTTGCATGCTTCTATAGTCTCCATAGGAGACTAGAAGCAGCAACTATCCGATCGCCTCTGCTACATACAGGGGACGAGCAGGTCCCCTGCATGCAGCAGAAATGGTCCTGTGCTATGAGCGCCGACCACTAGGTGGCGCTCATAGCGACAAGATCATGACAACCACAGGCGTCTGCTGCAGACCCTGGGTTGTCATGCATGCCCATCGGCGACCCGCGATCACGTGACGGGGTCGCCGGTGGGCGGGGCTTATGACGCGCTACCCGGAAGCGCGCGTTAAATGCTGCTGTCGGAGATTGACAGCAGCATTTAACATGTTAACAGCCGCGGGTGGATCGCGATTCCACCCGCGGCTGTTGCGGGCACATGTCAGCTGTAAGAATCAGCTGACATGTGCTCCGTTCAGTGAGGGCTCAGCGCAGCAGCCCTCACTGAACGGGCGGTACGCAAATATGCGTACTAATACGTCCCCGGTAAGTAAGGGGTTAATGTCCCATCAAGAAATCTAGCAACTAGTGATATTGAGCACTAAAATACTCAAATAATTGGTATTCAAATCAAGCAGATCGTATGCTCGGATGAGCTTGACTCGAGAAACGAGTATACTAAAAATCAATGGGAAACGCAAGCATTTTTCTGGAAGACCCTAACAGGAAGGCAGGAAAATTGCTGAAATGAATGAAAACAACACTCAATGGAATGTGAACAACATGGGGAAGACGTATGGATGAATCTCTGACTCCCAGGTTGCTGCTGGAAACAATATTGTCAGAGTATTACTCCACTTTTACGGACTGACAATAAAACATATAAAACCGAAGCTAAACTGTATTTTGCAGGAAAAAATGTTAGGAAACATTCTTTCCTGTATTTTTACTTGTATATAAGGCAAAATTAAAAAGAAGAAAAATCCCCGCCTCCTCCATCCCTTACCATATTTCGCTGTTGCCTATGACTACAGAAGATGATATAGTAGAGGAAAAATAAAACTACACCCACTGGTGTAGCACTGCTGGAATCCAGAGGCCAAAGGAGCACAATCAAAAACAGTAAGTGGTAGTAGAAGTTCTTGGAGTTAGCAAAGGAGTTGTAGGAAACAATCCATAGATAGGCGAGAACAGTCTGGATAAGACAGTTCAGACAGTCCAGTAACTGGAGACTGAACTAGACTAAACAGCTAGACACAATACTCAAGCAATAAGTGAGAGATCTATGTGGCTTTACATAGGCCCAAACAGTTAACAAGATAGATTACACAGGTTCAGAATCTGCCATCTTAGTAGAGGGCAATTGCAGGATACAACAGCAGCCTTCAGTGGTAAGGAGTCAAATTGCAGCACAATTATTAAGGTGAACAATAGGAGCCATTAGTTGTAAAACTGTAGAAGGTCAATAGGAATCCTGACATCACACCTGCCTTCCAACAGCTGCCTCCGGACGAAGCTTGGCTTGGTTTATGTGGGTATTTTTGGTGAAACTCTTTAAGCAGTCAAGGAGCATTGATATTTTCTTCAGGTTCCCAGGAGTTATCTTCAGGGCCATACCCTTGCCACTTTATTAAGTACTGCAACTTGTTTCGGAATATTTTGGAATCCAGGACCTTTTCAACTGTGTAATGTTCTTGCCCATCCACTTCAATAGGATCAGGAGGAAGTAGACGACGCCCTGGAAAAGAATTTGGAACAAATGGATTTAATAAGGAGACATGGAACACTGGATGCATCTTTATTGCTCTGGGCAGCTGAAGGCAAAAAGCTACTGAACTAACTTGTCAGATTATTTTAAAAGGACCTATACATTTTTAACCCAGTTTTGGTGAGGGTATATGGAGTTTCAAATTCTTGGTAGAAAGTCATACTTCATTACCCTTGGAAGCTTGGAAAAGGTTTGCGATACTTATCTGCAGCTTCCTTATATTTCTCTTGGGCAATACTTAAAGTGTCTTTTAGTATTTCCAGATTCTGTTGCAGGGATTGTCGGTAACAGCAGGGATAGGCGTTTCTCTGGGAAAATTATGAAGAATACTTGGATGGTAACCAGAATTTGCAAAGAATGGTGTTTGTTTGGTCTAATAATTTTGAGAATTGTTTGAGATATTGCTCTAAGGTTTGGTTTGTGCGTTCAGTCTGACAATTAGACTGGAGATGGAATGCAGAAGATAAGCTGACATCAATGTCCAATGCTGCACAACATTTCTTTCAGAATCTCGATGTAAATTGTGTTCCACGATCAGAGACGACTTCATTTGGAACCCCATAAAGACGTAACACATATTGAATTTCAAGGTTAGCAGTCTCTTTAGCAGAAGACAAATGAGTGCACGGGACAAAATGTGCTGCTTTGGTGAGTCGGCCGACCACTACTAGAATGCAACTCTTCCCCTTTGAAACTGGTAGTACAACAATAAAGTCCATAGATATAGAGCCATAAGGACAAGATGGAATTTTTAGAGGCTGCAATAATCCCATTGGTGATGTGTGCGGAGTGTTGTACATGGCACAGGTGCTATAAGAAGATACATATTTTTTAACATCTTGTTAGAACATCTTTTTAGCAATTGGGTCACCAAAAGAGGCGAGACAGAAATTCTTGTGTATTTTTAATTCCTTTGTGTCCTGCTAACTTGCAGTCATGGATCAGTTTTAATATCTTTAATCTCACAGTTTCTGGAACATATATATTATGATTTGGAGTCCATACTTTATCTTGAAAGGTAAGAGATATATCATCCGGTGGATGCAGAGGAATTGGGTCTGTCTCGTATGCTTCCTGTATATTGTCCAGCATATCTTTGTTTTTGATCATCCCCAGAAGTTTGACTCAGAGAGAATAGTTGTTGGTGGGGCTGCTGTAGAAGAATCTTTGGAGAACATCCTATCAGTATCAATATCAGCCGTACCTTTATGGGAGCAAGGTCTGTAAGAGATAACATAGTTGTATCGGTTAAGAAAAAGACTATCAAATTTGGCAGGAGGAAATACATTTGGCAGACCTACTAAATTCAAGGTTATGATGGTCAGTTAAAACAAGAATTTGTTGAGCTGCTCCTTCTAGATGATGTCTCCATTCATTGAAAGCGGCAATGAAAGCTAAAAGCTCTTTCTTCCCCACATCATAATTGTTTTCTGACACTGTCAAACTTCGGGAGATACAGCAATTGCTATTGCTAGATACAGCAATAGTGCCAAACAAATACAAAATATCTTTAAGAAGCATTGGGGGATCTTGTACAACGATCCATACTTGGTGAAGGCTCTAAGTAGCACTCCAATTATGGTTTATAGGAGAGCAAAAACAATAAAAGAAATCATAGCACCCTCCTACCCTAATTTAAAGAAAGAGCGATTTTGTTATTTATTTACTGGAGTGCCCTTGTGGACTCCAGTATGTGAGAAGAACTACTATGACCCTAAGGCCACGGCCTCACTATCAATATTTAGTCAGTATTCAATCAGTATTTTGTTCTCACGAGTGGGAGCCAAAACCAGATGAGGAACAATCAGAGAAAAGGTATAATAGAAACAAGTCACCAATTCTGCATTTATCACCCACTCCTGGTTTTGACTCCCACTCCTGAGAAAAAAATACTGACCGAATACTGATAGTGGGGCTGTCGCTTAAGAGAAATAATTAACAAACCTAGATATAACACCAAAACATAGAGTTAAAAATCATAGTGTATCTAATCATTTCGATTTTTTGGGGAGGGCGACATTTTTTTTAAAACAACATTTTTAAAAGTTTTTGGAAGTTTTTTTAAAGTTTTTTTGGAATTTTTAAAGGAAAAGGGAAAGAAGATAAGGGGAAAGAAGTAAAAAAAAGAAAGGAGGAGGGAGAAGGGAAATTAAAAAAAAGATTTAGAAAACCGGTAGATTTGGCTCTGTTTGTTAATTTGTTATTGAGTTGTAAAAGTATTTTTATCTTTTAAATTATTTCTGCGAGTCTCTGGTAGGATTGGCAATCACTCCAGTATATGGTTTAACTTCCACTGCATTGCTCAGTGTGCAAGGAGGAGAGGCTGACCTGGAAGAAGGGGGGGGTATAGGAATCTTTCCCTCCCTATAAAGTAAGTGAAGCTTCAATCCTTCAACTCCCCTAATCCCCTTGTGGAGGTACCATGCTCATCGGCTGGCGCTCCTTTTCTGTTTGTGTTTTCAGCTGACTTCTATAATAAAGGCATTTTCAGTATTGGGATGAATCAGTATAGGAGATGTTGTGAACTTCATCTTCAGGCAAAAAAAAGCATCTTGTGCTTGAGGAGACCAAACAAACGATATGCCTTTCTTTGTTATTTTGGTGATTGAAGCAATAATACTAGAAAAAGTCTGTAGCCATGGCAACCCCAGGATTATTGGAAAATGTGGAGATGAGATTAGTAAGAAGGATAAGACCTCATGGTGATTTGGTTCCATAACTATCTCTCAGGGTTCAGTCTCTTGATTCACTGGTCCTGAATTTAGTGGAGATCCATCAAAAGTTTCCATAATAGATGAAAGTCTGTTTTGAATTTTTACTCTATGTTCCTTTACGAACGAGATGTCCATAAAATTTCCATTTGCTCTTGAATCAACCATGGCAGATGTGGAAATCCATTGAGAATCAACTTCAAACTTGATTGAAATGAAGCATTGAGAATCCTTGTTTTCTTTTTTATTGTTGGGTGCAATAGAGGAAATTGAATGGATGACGGCATTCACTGGAGGCGCTGGTTCAGACAAGACTGATCCTTCATTGGAAAAGTTGGGATCCCCTCCCACTGCCACTGTTTTACGTAGTCGAGAGCGACGATTGATGAGAAAGTGTTCAGACTTGCCACAATACAAAACACTGATTTTCCTAAAGTCTCTGTTTTTTTCTCTCAGGACTTTTATGTTTTAATAGGCTGTTAACCTACATGGGTTCAGCTTCAGATTTATGAGGACTCTTTATCTCAAAGTCTCTGGGACAGGTGGTAGAAGCAAGTGAGTAATGGTTACTGTTGCGGGACCAATTTGAATTCCACTTTTCCAAATCTTTTCTCTGATAATCAGGTGTCTATTCAAATATAATGGTGAATAAAGTCATCAAAATTTGTTGGACCCAGGCTATTTCATCTTTGAGTATACTGGGGAGTTCATTTCTAAAAAAATATAATTTTGCAGCATTATTCCATTCGGTATCTATCACCCACAATCTGAATTCAGTGGCGTACTCTGCAACAGAGTGCTTACCCTGACTGAGAGTCATCAGTGTAGCTGAAGCTGTTGTACAACATAGTAACATAGTTTTTAAGGTTGAATGAAGACTAGGTCCATCTAGTTCAACCCATAGCCTAACATATTGATCAAGAGGAAGGCAAAAAAACCCATGTGGCAAACACTAAGCTCCACATTGGGGAAAAAAATTCCTTCCTAACTCCACATACGGCAATCAGACTAGTTCCCTGGAGCAACGCCCTATCAAGGAATCTAGTATATATAACCTGTAATATTATACTTTTCAAGAAAGGCATCCATGCCCTTCTTAAATTTTAGTAGTGAATCATTCATTACAACATCATGCGGCAGAGAGTTCCATAGTCTCACTGCTCTTACAGTAAAGAATCCCCGTCTGTGATTATGAGTAAACCTTCTTTCCTCCAGACGTAGAAGATGCCCCCTTGTCCCCGTCTCAGGCCTCAGAGTAAATAGATCAGTAGACAGGTCTTTGTACTGTCCCCTCATATATTTGTACATAGTAATAAGATCACCCCTAAGCCTTCGTTTTTCCAAACTAAATATCCCCAAGTGTAAAACCCTGTCTTGGTATTGCAGTCCTCTAATAACTTTGGTCGCTCTTCTCTGCACTCGCTCTAGTTCAGCTATATGTTTCTTAAACACCGGAGACCAGAACTGTACACAGTAATCTAAGTGTGGTCGCACTAGTGATTTGTATAGAGGTAAAATTATGTTCTCCTCATGAGCATCTATGCCTCTTTTAATGCATCTGCCTGACACTGGCCACCAAACGTGAGCTTGTCGTCCACCAATACACCCAGGTCTTTTTCAGTGACAGTTTTGCCCAGTGTTTTACAATTAAGCATATAATTATACATTTTATTTCCTCTGTCCAAGTGCATTACCTTACATTTATCCCCATTAAAGCTCATTTGCCATTTATCAGCCCAAGCATCTAGTTTACATAGACGCTCCTGTAATGTAAAATTGTCCTCCTCTGTATTGATTACCCTGCAGAGTTTAGTGTCATCTTCAAATATTGAAATACTACTCTGTATGCCCCCTACAAGGTCATTAATAAATATGATAAAAAGAAGCGGGCCCAATACTGACCCCTGTGGTACTGTTAAGGGGACGGTTGCAAACAACTTTATTATAATGGAATGCAACCGACCCCGGGGTCCGCAATGCTGCCAGGTGGACTGCTGCCAAACAATTTCCGGGTGAGAAGGAAAGCATCCAACTTAAATGATAAACCCTTCCGTGTTACTGCACACGGGAACGGGTATAGCGGTTCGCTCAATCTCCGTTAACAGCACGGGAGATGTGGGACCGGGAAAGTAGCTGTAGCCCTGTTAACTGCACAGGGACTACGTAGTGGGCGCTATTATGCATGTGTGACTCAAGCCGGCGTGTAAGTGCTCTCAGCCGGCGTGCTACCGGACTGAGGAGAATCACACCATGTGGCTCACAGGCGGTACCGGGAATACGGCATCTGCAGACTGCTCGGGGTGTATGGTGACCCCCTAGTCGGAGCCAGTCTGTACAGCCAAGCTACCTGCCTATTTCCACTAGCCTGCCTATTTCCACTACACCTGCCTATTTCAACTAAAGCACACGTGGAGCTCTATAGGCCAAGCGTCCACATAACAGCATCACTGCTCAATGATCATAGTGCGCCGCCATGTTTGTGGGCGGGCCTTTTAAAGATTAAGCCCTGCCCACTGTCGCACCATTGGTGATGTCACCCGCGACCAATCAGGCGGTGCAAGGTCACCGGATCAGCTGACTCCCAAACCACCAATCACGGTCCGCCAGGTCACGGGCATGCTCAGTACAGAGAAACCTGGACTTAGACTTTAACAGCCCTGTCTCCCTCCGCAACCTATGCTTCATGTTGCTAGGCACAAAGGCCTGAGAGACAACCTGTACTTCTTGTGGACCAGCTAGGCATTGGGACTGATGATGATGCTGCCCAGCATCAGCCCTGGCTGGACCAGAATGGGAGACCACAGAAGGTTCTGGACCCATTTCAAATCCAGCAAATGCCCGATGCCTAACATTTTCCCCCTCCACTTGATGCTCATTTTCCTCAACGAGCAGGGGAGCATGAAAGTGGTCCACCGGTTCACAGGGATGAACCTCAGGTCCATGGCCCCTCCAGTGTACTGGGTAACCGTTTTTCCCACGAACCATTTTAGACCCCATAATAGCCTGCACCTCGAGATTATCACCCCTAGTGTCTGTAGCAGGTTGGGGTTCAGCGAGTTTTGACAGTGTCGTGACTCCTCAGGTGTCGTGGTAACTGTAACCGGTACATTACAGAGTTTACTTGGGCCAAAATTTTGAAAGGACCAATAAAGCGGGGGGGGCAAACTTAGCAGATTCCCCGCATATTTTAGTATTGCGAGCCGTGAGCCACACTCTGTCGCCCGGATAGAATACGGGAGCAGGACGACGAAGAGTGTCAGCCGACTCTCTATCTGTGGAGTCCGCCACGGGTAACGGGTGGAGAAAGACAGCCGGACTTTGACGGGAAGATTTATCTCTCGCACACAAGGCACACTCAAGAACATATTCCTTAACATCCTGGCGCCACCGGGGCCACCAATAGGACCGTTGAAGGGACTTTGTGGTACGTTTGACCCCAAGATGGGCTCCAATCTTAGGGGCATGAGCCCAGGAGAGCACCTCATTTTGTAGATTAGGGGGAACGAACGTCCTCCCCGAAGGAATCTGGTTCTTTTTTACGTAATCTGACAAGACGTGGGTCTCGGGGACAGACAGAGGATCTGTACCGGGGACCACATCGGTAGAAGGGTCAGAGACTACCTTCCGGGTGACTGTAACCATACACTGAGACACACAATTCTCACTCCAGGAAGAAATTCTACCCGTATTCCAGTCAATGTGTGGAGTGTGACAACGTAACCATGGAAGACCCAATAACACCTCATCTAATCCACCGGGAATAATAAGAAAGGAGATAACCTCCCGGTGACCCTGAGGAAATGACATGGTGAGGGGAATCGACTGGTGGGTGATTTGCGTGTCCAGGAGTGAACCATTGACTACCCTAATGTTCATTGGTCTTGGCTGTAACTCTATAGGGATGGCATGCCACTGGGAAAACGTAGATGACAAAAAATTGCCATCGGCGCCAGAATCCACCCACGCCTTGGCAGTAACCGCGGTTGCTCCGAAGGACAATGTCACCTTATACAATAATTTGAAGGAAGAAGTCCCCGAATCTAACACACCTCCTCCAACGGTGGTTAGACACACTCGTTTACCCGACTGCTTGGGACCCTTATTAACGGGGGACTCCAAGAGATATGCAGGTCGGGAACGAGAAGAGCTAGACTCAGTTCGGGATATATCCATAGCCTCAGGCTCCGGGTTGGGAGTCACGGGTTTGGAAATGGGTCTAGAGAAGGATGGTGCCAACCGATACTGAGGTCTGGCGACCTCCAGGTCTAATTTGTGTTCTGCATGACGCAAATCTATTCAGTTAGCGAGAGATATTAACTCCTCCAGGGAGGTTGGAATCTCTCTGGTAAATAGAGCATTTTTAATATGCCCAGCCAGACCCTTCCCGAACACCGGGATTAAAGACCGCTCAGACCAATCCAATTCAGCCGCTAAGGTTCTGAATTGGATGGCATAGTGGCTTGCGGTGGCCGAACCCTGGATCAGTGCAAGAAGTTTAAGAGCCGTATCATGCGTGACCTGAGAACCAAGGAATACACTCTTTAGGGCATTAAGAAAGAGACCCGCATTAGCCACTACCGGGTCATTGCACTCCCACAGAGGAGTAGCCCACACCAGAGCCCTGTGGGAGAGTAACGAGATAACATAACCCACTTTGGCCCTTTCGGAGGGGAACCGTGCCTCCATCATCTCCAATTGAATGGAGCATAGGTTAATGAAACCTCCGCAGGATTTGCTGTCCCCAGAAAATTTTTCCGGGAGAGCAAAACGGGGTAATGGGGAGCTTGCAGCTGCTGCAGTATTCACCGCAGCCGTGTTAACCAGATTGGCCGCTTGAGAAGCTGCCTGGGTAGCTACTGCAGTGATATCAGCGACCGGGGCAGCTTGTTCCAGAGTCCTAAGTCTGGCCTCAAGTTGCTGTATATAGCGCTGCAGTTGCTGGTTGTCAGCCATGTTCAGCAAGACCCTGGCGCTCTGATACTGTTAAGGGGACGGTTGCAAACAACTTTATTATAATGGAACGCAACTGACCCCGGGGTCCGCAATGCAGCCTGGTGGACTGCTGCCGAACACTTTCCGGATGAGAAGGAAAGCAACCAACTTAAATGATAAACCCTTCCGTGTTACTGCACACGGGAACGGGTATAGCGGTTCGCTCAATCTCCGTTAACAGCACGGAAGATGTGCGACCGGGAAAGTAGCTGTAGCCCTGTTAACTACACAGGGACTATGTAGTGGGCGCTATTATGCGTGTGTGACTCACGCCGGCGGGTAA
This sequence comes from Phyllobates terribilis, assembly GCF_046119375.1. Classification (NCBI taxonomy): domain Eukaryota; kingdom Metazoa; phylum Chordata; class Amphibia; order Anura; family Dendrobatidae; genus Phyllobates; species Phyllobates terribilis. Next base: position 222,710,671 of record NW_027362773.1, on the reverse strand, counting down.
GTGCTCTCAGCCAGCGTGCTACCGGAGTGAGGAGAATCACACCACCTGGCTCACAGGCGGTACCGGGAATACGGCATCTGCAGACTGCTCAGGGTGTATGGCGACACCCTAGTCGGAGCCAGTCTATACGGCCAAGCTACCTGCCTATTTCCACTAGCCTGCCTATTTCCACTACACCTGCCTATTTCAACTAAAGCACACGTGGAGCTCTATAGGCCAAGTGTCCACACAACAGCATCACTGCTCAATGATCAGAGCGCACCGCCATGTTTGTGGGCGGGCCTTTTAAAGATTAAGCCCTACCCACTGTCGCACCATTGGTGACGTCACCCGCGACCAATCAGGCGGTGCCAGGTCACTGGATCAGCTGACTCCCAAACCACCAATTACGGTCCGCCAGGTCACGGGCATGCTCAGTACAGAGAAACCTGGACTTAGACTTTAACAGCCCTGTCTCCCTCCGCAACCTATGCTTCATGTTGCTAGGCACAAAGGCCCAAGAGACAACCTGAACTTCTCGTGGACCAGCTTGGCATTGGGACTGATGACGATGCTAAGCAGCATCAGCCCCAGCTGGACCGGAATGTGAAACCACAGAAGGTCCTGAACCCATTTCAAATCCAGCAAATGCCTAACAGGTACCCCTCTGTTAACTGAGACCCAGTCTGAGTGTGTTCCATTAATAACCACCCTTTATTTCCTATCACTGAGCCAGTTCTTAACCCACCTACATATATTTTCCCCTATCCCTATTGTTCTCATTTTATGTATCAACCTTTTGTGTGGAACCGTATCAAAAGCTTTAGAAAAGTCCATATACACAACATTCACTGCATTTCCTTGGTCCAGCCCGGAACTTGCCTCCTCATAAAAGCTGATCAGATTAGTTTGACAGGAATGGTCCCTCGTAAACCCATGTTGATATTGGGTCATGGGGTTGTTTTTCTTCAGATACTCTAGTATAGCATCTCTTAGGAAACCCTCCAGGATTTTACCCACAGTAGAGGTTAAGCTAACTGGCCTATAATTTCCAAGTTCGGTTTTTGTCCCCTTTTTGAATATTGGCACCACATTTGCTATATGCCAGTCCTGTGGTACAGACCCTGTTATTATGGAATCTTTAAAGATTAAAAATAATGGTCTGTCTATGACTTTACTTAATTCCTGCAGTGCTCGCGGGTGTATCCCATCCGGACCTGGGGATTTGTCAACTTTAGTGATTTTTAGTCGCCGCCGTACTTCCTGCTGGGTTCAGCAAGTGACATTTAATGGAGAATTTTTGTTATCACTAATCATGTTTTCTGTCATGCGATTTTCTTGTGTAAATACTGTTGAAAAAAATAATTTAGCATATTGGCTTTTTCCTCATCCTCATCCACCATTTCACCCAGACTATTTTTAAGGGGGTCAACACTATCATTTTTTAGTTTCTTACTATTTATGTAGTTAAAGAATATTTTGGGATTATTTTTACTTTTTCTGGCAATGAGTCTCTCTGTCTCAATCCTTGCTGCCTTGATTTGGTTTTTACTGAATTTATTTAATTTTCTGTATTTATTTAATGCCTCATCACTACCTACTTGCTTTAGTTCTCTAAATGCTTTCTTTTTGTCACTTACTGCTCCCCTTACAGCTCTATTTAGCCATAGTGGTTTCCTCCTATTTCTAGCATGTTTATTCCCATAGGGTATATATTGTGCACAGGTCCTATTCAGGATGCTAATAAATGTCTCCCATTTGCTTTGTGTAGTTTTATGTCTCAGGATATCGTCCCAGTTTATTGCACTAAGAGCATCTCTCAACCATTGGAAATTTGCCTTCCTGAAGTTTAGTGTCCTTGTAACCACTCTACTACACATCTTATTAAAGGATACATGAAAGCTTATTATTTTGTGATCACTATTACCCAAGTGACCCCCAACTCGTATATTTGATATGCGGTCTGGCCTGTTGGTTAATATTAGGTCTAGCAGTGCCCCCCTTCTTGTTGGGTCCTGAACAAGTTGTGAAATGTATTTTTCTCTCATAGTTGTCAAAAACCTATTACCTCTGCTGGAACTATAGGTTTCTGTTCCCCAATGTATTTCAGGGTAGTTGAAGTCCCCCAAAATAATGACTTCTTGAGTCGCTGCTTCATCTATTTGCTTTATGAAGATATTCTCCGCAGCTTCCATTATTATAACAAACCCCTAACAATTAGGGTCATCAAACATCTGGAAAATGGCTGCTAGGAAGGCCTCCAGATCATTAAGTTGATCATCATTTACCATATTTTTTGGACTATAAGACACCCTTTTTTCCTCCAAAATTTTGGAGGAAAGTGGAGGGTGCGTCTTATAGTGGCTGTGGGTGGTGGGGGATGTGGGGTAAGTGAAAGCGGATGAGTAGCGGGGCACAGGAGGCAGCAGTCGCCTGCTGAAGCCTACACTGTGCCCGCTACTAAAGAAAATGAATATTCACTGCACCCTTCATCCCTGTATGTATGGCCCCCTTCATCCTCGTATGCTTGGCACCCCCTAATACCCGTTACGCTGCACAGAAAAAAAATAAACACTCATACTCACTTCCTCTCTCCTTCAGCGCTGCGTCCCACTCTGTGCCGGAATAGTCACTGCTCCCCATGCCGGACTGTGTGCGTGGGGAGCAGTGACCATTCATTCTCCCTAATAGTGCACACAGTGTACCCGCAGCGCAGCTTCCTCTGCGCTCGGCTGTCAGTGTGCCCGCTATTATATGGGTGAGGTGAATATTCATGGACTTTAATAGCGGGCATGCTGACAGCCGAGTGCAGCAGGAGCCTCGCTGCGCGTACAGTGTGCGCGCTATTAGGGAGAATGAATGGTCATTGCTCCCCACGCACGGTGCCGGCATGGGGAACAGTGACTATTCTGGCACAGCATCTCGCTGTGTGAGGGCACATGGCAGTGACGCCATGCACGGCACACACAGTGAGAACCCTGTCGGCAACAGATTGGGACACAGCGCTGGAAGAGAGAGGAGGTGAGTATAATTGTTTAGTTTTTTTCTGTGCAGCGTGATGGGGATCAGGGGTTCCAAGCATACTAGGAAGAGGGGGGCCATCCATACAGGGATGAAGGGTGCCATACATACCAGGAAGAGGGATGAGGGGGGCCATACATATCGGGATGAGGAGGGCCATACATACAGGGATGAGGTGGGCCATGCATACAAGGATGAGGGGGGCCATACATACAGGGATGAGGCATGAGGGGAGTCATACATACAGGGATGAAGGGGGCCATACATATAAGGATGAAGTGGGCCATACATACCAGGATGAAGGGGGCAATACATACAGGGATGATGAGTGCCATACATGCCAGGAAGAGGAATGAAGGTACCATACATACCAGGAAGAGGGATGAAGGTGCCATAGATACCAGAATGGGTGTGAGGGGGGCCATACATACCAGGATGAAGGGTGCCATACATACCAAGAAGTGGGATGAGGGGGTCCATGCATACCAGGATGGGGGATTGGGGTGCCTTGCATACCAGGATGGTGGATTGGGGTGGCATGCATATCAGAATGGGGATGAGGGTTACATATAACAGGAAGGAGGAGGCCATATATACCAGGAGGGGGGATATTAACAGAATTAGGGGACATTACCCCTGTAAGAGTGTCAGCAGCAGACCCCCTCCACCTTAATAGGGCATCATGACCAGGGCCGGCGTCAGCACCCGACGCACCCGGGCAAGTGCCGGGGCCCTGAGCAGGCGGTGGGCCCACTCCCCGCCGAGCACCCCTGCGCGCTAAGGGATCCGTGAGAGGATGCGCTGCCGGTGTCAGCGCCCGCTTCCCCCCCACTTGCTCAGGGCCCCGGCACAATACTTACCTCTCCCCGTGCCTCCGCAGCAGGTCCGGTCTCTTCCTCGGCTGCTGCACAGTGATGTCAGAGGGCGCGATGACATCTTTACACCGCGCCATCTCCTGAGCCGTCACAGGCAGCGCAGAGCGGGAAGACGCCGGCGCGGGTGAGGGGTCTGGAGCAGCGGCAGCAGGTGAGAAGTGAGGTGAGTATTTGATTTTTTTTTAGATGGATGGAGGCATGGGGCATTTTATGGGTGGGAGAGGTGACATCCTGCATGGGGCATTATAAGTGGGGGTGATATCCTGCATGGGGCATTATATGGGGGGGAGAGGTAATATCCTGCATGGGGCATTATATGGGGGGTGACATCCTGCATGGGGCATTATATGAGGGGGAAAAAGTGGCATCCTGCATGGGGCATTATATGGGGGTGAGAGGTGACATACTGCATGGGGCATTATATGGGGGGAGAGGTGACATCCTGCATTGGGCATTATATTGGGGGGAGAGGTGACATCCTGCATGGGGCATTATATGGAGGGAGAGGTGACATCCTGCATGGGGCATTATATGGGAGGGAGGTGACATCCTGCATGGGCATTATATGGGGGGAGAGGTGACATCCTGCATGAGGCATTGTATGGGGGGAGAGGTGACATCCTGCATGGGCATTATATGGGGGGAGAGGTGACATCCTGCATGGGACATTATATGGGCGGGAGAGGTGACATCCTGCATGGGGCATTATATGGGGGGAGAGGTGACATCCTGCATGGGGCATTATAAGGGGGGGTGATATCCTGCATGGGGCATTATATGGGCGGGAGAGGTAACGTCCTGCATAGGGCATTATATGGGGGGGAGGTGACATCCTGCATGGGGCATTATATGGGGGGAGAGGTGACATCCTGCATGGAGTATTATACGGGGCGGTGACATCCTGCATGGGGCATTATATGGGGGGAACGGTGACGTCCTGCATGGGGCATTATTTGGGGGGGAGAAGTGACATCCTGCATGGGGCATGATATGGGGGGGAGAGGTAACATCCTGCATGGGGCATTATAAGGGGGGGGTGACATCCTGCGTGGGGCATTATGTGGGGGCCAGTATTTTGTATGGAGCGTTATAAGGGGGCCAGTATCTTCTATGGAGCATTATATGGGGGCTAGTATCTTCTATTGAACATTATATGGGGACCAGTATCCTGTATGGAGCATTATATGGGGACCAGTATCCTGTATGGAGCGTTATATGGGGACCAGTATCCTGTATGGAGCATTATATGGGGTCCAGTATCCTGTATGGAGCGTTATATGGGGACCAGTATTCTGCATGGAGCAATATATGGGGCTCATAATAGTGTATGGAGGACTATACTGTCCTGTCTGCACTGTGCGTTGAGAGAATTCTCCGGTTTCTGAGCTATTGTAGAATTTACAATAGATATCACTCATGTAATGTAAGAAGTGAAATCTTCGGCATTGTACTATATATATTTCTCTGCAGTATCTGTGCATCATGAATCGTGGTATGTGTTAAAGGGGCCCACTGAGACCCTTTTACCCAGGGCCCACAAAAACCTGGAGTCGGCCCTGATCATGACCACCTTTTTTGCTTACATTTTTTTTTCTATTTTCCTCCTCTAAAACCTAGGTACGTCTTATGGTCTGGTTTGTCTTAAAGTCCGAAAATACGGTAGTTTTAATAAGAAGGCTGGCCCAAGATAAAGCTTTATGTGTCAGTAGCATAATGATGCACAATACTTTTGATCTGTCAGTATGGAAGTGAGCAGGGTGTGTACCAAAGTACAATCTGCACTGGTTGATGAATCCATGAAATTTGTCAAGGTCTCCATCAAACCTAAAAGGTGGGAGTGGAGAGGTGGGTGGAGGGGCTGTAGCTATATGTTGAGTTTGTAAATGAAGGATCTGCTGAGACTGCTGTGCAATCTTATTGCTTAGATCTTGTACAATAATACAATATTCTGTAGACCCTGTGTAGTTTGTCCAAAAAATTTGACCATTATGAGATGTCTAAAGGCCCCGTCACACATAACGAGATAGCTAGCGAGATCGTTAGTGCGTCACGGTTTTGGGATCGCTGGAGAGTCGTTTCGTGATCGCTGGGGAGCTGTCAAACATGCAGAACTTCCCAACAATTTCGGCTGCCCCAGCGATCTAACTAATGATCTCGGCGGCCGTTGGGAAGCTTTCACACAGCAGCTATTTCAACGATCCACACCTTGATAGGGACTGTACTGTGTCACAAAGGCGTGCATAAAATCACTTTTCCACACCCCCTCATCTCCGATTGGTGGACGCTACTGCGTTCTGATTGGGCGGCCTTGGTTTAACATCGCTACTGCGTCTCCGGTCTGAATCTGTTTACATACGAGTATACGAATGTATATGCGTGTATGTATGTGTGTATGTATGTATGTATGTATCTGTATACGCATGTGTATACATATGTATATATATATATATATGGACTGCTTACTGCGGTGACTACTGCTACTACTGAAAGAATGAGAAACAAAGCTTTTGCATAGTAGAACACACAGTTTATTGGACACATCAGTACAGAAATGTCAGTAGTGTAGAAACATGAGTAGTTGCCCACTATAGGTTCTGATGCTGCCAAGGAACAGCACCAGGACCGTTAAAATACTGGCAGTAGTTGTCGCGGCAGGTCTTCGCATCATGGGTGTTTCTGCCATGTCCCACTGGTTGAAGGCCTGCAATTGCAGGATCGTTTGCACGCCATTCACCGAGCTCCACTTCCCCATTGGCTAGGTCCACAGAGTCCACGAAGCCAGGCGGACAGTACGTAATTGCATCACGTCGACGAAGAAAGTTGTGAAGCGTGCAACAGGCCAAAACAACAGAGTCTATTGATTTAAGCTTCATGTTAATTGGCGTGTGAAAAACTCTGAAGCGGTTGGCCAGGACAGCGTGTCAGAAAACGTGCTGTGTGGGTGTGTGTGCACGAGACCCCTAAAATATCTGCCCATGCAAAAGCAAATATATACAGATAGAAGCCAAGCCCTCCCTCCCTGAAGAGCAATGATAGCAGATAATTGGTAGATGTCCTATAAATGAATTATAAATGGATACTCATTTGAGATCCCAAACAATACCTACCTCGCTAAAGATGTCTGATTTCTTCAAAGTGGAGTCACAGCCGGAGAACGCTGGTGGGATCCAAAAAGCAAGGACGCAGTAGCGACCACCAATCGGGGACGAGGGGCGCGGAAAAGTCCAATTTATGCATGCCTACGTGTCTCAGTTCTGAATCGCTAACGAGGTCGTTGATAAGGTGTCAAATACAGCGATGCACACTGCCCAGCGGGAGCGCAACGGCCCAGGAATGGTCCAGGAAGCTTTGTAACGATCAGCGATCTCACAGCAGGGGCCTGATCGTTGCTACCCGTCAGACGTAACGAGATCACTAGCGAGATCGCTATTGCATCACGAAAACCGTGACGCATCAACGATCTCGCTAGCGATCTCGTTATGTGTGATGGGGCCTTAAGTTTCAAATGCCATATATATTTGATTTTAGTTCTTGTATGTTTGCATACATGTGTGTAAGCAAACAGTTCATCTTATGTACTCGCACCTCCAATTTTCCTCCCTCAGCAGCTGGTATAAGTATCCTGCTACGATACTGGTGTAGCGCTGTTGGAATCTAGTGGCCGCAGGAGCACGAGCAAGAAACGGCAGGCAGTAGTAGAAGTTCTTGCAAGTAGCAATAGGAGTTGTAACAACAATTCATAGAAAAGTGGGAACTGCCTGGGTAAGATAGTTTTCAGAACAATGAGCTGGAGACTTAACTAGACTAAACAGCTAGACATAATACTCAAGCAATGAGTGAGGGATCCATGTGGCTTTAAGCAGGCCCAAACAGGAAATAAGATGGATTCCACACGTTCAAAATCTGCCATCTTAGTAAGGGCAATTGCAGGACACAACTGCAGCCTCCAGTGGTAAGGAGTGAAATTGCAGCACAATTATTAAGGTGCACAATAGCATCCACTAGTGGTCAAACTGTACAAGGACAACAGGAATCCTGACAGTGTATGAGTAAGGAATGTAACCAAGCAAAATTTTAATATGCTTTTTTGGAGTATTATATACCACCAAAATGTGACAGATAGCAAGTAATACTCTATGGATGAGTAATCTATTCCCAAAATATTTGACAACTCTTTTTGTAAGTTTTACATACCACCGTCATGCAACAATAACCATGTTAAACTGTAAGGATGAGTCATTGAATCCATAAAAAAATTTAGAATGTGAATATTTTGAAAGTGTAGTTAATATACTTATACAGTCATAAAGGCTTGCAGAAAGTGAAAAGCCAGGCCAAAAAATTTAGGAGGGTCATCCATAGACCCCTGAAAGACAACAACTGGCGGGACTCATTAAAATATTGAATATTAAAAATACTTCATGTGCTGCTGTCATCTGGTGGTGTGGAAACGTGTGGGCTAATCTAGGCTTTGTTCATTTTTATGAGAGTGAGCCTGTCAGCATTCTCTGTTGACAGGCGAAAGCACCTTTCTGTTATGATCTTCCTAGCGACACTAAAAGCCCATTTAGACAAGACGCTAGCAGCAGGGCAGCACAACACCTCCGAGGCATAGAGGGACAGCTCATGCCAGATGTCCAGCTTTGAGACCCAATAGTTGAAAGTCACAGAGGAATGAGGGATTACGCTGGTTTGGTCTGCCAGATATTGCTTGACCATTTTTAAAAACTTTTCCCTCGACAAAAATACCCGGGCACTGGACTGGTGTCATGAAATTGGTCCAGGAACTTTGACAGTGTACCCCTGCCTCTGCTGTATGTCTCCCTGGCCTCACCTCCTTGTTTGGGCAAGGAAGCTTGCCCCTACTGCTAGAGTTGTCTGATGGGAAATTTTTCAACATAATTTCCATAATGGTCTTCTGGTATAGTATCACTTTTGAAGACCTCTCCACCTCAGGAAGAAGAGATGCAATGTTCTCCTTGTAGCGTAGGTCTAGCAGGGAGAACAACCAGTACTCTTTTTTGTCAAAAATGAATGTAATGCGAGGGTCAAGGGAAAGGCAATGGTACATAAATTCGGCCATATGTGCCAAGCTCCCACTAGCCAACACTCCCCCGTCTCCACCATGAGGACAACTCTCCATCTCCTCTTCCTCCCTCTCTTCCTCCTCATTCCCATCCTCAGCCCATCTACATTGGAGAGCAGGATGAAGGTTGTGTGCGCCACCAGCTTCTGTTCCCCCTCTTCCTCCTCCCCAGCATCCACCTCCTCATTGTTACCCAATCCGCACTGAGCAAATGAGATGAGATGAGGCTTTGGTAGAATCTCTCTGTCTTATGTCTTCCTCCATCTCCACATGGTCTGCATGCAAAGCTACATGTTTAATTATGAGCAGCGGCTGTTAAGTAGGCAAAGAAGCGGGAGCATTGCACTGACTATGGTGTCTTTGCTCAACATTTTAGTGGAGTCTTCAAAGTGTTGGAGAACCAGAAAAAAGGCAGACATCCATGCCCACTCTTCAGTTGTTATCTGCGAAGTCTGACCAGAATACCAACAGGCGTGTTGGAGCTGGTACTCAACAACTGGCCTCTGCTGCTCACAAAGCCTTGCCAGCATATGCAGTGTGGAGTTCCAGCATGTGAGCACGTTGGTGAGCTGGCACTTTCATGCGCTGCTGCAGCACTGCCAGAGCATTGGCAGCTCTAGCCGACTTACAGAAATGGGTGCTGACGCGGTGTACCTTGACCAAAAGCTCTGGCAAAGCTGTGTATGTTTGAAGAAACCACTGAACTACCAACTTGAGTACATGTGCCATGCATGGTACTTGTGTGAGCTTGCCAAGCTTCACAGCTGCCACCAGGTTCAGCCAATTATCACAGACGACCATGCCTGGTTGGAAGTTCAGCGGTAAAAAACACAGATCTATCTGGTCTGTTATTCCTTTAAGTAACTTTACCGTGGTGTGTGGTTTGCCTCCTAGATAAATTAACTTCACCAGAGCCTGTTGTCTCTTTGCTGAGGAGGGGCTGCAGAGCTTCCAGCTTCTGGCTGATGTGGACGACGTGCTCTGAGACAGCACAACGGAGATGGAGGATGAGAAGGAGCAGGAGGGGGTGCAGGAACTGGTGTAGGAGGTGGAGGAAATCCTGATAGAAGTAGGGCCAGAAATCCTCAGCTTTAGGGGCACAAGTGCCATGCCAGGGAGGGACTCGGCCTCAGCCTCCACAATGTTCCCCCAGTGTGCCATAAGGGAATTTTAGCCTCCCTGGTCACAAGCACTTTTCTGCGTGTTGGTCTTTAAGTGCACAAGGCCAGTAAGTGCACTGGTAAGGGCACGGGTGACATTCCTGGACACGTGCTGGTACAAGGCGGGGACGCCACACCGGGAGAAATAGTGGTGGCTGCAGACCGAATACCAAGGGATGACTGCCGCTATGAGTCGGTGGAAATCCTCCATGTCTATCAGCCTAAACAGCAACATTTCCATGGCAAGCAGTCTGGAAATGTGCCCGTTTATCATTTGGGCCTGTGGGTGGGTGGATTTGAACTTTCTTTTTCACTCCAAGGCCTCGGACAAGGACAGCTGAACGCTGTGCTGGGACAAGGATTTTGAAGTGCCTGATGATAGTGCCTGACAATGTGCAAGGACAGGTGCAGGGCGGGATGCATCTGCGCCAGTGTCATGGACAGGGGATTGGGAATCAATTAGCACAGGAGTAGTGACAGTGGTGTCACCAGCTGGCACCAATCATGGACCGAGTTGTTTAGCTCACCAAATAGGGTGCTTGATCATGCTGCTGGTGGTGGTTAGGCTCTTAGTGGTCAGGCCCCTTCTGATCTTGGCATGGCGCAGGTTGCAAATGGCCATTTTTTTAGCCTCAGAACTCTCCTTAAAAAAGTCCCAGACTGGGGAACACCTAACTCTTTGATGGGGAAATTCACGAGTGTCGGTTCCCTTGTGGAAAAGTTTTCCACCTTCTCTCTCTGGTCACGCCACTGCCTCTTCCTGTCTGTTTTGGTGCTGCCGATCTCTCCCCTCAGCGCTGCTGGCCTCGCTCTGCCTGCCAGTTACCCAGGTTGGGCTGGTGACTTCGTTATCCACCACCTCGTCTTCCACTCCCGCACTCTGGTGCTCCTGACTTCATGACTTAACAACAACAAGACTTAGTGACAACTGTGTCTCATCATTATCTTCCTCCTTATCCAAAAGTTGCCATTCCCCACCGTCATCTTCTTGTGTCCGTAGCTGCTCTAAGTTTTGTGCATCACTAAACAGAATGTCCTCCTGTCCCTCTTGGAGCATACAGGTTGAGAGGCCACAATCAAGAAATTATGTTGTAAAGAGTTCCTTGGAATGGAGTGTCCATGTGTGGGATCACTAGTCTCCTTTGACTCAACATGGTGGGAGGAAGGAGGATCAGGGTTGGGATTAAATGATGCAAACTTTAGGCTGGTGAGACTGGACCATGTGGAAGACTAGGTTATGACGTTGGTATCGTCAATTCAAGGTGGGTGGGCCCCCCGCCCCCATCTTAATTCTAACCCCCCAAAAACAACAGACACCATGGCTTGGATGTAATTGGCCACAGTGGCCTTTTATTAACGCAACGATAAAAACGTGTTGTATATATATAAATTAAAGGGTCTGGTGATCCCAATGCTAGGGAGCACCAAGAACCCCTTGAACCGGGGGTTCAAAACAGTTTGAAACCGCCACACCCGGGACTCAACATTCCTTTGCCATAAGTCCCATAAATCACAAGACCCAAATACCACACATACAACCGAGGGATCCATGTCCTGTAGACACTCCCATATCAATTTATAACCAAATTCAAGAACCCTAAGCACACCACCATGAGAGTACTTGACACCTTAAGTACTCAAGACCCCCCTTCCTCTCATAAAAATCGCCTGATCGATGCTTCTCTGCAAGGCTGATGACCATACTTCAATTCCATCATTGTTCAAATGAACTCCGTCGCTCCGCCAAAAATCATCCAAGCCATTTTCTCCCAAAATGTCTGATTAATACTCTCCTCATTCCCGGAGACAAATTTTGAAACTGCCCTGTTCACTTTCCTCCATGCCCTATTCAGACTTTTTATCAACCTGGCGTTTCGCCAACTCTTACGGGGAACAATCTCTGACCAGACTATTACCATCCCCAGAAAAGATGCCCAAAGCTTTGAAAAATCGCGCCTGACGTCTCTAATTAGTTCCCTACATGGCCGAACTCCTAAGTCATTACCACCTACGTGTAACAGCAGTATGTCCGGGGGCGATCTAAACACATGAATCTATTTACCTCCCGCAATACCCTGCTCCACCCCATCCCTCTCAACCCCAGCTAGCGTATAGTGGCTGAGTCCCTTAAGATGCCGAGTTGCCTTCCATCTCATATTACATCTGCCCGCAACGCACCCCAGTGGACATAGGAGTGGCCCATTATCAAAACCAGTAGAGGGAAACGTAAGTGGAAGACAATATATATATTAGAACACACCCATACACATTTATCGCAAATTAACTAATGCCTCTGCTCTCATGTATGATAAAAAACGTTTTGATTCCCACCTCCCTATGCGTTTTACGGTTTCCGCGCTCAGACCGCACGTCTGCACGCCACTGCTTCTGTAGCGGCCCCTATCCAGAAGGAGTGAGGGGCAAAACTGAGCGGATCCAATCCCACCTTACTCAGACATTTTCTAAAAATGCTGGGGAATTGTGATAAAAATGTCCCATCTTCGTGACACAATAAGGGACCACATAAATTTCCCCCAAGAACCTTGAAATGCTCGAAGGTTTTTAAAGGACACATCTCTGACCCCCGTACCGCTCCCAACTGTAACATACCTGGCGGCGTCCTTGCATAGTGGTTCATCTCCCACTGTGCAAGAGCGCGCACTTGATTTCCAGTCCAGACTGCCACTCTGGCTTCTTTCCATATTGTCTGCTTTGCTCTGCTTTGGCTGCTTAGGGCGACGCCCGCCGAACTTCCTGTTTCTTGTAGCTGCTGCAGACACACCCCTAATGCGTCCTCAGCCTATTTCTGTCTGTCACCTGGTATTTAAACCAGCTCTTCCTTGGAATCCATGCCTGAGCATCTTGTTCTGTCAGTTGGCTTCTTGTCACTGATGTGCCAGGTCCTCTCTATGTTTCCTGCCTTAGGGTATCAGTTCCTGCGTCTGAACTGTGTCCTGTCTGTGCACTCTAGCCAGCTGTCTCTCTGCCTTCCTGGAGGCAGTATTTCCAGGCCTGTCTGAACACGCTCCTAGCCTGTTCGTCTCGCCCTCTGGGGGCCGCTTACCCAGACTCGCTCCTGTATTTGTTGCAGTACAGCTCCTGTCTGAACTGTCTCCTAGCTTCCTACCTGTTTTGTCTTTATGTCCGTTTGCTCCCTTTTTCTGCAGTGTCTGAACCAGCACTTGGCTTTACCTAGGCTCGTTCCTGCATTTTGTTGCAGTAACTGTTCTTGTCTGAACTGTCTCCTAGTTTCTTACCTGTTTTGTCTTTATGTCCGTTTGCTCCCTTTTTCTGCAGTGTCTGAACCAGCACTTGGCTTTACCTAGGCTCGTTTTTGCATTTTGTTGCAGTAACTGTTCTTGTCTGAACTGTCTCCTAGCTTCTTACCTGTTTTGTCTTTATGTCCGTTTTCTCCCTTTTTCTGTAGAGTCTGAACCTGCACCTAACTTCTACTCGTTGTCATTGTACTTCCGTTTGTGAGTTGAAGTCCTTTCGCTACTTCTTTGGAAGTACCTTGTGTGTATCTGGTTCTGCCTTTCTTTTCCAGTCTGTTCCGTGTGAACAGAGCCCTGTCCCCTTTGCTTTGTCTTTGTTTACCGATTCGGCGATTTATCTCTGTCCTGTCTTACTTACCGCTTCGGCGGTTCCTGCCTGCTCAGCCTTGTCCACCGCACTTGCGGTTTTGCTCTGCTCAGCCCTGTCCACCGCGTCTGCAGTTTTGCTCTGCTCAGCTCTGTCCACCGCGTCTGCGGTTTTGCTCTGCTCGGCCTTGTCCACCGCGTCTGCGGTTTTGCTCTGCTCAGCCTTGTCCACCGCGTTGGCGGTTTTGCTCTGCTCAGCCTTGTTTACCGTGTCTGCGGTTTCGCTCTGCTCAGCCTTGTCTACCGCACCTGCGGTTTCGCTTTACTCTGTTTGATTACCGCATCTGCGGCTCTGAACTCGTCTCCCAGTCTGTACTGGACCCTACCCAGCCTGCGCTCTAGCCTGCCTGTTCCTGTATTCCCCGGTGTGGGTCAACAGCCGTGTCCGGAGTCTGACCTGGAGTAGACCCTGGTCCCTCTGCTCGGTTCCTCCCTGGTGCACTGGTGTCGTATGCCATCGTGCGACCTTGGTCGGATTGAGCAGATACTTAGCTATGCCCCTCCAGGCACTCTCCGGTTCATGGCACAGTGGAACCACTAATCACGCACACGCCAGTCAGTCCCGGCGTGTGCATTACACCAACCATACCTTCTTCCCTCTTCCCAGCTAGTCTGTTTTAGAGTGCCTTAACCAAAATTCCACCCCCTCCTTGGTTGCCAACATGTACCTTGCTAGCACCCCCCACCTTTTTTCTTAGATGGCTCACTAACCCGTAGAGCCCTGAAAAAGGCCCAGGAAAAGGCTAGGCAGAAGAGCATTATCTCGTACTCATAGCTGCAGATCCTTAACAGTTCCTTCCCCAAACGTTTCAGGCGCTTGAACGACACCGGACGCCAACCATCCCTCTGTACACGCCCCCAACGAAACCCTTTAACTGCCTGGTTTACTAGGGGAATTCTTTGCAGATCTCTAAGTCCCCTAGTTCTAAAGCTGAATCCCAGGCCTGCAATTACCCGATTTACCTTGGAGACTGACCAATCCTCCCAAACTCCTTCGCTTAACCATAGGAGCAGCAAGCCTGCCTGATCATCTTCAGACAAAGAATTACCTATACCCCTTTGCCGACCCTCCCACAGCCCCCAAGCTGTCTGATAGGCCTTCCATGAGCTAAGGGATAAGGATGATTTAATTAATGGTTGGGCTGCACGAATGCCAATTTCCATAAGTGTTGCGGGCACTCGAGCCCCCTCTCCTCCGCCGCCGGGGCCACCGACCGAAAGTGATCCCACTGAAAACGAGAAAGGGCATTGGCAACTGAATCCTTTTCGCCTGGCATGTGTGAAGCTTGTTTTACAGGTGTTTATCAAAAAAAACCACTCCAATACCAGTTGCCTTAATACCCTTATTACTGGTGGGGAATATGCCGACAAATTGTTTACAGCCAGGACTACCCCCATGTTATTGCAGTGAAAACGAATACGTTTGTTGCAAAATTGCTGGCCCACAGTGTAACCGTCACCATTATCGGGAAAATTTCGAGCAATGCTATGTTTTACAACAGCCCTGTCTTCTTCCAATCATCGGGCCATTCCCCCGCACACCAGTGGCCCCTGAATTAAGCGCCGAACCCTGTGCTACCTGCCGCATCTGTAAACAGTTCTAAGTTGACATTGTCACCTCTTCCATTATCAATGAACACCACATCGGCTGGAAATCCCGCATCCAGCCGTCCATCCCGATTGCATGGTGTTGTCCGTCCTGGTGCTCTTGATGAGGTGACAGCGTCCACCGCCGTGGCTGAAGGGGGAAAGAGAGAAAACTCCCTGGTGGAAAAAGTGCTGGGCTGGCCTTGGGTAAGTCTATGGGGCTGAGTGTGGCTAGCGGGCAGGGGGGGCGGGTCGTGAAAAACTTGTGTGTGTGTGGTTGGGGCTACAAAAACCTGCATGTGAGTGGCAGGCAAGGGGGGCAGTGAGGGGGCCACTGAACCCTGAGCAAAACATAGAGGGGTAGTGGAGAGTGTGGGCTGGGTGGTGGAAGCATGCACTACACCATGACCATGGTAGGAGGAAGGGGCTATGCAGCCTTGCCTGCTGCTGATTTCACCGCTGGCCACCTGGTCCTGGATGCTCATCAAAGCCCTGGCTGCTGCGCCAGGCCGCCGATGTTTGGTTCCTTCCCCGTGGTCACGTGACTGCAGGTCCTGCTGTTCCTCCTCCCAAGCCCTGGAAGGCCCAGGCCGCCCTTGATGTACTTCCTCCCTTCAGGCCATGTGACTGCAGGTCCTGCCACTGGCCCTCCTCCGCCGCTGCCGCACCATGCCTTCTCTCTTCATGGTCGGGCATGCAAGGCCTCCTAGCTGACATCTCACCGCTGCAGCCCGGCAGTCGCTGCTATTCTTCTCCGTCCATGAGGTCATATGACCGCAGGTCCTCTTGGTCATGTGACTGTAGGTCCTGCCATCCAAGGCACTGCCGGCTCCCTCCCACCGCTGCTGTGCTGTCGGGAGGACATCCCCCATGCTCTCAGTTGCCTCTGCATCGGCAGGCGCCGGCCCCGCCCACCCCTCATAATCTTATGCGGACACAGGAGTTGCAGGGGATACCACAGGAGCTCTGGATGGGCTCCCCCTGTGGCGCCTGTGCATTGGAGCCCAGTCGGGGGACAGCCGGTGGCCTTGTGCGACAGGGGCCCCGCCCTTGCGGGGACGATGATCCAGGTCCGCAGCCAGCAATCCGGGCCATTGGATCCGCCAGCCAGATGGGTGCTCCATGGCCGCCGTCCTTAAGGCCTCCAGCAGCTGTTCCACCGACATGATCCCGGTACTTGTATTGTGTCCTAAATATGGGAAAAGAGGCCAGACCACTCCCCTCCTGACCCCACCTTCTCTATACCTGTCCCCACCTATGCCACACCCTGGTCATGCCGACTTCCACCCAATTGCTTTATGCCATTGCTACAGCCTTTTCTTTATCTGCTATCCAACCGACCACCTGTTCGCACTGCTCTGGCTTCAGAAGTGGTGTACTGTGCCTCCTTGCAAAGTGGTCAAGAAAGAAGGCATTCTGCGGTGTTAGTGAAGCGCTAGAACAACTAGACAGTGGATTAGGTTATAACACACAAACCTTTTATTGTTTAGTACGCTCTCTAACGCCACGACGCGTTTCGATAGCAGACGCTATCTTCCACAGGTACCCGGGACCCTGCACTTGCTGCAGTGCTAACCACTGAGCCATCATGCTACCCATATGTCGCACCTGCCCCACTTCCACAACATCTACGTGCACCATCATCAGCACTTCCACTTCCCTGTCCCTTAACGCACGCCTTACCCATTTTGTAATTGCTAGGTCTCTTGAAACCGAGTTTCACCTGCAGCAATCAAAGTGGTTTTTGGGAGTTTAATACCACTGTAATGTAACAGAAAGAATGCAAAAGTGTATGGATGATCATCAAATTCAATCCAGAAAAATGATTCAATGTTTTTTTTTTTGCGTGTTACATGCCACTAAAATATGCCACAAACCACGTCATGCTGTATGGATGAGAAATTTAACCTACCAAATGTTTAAACACTTTTTTGGAGTGTTAGATATAGATATCACAGAAATATACCCCAGACCATGGAATACTATATGGCTGAGAAATTTAACCCTGAAAAACTTTTTAACGCTTTTCCAGTTTTATAGATCACAGAAATGTACCCCACATCACATAATTATTGTATGGGTGAGAAATTTAACCCTGCCAAATTTTTAAATGCTTTTTGTAGTGTTATATATAAAAAATATACCCCAGAACACAGAATAGTGTATGGGTGAGAAATTTAACCCAGGAAAATGTTTCAATGATTTTTAGGAGTGTTATATAACACAAAAAAGTATCTTAAAGCACGTAATCCTTCATGGGTAAAAATATAATAAATTTTTTCACCTCCCTCAAAAAAGCTGCAGCTATATATTTCGCAACGGACTGCACAGCCCTAATCCCTGTCTACAGATTGTATTCTGTCACTCTCCCTGCTCCTGCTACTCTCTCTCCCTCCCTACACTAAATGCAAAATGTATGTGATACAAAACAGCAAAGCAAAGGATTAGCCCTGACAAGGGCTCTTAGTTAGAGATGTGCAAATATATTCGAAAAATGATCACCAATTTCAAATTTGGCACGAATATGGCACATTCAGATTTGTGATCAGACACACGAGTATTTTTTCTTAAAATCTGCAAAATTCGGTAAAAAGTCGGTAAAAGTGCGGGAAATTATTGCGTTTTTTACCACTTTGGCTAGGATAGTGGTGGTGTATGATGAGCGGGGGTGCGTGTTTGATGAGGGGAGAGGGTGGGGAGATCTCAGAGGAGCTGCGTGCTTGTAACCTTTTTTTTCCCCCTAACTTTATGTCTGCAAATTGCAGCTAGCCAATCAGGGCGCGGGAACTATCCACAATGTCCAGACACAAGGGCTTGTGCCATTGGCTGCTAAAATCACATGTCCCTCTCTATATAATGAGCAGACATGTTGTTTTAGCCCCATTTTGTCAGTGAAACAGCACAGAGGGAATGTTTCTAGTCTGCTACTGGATTCATTAGAGATTTTAGGTAGTTAGCTAGGCGGTTGCTTCTAAGTCAGATAGTTTGAATAGTTAGTATCCTGTGTGACTGAAATCAAGCTTCCGGCACATTTCTTTTTCTTGTGTCATTAGTGAGGTCCAGAAAAAGACAGCAGGGCACATTTCATAGAAGGCTGTTGTGCACTGCTTCTATTGTACTCCATGCACAAGTACACCTTTAAAATCTATTTTTTTCTGTGACTAATGTGATTCAGCATGTCATATCTCACCTTCTCATTTTGTGGCAGTGAAATTTAGCTGTGTGCAGAGCTCATGCAGAGTAAACAAAAATATTTTTTTCTGTTCCTAACGTGATTCAACACACCATATTCCACCTTGTCATTTTGTGGTGGTGAAATTCATCTGTATGCAGAGCTCATGCAGAGTAAAAAAAACTATTTTTTTCAGCTGCTAACGTAATTCATCACGCCATATCTCACCTTGTCATTTAGTGCCGCTGAAATTCAGCTGTATGCAGAGTAAAAAAAACAAACAATGTTTTTCAGTTGCTAACGTGATTCAGCATGCCATATCCCACCTTTCATTTAATGGCAGAGCTGTGCAGAGTAGTGTTGAGCCACCCCCGTAGTGTTCGAGTTCGGTTCGGTTCGTCAAACACCCGTGTGTTCGCCGAACTGTTGGTCGAACTGTTCGTCGAACAGCTTCGAACACCGTTAAAACCAATGGCAGGCAAACAAAAACACATGGAAACACATAGAAAACACCTTCAAAGGTGTCCAAAAGCTGACAAACTGCTCAGAAGACATAACTAACACATGGAAAAGTGACAAGAACATATAGTCATGTGAAAAGAAAAGAGGTGGAGGAGTAAAAGGAGGGGGAGACACAGATATAAGCATGTCATGCCCTTCTAAAATCCAAAAAGTGAGAAGCCGACACGGCCAGTCCACTCCTGCCCGTGCCACCTCCGTGTCGCCGGGTTTGTGCCAGAGCCGCGGTGAACCCTGACGGCCAGCCCCCCTCTCCCAATACTGGTGCCTGTCTGCTGGTGGGTCGAGCGAGCCCCCCTGTGGTGGAGGCAGCTCTAAGCTTTTTAATTTAAATTGTCTCTCTAATTTGAATGAATACACTTTAAATCCATTTACAAGGATCTATTGGAGGGCAAGTCTCATGCCAGCAGCCACGTAATTCCAGCTCCAGTAGCGTCCACGAAAGCTGCTGCAGTTAAAAAGCTTTTATATGGATCGAACTCGGCTGTCCACCGCAAGGCATCCTACTGCCAGTCCCAGCCCCTATGCCTTGGGGTGCCTCCTGCTGCTCTTCACTGAGTATCCCGTGGTCCCGAAGCATTTCCTTTGAAAAAATTAAGTGTTCAAACTACAGGTGGTGTAGCTTGCTTAACAGCCGGGATAATCCGCTGACTAGCAGACACTGCTACTAAGCACAAAGTATTTCCTGGGCTAGATGCAGTTAAAAATTTGTAATTAGATACTCTCGTTGGATGCTGAGAAAGCATTCCATAGAGTCTCCTGGCACGCCATATATTATTCTCTTAAAAAGTTAGGGGTAGGGGTCTAGGGGACCCTTTTATAGCCGAATCACGGCCCGGTATCGCAATACGTCACCTAGGCTGAAGATAAATGGAACTGTAGCACCCTGAGGGCTCGGTTGCTACAGAGGTATTGCACCTCACCCAGAGGTGTGATATCTCTCTCTCAGGTAAGGATGGAGTGTGGATCAGGACCCGACACCTGCATGCATTACACCACATTGCCGTGGGGCAGGGCGACCAATATGCCCCTGAGATGGGCATGACAGTCCCTGTCCCTGGCTGGAGTGGGGGGAGGGAACACTGAGGAAGGGGAACCCTGTAGTGCAGGAGCAGGGAGGAAGTAGTTCCAGGGTGCATTGAGAAGGGAGTATAAAAGGTGGGCACCATCTTAGTTCAGTGCAGAGAAGTCTGAGCAGAAGTGACAGGGAGCAGGGGCTCTGCATGAGCTCTGCTCCGGAGGCGGGCCTAGTAACAGAAGCCCAGGCCTGGAAGAGGGAGAAGGAATGAAGAGGAGCGGAGAAGGCTCCAGGAACGAGGAATGAAGGGATCCCAGGGGTGCGGACGGGCGAGTCGCCACCACACGCCCGAATCCACCTGCGTGGAGGGGTCAGGCCAAAGGGGGAGACCGGTCCCCGAAACTAGTGGAGGCGGGAAACGACCCTCAGCTAGAAACCGGAGGCTGTGACATTTTATGTGGCGCAGCCCCTCGCTACACCCGCTAGGAAGGCACCACATAGGGTCAGGAAAACTAGCGCCAAGTTTACCAAGAGGAGGCCCGAGGCAGCCGGACAGAAGGGTTGGTAAGAAAGGCCAGACAAAGGACACACAAAGGGGGTCCTGTGAAGCGCTCCAAAGTTATCTGGGAGTTGTCTGAGCCCTCACCTGGTGAGCACAGTACGACGTGGGCAGCCGTTACCTGCAGACGTGGTCTGGATAATAAAAACTGTGAGTAAAGGCCCTGGACTGCATCACTGACTCCGTGTCATTACTGCTGCTGCACTGCACCATCACCCCCATCCTCCGCATACACTGCCCTGAGGCTATACTCCTCCCGTGGGGAGTTATGCTACGCTCTGCTGCACCCACAACACCAGCCTCAGTGGTCTGCCCTGCAGCGGCGGTTCACTCTGACCGCAATCCACGGGTGGCGTAGTCGGACATTTAAACATCAAAACCACATAAATAGTTCCGCCACTGGTTTGACGGCCCTGAGCCACGGAACCGGGTCGCCGCCACGGAGACTACAACCACCAGCATCCACCAAAAAGGGTCCGGCTCCGGGTGTCCCAAGGCCCAGGGGGCGCGTCAGAACATTTTCATCACCTTTCATAATCACCAATGGGACAAGGCAGGGATGTCCTCTGTCCCCTCTCTTATACATCCTAGTGACGGAGCACCTGCTCTCATCAATTCGCCATAACCCCAATATTAGGTGGATTGAGGTGGGAGGCACCGAGTACAAGTGCTCTCTATTTGCTGATGATGTCCTAGTATATATCACTCAATCACATATATCCATCCCTGCTGTTATGGCTGAAATAGATCACTTTGTTACATGGTCAAATTTTAAAATCAATGCAGCGAAGTCTGAGGCCCTCGATGTCTCCCTCCCCAAATCCATACAGGATTCCATCCAGTCCAACTTTCCCTTTGCCTGGCCCTCACAGGGTATCAAATACTTAGGAATTCCTATTCATAGAGACCTCTCCCATTTATGTTATCTTAATTTTGGGCCCTTTATTGAACAACTCCATACAGACCACGGTTGGCAAGTTAGAACTGTAAGATTCACTACGTGAACCACTGCTGTTTTGTGGAAAAGCACATGTACACTGTGTTCCAAATTATTATGCAAAAAGTGTTTAGGAGTGATAAGGGAAGAATTTGTTTGTTTGTCAGTTAAACTCATTGATGGTGATGTGTGTCAGGGCTCTTTATATCACTGTAAGCAATTGCAGACACCTGTGCTAATTAGTTTGGCAGGTGTGTCCAATGAAAGGCAAGACTACTTAAGAAGGCTGTCCCACATTATTAACCCCTTAACCCCTTAATAACATCTGACGTACTAATACGCGTCTGTGCCCTGGGACTTAAGAGCCAGACCCGTATTAGTACGTCATCGCGATCGCGCGCGCACACAGGCTGTGCGGGCGCGATCGCCGCCGGGTGTCAGCTGATTGTCACAGCTGACACCCGGTACTATGTGCAGGGAGCGGTCCTGCACCGCTCCCAGCACATTAACCCCTGCGATGCTGCGATCGAAGTCGATCACTGCATTGCGGGGGCAAGGGGAGGTGAACGCCGATACTCACCTCCTCTTCCGGCTTCCAGCACAGTCTGCAAAGGCTTCCCGGGTGTTGCCATGACGACCCGATGTCGTCATGACAACATCCGGGTCACCAGACAGCAGGAAGATTGTTTGGACATGCGCAGTGCATCTCCAAACAATCTTCACACTGTGCACCGCTGACAGCCTGCATGGCATAGGGATGGTGCTCCATTCCTATGCCATGCAGGCGATCAGAGAAAAAAAAGTGAAAGTCCCAGAGTGGGACAAAGTAATAAAGTGTATAAACTGTCTGAAAGTGGAAAAAAAAAATAAAATTGCAAAAACATAAAAAAAAAAAAATAATAATAATCCACCAAAAATAAAAATATAATGTACCCATCAATAAATATTATTATAAAAAAAAAAAAAAAAAACAATAAAAGTACACATATTTGGTATCGCCGCGTCCGGAACAACCTGACCTATAAAACTGTCCCACTAGTTAACCCCTTCAGTGAACACGGTAAAAAAAAAAAAACGAAGCAAAAAACAATGCTTTATCACCATACCGCCAAACAAAAAGTGGAATAACACGCGATCAAAAAGACGCATATAAATAAAAATGGTACCGCTGAAAATGTAATCTCGTCCCATAAAAAACAAGCTGCCATACAGCTCCATCAGCCGAAAAATAAAAAAGTTATAGCTCTCAGAATAAAGCGATGCTAAAAAATATTTTTTTCTATAAAATAGCTTTTATTGTGTATAAGCGCCAAAACATAGAAAAATGATACAAATGTGGTACCGCTGTAAACGTACTGACCCGAAGAATAAAGCTACCTCATCAATTTTACCACACGCGGAACAGAATAAAAAAAAAAAAAAAAAATTCCTGAATTGTTGGTTTTTGTTTATTCTGCCTCCCAAAAATCGGAATAGAAAGCGATCAAAAAAGTCACGTGCCTGAAAATGGCATCAATAACAACGTCAAGTCATCCCGCAAAAAACGAGCTGTCACATGACTGTCTGCCAAAATCTGGAAAAATTATAGCTCTCAAAATATGGCGATGCAAAAACTAGATTTTACAAAAAATGCGTCTTTTAGTGTGTGACAGCTGTCAGTCATAAAAACCCCATATGATTTTGGCATTGCTGTAATCACACCGACCTGAAGAATAAAGTCGTCTAATCACTTATACCGCACAAGGAACGGCGTCAAAAATAAACTCTTGGGTTAGTATTGGGCTAGGGTTAGGGCTGGGTTTTGGGCTAGGGTTGTGCTGGGGCTAGGGTTGTGCTGGGGCTAGGGTTGTGCTGGGGCTAGGGTTGTGCTAGGGTTAGGGTTGTGCTATGGTTAGGGTTGTGCTAGGGTTAGGGCTGGGGTTGGGATTTTTTTCAAAAGTAAGAAAAAAAGATGACGATATGGCGACTAGTGTTGAGCGCAAGTGCTCGCTACTTGAGTTTGCATCGGGTGCTCTGGTATGCATTGAGTATCGTGGGTATTTGAGTGACATGCTCAAGTCTCTGCCCCATATGCTTCGCGGCCAAAAATTTTTTACGGGGATTGCCTGCCATGCACGAGCGATCCCCGCATGTTTTTTTTTGGGTGTCTAATAACCGTGAAACATGCGGAGCAGGGACTCGAGCATGTCACTCGAGCACACGCTGTACATGGTGCATACCTGAGTACCCGATGCAAACTCAAGTAGCGAGCACTTGCGCTCAAGAATAATGACAACTTATTCAATATGATGACCTAATGTAAACAAATTCTGTGCCGTACCTCTGGGTTCAAAATGCTCACTATACACCTTAATAAAATCCTTTAGGGGTATAGTTTCCAAAATGGGGACACTTGTCGGGGAGCTCCACTGTTTAGGCACATCACGGGCTCTCCAAACGCGACATCGTGTCCGCTAACGAATTGAATGGAAAATCGGCTCAAATTGTTAGCGGACGCCATGTTGCATTTGGAGAGCCCCTGTGTGCCCAAACATTGGAGTTCCCCCACAAGTGACCCCATTTTGGAAACTAGACCCCCCAAGGCACCTATCTAGATGCATAGTGAGCACTTGGAACCCCCAGGTGCTTCACAAATTGATTCGTAAAAATGAAAAAGTGAAAAAAAAAAACACTTTTTCATTTTTATGAATCAATTTGTGAAGCACCTGGGGTTCCAAGTGCTCACTATGAATCTAGATAGGTGCCTTGGGGGGTCTAGTTTCCAAAATGGGGTCACTTGTGGGGGAGCTCCAATGTTTGGGCACACAGGGACTCTCCAAATGCAACATGATATCCGCTAACAAATTGTCGGCTCAAATTGTTAGCGGACACCATGTTGCGTTTGGAGAGCCCCTGTGTGCCCAAACTTTGGAGCTCCCCCACAAGTGACCCCATTTTGGAAACTAGACCCCTCAAGGCACCTATCTAGATGCATAGTGAGCACTTGGAACCCCCAGGTGCTTCACAAATTGATTCATAAAAATGAAAAAGTGTTTTTTTTTTCACTTTTTCATTTTTACGAATCAATTTGTGAAGCACCTGGGGGTTCCAAGTGCTCACTATGCATCTAAAAAGGTGCCTTGGGGGGTCTAGTTTCCAAAATGGGGTCACTTGTGGGGGAGCTCCAAAGTTTGGGCGCAGAGGGGCTCTCCAAACGCAACGTGGTGTCCGCTAACAATTTGAGCCGATTTTCCATTCAATTTGTTAGCGGATACCATGTTGCATTTGGAGAGTCCCTGTGTGCCCAAACATTGAAGATCCCCCACAAGTGACCCCATTTTGGAAACTAGACCCCCCAAGGCACCTATCTAGATGCATAGTGAGCACTTGGAACCCCAGGTGCTTCACAAATTGATTCATAAAAATGAAAAAGTGTTTTTTTTTTCACTTTTTCATTTTTACGAATCAATTTGTGAAGCACCTGGGGGTTCCAAGTGCTCACTATGCATCTAGAAAGGTGCCTTGGGGGGGTCTAGTTTCCAAAATGGGGTCACTTGTGGGGGAGCTCCAAAGTTTGGGCACAGAGGGCCTCTCCAAACGCAACGTGGTGTCCGCTAACAATTTGAGCCGATTTTCCATTCAATTTGTTAGCGGATACCATGTTGCATTTGGAGAGTCCCTGTGTGCCCAAACATTGGAGCTCCCCCACAAGTGACCCCATTTTGGAAACTAGACCCCCAAGGCACCTATCTAGATGCATAGTGAGCACTTGGAACCCCCAGGTGCTTCACAAATTGATTCGTAAAAATGAAAAAGTGTTTTTTTTTTCACTTTTTCATTTTTACGAATCAATTTGTGAAGCACCTGGGGGTTCCAAGTGCTCACTATGCATCTAGAAAGGTGCCCTGGGGGGTCTAGTTTCCAAAATGGGGTCACTTGTGGGGGAGCTCCAAAGTTTGGGCACACAGGGGCTCTCCAAACACAACATGGCGTCCGCTAATTATTCAAGCAAATTTTACAATCAAAAAGTCAAATGGCGCTCCTTCCCTTCCGAGCCCTGCCGTGCGCTCAAACAGTGTTTTTTCCCCAAATATTGGGTATCTGCGTGCCCAGGGGAAATTGCACAACAAGTTTTGCGGTCCATTTTTTCTTGTTACCCCTGTGAAAATAAAAAAAATTGGGTCTAAAGTAACATTTTTGTGAAAAAAGTTAAATGTTTATTTTTTTCTTCCACATTCAAAAAATTCCTGTGAAGCACCTGAAGGGTTAATAAAGTTCTTGAATGTGGTTTTGAGCACCTTGAGGGGTGCAGTTTTTAGAATGGTGTCACTTTTGGGTATTTTCTGTCATAAAGACCTCTCAAAGTGACTTCAAATGTGATGTGGTCCCTAAAAAAATGGTTTTGTTAATTTTGTTGGAAAAATGAGAAATCGCTGGTCAAATTTTAACCCTTATAGCTCCCTAACAAAAAAAAATTTTGGTTCCAAAATTGTGCTGATGTAAAGTAGACATGTGGGAAATGTTATTTATTAACTCTTTTGTGTGACATATCTCTCTGATTTCAGGGCTTAAAAATTAAAATTTTGAAAATTGCAAAATTTTCAAAATTTTCACCAAATTTCCATTTTTTTCACAAATAAACGCAAGTGATATCGAAGAAATTTTTCCAAAATCATGAAGTACAATATGTCACGAAAAAACAATCTCAGAATCAGGGGGATCCGTTGAAGCGTTCCAGAGTAATTACCTCATAAAGTGACAGTGGTCAGAATTGTAAAAATTGGCCTGGTCATTAACGTGCAAACCACCCTCGGGGCTTAAGGGGTTAAGCAGCCTACATTTTCTGCCAAAATGAAAAAAAAAAAGGATGTGTCGGCTGCTGAGAAGCAACAAATTGTGGAGTGTTTAGGTCAAGGCATGACTACAATCAACATTGCCAAGACACTTCATCCTGATCATCGCACAATCAAGAAGTATGTAGCTGATTCACAGTACACACGTGTGCGTGCTGATAAGGGAAAATTGAGGACTCTTTCCTACAGGCAATTACGTCAGGTTAAAAGAGCAGCGGCAAAAAAGCCTTGTCATAGCAGCAGACAAGTTTTTGAAGCTGCTGGTGCCTCCAACGTCCCCCGAACAACAAGATGCAGGGTCCTTCAGAGGTTTGCAGCTGTGCATACACCATCCTGTCGACCTCCTCTATCCACTTTACACAAGCAGAAACGGCTCCAGTGGGCCAAACATTACATGAAGACTGATTTCAAAACTGTTTTGTTCACGGATGAGTGCCGTGCAACGCTCGATGGTCCAGATGGATGGAGTGGAGGATGGCTGGTTGATGGACACCCCACGCAAACACGGCTACAGCGCCAACAAGGAGGAGGTGGAGTAATGTTTTGGGCTGGAATTATGGGGAGAGAGATTGTCGGCCCCTTTAGGATCCCTGAAGGGGTAAAGATGAACTCCATAATGTATGTGGAGTTTCTCAAACAGCACTTCCTGCCATGGTTCAAGAAGAAGAACCGTGTATTCCACAGCAAGATCATTTTTATGCATGATAATGCACCGTATCATGCTGCACATAACACATCTGCATCTCTGGCTGATATGGGCATAAAAGGGGACAAACTTATGGTGTGACCCCCATGCTCCCCTGACCTCTACCCCATTCAGAACCTCTGGAGCATCATGAAAAGGAGTGTCTCTGATGGCGGGAGGCAGTTCACATCTAAGCAACAGCTCTGGGAGGGTATTCTGTCCTCATGCAAAACAATTGAAGCAGAAACCATCCAAAACCTGACAAATTCAATGGACGAGAGAGTTCAGAAGCTCCTTTCGAACAAGGGGTCCTATGTGCAAATGTAACATCACCTAGAATAAAGTTTTGAGTTGAAAACTGTTTGATTTCAGTTTCTAATAACCTGCTAATGCTTATAATTTCAAAAATGACCATTTTTTTTGGTCTTTCTTAAAATGAAAAGGTTGATCGAAGAGTGTGGGGGATCTAAGAGTGTGGCAACCCAGTAGTCAGGATTACTTCGAATTCTGACAATCTGAGGGTCATGTTGCAGGTAGTGCAGCAAGAAGGCACTTATGTGTCTTGCGCATCTCGGAGCCCCAAAATTATTTTCCGGGCTAGATGCAGCTAAAAGTTATTATTAATTTTAAATCTGGTGGAGCTTAGTATAGATGGCCTAAGAGAATCAGTACTGCACACTGCTACAAAGCCCAAATTATTTTCCAGCCAAGATACAGATAAACATGATTAGTAATTTTAAATCTGGTGGAGCTTAGTATAGATGGCCTAATAGAATCAGTACTGCACACTGCTACAAAGCCCAAATAATTTTCCAGCCAAGATACAGATAAACATGATTAGTAATTTGAAAGCTTAAAATGGTTGGTGAGGTGATTTTAACCAATCATCAAGCTTTTACTCTCCCCAAGATGACACAGGGATAGAAAAGTCGTTTCGGATCCATGATTTGTTCATCTTTATAAACGTGAGTCTGTCTACATTATCAGTGGAGAGCCGCATGCGCTTATCTGTCAGCACACCACCAGCAGCGCTGAACACACGTTCAGACAGAACGCTGGCTGCGGGGCATGACAAGATCTCCAAGGCGTAAGTGGCTAGCTCCGGCCATTTATCCAGATTGGAAGCCCAAAAAGAGCAGGGGTCCAGTGACACAGTCATGGCTTCAATGTTTACTTGGAGATACTCCTGTACCATCGTCTCTAGGCGTTGACTATGTGGCTTTGCAAAGGATGGGCTAAAAAAGTGGTGAAATGATTCCGCAAAATTGATGTTACCAGCAGATACTGTGTTTCTGTTACGGTTTGAGTGCTGAACACTCAACGGTCCCACGGTTGGCAAGTTGGAGCTGTGAGATTCAGTACGTGCACCACTGGTGTTTTGTGGAAAAGCACATGTAAGATTCTGCAACAGTCTCTGCTGATACTCCTGCATGCGTGCATCCCTTTCTATGGCAGGAATAATTTCTGCAAATTTACTTTTGTACCGAGGATCTAACAGTGTGGCAACCCAGTAGTCAGGATTATTTCTAATTCTCACAATTCGAGGGTCATGTTGCAGGTAGTGCAGCAAGAAGGCGCTCATGTGTGTTGCGCATCCAGGAGCACCTAGTCCGTGTTGTGTTGGTGGCGAGGTAACAATCATGCTTCCTTCCTCTGTCCTCTCCCCCCAACCTCGCTCAACAGAAATGTGATCAAGGTCTCCCTCATCTGATGAGTCTTCCATCAGTTCGTCCTCCACTTCTTCCTGGGCTCCTGCACCTTCCTCACTAGTTTGGCTGCTACCATGCGCCCTGATAAAACCATTTCCCCCACCCTCACATGCCTGCCGCCTTGGTGCTGCCGACCGTCTGGACCTTGCAGATGTTAGCCCTTCCGCATACAACTCCTCCTCCTCTACTTCCTCCACCTCCTCTTGTGCCACCACCTGACTCCGAATTCTGTTTAACATGTGCTCCAGCATGTAAATCACCGGAATAGTCATGCTGATAATGGCATCGTCAGCACTAAACATCTTCGTCGCCATTTCAAAACTGTGCAGAAGGGTGCATAGGTCCCTGATCTGAGACCACTCCTCCAGGGTGATTTGCCCCACCTCTGGATCTCGTTGGCCCAGGCTATACATCAGAACGTATTGCACCAGGGCTTGTCGGTGCTGCCACAGTAGCTGCAACATGTGCAGAGTTGAATTCCACCGGGTAGGCACATCGCATTTTAGCCGGTGAAGTGGCAGGCCCAACGACTTCTGTAGAGATGTAAGTCGCTGAGCTGCGGGATGCGAACGGCGGAAGTGAGCACACAGCGACCGTGCCCTCTGCAGAAGGCCATCTAGTCTGGGATAGTGGGCTAAAAATTGCTGGACAACCAGGTTCAACACGTGAGCCATACAAGGCATGTGTGTGACATTGCCCCGGCGAAGGGCCGCACCCAGGTTTGCAGCATTGTCGCACACGGCCTTCCCTGGTTTCAGGTCCAGTGGAGACAACCATTCATGAAATTGGTTCTCCAGAGCTGACCACAACTCCTCAGCTGTGTGACTCACATTTCCCAGACATTTCAAAGTAAAAACCGCCTGATGACGTTGAGCCCTACTGCCAGCATAGTAAGGAGGTGTGCAGGATCCCTTCTGCGCAGTTAGAAAGCTTGTGGCATGACCAGACAGGCTTTGGGTGCAGGTGGAGTACCGAGAGGAGGTTGAGGAGGCAAAAGCAGTGGAGGAACTTTGAGATAAAGAGGATTGACGTACAACTCGTGGGGACAGCAAGACTTGGACAGCAGCCCCTTGTCCTGCTGTCACCATAGTTACCCAGTGCCCAGTCAGCGACATGTAATGCCCCTGTCCATGCCTACTCGTCCAAGTGTCTGTGGTGAAATGCACCCTGTCACACACAGAGTTTCTCAAAGAAGCGGTGATGTTGTGTGCGACATGCTGGTGGAGCGCAGGCACACCTTTCTTTGAGAAGTAGTGCCGACTGGGCATCTGGTACTGGGGCACTGCGACGGACATAAGGTCTCGAAAATCCTCTGTGTCCACCAGGCGGAAAGGCAGCATTTCTGTAGCCAAGAGCTTGCAGATGGTGAAATTCAACCTCTTAGCTTTCTCATGGCTAGGAGGAAATGGTCTTTTACTTGTCCACATCTGAGGGACCGAGGGCTTGCTATTGTGCTTAGACGGGGTTGATAAGGGTGTCCCCGGCAAACTGCCGGTCTGTGAGGAAGATGCAGGCGGACATGTTAGGTTGCCTTGATCCAAAGGTGGTGCTATCGATGTCGGACAGCGCTCAACACCAGCTGGTGTTACCACCTCCAAAGAAAATGATGACCTGCCAATCACGCTGGCTGTTGTGGGTAAAGAGGTGGCAGGTCTGCGCCCCAAAACAGGTGTGACTGCTGTCCCCCCAGTCACAGAGGATGAAGAGGCCGCGGATGCACAAGAGATGGCAGACGGCGGTTGGCCCGGCCGGCTAGGCCGCATTGTAGCACAGTGAGCTTCCCACTGCAACTTATGCTTCTTGTCCATGTGCCGGTTCATGCATGAAGTACTCAAACTATGTATTTTTTGGCCTCTACTTAGCTTTTGCTGACAAATGTTACAGACAACACGAGTTGGGTCATCTTTATCGATCTGAAAAAATGCCCAGGCTATGCAAGGCTTAGCACCCATGCGACCTGAAGAGCCACCACGACTTGTGGTGAGAGGCAGAGTTGTGTTTGAGGATGCAGTTGTTGACGTGCTTCCAGTACTACGTCTCTGTCCAGGAAGGCGCAACCTGACCTCGTCGTCACTAGCATTCTCCTCCACCTCCTCTGCTGACCTCATCTCTTGGCTGACTGTGGGTTGACAGTAAGTGAGATCTCCAACCTCATCATCATCACCCTGTGCGTTATCACACCCGTCGTCCTCAGAGCCAACCTATTCCTGCCCTGACAAAAAACTAAAGTTGTCGCTCCAATCAGGTATTTGAGTCTCATCATCGTCTTCCTCATTGTCTCCACCAACAGGAGTTACAGTTTGGGAATGAGGGTCTACATTATGGTCAGAACCTTCAGCGTCTGGTCCTGGATCCGACTCATAAAGATTCTGGGCATCAGTGCAGATCATTTCCTCGTCTGAATTCACAGAAACGCTGGAGCCGACCACTGATTCCCAGGCTATAGTATGAGTAAACAGCTCTGCAGACTCAACCATCTGTTCTACCTCATACTCAGACGGGCAGCTGGAGATTTGGGAGCTGCGAGGTAGCAAGTGCGATTGGGGTGACACCTCTGAGGACTGGAGTATTTGTGATGTTGAAGTTGATGTGGAGGAGAGCCCACTTAAAGGAACACTTGATATCCGTTGAAGCACCTGCTGTTTTTGTGCCTCATCTGGAATTTGTAGCGATTGGCGTGGCCGTAAGAAAGGGATCTTATCACATTGTCCGCTAAAAGAAGTAGACATTTTAGTTAGGCTGGAAGATGGTCTTTCTTCTGCAGACCTTTTTTCCCCTTCCCACCACGCCTATTCCCCTTTCCACCAGCAGCAGGCCTTTTTCCACTCATTTTGGTGGTTAACTAATTCACAACTCTGGAGTTGTTCGCACAAAAGAACAATGGATGGGAACCGAGCAGAGCTGAGTGGCCAAACTGTGGTATTAGGCCAAAACTATTGGCTGGGTTAGATGTAGAAAACAATTATATTCAATTTGCAACCTGATGGAGGTCAGTATAGATGGACTAATAGAACAAGTCCCACACACAGCTAGAAGCCCAAATATTTTTTCAGAGGTAGATGCAGAAAAAAATTATATTCAGTTTGCAACCTGATGGAGGTCAGTATAGATGGACTAATAGAACAAGTCCCACACACTGCTAGAAGGCCAAATATTTTTTCAGAGCTAGATGCAGAAAAATATTATATTCAATTTGCAACCTGATGGAGGTCAGTATAGATGGACTAATAGACCAAGTCCCACACACTGCTAGAAGCCCAAATATTTTTTCAGAGCTAGATGCAGAAAAAAATTATATTCAATTTGCAACCTGATGGAGGTCAGTATAGATGGACAAGTAGAACAAGTCCCACACACTGCTAGAAGGACAAATATTTTTTCAGAGCTAGATGCAGAAAAAAATTATATTCAATTTGCAACCTGATGAAGTTCACCTTTAAAATCTATTTTTTTCTGTGACTAATGTGATTCAGCATGTCATATCTCACCTTCTCATTTTGTGGCAGTGAAATTTAGCTGTGTGCAGAGCTCATGCAGAGTAAACAAAAATATTTTTTTCTGTTCCTAACGTGATTCAACACACCATATTCCACCTTGTCATTTTGTGGTGGTGAAATTCATCTGTATGCAGAGCTCATGCAGAGTAAAAAAAACTATTTTTTTCAGCTGCTAACGTAATTCATCACGCCATATCTCACCTTGTCATTTAGTGCCGCTGAAATTCAGCTGTATGCAGAGTAAAAAAAACAAACAATGTTTTTCAGTTGCTAACGTGATTCAGCATGCCATATCCCACCTTTCATTTAATGGCAGAGCTGTGCAGAGTAGTGTTGAGCCACCCCCGTAGTGTTCGAGTTCGGTTCGGTTCGTCAAACACCCGTGTGTTCGCCGAACTGTTGGTCGAACTGTTCGTCGAACAGCTTCGAACACCGTTAAAACCAATGGCAGGCAAACAAAAACACATGGAAACACATAGAAAACACCTTCAAAGGTGTCCAAAAGCTGACAAACTGCTCAGAAGACATAACTAACACATGGAAAAGTGACAAGAACATATAGTCATGTGAAAAGAAAAGAGGTGGAGGAGTAAAAGGAGGGGGAGACACAGATATAAGCATGTCATGCCCTTCTAAAATCCAAAAAGTGAGAAGCCGACACGGCCAGTCCACTCCTGCCCGTGCCACCTCCGTGTCGCCGGGTTTGTGCCAGAGCCGCGGTGAACCCTGACGGCCAGCCCCCCTCTCCCAATACTGGTGCCTGTCTGCTGGTGGGTCGAGCGAGCCCCCCTGTGGTGGAGGCAGCTCTAAGCTTTTTAATTTAAATTGTCTCTCTAATTTGAATGAATACACTTTAAATCCATTTACAAGGATCTATTGGAGGGCAAGTCTCATGCCAGCAGCCACGTAATTCCAGCTCCAGTAGCGTCCACGAAAGCTGCTGCAGTTAAAAAGCTTTTATATGGATCGAACTCGGCTGTCCACCGCAAGGCATCCTACTGCCAGTCCCAGCCCCTATGCCTTGGGGTGCCTCCTGCTGCTCTTCACTGAGTATCCCGTGGTCCCGAAGCATTTCCTTTGAAAAAATTAAGTGTTCAAACTACAGGTGGTGTAGCTTGCTTAACAGCCGGGATAATCCGCTGACTAGCAGACACTGCTACTAAGCACAAAGTATTTCCTGGGCTAGATGCAGTTAAAAATTTGTAATTAGATACTCTCGTTGGATGCTGAGAAAGCATTCCATAGAGTCTCCTGGCACGCCATATATTATTCTCTTAAAAAGTTAGGGGTAGGGGTCTAGGGGACCCTTTTATAGCCGAATCACGGCCCGGTATCGCAATACGTCACCTAGGCTGAAGATAAATGGAACTGTAGCACCCTGAGGGCTCGGTTGCTACAGAGGTATTGCACCTCACCCAGAGGTGTGATATCTCTCTCTCAGGTAAGGATGGAGTGTGGATCAGGACCCGACACCTGCATGCATTACACCACATTGCCGTGGGGCAGGGCGACCAATATGCCCCTGAGATGGGCATGACAGTCCCTGTCCCTGGCTGGAGTGGGGGGAGGGAACACTGAGGAAGGGGAACCCTGTAGTGCAGGAGCAGGGAGGAAGTAGTTCCAGGGTGCATTGAGAAGGGAGTATAAAAGGTGGGCACCATCTTAGTTCAGTGCAGAGAAGTCTGAGCAGAAGTGACAGGGAGCAGGGGCTCTGCATGAGCTCTGCTCCGGAGGCGGGCCTAGTAACAGAAGCCCAGGCCTGGAAGAGGGAGAAGGAATGAAGAGGAGCGGAGAAGGCTCCAGGAACGAGGAATGAAGGGATCCCAGGGGTGCGGACGGGCGAGTCGCCACCACACGCCCGAATCCACCTGCGTGGAGGGGTCAGGCCAAAGGGGGAGACCGGTCCCCGAAACTAGTGGAGGCGGGAAACGACCCTCAGCTAGAAACCGGAGGCTGTGACATTTTATGTGGCGCAGCCCCTCGCTACACCCGCTAGGAAGGCACCACATAGGGTCAGGAAAACTAGCGCCAAGTTTACCAAGAGGAGGCCCGAGGCAGCCGGACAGAAGGGTTGGTAAGAAAGGCCAGACAAAGGACACACAAAGGGGGTCCTGTGAAGCGCTCCAAAGTTATCTGGGAGTTGTCTGAGCCCTCACCTGGTGAGCACAGTACGACGTGGGCAGCCGTTACCTGCAGACGTGGTCTGGATAATAAAAACTGTGAGTAAAGGCCCTGGACTGCATCACTGACTCCGTGTCATTACTGCTGCTGCACTGCACCATCACCCCCATCCTCCGCATACACTGCCCTGAGGCTATACTCCTCCCGTGGGGAGTTATGCTACGCTCTGCTGCACCCACAACACCAGCCTCAGTGGTCTGCCCTGCAGCGGCGGTTCACTCTGACCGCAATCCACGGGTGGCGTAGTCGGACATTTAAACATCAAAACCACATAAATAGTTCCGCCACTGGTTTGACGGCCCTGAGCCACGGAACCGGGTCGCCGCCACGGAGACTACAACCACCAGCATCCACCAAAAAGGGTCCGGCTCCGGGTGTCCCAAGGCCCAGGGGGCGCGTCAGAACATTTTCATCACCTTTCATAATCACCAATGGGACAAGGCAGGGATGTCCTCTGTCCCCTCTCTTATACATCCTAGTGACGGAGCACCTGCTCTCATCAATTCGCCATAACCCCAATATTAGGTGGATTGAGGTGGGAGGCACCGAGTACAAGTGCTCTCTATTTGCTGATGATGTCCTAGTATATATCACTCAATCACATATATCCATCCCTGCTGTTATGGCTGAAATAGATCACTTTGTTACATGGTCAAATTTTAAAATCAATGCAGCGAAGTCTGAGGCCCTCGATGTCTCCCTCCCCAAATCCATACAGGATTCCATCCAGTCCAACTTTCCCTTTGCCTGGCCCTCACAGGGTATCAAATACTTAGGAATTCCTATTCATAGAGACCTCTCCCATTTATGTTATCTTAATTTTGGGCCCTTTATTGAACAACTCCATACAGACCACGGTTGGCAAGTTAGAACTGTAAGATTCACTACGTGAACCACTGCTGTTTTGTGGAAAAGCACATGTACACTGTGTTCCAAATTATTATGCAAAAAGTGTTTAGGAGTGATAAGGGAAGAATTTGTTTGTTTGTCAGTTAAACTCATTGATGGTGATGTGTGTCAGGGCTCTTTATATCACTGTAAGCAATTGCAGACACCTGTGCTAATTAGTTTGGCAGGTGTGTCCAATGAAAGGCAAGACTACTTAAGAAGGCTGTCCCACATTATTAACCCCTTAACCCCTTAATAACATCTGACGTACTAATACGCGTCTGTGCCCTGGGACTTAAGAGCCAGACCCGTATTAGTACGTCATCGCGATCGCGCGCGCACACAGGCTGTGCGGGCGCGATCGCCGCCGGGTGTCAGCTGATTGTCACAGCTGACACCCGGTACTATGTGCAGGGAGCGGTCCTGCACCGCTCCCAGCACATTAACCCCTGCGATGCTGCGATCGAAGTCGATCACTGCATTGCGGGGGCAAGGGGAGGTGAACGCCGATACTCACCTCCTCTTCCGGCTTCCAGTACAGTCTGCAAAGGCTTCCCGGGTGTTGCCATGACGACCCGATGTCGTCATGACAACATCCGGGTCACCAGACAGCAGGAAGATTGTTTGGACATGCGCAGTGCATCTCCAAACAATCTTCACACTGTGCACCGCTGACAGCCTGCATGGCATAGGGATGGTGCTCCATTCCTATGCCATGCAGGCGATCAGAGAAAAAAAAGTGAAAGTCCCAGAGTGGGACAAAGTAATAAAGTGTATAAACTGTCTGAAAGTGGAAAAAAAAAATAAAATTGCAAAAACATAAAAAAAAAAAAAAAATAATAATCCACCAAAAATAAAAATATAATGTACCCATCAATAAATATTATTATAAAAAAAAAAAAAAAAACAATAAAAGTACACATATTTGGTATCGCCGCGTCCGGAACAACCTGACCTATAAAACTGTCCCACTAGTTAACCCCTTCAGTGAACAC
Source organism: Phyllobates terribilis (assembly GCF_046119375.1). Classification (NCBI taxonomy): domain Eukaryota; kingdom Metazoa; phylum Chordata; class Amphibia; order Anura; family Dendrobatidae; genus Phyllobates; species Phyllobates terribilis. The sequence continues at coordinate 222,674,330 of NW_027362773.1, read as the reverse complement.
GGTAAAAAAAAAAAAACGAAGCAAAAAACAATGCTTTATCACCATACCGCCAAACAAAAAGTGGAATAACACGCGATCAAAAAGACGCATATAAATAAAAATGGTACCGCTGAAAATGTAATCTCGTCCCATAAAAAACAAGCTGCCATACAGCTCCATCAGCCGAAAAATAAAAAAGTTATAGCTCTCAGAATAAAGCGATGCTAAAAAATATTTTTTTCTATAAAATAGCTTTTATTGTGTATAAGCGCCAAAACATAGAAAAATGATACAAATGTGGTACCGCTGTAAACGTACTGACCCGAAGAATAAAGCTACCTCATCAATTTTACCACACGCGGAACAGAATAAAAAAAAAAAAAAAAAATTCCTGAATTGTTGGTTTTTGTTTATTCTGCCTCCCAAAAATCGGAATAGAAAGCGATCAAAAAAGTCACGTGCCTGAAAATGGCATCAATAACAACGTCAAGTCATCCCGCAAAAAACGAGCTGTCACATGACTGTCTGCCAAAATCTGGAAAAATTATAGCTCTCAAAATATGGCGATGCAAAAACTAGATTTTACAAAAAATGCGTCTTTTAGTGTGTGACAGCTGTCAGTCATAAAAACCCCATATGATTTTGGCATTGCTGTAATCACACCGACCTGAAGAATAAAGTCGTCTAATCACTTATACCGCACAAGGAACGGCGTCAAAAATAAACTCTTGGGTTAGTATTGGGCTAGGGTTAGGGCTGGGTTTTGGGCTAGGGTTGTGCTGGGGCTAGGGTTGTGCTGGGGCTAGGGTTGTGCTGGGGCTAGGGTTGTGCTAGGGCTAGGGTTGTGCTATGGTTAGGGTTGTGCTAGGGTTAGGGCTGGGGTTGGGATTTTTTTCAAAAGTAAGAAAAAAAGATGACGATATGGCGACTAGTGTTGAGCGCAAGTGCTCGCTACTTGAGTTTGCATCGGGTGCTCTGGTATGCATTGAGTATCGTGGGTATTTGAGTGACATGCTCAAGTCTCTGCCCCATATGCTTCGCGGCCAAAAATTTTTTACGGGGATTGCCTGCCATGCACGAGCGATCCCCGCATGTTTTTTTTTGGGTGTCTAATAACCGTGAAACATGCGGAGCAGGGACTCGAGCATGTCACTCGAGCACACGCTGTACATGGTGCATACCTGAGTACCCGATGCAAACTCAAGTAGCGAGCACTTGCGCTCAAGAATAATGACAACTTATTCAATATGATGACCTAATGTAAACAAATTCTGTGCCGTACCTCTGGGTTCAAAATGCTCACTATACACCTTAATAAAATCCTTTAGGGGTATAGTTTCCAAAATGGGGACACTTGTCGGGGAGCTCCACTGTTTAGGCACATCACGGGCTCTCCAAACGCGACATCGTGTCCGCTAACGAATTGAATGGAAAATCGGCTCAAATTGTTAGCGGACGCCATGTTGCATTTGGAGAGCCCCTGTGTGCCCAAACATTGGAGTTCCCCCACAAGTGACCCCATTTTGGAAACTAGACCCCCCAAGGCACCTATCTAGATGCATAGTGAGCACTTGGAACCCCCAGGTGCTTCACAAATTGATTCGTAAAAATGAAAAAGTGAAAAAAAAAAACACTTTTTCATTTTTATGAATCAATTTGTGAAGCACCTGGGGTTCCAAGTGCTCACTATGAATCTAGATAGGTGCCTTGGGGGGTCTAGTTTCCAAAATGGGGTCACTTGTGGGGGAGCTCCAATGTTTGGGCACACAGGGACTCTCCAAATGCAACATGATATCCGCTAACAAATTGTCGGCTCAAATTGTTAGCGGACACCATGTTGCGTTTGGAGAGCCCCTGTGTGCCCAAACTTTGGAGCTCCCCCACAAGTGACCCCATTTTGGAAACTAGACCCCTCAAGGCACCTATCTAGATGCATAGTGAGCACTTGGAACCCCCAGGTGCTTCACAAATTGATTCATAAAAATGAAAAAGTGTTTTTTTTTTCACTTTTTCATTTTTACGAATCAATTTGTGAAGCACCTGGGGGTTCCAAGTGCTCACTATGCATCTAAAAAGGTGCCTTGGGGGGTCTAGTTTCCAAAATGGGGTCACTTGTGGGGGAGCTCCAAAGTTTGGGCGCAGAGGGGCTCTCCAAACGCAACGTGGTGTCCGCTAACAATTTGAGCCGATTTTCCATTCAATTTGTTAGCGGATACCATGTTGCATTTGGAGAGTCCCTGTGTGCCCAAACATTGAAGATCCCCCACAAGTGACCCCATTTTGGAAACTAGACCCCCCAAGGCACCTATCTAGATGCATAGTGAGCACTTGGAACCCCAGGTGCTTCACAAATTGATTCATAAAAATGAAAAAGTGTTTTTTTTTTCACTTTTTCATTTTTACGAATCAATTTGTGAAGCACCTGGGGGTTCCAAGTGCTCACTATGCATCTAGAAAGGTGCCTTGGGGGGGTCTAGTTTCCAAAATGGGGTCACTTGTGGGGGAGCTCCAAAGTTTGGGCACAGAGGGCCTCTCCAAACGCAACGTGGTGTCCGCTAACAATTTGAGCCGATTTTCCATTCAATTTGTTAGCGGATACCATGTTGCATTTGGAGAGTCCCTGTGTGCCCAAACATTGGAGCTCCCCCACAAGTGACCCCATTTTGGAAACTAGACCCCCAAGGCACCTATCTAGATGCATAGTGAGCACTTGGAACCCCCAGGTGCTTCACAAATTGATTCGTAAAAATGAAAAAGTGTTTTTTTTTTCACTTTTTCATTTTTACGAATCAATTTGTGAAGCACCTGGGGGTTCCAAGTGCTCACTATGCATCTAGAAAGGTGCCCTGGGGGGTCTAGTTTCCAAAATGGGGTCACTTGTGGGGGAGCTCCAAAGTTTGGGCACACAGGGGCTCTCCAAACACAACATGGCGTCCGCTAATTATTCAAGCAAATTTTACAATCAAAAAGTCAAATGGCGCTCCTTCCCTTCCGAGCCCTGCCGTGCGCTCAAACAGTGTTTTTTCCCCAAATATTGGGTATCTGCGTGCCCAGGGGAAATTGCACAACAAGTTTTGCGGTCCATTTTTTCTTGTTACCCCTGTGAAAATAAAAAAAATTGGGTCTAAAGTAACATTTTTGTGAAAAAAGTTAAATGTTTATTTTTTTCTTCCACATTCAAAAAATTCCTGTGAAGCACCTGAAGGGTTAATAAAGTTCTTGAATGTGGTTTTGAGCACCTTGAGGGGTGCAGTTTTTAGAATGGTGTCACTTTTGGGTATTTTCTGTCATAAAGACCTCTCAAAGTGACTTCAAATGTGATGTGGTCCCTAAAAAAATGGTTTTGTTAATTTTGTTGGAAAAATGAGAAATCGCTGGTCAAATTTTAACCCTTATAGCTCCCTAACAAAAAAAAATTTTGGTTCCAAAATTGTGCTGATGTAAAGTAGACATGTGGGAAATGTTATTTATTAACTCTTTTGTGTGACATATCTCTCTGATTTCAGGGCTTAAAAATTAAAATTTTGAAAATTGCAAAATTTTCAAAATTTTCACCAAATTTCCATTTTTTTCACAAATAAACGCAAGTGATATCGAAGAAATTTTTCCAAAATCATGAAGTACAATATGTCACGAAAAAACAATCTCAGAATCAGGGGGATCCGTTGAAGCGTTCCAGAGTAATTACCTCATAAAGTGACAGTGGTCAGAATTGTAAAAATTGGCCTGGTCATTAACGTGCAAACCACCCTCGGGGCTTAAGGGGTTAAGCAGCCTACATTTTCTGCCAAAATGAAAAAAAAAAAGGATGTGTCGGCTGCTGAGAAGCAACAAATTGTGGAGTGTTTAGGTCAAGGCATGACTACAATCAACATTGCCAAGACACTTCATCCTGATCATCGCACAATCAAGAAGTATGTAGCTGATTCACAGTACACACGTGTGCGTGCTGATAAGGGAAAATTGAGGACTCTTTCCTACAGGCAATTACGTCAGGTTAAAAGAGCAGCGGCAAAAAAGCCTTGTCATAGCAGCAGACAAGTTTTTGAAGCTGCTGGTGCCTCCAACGTCCCCCGAACAACAAGATGCAGGGTCCTTCAGAGGTTTGCAGCTGTGCATACACCATCCTGTCGACCTCCTCTATCCACTTTACACAAGCAGAAACGGCTCCAGTGGGCCAAACATTACATGAAGACTGATTTCAAAACTGTTTTGTTCACGGATGAGTGCCGTGCAACGCTCGATGGTCCAGATGGATGGAGTGGAGGATGGCTGGTTGATGGACACCCCACGCAAACACGGCTACAGCGCCAACAAGGAGGAGGTGGAGTAATGTTTTGGGCTGGAATTATGGGGAGAGAGATTGTCGGCCCCTTTAGGATCCCTGAAGGGGTAAAGATGAACTCCATAATGTATGTGGAGTTTCTCAAACAGCACTTCCTGCCATGGTTCAAGAAGAAGAACCGTGTATTCCACAGCAAGATCATTTTTATGCATGATAATGCACCGTATCATGCTGCACATAACACATCTGCATCTCTGGCTGATATGGGCATAAAAGGGGACAAACTTATGGTGTGACCCCCATGCTCCCCTGACCTCTACCCCATTCAGAACCTCTGGAGCATCATGAAAAGGAGTGTCTCTGATGGCGGGAGGCAGTTCACATCTAAGCAACAGCTCTGGGAGGGTATTCTGTCCTCATGCAAAACAATTGAAGCAGAAACCATCCAAAACCTGACAAATTCAATGGACGAGAGAGTTCAGAAGCTCCTTTCGAACAAGGGGTCCTATGTGCAAATGTAACATCACCTAGAATAAAGTTTTGAGTTGAAAACTGTTTGATTTCAGTTTCTAATAACCTGCTAATGCTTATAATTTCAAAAATGACCATTTTTTTTGGTCTTTCTTAAAATGAAAAGGTTGATCGAAGAGTGTGGGGGATCTAAGAGTGTGGCAACCCAGTAGTCAGGATTACTTCGAATTCTGACAATCTGAGGGTCATGTTGCAGGTAGTGCAGCAAGAAGGCACTTATGTGTCTTGCGCATCTCGGAGCCCCAAAATTATTTTCCGGGCTAGATGCAGCTAAAAGTTATTATTAATTTTAAATCTGGTGGAGCTTAGTATAGATGGCCTAAGAGAATCAGTACTGCACACTGCTACAAAGCCCAAATTATTTTCCAGCCAAGATACAGATAAACATGATTAGTAATTTTAAATCTGGTGGAGCTTAGTATAGATGGCCTAATAGAATCAGTACTGCACACTGCTACAAAGCCCAAATAATTTTCCAGCCAAGATACAGATAAACATGATTAGTAATTTGAAAGCTTAAAATGGTTGGTGAGGTGATTTTAACCAATCATCAAGCTTTTACTCTCCCCAAGATGACACAGGGATAGAAAAGTCGTTTCGGATCCATGATTTGTTCATCTTTATAAACGTGAGTCTGTCTACATTATCAGTGGAGAGCCGCATGCGCTTATCTGTCAGCACACCACCAGCAGCGCTGAACACACGTTCAGACAGAACGCTGGCTGCGGGGCATGACAAGATCTCCAAGGCGTAAGTGGCTAGCTCCGGCCATTTATCCAGATTGGAAGCCCAAAAAGAGCAGGGGTCCAGTGACACAGTCATGGCTTCAATGTTTACTTGGAGATACTCCTGTACCATCGTCTCTAGGCGTTGACTATGTGGCTTTGCAAAGGATGGGCTAAAAAAGTGGTGAAATGATTCCGCAAAATTGATGTTACCAGCAGATACTGTGTTTCTGTTACGGTTTGAGTGCTGAACACTCAACGGTCCCACGGTTGGCAAGTTGGAGCTGTGAGATTCAGTACGTGCACCACTGGTGTTTTGTGGAAAAGCACATGTAAGATTCTGCAACAGTCTCTGCTGATACTCCTGCATGCGTGCATCCCTTTCTATGGCAGGAATAATTTCTGCAAATTTACTTTTGTACCGAGGATCTAACAGTGTGGCAACCCAGTAGTCAGGATTATTTCTAATTCTCACAATTCGAGGGTCATGTTGCAGGTAGTGCAGCAAGAAGGCGCTCATGTGTGTTGCGCATCCAGGAGCACCTAGTCCGTGTTGTGTTGGTGGCGAGGTAACAATCATGCTTCCTTCCTCTGTCCTCTCCCCCCAACCTCGCTCAACAGAAATGTGATCAAGGTCTCCCTCATCTGATGAGTCTTCCATCAGTTCGTCCTCCACTTCTTCCTGGGCTCCTGCACCTTCCTCACTAGTTTGGCTGCTACCATGCGCCCTGATAAAACCATTTCCCCCACCCTCACATGCCTGCCGCCTTGGTGCTGCCGACCGTCTGGACCTTGCAGATGTTAGCCCTTCCGCATACAACTCCTCCTCCTCTACTTCCTCCACCTCCTCTTGTGCCACCACCTGACTCCGAATTCTGTTTAACATGTGCTCCAGCATGTAAATCACCGGAATAGTCATGCTGATAATGGCATCGTCAGCACTAAACATCTTCGTCGCCATTTCAAAACTGTGCAGAAGGGTGCATAGGTCCCTGATCTGAGACCACTCCTCCAGGGTGATTTGCCCCACCTCTGGATCTCGTTGGCCCAGGCTATACATCAGAACGTATTGCACCAGGGCTTGTCGGTGCTGCCACAGTAGCTGCAACATGTGCAGAGTTGAATTCCACCGGGTAGGCACATCGCATTTTAGCCGGTGAAGTGGCAGGCCCAACGACTTCTGTAGAGATGTAAGTCGCTGAGCTGCGGGATGCGAACGGCGGAAGTGAGCACACAGCGACCGTGCCCTCTGCAGAAGGCCATCTAGTCTGGGATAGTGGGCTAAAAATTGCTGGACAACCAGGTTCAACACGTGAGCCATACAAGGCATGTGTGTGACATTGCCCCGGCGAAGGGCCGCACCCAGGTTTGCAGCATTGTCGCACACGGCCTTCCCTGGTTTCAGGTCCAGTGGAGACAACCATTCATGAAATTGGTTCTCCAGAGCTGACCACAACTCCTCAGCTGTGTGACTCACATTTCCCAGACATTTCAAAGTAAAAACCGCCTGATGACGTTGAGCCCTACTGCCAGCATAGTAAGGAGGTGTGCAGGATCCCTTCTGCGCAGTTAGAAAGCTTGTGGCATGACCAGACAGGCTTTGGGTGCAGGTGGAGTACCGAGAGGAGGTTGAGGAGGCAAAAGCAGTGGAGGAACTTTGAGATAAAGAGGATTGACGTACAACTCGTGGGGACAGCAAGACTTGGACAGCAGCCCCTTGTCCTGCTGTCACCATAGTTACCCAGTGCCCAGTCAGCGACATGTAATGCCCCTGTCCATGCCTACTCGTCCAAGTGTCTGTGGTGAAATGCACCCTGTCACACACAGAGTTTCTCAAAGAAGCGGTGATGTTGTGTGCGACATGCTGGTGGAGCGCAGGCACACCTTTCTTTGAGAAGTAGTGCCGACTGGGCATCTGGTACTGGGGCACTGCGACGGACATAAGGTCTCGAAAATCCTCTGTGTCCACCAGGCGGAAAGGCAGCATTTCTGTAGCCAAGAGCTTGCAGATGGTGAAATTCAACCTCTTAGCTTTCTCATGGCTAGGAGGAAATGGTCTTTTACTTGTCCACATCTGAGGGACCGAGGGCTTGCTATTGTGCTTAGACGGGGTTGATAAGGGTGTCCCCGGCAAACTGCCGGTCTGTGAGGAAGATGCAGGCGGACATGTTAGGTTGCCTTGATCCAAAGGTGGTGCTATCGATGTCGGACAGCGCTCAACACCAGCTGGTGTTACCACCTCCAAAGAAAATGATGACCTGCCAATCACGCTGGCTGTTGTGGGTAAAGAGGTGGCAGGTCTGCGCCCCAAAACAGGTGTGACTGCTGTCCCCCCAGTCACAGAGGATGAAGAGGCCGCGGATGCACAAGAGATGGCAGACGGCGGTTGGCCCGGCCGGCTAGGCCGCATTGTAGCACAGTGAGCTTCCCACTGCAACTTATGCTTCTTGTCCATGTGCCGGTTCATGCATGAAGTACTCAAACTATGTATTTTTTGGCCTCTACTTAGCTTTTGCTGACAAATGTTACAGACAACACGAGTTGGGTCATCTTTATCGATCTGAAAAAATGCCCAGGCTATGCAAGGCTTAGCACCCATGCGACCTGAAGAGCCACCACGACTTGTGGTGAGAGGCAGAGTTGTGTTTGAGGATGCAGTTGTTGACGTGCTTCCAGTACTACGTCTCTGTCCAGGAAGGCGCAACCTGACCTCGTCGTCACTAGCATTCTCCTCCACCTCCTCTGCTGACCTCATCTCTTGGCTGACTGTGGGTTGACAGTAAGTGAGATCTCCAACCTCATCATCATCACCCTGTGCGTTATCACACCCGTCGTCCTCAGAGCCAACCTATTCCTGCCCTGACAAAAAACTAAAGTTGTCGCTCCAATCAGGTATTTGAGTCTCATCATCGTCTTCCTCATTGTCTCCACCAACAGGAGTTACAGTTTGGGAATGAGGGTCTACATTATGGTCAGAACCTTCAGCGTCTGGTCCTGGATCCGACTCATAAAGATTCTGGGCATCAGTGCAGATCATTTCCTCGTCTGAATTCACAGAAACGCTGGAGCCGACCACTGATTCCCAGGCTATAGTATGAGTAAACAGCTCTGCAGACTCAACCATCTGTTCTACCTCATACTCAGACGGGCAGCTGGAGATTTGGGAGCTGCGAGGTAGCAAGTGCGATTGGGGTGACACCTCTGAGGACTGGAGTATTTGTGATGTTGAAGTTGATGTGGAGGAGAGCCCACTTAAAGGAACACTTGATATCCGTTGAAGCACCTGCTGTTTTTGTGCCTCATCTGGAATTTGTAGCGATTGGCGTGGCCGTAAGAAAGGGATCTTATCACATTGTCCGCTAAAAGAAGTAGACATTTTAGTTAGGCTGGAAGATGGTCTTTCTTCTGCAGACCTTTTTTCCCCTTCCCACCACGCCTATTCCCCTTTCCACCAGCAGCAGGCCTTTTTCCACTCATTTTGGTGGTTAACTAATTCACAACTCTGGAGTTGTTCGCACAAAAGAACAATGGATGGGAACCGAGCAGAGCTGAGTGGCCAAACTGTGGTATTAGGCCAAAACTATTGGCTGGGTTAGATGTAGAAAACAATTATATTCAATTTGCAACCTGATGGAGGTCAGTATAGATGGACTAATAGAACAAGTCCCACACACAGCTAGAAGCCCAAATATTTTTTCAGAGGTAGATGCAGAAAAAAATTATATTCAGTTTGCAACCTGATGGAGGTCAGTATAGATGGACTAATAGAACAAGTCCCACACACTGCTAGAAGGCCAAATATTTTTTCAGAGCTAGATGCAGAAAAATATTATATTCAATTTGCAACCTGATGGAGGTCAGTATAGATGGACTAATAGACCAAGTCCCACACACTGCTAGAAGCCCAAATATTTTTTCAGAGCTAGATGCAGAAAAAAATTATATTCAATTTGCAACCTGATGGAGGTCAGTATAGATGGACAAGTAGAACAAGTCCCACACACTGCTAGAAGGACAAATATTTTTTCAGAGCTAGATGCAGAAAAAAATTATATTCAATTTGCAACCTGATGAAGTTCAGTATAGATGGACTAATAGACCTAGTCCCACACACTGCTAGAAGGGCTAATATTTTTTCAGAGCTAGATGCAGAAAAAAATTATATTCAATTTGCAACCTGATGGAGGTCAGTATAGATGGACTAATAGAACAAGTCCCACACACAGCTAGAAGCCCAAATATTTTTTCAGAGGTAGATGCAGAAAAAAATTATATTCAGTTTGCAACCTGATGGAGGTCAGTATAGATGGACTAATAGAACAAGTCACACACACTGCTAGAAGGCCAAATATTTTTTCAGAGCGAAATGCAGAAAAATATTATATTCAATTTGCAACCTGATGGAGATCAGTATAGATGGACTAATAGACCAAGTCCCACACACTGCTAGAAGCCCAAATATTTTTCAGAGCTAGATGCAGAAAAAAATTATATTCAATTTGCAACCTGATGGAGGTCAGTATAGATGGACTAATAGAACAAGTCCCACACACAGCTAGAAGCCCAAATATTTTTTCAGAACTAGATGCAGAAAAAAATTATATTCAGTTTGCAACCTGATGGAGGTCAGTATAGATGGACTAATAGAACAAGTCCCACACACTGCTAGAAGGCCAAATATTTTTTCAGAGCTAGATGCAGAAAAATATTATATTCAATTTGCAACCTGATGGAGGTCAGTATAGATGGACTAATAGACCAAGTCCCACACACTGCTAGAAGCCCAAATATTTTTTCAGAGCTAGATGCAGAAAAAAATTATATTCAGTTTGCAACCTGATGGAGGTCAGTATAGATGGACTAATAGAACAAGTCCCACACACATCTTGAAGCCCAAATATTTTTTCAGAGGTAGATGCAGGAAAAAATTATATTCAGTTTGCAACCTGATGGAGGTCAGTATAGATGGACTAATAGAACAAGTCCCACACACTGCTAGAAGGACAAATATTTTTTCAGAGCTACATGCAGACTAAAAATTATTTTGAATTTGCAACCTGATGGAGGTCAGTATAGATGGACTAGTAGAACAAGTCCCACACACTGCTAGAAGGACAAATATTTTTTCAGAGCTAGATGCAGAAAAAAATTATATTCAATTTGCAACCTGATGGAGGTCAGTATAGATGGACTAATAGAACAAGTCACACACACAGCTAGAAGGCAAAATATTTTTTCAGAGGTAGATGCAGAAAAAAATTATATTCAGTTTGCAACCTGATGGAGGTCAGTATAGATGGACTAATAGAACAAGTCCCACACACTGCTAGAAGGCCAAATATTTTTTCAGAGCTAGATGTAGAAAAATATTATATTCAATTTGCAACCTGATGGAGGTCAGTATAGATGGACTAATAGAACAAGTCCCACACACAGCTAGAAGCCCAAATATTTTTTCAGAGGTAAATGCAGAAAAAAATTATATTCAGTTTGCAACCTGATGGAGGTCAGTATAGATGGACTAATAGAACAAGTCCCACACACTGCTAGAAGGCAAAATATTTTTTCAGAGCTAGATGCAGACAAAAAATTATTTTGAATTTGCAGCCTGATGGAGGTCTGTATAGATGGACTAGTAGAACAAGTCCCACACACTGCTAGAAGGACAAATATTTTTTCAGAGGTAGATGCATAAAAATATTATATTAAATTTGCAACCTGATGGAGGTCAGTATAGATGGTCTAATAGATCAAGTCCCACAAACTGCTAGAAGGCCAAATATTTTTTCATTGCTAGATGCAGACAAAAAATTATTTTGAATTTGCAACCTGATGGAGGTCAGTATAGATGGACTAGTAGAACAAGTCCCACACACTGCTAGAAGGACAAATATGTTTTCAGAGCTAGATGCAGAAAAAAATTATATTCAATTTGCAACCTGATGGAGGTCAGTATAGATGGACTAACAGAACAAGTCCCACACACAGCTAGAAGCCCAAATATTTTTTCAGAGGTAGATGCAGAAAAAAATTATATTCAGTTTGCAAGCTGATGGAGGTCAGTATAGATGGACTAATAGAACAAGTCCCACACACTGCTAGAAGGCCAAATATTTTTTTCAGAGCTAGATGCAGAAAAATATTATATTCAATTTGCAACCTGATGGAGGTCAGTATAGATGGACTAATAGACCAAGTCCCACACACTGCTAGAAGCCCAAATATTTTTTCAGAGCTAGATGCAGAAAAAAATTATATTCAATTTGCAACCTGATGGAGGTCAGTATAGATGGACTAATAGAACAAGTCCCACACACTGCTAGAAGGCCAAATATTTTTTCAGAGCTAGATGCAGAAAAATATTATATTCAATTTGCAACCTGATGGAGGTCAGTATAGATGGACTAGTATAACAAGTCCCACAAACTGCTAGAAGGACAAATATTTTTTCAGAGCTAGATGCAGAAAAAAATTATATTCAATTTGCAACCTGATGGAGGTCAGTATAGATGGACTAATAGAACAAGTCCCACACACAGCTAGAAGCCCAAATATTTTTTCAGAGGTAGATGCAGAAAAAAATAATATTCAGTTTGCAACCTGATGGAGGTCAGTATAGATGAACTAATAGAACAAGTCCCACACACTGCTAGAAGGCCAAATATTTTTTCAGAGCTAGATGCAGAAAAATATTATATTCAATTTGCAACCTGATGGAGGTCAGTATAGATGGACTAATAGAACAAGTCCCACACACAGCTAGAAGCCCATATATTTTTTCAGAGGTAGATGCAGAAAAAAATTATATTCAGTTTGCAACCTGATGGAGGTCAGTATAGATGGACTAATAGAACAAGTCCCACACACTGCTAGAAGGCCAAATATTTTTTCAGAGCTAGATGCAGACAAAAAATTATTTTGAATTTGCAGCCTGATGGAGGTCAGTATAGATGGACTAGTAGAACAAGTCCCACACACTGCTAGAAGGACAAATATTTTTACAGAGCTAGATGCAGAAAAAAATTATATTCAATTTGCAAACTGATGGAGGTCAGTATAGATGGACTAATAGAACAAGTCCCACACACTGCTAGAAGGCCAAATATTTTTTCAGAGCTTGATGCAGAAAAATATTATATTCAATTTGCAACCTGATGGAGGTCAGTATAGATGGACTAATAGACCAAGTCCCACACACTGCTAGAAGCCCAAATATTTTTTCAGAGCTAGATGCAGAAAAAAATTATATTCAATTTGCAACCTGATGGAGGTCAGTATAGATGGACTAATAGAACAAGTCCCACACACAGCTAGAAGCCCAAATATTTTTTCAGAGGTAGATGCATAGAAAAATTATATTCAGTTTGCAACCTGATGGAGGTCAGTATAGATGGACTAATAGAACAAGTCCCACCCACTGCTAGAAGGAAAAATATTTTTTTCAGAGCTAGATGCAGACAAAAAATTATTTTGAATTTGCAGCCTGATGGAGGTCAGTATAGATGGACTAGTAGAACAAGTCCCACACACTGCTAGAAGGACAAATATTTTTTCAAAGCTAGATGCAGAAAAAAATTATATTCAATTTGCAACCTGATGGAGATCAGTATAGATGGACTAATAGAACAAGTCCCATACAGTGCTAGAAGGCCAAATATTTTTCAGTGCTAGATGCAGACAAAAAATTATTTTGAATTTGCAACCTGATGGAGGTCAGTATAGATGGACTAGTAGAACAAGTCCCACACACTGCTAGAAGCCCAAATATTTTTTCAGAGCTAGATGCAGAAAAAAATTCTATTCAATTTGCAACCTGATGAAGTTCAGTATAGATGGACTAATAGACCTAGTCCCACACACTGCTAGAAGGACAAATATTTTTTCAGATCTAGATGCAGAAAAAAATTATATTCAATTTGCAACCTGATGGAGGTCAGTATAGATGGACTAATAGAACAAGTCCCACACACAGCTAGAAGCCCAAATATTTTTTCAGAGGTAGATGCAGAAAAAAATTATATTCAGTTTGCAACCTGATGAAGGTCAGTATAGATGGACTAATAGAACAAGTCCCACCCACTGCTAGAAGGCCAAATATTTTTTCAGAGCGAAATGCAGAAAAATATATTCAATTTGCAACCTGATGGAGATCAGTATAGATGGACTAATAGACCAAGTCCCACACACTGCTAGAAGCCCAAATATTTTTTCAGAGCTAGATGCAGAAAAAAATTATATTCAATTTGCAACCTGATGGAGGTCAGTATAGATGGACTAATAGAACAAGTCCCACACACAGCTAGAAGCCAAAATATTTTTTCAGAACTAGATGCAGAAAAAATTATATTCAGTTTGCAACCTGATGGAGGTCAGTATAGATGGACTAATAGAACAAGTCCCACACACTGCTAGAAGGCCAAATATTTTTTCAGAGCTAGATGCAGAAAAATATTATATTCAATTTGCAACCTGATGGAGGTCAGTATAGATGGACTAATAGACCAAGTCCCACACACTGCTAGAAGCCCAAATATTTTTTCAGAGCTAGATGCAGAAAAAAATTATATTCAGTTTGCAACCTGATGGAGGTCAGTATAGATGGACTAATAGAACAAGTCCCACACACATCTAGAAGCCCAAATATTTTTTCAGAGGTAGATGCAGGAAAAAATTATATTCAGTTTGCAACCTGATGGAGGTCAGTATAGATGGACTAATAGAACAAGTCCCACACACTTCTAGAAGGACAAATATTTTTTCAGAGCTACATGCAGACTAAAAATTATTTTGAATTTGCAACCTGATGGAGGTCAGTATAGATGGACTAGTAGAACAAGTCCCACACACTGCTAGAAGGACAAATATTTTTTCAGAGCTAGATGCAGAAAAAAATTATATTTAATTTGCAACCTGATGGAGGTCAGTATAGACGGACTAATAGAACAAGTCCCACACACTGCTAGAAGGCCAAATATTTTTTCAGAGCTAGATGTAGAAAAATATTATATTCAATTTGCAACCTGATGGAGGTCAGTATAGATGGACTAATAGAACAAGTCCCACACACTGCTATAAGGCCAAATATTTTTTCAGAGCTAGATGTAGAAAAATATTATATTCAATTTGCAACGTGATGGAGGTCTGTATAGATGGACTAGTAGAACAAGTCCCACACACTGCTACAAGGACAAATATTTTTTCAGAGGTAGATGCATAAAAAATTATATTCAATTTGCAACTTGATGGAGGTCAGTATAGATGGTCTAATAGATCAAGTCCCACAAACTGCTAGAAGGCCAAATATTTTTTCATTGCTAGATGCAGACAAAAAATTATTTTGAATTTGCAACCTGATGGAGGTCAGTATAGATGGACTAGTAGAACAAGTCCCACACACTGCTAGAAGGACAAATATTTTTTCAGAGCTAGATGCAGAAAAAAATTATATTCAATTTGCAACCTGATGGAGGTCAGTATAGATGGACTAACAGAACAAGTCCCACACACAGCTAGAAGCGCAAATATTTTTTCAGAGGTAGATGCAGAAAAAAATTATATTCAGTTTGCAAGCTGATGGAGGTCAGTATAGATGGACTAATAGAACAAGTCCCACACACTGCTAGAAGGCCAAATATTTTTTTCAGAGCTAGATGCAGAAAAATATTATATTCAGTTTGCAACCTGATGGAGGTCAGTATAGATGGACTAATAGACCAAGTCCCACACACTGCTAGAAGCCCAAATATTTTTTCAGAGCTAGATGCAGAAAAAAATTATATTCAATTTGCAACCTGGTGGAGGTCAGTATAGATGAACTAATAGAACAAGTCCCACACACTGCTAGAAGGCCAAATATTTTTTCAGAGCTAGATGCAGAGAAATATTATATTCAATTTGCAACCTGATGGAGGTCAGTATAGATGGACTAGTATAACAAGTCCCACAAACTGCTAGAAGGACAAATATTTTTTCAGAGCTAGATGCAGAAAAAAATTATATTCAATTTGCAACCTGATGGAGGTCAGTATAGATGGACTAATAGAACAAGTCCCACACACAGCTAGAAGCCCAAATATTTTTTCAGAGGTAGATGCAGAAAAAAATAATATTCAGTTTGCAACCTGATGGAGGTCAGTATAGATGAACTAATAGAACAAGTCCCACACACTGCTAGAAGGCCAAATATTTTTTCAGAGCTAGATGCAGAAAAATATTATATTCAATTTGCAACCTGATGGAGGTCAGTATAGATGGACTAATAGAACAAGTCCCACACACAGCTAGAAGCCCAAATATTTTTTCAGAGGTAGATGCAGAAAAAAATTATATTCAGTTTGCAACCTGATGGAGGTCAGTATAGATGGACTAATAGAACAAGTCCCACACACTGCTAAAAGGCCAAATATTTTTTCAGAGCTAGATGCAGACAAAAAATTATTTTGAATTTGCAGCCTGATGGAGGTCAGTATAGATGGACTAGTAGAACAAGTCCCACACACTGCTAGAAGGACAAATATTTTTACAGAGCTAGATGCAGAAAAAAATTATATTCAATTTGCAACCTGATGGAGGTCAGTATAGATGGACTAATAGAACAAGTCCCACACACTGCTAGAAGGCCAAATATTTTTTCAGTGTTAGATGCAGACAAAAAATTATTTTGAATTTGCAACCTGATGGAGGTCAGTATAGATGGACTAATAGAACAAGTCCCACACACTGCTAGAAGGCCAAATATTTTTTCAGAGCTAGATGCAGACAAAAAATTATTTTGAATTTGCAACCTGATGGAGGTCAGTATAGATGGACTAGTAGAACAAGTCCCACACACTGCTAGAAGGACAAATATTTTTACAGAGCTAGATGCAGAAAAAAATTATATTCAGTTTGCAACCTGATGGAGGTCAGTATAGATGGACAAATAGAACAAGTCCCACACACTGCTAGAAGGCCAAATATTTTTTCAGAGCTAGATGCAGAAAAATATTATATTCAATTTGCAACCTGATGGAGGTCAGTATAGATGGACTAATAGAACAAGTCCCACACACATCTAGAAGCCCAAATATTTTTTCAGAGGTAGATGCAGGAAAAAATTATATTCAGTTTGCAACCTGATGGAGGTCAGTATAGATGGACTAATAGAACAAGTCCCACACACTGCTAGAAGGCCAAATATTTTTTCAGAGCTACATGCAGACTAAAAATTATTTTGAATTTGCAACCTGATGGAGGGCAGTATAGATGGACTAGTAGAACAAGTCCCACACACTGCTAGAAGATCAAATATTTTTTCAGAGCTAGATGCAGAAAAAAATTATATTCAATTTGCAACCTGATGGAGGTCAGTATAGATGGACTAATAGAACAAGTCACACACACAGCTAGAAGCCCAAATATTTTTTCAGAGGTAGATGCAGAAAAAAATTATATTCAGTTTGCAACCTGATGGAGGTCAGTATAGATGGACTAATAGAACAAGTCCCACACACTGCTAGAAGGCCAAATATTTTTTCAGAGCTAGATGTAGAAAAATATTATATTCAATTTGCAACCTGATGGAGGTCAGTATAGATGGACTAATAGAACAAGTCCCACAAACATCTAGAAGCCCAAATATTTTTTCAGAGGTAGATGCAGGAAAAAATTATATTCAGTTTGCAACCTGATGGAGGTCAGTATAGATGGACTAATAGAACAAGTCCCACACACTGCTAGAAGGACAAATATTTTTTCAGAGCTAGATGCAGACAAAAAATTATTTTGAATTTGCAGCCTGATGGAGGTCTGTATAGATGGACTAGTAGAACAAGTCCCACACACTGCTAGAAGGACAAATATTTTTTCAGAGGTAGATGCATAAAAAAATTATATTCAATTTGCAACCTGATGGAGGTCAGTATAGATGGTCTAATAGATCAAGTCCCACAAACTGCTAGAAGGCCAAATATTTTTTCATTGCTAGATGCAGACAAAAAATTATTTTGAATTTGCAACCTGATGGAGGTCAGTATAGATGGACTAGTAGAACAAGTCCCACACACTGCTAGAAGGACAAATATTTTTTCAAAGCTAGATGCAGAAAAAAATTATATTCAATTTGCAACCTGATGGAGGTCAGTATAGATGGACTAACAGAACAAGTTCCACACACAGCTAGAAGCCCAACTATTTTTTCAGAGGTAGATGCAGAAAAAAATTATATTCAGTTTGCAAGCTGATGGAGGTCAGTATAGATGGACTAATAGAACAAGTCCCACACACCGCTAGAAGGCCAAATATTTTTTTCAGAGCTAGATGCAGAAAAATATTATATTCAATTTGCAACCTGATGGAGGTCAGTATAGATGGACTAATAGACCAAGTCCCACACACTGCTAGAAGCCCAAATATTTTTTCAGAGCTAGATGCAAAAAAAAATTATATTCAATTTGCAACCTGATGGAGGTCAGTATAGATGGACTAATAGAACAAGTCCCACACACTGCTAGAAGGCCAAATATTTTTTCAGAGCTAGATGCAGAAAAATATTATATTCAATTTGCAACCTGATGGAGGTCAGTATAGATGGACTAGTATAACAAGTCCCACAAACTGCTAGAAGGACAAATATTTTTTCAGTGCTAGATGCAGAAAAAAATTATATTCAATTTGCAACCTGATGGAGATCAGTATAGATGGACTAATAGAACAAGTCCCACACACAGCTAGAAGCCCAAATATTTTTTCAGAGGTAGATGCAGAAAAAAATAATATTCAGTTTGCAACCTGATGGAGGTCAGTATAGATGAACTAATAGAACAAGTCCCACACAGCTAGAAGCCCAAATATTTTTTCAGAGCTAGATGCAGAAAAATATTATATTCAATTTGCAACCTGATGGAGGTCAGTATAGATGGACTAATGGAACAAGTCCCACACACAGCTAGAAGCCCAAATATTTTTTCAAAGGTAGATGCAGAAAAAAATTATATTCAGTTTGCAACCTGATGGAGGTCAGTATAGATGGACTAATAGAACAAGTCCCACACACTGCTAGAAGGCCAAATATTTTTTCAGAGCTAGATGCAGACAAAAAATTATTTTGAATTTGCAGCCTGATGGAGGTCTGTATAGATGGACTAGTAGAACAAGTCCCACACACTGCTAGAAGGACAAATATTTTTTCAGAGGTAGATGCATAAAAAAATTATATTCAATTTGCAACCTGATGGAGGTCAGTATAGATGGTCTAATAGATCAAGTCCCACAAACTGCTAGAAGGCCAAATATTTTTTCATTGCTAGATGCAGACAAAAAATTATTTTGAATTTGCAACCTGATGGAGGTCAGTATAGATGGACTAGTAGAACAAGTCCCACACACTGCTAGAAGGACAAATATTTTTTCAAAGCTAGATGCAGAAAAAAATTATATTCAATTTGCAACCTGATGGAGGTCAGTATAGATGGACTAACAGAACAAGTTCCACACACAGCTAGAAGCCCAAATATTTTTTCAGAGGTAGATGCAGAAAAAAATTATATTCAGTTTGCAAGCTGATGGAGGTCAGTATAGATGGACTAATAGAACAAGTCCCACACACTGCTAGAAGGCCAAATATTTTTTCAGAGCTAGATGCAGACAAAAAATTATTTTGAATTTGCAGCCTGATGGAGGTCAGTATAGATGGACTAGTAGAACAAGTCCCACACACTGCTAGAAGGACAAATATTTTTACAGAGCTAGATGCAGAAAAAAATTATATTCAATTTGCAACCTGATGGAGGTCAGTATAGATGGACTAATAGAACAAGTCCCACACACTGCTAGAAGGCCAAATATTTTTTCAGTGTTAGATGCAGACAAAAAATTATTTTGAATTTGCAACCTGATGGAGGTCAGTATAGATGGACTAATAGAACAAGTCCCACACACTGCTAGAAGGCCAAATATTTTTTCAGAGCTAGATGCAGACAAAAAATTATTTTGAATTTGCAACCTGATGGAGTTCAGTATAGATGGACTAGTAGAACAAGTCCCACACACTGCTAGAAGGCCAAATATTTTTTCAGTGTTAGATGCAGACAAAAAATTATTTAGAATTTGCAACCTGATGGAGGTCAGTATAGATGGACTAATAGAACAAGTCCCACACACTGCTAGAAGGCCAAATATTTTTTCAGAGCTTGATGCAGACAAAAAAATATATTGTGATTTTCAACCTGATGGAGGTCAGTATAGATGGACTAGTAGAACAAGTCCCACACACTGCTAGAAGGACAAATATTTTTTCAGAGCTAGATGGAGAAAAAAATTATATTCAATTTGCAACCTGATGGAGGTCAGTATAGATGGACTAATAGAACAAGTCCCACACACAGCTAGAAGCCCAAATATTTTTTCAGAACTAGATGCAGAAAAAAATTATATTCAGTTTGCAACCTGATGGAGGTCAGTATAGATGGACTAATAGAACAAGTCCCACACACTGCTAGAAGGCCAAATATTTTTTCAGAGCTAGATGCAGAAAAATATTATATTCAATTTGCAACCTGATGGAGGTCAGTATAGATGGACTAATAGAACAAGTCCCACACACAGCTAGAAGCCCAAATATTTTTTCAGAGGTAGATGCAGACAAAAAATTATTTTGAATTTGCAGCCTGATGGAGGTCAGTATAGATGGACTAGTAGAACAAGTCCCACACACTGCTAGAAAGACAAATATTTTTACAGAGCTAGATGCAGAAAAAAATTATATTCAATTTGCAACCTGATGGAGGTCAGTATAGATGGACTAATAGAACAAGTCCCACACACTGCTAGAAGGCCAAATATTTTTTCAGTGTTAAATGCAGACAAAAAATTATTTAGAATTTGCAACCTGATGGAGGTCAGTATAGATGGACTAATAGAACAAGTCCCACACACTGCTAAAAGGCCAAATATTTTTTCAGAGCTAGATGCAGACAAAAAATTATTTTGAATTTGCAACCTGATGGAGGGCAGTATAGATGGACTAGGAGAACAAGTCCCACACACAGCTAGAAGCCCAAATATTTTTTCAGAACTAGATGCAGAAAAAATTATATTCATTTTGCAACCTGATGGAGGTCAGTATAGATGGACTAATAGAACAAGTCCCACACACTGCTAGAAGGCCAAATATTTTTTCAGAGCTAGATGCAGAAAAATATTATATTCAATTTGCAACCTGATGGAGGTCAGTATAGATGGACTAATAGAACAAGTACCACACACTGCTAGAAGCCCAAATATTTTTTCAGAGGTAGATGCAGACAAAAAATTATTTTGAATTTGCAACCTGATGCAGGTCAGTATAGATGGACTAGTAGAACAAGTCCCACACACTGCTAGAAGGACAAATATTTTTTCAGAGCTAGATGCAGAAAAAAATTATATTCAATTTGCACCCTTATGCAGGTCAGTATAGATGGACTAATAGAATGATGCTATGCCCAAAAGGTTTTACTTCACTAGGTGCAGTAAAAAAATTGGTATTCTATACATAGGTGTTGTATCTTTTAACACAGATAGGCTACTCCACTGACTAACACACTCTGCAAGAGGCCAAAAAGGATTATCTTTGCTAGATTCAGCCAAATGCTGTGAAAAAAAACTTGCACAGCACTGGCACAGACCTGCCTGGCAAAAACTGATAGGAACTGATGTAACTTAGTCCTGAAAAGGACTGCAATTACAATTAGTCTTTACTCCCACAACCTATCTATTTAAGAGCACAGACCAGCCTGATAAAAGTCGTAGGAAATGCTGTAACCTAGTCCTTAAAAGGACTGCAATCACAACTATTCCCTACTCCCAAGCTATCTGTAGATTTGTGCGAAAATTGGCTTGAAATTAACAAGGTAAAGCGCACACAGCAACAGCGGTGCCGTCTAACACGCAGCTGCAGCAGTGAGAAAATGGTGGCAACGGGGAAAATGGCTGGGTCTTATAGGGCAAGGACATGTGACATACACTGACAATGACACATGCCCTTGCTTGTGTGAAAAAAAGCACTTCGCTCCGTGTGTGCGCTGCTGATAGGCTGACAGATTGCACCTCCCCACTTTAAATGCGGGAAAGAGAAAAAAATGGAGATCTTCATTATTCCTGCAGAGATCCATCCCCTGCCCCTCCCCCCGCCCCGCTGTACACTCAAACTGCGTATTAACATTAATTTTCATCATTACTGAGAAAAAATCCAGTTATGATTTTGGTGCACGAACAGTTATCGAACATAACCTCGAACAGCCGAATTTTTCTCAAATCGTTCGTGTTCGCCGAACGGCTCGAATACCGCCCAAAACAGCTCGAATTTGAGATTGGCGAACATTTCGAGTCGAACAACGCTCATCTCTAGTGCAGAGTAAAAAAATCTAATTTTTTGTTGCTAATAGCATGCTCCTACCACACTATCTGAGCAACATGAGTGGGAAAAGCGTGGTCGTGGTGGAAGGGGGAATAGCCTTGGTGCTCAAGGTTTACGTGGGGTAGGTGGTAATGTTAGTGAAAGCACTAGTGAACTAACACCGTTGTGTCCTATCCATACACAACTGACCACTTCTGTTACTGGACGGACTACTCCACTCCCTTTCTTTGGCAGTGGCACAGCGGTACACCTTGTTGATGAGGGCCAGAAAGACCATGTACTCCAGTGGATGGCAAGCCCTGTTTCAAGTTGTCTCTCCTCCTCTTCCTTCACCTCCACACCACACACAGTACAGTCCACAGAGGTGGCACCCCATTTACCCTTGCATCACAACTCTCCAACCATCCAACTGACTGTAGCGAACCACAGATAGGTGAATCTGCAGAGCTGTTGACACATGCTATGCCGAGTCAAGAGGAGGAAATTATCTGCACCGATGGCCAAAATTGTTTTAGGTTTGATCTGGGGCAGGACGGAGTAGGGTCCGAGCAGCATCCTGACCCTCTTCACCAAACGTTAATCCCTGGGGGGGGGTGATCCAGATGAGACTCCGATGATACCTGAGGCTCACGCAGACTGTAGTGTCCTATCAGGGCAGGAAGAGGAAGAGGATGACTCCCTTCCCACGGCTGACAACTAAGCATCGTAAATAGACATATCTCGTCTGATCCCTAACTGACGTCTTCAGGCATGCGGCTGCACAGATTTTGCTGGAGTCCCAACAACGACCACAGCAAAGGCAATGGCTGGGCTCCTTGATCTTCAGCATCACTCAATCCCAGGGAGCAGGGTGGCTTCTCCTGGGTCTAGTAGTTCTCCAGCAGGGGCTGCTATCCACCAAACTTCACAATAGTCCTTACACTAATTACATGTGTGTGTGTAATGGCTGAAGAGCTGGCTTCTTACGCCATCAGTGTTCACAGATATTTCTGCCGCCTGTGTTTGCCGGGCGCCACACAGGACTCTGAATCATTATACTGTGCGCACACGCCTGTACAAGCACTCTCTCCTTCCAATACGAACTGTCACAGAGCTGTGCAATGGCATCAGTGTGCTAAGCCGGGCGGCTCCTGCTCTTTTATAATCTCTGATGATGTCACGCTGCCAGCCAATCACAGTAATGCCACTACCAAGATGGCTATGGCATTACAGTGGCACACAGGCAATCCCCGCATGCTTATTGGCTGTGTAAGAGGCGCCAAACATACAGGGCGGGGACTAGAGTTTGAAATTGAGTACAGCCCAATGCTCGCTGAATAAAGAGCACATCTGAGCACCCAGATACTCGAGTGACATCTGAGTATCACCGAGCATGTTCGCTCATCCCTAATAAATGCGCAAACTTAAAAAAATCGATTCAAGTTTGGAATTGTTGCAATTGCATTGACCTGGAGAATATTTTTTGACACATCAGTGGCATTTTTATCACCATTTCATCCCACTTGAAACATTTTCTCATTTTCAGTACTCTGTGTAACGGGTCTGGGAGGCGGAACCTCTGAGCAACTCTACAAGGGGGTGGTCCTTGTGAGGAAGCGGGTGGCTCCCAGGGAAGATGGGCAGGTAGTCACGGCAAGTGACAGGGACAGTCTCTGGGTAGAAGGGCAGGTAGTCACGGCAAGTGACAGGGACAGTCTCTGGGTAGAAGGGCAGGTAGTCACAGCAAGTGACAGGGACAGTCTCTGGGTAGACTAGCAGACAGGTAGCAGGTGGACGCTCCTAGGTGAGCGGGCAAGAGTCTCTGGACGGGCAGGTGGTCACAGCAAGTGACGGCAGAGTCTCCAGGTAGGCTAGCAGGCAGGTAGCAGGTGAGCGCTCCCAGGTGAGCGGGCAGGCTGGTCCATAGACAGACTGACAGGTGTCGGAAGGCAGACCGTCGGACCGCAGGCTTGCAAGCAGGTAAGCGGATATCAGGCAGGTATCAAGCAGGAATCTGGCAGGAGACTGGCAGGTAACTGGCAACGGGACATGAGGGCTGAAGCAGAGTGAAGGCTTTGCAACAACATTGCTTGGGCACCTCCATTTTGGAGGAGGTGCCTTATATATGGTGAGGTCCTCCGGCCATTGGCCGGGGACTCCTTAGGACGGCGCGCGCGGCCCCTTTAAGAGAGGGCACAGTGGCCGGGAAGCAGCGCGCGCTGCCAGCAGAGTGGGAGGAGGACGCCGGGCACGGAGCGGAGAGGTGAGGGGAACAGCGTCCCTGCCTAACAGGAGGCAGGGACGCCAACGCTACAGTATCCCCCCCCTTTAGGCCCCCCCTTTTTTAGGCCAGACAGAAATTTATCAAGGATGAGAGGGGCATGGATGTTCTCCCGGAGTTCCCACGTTCTCTCCTCAGGACCACCCTTCCAATCTACCAGAAAAAAGGTTTTACCTCTTACCCTTTTGGTGGCCAGAATGTTCTCTACCTCAAACTCGTTTTCAGCGGAAACCGGAGCAGGAGGCGTACCTGTAGACTTGGAAAAAGAGTTAAGTACCACGGGTTTGAGGAGAGATACTTGGATGGAGTTAGGGATCCGCAAGTTGGCCGGGAGTTTCAATTTATAGGCCACTGGATTGATTTGTTTGATAACTTCTAGTGGGCCGATGAACCGAGGCCCTAACTTGTAGGAAGGAATCTTGAGCCGGACATACTTGGACGAGAGCCAGACTTTATCTCCAGGACGGAATTGTGGAGGATCCAGGCGTTTTTTGTCTGCGTGTTTTTTCATCCGCTCGGACGACTGAAGGAGTGCGGATCGGGTACTCTCCCAAATGGAGGAAAATTTGCTAATGAGAGATTCCGCAGCCGGATTGTCCACCGAGGTGGAGACGGGAAATGGGATCCGAGGATGCTGACCGAAGACTACAAAAAACGGGGATTTGGAGGAAGATTCGCTCTCGTGATTATTGTAAGAAAATTCGGCCCATGGCAGGAGGTCCACCCAGTCTGAATGGTGGGCATTAACGAAGTGCCGGAGGTAACTGGTCAGGATCTGATTGATCCACTCCACTTGACCATTGGACTGTGGGTGGTATGCGAAGGAGAAGTCCAGGGTGACATCTAGCAGCTTACATGTGGCTCTCCAGAAGCGTGAGGTGAACTGAACCCCACGATCCGACACGATGTGGAGGGGCAGGCCATGGAGACGGAAGATGTGGCGGATAAAGTCTTTAGCCAGCTCGGGTGCAGACGGGAGGCCTGGCAGGGGAATGAAATGAGCCATTTTGGAAAAGCGGTCAGCGACCACCCAAATGACCGTACAACCGGCAGAAACAGGGAGAGCTGTTATAAAGTCCATAGCTATATGCTGCCAGGGAGCAGCAGGTACTTGAAGAGGAAGGAGGCGACCGGCTGGCAGGTGTCTCGGAACCTTGTTGCGGGCGCAGGACACACAGGCAGAAACAAAGTCTATTACGTCCTTGTGCAGGGTAGGCCACCAGTAGTGCCGGGTGATCAGCTGGAGGGTCTTTTTCTGACCGGCATGGCCAGCAAGCTTAGACGAGTGACCCCAGTGTAGGATCTTCTCCCGGACAGGTACCGTTACGAACGTCTTTCCGGGAGGGAGACGATTTAGACTCACGGGGGCCACCTGCATTACTCTGGCGGGATCGATGATGTGTTTAGGTTCCTCCTCAAGATCAGACACCAGGAAGGATCGGGACAAGGCGTCAGCCTTGATGTTTTTGTCAGCCGGGCGAAAATGAAGAACAAAATCAAAGCGAGCAAAAAACAAGGACCACCGGGCTTGGCGCGGGTTAAGTCTCTGGGCACTCTGGAGGTAAGCCAAGTTCTTGTGGTCCGTGTAAATTATTACCGGGTGAAGAGCCCCCTCGAGCAGGTAACGCCACTCCTCCAATGCCAGCTTAATGGCCAATAACTCTCGGTCTCCTATAGAATAGTTGCGCTCGGAAGAGGAGAAGAGTTGGGAGAAGAAGCCGCAAGTTACCATTCTCCCGGAAGACGATTTTTGGGTAAGTACCGCTCCGTCTCCAGAGGAGGAGGCGTCAACTTCCAGGAAGAATTGTTTGTTGCCGTCCGGGTGATGCAGCACCGGGGCGGAAGAGAAAGCCTGTTTTAAGGAAAGAAAGGCTTCCTCAGCTTTGGGCGGCCATTCTCTGGGATTAGTGCCCTTACAGGTGAGTGCAGAGATTGGGGCAGTCCGGGAAGAGAAGTGCGGTATGAAGAGGCGGTAGTAGTTGGCGAAGCCCAGGAACCGCTGAATAGCCTTCAACCCCTCTGGTCGAGGCCACTTCTCGATGGCAGACAGTTTCTCAGGATCCATTTGTAGACCGGTCTGAGAAATTATGTAGCCCAAAAATGGAAGCGAGGTCTGCTCAAAGGGGCACTTCTCATATTTGGCGTAGAGGTGGTTCTGCCTGAGCCTGAGCAGAACCTGACGAACATCCCTCCGGTGTGTGGGGAGATCCGGAGAGAAGACCAAGATGTCGTCCAGGTACACCACTACGCAGGAGTAGAGAAGGTCCCGGAAGATGTCATTGACCAACTCTTGAAAGACAGCGGGAGCGTTACAGAGACCGAAAGGCATTACCAGGTATTCATAGTGGCCGTCCCGGGTGTTGAATGCCGTCTTCCATTCATCCCCCTGACGGATACGGACCAGGTTATACGCCCCACGGAGGTCCAGCTTGGTGAAGATTCTAGCCCCCTTCAGATGGTCAAATAATTCCGGAATGAGCGGAAGGGGGTATTTATTCTTCACCGTGATCTGGTTAAGGCCTCTATAGTCTATACAGGGACGGAGTGAGCCGTCCTTCTTTTTGACGAAGAAGAAACCTGCTCCCGCCGGGGAAGTAGATATCCGGATGAATCCCCGGGCCAGATTCTCCTCAATATATTCTGACATGGATCGGGTCTCAGCAGCGGACAAAGGGTAAATGCGCCCACGGGGAGGAGTAGCGCCGGGCATCAGGTCGATTGGGCAGTCGTATGGTCTATGAGGGGGTAATGTCTCTGCCTCCTTTTTATTAAAGACGTCCGCATACGACCAATAAGGAGCCGGAAGACCAGGTAGATTGGCTGGAGTAGGAGAAGGACGGACAGGATGGACGGGAACTAAACAAGTCTTATGGCAGTCCTGTCCCCAGCGAAGGACTTCTCCGGTCTGCCAATCAAGCACGGGTGCATGTCTCTGAAGCCAAGGTAGGCCTAGTAAGAGGGCGTGAGAGAGTCCAGGCAGAACATGAAAGAAGCTGCTCTCAGAGTGCAGCATTCCCACCTGCAGGGTTATGGATTCGGTGATGATTTGGATGGGATGTGGTAAGAGGCCCCCATCCACGGCAGCGACAGATAAGGGTACAGCTAGAGGTTGGGGGGAATGCGGTATTTTTCTACCAGAGACTGAGAAATGAGATTTCTGGCAGCTCCAGAGTCAAGTTGGGCTAGTTCAAAATAACGGTTCTCCCCGCAGAAGATAGAGACCGACAGCAACAGAGATGGAGAGGGTTTACTCTTGTCTAGGACGACCTCTCTGAGCGATCCTAGACACAGGCGTTTCCCGACCTCTCCGGGCAGGAACGGATCCGGTGCTCCTTACTGCCACAGTAGAAGCAGCTCCCCTCGGCACGGCGTAACTCTTGACGGGTTTTGACCATCTTGGTCTGGTCGACCTGCATAGGCTCGGGTGAGTGCGTCTGGGGAGTAGCGGGAGAAGTGACAGGTTTCTGAAAGGTAGAGGCTAGACGTGGAAACCTCCTCTCACGGGTGACCTCTTTGGCGCGTTCCTGGAACCGGATGTCAATCCGGGAGGCAAGAGTTATTAAGTCGTCGAGAGTGGTAGGTATGTCCCAACCGGCGAGTTCATCTTTAATACGGCCGGACAGACCCTCCCAAAAGACAGAAACCAGGGCGTCGTTATCCCAGGCCAGCTCTGAAGCAAGGGTACGGAACCATATGGCATATTGGCCCACGGTGAGATTTCCTTGATGGAGGCGTAGCAGAGATGATGCGGATGAGGTCTTCCGTCCGGGTTCGTCGAAGACTTTCCGGAAAGCCGTGAGAAAGGCTGGTAGGTTGGACAACAGAGGGTCTCCTCTCTCCCATAGAGGATTTAGCCAAGCCAGTGCCTCCCCCGTGAGATGGGACATGATGAAGGCTACTTTGGCCCGGTCGGAGATAAACTGGTGGGACAGGAGTTCAAAGTGCAGGGTGCTCTGTTTTATGAAGCCCCTAGCTTGAGCGGGGTCGCCTCCGAAGCGTGGAGGTGTAGAAAGCCGGGGTCCGGGGCAGGATGCCATGGTATTGGTAGGCAGCGGCGCTGCCGGGCTGCGAGTCATGACACTTGCGGTGGTTGCTGGTGGAGCAGTCAGAGTGTCCAGGAAAGAGTTGACATTCCGCAGATGACTCAGAATGGACTCCTGTTGGGACCTCTGACGGGACAGTTCATGACATAGGTCCGAGAGCGAGGGAGCTTGGGTGCCACCGGGTTCCATGGCCCGAGCAAACTGTAACGGGTCTGGGAGGCGGAACCTCTGAGCAACTCTACAAGGGGGCGGTCCTTGTGAGGAAGCGGGTGGCTCCCAGGGAAGATGGGCAGGTAGTCATGGCAAGTGACAGGGACAGTCTCTGGGTAGAAGGGCAGGTAGTCACGGCAAGTGACAGGGACAGTCTCTGGGTAGAAGGGCAGGTAGTCACAGCAAGTGACAGGGACAGTCTCTGGGTAGACTAGCAGACAGGTAGCAGGTGGACGCTCCCAGGTGAGCGGGCAAGAGTCTCTGGACGTGCAGGTGGTCACAGCAAGTGACGGCAGAGTCTCCAGTAGGCAAGCAGGCAGGTAGCAGGTGAGCGCTCCCAGGTGAGCGGGCAGGCTGGTCCATAGACAGACTGACAGGTGTCGGAAGGCAGACCGTCGGACCGCAGGCTTGCAAGCAGGTAAGCAGATATCAGGCAGGTATCAAGCAGGAATCTGGCAGGAGACTGGCAGGTAACTGGCAACGGGACCTGAGGGCTGAAGCAGAGTGAAGGCTTTGCAACAACATTGCTCGGGCACCTCCATTTTGGAGGAGGTGCCTTATATATGGTGAGGTCCTCCGGCCATTGGCCGGGGACTCCTTAGGACGGCGCGCGCGGCCCCTTTAAGAGAGGGGGAGCGCGCGCACCCTAAGCACAGTGGCCGGGAAGCAGTGCGCGCTGCCAGCAGAGCGGGAGGAGGACGCCAGGCACGGAGC
Source organism: Phyllobates terribilis (assembly GCF_046119375.1). Lineage (NCBI taxonomy): Eukaryota > Metazoa > Chordata > Amphibia > Anura > Dendrobatidae > Phyllobates > Phyllobates terribilis. Next base: position 222,645,208 of record NW_027362773.1, on the reverse strand, counting down.
GGAGAGGTGAGGGGAACATCGTCCCTGCCTAGCAGGAGGCAGGGACGCCGACGCTACACTTTGTATGGCAAATTGAATGTTGCCATTCAAAACTAGAACTTTCTCCACAAAAAACAAACCTTATTATAGCTACCTTAGCAAAACAAGTGTTGATGAAGCTGTGTTAGGGCTTGATATTTGGGGGAAGAGTTGACATTTTTATTAAACCCTATCTTGGGGTTTAATAATGTGAACACTTTGGAGCCATCATGTGTTGAGTGTCAGCGATATCATGGTGATTCAGTGCGTAATGATGAGGACATTCCTACACAGAACAGCAGAAGGCAGTCTATTCTAATTGTGCGTAGAGATGGGCAGAGAGATGCCTTGTAGTTGTTGACATCACTGTGACCATGTCGGTTGACTCTATGAGCCATCATGTGTTGAGTGTTAGTGATATAATGCAAATTGATTTGCATATTTAATTTCCCAGAGCAGCACTGCATGGCGAATAAGCCTCCTTACATTAGTATACCAGGGCTGGTATGTCACTCTACAAGGAGAAACGTTACCCCTTAGACCTCAGCGATATCATGGTGATTCAGTGCATGAGATGGGCAGAGAGATGCCTTGTCCTTGTTGACATCACTGTGACCATGGAGGAAGCTTCTATGGACCATCATCGAATGTCAATGATACCATGGTTATTCAGTGCATAATAATGAGGACACTCCTCCACAGAACAGTAGAAGGCAGACTATTCTACTTTTGTGCAGAGAATGATGGGCAGAGAGATGCTTTGTTGGGTTGGATATCACTTTGTCCATGGGGGTTGATTCTATGGGTTTGCATGTTGATGCTGCAGAAGAACTTTCACTCAGTAACATAGTTTGATATTGGGTGATCTTTGGGTTCCCTTGGCTAAAGGACTCAGTTGCAACAATGATCACCATCATCCCTATAGCTATGAAATAGGGTAGAAAGTTCCAGAGTCTCATTGCCCTTACAGAGAAGAATCATCTATGTTTAAGTAGAAACCTTCTTTTCTTTAGGCATAGTGTTATAGTTACAGTGCTGGGTATAAATAGATCATGATAGATATCTCCGGATTGACCTTTGATATATTTATGCAAGTTATTACAACACCCATGGGTTGACTGTTTTCCAAGCTAAACAGATTTTTTAATCTTTCTCAGCACTTGAGTTCATTCATTCCCTTCATTTTTTTATCTGTCATTGAACCTACAAAGGCCCCAGGCCAGATGGGCTGCAACCAAGAGTTCTTTAGGAACTCAGATCACTTATTACTGGCCCCTGGTATGTGATTTTTGAGACTCTATGGTGACTGGTACTGTGCTGAGCAAATGACGCAAAACTACTGTGGTGTTCACTTTCAAAAAGGGCTCTTGGTCTTTCATGGGTAATTATAAGCCAGTCAATTTAACATCCATTGTGGGAAAAATGTTCAGGGGGCTTGAAAGGGATTATATACAGGAGTACGTGGTACAAAATATTATAATTAATAGCCAGAAGTTGTCAAACTAACTTGATAAGGTTTTAGGAAAAGATAAGCAGAAACCTGGGCAGTGGGTTAGCTGTAGATATAGTGTTTTTGGATTTTGCAAAAGCTCTCACAACATCCCACATAGATGTAAGGTGCCTCAGCGAGGTAGTCGTTGGCGAGCTGCTGCCCCTGCTCATTCTGGCACCCTAGAGACAATACGTGTCCTCCCTCTAATGTGTGGCTGTGTATGTGGTGCTCTCCACTTACTTCAGACCATCCAATCGCGGCGTCTCCAGGCATTTCTCTATGACTCTATCCTCTAGCCCAAGAGAATCTTCCTCCAGTGACAGTATATCCGGATCCTATATCTCCCCTTAGCCTGGAGTCCTATCTTCCTCTGCTGCCTACACACTGAAAGTGCCCAGGGTCCTGAACACCTCCATTGAGTTTCTCTGGCCGGCTAGCAGGACTCTTGTGTAGGGAGATCTTCACACTGTTGATCCTACTGTCTGAGGGTACGGAGCTCCCGTCTACCCTAGCAGCCACTATATTAGGCTGTCCGTAAGGTTCACTGTCCAAACTCTCACTGAATCTTTCTGGAAATTCACCACTTGTTGCCTAGAGTGCCCACCCTCTCGGGGCTGTCCTTTTACCCAATTAACTCTTCACTGTCATCCTGCTAGTAGAGTCTCACTAACAGCTGTACCCGACAGTGGCATCTTGTGGCTGGTTACAAGTACTGCAGCCCACAAGGAATTATGTTAAACTAAGCTCAGGACACACTCAATGTCTGATCATGGCACTAAGTTCCCCCTCTACTCTACTGGCTGGATCATCACAGCTAACCCCTTAACTGGACCTAACGGCAGCTCAGAGAGTTCTAACTATGGGAACATTCTCTCTTAACTCTTTCAGTGCCAAAGAGACACCTAATGGGTACATTAAGATCTGTAGGCTTAGAAATGAAGGTTTGTAATTGGATCGAAAACTGGCTAAAAGATTGTACTCGGAGAGTTGTGGTGCATGACTGCTGCTCTGATTTATCTCCGGTTATAAGTAGTATACCCCAAGGTTCAGTGCTGGGTTCGTTATCATTCAGCTTATTTATTAATGATATAGAAGATGGGATTTATAGTGTTGCTTCTATTTTTGCCAATGACATCCAGCTTCAGATTATAGTGCAGTCTATGGAGAATGTTCACTAGCATGGGCAGGGTTAGGCCGGGTGGCAGAGGGGCAAATGCTCCTGTAAAGATCTCAGGTTGTTGGTTGTAAATAATCACCTAGGCAGGTTAACGATGCAACAATATTTTATTGATCACAGCCATGGTAATAAAGCAATTCCAGGTAAATGGCCAAAATACAGTTATCTCAGTCCTCAAGTTCCCAATCTGGGCTCAGTAGTTCCACTGGCTTTGTACAAGGCCATATGACTCGCCCCCTGGGCCGTGGGGCACTCGGAGCCGGGCAACAGGGCAATAATGGGGGTAGTAGTGGCAACTACTCTCTCGACCAGGACAGGCTCCCCTCACCTTCCGTCCCTGGCTCGTGGCTCCTCTACTGCCACTCGTCCTCCTCTGCCTCAGCTGAACTGGTTCTCCCTTCTCTGGGACACCTCTCAATCCAGAGACAGGTCATCCAGAACTCACTAACCCTGCCCCCAGTTCCTGCTTTTATAGGGGCAGCCTGCTTCCGGTTGTCCATTTTACCAACAACAACGGGGAGCTCTAACCAGGTGGGGGTCTGTCCTTGCCTCGAGTCCTTGACAGTCTTTATTCACACCTTTGGTTAGGCTCCGAACATATTTGCAGGAAAGTCTCGGTTACTCACAGTTCATAACCTGTTAGTCCATGTATTAACTGAAAGAAACTGAGAAAACGCGTAGTTACTGGTCATGCAATTACATTTTAAACAATTCAACATTTTGCAGGCTATTTACATTTGCTATCACACCCTACACTCTCCAGCGAGCTGGTATTTGCCCCTTAGTGCTCCGGGTTGACCTACGTAACCCACTGTCTGGTGGTGGTCTAACCTGGCTTTTCTCACTAGCGTTCGGGGTGCAGTCACTGGCTAGATTTACAGGCAGGGAAGGCAGCTGTCTGCAGGTCCCTTGGCTTACCGCAGGCATGGCAGGCTCACTGTCAGCAGAGGGTTGACTCTCCTGGGCTGCTGGTACAGGCTCTTCTGCCTCTGGGGCTGCTTGTTCTTCATCACCTTCCTGCTCTAGTGTAGGTTGCTGCTGAATTGGTTGCAGGAAATGCAGGACGGGTACCACTATGGCGTCGTTTATTCGAGTCCAGGACTGAGGGAACTCCCCAAGAACTGTGCTGATCATCTCTTCCTTGTCCTCTGCGGGTTCAAGGTCACTTTGTAGTTGCTCGGGGCACCTTTTTAGGTGGTCTCTGGAGACGGTACTAGTGGTTTCTCCTCCATCCTTGGTGATTACGCACACCTTCAGGTTGTCGTGATCAGACTGCAGTACTGTGTAGGGTTCCCTTTCCCACTGGTCATCCAGCTTGTGTAGCCTTCTCTTTCGCTTCAGGACCTGCTCACCAGGTTCTAGGGGACCAGCAGGGGCGTGTTGGTTGAAGAGTCTCTCTTGCCTTTCTCTCACCTGGGCCAGGCTCTTCTCCACACTCTCCTGTACCTTCTTGTACTGCAGTTGCCTTTCCGTATCCCAGTCCACATCAGGGGAGGTGTCCTCGGGTGTTAGGACTCCCATTTCCAGGTCTATGGGCAGCTTACCTGGTCTGGCTCGCATCAGGTAAGCCGGGGTGCAGTTTGTAGCATTCATCGGGATATGGTTGTATAAGTCTATCAGGTCCGGCAGTTTTTCTGGCCACAGGCTGCGTTCCTCCGGGGGCAACGTCTTCAGGAGATCAATGACTATATTGTTCATTTTCTCACACATCCCGTTGGTTTGTGGGTGGTAAGGCGTTGTCCGAATCTTCTTACAGCCATAGAGGCTGCAGAACTCTTGGAAGATTTCAGCCTCGAACGCTGGACCCTGGTCTGTGAGGACCTGTTCCGGATACCCGTGTGGGCGGCAGAAGTATTGCTGGAAGGCTCTGGCCGCTGTTTGAGCTGTCAAGTCTTTTACAGGGACCACCACTAGAAATCGGGAATAGAGGTCCATGATTGTCAGGGCATAAACGTATCCTGACCGGCTTGGAGCCAATTTGACGTGGTCCAGAGCTACCAGCTCAAGAGGCTGCTTGGTGACGATGGGCCTCAAGGGTGTCTTCTGGCTGGTGTGGTCCTTCCTCTTTAGATTACAAGGGACACAGTCTCTGCACCACTTCTCTACAGCCCCTCTCATGCCGATCCAGAAGAACCATCCTCTTAGCAGGAACTCCAGTTTCTTCCAGCCGAAGTGCCCCGCTCTGTCATGGTAAGCCTCCAGGACCATAGCTGCATCTCGCCTTGGGACCACGACTTGCCAGGTCAGCTCGTGCGTCCGGTGGTGGACGAGTCTCCTGCACAGCTTACCTTCATAGAGGAACAGCCTGCTCTTCTCTTTCCATAGCTGCTTGGATTCCTCTGGAGCATCCGGATCTAGACTGGCGTCTTCCCGGGTCAGCAGGTCTTTCACCATGCGGATCGCAGGGTCACTATCTTGGGTCTCTGCCCAGCTGTGGTGAGGTAGGGGATTGATCATGATGGTTGTTAATAGTGTTGAGCGAACATGCTCGACACTGCTCGGTACTCGCCCGATCATCACGCTACTCGGGATGTTCGGCGAGCACCGAGCATTTCCGGGTTACTCGGGCGGGAGCTCGGGTCTCCGCCCTGCATGTTTGGCACTCTTCACAGAGCCAATGAACATGCAGGGATTGCCAGACAGTCACTGTAATGCTGCAGCCATGTTGGTTGTGGGCATTACAGTGATTGGCTGGCTGCACAGCGTCACCTCGAGTATTTAAAACCGGGCGCCGCCATCTTGGACACAGTCGCTCCGGATTAGACAGAGTAGGGACAGCGCTGCTGATTTAGGGAGAGATATAAACTGCGAAATAGTTAGTGTAGGGTCTGTAAAGGCTGCCAGAACAAACAAACAGTCCTTTTCAGGACTAATATCCATCCCAGATACCAGGCAGGCAGGTTGTATAGGAGACACAGTGGTTATACCAGCAAACGCTGCATTACAGTCCTGTGTGCTCCTGTTGCTGAAATTGCTGGACTTAGCACCAGGTGTCGGGGGCCAGGAAAAATCCTTTTTTTTTCATCTAAATCCTCCTTTTTTTTTCCTCCTTCACACTGTACAATTACCCGTCTTGTTAACCTTTTGGTGTGTCACCCCCCACCCCCAAAAAAAAGCGTGTCTCTGATTTTTCAGACACAAATATAACTGTTGAAAATAGACTGGTGTAGGCTAGAGAAACAGAAGTGTTGTTTTGCACTTCCACGGTTCAAACCTCTGTATTATCCATTTTGGGCCATTTGTATCTAAAAGAAAAAACAGTTTGAGTGTGTCGCTCACTGTTCAGCCGCAAATCTATATATTTAAAAAAGTCTGGTATACCCCAGTAAACAATAACTGTGGTTTTGCCATCCCACGGTAAAAAATCTCTATTATTCAGGTTTTGGTATATTTTCCGTAAAGAAAAACAGTAGTGTCTCCTGACTGTTGTGACACAAAAATATATCTGTTGAAAATAGTCTTGTGTAGGCCCGACATCCCAGTGTGGTTTTGCAGTTCCATGGGTCAAATCGCTGTACTATCCAGTTTTGGGCCTTTGGTATCTAAAAAAAAGCAGTTTGAGTGTGTCGCTCACTGTTCAGCCGCAAATATCTATTTAAAAAAGTGTGGTATACCCCAGTAAACAATAACTGTGGTTTTGCCATCCCACGGTAAAAAATCTCTATTATTCAGGTTTTGGTATATTTTCCGTAAAGAAAAACAGTAGTGCCTCCTGACTGTTATGACACAAAAATATATCTGTTGAAAATAGTCTTGTGTAGGCCCGACATCCCAGTGTGGTTTCGCAGTTCCACGGGTCAAATCGCTGTACTATCCAGTTTTGGGCCTTTGGTATCTAAAAAAAAAGCAGTCTGAGTGTGTCGCTCACTGTTCAGCCGCAAATATCTCTATTTAAAAAAGTGTGGTATACCCCAGTAAACAATAACTGTGGTTTTCCTCTTCCACAGTTCTAATCTACTCTTTATTACCCTTTTTCCATTGATAGTTCAAGTGTAAGCTATTTTACTTCATTTACAATGGGCAAGGCGCGAGACAAGGGACGTGGAAGTGGACGTTCTGGTGATGGTTCGTGCAGAGGACAGGGCCGTGGCCAAGGTGAAAATGTGCCACAACCAACAGCCACATCTTCTCGCTCCCACTTCTTGACCGAATTACTAGGGAAGCACAGAACAACACCAGTATTGAGAACTGATCAGTGTGAACAGGTTATTAATTGGATAGCAGACAATACTTCCAGTTACCTGGGCACCACCTCCTCCTGTCTGTCTTCCAAACGGTCAACTCTTAGTAGCCGTGAGTCTCGACCGCATACTCCTCCTCACCCTGATGCTCCTTCCTCCCACCATGCCGAGTGTCGTCAGACAGCAAGTGATCCCACACTTGGACACTCTGAAGAGCTGTTCACTGGTCCATTTCCATATTTGGGCCCCTCGCCTGATACGCTTGAAGTGGTGGAAGAGGAGATCTCATGTTGCGATGCCCAAATATTTGAACAGCCACGGCCACAGGAAGTCGACATTGGCAATCTGTCACAAGAGGTGGACGATGACGAGACACAATTGCCAGGAAGTGAGGAGGAGGATCGTGGTGCGCAATTGGAAGAGGAGGAGGTGGTGGATGATCTAGTAACTGACTCAACGTGGAAGGAGGACATGCAGAGTGAGGCCAGCAGCACACAGGGGGAGGGAGGCAGAGTACCCCAACAGGCAGGAAGAAGCAGTGTGGTGGCCACAGACAGAAGGCAGGCAACCGTTCCCCGTAACACCAACACGAGGGACGTTGCCAGTACAAGCGGTAGGTCTTCCAGAGTCTGGAATTTTTTTAAAGACTCTGCTGATAACCCCAAAAAGGCCATATGTTCCACCTGCCATGCCAGCATCAGCAGGGGTGACAAAACTACCAGCCTGACCACCATGATCAGGCACATGGCAGCAAAGCACCCGACTTTGTGGGGCGAAACCCAGGATCCACGACCAGTGTCAGCGGGTGTCACCACTGCTTCTTCCACTGTTGTGCGTGCAATAGAACCCCCTGTTGTGTGTGCAAGGCAATCCCCTGTCCATACTGCATGTAAAGATGCCCCCTCCTCTCAGTCTTCACGTGTTATGACAGTTTCTCAAGAAACAGCATCAACGTCCACGTCCACGTCCCACCGCAGCGTTCAATTGTCCATATCCCAGACCTTTGAACGAAAGCGGAAATTCGCAGCTAACGCCCCACAGGCCACAGTCCTAAATTCGCACATTTCACGACTGCTTGCATTGGAAATGCTGCCTTTTAGGCTGGTGGAGACGGAATCCTTCCACAATCTTATGGCTGTGGCCGTCCCTCGGTACTCGGTCCCCAGCCGACACTATTTTTCCGGGTGTGCCATCCCCGCACTACACAAGCACGTGTCCCAAAGCATCTGCCATGCCCTCAACAACGCAGTTACTGGGAGAGTCCACCTGACAATGGACACGTGGACAAGTGTGTAACGGGTCTGGGAGGCGGAACCTCTGAGCAACTATACAAGGGGGCGGTCCTTGTAAGGAAGCGGGTGGCTCCCGGGGAAGACGGGCAGGTAGTCACGGCAAGTGACAGGGACAGTCTCTGGGTAGAAGGGCAGGTAGTCACGGCAAGTGACAGGGACAGTCTCTGGGTAGAAGGGCAGGTAGTCACGGCAAGTGACAGAGACAGTCTCTGAGTAGAAGGACGGGTACTCACGGCAAGTGACAGGGACAGTCTCTGGGTAGAAGGACAGCAGGCAGGTGGCTGGTGAGCGCTCCCAGGTGAGCGGGCGAGAGTCTTTGAACAGGCAGGTGGTCACGGCAAGTGACGGCAGAGCCTCCAGGTAGGCTAGCAGGCAGGTAGCAGGTGAGCGCTCCCAGTTGAGTGGTCAAGAGACTCTGGACGGGCAGGTGGTCACGGCAAGTGACGGCAGAGCCTCCAGGTAGGCTAGCAGACAGGTAGCAGGTGAGCGCTCCCAGGTGAGCAGGCAAGAGTCTCTGGACAGGCAGGTGGTCACGGCAAGTGACAGCGGAGCCTCCAGGTAGGCTAGCAGGCAGGTAGCAGATGAGCGCTCCCAGGTGAGCGGGCAGGCTGGTCCATAGACAGACTGACAGGTGTCGGAAGGCAGACCGTCGGACCGCAGGCTTGCAAGCAGGTAAACGGATATCAGGCAGGTATCAAGCAGGAATCTGGCAGGTGACTGGCAGGTAACTGGTAACGGGACCTGAGGGCTGAAGCAGAGTGAAGGCTTTGCAACAACATTGCTCGGGCACCTCCATTTTGGAGGAGGTGCCTTATATATGGTGAGGTCCTCCGGCCATTGGCCGGGGACTCCTTAGGATGGCGCGCGCGGCCCCTTTAAGAGAGGGGGAACGCGCGCGCGCCCTAAGCACAGTGGCCGGGAAGCAGCGCGCGCTGCCAGCAGAGCGGGAGGAGGACGCCGGGCACGGAGTGGAGAGGTGAGGGGAACAGCGTCCCTGCCTAGCAGGAGGCAGGGACGCCGACGCTACAGTACCCCCCCCTTTAGGCCCCCCCTTTTTTAGGCCAGACAGAAATTTATCAAGGATGAGAGGGGCATGGATGTTCTCCCGGGGCTCCCAAGTTCTCTCCTCAGGACCAAACCCCTTCCAATCTACCAGAAAAAAGGTTTTTCCTCTTACCCTTTTGGTGGCCAGAATGTTCTTTACCTCAAACTCGTTTTCAGCGGAAACCGGAGCAAGAGGCGTACCTGTAGACTTGGAAAAAGAGTTAAGTACCACGGGTTTGAGGAGAGATACATGGAAGGAGTTAGGGATCCGCAAGTTGGCCGGGAGTTTCAATTTATAGGCCACTGGGTTGATTTGTTTGATAACTTCCAGTGGGCCGATGAACCGAGGCCCTAACTTGTTGGAAGGAATCTTGAGCCGGACATACTTGGACGAGAGCCAGACTTTATCTCCAGGACGGAATTGTGGAGGATCCAGGCGTTTTTTGTCAGCGTGTTTTTTCATCCGCTCGGACGACTGAAGGAGTGCGGATCGGGTACTCTCCCAAATGGAGGAAAATTTGCTAACGAGAGATTCCGCAGCCGGATTGTCCACCGAGGTGGAGACGGGAAATGGGATCCGAGGATGCTGACCGAAGACTACAAAAAACGGGGACTTGGAGGAAGATTCGCTCTCGTGATTATTGTAAGAGAATTCGGCCCATGGCAGGAGATAGTTACATAGTTACATAGTTTATAAGGCCGAAAAAAGACAAGCGTCCATCCAGTTCAGCCTATTTCTTGTGCACTGCAGCTATTCCGCTATTCCTATACCATGCGGTATAGGCCAATTTACATCATTGAGGAAAAATTCACTTCCCGACACCAATCTGGCAGTCAGATTAAATCCCTGGATTAATTAACTAAGCATAAGATGTAATTTTATTGTTCTCAAGAAAGGCGTCCAGGCCTCTCTTGAACTCATTAAGTGAGTTGGACATCACCACTTCCTCTCCCAGAGAGTTCCAGAGTCCAGAGACCGTAAAGAATCCCCTTCTATGCTGGTGCAGGAACCTCCTTTCCTCCAGATGCATAGTGTGCCCCCTCGTCTTTGTCACCATCCTTGGTATAAACAGGTCATGGGAGAGATCTCTGTACTGCCCCCTGATGTATTTATACATGTGTATGAGGTCTCCCCTAAGCCTTCTCTTTTCCAATGTAAATAGGCCTAATTTTGCCAACCTCTCTGGGTATTCTAGTCCCTCCATTCCCTTTATTACCTTAGTCGCCCTCCTTTGCACCGTCTCTAGCTCCAATATGTCTTTCTTGAGCACCGGAGCCCAGAACTGTGCACAATATTCTAAGTGCGGCCTTACCAGCGCTTTATACAGAGGAAGAACAATGTTCTCATCATATGCCCCTATTCCTCTTCTGATGCATGCCATGACTCTATTTGCCTTCGCAGCTGCTGCCTGACACTGGGCACTCCAATTTAATTGGTTATTAACCAAGACGCCCAGGTCCTTCTCCATGTCAGATTTCCCCAACGGTTTCCCATTTAATATGTATGGGTGACTGCTGTTTTTCTTTCCCATGTGCATGACCTTACATTTATAGGCATTGAACCCCATTTGCCATTTTTTGGCCCAACTCCCCAATTTATCTAAATCCTCCTGTAGCTGTGCCCTATCCTCATCTGTATTAACTACTTTACAAAGTTTAGTATCATCTGCAAATATTGCTATTTTACTATGCAACCCTTCCACTAGATCATTAATAAATATATTAAATAATATAGGGCCCAAGACAGACCCTTGAGGCACCCCGCTAGTAACCCTGACACACCCTGAGCTTACTCCATTGATAACCACCCTCTGCTTTCTATCACTCAGCCAGCTATTTACCCACTTGCACACATTATCCCCCAGACCAAGCATTCTCATTTTATATACCAACCTTTTGTGTGGCACAGTATCAAACGCTTTGGAGAAGTCAAGGTATACAACATCCACTGACTCTCCCCGGTCCAGCTGTGAGCTCACCTCCTCGTAGAAGGCGATCAGGTTTGTTTGGCAGGAGCGATCCCTCATGAATCCATGTTGATATTGAGTTAGACAGTTATTATCATTAAGATATTCTACAATAGCATCTCTAAGAAATCCTTCAAACAATTTACCCACAACAGATGTTAAGCTGACTGGTCTATAGTTCCCAGGGTCACTTTTAGACCCCTTTTTGAATATTGGTACCACATTTGCTTGGCGCCAGTCTAGTGGGACAGTCCCTGTCCATAAAGAGTGCTTGAATATAAGATACAGCGGCCTGTCTATCACATTACTTAATTCTTTTAGTACCCGGGGGTGTATGTCATCTGGGCCTGGTGACTTGTCTATTTTGATATTATTTAGGCGTTTCTGAACTTCCTCCTGGGTTAGGTGGGTGATATTTAGCGGAGGGTTTACTTTATCACTCTGCATTTCCTCCGATAAATTGTTTTCTTTTGTGAAAACAGTGGAGAAGAAGCTATTGAGTAGGTTTGCTTTACCCTCATCGCCCTCTATGATTTTACCCAGGTTATTTTTCAATGGGCCAACGCCATCAGTTTTAATCCTTTTACTGTTTATATAGTTAAAGAACAATTTGGGATTTGTTTTACTTTCCTTGGCAATTAGTCTCTCTGTCTCCTCTTTTGCTATTCTTATTTGTTTCTTACAGATTTTGTTTCTTTCCCTATAAGATATTAGCGCTTCCTCGCTGCCTTCTTGTTTAAGTTTACCGAAAGCCCTTTTTTGGTTTTTCATTTTTTCATTGCCCTCTTGACTTCCTTATTTAGCCACATTGGCTTCCTCCTATTCCTAGCCCTTTTATTCCACCCAGATCCACCCAGTCTGAATGGTGGGCATTAACGAAGTGCCGGAGGTAACTGGTCAGGATCTGATTGATCCGCTCCACTTGACCATTGGACTGTGGGTGGTATGCGGAGGAGAAGTCCAGGGTGACATCTAGCTGCTTGCATGTGGCTCTCCAGAAGCGTGAGGTGAACTGGACCCCACGATCCGACACGATGTGGAGGGGCAGGCCATGGAGACGGAAGATGTGGCGGATAAAGTCTTTAGCCAGCTCGGGTGCAGACGGGAGGCTTGGCAGGGGAATGAAATGAGCCATTTTGGAAAAGCGGTCAGTGACCACCCAAATGACCGTACAACCGGCAGAGACAGGGAGATCTGTTATGAAGTCCATAGCTATATGCTGCCAGGGGGCAGCAGGTACTGGAAGAGGAAGGAGGCGACCGGCTGGCAGGTGTCTCGGAACCTTGTTGCGGGCGCAGGACACACAGGCAGAAACAAAGTCTATTACGTCCTTGTGCAGGGTAGGCCACCAGTAGTGCCGGGTGATAAGCTGGAGGGTCTTTTTCTGACCGGCGTGGCCAGCAAGCTTAGACGAGTGACCCCAGTGTAGGATCTTCTCCCGATCAGGTACCGTTACAAACGTCTTACTGGGAGGGAGACGATTTAGACTCACGGGGGCCACCTGCATTACTCTGGCGGGATCGATGATGTGTTTAGGTTCCTCCTCAAGATCAGACACCAGGAAGGATCGGGACAAGGCATCAGCTTTGATGTTTTTGTCAGCCGGGCGAAAATGAAGAACAAAATCAAAGCGAGCAAAAAACAAGGACCACCGGGCTTGGCGCGGGTTAAGTCTCTGGGCACTCTGGAGGTAAGCCAAGTTCTTGTGGTCCGTGTAAATTATTACCGGGTGAAGAGCCCCCTCAAGCAGGTAACGCCACTCCTCCAATGCCAGCTTAATGGCCAATAACTCTCGGTCTCCTATAGAATAGTTGCGCTTGGAAGAGGAGAAGAGTTTGGAGAAGAAGCCGCAAGTTACCATTCTCCCGGAAGACGATTTTTGGGTAAGTACCGCTCCGGCTCCAGAGGAGGAGGCGTCAACTTCCAGGAAGAATTGCTTGTTGCCGTCCGGGCGATGCAGCACCGGGGCGGAAGAGAAAGCCTGTTTTAAGGAAAGAAAGGCTTCCTCTGCTTCGGGCGACCATTCTCTGGGATTAGTGCCCTTACGGGTGAGCGCAGAGATAGGGGCAGTCCGGGAAGAGAAGTGCGGTATGAAGAGGCGGTAGTAGTTGGCGAAGCCCAGGAACCGCTGAATAGCCTTCAACCCCTCTGGTCGAGTCCACTTCTCGATGGCAGACAGTTTCTCAGGATCCATTCGTAGGCCGGTCTGAGAAATTATGTAGCCCAAAAACGGAAGCGAGGTCTGCTCAAAGAGGCACTTCTCATATTTAGCGTAGAGGTGGTTCTGCCTGAGCCTGAGCAGAACCTGACGAACATCCCTCCGGTGTGTGGGGAGATCCGGAGAGAAGACCAAGATGTCGTCCAGGTACACCACTACGCAGGAGTAGAGAAGGTTCCGGAAGATGTCATTGACCAACTCTTGAAAGACGGCAGGAGCGTTACAGAGACCGAAGGGCATTACCAGGTATTCATAGTGGCCGTCCCGGGTGTTGAATGCCGTCTTCCATTCATCCCCCTGACGGATACGGACCAGGTTATATGCCCCACGGAGGTCCAGCTTGGTGAAGATTCTAGCCCCCCTCAGACGGTCAAATAATTCCGGAATGAGTGGAAGGGGGTATTTATTCTTCACCGTGATCTGGTTAAGGCCTCTATAGTCTATACAGGGACGGAGTGAGCCGTTCTTCTTTTTGACGAAGAAGAAGCCTGCTCCTGCCGGGGAAGTAGATTTCCAGATGAACCCCTGGGCCAGATTCTCCTCAATATATTCTGACATGGATCGGGTCTCAGCAGCGGACAAAGGGTAAATGCACCCACGGGGAGGAGTTGCGCCGGGCATGTCTCTGAAGCCAAGGTAGGCCTAGTAAGAGGGCGTGAGAGAGTCCAGGCAGAACATGTAAGAAGATGCTCTCAGAGTGCAGCATTCCCACCTGCAGGGTTATGGATTCGGTGATAAGTTGGATGGGATGTGGTAAGAAGCCCCCATCCACCACAGCGACAGATAAGGGTACAGCTAGAGGTTTGGTGGGAATGCGGTATTTCTCTACCAGAGACTGAGAAATGAGATTTCCGGCAGCTCCAGAGTCAAGTTGGGCTAGTTCAAAATAACAGTTCTCCCCGCAGATGATAGAGACCGACAGCAACAGAGATGGAGAGGGTTTACTCTTGTCTAGGAAGACCTCTCTGAGCGATCCTAGACACAGGCGTTTCCCGACCTCTCCAGGCAGGAACGGATCCGGTGCTCCTTACTGCCACAGTAGAAGCAGCTCCCCTCGGCACGGCGTAACTCTTGACGGGTTTTGACCTTCTTGGTCTGGTCGACCTGCATAGGCTCGGGTGAGTGCGCCTGGGGAGTAGCGGGAGAAGTGACAGGTTTCTGAAAGGTAGGGGCTAGACGTGGAAACCTCCTCTCACGGGTGACCTCTTTGGCGCGTTCCTGGAACCGGATGTCAATCCGGGTGGCAAGAGTTATTAAGTCGTCGAGAGTGGTAGGTATGTCCCGACCGGCGAGTTCATCTTTAATACGGCCGGACAGACCCTCCCAAAAGACAGACACCAGGGCGTCGTTATCCCAGGCCAGCTCCGAAGCAAGGGTACGGAACCGTATGGCATATTGGCCCACGGTGAGATTTCCTTGATGGAGGCGTAGCAGAGATGATGCGGATGAGGTCTTCCGTCCGGGTTCGTCGAAGACTTTCCGGAAAGCCGTGAGAAAGGCTGGCAGGTTGGACACCAGGGGGTCTCCTCTCTCCCATAGAGGATTTAGCCAAGCCAGTGCCTCCCCCGTGAGATGGGACATGATGAAGGCTACTTTGGCCCGGTCGGAGATAAACTGGTGGGACAGGAGTTCAAAGTGCAGGGTGCACTGGTTTATGAAGCCCCGAGCTTGAGCGGGGTCGCCTCCGAAGTGAGGAGGTGCAGAAAGCCGGGGTCCGGATGCCATGGTATTGGTGGGCAGCGGCGCTGCCGGGCTGCGAGTCATGACACTAGCGGTGGTTGCTGGTGGAGCAGTCAGAGTGTCCAGGCGAGAGTTGACATTCCGCAGATGACTCAGGATGGACTCCTGTTGGGACCTCTGACGGGACAGTTCATGACATAGGTCCGAGAGCGAGGGAGCTTGGGTGCCACCGGGTTCCATGGCCCGAGCAAACTGTAACGGGTCTGGGAGGCGGAACCTCTGAGCAACTATAAAAGGGGGCGGTCCTTGTAAGGAAGCGGGTGGCTCCCGGGGAAGACGGGCAGGTAGTCATGGCAAGTGACAGGGACAGTCTCTGGGTAGAAGGGCAGGTAGTCACGGCAAGTGACAGGGACAGTCTCTGGGTAGAAGGGCAGGTAGTCACGGCAAGTGACAGGGACAGTCTCTGAGTAGAAGGACGGGTACTCACGGCAAGTGACAGGGACAGTCTCTGGGTAGAAGGACAGCAGGCAGGTGGCTGGTGAGCGCTCCCAGGTGAGCGGGCGAGAGTCTTTGGACAGGCAGGTGGTCACGGCAAGTGACGGCAGAGCCTTCAGGTAGGCTAGCAGGCGGGTAGCAGGTGAGCGCTCCCAGGTGAGCGGGCAAGAGTCTCTGGACGGGCAGGTGGTCACGGCAAGTGACGGCAGAGCCTCCAGGTAGGCTAGCAGACAGGTAGCAGGTGAGCGCTCCCAGGTGAGCAGGCAAGAGTCTCTGGACAGGCAGGTGGTCACGGCAAGTGACAGCGGAGCCTCCAGGTAGGCTAGCAGGTAGGTAGCAGATGAGCGCTCCCAGGTGAGCGGGCAGGCTGGTCCATAGACAGACTGACAGGTGTCAGAAGGCAGACCGTCGGACCGCAGGCTTGCAAGCAGGTAAACAGATATCAGGCAGGTATCAAGCAGGAATCTGGCAGGTAACTGGTAACGGGACCTGAGGGCTGAAGCAGAGTGAAGGCTTTGCAACAACATTGCTCGGGCACCTCCATTTTGGAGGAGGTGCCTTATATATGGTGAGGTCCTCCGGCCATTGGCCGGGGACTCCTTAGGACGGCGCGCGCGGCCCCCTTAAGAGAGGTGGAGCGCGCTCGCGCGCCCTAAGCACAGTGGCCGGGAAGCAGCGCGCGCTGCCAGCAGAGCGGGAGGAGGACGCAGGGCACGGAGTGGAGAGGTGAGGAGAACAGCGTCCCTGCCTAGCAGGAGGCAGGGACGCCGACGCTACAAATTGCTTGTGGCCAGGGACGGTACATCTCTCTGACGGCACACTGGGTAAACATAGTGGAAGCCGGGACCCAGTCGGACCTTGGGACGGAACACATCCTCCCCACACCGAGGATTGCGGGCCCTATGTCAGTCAGAGTTGCCCCCACAGTGTACAGCTCCTGCGCATCCTCCTCCTCCTCCTCCTTCTCCTCATGTTCAGCCTCCATCTCAGATATCACCACATCAGTTACAAGCTGGAAGCATTGCAGCACTGCCTCCGCCAAGCGGCAACAGGCTGTGCTGAAACTCATAAGCTTAGGTGATAAACTTCACACTGCTTGTGAGTTGTGGACAGCTGTGAAAGAGCAGGCAGATCTGTGGCTGAGACCGCTGAACCTACATCCCGGCATGGTCGTGTGTGACAATGGCCGTAACCTGGTGGTGGCTCTGAGGCGAGGTGAGATCACACACGTGCTATGCCTGGCTCATGTGCTTAACCTCGTGGTTCAGCGGTTTCTTAAATCGTACCCCGAGTTGCCAGATCTGCTCGTGAAAGTACGCCGCCTGTCAGCTCATTTTCGCAAATCGGCTACAGCTTCCGCCGCCCTTGCTGTGTTGCAGCAGTGTTTGCAGCTTCCGGCACACCGACTGGTGTGTGATGTCCCCACACGTTGGAACTCTACCCTCCACATGTTGCAAAGGATTTGTGAGCAGAAAAGAGTAGTTGTGGAGTACCAGCTGCAACAAGGCCGTCGATATTCAGGTCAGACTCCACACATAAGACCTCAGGAGTGGACCTGGATGTCTGACATATGTACCATCCTGACAAACTTTGAGGAGGCCACCAAGATGTTGAGTGGCGATGACGCCATCATTAGTGTCAGCTTCCCACTTGTCTGTCTTTTGCAACGCTCTCTGCAGAAAATTAAAGAGGAGGCATTGCAGCCAGAGTATGATGAGATGGATCAAGAAGCTGTAGCGGGCGATTACACACAGCCCAGCCTCATCTCATCCCAACGTGCATTGGGGGACAATGAGGGAGAGGAGGAGGAGGAGGAAGAACAGGAGCTGCTATCATGCGTTGTAGACGGTAGTACCTGTACAAGTGTCATACCGTCGGTTCAGCGTGGGTGGCCTGAGGACAGGGGGGAGGAGGAAGAGGAGGAGGAGGAGGAGAGCATGGTCAGTCATCATCTTGGTGAGGACACGGAAATCTTGGCCGTTACCAGTCTGGCACGCATGGCTGACTTTATGTTACGCTGCCTTAACCGTGACCCTCGCGTTGTCAAAATGTTGGGTGACAGTCATTACTGGTTGGTGACACTTGTAGACCCCCGCTACAAGGAGAACTTTCACTCTCTTATTCCTGAGGTGGAGAGGTCTACAAAAATGGGGCAATACCAGAAGGCCCTTGCTGCAGAACTCTTAAAAAAATTCCCATCTGAACACGCTAGCGGCAGAGGTCACAGTTCGTTGCCCAACCAAGGCGTACAAGCGAGAGAGATGCAACTCCAATCCAGCAGAGGCAGGGGAACACTGTCAGCGTTCTGGGACAGTTTTCTGACACCCGCCCAGCTTACAGGCCCTGAGGCGCGGGGTACTCTCACAAGGAGTGGAAAGTTTCAAAAGATGGTGAGGGAGTACCATGCCGATCGTACCAGCATCCTCCGTGATTCCTCTGTGCCTTTTAATTATTGTGTATCCAAGCTGGACACTTGGAATGAGCTCGCTCTGTACGCCTTGGAGGTCCTGGCCTGCCCTGCCGCTAGCGTGTTATTGGAGCGTGTTTTTAGTGCCGCTGGGGGAATTATAACTGATGAGTGCACTCGCCTGTCAACTGACAATGCTGACAAGCTGACCCTTATCAAAATGAACAAGGGCTGGATTGGGCCAGACTTCTCATCACCACCAAATGACAGCAGAGTAACATAAAGTCAAATCCACTGTGTTATTTCGGGAGGTGTATTCACATGCACCGCTTCACACCCACACATGGGTATACGCTTCCTTGTTTCGGCTGTTTAATCTTCTTCCCCTTATCCTCAGCCTCCACCACCACTATACCACCAGGGTGCCAGCATTGCAAGTTCCTCTGTCCTTATTTTTGGCAGCCTTTGCTTGCAAGGCATAAGCAAATACTATGGGACACCCACTCCCCAATAATGGGACTTATGTTTGTAATATGCTGTACTGCATGGCTCTTGTAAGGGGCATTGCAAGTTGCTCCGTCCTAATTTTTGGCAGCTTTTGCTTGGAAAGCATAAGCAAATACCATGGGACACCCACTCCCCAATAATGGGACTTATGTTTGTAATATGATGTTCTGCATGGCTCTTGTAAGGGGCATTGCAAGTTGCTCCGTCCTAATTTTTGGCAGCTTTTGCTTGGAAAGCATAAGCAAATACCATGGGACACCCACTCCCCAATAATGGGACTTATGTTTGTAATATGCTGTACTGCATGGCTCTTGTAAGGGGCATTGCAAGTTGCTCCGTCCTAATTTTTGGCAGCTTTTGCTGGGAAAGCATAAGCAAATACTATGGGACACCCACTCCCCAATAATGGGACTTATGTTTGTAATATGCTGTACTGCATGGCTCTTGTAAGGGGCATTGCAAGTTGCTCCGTCCTAATTTTTGGCAGCTTTTGCTGGGAAAGCATAAGCAAATACTATGGGACACCCACTCCCCAGTAATGGGACTTATGTTTGTAATATGCTGTACTGCATGGCTCTTGTAAGGGGCATTGCAAGTTGCTCCGTCCTAATTTTTGGCAGCTTTTGCTTGGAAAGCATAAGCAAATACTATGGGACACCCACTCCCCAATAATGGGACTTATGTTTGTAATATGCTGTACTGCATGGCTCTTGTAAGGGGCATTGCAAGTTGCTCCGTCCTAATTTTTGGCAGCTTTTGCTGGGAAAGCATAAGCAAATACTATGGGACACCCACTCCCCAATAATGGGACTTATGTTTGTAATATGCTGTACTGCATGGCTCTTGTAAGGGGCATTGCAAGTTGCTCCGTCCTAATTTTTGGCAACTTTTGCTTGGAAAGCATAAGCAAATACCATGGGACACCCACTCCCCAATAATGGGACTTATGTTTGTAATATGCTGTACTGCATGTGACGCGCCCCCTGGGCCGTGTGTACACGTGTGTGGGATACCCGGTGCCGGGTCTCTGGGGTCTGTAGTCTCCGTGGCGGTGACCCGGTCCCGTGGCTCAGGCTGGTCAAACCAGTGGCAGTCTTTCTTAGGTTTTGAGGTTAATTGTCCGACTGCGCCACCCGTGGATTGCGGTCAGGGAGTACCACCGCTGCGAGGCAGACCGCTGAGGCTGGTGTTGTGTGCGCAGCATAGAATGGGATTACTCCCCTCGGGAGGAGTATAGCCTCAGGGCAGTGAGTGTGGATGATGGGGGTGATGGTGCACGAGCGCAGCAGGAATGACTCAGAGTCTTTGCAGTGCAGTTCAGGGTCTTTACTGATGATTATAAGGTAGACCTTCCCGGGAGTACTGGCTAGCATAAGAGGCCTGGTCAGTCTGTGAGCAAGCAGGAGTTCCCCTGGCCAGGTGGAGTTGTAGGCCTCCCCGTCTGTCTGCACTCTTCCTGGCTACCTTGCTGTAAGCGGGTAGAACTAGCCCACGTCCCTGAGTGTACCGTGTAGTGCTCACCCGTATGGCTGGTGACTTGGGGCCTTCTGTTAGCCTCCGCTCCACGACGGTGGTGCTGGTCCCTTGCTTGTGACTGAGCCTCCGGGCTTCTATGGCCAGAGGACCTGAAATCCCCTGCCGGCTGGTTTCTGCTGCTGGATATATAAGTCCTCACAGCTTCGGACTCCTGTGTCCGGTTCCTATTGTCTTCTGCCAGGGCGAGCTCTGCTCAGCTTCCAGCCCCTGGTCTTTAGCTCCTAGCTCCTACAGAGCTCCTTGCTGTTACTTTCCCTTGCTCTCACTCTGACTCTGACTGTTCTGTGACTCACTCATCCCCGCCCCAGATCCAGTTTATAAGGGCAGAATTCTCCCCTCCCAGGATTGGGGCAGGAGGATGTTGCATGTTTAAGGGATCCTGACCAGGAAACCTCCCACTTGCTCTCCGACGTAATATCTCTATTACTGTGGTGACCAGACCCCTGGGGTGCCACACATGGCTCTTGTAAGGGGCATTGCAGTTCCTCATAATTTTTGGAAAGCCTTTCATTCACTGCTTAGGCCAACAGTGCACGGGAGACCCAGTTGCTATAAATGGAAAAAAAGGTTTAGTTAACGCCCTCTGACCTCCATGTCATTTCCAAGGGGCATTGGAGTGGCTCGAAATTTTTGGTAGGCATTGCACTCACTGTATGCCCTATAACTGTGTAGCCGAACCGCTCCTTTTGTTACAGAAGCATATCCTACAAGACATATCTGGTTGACTGGCCTGATATTGATGTGAATGGTCCCTGTTCCTCCTGCTCTTTCTCCTTTGCCACTACCTCATCCATCATTTATCACCTGAAGCTTTGTTTTAACGGGAGTCATAGAACTTGGATAGTAGCAGGAAAACATCCAGCAATCCTCGGAGGAGGTAGGATATGCGCCAAAACGCTGACCACCTCAGGCCTAGCCGCTACTACATACATGCGCTTGCATTACAACAAAACAAAGCAGATGCTAACTTCTATCATGCTCATCATGCTCCTCAACTTGGCACTCTCAACTCCCCTGATGGAGAAGCCAGGGCCCACCGGAGGAGTCTGATAGTCCGGTGGGCTCGGCCAATGCTGCCCTAAAGCAGGCCAGGCTAAGAAAAGTGTGGGAAAGGTTACCGGGACAAATAGGGGTGGCTGGGGACCGAGTATGGATACCAGGCCGCCTACACAGCCATGGCGTGGTGGCCAGATTCCACCTCCACATGCCTAAAAGGCCCAATTTAAAGTGCAAGCAAGCAGTATGGTATTGCAGCCTGGGGGTGGGTGGGTGGCAGGCAGCATACTTGAGATTGTATTGCAAGGAATGGGGGAGGTACAATTGAACACTGCCCTGGGACTAGAACTTGCATGGGGATAGTTGCAAGTCTGCATCTTCTGATGTGGTAAGGATCACTTATGATGGGCACACTGTTAGACAGTGACCTGGGAGTCAGAGATGCTTCCAGGGGTCTTCCCCATGCTGTTCCCTTGTCTTTTCAGCACTTTATGCATGTGTCACACAGCACATGGCCAGATAAGGTTGTAAAATGTTAAAATGACATTTCACGGTGAATGCATTTGTCATAGTTGAAAGCAATACAAAAGTGCAAAAACGCATAAAAAATGCTACTTGTGAACATAGCCGAAGGTGTGGAGGAGTATTTTTGTTTTTGGTCATTTATTTTAACTTATACACAAGTCTTTTCCCTGGAAAGGATGTTCCTTAACTAGTGTTGAGCATTCCGATACTGAAATATCGGGTATCGGCCGATATTCGCGGTATCGGAATTCCGATACTTAATTCCGATACTTTTACAATATCGAATACCGGAATCGGAAGTTCCCATAATGCCTGCGCTCTGCAGTGTCTCTGAAGTATGACAAGCTGGATGGCAGCGCTCAGCTGAGATCCAGCCTGTCATCAGAATGCCATCCCAGCGTGGGAGAATTCTCCTGATCGTTTAAAAGCCGGCGGGCGGTAAAAAGCCGCCGGCTTTTAAACAATCACACAGCCCCATACTGCTTCCCCGCAGCCTCCCACCCCGATCCTCCGCTCCCCTCGCCACCTCCCATCCCGATCGTAAGTTAGGACTGGGCGGGGAGCGCAGCACCAAGGAGCGGGGAGCGAAGGACCCGGGCGGGGAAGCCGGCAGTGAAAAGACTTCACCGCCGGCTTTCCCGTTCTGTGCTGCGCTTTCCCGCTGGTTATTTCAAATGAACAGCTGAGGTATCAGGTGATGCTGATCAGCTGTTCATTTGAAGTAGCCGCGGTGCCCTCAGAGGGTTCACGTGAGTTCATGCTTGACTGCATTGCATGAACACACATGAACTTTCCCACGGCCGCACAGGTCAGCCTCACCTCCCAGACGATCAGCCCGTCATGATTGGTGTGTGTGGGTGTCTGTGCGTGTGTCTGCGAGTGTGTGCGGGGTGTCTGTGCGTGTGTCTGCGAGTGTGTGCGGGGTGTCTGTGCGATGTCTGCGGGTGTGTGCAATGTCTGCGGGTGTGTGCGGTGTCTGTGCGATGTGTGCGGGTGTGTGCGGGTGTGCGCGGTGTCTGTGCGATGTCTGCGGTGTCTGTGCGATGTCTGCGAGTGTGTGCAGTGTCTGTGCGATGTCTGCGAGTGTGTGCGGTGTCTGTGCGATGTCTGCGGGTGTGTGTGGTGTCTGTGCGATGTCTGCGAGTGTGTGCGGTGTCTGTGCGATGTCTGCAGGTGTTTGCGTGCAGGCAGACATAGGCCGATGTGACACTACTACTCCCATCGGCCTATGTTTGTCCCCTGTCCACTCGTGCCAGCAGGATCAGCTCGATGGGAGCAGTAGTTCCCATCAGCCTGATCCTGCTATTTAAATTGCCCTACTGTGTCTCCAATAAATTTTAAATACATGTCATTGGTGGCCAGTGGTTGCCTACAATAAATTAGTGCATACATTACCTGTCCCCGCCGATCGCCACCTAAAATAAAGTAAAAAATAAAAAACTACACCTATACTCACCTAGACACCTAATTCCCCGAAGCCATCGATCTCCTGTAATAAAATATAAAATAATAAACCACAACCTTATCCTTACCCCTCCGTAGTAGTCCACGAGTGTCCCACGCTGATCTCCAGTTTAGAGCAGCCACATAGAATGTGACCGCTCTGAACCGCTGCCGCCGCTAGAATGATGGGGCCGTAAAGCAGCCCCGTCATTGCATAAGCGGGTTCACCGGAGTTCAGGCAGCGCTGCTCCTGTTAGCTCCTTTACGGCCCTGCTGTATCGTGAGAAATTCCCACGTTACAGCAGTGCCGTAAAGGAGGTCTCCGGAGCTGCGCTGCCTGAATGCACTCCGGTGACCTCAGTCAGTGGCTCCCGCTGCCGGGAGCGGACGTGTTCCCAGCAGTGTGAGCTTACAGCAGCCATGCACAGCTGTCACCATCTCCAGATGTGACAGCTGTGCATGGGAGATCAGCGCAGGAACGTGGACAGGTAACTATTTTTTTTTAGTAAACTAAGAATTAAATAAAATTGTGTGTTTTATTTCAAATAAATTATTTTTTTCTGGGTGTAGTGTGTTTTTTCTTTTTAACACTTTGTAGGTTAGTAATGGGGGTGTCTTATAGACGCCCATCATTACTAACCTGGGCTTCGTGGCAGCTGGCGCTGACATGAACCCCAACCCTATTACCCCCTGCCACCGCACCAGGGCAGCGTGGAAGAGCGAGGCTAAGTGCCAGAGTTGGAGCATCCTATGGATGCGCCATTTCTGGGGCGGTTGACGGCTGGTGTTTCTAGCCTGGGAGGGGGCCAATATTCATGGCACCCTTCCTGGGCTATTAATATCAGCCCCCAGCTGTCTGCCTAGCCTTTGCTAACCATTAAATAGGGGGTACCCCACGTCATTTGTTTGGGGGGGGTCCCCCATTTTAATAGCTCGTAAAGGCTAGGTATTCAGCTGGGGGCTGATATTAGTAGTCTGGGAAGCTCCGTGGGTATTACCCACTTCCCAGGCTTCAAACATCTGCCCCAGCCGTCTGATTAACCGCTTCCCAACCGCCCACTGTAGATAAACGTCCGTGCTGCCTGGGCTCTGTGCAGCGCCGACGTTTAAAAACGGTGGGTGGTCTCGCAGTGCTCAGGACCCCAAGGGTCCTGCAAGCGCTGTGAGAGTGGTGCAAAGCGTTAGCTCTGACAGGGAACATCATCGGGACCTGATTAGATCAGGTCCCAGTGATGTTAACCCTTTGCTGTCTTCTATATGCCACGATCTATAGTGATCGCGGCATATAGAAGACAGCAGGAGGAGAGGGGGTCGTCCACTTACCTCTCCGACGACTCCTTGATTGCTTTCAGGACCTGGCGTTGCTATGGCAGCTGGAGGTCACATGACCGCCTTCAGCTCTGCCATATATGGTGTCCTTCCTGCCTGGCTTCAGCCTGTAGCTGATGCCAGACAGGAGACTGAAACAGTCAGTGAAGATCTCATGTAATGTAATACATGTCTATTACATTACATGAGATCAGGGATCAGAAAAATAAAAATTAATGTCCCATACAGGGACTAAGTAAAAATGTAAAAAAAAGTAAAAAAAAATGTTTTGAAACTGTTAAAAAAAAAAATACAAAATAAATAGAAATAAATAAATAAAATATTAAACCGATAAATCCATATATTTATGCAAAAATAAAAAAAGTACACATATTTGGTATTGCCGCGTCCGAAACAACCTGAGCTATAAAACTGTCACACTAATTAACTCCTTATGTGCACACCGTAATAAAAATAAATAAAAAATGGAGCAAAAAACTATGCTTTTTCGTCATATCGCCAAACAAAAAGTGGAAAAAAATGCGATCAAAAAGCAAAATGGAAATAAAAATGGTACCGTTGAAAACGTCATCTTGTTCCGCAAAAATCAAGCCACTATACAGCTCCATCAGCCAAAAAAGAAAAAAGTTATACCTCTCAGAATAAAGCAATGCAAAAAAAATATTTTTTCTATAAAATTGTTTTATTGTGTAAATGCGGCAAAACATAAAAAAATATACAGTAAGTGTAGTATCGCTGTAAACGCACTGACCCGAAGAATAACGCTGCCTGATCACTTTTACCACACGCAGACCGGCATAAAAAAAAACGACAAAAAACAATTCCTGAATTGTTGGTTATTGTTAATTTTACCTCACAAAAAATGGAATAGAAAGCGATCAAAAAATGTCACGTACCCACAAATGGTACCAGTAAAAATGTCAACTCGTCCCGCAAAAAACAAGCCATCACATGACTCTGTCGGCCGAAATATGGAAAAATTATAGCTCTCAAAATATGGCGATGCAAAAACTAGATTTTGCAAAAAAAAAGCGTCTCTTAGTGTATGACAGCTGTCAGTCATAAAAACCCGATATAAATCTGGTATCTCTGTAATCGCACCGACCCGAAGAATAAAGTAATCTAATCAGTTATATCACACTAGGAAAGGCGTAAAAAATAAATAAAACCAATTCTTCACCTGCTACTGATTTGTTTATTATGTCTCCCAAAGATCGCAGTAAGGCTCGGCACACATTTATCCTGCGCTCTGCGCTGAGCACTTACGCCAGAGTTTCCGTGTAAATCTCTGAAATATGTGATTCAACCGGAACCCATGACGGAAGATTCCCTGTAATGAGGCAGATATAGGCCACTGTGGATGCCGTCTGGCCTGTGATCCCACGGTGTCATTTGTTTTAGGCGTGCATAAAAGTGCGGTTGGCCACAGTTTTGTGCGCTTCTGAAAAAAAGGACACCACTAAACAGAGGCCAGACGGAGTCCAGAGTAACTCTGCTGCCTCATTACAGTGAATGGATCCCGCAGGGGTTTCATCTGAATTACATCACTTGGAAATTTAGATGGAAACCCCGATGTAAGTGCTCAGCCTAGAGCGCCGGATAAATGTTACGTAAAATGTTCCCAATAAAAGCTTCAACTCAGTCCTCAAAAAATGCTAGTCCCCACTCAGGTCCGTCATCTGTTAAAAATATAAGGGACTTCCAAGTTACTGGTAGCAGAAAGGCTCTGGAAAAGCGAAATGGCCCTTGCCCCCCAAAAGAAATTCAAAAAATTTTGTGCTCCCAAATCCAAATGCCTATTCTACAATAATTTGTTCTCCAATTGTCAAATAGCACTCCGTCCCCCCCAGATCTCGCCATATGGCTGAGCGGTACGATACAGCCACATATGGGGTATTGCCACTTTTAGAAGAAATTGTGTGACACATTTCGACACCATTTTTACCCATTGCCCTGTGTGAAAATGTAAAATCTGAGGGTAAAACATTTTTTTGTGGTAAAAATATAATTATGCTTTTTTCACTGCCCAATGGTATAAATTTAAAAATGAAAAAATACTCACTACTTCCCTAGATGAATTCCTTGAGAGGTGTAGTTTACAAAATGGGGTCACTTGTGGGGGTTTCTGCTGTTTCGGCATGTCAGCGACTCTTCAAATGTGACATGGTGTCTGCTGCCTATCCCAGAAAACATAGCGCTCCTTTCTCTTCCGAACCCTGACGTACACCAAAGCAGTGGTTTTCCGAATAAATCTGATTTTGAGAAAAATAATTCATCTGTAACGATCCTTATCCTCTGGAAGCGCCGAAAAAGGGAAATCTTCTCTCTACTACAATATCCAACATGCAAGCCTTATACCAGGGCTGACATAGTTCCCGCATTTGTGCTGCAGAACAGAGGATTGCAAAGAGCTGATCCACTATACGGATCATTTGAGTGAAAATACAAGACATCCAAAGGGTGAGTGCAAAAAACAAATATTGTTGTGGCAAATGCACATATTCATCTACACTTAGACTCTGCGCCCCTTGTCTCCCCTTTTATTCTTTTTTTATATCACTGTGATAATGCAAAATTAAGGGATGAAAAACGTTTTTGCGGGAAAAATGTGAAAATTTTATTTTTACAGCTGATTATTATAAACTTCTGTGAAGCACCTTGGGGTTCAAGGTGCTCACCACACATCTAGATAAGCTCCCTAAGGGGTCTAGTTTCCAAAATGGTGTCAATTGTGGGGGGTTTCCACTGTTTAGGGACATCAGGGGCTCTCCAAATGCAACATGGCGTCTGCTAATGATTCAGACAAATTTTACATTCAAAAAGTCAAATGGCGCTACTTCCCTTCCAAACCCTGCCGTGCGCCCAAACAGTGGTTTTCCCCCACATATGGGGTATCGGCGTGTTCAGGAGAAATTGCACAACAAATTTCATGGTGCAATTTATCCCATTACCATTATGATAATGGAAAATTAAGGGATGAAAAACGTTTTTGTGGGAAAAATGTGAAAATTTTATTTTTACAGCTCAATATTATAAACTTCTGTGAAGCACCTTGGGGTTCAAGGTGCTCACCACACATCTAGATATGTTCCCTAAGGGGTCTAGTTTCCAAAATGGTGTCACTTGTGGGGGGTTTCCACTGTTTTGGCACATCAGGAGCTCTCCAAACGCAACATGGTGTCTGCTAATTATTCAGGCAAATTTTACATTCAAAAAGTCTAATGGCGCTCCTTCCGTTCCGAGCCCTGCCGTGCGCCCAAACAGTGGTTTTCCCTCACATATTGGGTATCAGCACCCTCAAGAGAAATTGCACAAAAAATTTTGGGGTCCACTTTTTCCTGTTACCCCTGTGAAAATAAAAAAAATTGGGTCTAAAGTAACATTTTTGTGAAAAAAGTTAAATGTAAATTTTTTTCTTCCACATTCCAAAAATTCCTGTGAAGCACCTGAAGGGTTAATAAAGTTCTTCAATGTGGTTTTGAGCACCTTGAGGGGTGCAGTTTTTAGAACGGTGTCACTTTTGGGTATTTTCTGTCATAAAGACCCCTCAAAGTGACTTCAAATATGATGTGGTTCCTAAAAAAAATGTTTTTGTAAATTTTGTTGGAAAAATGAGAAATCGCTGGTCAACTTTTAACCCTTATAGCTCCCTAACAAAAAAAAAATTTGGTTCCAAAATTGTGCTGATGTAAAGTAGACATGTGGGAAATGTTATTTATTAAGTATTTTGTGTGACATACAGTTGTATGAAAAAGTTTGGGCACCCCTATTAATCTTAAGCTTAATGTTTTATAAAAATTGGTGTTTTTGCAACAGCTATTTCAGTTTGATATATGTAATAACTGTTGGACACAGTAATGTTTCTGCCTTGAAATGGGGTTTATTGTACTAACAGAAAATGTGCAATCTGCATTCAAACAAAATTTGACAGGTGCATAAGTATGGGCACCCTTATCATTTTCTTGTTTTAAATACTCCTACCTACTTTTTACTGACTTACTAAAGCACTTTTTTTGGTTTTGTAACCTCATTGAGCTTTGAACTTCATAGCCAGGTGTATGCAATCATGAGAAAAGCTACTTAAAGTGGCCACTTGCAAGTTGTTCTCCTGTTTGAATCTCCTCTGAAGAGTGGCATCATGGGCTCCTCAAAACAACTGTCAAATGATCTGAAAACAAAGATTATTTAACATAGTTGTTCAGGGGAAGGATACTAAAAGCTGTCTCAGCGATTTAACCTGTCAGTTTCCACTGTGAGTAACATAGTAAGGAAATGGAAGAACACAGGGACAGTTCTTGTTAAGGCCAGAAGTGGCAGGCCAAGAAAAACATCAGAAAGGCAGAGAAGAAGAATGGTGAGATCAGTCAAGGACAATCCTCAGACCACCTCCAGAGAGCTGCAGCATCAACTTGCTGCAGATGGTGTCACTGTGCATCGGTCAACTATACAACGCACTTTGCACAAGGAGAAGCTGTATGGGAGAGTGATGCGAAAGAAGCCGTTTCTGCAAGCACGCCACAAACAGAGTCGGCTGAGGTATGCAAAAGCACATTTGGAGAAGCCAATTTCTTTTTGGAAGAAGGTCCTGTGGACTGATGAAACCAAGATTGAGTTGTTTGGTTATACAAAAAGGCGTTATGCATGGCGGCAAAAAAACACAGCATTCCAAGAAAAACACTTGCTACCCACAGTAAAATTTGGTGGAGGTTCCATCATGCTTTGGGGCTGTGTGGCCAATGCCGGCACCGGAAATCTTGTTAAAGTTGAGGGACGCATGGATTCCACTCAGTATCAGCAGATTCTTGACAATAATGTTCAAGAATCAGTGACAAAGTTGTAGTTACGCAGGGGATGGATCTTTCAGCAAGACAATGATCCAAAACACCGCTCCAAATCTACTCAGGCATTCATGCAGAGGAACAATTACAATGTTCTGGAATGGCCATCCCAGTCCCCAGACCTGAATATCATTGAACATTTGTGGGATCATTTGAAGAGGGCTGTCCATGCTCGGGGACCATCAAACTTAACTGAACTGGAATTGTTTTGTAAAGAGGAATGGTCAAAAATACCTTCATCCAGGATCCAGGAACTCATTAAAAGCTACAGGAAGCGACTAGAGGCTGTTATTTTTGCAAAAGGAGGATCAACTAAATATTAATGGCACTTTTCTGGTGAGGTGCCCATACTTATGCACCTGTCAAATTTTGTTTGAATGCAGATTGCACATTTTCTGTTAGTACAATAAACCTCATTTCAAGGCAGAAACATTACTGTGTCCAACAGTTATTACATATATCAAACTGAAATAGCTGTTGCAAAAACACCAATTTTTATAAAACATTAAGCTTAAGATTAATAGGGGTGCCCAAACTTTTTCATATAACTGTATCTCTTTGATTTAAGGGCATGAAAATTCAAAGTTTGAAAATTGCAAAATTTTCAAAATTTTCACCAAATTTCCGATTTTTTTCACAAATAAACGCATGTGATATCAAAGAAATTTTACCACTATCATGAAGTACAATATGTCACAAAAAAAAATCTCAGAATCAGGGGGATCCGTTGAAGCGTTCCAGAGTAATTGCTTCATAAAGTGACAGTGGTCAGAATTGAAAAAATTGGCCCGGTCACGAAGGCAAAAACAGGCTCTGGTGCGAAGTGGTTAACCTCCGCTAGAGCCTAAAATTATGGGGGATCCCACGCCAATTTTTTTTTGAAATAAATCCTTTATTTTAACACTAAATGACATTTGAGGAGTGAATAAAGATGCAGTCCCTAAATTATTATTTATTTTTTAATTAATTTTTCCCAAAAATTTTGACGTGGGCTTTGCCATATTTTTGTATGCCAGCCAGGTACAGCATCCAGCTTCTATGAACACGCCATTTTCCGGGGTGGCTGCGGACTGCAATTTGCACCGGGGGGGGGGGGGGGGCAGAAAGCTTGGGCCTCCCTGCGCTGCAGATTCCATCCCCCAGCTGCCTAGTTGTACCTGGCTGGACACACAAATAGGGAGAAGCCCCACGTATTTTTTTTTTAATTATTTCATGAAATTCATGAAATAATAAAGAAAAAAAGGGCTTCCCTATATTGTTGTGTCCGGCCAGGTACAAATAGGCAGCTGGTGGTTGGGCGCAGCCCGTTCCTGCCTGCTGTACCTGGCTGGACACAAATATAGTGCGAAGCCCCACGTCAATTTTTTTTTTTATTATTTCAGGAAATTCATGAAATAATTAAAAAATAATTCATGTGGGGCTTTGCCCTATATTTGTGTCCAGCCAGGTACAGCAGGCAGGAACGGGCTGCGCCCAACCACCAGCTGCCTATTTGTACCTGGCCGGACACAACAATATAGGGAAGCCCTTTTTTTCTTAATTATTTCATGAATTTCATGAAATAATTAAAAAAAAAAAATACTTGGGGCTTCGCCCTATTTTTGTGTCCAGCCAGGTACAACTAGGCAGCTGGGGGCTGGAATCCGCAGCGCAGGGAGGCCCAAGCTTTCTGGGCCCCACCCGCTGCAAATTTCAGTCCGCAGCCACCCCGGAAAATGGCGCGTTCATAGAAGCGCCATCTTCTGGCGCTGTACCCAACTCATCCAGGGCCCTGGTGCGGTGGCTCACTGGGTAATAAAGGAGTTAAGGCCAGCTTGGCATTATCAGCTGGCCCTAAGCCCGAAATTCATGGGGTCACGCCAATATTAGACATGACCATCATGAATTTCTAGTAAAGTATTTAAAAAAAAACACAACACCCAGAAAAAAGTCCTTTAATTGAAATAAACACACAATTCTTTATTGTTCAAAATTAAACTATACTTACCATCACGCCCATTCCAGCTGAAGCCAACGATCTCCTGCAATAAAAGAAAAATAATAAAGCAACCTCATCCTTACCTTTCCATGGTTCCCACGACAGCTTCAGCTCTGCTACATCGAGATGACAGGCTGGACCGCAGCAGAACGCTGCCATCCAGCCTGTCATCCCGCAGACACTGAGAAGCTCAGGCATGCTTGCGCTCCTCAGTGTCTCTCTGTGACGGCATAAAGATGAGCCGAGGTCATGTCCAATGAACTCGGCTCACCTCATGCACGTCACTGACAGCGTGGGAAAATTCTCACGCTGAAGCGCTGAGTGCAGGAGAATTCTCCCACGCTGTCAGTGACGTGAATGAGGTGAGGTCATGTCCAATGAACTCAGCTCACCTCATGCACGTCACTGACAGCGTGGGAAAATTCTCACGCTGAAGCGCTGAGTGCAGGAGAATTCTCCCACGCTGTCAGTGACGTGCATGAGGTGAGCTGAGTTCATTGGACATGAACTCGGCTCATCTGGATGCCGTCACAGAGAGACACTGAGGAGCGCAAGCATGCCTGCGCTTCTCAGTGTCTGCTGCATGGCAAGCTGGATGGCAGCGTTCTGCTGCGGTCCAGCCTGTCATCTCGATGTAGCAGAGCTGAAGCTGTCCTGGGAACCATGGAAAGGTAAGGATGAGGTTGCTTTATTATTTTTCTTTTATTGCAGGAGATCGTTGGCTTCAGCTGGAATGGGCGTGATGGTAAGTATGGTTTAATTTTGAACAATAAAGAATTGTGTGTTTATTTCAATTAAAGGACTTTATTCTGGGTGTTTGTGTTTTTTTTTTAACTTTGACTATGGGGTTAGTAATGGGGGTGTCTTATAGACGCCTCTCCATTACTAACCTGGGCTTGATGTCAGCTGGCATTATAAGCTGACATCAACCCCAGCCCTATTACCCCACTGCCACCGCACCAGGGCAGCGTGGAAGAGCGAGGCTAAGTGCCAGAATTGGCGCATCCTATGGATGCGCCATTTCTGGGGCAGCTGACGCCTGGTGTTTCTAGCCTGGGAGGGGGCCAATATTCATGGCACCCTTCCTGGGTTATTAATATCAGCCCCCAGCTGTCTGCCTAGCCTTTGCTAGCTATTAAATTAGGGGGGACCCAACGTCATTTTTTTGAGGGGGTCCCCCATTTTAATAGCTAGTAAAGGCTAGGTATTCAGCTGGGGGCTCATATTAGTAGCCTGGGAAGCTCCGTGGGTAGTACCCCCTTCCCAGGCTTCAAACATCTGCCGCAGCCATCTGCTTAACCTCCGCTAGAGACTAAAATTACGGGGAACCCCACGCCAATTTTTTTTAAAATAAATCCTTTATTTTAACACTAAATGACAAGTACAGTAATCAACACTGTCACTGTACTTCATATATATGTGACTGACATGTTTCTATCTAATCTGTGTGTGATGCTCTATTCTGTCTGCTTTAAATTGTCGGGTACCGCTGCTGAATTGCCGGCCGGCTTTTTTAAAGAGACAGTGCATGAAAACACAATTATTTTTTTAAATAAATCCTTTACACTAAATGACAAGTACAGTAAGCAACACTGTCACTGTACTTCATATATATGTGACTGACATGTTTCTATCTATCTAATCTGTGTGTGATGCTCTATTCTTTCTGTTGTAAATTGTCGGGTACCGGTGTATGCCGCTGATGAATTGCCGGCTTTTCGCGTAATACATTCTACATTATTCTTAGTTGTTTTACTTCATGTAGAATTAACCTACAAGGAAAGAAAGGGTTTATTTTCATTCCGATATTTCTGTCCCATTGACTTGCATTGGTTTCCGGTATCGGATTAGGCGATATTCGATACTTTTTGGGTATCGGTCCGATCCAATCCGATACGATATTTCCTGATATCGGAAGGTATCGCTCAACAATATCCTTAACATATTTCACAGGAAAAAAGTTTCACTTTCGTTTTTGAACGTTTTATTGTGAGCCCGTAAAAGTGGCTTAATACCTCTGACCACGTTGTTGACAGCAGTGACCTGGGGGTCAGAAATGCTTCCTGGGGCGATCCCCATGCTGTCCCCATGTCATTTGAGCACTGTCACTATCGTTTTGGGCACTTGTTAGGCTTTTAAAAGACTGCCGGGAGTGCCACCGCAAAAATGCTCGAGTCTCCCATAGACTAACATTGGGCTCGATGCTCGGGTCGAGCACTCGAGTATCACGGCGAGCTCAGCCCGAGCTTCGAGCACCCGAGCATTTTAGTGCTCGCTCAACACTACACTCTATATATTATGAAATGTTTTTATATATATATTATGAACACTTTCTACCTCATGTTATTGTAATGCCTTTTATCCAGCTGTAATTTGACTGAAATGTGATGTGTCTGATACATTCTATTTTTTTAATAAAATCATTAAAGCGTCTTTCATTTTTTCACAAACTGTATAAAGTGCATATTGGGGGGGATAGTTATAAGTTGGCCATATATATAATATGCCCGGCCAATTTCATTTGAATGTAAAATTGGAGAATCACACTGACATATAATATTGCGAATCATATCAAATTTGTCATACATAATATTCCACTATCAAATCAAATTTATTGTGCAGTACAACAACAGGTTAATAATAATCGGGCAATTAATTGATAGTAACATTATCAAACCAATTAATCAAAATTAAATGATTTGATAATGCACCCTATCAATTTTAATTGATACACTAATATAACACTATCAATTTAATTGGGGCATAGGGGGCGGGGTCACGCTCTGCAAAAGGGGAGGGGTTAGGCAGTTTGATACACTTTGATAGGGGCGGGGCACCTGTCAGATTGAGTTTGATGGATTATATGAATTCTATACTACTGGAAAAATCTTTTTTTTCCTGTATATTACAAATTACAACCTGTTCTCACATTCCCTAATAGCTCAGTGTGTTATCAGGTTCACTCCTAAGCAAAAGGTCACTAGTTCAAAACAAGGAGCAGCCATGAAGAAGATTTCCCACTAAAAGAGAAACATCATCCAGCTCATCGATAGCGGTCTCTCGGCCAAACTGCATCATGTGAGTGACATGACAGTTGGAGGAATGTGAAATGAAGTCCATCCATCCATTCAAAAGCCAAGAAGTGAA
Organism: Phyllobates terribilis; assembly: GCF_046119375.1. Classification (NCBI taxonomy): domain Eukaryota; kingdom Metazoa; phylum Chordata; class Amphibia; order Anura; family Dendrobatidae; genus Phyllobates; species Phyllobates terribilis. The sequence continues at coordinate 222,610,938 of NW_027362773.1, read as the reverse complement.
CGTCCACTCAAAATATCGGAGTCAACAAGTCAGCTCATCACAAGGTCTATCAGTTCTGATGCGACAAACACGGCAGTGGAGGTGGTTCATATGCTTCATAATAGTGAGATCACAGATCATTCATGCACCGTGTGACTCACTTTACACAAGTCTGGAATAGTGGCCCGAAATAAGGTGAAATAGCCTCGACTTCAATATCATCATAAGAAGCATTGGCTCGAGTCTGCAAAAAAGTAGAAAAAGTGGACAGTTGAAGATAGGAAACGGGTAATTTGGAGTGATGAGACGATAGGTAGGTGCAAAATGGTCTGGAAGAAACAAGGGAAAAAGGGGCTAATGGATTGAAAAATTGAAGGAACTTTCAAGTTCGGTGGAGGAAGCCTGATGATATGAGGTTATTTCACAGCCAAAGGCATTGGATACTTTAACACGATCAATGATGGCCTCAATGCTGAGCTATATGTGAGTATCCTACAAGATGAGTTACTCCGAACAGTCGAATACTATGGGTATGAAAACAACAACATAGTGTTCCAGCAGGATAATGATCTGAAGCATTCATTGAGATTAGCAAAGAAATGGTTCAATGACAATGAACTAGAGGTGCTGGATTGGCCCTGCAATCCCCAGACCTCAACGCAATGGAACACTTGTGGATTCAGTTGAAGAAAAAGCTCCATACATACCCAAGTGAGTCGACCAGTATACACCAACTTTGGAAATGTGTAAAAGAGACCTGGGATCACATTTTGGTTGAGACATGCTTGAATCTAATAGAGAGCATACTCAAAAGTATTAAGACAGTGCTGAAAGCGAAAGGTGAATTTACAAAATACTAACACAATAAAAAATCAGTGATATTTTAGCTGAAACTGGTTTTACATTGGTTAGCCTTGGGTGGAGGTATAAATAATTACCTGTTTTTCAACCTTTAACTGTAGCAAAGAGTTATAGACTTATGGTAGTTACAAGAAGATCAATGGGTGGATGTGCCAAGAATAGTCATTAGTTCACAGTTTGGTGTAGTAGCGATGATGCGCCCGGAACAAAGCCAAACCTGAAGCAGCAAGCAGGAATAGGAAGATCAGATGTGGCGATATCAACCAAGAAATAGAAAAGCAACCAAGAAAGACCAAAAGCTGGAACCAGGATAACAGAGAGCTGGAACAGGCTAAGAGCAGAAGACAGGAATATGGAGATGAATGGCATGGCCAGAAGCTGGAACTAGGAGCATGAAAGCCAAGCGTAGTGACAGGATCCAGGACAAGGAACAAGCAGTTCAGGATTACAAGCAGAAGCTAGAACTAGGAAAATGGAGACCAGTATACAGCCCTGATATGGAGCCAGGAGCACTGAGTCTAGATGTGCTGACAGGAAATTAAATCATAAACATGTGGACCAGGAACTAGAACTAATAAGTCTCCTAATTTCTAAAAAGAAAGAGAAGATAGGTGCAAGGTAAAGAACAGACCGAAGAAAGATAAACCCTAGCTTGTCTTTCATTGACTGGCTTGAACTGCAGCAGTATGGCTGAACATTCAAATGAGAATATCACCAGCAGGAAATACCAGCAGGAGGAAAATATATAAATCTGAACTCAAAAGGTAATAGGGCAGACAAATGAGTAAATGAAAATACTTGCTACCCTAAAAAGACTGAAGCAAGGATAATAGAAACTAAACACCGTGAAAAAAGATGTATCTGCTGTTCTGCTGTGGCTCAGTGGACAGAGAAGCCGACCACAAAGCACAAGCTCAAGGATTCAAACCCAGACACATGACTGAAAACACCTTAGTCAGAACCAGAAGGAACCAGGCCTCAGATGGAACTAGGAGACTAGGACAAGGCATATTCTAGGGGAGTAGCTTTATCTGGAACATGACCATGGACCATCATTAGCGGAGCATACAAGATGTCACAAAAGAAGGCATAAGACAGGATTGTGTTCAGAAGCAAGCTATAGTTCAGAAGCATGAGTAGCACACATAAGAGCTGTGATATTAGAAGGACAAGGCAGTCAGCACAGTCAGGAGTAGGAAGGAGTAAGAAACAGAAAAAATGCTATGAGTTGTATTCAAGGGTCAAGGCAATAGGAACTTCGAACCAAGAGAAAATAACAAATATCAAAGTTCCTTACAGTAAACTAAATTAAACGGCGCAGAAAATGAAAGTGCAGTAAATGATGTCCCTAAACTAGGGGTGGGCAATTAATTTTCCCGAGGGGCCACAGGAGAGGCCAAGACTGTTGTGAAAGGCCACATCAATAGACATAAAATAATTATAATATGTTAATATTAATATTGAGCATAAGTATGTTATATTAATATTAATTATTAGTGATGAGTGAGCACTAAAATGCTTGGGTACTCATTGTTCGAGTCAAGCAAATTGGCATGCTCAAGTGCTTGGTCCGAGTAACGAGCTCAATGTAAGTGTTATGGGGACGGTTGCAAACAACTTTATTAATAATGGAAAGCAACCGAACCCGGGGTCCACGATGCAGCCTGGAGGACTGCGGCCGAACACCTTCCGGGTAAGAAGGTAAAATAACCAACTGAAATAACAATCCCTTCCGTGTTACTGCACACCGGAACGGGCATAGTGCGAATCCCTATCTCCCTTAACTGCACGAGAGATGTGCGACAAATAATGTATCCGTAGCCCTGTTTACTGCACAGGGACTACGCAGCAGGCGCTAGGATGCGTGTATGAATCACGTCGGCGTATACATGCTCCCAGCCGGCGTGCTACCGGACTGAGGAGTATCTCTCCACGTGGCTAACAGGCGATGCTGGGAATACGGAGTCTGGAGTCTGCAGTCTGCTAGGGGTGTATGGCGACCCCCTTGTCGGAGCCAGACTGTCAGACGAAGCTACCTGCCTCCCTCCATCTAAGGCTGCCTATCCCCCACTAAACCTGCCTGTCAGAAGCTATAACAGCAATAGCACAAGTGGAGCCCAAACGACCAAGCGTCCACACAATAACACCATCTCAGCTCAATGATCAGAGCGCGCCGCCATGTTTGCGGGCTGGCTATTTAAAGATTAAGCCCTGCCCACCGTCGCATTATTGGTGACGTCACCCGCGACCAATCAGGCGGGGCCAGGTCACCGGATCAGCTGACTCCCAAACCACCAATCACGGTCCGCCATGTCACGGGCATGCTCAGGACCGATGATGATGCTGAGCAGCATCTGCCCTGACTGGACTGGAATGGGAGATCACAGAATTCACTGATGATTTTGAACCCATTTCGGATCCAGAAAACGCCCGACGCCTAACATTAAGTCTATGGGAAACTCAAGCATTTTTTCTGGCGGCTTCCCCCGGAGGTGCAGAGGGCCTAAAAATTGCCCAAATTGATGTGAACAGTGCTCAAATGACATGGAAACAGCTCGGGGAAGACCTCTGGAAGCATTTATGACTCCCAGGTTAATGCTGTCAACAAAGTTGTCAGAGGTATTACGCCACTTTTAAGGACTCACAATAAAACATACAAAAACAAAACCAAAATGTATTTTCCTGGGAAATATGTTAAGGAACATCCTTTCCAGGGTAATGACTTGTATATAAGGCAAAATAAATAACCAAAAACAAAAATGCTCCTCCACACCTTGTGCTATGTTCACATGTAGCATTTTTGATGCGTTTTTTGCACTTTTGCATTGCTTTCAACCAAGACAAATGCATTCACTGGGAAATGTCATTTTAACATTTTACAACCTTATCTGGCCATGTGGTGTGTGACACATCATCAGGCACATCCTGTTTCATTTATGATGGAGGGACTCTGAAAGCCTATTTTTATAGGGCCATCAGGTGGCCCTTACTATTGTTAGAGAGTCATCAGCAGGCTATGCTATGCTGTTCCCATTATTAATGGGTGGGTCTCCTATACTGTTATTGCGTATACAGTTACTGCAAGGGCTGCCAAAAATTTGGACTTAACCCAATACCCCTTTGAAGAGATATAGAAGAGGGTCTCAGTAAAAAAAATGTTCCCAATATAAAGGAGCGGGTCTCCTATAGTGTTAATGCCCATGCTGTGACTGCAAGGGCTTTTTGCCAAAATTTAGGAAAAACACCACTAACAAGTTAAAAACACATAGAGCTGGGCCACAGTAACGACATGTTTCCATTAGAAAACAGCGGGTCTGCTCTACAGTGATATGGTATGCAGTGAGTCCAATGGCTGCCAAAATTTTAGGAAAAACCCCAATAACAATTTAAAGACGCATAGAGATGGGCCTCAGTAACAACATATTCCCATTAGAAATGAGAGGGTCTCCCATACTGTTTGCCTATGCAGTGAAGCAACGGCTGACAAAAATTTGGAGGAACAACAATGCCCCTTATAAGAGATGTAGAGGTCGGAGGGACTCCTGCAAAAAATGCTCCTATTATTAGAAAGTAGGCCACCCATACTGTTTGCCTATGCAGTGAAGCAACGGCTGCCCAAAATTTGGAGGAACTCCAATGCCCCTTTCAAGAGACGTAGAGGTTGGAGGGACTCCTGCAAAAAATGCTCCTATTATTAGAAAGTAGGCCACCCATACTGTTTGCCTATGCAGTGAAGCAACGGCTGCCAAAAGTTTTGAGGAACTCCAATGCCCCTTGCAAGAGACGTAGATATGTTGATATGGTACATATGGTGGTGATATGGTGGTGGAGGATGAGGATGCGGAGAAGGAGGAGGACAAGAGCAAATAGACAAAATCAGGAAGCGCATACCCATGTCTGGGTGTGAAGACAGAAGTGCATGGGAATAGAATTAGACCTCCCAAAAAAAAAGACACTGTATTAGATTTTATGTTATGCTGCTATAATTCAGTGGTGTTGAGAAGTCTGGCCCTATCCAGCCCTTGTTCATTTTTATAAGAGTCAGTCTGTCAGCACTTTCAGTTGACAGGCGGATGCGCCTATCCGTTATAATTCCACCGGCGGCACTAAAAATCCGCTCTGACAAAACACTAGTGGCAGGGCAAGCCAGGACCTCCAAGGCGTAGAGAGCCAGTTCATGCCACGTGTCCAGCTTAGTTACCCAATAAATATAAGGCACAGAGGAATCACGGAGGACGTTGGCATGGTCGGCAAGGTACTCCCTCACCATCTTCCAAATCTTTTCCCTCCTTCTAAGAGTACCCTGCGCCTCAGAGCTTGTGCGATGGGAGGGTCGGAGAAAACTGTCCCAGAACTTTGACAGTGTACCCCTGCCTCTGCTGGATTGCATTTGTTTCTCTCTCGCCTTTACTCCTTGGTTGTACAATGAACTGTGACCTCTGCCGCCAGCATTTTCAGATGGGAATTTTCTTAATTATTCAGCAACAAGAGCATTCTGGTACTGCCCCATTCTATTAGGCCTATCCTCCATGGGAATAAGAGACAGAAAGTTCTCCTTGTAGCGTGGGTCTAGAAGTGTCACCAATAGTGTTGAGCATTCCGTTACTGAAATATCGGGCATCGACCGATATTCGCGGCATCGGAGTTCTGATACTGAGTTCCGATACTTTTAGAATATCGAATACTGGAATCGGAAGTTCCCAAAATGCCTGCGCTCTGCAGTGTCTCTGAAGGATGACAATCTGGATGGCAGCGCTCAGCTTACTGTACTTGTCATTTAGTGTTAAAGGAATTATTAAAAAAAATAATAGTGTTTTCATGCACCGTCTCTTTAAAAAAGCCGGCCGGCAATTCAGCAGCGGCATACACCGGTACCCGACAATTTAGAACAGAAAGAATAGAGCATCACACATAGATTAGATAGATAGAAACATGTCAGTCACATATATAAGAAGTACAGTGACAGTGTTGCTTACTGTACTTGTCATTTAGTGTTAATGGATTTATTAAAAAAAAATAATAGTGTTTTCATGCACCTGTCTCTTTAAAAAATCCGGCCGGCAATTCAGCAGCGGTACCCGACAATTTAGAATAGAAAGAATAGAGCATCACACATAGATTAGATACACAGAAACATGTCAGTCACATATATAATAAGTACAGTGATAGTGTTGATTTCCGTACTTGTCATTTAGTGTTAAAATAAAGGATTTATTAAAAAAAAAATTGGCGTGGGGTGCCCAGTAATTTAGTCTCTAGCAGAGGTTAAGCAGACGGCTGGGGCAGATGTTTGAAGCCTGGGAAGGGGGTAATACCCACGGAGCTTCCCAGGCTACTAATATCAGCTCCCAGCTGAAAACCTAGCCTTTACTAGCTATTAAAATGGGGGACCCCAAAAAAAATGATGTGGAGTCCCCCCTATTTTAATAGCTAGCAAAGGCTAGGCAGACAGCTGGGGGCTGATATTAATAGCCCAGGAAGGGTGCCATGAATATTAGTCCCCTGCCAGGCTAGAAACACCAGCCGTCAGCCGCCCCAGAAATGGCGCATCCATAGGATGCGCCAATTCTGGCACTTAGCCTCGCTCTTCCCACTGCCTGTAGCGGTGGCAGTGGGGTAATAGGGCTGGGGTTGATGTCAGCTTATAATGCCAGCTGACATCAAGCCCAGGTTAGTAAAGGAGAGGCGTCTGTAAGACACCCCCATTACTAACCCCATAGTCAAAGTTAAAAAAAAAACACAAACACCCAGAATAAAGTCCTTTAATTGAAATAAAGACACAATTCTTTATTGTTCTAAATTAAACCATACCTACCATCACGCCCAATCCAGCTGAAGCCAACGATCTCCTGCAAAAAAAGTAAAATAATAAAGCCACCTCATCCTTGCGCTCTGCAGTGTCTCTGAAGGATGACAAGCTGGATGGCAGCGCTCAGCTGTGATCCAGCCTGTCATCTCAATGCCATCCCAGCGTGGGAGAATTCTCCTGCTCAAGCGCTGAGCGCAGGAGAATTTTCCCACGCTGTCAGTGACGTGCATGAGGTGAGCTGAGATCATTGGATATGATCTCGGCTCATCTGGATGCCGTCACAGCGAGACACTGAGGAGCGCAAGCATGCCTGCGCTTCTCAGTGTCTGCGGCATGGCAAGCTGGATGGCAGCTTTCGGCTGCTATCCAGCCTGTCATGTCAATGTAGCAGAGCTGAAGCTGTCGTGGGAACCATGGAAAGGTAAGGATGATGTTGCTTTATTATTTTTCTTTTATTGCAGAAGACATTGGCTTCAGCTGGAATGGGCGTGATGGTAAGTATGGTTTAATTTAGAACAATAAAGAATTGTGTCTTTATTTCAATTAAAGGACTTTATTCTGGGTGTTGTGTTTTTTTAAATACTTTACTAGAAATTCATGGTGGTCATGTCTAATATTGGCGTGACCCCATGAATTTCGGGCTTAGGGCCAGCTGATAATGCCAAGCTGGCCCTAACCCCTTTATTACCCAGTGAGCCACCGCATCAGGGTCCTGGGTGAGTTGGCTACAGCGCCAGAAGATGGCTCTTCTATGAACGCGCCATTTTCTGGGGTGGCTGCGGACTGCAATTTGCAGCGGGGGGGGGGGAGGGGCAGAAAGCTTGGGCCTCCCTGCGCTGTGGATTCCAGCCCCCAGCTGCCTAGTTGTACCTGGCTGGACACAAAAATAGGGCGAAGCTTCACGTATTTTTTTTTTTAATTATTTCATGAATTTCATGAAATAATTTAAAAAAAATTGCCGTGGGGCTTCGCCCTATTTTTGTGTCCAGCCAGGTACAGCAGGCAGGAACTGGCTGCCCCCAACCACCAGCTGCCTATTTGTACCTGGCCGGACACAACAATATAGGGAAGCCCTTTTTTTAAAAATTATTTCATGAATTTCATGAAATAATTAAAAAAAAAAAAAACTTGGGGCTTCGCCCTATTTTTGTGTCCAGCAAGGTACATCTAGGCAGCTGGGGGCTGGAATCCGCAGCGCAGGGAGGCCCAAGCTTTCTGGGCCCCCCCCCCCCGCTGCAAATTGCAGTCCGCAGCCACCCCAGAAAAATGGCGCGTTCATAGAAGCGCCATCTTCTGGCGCTGTACCCAACTCATCGAGGGCCCTGGTGCGGTGGCTCACTGGGTAATAAGGGGTTAGGGCCAGCTTGGCATTATCAGCTGGCCCTAAGCCTGAAATTCATGTGGTCACACCAATATTAGACATGACCGCCATGAATTTCTAGTAAAGTATTTAAAAAAACACAACACCCAGAATAAAGTCCTTTAATTGAAATAAACACACAATTTTTTAATGTTCTAAATTAAACCATACTTACCATCATGCCCATTCCAGCTGAAGCCAACGATCTCCTGCAATAAAAGTAAAATAATAAAGCAACATCATCCTTACCTTTCCATGGTTCCCACGACAGCTTCAGCTCTGCTACATTGACATGACAGGCTGGATCGCAGCCGAAAGCTGCCATCCAGCTTGCCATGCCACAGACTCTGAGAAGCACAGACATGCTTGCGCTCTGCAGTGTCTGGCTGTGACGGCATCCAGATGAGCCGAGGTCATGTCCAATGAACTCGGCTCACCTCATGCACGTCACTGACAGCGTGGGAAAATTCTCCTGCGCTCAGCTCTTGAGCAGGAGAATTCTCCCACGCTGGGATGGCATTGAGATGACAGGCTGGATCACAGCTGAGTGCTGCCATCCAGCATGCCATCCTTCATAGACACTGCAGAGCGCTGGCATGCTTGCACTCTGCAGTGTCTCTGAAGGATGACATGCTGGATGGCAGCGCTCAGCTGTGATCCAGCCTGTCATCTCAATGCCATCCCAGCGTGGGAGAATTCTCCTGCTCAAGTGCTGAGCGCAGGAGAATTCTCCCACGCTGTCAGTGACGTGCATGAGTTAAGCTGAGTTCATTGGACATGAGCTCACCTCATGCACGTCACTGACAGCGTGGGAAAATTCTCCTGCGCTCAGCGCTTCAGCAGGAGAATTCTCTCACGCTCACTGCTAGTGCAGGAGAATTTTCCCACGCTGTCAGTGACGTGCATGAGGTGAGCTGAGTTCATTGGACATGACCTCGGCTCATCTTTATGCCGTCACAGCCAGACACTGAGGAGCGCAAGCATGCCTGCGCTTCTCAGTGTCTGTGGCATGGCAAGCTGGATGGCTTCTCAGCGCTTCTCAGTGTCTGTGGCATGGCAAGCTGCTATCCAGCCTGTCATGTGAATGTAGCAGAGCTGGAGCCATCGTGGGAACCATGGAAAGGTAAGGATGAGGTTGCTTTATTATTTTACTTTTATTGCAGGAGATCATTGGCTTCAGCTGGAATGGGCTTGATGGTAGGTATGGTTTAATTTAGAACAATAAAGAATTGTGTCTTTATTTCAATTAAAGGACTTTATTCTGGGTGTTTGTGGTTTTTTTTTTACTTTGACTATGGGGTTAGTAATGGGGGTGTCTTATAGACGCCTCTCCATTACTAACCTGGGCTTGATGTCAGCTGGCATTATAAGCTGACATCAACCCCAGCCCTATTACCCCACTGCCACCGCACCAGGGCAGTGGGAAGAGCGAGGCTAAGTGCCAGAATTGGCGCATCCTATGGATGTGCCATTTCTGGGGCGGCTGACGGCTGGTGTTTCTAGCCTGTGAGGGGGCCAATATTCATGGCATCCTTCCTGGGCTATTAATATCAGCCCCCAGCTGTCTGCCTAGCCTTTGCTAGCTATTAAAATAGGGGGGACCCCACGTCATTTTTTTTGGGGTCCCCCATTTTAATAGCTAGTAAAGGCTGGGTATTCAGCTGGGGGCTGATATTAGTAGCCTGAGAATCTCTGTGGGTATTACCCCCTTCCCAGGTTTCAAACATCTGCCCCAGCCGTCTGCTTAACCTCCGCTAGAGACTAAAATTGCGGGGAACCCCACGCCAAATTTTTTTTTAATAAATCCTTTATTTTAAAACTAAATGACAAGTACAGTAATCAACACTATCACTGTACTTCTTATATATGTGACTGACATGTTTCTATCTAATCTATGTGTGATTCTCTGTTCTTTCTATTCTAAATTGTCGGGTACCGCTGTTGAATTGCCGGCCGGCTTTTTTAAAGAGACGGTGCATGAAAACATTATTATTTTTTTTAATAAATCCTTTACACTAAATGACAAGTACAGTAAGCAACACTGTCACTGTACTTCTTAGAAACATGTCAGTCACATATCTATCTATCTAATCTATGTGTGATGTTCTATTCTTTCTGCTCTAAATTGTCGGGTACCGGTGTATGCTGCTGCTGAATTGCCGGCTTTTCATGTAATACATTCTACATTATTCTTAGTTGTTTTCCTTCATGTAGAATTAACCTACAAGGAAAGAAAGGGTTTATTTTTATTCCGATATTTGTGTCCCATTGACTTGCATTGGTTTCCGGTATCAGAATCGGCGATATCCGATATTTTTTGGGTATCGGTCTGATCCAATCCGATCCGATATTTCCCGATATCGGAAGGTATTGCTTAACACTAGTCACCAACGAATAATGACTGTCACCCAAAATTTGGACAACGCGAGGGTCATGGGAAAGGCAGCTTAATATAAACTCAGCCATGTGTGCCAGACTGCAAAGAGGCAAAACTTTTGTGTCCTCACCAAGACTGACCATGCTCTCCTCCTCATCCTCCTCCTCTTCCTCCTACTCCCTGTCCTCAGGCCATCCACGCTGAAGACGGTATGACAGTTGTGCAGGTAATACTGTCTATAGTGCAGGAAACTAGCTCCTGTTCTTCCTCCTCTTCCAGAAGACAGAGAAGCGGGATGGTGACTTTAATTATGGCATCATCGCCGCTCACCATCTTGGTGAAGTCCTCAAAGTTTTGGAGGATGGTACAGATGTCTGACATCCATGTCCACTCCTGAGGTTTTATGTGTGGAGTCTGACCTGAATACTGATGGCCTTGTTGATGCTGGTAGTCAGCAATTGCCCTCTTCTGCTCATAAATCCTTCCCAACATCTTCAATGTAGAGTTCCAATGAACTGAGACATCGCAGAACCGTCGGTGATCTGGAAGCTGCAAATTCTGCTGAAGCAGGGCAAGGGCGGCGGAAGCTGTAGCTGACTTTCTAAAATGGGCACACAGGCGGCGTACTTTGACAAGCAGATCCAGCAGATCGGTTGGTTTTGAGAAACCGCTGAACCACGAGGTTAAGCACATGGGCAGGGCATGGTACGTGTGTGAGCTCGCCTCACAGCTGCCACAGGTTCTGACCATTGTCACACACGACCATGCCTGGCTGTAGGGTCAGCAGTGTCAGCCTCAGATCTGCCTGCTCTTTCAGAGCTGTCCACAACTCTTCAGCATTGTGTGATTTGTCACCTAAGCATATTAGCTTCAGCACAGCCTGTTGCCGCTTGGCCGAGGCAGTGCTGCCATGCTTCTAGCTTGCGACTGATATGTGGTAATTTCGGAGATGGATGCTGAAGAGGAAGAAGAGGAGGAGGAGGTGCAGATGCTGTAGAATGTGGGGGCAACCCTGATTGACCCAGGGCCCGCAATCCTCGGCATCAGGAGGACGTGTTTTGTCCCAAGGTCCGACTGGGTCCCGGCTTCCACTATATTAACACAGTGTGCTGTCAGCGAGATGTACCATCCCTGCCCACAAGCACTTGTCTATGTGTCTGTGGTTAGGTGGACTTTCCCAGTAACTGCATTGTTGAGGGCACGTTTAATATTGTGGGTCACGTGCTTATGTAATGCGAGGACGGCACACTGGGAGAAATAGTGGCGGCTGGGGACGAAGTACCGAGGAACGGCCTCCTCCATCAGGTTGCGGAAAGCTTTCATCTCCACGAGCTTAAAAGGAAACATTTCGAGCCCAAGCATTCGCAAAATGTGTGAATTTAGTAGTGTGGACTGTGGGGTGTTGGCTGCGTATTTGCGCTTGCGTTCCAAGGACTGGGGTAGGGACAACTGAATGCTGAGCTGGGAAAAGGATGTGGACGTGCTTGCTAAAGGTGCTACTTGAGAATGTGCAATGACAGGTGAAGGGCGGGAGGCATCTTCGAATGCGCCATGGACAGGGGATTGGCATGCATACACAACAGCGGAAGAAGCAGTGATGTCACCGGCAGACTCTGTTGCTGGACCCTGGGTTCGGCCCACTTAGTCGGCTGCTTTGCTGCCATGTGCCTGATCATGCTGGTAGTGGTCAGGCTGCCAGTTTTGCTACCCCTGCTGATGCTGACCTGGCAGGTGGTGCAAATGGCTTTTTTGGGGTTATCTTAAAAAATAAACAGACTCGGTAAGACCTAACAGTTGTACTGGCAACTTCCGTCGTGTTGGCGTTACGAGGAACACTTTCCCGCCTTGTGTCTGCAGCCACCACACTGCTTCTTCCTGCCTGTTGTGGTGCTACGCCTCCCTCCCCGTGTGTGCTGATGTCCTTGCTCTGTATGTCCCCATGCCAGGTTGGATCAGTTACTATATCATTCATCACCTCGTCTTCCACTTCCGCACCCTGGTCCCTGGTCCTCCTCCTGACTTTCTGGCACTTGTGTCTCATCATCATCATCCACCTCTTGCGATAATTTTTGCACTTTCCCACCATCGCCTTCATGTGACCCCAATATGTGGGCATCGCTACACGCGTTCTCCTCTTGACTCGCTTGAAGCTGGCCGGTCGAGAGGCCCGAATCTACAAATGGAAAAGTGAACAGCTCTTCTGAGTGTTCAAGTGTGGGATCAGTTGTCTCCGGGCACTCGGCCTGGTGGGAAGAAGGAGGATCAGTGTGAAGAATATGTGGTCCAGATTCACGGCTATTGAGACTTGACCGTGTGGAAGACAGGGTGGTGGTGGTGGTGGCAAAGTGACTGGAAGCATTATCTGCTATCCAACCAACAACCTTTTGACACTGCTCTGTGTTCAATAGTGGTGTTCTGTGGTCCCCTAGTAATTGGGACAGGAAGGTCGAGTGACAAGATGTGGGTGTTTGTTGTGGCACAATTTCAGCTTGCCCACGGCCTCGGCCTCTGCATGCACCATCACCATCACGTCCACTTCCCCGTACATTTTTAATGGAGGACAATAGTTTCCATGTTCACGAGAAATGGCTGATTTTGAAGCGTAGTTATATGTGATATGTCTGACAGAGAACCACAATTTTAAATAGCAGGCCTGTAACTTACTAATATTACTCTAAGAGACCTAGTGTGAATAGCTTCATCAACACACTGCAACAAAATGAAAATTGAAGAAATGTATGATTTTGGAACAGTCTTATAGGTGATATGTCTGACAGAGAACCATGGTTTTAAATAGCAGGCCTTTAATTTACTAAAATTATTCTACACAGAGACCTAGTGTGAATAGCGTCACCGACACACTGCAACAGAATGGAAAAGGAGGCCAATATTTTCCACGTTCAGTTCAAATTTCTGGATTTTTATCGCTGAAATATGGAACAGATCTGGCTTTATTCTTAGAACAAGCAAATAGTGCAGAAAAATGGTGTACGCTGGATTGCTTTTTAAGCAAATAACCAGGATTAAGATAAAAAAAATTGCCGTGGACCCTGATATCTGGGGCTCTGTCTACAAATATCTGTAATTATTACAGCAGCAGCAGACAGGATGTTTAATGGACCCTATTGTGCTGTATCATACATTGCAGTCTGCCACATACACTGCTTGCCTATCTATCACTGATTATATGCAGCTGGATTAGTCCTCAGAAGGACTGTTAGTATAGGTATTCCACAACATATATCTATATCCATCTGAACTAACAGGACATTCAATGGACCCTCTTGTGCTGTATCATGCACTGCAGTCTGCCACAAATCCTGCCTGCCTATCTCCTGCTATCACCCCTGAATATATACAGCTGGATTAGTCCTCAGAAGGACTGTTAGTTCAGATAGATATAGATATATGTTGTGGGATACCTATACTAACTATAAACAAGCAAATCTCTCCCTGACGCAGCAGCAGCTCTCCCTACTCTGCCTGTTTCCGGGGTAGACTGTGACGAGCATAGCGCCGCCAGGTCTTATATAGACCTGATGATGCTGTACGGCCAGCCAATCACTATAATGCCCACAACCAACATGGCTACGGCATTGCAGTGCATGGCAGGCAATCCCTGCTTGTTCATTGGCTCTCTAAAGAGTGCCAAACATGCATGGAGGGGACCCGCCTGAGCAACCCGGAAATACGCATCGAGCACAGTGAGGCTTGGGCGAGTACCGAGCAGTGGTGAGCACGTTCTCTTATCACCATTAATTATATCACTTAGTATTGAGCAGAATTAAGTATGCTGACATCCCCCTATATACTGTAAAAAATCCCACACACAGCCCACCTTTATACCATATGAGCCCACACACAGCTCCTTATGTACCGTATGAGCCACCACATAGCCCCCTACATACAGTATGAGCCTCCACATAGCCTCCTATATACAGTATGAGCTCCACATAGCCCCTTATATACAGTATGAGCTCCACATAACCCCTTATATACAGTATGAGCCACACATTGACTCCTAGTTACAGTATGAGTACCACATAGCCTCTTATGTACAGCATAAGCCCCCACATAGCCTCTTATATACAGCATGTGCCCCACATAGCCTCCTACAGTGGGGAAAATAAGTATTTGATACACTGCCAAGTTTGCATGTTTTCCCACCTACAAAAAATGGAGAGTTCTGTCATTTTTATTGTTGGTACACTTCAATTGTGAGAGACCAGAATGTAAAAATAAAATATTGAAAATAACATTGTATGATTTTTAAATAATTAAATTGCATTTTATTGCATGAAATAAGTATTTGATCACCTACCAACCAGCAATAATTCTGGCTCTGACAGACCTGTTAGTTTTTCTTTAAAAAACCCTACTACTCTGCACTTATTACCTGTATTAATTGCACCTGTTTGAAGTTGTTACCTGTATAAAAGACACCTGTCCACACACTCAATCACACTCCAACCTCTCCACCATGGCCAAGACCAAAGAGCTGTCTAAGAGAACCAGGGACAAAATTGTAGACCTTCAAAATGCTGGGATTGGCTACAGGACAATAGGCAAGCAGCTTGATGAGAAGGCAACAACTGTTGGCACAATTATTAGAAAATGGAAGAAACACAAGATGACTGTCAATCTTCCTCGGTCTGGGGCTTCATGCAAGATCTTGCTTCGTGGGGAAAGGATGATTCTGAGTAAGGTCAGGAATCAGCCCAGAACTACACAGGAGGACCTGGTCAATGACCTGAAGTGAGCTCAGTCTCAAACATTACTGTTAGTAATACAATACGCCGTCATGGATTAAAATGTTGCAGGGCACGCAAGGTCCCCTTGCTCACGCCAGCACATGTCCAGGCCGATTTGAAGTTCACCAATGACCATCAGGATGATCAAGAAGAGTCTAGGGAGAAGGTCATGTGGTCAGATGAGACCAAAATAGAACTTTTTGGTATCAACTCCACTCACTGTGTTTTGGAGGAAGAAGAATGATGAGTAAAATCCCAAGAACACCGTCTTAACCATGAAGGATGGTGGGGAAAATATCACACTTTGTAGGTGCCTTTCTGGAAAGGGTACAGGACAACTGCACCATATTGAAGGGAGGATGGATGGGGTCATGTATATTGATATAATGGTATGATATGATATTTTGGCCAACAATCTCCTTCCCTCAGTAAGATCATTGAAGATTGATCATTGGTGGGTCTTCCAGCATGACAATGACCCGAATCACACAGCCATGGCAATTAAGGAGTGGCTCCGTAAAAAGCATTTCAAGGTCCTGGAGTGGCCTAGCCAGTCTCCAGGCCTGAGTCCAATAGAAAATCTTTGGAGGGAGCTGAAACAAAATGTTGCCCAGCAGCAGCCTGAAACCTGAAAGATCTGGAGAAGATCTGTATGGAGGAGTGGTCCGCAATCCCTGCTGCAGTGTGTGCAAACTTGGTCAAAAACTACAGGAAACGTCTGACCTCTGTATTTGTAAACACAGGTTTCTGTACCAAATATTAAGTTCTGTTTTTCTATTGTATCAAATACTTAATTAATTTGCATTTTATTGCATGAAATATGTAAAAATCATAAAATGTGATTTTCTGGTTCTTATTTTTAGATTCTGTCTCTCAGGCATTGTGCCCACGATGCAGAAATGCTCAGGATTTTTTACTGAGCGTTTCTGCATCTCCCTGGCAGAAAAAACGCATGCGGATTGTACATGCGTTTTTCCTGCCAGGGACATGCGGAAGTGAAGCGTTCTTCACATGCATTTCCGCATGCTGGTTGACAAGCGCTTTCCAAGCGATTTTAGCATCACTTGGAAAATGCTTGTCAACTTGGTCACACTATATCAATCCATACAAAACACATGGATTTATATACTGTGACCTAAAGAATGGTATAAGAATGGTATAAAATAAAAAATAAATCTATACTTACCTTCTGATGGCCCCCGGAGTCTTGCTTTGTCCGGTCCTGGCTGTCGGCAGCTCGCGGTGCACTACACTAAAGGACCTGTCGTCACATGACTATGACGTCAGCGCAGGTCCTTCAGTCCACCGCGAGTTGCCGGCAAGTGAAGACAAGGAGAGCGGGGGCTATCAAAGGTAAATATAATATTTATTTTTATTTTATTCTTTTTTTCACAGGTTCTATGGTACCCGGGTCTGGAGGAGAGTCTCCTCTCCTCCACACCCGGGTACCATCCGCACATTGGAACGCATGGATTCCGCATATACTGATGCAGTGATGCGGAATCCATGCGTTCCAATGCAAGTCAATGGCGGCGAAAACGCAGCGCTTCCGCAAAATAATTGGTAGTGCTGCGTTTTTTTCCGCAATGATAATCCGCAGCGGAAATTTCCGTAGCATGTGCACAGCACATGCGGATTATCGTTGGGGAACATGGCAGGCCTTCTACCATGCATTTTTTAAGCGTTTCTGCAGCGTTTTTGCCGCTGCGGAAACCCTTAAAAAATGCATCGTGGGCACACAGCCTCACAGTTGAAATGTACCTACGATAAAAATTACAGAACTCTCCATTCTTTGTAGGTGGGAAAACTTGCAAAATCGTCAGTGTATCAAATACCACTTTTCCCTACTGTTTATACAAC
The DNA here is from genome assembly GCF_046119375.1 of Phyllobates terribilis. Lineage (NCBI taxonomy): Eukaryota > Metazoa > Chordata > Amphibia > Anura > Dendrobatidae > Phyllobates > Phyllobates terribilis. Next base: position 222,593,941 of record NW_027362773.1, on the reverse strand, counting down.
ATGTGTCCCACATAGCCAGTTGCAAGTAACATTCATGTATGATAAATGAATGATATATGAATAAGCCACAATGATTGTCTATAAAATGATGGTAGTCTCACGTTCAAAGCAGTAGTGGATGGTGAGATATGTAGCCTGAAAGTCAAAAGTTCAAACAATTGTTACCCTTTAGCTTGCTACTTTATACAGCATGAGCCCCCACATAGCCTCCTATATACAGCATGATCCCCCACATAGCCTCCTATATACAGCATGAGCCTCCACATAGCCTCCTATATACAGCATGAGCCCCCACATAGCCTCCTATATACAGCATGAGCCCCCACATAGCCTCCTATATACAGTACAGCATGAGCCTCCTATATACAGTACAGCATGAGCCCCCACATAGCCTCCTATATACAGCATGAGCCCCCACATAGCCTCCTATATACAGCATGAGCCCCCACATAGCCTCCTATGTACAGCATGAGCCCCCACATAGCCTCCTATGTACAGCATGAGCCCCCACATAGCCTCCTATGTACAGCATGAGCCCCCACATAGCCTCCTATGTACAGTATGAGCCCCCACATAGCCTCCTATGTACAGCATGAGCCCCCACATAGCCTCCTATATACAGCATGAGCCCCCACATAGCCTCCTATATACAGCATGAGCCCCCACATAGCCTCCTATGTACAGCATGAGCCCCCACATAGCCTCCTATGTATAGCATGAGCCCCCACATAGCCTCCTATGTATAGCATGAGCCCCCACATAGCTTCCTATGTACAGCATGAGCCCCCACATAGCTTCCTATGTACAGCATGAGCCCCCACATAGCCTCCTATGTACAGCATGAGCCCCTACATAGCCTCATATATACAACATGAGCCCCCACATAGCCTCCTATATACAGTATGAGCCCCCACATAGCCCCCCGATATACAGTGGGTATGAAAAGTATTCAGACCCCTTTAAATTTTTTACTCTTTATTTCATTGTAGCCATTTGGTAAATTCTAAAAATTCATTTTTTTTCTCATTAAAGTACACTCTGCACCCCATCTTGACTGAAATAAAACAGAAATGTAGACATATTTGCAAATTTATTAAAAAAAACAAACTGAAATATTACATGGTCATAAGTATTCAGACCTCATGCAGTCCATTTCTTTGTGATCCTCCTTGAGATGGTTCTACTCCTTCATTGGAGTCCAGCTGTGTTTAATTAAACTGATAGGACTTGATTTGGAAAGGCACACGCCTGTCTATGTAAGACCTCATAGCTCACAGTGTATGTCAACCCAAATGAGAATCATGAGCTCAAAGGAACTGCCCAAGGAGCTCAGAGAGAATTGTGGTAAGGCACAGATCTGGCCAAGGTTATAAAAGAATCTCTGCATTACTCAAGGTTCCTAAGAGCACAGTGGCCTCCATAATCCTTAAATGGAAGAAGTTTGGGACCACCAGAAGTCTTCCTGGACCTGGCAGTCCAGCCAAATTGAGCAATCGTGGGAGAAGAGCCTTGGTGAGGGAGGTAAAGAAGAATTCCCAAGATCACTGTGGCTGAGCTCCAGAGATGCAGTAGGGAGATGAGAGAAAGTTCCACAAAGTCAACTATCACTGCAGCCCTCAACCAGTCGGGCCTTTTATGGCAGAGTGGCCAGACAGAAGCCTCTCTTCAGTGCAAGACGTATGAAAACCCACAAAGAGTTTGCTCAAAAACACATGAATGACTCCCAGACAATGAGAAATAAGATTCTCTGGTCTGATGAGATCAAGGGAGAACTTTTTGGTGATAATGCTAAGTGGTATGTGTGGAGAAAACCAGGCACTGCTCATCACCTGCCCAATACAATCCCAACAGTGAAACATGGTGCAGGAATAGGACGACTGGTTGCAATTGAAGGAAACATGAATGCAGCCAAGTACAGAGATTTCCTTGATGAAAACCTGCTCTGGACCTCAGACTTGGCCGAAGGTTCACCTTCCAACAAGACAATGACCCTAAGAACACAGCTAATATAACAAAGGAGTGGCTTCAGAAAAACTCTGTGACCATTCTTGACTGGCCGAGCCAGAGCCCTGACCTAAACCCAATTGAGCATCTCTGGAGAGACCTGAAAAAGGCTGTCCACCAACGTTCAACATCCAACCTGACAGAACTGGAGAGGATCTGCAAGGAAGAATGACAGAGGATCCCCAAATCAAGGAGTGAAAAACTTGTTGCATCATTCCCAAGAAGACTCATGGCTGTACTAACTCCAAAGCTGAGCAAAGGGTCTGAATACTTATGACTATGTGATATTTCAGTTTTTCTTTTTTAATAAATCTGCAAAAATGACTACATTTCTGCTTGTTTTTCAGTCAAGATGGGGTGCAGAGTGTATTTTAATGAGAAAAAAATAAACTTTTTAGAATTTTCCAAATGGCTGCAATGAAACAAAGAGTGAAAAATTTAAAGGGGTCGGAATACTTTGCGTACCTACTGTACATACAAATATCCCATACACATGAAAAAACAAAACAAAAAAAAAAACCACATACTCACCTTGCTTCTGTTCCCCCGGTGCCCTGCTCTGGTCTCCAGGGCACTGAGTCTCAGCAGCAGCACAATGAAGTGACGTCTTTGCATCTGCTGCCTCACATGCTAATTTGGTGGATGGCAACGGATGGACAGCGGGCGGGGGAGGATATGGTGCAGTGCGTGGGCCATTGTTTCAGCCCATCAGCTGTCTTGGTCCTTGGGCCAGACTGGAACAGCCAGAGGGCTGGACATGGCCCACGGGCCGCACTTTTCCCAGGTCTGCCTTAAACTAATTGGATAAACCTTTACCAAAAATATAATATCCTTTTAAAATAACTCAAAATATTCCTTTGTTTGTATTGGAAATATAAATTCTATAGATGTTCAAATTAGAAATTGCAATTAACCAAAAGCTCCAGTTTCTATTATCATTAGATTAAAGGGAATCTGATAGCTGATACTGAATATGCTGCATGATCCACGGGCAGCATGTATCAGGAACTGGCTGCATGATTTTAGTCATGTATGTTGGACTCTTAAACACTGGCGTTTCAGAGAAAAACATACTTTAAAAGCCACCGTTGACCAAGCCGTACTGAAAACTAGTTGGAAAGGTGGCTCCCAGTGGCTTTTACCCTCCTGCTGCCAGTGACTAACAGATCTTTCCTTTCATGACTATATAGGTCACTCCAGAGGAGCAGGAGAGGAGAAGCTGTCGGGGATCCACCTGTCTGACTTTTGAAGTATGTTTTTTTTCTGAAACTCTGTAGCATTTGGAGTCAAACATATCTGGCTGAAGTCACACAGCCATTGTCTGATTCATTGGTAGATTTGGCAGCATGTATCAGCTCTCAGGGTCCCTTTTAGATCAACCTGTCATGTGGTTTCCAAGTGTACTATTTTATTTTCCTCAAAATTTTGAAATAATTATAAAAATAATCAACTAATAATTTAGACCAAGTGTTACACATGTGAAAGTTTACTTCATAAAAGCAAAGAAATGTTTTAAATAGAAATGAATGAATTGATCCTAATCTAATTGAATTTTTAGAAATTTCCTTAAGTGAATTTCAACAATATGCTATTCTCTCCGAGCAGTCATCTAAATTATCTGCCACCATTTTACATATTGCATCAGCCAAAGAAGGATCACCTGATTTTGGGTACGGCTGGATGGGCTTCCCCATGCTTTGCAGCTATCATATCACAAAGTATAGCCCAATCAATCAGGAGGGATTGAAAAAAAAATCATAAAACACTGAACAAACTGTACAGATAGTGTGTGACAGCACAGTAGTGAAGAAGATTAGTGAGTGAGGAAAAGAGAATAAAACTAATTCTATCAAAAGGGAGAGAACGATAGGATAGTCACTGTGTATGATATGCTGCATTGTCAGGGAGGGATACATACAGTAGTTTGCAGATGCTGCTCGCTAGATCACTGTTGGTATAGTAGAACAAACACGTAAATCATTAATTGTTTTGTGTTTATGCAGAAGCAAGCCACCACCAATATTGCCAATTAAAAACATTTACATTTGTGCCTGCATCACAATGTGTGCGTGTCACACTCTGTATTGATTTTTTTGCAAACCTGTTTGATCTAATTTGACATACATAAACTGCACAACAATATGACTGCCTTTAGGCCTGTTGCTATTGTTATTTTTTTGGCATTTACCTACCATTTTTTGAACACTCCATTCTGAGAAGGGGAAATTGTGTTAAGAAATATAAAGAGAAGTAAAAAAACATAACCATTTAACTCTGTAACTGCCTCACAGAGTGGGCACATCACATACTAAACATTTTTTTTCACATCTGTTTTATTATTCTACTTTGACATAGGTACATGCTACTCCAATAATATTGCCTGCTGCCTGTTACTGCTGCTGTTTTTTTATGTTTACCTAACATTGTTAGATTGCTCCTTTTTGAGAAGGGGGAAATTGTGGTTCAAAAAGCAAAAATTTATTCTAGTGTAGTAAAAGTGTATGGTAAAAGCAAAAGTGGCAGTAGCACCAGTGATGCAAGGCAGTAATACTACCAACGCAGGTCACAATTGTTCTCCCACCATCTCACATGGAAAATAGCCAAGTGACGAGCAATGTGAGCAAGATTATTGTCACGCCATAAACGGCGAAACCGTGGAATTATTATTATTATTATTATTAATGGCTGAGTGTTGGGACCCGCACCTGTCCCTGCCACACTAGGGTGGCCCTGACTTTCCCTTATCTCAGGGTTACCACTGATGGTGAGGAGGCTTGAGCCGCCTGCGTCTCCTTATCTCCTGCCCAGGCCCTGACAGTGACCCCCTCTCCCCCCAGGGAAGAAGACGGTACAAAATAATGATATTGTGACAAGACAGGGAAATGCAGACAGGGTAAACAGAAATTGCAGTCACACAAAATGCTCACTCAGCCACAGAGGAAACACAAGGGAGTTAAGGAGGGGAAGCCAAAAAGGAGAGAAAGCAGGTAAACATTAGAGTTGAGCCACCCCCGTAGTGTTCGAGTTCGGTTCGGTTCGTCGAACACCCATATGTTCGCTGAACTGTTCGTCGAACTGTTTGTCAAACACCTTCGAACACCGTTAAAACCAATGGCAGGCAAACAAAAACACATAGAAACACATAGAAAACACATAGAAAACACTTCAAAGGTGTCCAAAAGCTGAAAAACTGCTCAGAAGACACAACTAACACATGGAAAAGTGACAAGTACATATAGTCATGCGAAAAGAAAAGAGGTGGAGGAGTAAAAGGAGGGGGAGACACAGATATAGGCGTGTCATGCCCTTCTAAAATCAAGAAAGGCTGGAGTAAAAATCTAAAATCGTGACAAGAAAATTAAAAACAGAAATATCTTTAGATAGAATGGCTTTTCCATTCAGAACAGTTTCCTTACAAGACGTAGTGGTATCCCCGTTGTGAGTTGTGCCAAAAACGGAACCCAATACATTCGGACTAATCCACCATTTGTCATATCCAAGGGGCAGGTCCGTAAACGACAACATCGACACGGAACCAAGTACATATATACTGTACATCCTTTGATAAGGCAATCAGGCGGATCAAGAAGTTGGGAAGGGTCACCCTAATGGCCAACACAGACATTGATGCGGCGTTCCGGTTACTTACTACCTGTGCCTCCGAATAGTGTCCACCTATTCGGCTGCTTCTGGGAAGGAGCATACTATATAGATCGCTGTTTGCCCATGGGGTGCTCCAGATCCTGCTCACTATTTGAGGCGTTTTGTTGCTTCCTCGAATGGGTTGTAATGAACGTTTCGAATGGGGCACATATTATCCATTACCTCGACAACTTCTTATGCCTGGGCCCAAAAGATTCGCCACAGCGTGAATACACGCGGTAGTCCACCGGTGAGAAGGAGAGAGCTGGAGGGAGAGCGGACACCACAGAGCCGAGGGGTTAGATGGAGAAAGGAAGAAGGAAAGAGGGCGAGGGAGGTAAGGGAGCACAGTGGAAGGCTGACCTGAGCTTCCCCACATTCCTGCTGGGCGGGGAACAGCCCTGGGAAGAAAAGCCGATTGCGAATCCCTTTGAGGTTACGGGCGCGAGCGGGCAGAGGGACTACGCTGGAGTGCGAAGCCGACACGGCCAGTCCGTTCCTGCCCATGCGACCTCCGTGTCACCGGGTTTGTGCCAGAGCTGCGGTGGACCCTGACGGCCAGCCCCCCTCTCCCAATACTGGTGCCTGTCCGCTGGTGGGTCGAGCCCCCCCGCGCTGGGGGGGGAGTGACATCTGCAGAAGAAAGACCATCTTCCAGCCAAACTAAGATGTATACTTCTTTTCGTGAACAATGTGATACGATCCCTTTCTTACGGCCACGCCCATCGCTACAAATTCCAGATGAGGCACAAAAACAGCAGGTGCTTCAACGGATATCAAGTGCTCCTTCAAGTGGGCTCTCCTCCACATCAACTTCAACATCACAAATACTCCAGTCCTCAGAGGTGTCACCCCAATCGCACTTGCTTCCTCACAGCTCCCAAGTCTCCAGCTGCCCGTCTGAGTATGGAGTAACACAGATGGTTGAGTCTGCACAGCTGTTTACTCATACTAAGCTTCTGTTAATCCAGACGAGGAAATGATCTGCACTGATGCCCAGAATCTTTATGAGTTGGATCCACGACCAGATGAAGAAGGTTCTGAGCATAATGTAGACCCTTGTTCCCAAACTGTTACTCCTGTTGGTGGAGACAATGATGAAGACTATGATGAGACTCAAATACCTGATTGGAGTGACAACTTGACTTTTCGGTCAGGGCAGGAAGAGGTTGGCTCTGAGGACGACGGGTGTGATAACACACAGGGTGATGATGACGAGGTTGGAGATCCCACTTACTGTCAACCCACAGTCAGCCAAGAGATGAGGTCAGCAGAGAAGGTGGAGGAGGATGTGACTAACCCAGGGGATGGGGATGACTCAGTACCCGGGCCTTTGCTTGGCCTTGGGGATGTCGCGGTGGCCGGCTCCGGGGCCCGTACCCTGGGGTCACTCTTTAAAAGGGTGGATAATTGTTAATTTTATAAGAGTTTGTAATGCCACCTGTGGTATCTGGTGAGAAGCACCAGTGCTGCAGCAGTCCACTGAGGCCGGTGACAAGGCAGCTCGATGGTATAGCTCCCCACAGGTGAAGCTAGGCCTCAGGGCAGCGTATGCAGGGGGAATGCAGGACAGGCGAGACCCAGCTGGGTCAGAGCAAGAACAGGAACGGATACGGTAGTCACTTCAGTACCTTTTACTGGTGGAAATTCAGGCACATCCCGGAGCACTGTAGGGTGAAGGGTGCATATCAGGATCCTCCCCAATGAGCGGGTGTAGGGCCTCCTGTTTCTTGCTTCTGCGTAGTAAGTTTCTGACCTGCCTGGAGCTAGGCCTAACTTTGTCTCTGTCCTGCGCTGGCTGACCTTGTGGTAGGGCCTTGTCTTGGAGTTCACACTCCCAGTATGCGGGGCCTAAGCGTCTCCTGGCTCTGTTACGTATCAGCACCTTAGCGATCCTGGGACTTGTAGTTCTCCAGGGATTCCGGTTATGCCTTACTGGGTCATAGAGATCCCGGTAAGTTCGGATCCGGCGTCCGGTAAATGCTTCGGGGTGAGCTAGTTAAGCTCCTCTGCCCCCTATGTACTAACTCTCCACTCGCCTTTGGCCTACTCGAGCCCTCACTAGGCTATACACACTAACGGCAGCTTGCCGCGCTTCACCGTTCTTATGGCGCCGGCACACCTTAAGCTTTAACTGGGCTCCCTGAATCTAGCTAGCAGGAGCCTCGTGCTCCACTGCTGAACTATTAACTGAGTTCTCTAGACTAGACTGAGCTCCACTGCAGACTGACCTCTCTTAGGCTTCTCTACTGCAGGAACTCTTCAGAGGAACTGAACTGCCTAGCTCCACCTTCCCTATTTATATCCCTAACGGGCTCCCTCTGCTGGTCTGAGGTTGAAGGTGGAGATGTGTGAATGTTTATGGGGGCCTCTTGTGGAGGATTCCATCAATGCACTCTTCTAAGATCTGTGATAACAAGCACAGCTGGGCGTGACAGATGCTATTGACGACGAGGTTAGGTTGCGCCTTCCTGGACAGAGACGGAGTACTGGAAGCACGTCAACAACTGCATCCTCAACTACAACTCTGCCTCTGACCACAAGTCGTAGTGGCTCTTCAGGTCGCATGGGCTCTAAGCCTTGCATAGCCTGGGCATTTTTTCAGATCGATAAGGATGACCCAACTCGTGTTATCTGTAATATTTGTCACCAAAAGCTAAGTAGAGGCCAAAAAATCCATAGTTTGAGTACTTCATGCATGAACTGTCACATGGATATGAAGCATAAGTTGCAGTGGGAAGCTCACTGTGCTACAATGCGGCCTAGCGGGCCGGGCCAACCACCGTCTGCCCCATCTTGTGCATCCGTGGCCTCTTCATCCTCTGTGACTGGGGGGACAGCAGTCTCACATGTTTTTGGATGCAGACCTGTCACCTCTTTACCCGCAACAGCCAGTGTAATTGGCAGGTCATCATTTCATTTGGAAGTTGAAACACCAGCTGGTGTTGAGCGCTGTCCGACATCGATAGCACCACCTTTGGATCAAGGCAACCTAACTTTTCCACCTGAATCTTCCTCAGACCAGCAGTTTGCCGGGGACACCCTACTTAACCCCGTCTAAGCACAACAGCCAGCCCTCGGTCCCTCAGATGTGGACAAGTAAAATACCATTTCCTCCTAGCCATGACAAAGCTAAGAGGTTGAATTTCACCATGTGCATGCTGTTGGCTACAGAAATGCTGCCTTTCCACCTGGTGGACACAGAGGATTTTCGAGACATTATGTCCGTCGCAGTGCCCCAGTACCAGATGCCCAGTCGGCACTACTTCTCAAAGAAAGGTGTGCCTGTGCTACACCAGCATGTCGCACACAACATCACCGCTTCTATGATAAACTCTGTGTGTGACAGGGTGCATTTCACAACAGACACTTGGACGAGTAGGCATGGACAGGGGTGTTACATGTCGCTGACTTGGCAATGGGTAACTATGGTGACAGCAGGACAAGGGGCTGCTGTCCAAGCCTTGCCGTCCCCACGAGTTGTGTGTCAATCCTCTTTATCTAGAAGTTCCTCCACTGCTTCTGCCTCCTCAACCTCCTCTCGGTCCTCCACCTGCACCCAAAGCCTGTCTGGTAATGCCACCCGCTTTCTAACTGCGCACAAGGAATCCTGCACACCTCCTTACTATGCTGACAGCAGGACTCAACGGCATCAGGCGGTGTTTACTTTGAAATGTCTGGGAAATGTGAGTCACACAGCTGAGGAGTTGTGGTCAGCTCTGGAGAACCAATTTCATGAATGGTTGTCTCCACTGGACCTGAAACCAGGGAAAGGCGTGTGCGACAATGCTGCAAACCTGGGTGCGGCCCTTGGCCATGGCAATGTCACACACGTGCCTTGTATGGCTCATGTGTTGAACCTGGTTGTCCAGCAATTTTTAGCCCACTAACCCCGACTAGATGGCCTTCTGCAGAGGGCACGGTCGCTGTGTACTCACTTCCGCCGTTCGCATCCCGCAGCTCAACGACTTACATCTCTACAGAAGTCGTTGGGCCTGCCAGTTCACCGGCTGAAATGCGATGTGCCGACACAGTGGACTCAACTCTGCACATGTTGCAGCGACTGTGGCAGCACCGACAAGCCCTGGTGCAATACGTTCTGACGTATAGCCTGGGCCAACGAGATCCATAGGTGCGGCAAATCACGCTGCAGGAGTGGTCTCAGATCAGGGACCTATGAAGTTGATGCGCCCCCTGGGCCGTGGGGTACCCGGAGCTGGGCCGGTAGACGCTGGGAGTTGTAGTCACTGTGGCGGTGACCCAGTCCGTGACCCAGGGCGATCAATCCAAGGGTAATTTGTATATATGGGTTTTATAATGTCCGACTACGCCACCTGTGGAGTGCGGCCAAAGGGGCCGCCACTGTGGAACAGTCCTCTGAAGCTGGTGGTTTTGCAGCAATGGTATTATTACTCCCCACAGGAAGAGTGTAGCTTCAGGGCAGTGTGGGTGGATGATGGTGGTTGTAGTGCAGGGAGTCAGTAATGAACACAGAGTCCGTGTGATGCAGTCCCAAGATCTTTACTCACAGTTGTTGCAGTCCAGATTACAGGTACTAGAGCAATCTCCCCCGTCGTGCTGTGCGTACTCAGTGAGGGGCTCAGTCCACCCCCAGATAGCTCCGGAGTACTTAGCAGGACCCCCTTCTGTGTGTCCATTCTCTGGCCTTCTCCCTGCACCTCACACCCAGTGACTAGTGTTGAGCCACCCCCGTAGTGTTCGAGTTCGGTTTGGTTCGTCGAACACCTTCGAACACCGTTAAAACCAATGGCAGGCAAACAAAAACACATAGAAACACATAGAAAACACCTTCAAAGGTGTCCAAAAGCTGACAAACTGCTCAGAAGACACAACTAACACATGGAAAAGTGACAAGTACATATAGTCATGAGAAAAGAAAAGAGGTGGAGGAGTAAAAGGAGGGGGAGACACAGATATAGGCATGTCATGCCCTTCTAAAGTCCAAAAAGTGAGAAGCCGACACGTTCAGTCCGCTCCTGCCCGTGCCACCTCCGTGTCGCCGGGTTTGTGCCAGAGCCGCGGTGAACCCTGACGGCCAGCCCCCCTCTCCCAATACTGGTGCCTGTCCGCTGGTGGGTCGAGCGAGCCCCCCTGTGGTGGAGGCAGCTCTAAGCTTTTTAATTTAAATTGTCTCTCTAATTTGAATGAATACACTTTAAATCCATTTACAAGGATCTATTGGAGGGCAAGTCTCATGCCAGCAGCCGCGTAATTCCAGCTCCAGTAGCGTCCACTAAAGCTGCTGCAGTTAAAAAGCTTTTATAAGGATCGAGCTCGGCTGTCCACCGCAAGGCATCCTACTGCCAGTCCCAGCCCCTATGCCTTGGGGTGCCTCCTGATGCTCTTCACTGAGTATCCCGTGGTCCCGAAGCATTTCCTTTGAAAAAATTAAGTGTCCAAACTACAGGTGGTGTAGCTTGCTTAACAGCCGGGATAATCCGCTGACTAGCAGACACTGCTACTAGGCACAAAGTATTTCCTGGGCTAGATGCAGTTGAAAATTTGTAATTATATACTCTCGTTGGATGCTGAGAAAGCATTCCATAGAGTCTCCTGGCACGCCATATATGATTCTCTTAAAAAGCTTGGGATAGGGGTCTAGGGGACCCTTTTATAGCCAAAATCATGGCCCTGTATCGCAATACGTCACCTAGGCTGAAGATATATGGAACTGTAGCACCCTGAGGGCTCGGTTGCTACAGAGGTATTGCACCTCACCCAGAGGTGTGATATCTCACTCTCAGGTAAGGATGGAGTGTGGATCAGGACCCCGACACCTGCATGCATTACACCACATTGCCGTGGGGCAGGGCGACCAATATGCCCCTGAGATGGGCACGACAGTCCCTGTCCCTGGCTGGAGTGGGGGGAGGGAACACTGAGGAAGGGGAACCCTGTAGTGCAGGAGCAGGGAGGAAGCAGTTCCTGGGTGCATTGAGAAGGGAGTATAAAAGGTGGGCACCATCTTAGTTCAGTGCAGAGAAGTCTGAGCAGAAGTGGCAGGTAGCAGGGGCTCTGCATGAGCTCTGCTCCGGAGGCGGGCCTAGTAACAGAGGCCCAGGCCTGGAAGAGGGAGAAGGAAGGAAGAGGAGCGGAGAAGGCTCCAGGAACGAGGAACGAAGGGATCCCAGGGGTGCGGACGGGCGAGTCGCCACCGCACGCCCAAATCCACCTGCATGGAGGGGTCAGGGCAAAGGGGGAGACCGGTCCCCGAAACTAGTGGAGGCAGGAAACGACCCTCAGCTAGAAACCGGAGGCTGTGACATTTTATGTGGCGCAGCCCCTCGCTACACCCGCTAGGAGGGCAGCACATAGGGTCAGGGAAAATGGCGCCAACTTTACCAAGAGGAGGCCCGAGGCAGCCGGACAGAAGGGTTGGTAAGAAAGGCCAGACAAAGGACACACAAAGGGGGTCCTGTGAAGCGCTCCAAAGTTATCTGGGAGTTGTCTGAGCCCCTCACCTGGTGAGCACAGTACGACGTGGGCAGCCGTTACCTGCAGAAGTGGTCGGGATAATAAGAACTGTGAGTAAAGGCCCTGGACTGCATCACTGACTCCGTGTCGTTACTGCTGCTGCACTGCACCATCACCCCCATCCTCCGCATACACTGCCCTGAGGCTATACTCCTCCCGTGGGGAGTTATGCTACGCTCTGCTGCACCCACAACACCAGCCTCAGCGGTCTGCCCTGCAGCGGCGGTTCACTCTGACCGCAATCCACGGGTGGCGTAGTCGGACATTTAAACATCAAAACCACATAAATAGTTCCGCCACTGGTTTGACCACCCTGAGCCACGGAACCGGGTCGCCGCCACGAAGACTACAACCACCAGCATCCACCAAAAAGGGTCCGGCTCCGGGTGTCCCAAGGCCCAGGGGGTGCATCAGAACATTTTCATCACCTTTCACAATCACCAATGGGACAAGGCAGGGATGTCCTCTGTCCCCTCTCTTATACATCCTAGTGACGGAGCACCTGCTCTCATCAATTCGCCATAACCCCAATATTAGGTGGATTGAGGTGGGAGGCACCGAGTTCAAGTGCTCTCTATTTGCTGATGATGTACTAGTATATATCACTCAATCACATATATCCATCAATGCTGTTATGGCTGAAATAGATCACTTTGTTACATGGTCAAATTTTAAAATCAATGCAGCGAAGTCTGAGACCCTCGATGTCTCCCTCCCCAAATCCATATAGGATTCCATCCAGTCCAACTTTCCCTTTGCCTGGCCCTCACAGGGTATCAAATACTTAGGAATTCCTATTCATAGAGACCTCTCCCATCTATGTTATCTTAATTTTGGGCCCTTTATTGAACAACTCCATACAGACCACGGTTGGCAAGTTAGAACTGTAAGATTCACTACGTGAAACACTGGTGTTTTGTGGAAAAGCACATGTACACTGTGTTCCAAATTATTATGCAAAAAGTGTTTAGGAGTGATAAGGGAAGAATTTGTTTGTTTGTCAGTTAAACTCATTGATGGTGATGTGTGTCAGGGCTCTTTATATCACTGTAAGCAATTGCAGACACCTGTGCTAATTAGTTTGGCAGGTGTGTCCAATGAAAGGCAAGACTACTTAAGAAGGCTGTCTCACATTATTAAGCAGCCTACATTTTCTGCCAAAATGGGAAAGAAAAAGGATGTGTCGGCTGCTGAGAAGCAACAAATTGTGGAGTGTTTAGGTCAAGGCATGACTACAATCAACATTGTGCGATGATCAGGATGAAGTGTCTTGGCAATCAAGAAGTATGTAGCTGATTCACAGTACACACGTGTGCGTGCTGATAAGGGCAAATTGAGGACTCTTTCCTACAGGCAATTACGACAGGTTAAAAGAGCAGCGGCAAAAAAGCCTTGTCATAGCAGCAGACAAGTTTTTGAAGCTGCTGGTGCCTCCAACGTCCCCCGAACAACAAGATGCAGGGTCCTTCAGAGGTTTGCAGCTGTGCATATGCCATCCTGTCGACCTCCTCTATCCACTTCACACAAGCAGAAACGGCTCCAGTGGGCCAAACATTACATGAAGACTGATTTCAAAACTGTTTTGTTCACGGATGAGTGCCGTGCAGCGCTCGATGGTCCAGATGGATGGAGTGGAGGATGGCTGGTTGATGGACACCCCACGCAAACACGGCTACAGCGCCAACAAGGATGAGGTGGAGTAATGTTTTGGGCTGGAATCATGGGAAGAGAGATGGTCGGCCCCTTTAGGATCCCTGAAGGCGCTAAAGATGAACTCCATAATGTATGTGGATTTTCTCAAACAGCACTTCCTGCCATGGTTCAAGAAGAAGAACCATGTTTTTCACAGCAAGATCATTTTTTTGCATGATAATGCACCATCTCATGCTGCACATAAAACATCTGCATCTCTGGCTGATATGGGCATAAAAGGGGACAAACTTATGGTGTGACCCCCATGTTCCCCTGACCTCTACCCCATTCAGAACCTCTGGAGCATCATCAAAAGGAGTGTCTATGATGGCGGGAGGCAGTTCACATCTAAGCAACACCTCTGGGAGGGTATTCTGTCCTCATGCAAAACAATTGAAGCAGAAACCATCCAAAACCTGACAAATTCAATGGACGAGAGAGTTCAGAAGCTCCTTTCGAACAAGGGGTCCTATGTGAAAATGTAACATCACCTAGAATAAAGTTTTGAGTTGAAAACTGTTTGATTTCAGTTTCTAATAACCTGCTAATGCTTATAATTTCAAAAATGATCATTTTTCTGGTCTTTATTAAAATGAAAAGGTTGATCGAAAAGTTTGGGGGATCTAAGAGTGTGGCAACCCAGTAGTCATGATTACTTCGAATTCTGACAATATGAGGGTCATGTTGCAGGTAGTGCAGCAAGAAGGCACTTATGTGTCTTGCGCATCTCGGAGCCCCAAAATTATTTTCCGGGCTAGATGCAGCTAAAAATTATTATTAATTTTAAATCTGGTGGAGCTTAGTATAGATGGGCTAATAGGATCAGTGCTGCACACTGCTACAAAGCCCAAATTATTTTCCAGTCAAGATACAGATAAACATGATTAGTAATTTGAAAGCTTAAAACGGTTGGTAGGGTGATTTTAACCAATCAAGCTTTTACTCTCCCCAGGATGACACAGGGGTAGAAAAGTCGTTTCGGATCCATGATTTGTTCATCTTTATAAACGTGAGTCTGTCTACATTATCAGTGGAGAGCCGCGTGCGCTTATCTGTCAGCACACCACCAGCAGCGCTGAACACACGTTCAGACAGGAACGCTGGCTGCGGGGCATGACAAGATCTCCAAGGCGTAAGTGGCTAGCTCCGGCCATTTATCCAGATTGGAAGCCCAAAAAGAGCAAGGGTCCAGTGACACAGTCATGGCTTCAATGTTTACTTGGAGATACTCCTGTACCATCGTCTCTAGGCGTTGACTATGTGTCAGACTTCTTGTCTCCTGTGGCCTTGCAAAGGATGGGCTAAAAGAGTGGTGAAATGATTCCGCAAAATTGATGTTACCAGCAGAGACTGTGGTTCTGTTACGGTTTGAGTGCTGAACACTTGACGGTCCCACGGTTGGCAAGTTGGAACTGTGAGATTCACTACGTGCACAACTGGTGTTTTGTGGAAAAGCACATGTAAGATTCTGCAACAGTCTCTGCTGATACTCCTGCATGCGTGCATCCCTTTCTATGGCAGGAATAATTTCTGAAAATTTACTTTTGTACCGGGGATCTAACAGTGTGGCAACCCAGTAGTCAGGATTATTTCTAATTCTCACAATTCGAGGGTCATGTTGCAGGTAGTGCAGCAAGAAGGCACTCATGTGTGTTGCGCATCCAGGAGCACCAAGTCCCTGTTGTGTTGGTGGCGAGGTAACAATCATGCTTCCTTCCTCTGTCCTCTCCCCCCAACCTCGCACAACAGAAATGTGATCAAGGTCTCCCTCATCTGATGAGTCTTCCATCAGTTCATCCTCCACTTCTTCCTGGGCTCCTGCACCTTCCTCACTAGTTTGGCTGCTACCATGCGCCCTGGTAAAACCATCTCCCCCACCCTCACATGCCTGCCGCCTTGGTGCTGCGGACCGTCTGGACCTTGCAGATGTTAGCCCTTCCGCATACAACTCCTTCTCCTCTACTTCCTCCACCTCCTCTTGTGCCACCACCTGACTCCGAATTCTGTTTAACATGTGCTCCAGCATGTAAATCACCGGAATAGTCATGCTGATAATGGCATCATCAGCACTAAACATCTTCGTCGCCATTTCAAAACTGTGCAGAAGGGTGCATAGGTCCCTGATCTGAGACCACTCCTCCAGCGTGATTTGCCCCACCTCCGGATCTCGTTGGCCCAGGCTATACGTCAGAACGTATTGCACCAGGGCTTGTCGGTGCTGCCACAGTCGCTGCAACATGTGCAGAGTTGAATTCCACCGGGTAGGCACATCGCATTTTAGCTGGTGAAGTGGCAGGCCCAACGACTTCTGTAGAGATGTAAGTCGCTGAGCTGCGGGATGCGAACGGTGGAAGTGAGCACACAGCGACCGTGCCCTCTGCAGAAGGCCATCTAGTCTGGGATAGTGGGCTAAAAATTGCTGGACAACCAGGTTCAACACGTGAGCCATACAAGGCACGTGTGTGACATTGCCCCGGCGAAGGGCCGCACCCAGGTTTGCAGCATTGTCGCACACGGCCTTCCCTGGTTTCAGGTCCAGTGGAGACAACCATTCATAAAATTGGTTCTCCAGATCTGACCACAACTCCTCAGCTGTGTGACTCACATTTCCCAGACATTTCAAAGTAAAAACCGCCTGATGACGTTGAGCCCTACTGCCAGCATAGTAAGGAGGTGTGCAGGATCCCTTCTGCGCAGTTAGAAAGCTTGTGGAATGACCAGACAGGCTTTGGGTGCAGGTGGAAGACCGAGAGGAGGTTGAGGAGGCAGAAGCAGTGGAGGAACTTTGACATAAAGAGGATTGACGCACAACTCGTGGGGACGGCAAGACTTGGACAGCAGCCCCTTGTCCTGCTGTCACCATAATTACCCAGTGCCCAGTCAGCGACATGTAACGCCCCTGTCCATGCCTACTCGTCCAAGTGTCTGTGGTGAAATGCACCCTGTCACAAACAGAGTTTCTCAAAGAAGCGGTGATGTTGTGTGCGACATGCTGGTGGAGCGCAGGCACACCTTTCCATGAGAAGTAGTGCCGAGTGGGCATCTGGTACTGGGGCACTGCGACGGATATAAGGTCTCGAAAATCCTCTGTGTCCACCAGGCGGAAAGGCAGCATTTCTGTAGCCAAGAGCTTGCAGATGGTGAAATTCAACCTCTTAGCTTTCTCATGGCTAGGAGGAAATGGTCTTTTACTTGTCCACATCTGAGGGACCGAGGGCTGGCTATTGTGCTTAGACGGGGTTGATAAGGGTGTCCCCGGCAAACTGCCGGTCTGTGAGGAAGATGCAGGCGGACATGTTAGGTTACCTTGATCCAAAGGTGGTGCTATCGATGTCGGACAGCGCTCAACACCAGCTGGTGTTACCACCTCCAAAGAAAATGATGACCTGCCAATCACGCTGGCTGTTGCGGGTAAAGAGGTGGCAGGTCTGCGCCCCAAAACAGGTGTGACTGCTGTCCCCCCAGTCACAGAGGATGAAGAGGCCGCGGATGCACAAGATATGGCAGACGGTGGTTGGCCCGGCCGGCTAGGCCGCATTGTAGCACACTGAGCTTCCCACTGCAACTTATGCTTCATGTCCATGTGCCGGTTCATGCATGAAGTACTCAAACTATGTATTTTTTGGCCTCTACTTAGCTTTTGCTGACAAATGTTACAGATAACACGAGTTGGGTCATCTTTATCGATCTGAAAAAATGCCCAGGCTATGCAAGGCTTAGCACCCATGCGACCTGAAGAGCCACCACGACTTGTGGTGAGAGGCAGAGTTGTGTTTGAGGATGCAGTTGTTGACGTGCTTCCAGTACTACGTCTCTGTCCAGGAAGGCGCAACCTGACCTCGTCGTCACTAGCATCTTCCTCCACCTCCTCTGCTGACCTCATCTCTTGGCTGACTGTGGGTTGACAGTAAGTGGGATCTCCAACCTCATCATCATCACCCTGTGTGTTATCACACCCGTCGTCCTCAGAGCCAACCTGTTCCTGCCCTGACAAAAAACTAAAGTTGTCGCTCCAATCAGGTATTTGAGTCTCATCATCGTCTTCCTCATTGTCTCCACCAACAGGAGTTACAGTTTGGGAATGAGGGTCTACATTATGGTCAGAACCTTCTGCGTCTGGTCCTGGATCCGATTCATAAAGATTCTGGGCATCAGTGCAGATCATTTCCTCGTCTGGATTCACAGAAGCGCTGGAGTCGACCTCTGATTCCCAGGCTATAGTATGAGTAAACAGCTCTGCAGACTCAACCATCTGTTCTACCTCATACTCAGACGGGCAGCTGTAGATTTGGGAGCTGTGAGGAAGCAAGTGCGATTGGGGTGACACCTTTGAGGACTGGAATATTTGTGATGTTGAAGTTGATGTGGAGGAGAGCCCACTTAAAGGAGCACTTGATATCCGTTGAAGCACCTGCTGTTTTTGTGCCTCATCTGGAATTTGTAGCGATTGGCGTGGCCGTAAGAAAGGGATCTTATCACATTGTCCGCTAAAAGAAGTAGACATTTTAGTTTGGCTGGAATATGGTCTGTCTTCTGCAGATGTTACTGTTGCTTTAACACCTACCCCACGGACACAACCTTTTTTCCCCTTCCCAACACGCCTATTCCCCTTTCCACCAGCAGCAGGCCTTTTTCCACTCATTTTGGTGGTTAACTAATTCACAACTCTGGAGTTGTTTGCACAAAAAAACAATGGATGGGAACCGAGCAGAGCTGAGTGGCCAAACTGTGGTATTAGGCCAAAACTATTGGCTGGGTTAGATGCAGAAAAAAATTATATTCAATTTGCAACCTGATGGAGGTCAGTATAGATGGACTAATAGAGGAAGTCCCACACACAGCTAGAAGCCCAAATATTTTTTCAGAGGTAGATGCAGAAAAAAATTATATTCAGTTTGCAACCTGATGGAGGTCTGTATAGATGGATTAATAGAACAAGTCCCACACACAGCTAGAAGCCCAATATTTTTTCAGAGGTAGATGCAGAAAAAAAATATATTCAGTTTGCAACCTGATGGAGGTCAGTATAGATGGACTAATAGAGAAAGTCCCACACACTGCTAGAAGGCCAAATATTTTTTCAGAGCTAGATGCAGACAAAAAATTATTTTTAATTTGCAACCTGATGGAGGTCAGTATAGGTGGACTAATAGAGAAAGTCCCACACACTGCTAGAAGCCCAAATATTTTTTCAGAGGTAGATGCAGAAAAAAATTATATTCAATTTGCAACCTGACGGAGGTCAGTATAGATGGACTAATAGAATGATGCTATGCCCAAAAGATTTTACTTCACTAGGTGCAGTAAAAAAATTGGTATTCTATACACAGGTGGTATATCTTGCAACACAGATAGGCTACTCCACTGACTAACACACTCTGCAATAGGCCAAAAAGGATTAGCTTTGCTAGATTCAGCCAAATGCTGTGAAAAAAACTTGCACAGCACTGGCACAGACCTGCCTGGCAAAAACTAATAGGAACTGATGTAACCTAGTCCTGAAAAGGACTGCAATTACAATTAGTCTTTACTCCCACAATCTATCTATTTAAGAGCACAGACCTGCCTGATAAAAGTCGTAGGAAATGCTGTAACCTAGTCCTTAAAAGGACTGCAATCACAACTATTCCCTACTCCCAAGCTATCTGTAGATTTGTGCGAAAATTGGCTTGAAATTAACAAGGTATAGCGCACACAGCAACAGCAGTGCCGTCTAACACGCAGCTGCAGCAGTGAGAAAATGGTGGCGACGGGGAAAATGGCTTGGTCTTATAGGGCAAGGACATGTGACATACACTGCCAATGACACATGCCCTTGCTTGTGTGAAAAAAGCACTTCGCTCCGTGTGTGCGCTGCTGATAGGCTGACAGATTGCACCTCCCCACTGTAAATGCGGGAAAGAGAAAAAAAATGGAGATCTTCATTATTCCTGCAGAGATCCATCCCCTGCCCCTCCCCCCACCCCGCTGTACACTCAAACTGCGTATTAACATTAATTTTCATCATTACTGAGAAAAAATCCAGTTATGATTTTGGTGCACGAACAGTTATCGAACATAACCTCGAACAGACGAATTTTTCTCAAATCGTTCGTGTTCGCCGAACGGCTCGAACACCGCCCAAAACAGCTCGAATTTGAGATTGGCGAAAAGTTCGAGTAGAACAACGCTCATCTCTACCAGTGACACTTCTATCCGGTATCTTCGGGCCTTGGCGGGCGACGTGTGTTCCATCCCCTTCGTCCTATGTGGCTACCTTCTTATTGAGACTGGTGTGGACTTTGGCCTGCAGTACATGAAATGCTGCAGCCTCCGGTTTCTAGTTGAGCCTTGCTGTTTCTCCGCTAGTTGAGGGACCAGTTCCCCTTATCTGGCCTGACCCCTCTACCTCCTGGTAGTAGCGGGCGTACGGGTGGCCTTCTGCACGGCCCGTACCCCTAAGGTCCCTTCGGTTCCTGGAGCCTTCCTGCTCCCACTCCTCTCTTCTCTCGTTCAGTCCTGGGCCTCCCAGGCTAGGCCCGCCTCCGGAGCATAGCTCATGCAGAGCCTCTGCTCCTGTCACTTCTCCTCCTCTGACTGGCTTGCTCTTTCTAAGATGGCTACCTATTTATACTCTCCCTATCATGTGCTCCCCTAAGCTGCTTTCTCCACCCACACCCACTACATAGGACCCTCCCGCCAGCTAGGGACTTGGGACTGTGCTCTCCCTTGGAGCAATCTCGCCCTACCCCCACTGCGGGTATGTGTTTGATGCAGGTGTTAGGGTCCCGAGCCATACACCTTCCTTACCTGAGGGTGAGATACAACACCTCTGGGTGAGATTGTCACACTGTCTCTGTATACTGGAGGTAGGGGGCCTAAGCTGACCCTAAGCTGGGGCCCTGACTAATCCCTCAACCTGGAGGTACTGTTAAAGGTACAGAGGTCCAGGCCGCCAGCGTAACCCCTACCTCCTGAGGATCCCTGCACCTAAGTAATCTAGTCCTGAGAAGGACCCCGATCACAACAAAAGAGTACAAGTAATAATATGCCCACACACAGTACTTAGACGAACGAGACAGTACAAGGGAAAAACCAAAACCACCTTGCATACAAAGACTACACAACTACAACAGAGGGAACACGAACGGGAAAGGAGATAAATGATAAAGCGAGGAAGGGAAAATACACTCCAAATACACTTATCTCAGAAACTCCAAATACCACGATCCGCTCTGTAAGTCTGTATGAAATGCTTTCACCGACACTTCCCAAACAGACCAGCAGGCATTTGAAGGAGACTCACTACAGCAGCATTGATTGCAGCTGGGCGAGACTGGACCTCGTCTAGCACAGAGAGAAAGAGAATTAACTCCCTCACTGCCGAAAACACAAAGCACCAAAAAGTCAGCTGCGAGAAGTCAGGCTGTGTAATCGTGACGATCTTCGTGGCGACACACCCGTGACAGTACCCCCCCTTCTACGAGGGGCCTCCGGACCCTCAGGGCCAGGTTTATCCGGGTGAGTCGTGTGGAAGGCCCGAACTAATCGGTCTGCGTTAATATCCGACGCAGGAACCCACATCCTCTCCTCAGGACCATACCCTTTCCAATGAACCAGGTACTGAAGGGACCGACGATTAAAACGTGAATCGATGACCCTTGATACCTGGAACTCCAAGTTACCATTGACCACCACTGGAGGGGGAGGCAAAGGTGACGGTACCACCGGCGCCACATACCTCTTAAGCAACGATCTGTGGAACACGTTGTGAATTTTAAACGTAGGGGGGAGGTCAAGACGGAATGCCACCGGATTAATAATAGAACTGATTCTGTACGGCCCGATGAACCTGGGACCCAGTTTCCAGGAGGGAACCTTAAGTTTAATATTCCTGGTAGACAACCATACCCGATCGTTCACACTTAGGTCCGGACCAGACACTCTCCTCCTATCAGCCATACGTTTGTATCGGTTCCCCATAGTATTCAGATTCTTCAGCACCCCTCTCCATACTGAAGCGAGTGATGAGGAAAATCGTTCCTCCTCAGGAACCCCCGAAGAGCCCCCCCTACTGAAAGTACAAAACTGGGGGTGAAAACCATATGCCCCAAAAAACGGGGACTTACCAGTGGACTCGCTCCGCCTATTATTGAGAGCAAACTCTGCCAGAGGTAAGAAAGAAGCCCAGTCCTCCTGGTTCTCTGACACAAAACACCGGAGATATGTCTCCAAGCTCTGGTTCATACGTTCCGTCTGACCGTTGGTCTGAGGGTGAAAAGCCGATGAGAATGACAAATGCATCCCCCGCCGTGCACAAAACGCCTTCCAGAACTTGGACACAAACTGAGACCCCCGATCAGACACCACATCGGAGGGTAACCCGTGAAGCCTCACAATCTCCCCAATGAACACCTGCGCAAGAGTTTTAGCATTAGGGAGAGCCGGAAGAGCGATAAAATGTGCCATCTTGCTGAACCTGTCCACTACAACGAGTATGACCGTTTTACCCGAAGACGGAGGGAGGTCCGTAATAAAGTCCATAGACAGATGAGTCCAAGGACGCTCCGGGATCTTCAAAGGTAAGAGGGCCCCAGACGGACGGGTATGTGAGGTCTTAGAGCGCGCACAAACCCCACAGGACGCGACAAAAGTTACCACCTCCTTATGTAAGTTAGGCCACCAAAACCGACGCGAGAGAAGATCCACAGTTGCTTTACTCCCCGGGTGTCCTGCCAAAACTGAGTTATGGTGTGCCTCGATCACCTTTTGTCGCAACTGATCTGGAACAAACAGTCTCCCCGGAGGTCCAACAGGGGCGTCCCCCTGAGCCTCCAATACCTCCTCCTCCAGCTCAGAGCATACTGCCGAAACCACCACCCCCTCCTGAAGGATAGGAATCGGGTCGTCCGTATTCCCGGCCCCAGGGAAACTACGAGATAAGGCATCCGCCTTTACATTTTTTGACCCAGGACGATATGTAACGACAAAATTAAACCTGGTAAAAAACAATGACCACCTAGCTTGTCTGGGATTCAGACGTTTCGCGGACTCCAGATATAGCAGGTTCTTGTGATCGGTGATGACGGTGACCGGATGGACTGCCCCCTCCAAAAAATGGCGCCACTCCTCAAAAGCTAACTTAATGGCTAAGAGTTCCCTATTGCCGACATCGTAATTCCTCTCAGCGGACGACAATTTTTTAGAGAAAAAGGCGCACGGATGCCACTTACCAGGGGACGAACCTTGTGACAATACTGCTCCCACCCCTACCTCGGAAGCGTCTACCTCTACAATGAATG
Organism: Phyllobates terribilis; assembly: GCF_046119375.1. Taxonomy (NCBI): domain Eukaryota; kingdom Metazoa; phylum Chordata; class Amphibia; order Anura; family Dendrobatidae; genus Phyllobates; species Phyllobates terribilis. The sequence goes on along the minus strand of NW_027362773.1, from coordinate 222,570,827 downwards.
GCTGTGACGCATCAGGTTGAATGAGTATGGGTGCCGAGGCAAAACATTTTTTCAAGCAGGAGAATGCTTGACAAGCCTTGTCAGACCACCTAGAAAAATCCGTCCCCTTTTTAGTCATGTCTGTGAGAGGCTTAACCATGGACGAGAAATTACGAATGAACTTCCGGTAATAATTAGCAAACCCCAGGAAACGTTGTAGTGCCTTAAGATTCTCTGGCCGATCCCACTCAAGAACTGCCCGCACTTTCCCAGGGTCCATACGAAAACCGGACGCTGAAACCAGGAAGCCTAAAAACTGGAGTTCCTGTACGGCGAACACACACTTTTCCCATTTGGCATACAGTTTATTATCCCGCAAGATCTGTAACACCTGCCTAACGTGCTCCTGATGAGACACCAGATCCGGCGAGTAAATTAAGATATCATCCAGATATATGACAACAAACTGTCCCACCAGGCGGCGAAAAATGTCATTAACAAAGTGTTGGAACACCGCCGGGGCATTAGTCAGACCGAATGGCATGACAAGGTTCTCATAATGCCCCTCCGGAGTGTTAAACGCCGTCTTCCACTCATCCCCCTCCTTCATCCTAATCAGATTGTACGCCCCCCTGAGATCCAACTTAGAGAACCATTTGGCGCCCACGATCTGATTAAAGAGATCGGGAATAAGTGGGAGCGGATACGGATCTCGGACCGTAATCCGATTAAGTTCACGGAAATCCAGGCAAGGGCGTAGGCCTCCATCTTTCTTCTTAACAAAGAAGAACCCCGCAGCCACCGGTGAAGATGAAGGTCTAATATGCCCCTTAGCCAGACTTTCTGAAATATAATCCTTCATGGCCTGCCTCTCAGGACCAGAAAGGTTATACAACCTAGCTTTAGGTAACTTGGCCTCAGGGAGCAGTTTTACAGAACAGTCATACTCGCGATGAGGAGGTAGTTCCTGACACCCTTTCTCCGAGAATACATCCTCAAAGTCCGCCAGAAATGGAGGTAAGACCCAAGGAGTAACCGCACCGATGACCGTGTTCATGCAGTTTTTATTACAGAATTTACTCCATTGGCTTATCTCTCTGGTTTGCCAATTAATAACCGGGTTATGCTTAGTTAACCAAGGAAGGCCCAACACTATAGGAGTGGGAAGACCCTCCAACACGTAGCAAGAAAACAGTTCTTTATGTAACGCCCCCACTTGAAGTTTTACGTCATGCACAGCTTGCAAAAAACTTCCCTGACCGAGAGGCCTGGCATCGATCGAGAATATGGGGATGGGTTTAGCCAACTCACTCAATCGCATACCTTGAACCCGGGCAAACCGAGCATCAACCAGATTAGCCCCGGCCCCACTATCCAGAAGAACAGATATCCTCTCAGTTCTCGTACCCACCACCACCTCCGCCGGTACGAGAAACTGAGACGAACCTAGGGACGAAATACCTACTCCCAGATTGCCGTCCACCACACAACCTGGGATCAACAGTTTTCCGACGACTCTTCACTCTGCAAGGGACGGGATGGACACCCCCCAATAAAATCTCCCTTTCTCCCGCAGAAGAAACACCTTCCTGTCTTATGGCGCACCACCGGTCCCCTCCCCCGAAATGATGTCCCTCCTAATTGCATAGGCTCCTCTGGACTGACCAGGGGAACCACCATATGAGGGGACCTTGTAGGAGGTGGAGTCATCACAGGGGGTCGAGTTATCCCGCACCTCTCCCGAAGCCGTCTGTCAACGCGAATAGCCAGGGCCATAGCGGCTTCCAGTGACGCGGGAGAGTCATACTGTGCCAACACATCCTGTAATTTGTCGGATAAACCTTGACAAAACTGGCTCCTAAGAGCCGGGTCATTCCACTGGGTGTCCGTGGCCCACCTACGGAACTCCGAACAGAATTCCTCCGCCGGACGATCTCCCTGCTGGATCCTACGTAACTTAGACTCAGCAAGGGAGATCCGATCTGGGTCATCATATACGAGTCCCAGAGCAGCGAAAAACCTATCCACTGACTGGAGAGCCGGGGAGCCCGGGGGAAGAGAGAACGCCCAAGATTGTGGGTCCCCTTGTAGGAGCGAGATGACAATTCCCACCCTTTGTTCTTCACTCCCCGATGACCGAGGCCGCAGCCGAAAGTACAATTTGCATGCCTCCCGGAAAACAAAAAACTTGTCCCGCCCCCCAGTGAACCTGTCAGGGAGAGCTACTTTAGGTTCTGGTCCGGCTTGCTCCAGAGGATGCAAAACCTTGGACCTAACGTCCGCCAGCTCCATGGACAAACTCTGCAACTGCCGAGCTAGACCGGCTACTGGATCCATGGTAGCTGGAGAAAAACTAAGTGGGTCGGTGAAAATGTCACACTGTCTCTGTATACTGGAGGTAGGGGGCCTAAGCTGACCCTAAGCTGGGGCCCTGACTAATCCCTCAACCTGGAGGTACTGTTAAAGGTACAGAGGTCCAGGCCGCCAGCGTAACCCCTACCTCCTGAGGATCCCTGCACCTAAGTAATCTAGTCCTGAGAAGGACCCCGATCACAACAAAAGAGTACAAGTAATAATATGCCCACACACAGTACTTAGACGAACGAGACAGTACAAGGGAAAAACCAAAACCACCTTGCATACAAAGACTACACAACTACAACAGAGGGAACACGAACGGGAAAGGAGATAAATGATAAAGCGAGGAAGGGAAAATACACTCCAAATACACTTATCTCAGAAACTCCAAATACCACGATCCGCTCTGTAAGTCTGTATGAAATGCTTTCACCGACACTTCCCAAACAGACCAGCAGGCATTTGAAGGAGACTCACTACAGCAGCATTGATTGCAGCTGGGCGAGACTGGACCTCGTCTAGCACAGAGAGAAAGAGAATTAACTCCCTCACTGCCGAAAACACAAAGCACCAAAAAGTCAGCTGCGAGAAGTCAGGCTGTGTAATCGTGACGATCTTCGTGGCGACACACCCGTGACAGAGATGCAGTACCTCTGTGGCAACTGAACCCTCAGAGGCGCCACACACCCTTCTGCACAGATTTGAAATGGCGACGAAGATGTTTAGTGCTGACGATGCCATTATCAACATGACTATTCCGTTGATTTACATGCTGGAGCACACGTTAAACAGAATTCAGAGTCAGGTGGTGGGACAAGAGGAGGTGGAGGAAGTAGAGGAGGAGTCGTATGCGGAAGGGATAACATCTCCAAGGTCCAGACGGTCGGCAGCACCAAGGCGGCAGGCATGGGAGGGTGGGGGAGAGGGATTAACCAGGGCGCATGGTAGCAGCCAAACTGTTGAGGAAGGTGCAGGAGCTGAGGAAGAAGTGGAGGACGAACTGGCGATGGGCATGTAAGACTCATCAGATGAGGGTGACCTTGATCACATTTCTGTTGTGTGAGGTTGGGGGGAGAGGGCAGAGGAAGGAAGCATGATTCTTACCTCGCTACCAACACAACAAGGACTTGGTCCTCGTGGATGCGCAAGACACATGAGTGCCTTCTTGCTGCACTACCTGCAGCATGGCCGTTGGATTGTCAGAATTCGAAGTAATCCCGACTACTGGGTTGCCACACTCTTAGATCCCCGGTACAAAAGTAAATTTGCCAAAATAATTCCTGCCATAGAAAGGGATTCACGCATGCAGGAGTATCAGCAGAGGCTGTTGCAGAATCTTAGATGTGCTTTTTCGCAAAACACCAGTGGTGCAGGTAGTGAATCTCACAGTTCTAACTTGCAAACCGTGGGACTGTCGAGTCTTCATCACTCAAACCATAACAGTAACACAGTATCTGCTGGTAACAGCAATTTTGTGGAATCGTTTCACCACTTGTTTAGACCATCCTTTGCAAGGCCACAGGAGACAAGAAGTCTGACACATAGTCAACGCCTAGAGAGGATGTTACAGGAGTATCTCCAAGTGAACATTGAAGCCATGACTGTGTCACTGGACCCTTGCTCATTTTGGGATTCCAATCTGGATAAATGTCCGGAGCTCGCCACTCACGCCTTGGAGATCTTGTCATGCCCTGCAGCCAGCGTTCTCTCTGAATGTGTGTTCAGCGCTGCTGGTGGTGTGATGACAGATAAGTGCACGCGGCTGTCCACTGAGAATGTAGACAAACTCACGTTCATAAAGATGAACAAATCATGGATGCGCAAGGACTTTTCTACCCCTGTGTCATCCTGGGGAGACTAAAAGCTTGAGGATTTGGTAAAATCACCTCACCAACCGTTTTAAGCAACTCTGGGGCAATTGATGCCACTTAAGTGGTGTCTGTGCCACAATTTTTGGAAAAAATGGAGACTCTTTTTGGAGTCCCCTTGCTGTGTTTTACTTGACGTTGGCATCGTCAATTCCAGGTGGGTTGGGTCGCCTCCCCTCCCCCCTTTTAACTGTAAGAAACTACATACACTATGGCTTGGGGAAACACAGATGGTTGAGTCTGAAGAGCTGTTTACTCAGAGGTCTGCTCCAAAGCTTCAGTGTCTGCTAGTCAGCGTAGAATTTTTAACTGCATCTAGCCTAGGCAATACTTTGGGCGCAGTAGCCCAGCTGCGAAGCAAGCTGCACCGCCCTGTGTATCTAATAAGAATTTTTAAATGCATCAAGCCTAGGCAGACTGTGGGGACCCCCAACCAAACCCAGACGCTCAGCCCCCATACCGCCCCCCTTTCCTTGACAATACAATAATGTAACTCTTACAACTGGATGGGTGAGGATCGGTCACAGCTTTATTAACTCTTTATACTCATTCCATTAGAAAGGCATTTTATTTCTAAAATAATTCAGCTTGTTGCAGCATGCCCTGGGTCTCCACTCCGGCAAGTTGGCCAACAAGTGTAACTCTCCATCATGTCCTTTCTATTTCCAGGCCACGGAGGATCCTGCGTACTCGTATGCAGGACTCTGACCCCCATCCATCACTCTTAACGCTTGTTCCACTCCGTCCTGGAGTCCTGACAGGAATATGTCCAGTCCAATATCCATTAAGTGAACACCGTCGGGCCGTATGAGGCCTGCTTTATCTCCTTCCAGTTGTCGGTGTCGTATCACTACACCGCCTCTGTCTCTTCTAAATTTTGCCATCCAAATATTTATTACCCGCCTTGTCCGTTCGATGGCCGTGAGGTCTCGCGCACCTTGCCATACCGCTATCGGCACAATCTCTGACCATACTATAGTTAGTTTTGTGAAAAATTCTCTGAAGCGCTCAGTGTCTAGTTTCATTATTGCCATTAGTTATGCGCTCTTGTGATGACCTAGGTCGTTTCCCCCGGCCTGTATAACTAAGATGCCCGGACCTCTTGCCTCTCTCCCTACCTTGATTACCTCCATTAGTACCTGTGGCCATAGCAGGCCTCTAATACCTCTCCAGTTGAAATATGTGTTATGAAACTCTAATTTCCTCCCGCCTGGGCGGACTTTCGCCCTTTTTTCTGCCCAATATATATACGAGTGGCCTATCACCCACACTGTTGGCTTAGCGTCACCTGTAAAAGAAACAAACCACGTTAGGATAACAAGTCCGGTCTTATGTATCTCGCCAAACACGTGGATCGCCATCTCCCTATCCTCTGAACTTCCGTTTCTGACAGTCCTGCTTTTGCTGCTTCCGTGGCCACGCCTATGTGGAATGAGTGTGTCCCATAATCTTTGGGGTGGTTCCCTGACGATGTTATGCATTTATTAAATATAGCTTGGAACTGGTATCTTGATAATGGCATTCCATCAATGTGTGATAGGAAGAAATTACTTTGTGATCTTATGGTTATATATGTTTTTACTATTGTTACCCGACTCAGTGTACCATTTGTGGGTTGTAGAAGTACCCAAGTGCCCCTGCCCGCTGGAACCGTTTTTGATTGGCGTATGCGTAGACGTATTGCATTATTGGCTATGACCAGGTCCTGGTGTAATAAGCCTCCACTTGTGGTAATTTTGGATTGAGGGACTAATTCACTTATGCATAGCGCCCCGAAGAAGGCGATCGCAAATGCAGTAGACAGTAGTGTTGCTTCAAATTTTGAGTGTCATGTTAATGGCGTAAGGGATATGATGTGAGAAATCAGTTTTAGTGACACGGGACGGGACGTCTACACTCCTGACTTGTCTGATGATGAATCTCTTTGTCACATCTCCCCAATTCAGTAGTTGGAAGTGAAATGCTACGCCGGTCAGTCACCGCTGCGCTGACGCCCCTGATATGTCCCTCATCATTAGCTGGTGGAGAAATTCTATGGTGACTTGTAATCTGGCTTGTTCACATTGGTCAACCCGTCTGCCTTCTACTAGTCGTGTCCACTCTTCCCATGCCTTACCGTATGCTTGCCAAGTCGACGGGGCAACTGACGCTCTGATTAATGGCATCAACTATTCGCCACTAGATCCCATAGGGAGGGTGGGCAACTGTTGCCTGATAGGTGGGCGTTGGGGAGGAGTTCTGTGAAAATCTGCCTATTGAATTGTGATAAAGCATTAGCAGCAGCTTTAGAACCCTCAGCATCGTGGCTAGCGCGGACCCATACATTGTGTTTTAGGCACAGGAATGCTAGCCGGCATAGTAGGTCTAGCACTGGGAGAGACGATGATGCCATCTTATTAATGCAGTGCGCTAGGCTGGTGTTTTTTGTTATGAAGCGTATATTTTTGTTAGCCAGGCGCGCGCCCCATATTTCTATTGCTACCACTATTGGGAAGAAAAATTATTTTCCGGGCTAGATGCAGCTAAAAATTATTAGTAATTTCAAAGCTGGTGGAGCTTGGTATAGATGGCCTAATACAATGAGTACCACACACTGCTACTATGCCCAAAATTATTTTCCAGGCAAGATTCAGCTAAAAATTATTAGTAATTTCAAAGCTGGTGGAGCTTAGTATAGATGGCCTAATAGAATGAGTACCACACACTGCTACTATGCCCAAAATAATTTTACAGGCAAGATGCAGCTAAAAATTATTAGTTATTTCAAAGCTGGTGGAGCTTGGTATAGATGGCCTAATACAATGAGTACCACACACTGCTACTATGCCCAAAATTATTTTAACGGCAAGATGCAGCTAAAAATTATTAGTAATTTGAAAGCTGGTGGAGCTTAGTATAAATGGCCTAATAGAATGAGTACCACACACTGCTACTATGCCCAAAATTATTTTACAGGCAAGATGCAGCTAAAAATTATTGGTAATTTCAAAGCTGGTGGAGCTTAGTATAGATGGCCTAATACAATGAGTACCACACACTGCTACTATGCCCAAAATTATTTTCCAGGCAAGATGCAGCTAAAAATTATTAGTAATTTGAAAGCTGGTGGAGCTTAGTATAGATGGCCTAATAGAATGAGTACCACACACTGCTACTATGCCAAAAATTATTTTACAGGCAAGATGCAGCTAAAAATTATTAGTAATTTCAAAGCAGGTGGAGCTTGGTATAGATGGCCTAATGCAATGAGTACCACACACTGCTACTATGCCCAAAATTATTTTCCAGGCACGATGCAGCTAAAAATTATTAGTAATTTGAAAGCTGGTGGAGCTTAGTATAGATGGCCTAATAGAATGAGTACCACACACTGCTACAAGCCCAAAATTATTTTCCGAGCTAGATGCAGATAAAAATTATTAGTAATTTGCAAGCTGGTGGAGCTTAGTATAGATGGCCTAATAGAATGATGCTATGCCCAAAAGGTTTTACTTGGCTAGGTGCAGTAAAAAAAATTGTATTCTATACACAGGTGGTGTAGCTTGCAACACAGATACGCTACTCCACTGACTAACACACACTGCAAGAGGCCAAAAAGGATTTGCTTAGCTAGATATAGCCAAATGCCATGAAAAACACTTGCACAGCACTGGCACAGACCTGCCTGGCAAAAAGTCCTAGGAAATGCTGTAACCTAGTCCTCAAAAGGACTTCAATTACAATTAGTCCCTACCCCCAAGCTATCTGTATATTTCTGAGAAAATTGGCTTGAAATTAACACTGAAAGTATAGCGCACACAGCAACAGCGGTGCCGTCTAACACGCAGCTGCAGCAGTGAGAAAATGGTGGCGACGGGGAAAATGGCTTGGTCTTATAGGGCAAGGACATGTGACATACACTGCCAATGACACATGCCCTTGCTTGTGTGAAAAAAAGCACTTCGCTCCGTGTGTGCGCTGCTGATAGGCTGACAGACTGCACCTCCCCACTGTAAATGCGGGAAAGAGAAAAAAAAATGGATATCTTCATTATTTATGCAGAGATCCATCCCCTGCCCCTCCCCCCTCCCCGCTGTACACTCAAACTGTGTATTAACATTAATTTTCAGCATTACTGAGAAAAAATCCAGTTATGATTTTGGTGCACCAACAGTTATCGAACATAACCTCGAGCAGCCGAATTTTTTTCAAATCGTTCGTGTTCGCCGAACGGCTTGAACACCGCCCAAAACAGCTCGAATTTGAGATTGGCGAACAGTTCGAGTCGAACAACGCTCATCTCTAGTAAACATGCAGCAAAACAGCAACCATGGGAGCTAAGTAAACCTCCATGCTCCTATACACAATCCTCCTCCTTCACTCTCCAAGTCAGGCAGAAGAACTGATCACTGACACCCTAGGAAGTCAAAACTGAGTCTATATAGAAGAGAAGAGTAGTTAACTCATATCAGCTGAGAGACCAGAATCTCAGGAAAACCCAGCAACCTAGATTAACTCCTACACTGCTGGGAAAAAGCAGTAAGTTGTAAACTGGAGAGGAGCTTCGGCACAGTGTGTGTGAACTATGCCCAGAACGCTGCGGTCCGCTGGAACTTTCTGTCTCTCTGATTCTACTGACTTTTAAAAAATGATGGTGTGTACTCAGCTGTTATATAGGATCTCTAGTTGCTATTTTTTGAAAAAAAAGGGTGTCCACTTTATACTGTGACGTGCAGGAGAATGTGGACTAATTGGACTTCAAGATTTGCAGAAACATAAGGTTCTACCTGTACACCATTTGATTTGCAACACAATGGAATTTAGTGCCTCATATTTTGAAGCATCTGTGAAAGCAGCATACATTAAGAAGTTACTTACTTATTGAGAATCAAACAAATTAAAGCTTGGGTTACTTTAAAATCCTCCGTTCACAACTGATGAGGGACAGGTGTCACCTACTGAGGCCTTTTGAAGTGGCACCCCTCTCATATTTATACTTAAAAAAACGCTCCCAAGGATTCAACACGGGATGGCGATGAAGAAAGGAAAACAACTTGTACATGTTCTTCATCGTCGCCCTCAGGCTGTTGGTGACCCTCAGGGACATTGTCATGTCTAACAGGTTGTGGAGAAGGCGGAGGTGGAGCAGGTAAATTTTGATGAAGTCATTGAGTTATCCCAGGCACATGAAGGTAAAGAGGTATACAGTCAGTCTGAAATTGATGATGGCTATAATACCAAAGCATTGGGGTCAGAAAGTAATCCAACAGGGCATGCGGTCATGCTTTCAAACATGGCAAGCTGGATGCTTGATTGCTTATGGGCTTACAGATATATTGTTAGTATTAAGCAAACAGATGACTAATGGATAGCCCCTTCTATAAAAGCAAAATGGAGGACATTTTTTTCTGCTTCCTTAATAAGTCAAAATTGGCATATTTCCAGAATACGCTATGTTCCCTCCTTGGTAAAGCTTTTTCAGAGCAGATTCTGACTGCATGATTAACTAGAAGACCTTCCTCTGCTTCCTGCATATTTAGTGCTTCACTGCCAAGCCAGAACTACCACTACAACAAGCAGCCAAAGCAGCAGTGATTTCAGTATATATGGCATGATGGACTGGATGTTTTATCAGCCACTGTAGCAACCTGATACACATCCGCAATTAGAGATCCATTGCCAGGAACAATTAGGTTCAGTCATACCTAAATTATGCTGGGGAGCCTTCGAGTGATTTATAGTCTTAACTTTAATTGGTGACTTTGTAGTACTTTCGATTCTTGGTGAATCAATTTTTCATGAATCTAATTTCCTAGTCAAATTTTGCAAAGCAGATGAATTCGAATTTCAGAAGATTAACTCATCGCGAGTGTTAAACCATAAAAATTGCTCTTTGTTTTCATTACTAAAATAAATTGTGAGGTTCCTTCCTGTGTACTTTTTAGGTATGAACACCTTAAAATAGTGGAACCTTGTACTACAAATGATCTCCAGTCTGGTGCTTGCTTAATTAAGTAGTGAAGTCTAAGGGACCCTGTTAATTTTAACCAGGGACCTCTGCAAAAAAGGGCTTAACTCAACTGAATGTATCACCATACAGTGGTCTTAATGATAGTCACTAGTGTTGAGCGAGCATGCTCGACACTGCTCGGTACTCACCCGAGCATCTCGCTACTCGGGATGTTCGGCGAGCACTGAGCATATCCGGGTTACTCGGGCGGGAACTCGGGTCTCCGCCCTGCACGTTTGGCGCTCTTTACAGAGCCAATGAACATGCAGGGTTTGCCAGCCAGTCACTGTAATGCCGCAGCCATGTTGTTTGTGGGCATTACAGTGATTGGCTGGCCGCACAGCGTCACCTCGAGTATTTAAAACCGGGCGCCGCCATCTTGGACACAGTCACCCGGGATCAGACAGTGTAAGGAGAGTGCTGCTGAGTTAGGGAGAGATATATAGTGCAAAATAGTTAGTGTTAGGTCTCTAAAGTCTGCCAAATCAAACAAACAGTCCTTCTCAGAACTAATATCCATCCCAGATATCAAGCAGGCAGGCTGTATAGGAGACGCAGTGGTTATACCAACAAACAGTGCATTACAGTCTTGTGCTCTCCTGCTGGTCAAATTGCTAGACTTATCCCCCGGTCCCAGGGGCCAGTAAAAATCCTTTTTTACATCTAAATACTGTATTTATTTTTTTTCCTCACTCAGACTGTACAAATACGCGTCTTATTAACCTTTTGGTATTTTTCACCCCCCCCAAAAAAATTGAGTGTGTCTGTGACTGTTCAGACACCAATATATCTGTTTAAAATATTCTGGTGTAGGCCAGATAACTAGAAGTTTGGTTTTGCAGTTCCACGGTTCAAATCTCAGTATTATCCAGCTTTTGGCCTTTTTTCTTTAAAAAAACAGTAATAGTGTCTCCCTGACTGTTCAGACACAAATATACAGTACAATCAGGGCAATCATTTATTGGAGAATCAATGAAAGGATCAATTTGGATTTTAAACTACTGACTCTCTGCATCTATTTGAGTGCCGGAACTTTTTTATAAACAAATATACAGTACAGAACAAATGTTTGGACACACGTTCTCATTTAAAGATTTTTCTGTATTTTCATGACTATGAAAATTGTACATTCACACTCAAGGCATCAAAACTATGAATTAACACATGTGGAATTATATACTTAACAAAAAAGTGTGAAACAACTGAAAATATGTCTTATATTCTAGGTTCTTCAAAGTAGCCACCTTTTGCTTTGATGACTGCTTTGCACACTCTTGGCATTCTCTTGATGAGCTTCAAGAGGTAGTCACAGGAAATGGTCTTCCAACAATCTTGAAGGAGTTCCCAGAGATGCTTAGCACTTGTTGGCCCTTTTGCCTTTACTCTGCGGTCCAGCTCACCCCAAACCATCTCGATTAGGTTCAGGTCTAGTGACTGTGGAGGCCAGGTCATCTGGCGTAGCACCCCATCACTCTCCCTCTTGGTCAAGTAGCCCTTACACAGCCTGGAGGTGTGTTTGGGGTCATTGTCCTGTTGAAAAATAAATGATGGTCCAACTAAACGCAAACCGGATGGAATAGCATGCTGCTGCAAGATGCTGTGGTAGCCATGCTTGTTCAGTATGCCTTCAATTTTGAATAAATCCCCCATAGTGTCACCAGCAAAGCACCCCCACACCATCACACCTCCTCCTCCATGCTTCTCATTGGGAACCAGGCATTTAGAGTCCATCCGTTCACCTTTTCTGCGTCGCACAAAGACACGGTGGTTGGAACCAAAGATCTCAAATTTGGACTCATCAGATCAAAGCACAGATTTCCACTGGTCTAATGTCCATTCCTTGTGTTCTTTAGCCCAAACAAGTCTCTTCTGCTTGTTGCCTGTCCTTAGCAGTAGTTTCCTAGCAGCTATTTTACCATGAAGGCCAGCTGCACAAAGTCTCCTCTTAACAGTTGATGTAGAGATGTGTCTGCTGCTAGAACTCTGTGTGGCATTGACCTGGTCTCTAAACTGAGCTGCTGTTAACCTGTGATTTCTGAGGCTGGTGACTCAGATAAACTTATCCTCAGAAGCAGAGGTGATTCTTGGTCTTCCTTTCCTGGGGCGGTCCTCATGTGAGCCAGTTTCTTTGTAGCGCTTGATGGTTTTTGCAACTGCACTTGGGGACACTTTCAAAGTTTTCCCAATTTTTTGGACTGACTGACCTTCACTTCTTAAAGTAATGATGGCCACTCGTTTTTCTTTACTTAGCTGTTTTAGCTTGCCTTAAAATATTCTGGTGTAGGCCACATAACTAGAAGTTTGGTTTTGCAGTTCCACGGTTCAAATCTCTGTATTATCCAGCTTTTGGCCAATTTCCCGTAAAAAAAACAGTAATAGTGTCTCCCTGACTGTTCAGACACAAATATCTGTTTAAAATATTCTGGTGTAGGCCAGATAACATGAAGTGTGGTTTTGTACTTCCACGGTTCAAATCTCTGTATTATCCAGCTTTTGGCCTTTTTTCCGTAAAAAAAACAGTAATTAGTGTCTCCCTGACGGTTCAGACACAAATATATCTGTTTAAAATATTCTGGTGAAGGCCAGATAACTAGAAGTTTGGTTTTGCAGTTCCACTGTTCAAATCTCTGTATTATCCAGCTTTTGGCCAATTTCTGTAAAAAAAACAGTAATAGTGTCTCCCTGACTGTTCAGACACAAATACATCTGTTTAAAATATTCTGGTGTAGGCCAGATAACTAGAAGTTTGGTTTTGCAGTTCCACGTTTCAAATCTCTGTATTATCCAGCTTTTGGCTTTTTTGACTTAATAAAAAATCAGTAATAGTGTCTCCCTGACTGTTTAGACACAAATATATCTGTTTAAAATATTCTGGTGTAGGCCAGATAACTAGAGGTTTGGTTTTGCAGTTCCACGGTTCAAATCTCTGTATTATCCAGCTTTTGGCCTTTTTTGCATAAAAAAAACAGTAATAGTGTCTCCCTGACTGTTCAGACACAAATATATCTGTTTAAAATATTCTGGTGTAGGCCAGAGAAATAGAACTGTGGTTTTCCTCTTCCACGGTTCTAATCTCCTTTTTATTACCCTTTTTCCATTGATAGTGCGAGTGTAAGCTATTTTACTTCATTTACATTGGGCAAGGCGTGTGGCAAGGGACGTGGAACTGGACTTTCTGGTGATGGTGCGTATAGAGGACAGGGCGGTGGCCAAGGTGAAAATGTGCCACAACCAACAGCCACATCTTCTCGCTCCCACTTCTTGTCTGTCTTCCACACGGTCAAGTTTTAGTAGCCATGAGTCTCGACCGCATACTCCTCCTCACCTTGATGCTCCTTCCTCCCACCATGCCGAGTGTCGTCAGACAGCAATTGATCCCACACTTACTTGGACACTCTGAAGAGCTGTTCACTGGTCCATTTCCATATTTGGGCCCCTCGCCTGATACGCTTGAAGTGGTGGAAGCGGAGATCCCATGTAGCGATGCCCAAATATTTGAACAGCCACGGCCAGAGGAAGTCGACGCTAGCAATTTGTCACAAGAGGTGGATGATGACGAGACACAATTGCCACGAAGTGAGGAGGAGGATCGTGGTGCGCAAGTGGAAGAGGAGGAGGTGGATAATCTAGTAACTGACCCAATGGGGCAGCAAGACACACAGAGTGAGGCCAGCAGCACACAGGGGGAGGGAGGCAGAGTACCCCAACAGGCATGAAGAAGCAGTGTGGTGGCCGCACACAGAAGGTGGGCAACAGTTCCCCATAACACCAACACGAGGGACGCTGCCACTACAACCGGTAGGTCTTCCAGAGTCTGGAATTTTTGGCAGCTTTTGCTTGGAAGGCATAGGCAAAGACTATGGGAGACCCACTCCCCAATAATGGGAATAATGTTTTTAATATGCTGTACTTCATGTCTCTTCCAAGGGGCATTAAAACCGTCTTGTTAAACCACTCTGACCTCCACATCTCTTCCAAGGGGCATTAAAACCGTCTTGTTAAGTTACTGTGACCTCCAAGTCTCTTCCAAGGGGCAGTGATATTGACTTTTTATTCCACTACGACCTCCACCACTCTTCCAAGGGGCATTAAAACCGTCTTGTTAAGCTACTGCGACCTCCACCACTCTTCCAAGGGGCATTAAAACTGTCTTTTTAAGCTACTGCAACCTACACCACTCTTCCAAGGGGCATTGATAGTCTTTTTATTCCACTTTGACCTCCACGTTTCTTCCAAGGGGCATTTACACCTTCTTGTTAAGCTACTGTGACCTTCACGTCTCTTCCAAGGGGCATTAAAACCGTCTTGTTAAGCTACTGTGACCTCCACGTATCTTCCAAGGGGCATTAAAACTGTCTTGTTAAGCTACTGCGACCTCCACCACTCTTCCAAGGGGCATTGATATTGTCTTTTTATTCCACTGCGACCTCCACCACTCTTCCAAGGGGCATTAAAATCTTCTTGTTAAGCTACTGCGACCTCCACCACTCTTCCAAGGGGCATTAAAACCTTCTTGTTAAGCTACTGCGACCTCCACCACTTTTCCAAGGGGCATTTATATTATCTTTTTATTCCACTGTTCCATTGTGACCTCCACGTCTCTTCCAAGGGGCATTTAAACTGTCTTGTTAAGCTACTGTGACCTCCACGTCTCTTCCAAGGGGCATTAAAACCATCTTGCTAAGCTATTGCGACCTCCACCACTCTTCCAAGGGGCATTAAAATCGTCTTGTTATGCTACTGCGACCTCCAGCACTCTTCCAAGGGGCATTGATATTGTCTTTTTATTCCACTGCGAACTCCACCACTCTTCCAAGGGGCATTAATACCGTCTTGTTAAGCTACTGCGACCTCCACCACTCTTCCAAGGGGCATTAAAACCGTCTTGTTAAGCTAGTGCAACCTCCACCACTCTTCCAAGGGGCATTGATATTGTCTTTTTTTTCCACTGTGACCTCCATGTCTCTTCCAAGGGGCATTAAAACCGTGTTGTTAAGCTACTGTCACCTCCACGTCTCTTCCACGGGGCATTGATATTGTCTTTTTATTCCACTGCGCCCTCCACCACTCTTCCAATGGGCATTAAAACCATCTTGTTAAGCTACTGTGACCTCCACGTCTCTTCCAAGGGCTATTAAAACTGTCTTGTTAAACCACTCTGAACTCCACAGCTCTTCCAACGGGCATTGAAACGTTGTTTGTAATTAACTCTAACCTCCACGACTCTTCCAACGGGCATTGCATTTCCTCCTAATTTTAGTCAGCTTTTGCTTTTCAATGCATAGGCGAACACTAAGGGAGACCCACTCCTCAATAATGGGTAGAAGGTTTTTAGTGCGCTGTAATCCACGTCTGTTTCAAGGGGCACTGCAGTTCCTCATAAGTTTTGGAAAGCCTTCCATTCACTGCTTAGGCCAACAGTGTACAAGAGACCCAGTTGCTATAAATGGAAAAAACGGTTTAGTTAATGCCCTCTGACCTCCATGTCACTTCCAAGGGGCATTGGAGTGCCTCGAAATTTTTGGTAGGCATTGCACTCACTGTATGCCCTATAACTGTGTAGCCGAACTGCTCCTTTTGGTACAGAAACATATCCTACAAGACATGTGTGGTTGACTGGCCTGATATTGATGTGAATGGTCCCTGTTCCTCCTGCTCTTTCTCCTCATCCATCATTCATCACCTGAAGCTTTGTTTTAACGGGAGTTATAGAACTGGAATAGTAGCAGGAAAACATCCAGCAATCCTTGGGGGAGGTAGGATATGCGCCAAAACTCTGACCACCTCAGGCCTAGCCTCTACTACATTCATGCGCTTGCATTCCAAGGAACAGAAATCTAAGGAGATGGATGGCCTCATGATCATGAATAATTTACTCGTTGTGTAGGAGGCCGATCATTGCTGCTGTCTACCTTCTGAACTTTGTGTTGAAGCCTGATTGGCCCAGGACCTGCAATCCTCTATGTCTGGAGGACGTATTGCATCCCAGTGTCCAACTGTGTCCTGGCTTCCACAATATTAACCCAGTGTGATGGCATCAGTGAGATGGACCATACCTGGCCACATTCACTTGTCCACGTGTTTGTGGTTAGGCTGTCCTTCAAATAGGGGCGGCTGGGGACCGTTTATTGACACCCGGCCGCCCCCTGGCAGCTGGGGACCAAGCATGTACACCCGGCCGCCGGGAGGCTGGGGACTGAGTATGGATACCAGGCCGCCGTCGCAGCCATTACAAGGTGGCCAGATTCCACCTCCACATGCCTAAAAGGCCCAATTTCAAGTGCAAGCAAGCTAGCAGTATGGTATTGCAGCCTGGGGATGGGTGTGTGGCAGGCTGCACACTTACTCTTGCATTCCAAGAAAACAAAGCAGATGCAAACTTCTATCATCATCATCATGCTCCTCACCTTGGCACTCTCAACTCCCCTGATGGAGAATCCAGGGCCCACCGGAGGAGTCTGGTTGTCTGGTGGGCTCGGCCAATGCTACCCTAAAGCAGGCCAGGCTAAGAAAAGTGTGGGGAAGGTTACCGGGACAAATAGGGGTGGCTGGGGACCGAGTATGGACACCCGGCCGCCCTCTGGCGGCTGGGGACAGAGTGTGGACACCCGGCCGCCGGGCGGCTGGGGACTGAGTATGAATACCTGGCCGCCGACGCAGCCATGACATGGTGGCCGGCGTCTGCCTCCACAAGCATAAAAGGCCTCATTTCAAGTGCAAGCAAGCTAGCAGTATGGTATTGCAGCCTGGGGGTAGTTGGGTGGCAGGCTGCACACTTACGCTTGTATTCCAAGAAAACAAAGCAGATGCTAACTTCTATCATCATCATCATGCTCCTCACCTTGGCACTCTCAACTCCTCCGATGGAGAAGCCAGGGCCCACCGGAGGAGTCTGCTTGTCTGGTGGGCTTGGCCAATGCTGCCCTAAGCAGGCCAGGCTAAGAAAAATGTGGGGAAGGTTATCGGGACAAATAGGGGCGGCTGGGGACGGAATATGGACACCCGGCCGCCCCCTGGCGGCTGGGGACTAAGCGTGGACACCCGGCGCCGGGCGGCTGGGGACTGAGTATGGATACCAGGCCGCCGACGCAGCCATGACGTGGTGGCCAAATTCCGCCTCCACATGCCTAAAAGGCCTCATTTCAAGTGCAAGCAAGCAAGCAATATGGTATTGCAGCCTGGGGGTGGGTGGGTGGCAGGCTGCATACTTGCGCTTGCTTTGCATGGAATGGGGGAGGTACAATTGAACACTGCCCTGGGACAAGGACTTGCACGGTTATAGTTGCAAGTCTGCATCTTCTGATGCGGCAAGGATCACTTCTGATGGGCACACTTTTAGGCAGTGACCTGGGTGTCAGAGATGCTTCCAGGGGTCTTCCCCATGCTGTTCCCATGTCTTTTCAGCACTTTATGCATGTGTCACACAGCACATGGCCAGATAAGGAAGTAAAATGTTAAAATGACATTTCCCGGTGAATGCATTTGTCACGGTTGAAAGCAATATAAAAGTGCAAAAACGCATAAAAAATGCTACTTGTGAACATAGCCCAAGGTGTGGAGGGGTATTTTTATTTTTGGTTATTTATTTTACCTTATACACAAGTCTTTACCATGGAAAGGAAGTTCCTTAACATATTTCACAGGAAAGCAGTTTTAGTTTCGTTTTTGAACGTTTTATTGTGAGCCCTTAAAAGTGGCTTAATACCTCTCACCACGTTGTTGACAGCAGTGACCTGGGGGTCAGAAATGCTTCCTGGGGCGATCCCCATGCTGTCCCCATGTCATTTGAGCACTGTCACTATCGTTTTGGGCACTTGTTATGCTTTTAAAAGACTGCCGGGGGTGCCGCCGCAAAAATGCTCGGGTCTCCCATAGACTAACATTGGGCTCGTTGCTCGGATCGAGCACCCGAGTATCATGGCGAGTTCGGCCCGAGCTTCGAGCACCCGAGCATTTTAGTGCTCGCTCAACACTAATACTTAGGCAAGGGTCAGGAGGCCTTTGCCCATTTTAAATAGCAAACATTAACCTTCAGCTACCATAGCCCCTATGGTGACTCCCACACAATATGATGACTTCCACAGCTCCCCTACACAGTATTACTGTCTCCACAGTGCACCAAACACAGTATGATAGTATCATTCCACCACAAACCTTCATACACTGTATGATTATCCCAAACTGTATGATTGCCCCTATAGCCCCTCAGACAGTTCATTGCCCACACAGCCCCCCCTCACAGAATAATACCAACACACTCCCTCCACATAGTATGATTACCACCACACAATATGATTATCCCCACATCCGACACCCCACATAAAATGTAGTACCTCACAGTCTCCCATACAGTATGATGTACCCCACATTCATCTCCCACATAGTATAATGGCCCCCACACAGTATAATTGTCCTCACAACACCCCACACACGCACATACAGTATAATTGCCACTACATAAAATGATTTCTCCTCAGACTCATCCATACAGTATGATTGTGTGGCGCCCCTGAGGGTTCAGTCGCCACAGAGGTACTGCACCTCACCCGGAGGTGTGGTGTCTCCTTCTCTCAGGTAAGGAGGGAGTGCTGCCCGGAACCCCAAACACCTGCATCCAACACTACACTGCTCCAGGCGGGCTGGAAGGGCAAGATGCAATGTGTTTTCTGCTGAGCCCTGTCCCTGGCTGGAGTGGGGGGAACCCAAAGGTAGGGGGAACCAGTAGTGGGTGTGGGACTGCCTGGTCTGGAGACCCAGGAGGGGAGCAGGGAGTAGGCTCCGTTCTAAGAAGGGATCCTAGGGGGTACAGCGCGTGCAGGATGGCACCCATACACCCCGCATCTGTCAGAAGACAGAGGGATCGTAAGCCGCATTCTAATCCCCTGAGGGTCAAGTAAGTCTGTGTAACTCCGACAGACAGGAGGGACTTCAGAGTACCCGAACAGGATTCAGAGTGGGCAGCGCAGGGCAGGAGGGAGAAGGACCCAGTGTGAAGACGGTCAAAATAGGAACACAAGAAAGTGGGGTTTGGCCTGGTATTCCCAAGCTGCCTGAGGAAGGATTGAACCCCTGCCTGGTGAATGCAGCGTAACGCGGGAGGCTGTAAGCTGACAGTGCACCCTGAGGAACTAAAGAACTGTGAGTAAAGACACGGATAACTGCACCGCACCACCTCTGTCCAATTATTTAGTCTGCGCCATCTTTCCCCCTGCACTACAACGCCCAGCGCAACCTCCATCTACATCCCACGCTGCCCTGGAGCTAGCTCTTCCTGTGGAGAGCCACACCATTCCTGCTGCCATAACACCAGCTACAGAGGACTGCTCCGCAGCAGCGGCTCCCCTTAGCCGCATTCCACAGGTGGCGTCACGAACACTTTCCCAAATCCCCCAATATCTTCCCCTTTTTACTGACCGCCCTAGGTCACGGACCGGGCCAGCCACCGTGATATCTCCTAAGCAACCAGTGGCCCGGCTGCCGAGTACCCCACGGCCCAGGGGGCGCATCAGCCTTGGTGTCACGAACAGGATTCCATGCCCGTTGCCACCTGGTACTGTGCGCCTTAAAAGACTGTGTTACTGACTGTGGTGAAGGTTTCCCGCCATTCCCGAGATTTCCTGCCATTGCACGCCATCTTCCTGTCGCCGCGCGGGAAGAAGAGGGGCGTAACCGCGGGAATCGGAGAGGCGTAACCGCTGGAAGCGCGCGAAGCCCAGGACACGCCCCGCCCCTGACGTCGAACCAGGAAGCGTCAGGTCCTGGAAGGAGCCCAGAGGACGCTCTGACGTCAGACGCGAGCGACGCAAGTTTCTGGAAGAAGACCGTCGCCCGCGGAGCTGTGGCCTACCTGATAAAGAAAGTGAAGAAGGTAGGCTCCGGTTCACTAGGGGGGCGCAACCATGGCCGACGACCAGCAAGCCGCCGGAGCACCGATTAACGCTCCTGGTGCCCCACCTGCGCCCGGCGCAGCACAGGCAGGAGCAGTCGCCGCACCAGCAGGAGCTGTGGCACGGATGGTGCCCATGGCTCTACAGCATGCCCTAAATGTTCAGAGGGTGAGGGAACTGTTGGAACAGGACACCCTGACTGAGCGGGAGGATGACCAGGACGGGTCACTGTGACGCCCAGCTGCACTTGGTATCACAGATCCTAGAAGAGTGCATTGATGGATTCCTCCACAAGAGGCCCCATAAACATTCACACATCTCCACCTTCCACCTCAGACCAGCAGAGGGAGCCCGTTAGGGAGATAAATAGGGAAGGTGGAGCCAGGCAGTTCAGTTCCTGCAGAGTGAGACACAGAAACAGGTCAGTCTGCAGTGGAGCTCAGTGATTCAGCAGTTCCTCTGAAAAGTTCAGCAAGTACAGGTCTGAATGCAGAGTTGAGCTCGGTTGAGTTGTAGCTCAGAATAGTGAGCTTTAGGTGTGCCGGCGCCATAAGATCGGTGAAGCGCGGCAAGCTGCCGTTAGTGTGTATAGCCTAGTGAGGGCCTGAGTAGGCCGAAGGCAAGTGGAGAGTTAGTACATAGGGGGCAGAGGAGCCTAACTGGCTCACCCCGAAGAAGTTACCGGACACCGGGTCCGAGCTTACCGGGATCTCTATGACCCAATAAGGTATAACCGGAATCCCTGAAGAACTACAGGTCCCAGGATCGCTAAAGTGCTGATACGTAAAAGAGCCGGGAAACACATAGGCCCCGCAAGCTGAGGAGCGTGTATTCCAAGAAAAGGCCCTACCACAAGGTCAGCCAGCGTAGGACAGAGACAAAGTTAGGCCTAGCTCCAGGCAGGTCAGAAACTTACTACGCAGAGGCAAGAAACAGGAGGCCCTACACCCGCTCATAGGGGAGGATCCTGATATGCACCCTTCACCCTACAGTGCTCCGGGATGTGCCTGAATTTCCACCAGTAAAAGGTACTGAAGTGACAATCGTGTCTCTCCCTTTTCTTGCTCTGACCCGGCTGGGTCCCCTCTGTCCTGCATTCCCCTGTCCGTACATGCCCTGAGGCCTAGCTCCACCTGTGGGGAGCGGTACCATCTAAGCTGCCTCATCACCGGCCTCAGTGGACTGCCGCAGCGCTGGTGAATCTCACCAGAAACCACAGGTGGCGTCACAAACTTTAATAAAACTAATAAACAAACCAATCCCTTTTTAAAAGCTGACCCCAGAGTACGGGCCCGGGAGCCGACCACCGCGACATCCCCAAGGTCAGGCAAAGAGGCCCGGGTACCGAGTCATCCCCATCACCCTGGGCAAGTCATCACCCACCTCCCATAACGAGGCGCAGCCCAGGAAGGGGGGGCCCTTGAGCTACTTGTTGCACCTGTTTAAAAGTAAAATGGACACCCGGTTACAGCATGTACTGTAACCTGTTACAAGAACGTTATGAAAAGTGTTTTATACTGTTTGAAAAATGTAACCTGTAACGTTAAAGTGAAGTGCCTCCCATAAAGGGAAGAAGTTTTATTATCTTATATGCGAATGCATTCAAAAATTTGCATGTCATGCATTTTATGGAGTGTGCAGACAGATTCTGCACAGTATACTCAATCTGGTGATTTAAATGTACCCGCTACTCTGAGACTCAGATACAAGCTGAATGGTGAAGCAGAGAGCTGACGGCCCCCTACTCCACCACTGTATGAGGATGCAAATAACATTGAAATCCAGATGCTGGATGAGGGAGGGGCAGTGCCAGCAGGCACCAGTCCCCCCATCTCACAGACCCCGAAGCAGCATGTGATCTGATGCTTTTAGCGGTAAGCCGCTTCCAGTGGTGTACTTACCGCTTGGATGCAGAGGTGTACAGTTGGAGTGGGTAGAAATATGTAACAGTGCTACAGTTTTGCCCAAGAATAAGATATAAAATTAGACAAAAGTCTCAGACAAGTCTTACAGAGTCTGAACTGAACTCACCCGTCGCGTTGTGAGCAAGCACATTATGAGCCTTAAAAATAGGTAAATATGAATGTTCCAGCACCCTAGCTGCTGATGCCTGACAACTTTGTTGAAGCAAAAGTTCTGGTAAAAAAATAGATGAGGCCATATTTCTATATGAAAAGGGTGTTTACTTGTTTCAAATGCTGAAAATAGTTATAAAGCTGACATCATACAAGCAGTTTTAGCGCAGTTGTTATGCAATTTTTTGAGCCAGTGGCAAAGATTGAAGATTTAAATAATACTGGAAAAAAAGAAAGAAGTCAAGGTGGGTGTACATATCATTCTGAGACCATGTTCCAGCGCAGTGTAATACTGAATTTTTTTCTGCTGCGTTTGTGCAAAAAAATCTGCTGCATTCAGAAGCAGAGTGGATGTGATTTCATGAAAATTCACTTGCATTTAAAAACGCTGTTGAACTATGCAGTTTTTGGTGCCTTTTTCTCTGTAGGTTTCTATGTGGAGCTTGAAAAACACAAGTTCAAAAAAGCAGTTGCGATTTTAAATGCAGAATCAAAGCTTTTCGGAAGAAAAGAAACATATTATGAATTGCTGCTTCAAATCTGCACCAAAACTGTATAAAATATAATTGGAGGTATGTTACAGAAGGATTTATGAAAGCTGGAGACTTGAGCTGAGAAATGGTAGTGAAGTTTATTGTAGATAGATTTACATCTATTATAGATTACATGCACTTGGGCAGAGGAAATGAAATGTACAATTATGTACTAAATAGTAAAAGACAGGGTAAAACTGTCACTGAAAAAGACCTGGGTGTATGGATGGATGGCAAACTCATCTTTAGAGACCAGTGTCAGGCAGCTGCTGCCAAGGCAAAAAAATTATTGGATGCATTAAAAGAGGCATAAATTCTCATAACAAAAACATAGTTTTGTCTCTATTAGTGAGGAGCGAGCACTAAAATGCTTGGATACTCGTTGCTCAGGTCGAGCACATTGGAATACTCGGGTGGTCGACCCGAGCAACGAGCCCAATGTAAGTCTATGGGAAACTCGAGCATTTTTCAGGCGGCTTCCCCCGGCGGTCCGCAGAGGGCCTAAAAATTGCCCAAATCGATGGGAACAGTGCTCAAATGACATGAGAACAGCATGGGGAAGACCACTGGAAGCATCTCTGACCCCCAGCTCACTGCTGTCAACAACGATGTCAGAGTATTACGCCACTTTTACGGACTCACAATAAAACATACAAAAACGAAACCAAAATGGATTTTCTTAGGAAATATGTTAAGGAACATCCTTTCCAGGGAAATGACTTGTATATAAGGCAAAATAAATAACCAAAAACAAAAATACTCCTCCACACCTTGTGCTATGTTCACACGTAGCGTTTTTGATGCGTTTTTGCCCATTTGCATTGCTTTCAACCAAGACAAATGCATTCACCAGGAAATGTAATTTTACCATTTTACAACCTTATCTGGCCATGTGGTGTGACATATCATCAGACACATGCACACAGTGCTGAAAAGACATGGGAACAGCATAGGGAAGACTTCTGGAAGCATCTCTGACTCCCAGGTCACTGCCTAAAAGTGAGCCCATCATAGGTGATCCTTGGCGCATTTGAAGATGCCTCCCACAATGCACCTGTCGTTGCAGACTTGCCACAATCACTGTCCATGTCCTTGTCCCAGTACAGCGTTCAGTTGCTCCTACCCCATTCCTTGGAATGCAAGCGCAAGTATGCAGCCAGCCACCCACCAACCCACAGGCTGCAATACTATACTGCTAAATTTTTGACAGCTGCTTGCACTTGAAATGTGACCTTTCAGGCTCGTGGAGGCGGAAGCTGTCCACAATCTTATGGCGGTGGCGACTGGGTATCCATACTCGGTCTCCGCCTTCCACATGCACGGGTCCCACAACATTACCTGTGCCCTCTCCAGTGCACTTACTGGGAAGGACCGCCTAACCACAAACACGTGGACAGGTGAATGTGGCCAGGGACGGTACGGAGCCAGTCTACAGCTTTTTTTGCTGAGTTGTATTTCACCACAGCTATATTCTTTAGCTTGGTGAAAGGACTTGGGAAACCATATCTACCCAGCTGTCATTTCTCCCAGGAAGTCCTCTAAAGCTGCTTTCACTTGAAATGTGGCCTTTTATGCTCGTGGAGGCGGAAGTTTTTTATAACCTCATGCTGGCTGCGGCCGGGTGTCCATACTCGGTCCCCAGCCGCCACTGTTTCTCCCGGTATCGTTTCCGCCTTCCACAAGCACGGGTCCCACAACATTACCGGTGCCTTCCCCAGTGCACTTACTTGGAAAGACCGCCTAACCACAAACACGTGGACAGGTGAATGCGGCCAGGGACGGTATGGAGCCAGTCCATGGCTTTTTTTTCTGAGAGTTGTATTTCACCACAGCCATATTCTTTAGCTCAGTGAAAGGACTGGCATAGAGGGAAACTGTGTCATTTCTCCCAGGAAGTCCTCTAAGGCAGCTTTTGCAGAAGCAATGGAAGCCCGTCCAACATCAACTCGCACTTCTCGGTGGTGCTTTGACACACAAACATCTTTCTTTGCGCATTTAATTTCATGACTACAGAGTTGGGCAATGGCCTGATCTGAAATCCGGTTTGAGAAATAACATGCATAAGCACATCCGATCCACATTAAAAAAACAGCCACAGAGTGTCCGGGCACCTTCCCCCACACTTTTCTTAGCCAGGGCTGCTCCTCGGCAGGGTTGGAAGGACCCACCAGAAAACCGGAGACTCCTCGTGTGGGCCCTGGCTTTTCCTTTAGGAGAGTTCATAGTGCCGAGGTGAGGCCATGATGATGATAGAGGCCACCATCTGCTTAGTTTTCTGTTACTTGGAATGCAAGCGCAAGTATGCAGCCAGCCACCCACCCACAGGCTGCAGTACTAAACTGCCAGATTTCTGGGCAACTGCTTGCACTTGAAATGTGGCCTTTTAGGCTCGTGGAGGCGGAAGCTTTTCACAACCTCATGCCTCATGCCTCGTGTCCACACTCGGTCCCTAGCTGTCACTATTCCTCCCGGTGTTGTCTCCGCCTTCTACAAGCGCGGGTCCCTGAACATTACTGTTGGTACTTTTCTGTGGGAATTTGCTTGCCTCCTACCAGCCTGGATTATTTCCTGTAAACTATGTTACGACGCCATGGTATTAGCACTGCCCCCAGTAACAGTAGCGAAGCCATCCCCAATTTCCTTCTCAGGAATTTTATGTGGTAGACTGAGTGGCTGCTCAAATACATTAGTTTCTCACAAAGGAGCTGAAGATAGAGTGGCAGTAGGTGCAAATTTCTCCAGCCTGTTAGATATTAGAGGGTGAAAGGCAGCACATTGGATCAGTGGTTAGCACTGAAGCCTTGCAGCGCTGGGATCCTGGTTTCAAATCCCAGTAAGGACAACATCTGCAAGGACTTTGTATGTTCTCCCCATGTTTGCGTGGGTTTCCACCTCAGGAAAAAAGCCGCTATAGAGTGTCCGGGAACCTTCCCACACACTTTTCTTAGCCAGGACTGCTTCTCGGCAGGGTTGGATGGTCCCACCAGAGAATCCTCTGGTGTGCCCTGGTTTCTACATCAGGAGAGTTCATGATAGCGCTAACTTTGCAGCTGCTATGGGGCTCTTGAGCGGGGGAGAAAGGTGAGCCCTCAGAATCAAATCCTCTGGTGGGCCCAATGTTTTTCAATCTGAAACAGCTTTTCAGAGGGAGTTGTATTTCACTACAGCCATATTCTTTAGCTCGGTGAAAGGACTGGCATAGAGGGAAACTGTATCTACTCCAGCTGTCATTTCTCCGTCACCAGGTTCCGCCCATTGACACACACAAC
Organism: Phyllobates terribilis; assembly: GCF_046119375.1. Lineage (NCBI taxonomy): Eukaryota > Metazoa > Chordata > Amphibia > Anura > Dendrobatidae > Phyllobates > Phyllobates terribilis. The sequence goes on along the minus strand of NW_027362773.1, from coordinate 222,544,869 downwards.
CATGCCTGGCTGTATGTTCAGCGGTGAGAGCCACAGATCAAGCTGCTGTGTTACAGCTTTCAACAACTCTGCAGCACTGGGCGGTTTGTCACCTAAGCATTAAGCAGGTTTTCTTCAGCACAGCCTGTTGCTGCTTGGCCGAGGCAGTCCTGCAGTGCTTTCAGCTTGTGACTGATGTGGTCATTTCAGAGATGGAGGAGGAGGAGCAGGAGCTGAACAATGTGATTACATTGAGGTTACATTGGCGACTCTGTTTTTATACTAAATAAAGATCCTACTGTTATTTTTTGTTATTTTTTAAGGCAAATGCATTCACCGGGAAATGTAATTTTAACATTTTACAACTGTATCTGGCAATGTGGTGTGTGACACATCATCAGACACATCCAGTTTCATTGATGATGGAGGGACTCTGAAAGACACATAGAGCAGGGCCACAGTAACAACAAATTCCCATTAGAAAGGAGAGAGTCTGCTATACAGTTATAGGGTATGTAGTGAGTCTAGCGGCTGACCAAATTTAGGAAAAATCCCACTAAGAAATTAAAGACACATAGAGCAGGGCCACAGTAACAATTACAATCAGTGAATATGAATAGCGGTACCAGAGCGCCAATAACAGGGCAAAAATATTAAAAGGACTGATTTATTAATACACACACAACGCGTTTCGGTGGACACAGCCACCTTCATCAGGTGATGAAGGTGGCTGTGTCCACCGAAACGCGTTGTGTGTGTATTAATAAATCAGTCCTTTTAATATTTTTGCCCTGTTATTGGCGCTCTGGTACCGCTATTCATATTCACTGATTGTCCTTTTCCCCCTGTTGGGGTGCGGTAGAGCTGCCTTTAATCTTTTGTTTTTCACCTGTGGGAGCAATTTAATTAAAATTACTACCCTGGTTTTCCAAGCTGCGCTGCCTTAACCCCTCCGGAACGCTGCCGGGGGTGTTGGTGAAGCTGGGCGTCTATCTCGGCAATACATGCTACTAACCTGACCACGTGATATACCACCAAGAGATCAGGATCTGTGAACGCCGCTGGAAATAGATGACAGCCACCAACAGAGCGGAGCTTGTGGAGCTTTACACTGGGGTTGTGCAGAGGTGCACAACTTCATAAGGTTAGTAGCCATCCCCACACCCCTCTACAAATTGCAATACTGAGTCACCCATTGCGCCTTGTTCTCTCCTCTCTTTACAGTAACAATTACGACATGTTCCCATTAGAAAGGAGAGAGTCTGCTATACAGTTAGAGGGTATGCAGTGAGTCCAACGGCTGACCAAATTTAGGAAAAACCCCACTAACAATTTAAAGAGACAGAGGAGGGCAACAGTAACGACAAATTCCCATTAGAAAGGAGAGAGTCTCCCATAGTGTTGGCCTATGCAGTGAATGCAAGGGCTGACAAAAATTTGGAGGCACTTCAATGCCCCTTGGAAGAGACGTGGAGGAGGGCCTCATAAAAAAAGGTTCCCATTAGAAAGCAGCAAGCCTCCTATACTTGTAATGCCCATGCACTAAGTGTATGGGCTGACAAACATTTACCCCTTGGGGGATATACATGAACATACAGTATAAAAAATTTTTTTTACGAGCATCATAAACACCCTTTATAAAAATTATGTGGGCTTTGCATCACGGACCACGGTCACCCTGGTGATATGGTGGTGGAGGATGAGGAGAAGGAGGAGGACAAGAGCAAATAGCCAAAATCAGGAAGCGTATACCCATGTCTGGGTGTGAAAAGGTGCATGGGAATACACCTCCCAAGAAAAGACACTGAATTTGAGTTTATGTTACGCTGCTATCATTCGGTGGTGTTGAGAAGTCTGGCCCAATACAGCCCTTGTTCATTTTTATAAGACTGAGCCTGTCTGCATTTTCAGTTGTCAGGCGGATGCGCTCATCAGTTATAATTCCACCAGCGGCACTAAAAACCCGCTCTGATAAAACGCTTGCAGCAGGGCAGGCCAGGAACTCCAAGGCATTGAGAGCCAGTTCATTCCACGTATCTGACGCGCCCCTGGGCCTGTGCTGAGTGGCGTTTGGCACGCGGGGGCCTACCCGGAGCCGGATCCGATAGGGGTAGTAGTCTCGTGGCGGTGACCCGGTCCGTGCCCAGGGAGTCAAACTAAGTGGCGGTGCTTGGCATAAGATGTTATATTGTTCGACTACGCCACCCGTTGAATGCGGTCATGAGACCGCCGCTGCAGGGCAGACCGCTGAGGCCGGTGGTACGGTCGTGCAGCGTGGATGGTATAACCCCCAACGGGAGGGGTATGGCCTCAGGGCAGCGGACGTGGATGATGAAACACTAAGAGACGGTGCGGTGTAATTCAGGGTCTTTACTGGTGGCAAAGATAGACCCTCCCGGAGTACTGGCTAGCGATCGGGGCCTGGTCAGTCCGTGAGCAGATGGGATCTCCCCTGGCCAGGCGGAGTTGTAGGCCTCCCCAACTAATTGTACTCTTCTGGCTACCTTGCTAGAGGCGGGTAAAAGTAGCCTCTACTTTATGTACTTTATGAACTCTTTATGTATCAAATGACCAAGTTCTCAAAAAAATATGACGTAGTGGTCATGGGAGATTTCAACTATCCAGACATTTGTTGGGAATCTCTCTCAAGTAAAACTAACAGGTCAAGCAAATTCTTATCCTCTCTTGCTGACAACTTTATCTTCCAAAAGGTAGGGGAGAAAACAAGGGGATCTGCTACTTTGGATCTAATCCTTATAAACAGGGAGGAAATGGTTGAGGAGGTAAAAGTGGCTGGGACCCTAGGAGGCAGCGATCATGCTATTATAGAATTTTGGATAACTAGAGGAGGAAGACATGTGAAGACTCAAACTTCAAGGTTAGATTTTAGAAAGGAAGATTTTAAGAGACTCAGAAAGAGAATAGGAGGGATCCAATGGCTGGATGTCCTTAAGGACAAAAATGTCCAGGAAGGATGGGAAATTTTTAAAAATGAGATTCTCAAAGCACAATCGTTAACAATCCCGAAAAGTAGGAAGAATGGGAAGCATTTAAGGAAACCAGGATGGATGAACACAGAACTTAAACACATGCTAAAAAGAAAGAAAGAAATGTTTATTAAATGGAAAGAGGGAGGCATATCTAAAGAAGATTATAATGCAGTCTGCAGATCCTGTAGGGCATGTATCAGGTTAGCTAAAGCTGACAATGAATTAAGGCTTGCAAGAGATGTCAAAAGCAATAAAAAAGGATTTTGGGGGTATGTCAAAAGTAAAAGAAAAGTCAAAGATGCTATAGGATTTTTACAGGATGAAAATGGAGAAATGGTAAGAGAGGATGTTGAGAAGGCCAAACTTTTTAATTCCTATTTTGCATCTGTTTTCTCTCAGAAAGAAAATGTAACATCAACTGATCTTCACTGTCCTTTTAAAGGAATAGAAGAATCCAAGTTATCTGTAAACAGAAAGATTGTGAGGGAATATTTAGCTAACATAAATGAGTTCAAGTCTCCAGGTCCAGATGAATTACACCCCAGAGTACTGAAGGAGATCGTAGAAGAAATTTTAGAACCACTCTCCATAATCTTTGAAAATTCTTGGAGAACAGGAGAAGTCCCAGAAGACTGGAGAAGAGCAAATGTTGCTCCTATCTTCAAAAAGGGGAAGAAGGTGGACCCAGGGAACTATAGGCCGGTGAGTCTGACTTCTATACCAGGAAAGATCTTTGAACAAATTATTAAACAACATGTATGTAAGTACCTGGATAAGAATGAAGTGATTAACCAGAGTCAGCATGGGTTTATAACTAACAAGTCATGTCAGACTAACTTAATTTCCTTCTATGACAGAATCACTGACTGGGTGGATCAGGGAAATGCTGTAGATATAGTATATCTTGACTTCAGCAAAGCATTTGACAAAGTATCTCACACCATCCTTATTGAAAAAATGACCAAGTATGCAATGGACCAGGCAACTGTTAGGTGGATTCATAACTGGCTTAGTGATCGGACTCAAAGGGTGATTGTAAATGGCTTCACATCCAGCTGGATGAATGTCTCAAGTGGGGTACCACAGGGCTCCGTCCTGGGACCTGTATTGTTCAACATCTTTATCGATGATTTAGATGAAGGAATTGAGGGTAAACTGATTAAATTTGCTGATGACACAAAGCTAGGAGGGATAGCTAATACTAGAGAAGAGAGAGAGAGGATTCAAAAAGACCTAAATAAACTGGAGCAGTGGGCAGCAACCAACAGAATGGTTTTTAACAGGGAAAAATGCAAAGTACTACATCTGGGCAATAAAAATGAAAAAAGCATATACAGAATGGGAGGAATAGAGCTAAGCAACAGTACATGTGAAAAAGACTTAGGTATACTAATAGATCATAGACTGAACATGAGTCAACAGTGTGATGCAGCAGCAAAAAAGGCAAATACAATTCTGGGATGTATTAACAGAAGCATACAGTCTAGATCACGTGAAGTCATTATCGGTCTTTACTCCTCTTTGGTCAGACCTCATCTGGAATACTGTGTACAGTTTTGGGCACCACATTTTAAAAAAGACATAGACAAACTGGAGCAAGTTCAGAGAAGAGCGACCAGAATGGTGACTGGTCTGCAAACCATGTCCTATGAGGAACGGTTGCAGGATTTGGGAATGTTTAGCTTGCAAAAAAGAAGACTGAGAGGAGACTTAATAGCTGTCTACAAATATGTCAAGGGCTGTCACATTGTAGAAGGATCATCTTTATTCTCATTTGCACAAGGAAAGACTAGAAGCAATGGGATGAAACTAAATGGGAGGAGACACAGATTAGATATTAGAAAAAACTTTTTGACAGTTAGGGTGATTAATGAGTGGAACAGGCTGCCACGAGAGGTGGTGAGTTCCCCTTCAATGGACGTCTTCAAACAGAGGCTGGACAGACATCTGTCTGAGATGATTTAGTGAATCCTGCTTTGAGCAGGGGGTTGGACCAGATGACCCAGGAGGTCCCTTCCAACTCTACCATTCTATGATTCTATGATTCTAGCCCACGTCCCTGAGTGTACCGTGTGGTGCTCACCCGTATGGCCGGTGACTCGGGGCCTTCTGGTAGCTTCCGCTTCACGACGGCGGTGCTGGTCCCTTGCGTGTGACCGTGCCTTCGGGTTTCTTGGCCAGAGGACCTGAAATCCCCTGCCGGTCGGTTTCTGCTGCTGGGTAAGGATTAGTCCCCACAGCCTCGGACTCCGGGTCCGGTGAGAACTCTTCAATCAGGGCGAGCTCTACAGCTTCCAGCCCCTGACCTCTTTTAGCACGGCTCCCACAGAGCTCCTGATCTCTCTTTCCCTATAGCTGCCTCACTCCAGACCAGACTGTGTCTCTGTCTGGGACTCCTCTTCTTCTCTTTCTCTCCTCACTAACCCTGCCTCAGCCCCAGTTTATATAGGGGAAGTTCTTCCCCTCCCAGGACTGGGCAGGAGGTGTGGCATGCTTAGGATTCCTGACCAGGAGACCTCCCACCTGCTCTCAGACGTAATATTGCTATTACTGTGGAAACCAGACCCCAGGGGTGCCACATTCCCCCCTAGTAAAATTTAGTACTCCGGGACTAAACATATTTTTTTTTTTTTAACATAACAAGTTATAAACAGAAACAGTACAATAAAGAAAACCACATTAGGATGGTCACGGCGTGTCCGCAACCGGGTGCAGTTTTTGAAGCAATAAGGGTGTCCATTTCACCAAAGAACAGGGAGCCGTAACCAGGTGGGGGTCTGTCCTACCCCGAGTCTTTAGCAGTCTTAGTCCATTCCTGGGTTACGCTCCAAACATATATACAAAGAATTCCGGTTAATCCACAAAAGACACCTATAAAATAACTGGAAAAACATAATTATTTACAAGCAACAGTAAACAGGTAAATACCAATAAAACAGTCTGAACACTTTAGATCCTCCAACGTACTGGCAACTGGCCTCTAGTGGCCCTAGTAGACCTACGGAGCGTACTGACCGGTCCTAAGCTACAGGGTGTAGGAGCTGTCAAAGGTAAGCTGGGCAGCTGTCTACGGGTTCTTTGGCTCACTAGGGGCACGGCAGGCTCACTATAAGCAGAGGGTCGATTCTCCTGGTCTGCTTGTGTGGGGTCTTCTGCCTTCTGGACCGGCTGCTCTTCCAGCTCTACCTGTTTTTCCGTAGGCACTTGGGATGCTGGCTGGAGGAAGGTGAGGACGGGTACCACAACAGCGCCATTTACTTGTGTCCAAGACCGAGGGAAGTCTCCGAGTACAGTACTGACCATTTCTTCCCTTTCCTCTGCGGGTCGAGGGTTTTCTTGATCCTCTTCAGGGTTTCGTAGCTGCTCGGGACACTTCTTCAGGTGATCTCGGGAGACAATGGCTGTGGTTTCTCCTCCATCCTTACTGATTGTGCAGATTTTTGGGTTTTCATGGCTTGATGGCAGTACGGTGTACGGGTCCTTCTCCCACTGGTCGTCCAACTTGTGGAGCCGTCTCTTCCTTTTCAAGACCTGCTCTCCAGGTACCAGGGGAACAGCGGGAGCATACTGGTTGTAAGTCTTCTCCTGTCTTTCTCTTGCTTGACAGAGACTTCGCTCAACGCTCTCCTGTACTTTCCGGTACTGCTGCTGCCTCTCTGTGTCCCAGTCTGCTTCTGGTGAAGTGTCCTTGGGTGTCAGGACTCCCATATCCAGATCAACAGGCAGCTTACCAGGTCTTGCTCTCATTAGGTAAGCCGGGGTACAGTTGGTAGAACCTACAGGGATGTGGTTGTATAGGTCCACCAGATCAGGCAGTTTCTCAGGCCACAGACTGCGTTCTTCCAGGGGCAACGTTTTCAGAAGGTCTATCACCACCTGGTTCATCTTCTCGCAGAGTCCATTGGTTTGCGGATGATAGGGTGTTGTTCTTATCTTCCGGCAGCCATACAGAGTGCAGAACTCCTGGAAGACTTCCGCTTCAAAGGCAGGTCCCTGGTCCGTCAGCACCTGCTCTGGGTATCCGTGTGGACGGCAGAAGTGCTGCTGAAAGGCTCTAGCTGCTGTTTGAGCCGTTAAGTCCTTGACGGGGACTACAACCAAGAACCGGGAGTAGTGATCCACGATGGTTAACGCATAGACGTAGCCACTTCTGCTGGGGGTCAGTTTTACATGATCCAAGGCTACCAGTTCCAACGGCTGCCTGGTGACGATGGACTGCAGAGGAGTCTTCTGACTGGCACGGTCCTTCCTTCTTAGGTTGCATGGGCCACAGTCTCTGCACCACCTCTCGATGGTTCCTCTCATGCCTACCCAGTGGAACCGCCCGCGCAGCAGGAACTCCAGCTTCTCCCATCCGAAGTGCCCAGCTCCGTCGTGGTATGCCTCCAGTACCATAGCCGCGTCTCTTCTTGGCACCACTACTTGCTAGATCAGTTCATGCGTCCGGGAGTTAACCATTCTACGGCACAACTTCCCCTTGTAAAGGAACAGTCGACTCTTCTCAGCCCACAGTTGCTTGGTTTCCTCCGGAGCGTCTGGGTCAAGGCGAGCATCTGGCTGAGTCAGCATCTCCTTCACCAGTCGGACGGCGGGGTCACTGTCTTGCGTTTCCGCCCAGTTGTAATGAGGTAAGGGGTTGAACGTAGCGGATTGCTTACCCCTTACACGGTGGGAATACTGGGTAGTCCCATGACGGTGGAACGCGGGGAGTTCAACTTCTTCCAGTTCCTCTGGATCTTCCCCTACGTCCGGTAGGTTTGGCATTCTGGACAAGGCATCCGCGTTGGTATTGGAGCGTCCTGCCCGGTATTTGATCATGAATTCATAGTTGGACAGGCGGGCCATCCATCTCTGCTCCAGGGCACCGAGTCTTGCAGTGTCCAGGTGTGTCAACGGGTTGTTATCCGTGTACACGGTGAACCGGGAAGAGGCGAGGTAGTGCTTAAAGCGTTCGGTGACTGCCCACACCACTGCCAGGAACTCTAGCTTGAATGAGCTGTAATTCTCAGGGTTTCTTTCGGTGGGTCGCAGTTTTCGGCTGGCGTAAGCAATTACCCGTTCTCTCCCCTGCTGGATCTGGGACAGTACGGCTCCTAGCCCGATGTTACTTGCGTCGGTGTAGAGGATAAAGGGCTGGCTGTAATCAGGGTATGCCAGGATTTCATCCCCCGTGAGGGACATCTTCAGCTGGCGGAAGGACTCTTCTTCCAGCTTCTCCCATCTGAAGGGCGGCTTCTGGTTCTTGGCCTTCCTGGACTGGCCTATCAGGAGGTCCTGCATAGGAGCTGCCTTTTTGGTGAAACCGGGAATGAATCTTCGGTAGTAGCCTACCAACCCGAGGAACTGCCGTACTTCCCTTACGCTGGAGGGTCTTGGCCATTCCTTAATCGCGGTGATCTTATCAGGGTCGGGAGCCACTCCGTCAGCACTCACCACGTGTCCCAGGTACTGCACTTTTGGTTTTAGCAGGTGACACTTCGACGGTTTCACCTTCAGACCGTAGTTTGCCAGGGCTTCAAACACCTCCGCCAGGTGTTTCAGGTGGTCCTCGTAGGTTTTGGAATAAACTATAACATCGTCCAGGTACAGCAGGACCGTCTCAAAGTTCCGGTGTCCCAGACAGCATTCCATCAATCGTTGGAAGGTTCCTGGTGCGTTGCAGAGTCCAAACGGCATGCAGGTAAACTCGCTAAGTCCCATCGGGGTGGTGAATGCGGTCTTCTCCCGGTCCGCCTCTGCTACAGGAACCTGCCAGTACCCGCTAGTGAGATCCAAAGTGGAGAAGAAGTTAGCAGATTTTAAAGCAGCCAAAGACTCCTCTATCCTTGGTAAGGGGTACGCATCTTTCTGGGTGATACGGTTGATTTTCCGGTAATCTACACACATTCTCATGGTGTTGTCCTTCTTTTTAACCAAGACTAGTGGAGCTGCCCAGGGGCTACAGCTATCCCTGATTACCCCAGCCTCCTTCATGTCTCTAAGCATCCCCTTGACGTGTTGGTAGTGTGCAGGGGGTACGGGTCGGTATCTCTCCTTTATGGGAGGATGGTCTCCCATGGGGATGTGGTGTTCTACCCCCTTTACTCACCCGAAGTCTAACGGGTGTTTACTAAACACTCTCTCGTACTCTTGAACCACCCGATAGACTCCCTGTTTCTGGTGTGAGGGAGTGGAGTCAGTACCCAAATGTAGTTGCTGACACCAGTCCTCCATTTGTTGCTTAGAGCCGTTACCTTCCTCTGGTTGAGATGGAGGCAAGGGTTCCACGGCCTGTACAGAATTCTGGTTTATGGTGAACAATTTGGCTAGCGTGGCATACCGGGGCAGGTGTACTTCTCTCTCCCCGATATTTATGATGCGAACGGGCACCCTCCCATGGCGTACATCGACCACCCCCCGTGCTGTCAAAATGGTGGGCCTACTGTCTGAGTAGACTGGTTCTACCATTGCCTGGTAATCTCTACCTCTCAGACCAATAGCTGCCCGGCACCAAATCATCATTTCACTTTTCGGGGGCATGGCAATAGGGAAAGGGTCACACATTCTCACGCTACCAATCTCACCACCGGAGAGTTCCACCTGTTGCCGTCGCATCAGTGCCCGGATCTCTTTTTGGAGCACTCGCTGCTGACCGGAGCTGGCGTTCTTGGCAACCTGCTGTAAAATGAGAATCACCTCTGCAAGACAATTTTCAATCACATTAGTTCCTAGAGTTATCTTTGGGTGACTCTCGCGCTTGTCAATGTCCACAATGATCAATCCCTGTGCTGCCAGTTCGACTTTACCGATTTTAATGGTCACCTCTTTAAATCCGATCTGTGGCACGGGCTGACCAATACTGGCGATGATACTCAAGTCGTCGTCAGGGTAGCGAGTTATATCCGAGTCATTCCAGTACTGCTTGAAGAGCGCGTACGGGATGGTGGTGACCTGTGACCCGGTGTCCAGTAGGGCACTCATAGGAATGCCATCCAGTACCACAGGCAAGACTGGACGTCTTCCCACATATTTGTCACGCCAGTTCGATGGGCCTGGTGATCTTATTCCTAGGGGTTGGCCCTCTACCCCAGGTTGTGCCAGTTTAAAGGACAGTACCTTGCCATATGTCTGGGTTGATTGCAGCGGCGGCAGATGGGTTGTCCGTCCTCGTTGTATCGGTCGCTGGGTCTTCCTCTGGCCGGTGGGGTCCTCCTTGGTCGTCGCCACGGGATATCCTCCGGTCCGGATGCCAGCTGAATCTTCCCTGGAGTAGAAACCTGTAAAGACTGCACAGTTCGGGTTAGCGCAGCAACGCTTTTAGTTAGCTCTTGGACCTGATGGTGCAGGTCTGTAGCCGGGTCATTGTTTAAAGCCTGCGCATCAGCTCCCACAGGCCCTGCCGACAAGGGCGCCGTCTCCTGGTGGTAAGTGGTAGTAGGGCGTCTGTGGGTCACAGCGCCACCTGGTGCCGGTTCTCGGAGCACCCGGATGGCTCTGTCCTTGAACTGTGCAAAGTCCAGATGAGGGTCCTGTAAGGCCATTGCCCGCAACTGGGTTCGGTGGGCATTGCAATGTAGACCCTCTATAAATTGTTCAGTCAACAGCTTGTCTTCGTTTCCCACGCCGTCAGGGTCGGCCTGCTTAATGGCTCTCAGGACCTCTTGTAGGTTTAGTGCATAGTCCCTTATATTCTCATGTGCTCGCTGCTTGCACCCGTAGAATCTAAGCTTGATCTCGGCTGAGGTACGGGTATCAAAGGTGTCCTTCAGCCGGGCTAGTATCTCTGCGACAGTCCTCCTCCTCCCAAGTGGCCAGGACTTTACCTCCCTTTGAGATGCCCCTGTTAATTGAGCCACCAGGATGCTCACTTTTTGCTCTTCTGTGAGGGGGTACACCTGGAAGAGGCTATCCAGCTTTTCTCTGAAGTCAGTTAGGGTATGTGACTCCCCTGAGTACTGGGGTAGCCAGGCTGCCCCCGGGATATAGGGCATAGTGAAAGGCATGACCGCAGCAGCGGTGGCGCTGGCGGTGGCTGTGGCAGTGAAGCTCTCCTCTGTATCCGACATCCTCCTCCCCCCTAGTGGACCGTGGCCTACCTTGCGATGATCCTCTTCCGTAGGCCGCGGCTCCGCAGTGGATCGTCAGGGTCGAGGACCTTCCGTCGCGCTCCTGTGACGTCGGCGTCTGCTGGGCTCCTTCCAGGACCTTACGCAACGTCCGGACGTGAGGCGGAGCTTCAGTTCTCGCGCGCTTTCGGAGTCCACGCCCCTCTTCTTCCCGCGCGGCGTCCTCAAGATAGCGTCCAATGGCGGGAAAACTCCACGGATGGCGGGAAGAAGGCAGAAGATGGCGTCGGATGGCGGGAATCTTCACCACAGGTAAGTTTAACAGTCTTTTTCAGGCACGCAGTACCCGGTGGTTGTGGGCACGAAATCCTGCCGACTACGCCAAAAGTTGACGCGCCCCTGGGCCTGTGCTGAGTGGCGTTTCGCACGCGGGGGCCTACCCGGAGCCGGATCCGATAAGGGTAGTAGTCTCGTGGCGGTGACCCGGTCCGTGCCCAGGGAGTCAAACTAAGTGGCGGTGCTTGGCATAAGATGTTATATTGTTCGACTACGCCACCCGTTGAATGCGGTCATGAGACCGCCGCTGCAGGGCAGACCGCTGAGGCCGGTGGTACGGTCGTGCAGCGTGGATGGTATAACCCCCAACGGGAGGGGTATGGCCTCAGGGCAGCGGACGTGGATGATGAAACACTAAGAGACGGTGCGGTGTAATTCAGGGTCTTTACTGGTGGCAAAGATAGACCCTCCCGGAGTACTGGCTAGCGATCGGGGCCTGGTCAGTCCGTGAGCAGATGGGATCTCCCCTGGCCAGGCGGAGTTGTAGGCCTCCCCAACTAATTGTACTCTTCTGGCTACCTTGCTAGAGGTGGGTAAAAGTAGCCCACGTCCCTGAGTGTACCGTGTGGTGCTCACCCGTATGGCCGGTGACTCGGGGCCTTCTGGTAGCTTCCGCTTCACGACGGCGGTGCTGGTCCCTTGCGTGTGACCGTGCCTTCGGGTTTCTTGGCCAGAGGACCTGAAATCCCCTGCCGGTCGGTTTCTGCTGCTGGGTAAGGATTAGTCCCCACAGCCTCGGACTCCGGGTCCGGTGAGAACTCTTCAATCAGGGCGAGCTCTACAGCTTCCAGCCCCTGACCTCTTTTAGCACGGCTCCCACAGAGCTCCTGATCTCTCTTTCCCTATAGCTGCCTCACTCCAGACCAGACTGTGTCTCTGTCTGGGACTCCTCTTCTTCTCTTTCTCTCCTCACTAACCCTGCCTCAGCCCCAGTTTATATAGGGGAAGTTCTTCCCCTCCCAGGACTGGGCAGGAGGTGTGGCATGCTTAGGATTCCTGACCAGGAGACCTCCCACATGCTCTCAGACGTAATATTGCTATTACTGTGGAAACCAGACCCCTGGGGTGCCACATATCCAGCTTGGATACCCAATAATCATAAGGCACAGAGGAATCACGGAGGACGTTGGTATGGTCAGCAAGGTACTCCCTCAGCATCTTCCCAAACTTTGAACTCCTTGTGAGAGTACCCCGCGCCTAAGGGCCTGTGCGATGGGAGGGGCTGAGAAAACGCTCCCAGAACTTTGACACTGTTTCACTGCCTCTGCTGGATTGAAGTTATGTCTCTCTCGCCTGTACTCCTTGGTTGTCCAATGAAGTGTGCCCTCTGCCACCAGCGTTTTCAGATGGAAATTTTTTAATAGTTCCACAACAAGTGCCTTCTCGTACAGACCCATTTTTGTAGACCTGTCCGCCTCAGGAATAAGAGATATGAAGTTCTCCTTTTAGCGTGGGTCAAGAAGTGTCACCAGCCAGTAATGACTGTCACCCAAAATTTTGAGAACGCGAAGGTCATGGGAAAGGCAGCTTAACATTATCTCAGCCATGCGTGCCAGACTGCTAACAGGCAAGACTTCCGTGTTCTCACCAAGAGGATGACTGACCATGCTGAGCAAGAAGCTGCAAACGCTGCTGAAAAACGGCAAGAGTGGCGGAAGCTGTAGCTGACTTTCTAAAATGGGCACACAGGCGGCGTACTTTAACAAGCAGATCCGGCAGCTCCGGGTAGGATTTGAGAAACCGCTGAACCACGAGGTTAAGCACATTGGCCAGGCATGGTACGTTTGTGAGCTTGCCTCGCCTCACAGCCGCCACCAGGTTCCGGTCATTGTCACACACAACCATGCCTGGCTGTAGGTTCAGCGGTGTGAGCCACAGATCTGCCTGCTCTTTAAGAGCTGTCCACAACTCTTCAGCATTGTGCGGTTTGTCACCTAAGCATATTAGCTTCAGCACAGCCTGTTGCCACTTGGCCGAGGCAGTGCTGCAGTGCTTCCAGCTTGTGACTGTTGTGGTCATTTCGGAGATGGAGGCTGAAGAGAAGGCTGAGGAGGATGAGGTGCCGGAGCTGTAGACCATGGGGGTAACCCTGATTGACCTAGGGCCCGTAATCCTTGACGTCGGGAGGACGTGTTCCGTCCCAAGGTCCGACTGGGTCCCGGCTTCCACTATGTTAACCCAGTGTGCCGTCAACGAGATGTACCGTCCCTGCACTCAAGCACTTGTCCACGTGTCCGTGGTTAGGTGGACTTTCCCGGTAACTGCATTGTTGAGGGCATGGCTAATGTTTTGGGACACGTGCTTGTGTAATGCGGGGACGGCACACCGGGAGAAATAGTGGCGGCTGGGGACCGAGTACCAAGGGATGGCTCCTGCCATCAGGTTGCGGAATGCTTCCATCTCCACGAGCCTAAAAGGCAACATTTCGAGCGCAAGCAGTCGTGAAATGTGAGAATTTAGTAGTGTGGCCTGTGGGGCATTGGCTGCATATTTGTGCTTGCGTTCCAAGGACTGGGGTATGGACAACTGAACGCTGCGCTAGGACAAGGACATGGACATGCTTCCTGATGCTGCTACTTGAGAGTGCGCAACGACAGGTGCAGGGCAGGAGGCATCTTCGCATGCACCATGGACAGGGGATTGGCTTGCATGCACAACAGCGGAAGAAGCAATGGTGCCACCTGCAGACACTGTTTCTGGACCCTGGGATTCGGCCCACAAAGTCGGGTGCTTTGCTGCCATGTGCCTGATCATGCTGGTGGTGATCAGGCTGATCGTTTTGCCACCCCTGCTGATGCTGGCCTGGCAAGTGGTGCAAATGGCCTTTTTGGGGTTATCGGCAGAGTCTTTAAAAAACAACCAGACTCGGGAAGACCTAACAGTTGTACTGGCAACTTCCTTTGTGCTGGTGTTACGGGGAATGGTTGACTGCCTTCTATCTGCGGCCACCACACTGCTTCTTCCTGCCTGTTGTGGTGCTCTACCTCCCTCCCCCTGTGTGCTGTTGTCCTCGCTCTGCATGTCCTCCTGCCGGGTTGGGTCAGTTACTATATCATCCACCACCTCGTCTTCCACTTGCGCACCCTGGTCCTCCTCCTGACTTTCTGGCAATTGTGTCTAAGCACCATCCACCTCTTGTGACACTTTCCCACCGTCGCCTTCGTGTGACTGTGGCTGCTCAAATTTTTGGGCATCTCTACACGCGATCTCCTCTTGCCCCGCTTCAAGTGGACCGGGTGAGAGGCCCGAATCTATAAATGGAAAAGTGAACAGCTCTTCAAACTGTCCAAGTGTGGGATCAGTCGTCTCTGGGTACTCAGCATGGTGGGAGGAAGGAGGATCAGGGTGAGGAATATGCGGTCCAGACTCTCGGCTACTGAGACTTTACCGTGTGGAAGACAGGGTGGTGGCTAAGTGACTGGAAGCATTATCCGCTTTCCAACCACCATTCTTTTGACACTGCTCTGGGTTCAATAGTGGTGTGCTACGGTCCCCTAGGAATTGGGACAGGAAGGTCGGGCGAGAAGATGTGGGTGTTTGTTGTGGCACAATTTCAGCTTGTCCACAGCCTTTTCCTCGGCCTCTGCATGCACCATCACCATCACGTCCAGTTCCCCATCCCTTGCCATGTGCCTTGCCCATTTTAAATGGAGGACAGTATCTTCCACGCTCACTACAAATGACTGAGTTTGGAGTGAACTTATATGCGATCTGTGTGACGGAGAAAACAGAGCTTTAAATACCTGGCCTGTAGATAACTGGTTTGAACCTCAAACCAGTGTCAAAAATGTCGCTGACACAGTGAAAAAAAATTGGAATGGAGGCCAGAAATGGCAGTATTTTCTGAAAACGTATATGTGATCCATGTGACGGAGAAAACACAGTTTTAAATAGCTGAATTTCTAGCGCTGTAATATGGAAAAGACCTGGCTGTATTCTGCAGTGCCAACAAGCAAATGGGGCAGAAAAATTGTGTTCTCTGGATTTCTTTTTAAGCAAATAATGAGGATTAAGATCCAAAAAAAAAGTGTTCCTGGCCCCTGAGACCTGGGCCTTTGTATAGAAATATCTAACAGCAGCAGAAGGCAGAATTGGAATGGAGCCTCTTGTGCTATATGCACTGCAGTCTGCTCTATACGCTGCCTGCCTGCCTATATACACTGCCTGCCTGATATCTCTGCAGATGGATTAGTTAGTCCTCAAAAGAACTGTTTGTTAAGATGGATATGTGTAATGTACGTTTTTTCTCCCTATACTACCTAATACTAAAGCAAATCTCTCCCTGATGCAGCAGCTCTCCCTACTCTGCCTGATTCCGGAGTGACTGTGGCGAGCATGGCGGCGCCAGGTCTGATATAGACCTGATGACGCTGTGCGGCCATCCAATCACTGTAATGCCACAACCACCATGGCTGTGGCATTACAATGAGTGGCAGACAATCCCTGCATGTTGATTGGCTCTCTAAAGACCTCCCGCCGAGCAACCCCGGAAGTACTCGGCGAATGCCGAGCATCTCGAGCAACACAAAGGGAAGAGGGAAAGGGAGCCCAGACACTAAGGAAACGGGGAAGTGGAGGCCTCCTAGGCAGGCTCGGACTGGCCTGGCGGGGTGGCAGGAAATTTCCCGGTGGGCCCCGGGCCCCCTGCAGAGAGGACAAAGGAGAATTTAAAAAAAAAAAAAAAGTGGTCGCGGGCCCTTTAAGGGCACACGCACTCTCACCACTGCGATGCCCAGGACAGTAGCGGGAGGGGCCTGGGAGCAGGAGAGCAGAAGAGCAGAGCAGGGGCTGCACTGCAGCGTCACACTCAGCAGACAGGGCCGCACGTCTGCTAAAAGTGACGTCACAGCGCGCCCTGCACTGCAGTCTCCTTAGGAGCGCGTCTGTACTATACAGGTAGTGTAATATTTATGTGTGTTTGTATGAATTTTTATGCATATGCTGCCTGCATGTGTGTGTGTATATGCCTGTGTGTGTGTGTGTGTGTGTGAGTGTGTGTATATGCGTGTGTGTGAGTGTGTGTATATGCCTGTGTGTGTGTATGTGTATATGCCTGTGTGTGTGTGTGTGTATATATGCCTATGCCTGTGTGTGTGTGTGTATATGCCTATGCCTGTGTGTGTGTGTATATGCCTGTGTGTGTGTGTGTATGTGCATATACCTGTGTGTGTGTATATGCCTATGCCTGTGTGTGTGTATATGCCTGTGTGTGTGTATATGCCTGCGTGTGTGTATATGACTGTGTGTGTATGTGTATATGACTGTGTGTATGTGTATATGCCTGCGTGTATGTGTATATGCCTGCGTGTATGTGTATATGCCTGCGTGTATGTGTATATGCCTGCGTGTGTGTGTTTATGCCTGTGTGTGTTTATGCCTGTGTGTGTGTGTATATGCCTGCCTGCGTGTGTGTGTAAATGCCTGTGTGTGTACAATGTGTGTGTATATATGCCTGCATATGTGTGTGTCTATGCCTGCGTGTGTGTGTAAATGCCTGTGTGTGTACAATGTGTGTGTATATATATGCCTGCATATGTGTGTATATGCCTGTGTGTGTGTATATGCCTGCCTGCGTGTGTGTGTAAATGCCTGTGTGTGTACAATGTGTGTGTATATATGCCTGCATATGTGTGCGTGTATATGCCTGCATATGTATGTGTCTATGCCTGTGTGTGTGTATATGCCTGCATGCATGTGTGTCTATGCCTGTGTGTGTATATGCCTGCATGCGTGTGTGTGTGTATATGTGTCACCCTACCTGGATGCCACTAGTGTAATAAAGCTGTGTCTGAGAGCAAGGGGGAGGTTCTCTGGTCAGGGGAACATTAGCATGCAATGCCTCCCGTCTCAGGCCAGTAGGGGGAGCAGGCTGCCCCTATAAAAGCTGGTGCTGAGGGCAGGGTTAGGGAGAACTGGATTGCCTGTCTCAGCTTTGAGACGTGTCCCAGAGTGGAGCAGGGACAGAAAGTTGATTGCACCTAAGAGGAAGTGTGGCAGTAGGAGAGCCACCAGCCAGAGACAAGAGGCGAAGAGAGCCTGTCTTGGCAGAGAAAAGACTTCATTTTACCAGACTTTGGTGTCTGAGGCTGGAAGGATTCCACATCCCCCAGCAGAGAACAAGTCCACAAGGGACTATACATTCCCTGGCCTAAGAAGCCTGGAGGCCCTGCCACAACCGAAGGGACCAGTGAAGCCGTACAAGGCTGGGAGCAGAAAGGAACCCACGTCGCAGGCCATACAGGCGAGAAAGCACGGAAGCTCGGAAACGTGGGCTGTTACTCTATAAGGAGGGGATAGCCAGAAGGAGCGCAGAAAGCACGGTAGGCCTACACCCTCACCCTGACCAGGGCCAATTTCCCCGTTGCTCTCAGACATCCACGTCCCCTCCTAGCTGGGACTGTTTGTGGGTCAGTTTACCTGTTTAGTAAAGACCCTGGACTGCAACCTGTTGTCTGTGTGCTCCTTGCTCCTCCAGCACTATCAGCACTGGGACTCTCACTACCATCACTCCCACCATCCACTATACTGCCCTGGGGCCGCACTCTTCCCGTGGGGAGTCACACTACCCTAGCTGCACACCTCATCAGCCCCAGCGGTCTGCATGCAGCGGCGGTTCCTAATAACCGCAATCCACGGGTGGCGTAGTCGGACATTATCAATAACACATAACGGACTACCACTGGCCTGACCACCCTGAGCCACGGAACCGGGTTGCCACTACTACTCCCATCGTTCCCCCTATTGCCCGGATCCGAGTGCCCCACGGCCCAGGGGGCGAGTCAGCTTTGGCGTAGTCGGCAAGATTTCGTGCCCGCAACCACCGGGTACTGCGTGCCTGAAAAAGACTTTTGTAACTTACCTGTGGCGAAGTTTCCCGCCGTCCGGAGTCGTTTCCCGCCATCCGGAGCCAATTCCCGCCATCAGACGCCATCTTGGACCTTTTCCCGCCGTCTTCTGCCGTCTTCCCGCCATCTGCAGCTGTTTCCCGCCATCGGACGCCATCTTCAGGACGCCGCGCGGGAAGAAGAGTGGCGTGGACGTCAAAACCGCGCGAGATCCGAAGCTCCGCCCCACGCACCGATGCTGCGCAAGGTCCTGGAAGGGAGAGGGAGCGACGCTGACGTCATCAGGACGCGACGCCAGGTCCTCGTCCATAGCAGCAGCAGCGGAGCCGCGGCCTACAGAAGAGGATCGTCGGAAGGTAGGCCACGCTTAACTAGGGGGGAGGAAGATGTCGGACACAGAGGCGCCCACTACCACCAACGCAGCTGCAGCAGCGGTGATGCCCTTTTCCTTGCCCTACATCCCTGGAGCGGCCTGGCTGCCCAAATACTCAGGGGAGCCCCATGCCCTAACTGACTTCAAGGAAAGACTGTATAGTTTGTTCCAAGTTTACCCCCTGACAGAGGAACAGAAGGTCAGCATATTGACAGGGCAGTTAACTGGCGCAGCCCAAAGGGAGGTAAAATCATGGCCCATTGAGGAGAAAGGGACTGTGAAGGGTATTCTGGCCCGGCTGCGGGGTACCTTTGATACACGTACCTCCGCTAAAATTAAAATGAGGTTCTATGGATGTAAGCAGCGGGCACAGGACAGCATCAGAGACTATGCCCTAAATCTGCAGGAAGCCTTGAGGGCTATTCAACAAACTGACCCTGGCAGTGTGCAGGAAACCGATAAGCTGCTAACAGAACAATTCATAGAGGGTCTGCTGTCCAGCGCCCACAGGGCCCAGCTGCGCCTCATGTTCTTCCAGAACCCCGACCTGACCTTTGCCCAATTTAAGGACAGGGCCATAAGGGTGCTCCGTGAATCTGCAACCAGTGGCGCTATAAACCCCCGGCGCCCTGCTATCACCTACCACCAGGAGGCGGCGCCCTCCTCTATGGACTCCGTGGAGGCTGATGCACAGGCCCTGAACCAAGCCCCGTCGAAAGGCCTGCACCACCAAGTCCAGGAGCTGACCAGGAGCGTCGCAGCGTTGACCAGGACCGTCCAGGCGTTGCAAGTGGACCCGTCAAGACCCATCAAGCTGGCTTCAAGTCCGGAGGATGTCCCGTGGCGTCGACAGAGGAGGATCCCGTCGTTCCGAGGGAGGCCCACAGACCGCTACGCAGAGGATGGACAGCCCATTTGCCGTCGATGCAACCAGCCCGGACACATTTCCAGGTACTGTAATTTAAACGGGTCCAACCTGGGGCAGAGGGCCGACCACCAGGCATAAGATCACCAGGCCCTTATAATTGGCGTGATAAGTACGTTGGGGGGCGCCCGGTTTTACCCGTGGTGCTGGACGGTATCCCCATGAGCGCCTTGCTGGATACTGGGTCGCAAGTAACCACAATCCCTTATGTACTTTTTAAGCAGTATTGGACTGATGCTGATATCACACGGTATCCAGACAGTAACTTGAGCATCATCGCCAGTAATGGCTTACCCGTGCCGCAGATGGGGTTCAAGGAGATGACCATTAAAATTGGTAAAGTTGAACTGCCGGCACAGGGAGTGATTATTGTGGACATTGACCGTCATGAAAGTCACCCTAAAATAACTGTGGGTACTAACATAATTGAAAATTGTCTTTCAGAAGTAATTGTAATTCTACAACAGGTGGCGGTGAATGCTAGTTCCAGCCAACAGAGAGTCCTCAACAAGGAGATAAAAGCCCTGATGAGACGGCAGCAGGTAGAACTGTCTGGTGGTGAGATCGGTAGCGTAAGACTGAGTGATCCATTCCCCATTTCCATGCCTCCCAAAAGTGAAATGATAATCTGGTGTCGGACTGCAATCGGGTTGAGAGGTAGAGACTACCAAGCCATGGTAGAACCCGTGTACTCAGACAGCAGGCCCACCATTTTGACAGCCCGGGGGGTGGTTGATGTCCGTCATGGGAGGGTGCCCGTCCGCATCCTCAACATTGGGGAGAGGGAAGTACACTTACCCAGGTACGCTACACTCGCCAAACTGTTTGTCGTCGAACACCAAGCTATCAGGGCCGTGGAACCCTTGCCTCCATCTCCACAGGCGGAGGGTAATGGCTCCCAGAAACAAAAGGAGGACTGGTGCCAGAAACTCCATGTGGGTGCTGACTCCACTCCCCTGCACCAAAAACAAGGAGTCTACCGGGTGGTACAGGAGTACGAGAGAGTCTTTAGTAAGCACCCGCTAGACTTCGGCAGAGTAAAGGGGATAGAACACCACATCCCCACAGGGAGCCACCCACCAATAAAAGAGAGGCACAGACCTGTACCCCCTGCACATTATCAGAACGCCAAGGGTATGCTAAGGGAGATGAAAGAAGCTGGGGTCATTAGAGACAGCTGTAGCCCCTGGGCAGCCCCCTTGGTTCTGGTCAAAAAGAAAGACGGCACCATGAGAATGTGTGTGGACTATAGACAAATCAACCGTATCACCCACAAAGACGCATATCCGCTGCCTAGAATAGAGGAGTCTTTAGCCGCACTAAAATCAGCTAACTTCTTTTCCACTTTGGACCTTACTAGCGGGTACTGGCAGGTTCCTGTGGCAGAGGCTGACAAGGAGAAGACCGCCTTCACCACCCCGATGGGACTGAGCGAATTCAACTGTATGCCTTTCGGGCTCTGCAACGCACCAGGGACCTTCCAGCGGCTGATGGAATGCTGTCTAGGGCACCGAAACTTCGAGACGGTCCTCCTTTACCTGGACGACATGATCGTCTATTCGAAGACCTACGAGGACCATCTCAAGCACCTGGCCGAGGTGTTCGAAGCCCTGGCAGGCTATGGCCTGAAGGTAAAACCATCGAAGTGTCACCTGCTGAAACCAAAGGTCCAGTACCTAGGGCACGTGGTAAGCGCGGAAGGAGTGGCCCCCGACCCTGACAAGGTCACGGCAATCAAGAGCTGGCCAAGCCCCTCGAACATCAAAGAGGTGAGACAGTTTCTCGGGTTGGTAGGCTACTGCCGACGGTTCATCCCCGGGTTCACTAAGATGGAAGCTCCTATGCAGGACCTCCTGATCGGACAGTCCAAGTCCAGAAGTCAAAAGCCACCCTTCAAGTGGGATAAACCGGAAGAGGAGTCCTTCCGCCAGCTAAAGTTGGCCCTCACTGGGGATGAGATCCTGGCCTACCCTGATTATGGCCAGCCTTTCATTCTCCACACAGACGCCAGTAATGTGGGACTGGGAGCCGTACTGTCCCAAAACCAACAGGGCAGAGAACGGGTGATCGCATACGCCAGCCGGAAGCTGAGGCCCACCGAGAGGAACCCGGAGAATTACAGCTCCTTCAAGCTAGAATCTTTGCGATGGTGTGGGCCGTGACGGAACGCTTCAAGCATTACCTGGCCTCCGCAAAGTTCACCGTGTACACGGACAACAACCCGTTGACACACCTGGACAATGCAAGGCTGGGTGCCCTGGAACAGCGGTGGATGGCCCGTCTCTCCAACTATGACTTCGTGATCAAGTACCGGGCAGGCAAAACCAACGCCAACGCGGACGCCCTATCAAGAATGCCTCACTTACCTGAAGGTGACGAAGACCCAGAAGAGCTGGAAGAGGTAGAACTCCCCCGCGTTTCACCGGTATGGAGCCGCTCAACACTCTCACTGCGTGAAGGAGGAGGATCTAACAACTGTGATGATGAATCCCCTACCTCACCACAGCTGGGCCGAAACCCAAGGTAGTGACCCTGCTGTCCGCCTGGTGAAAGATCTGCTGACCCGGGAAGACGCCTGCCTAGATCCAGATGCCCCAGAGGAAGCCAAGCAGCTATGGAAGGAGAAGAGCAAGCTGTTCCTCTACGAAGGCAAGTTGTGCAGAAGGATTGTCAACCACCGGACGCACGAGCTGACCTGGCAAGTCGTGGTCCCAAGGAGAGATGCAGCTATGGTCCTGGGAGCTTACCATGACAGAGCGGGACACTTCGGTTGGAAGAAACTGGAGTTCCTACTAAGAGGAAGGTTCTTTTGGGTCGGCATGAGAGGAGCAGTAGAAAAGTGGTGCAGAGACTGTGGCCCTTGTCACCTGAGGAGGAAGGACCGCACCAGCCAGAAGACACCCTTGAGGCCCATCGTCACCACGCAGCCTCTTGAGCTGGTAGCTCTGGACCACGTCAAATTGGCTCCAAGCCGGTCTGGATACATCTATGCCCTGACAATCGTGGACCACTATTCCCTTTTTCTAGTGGTGGTCCCGGTAAAGGACTTGACAGCCCAAACAGCGGCCCGAGCCTTCCAGCAATACTTCTGCCGTCCACACGGGTATCCGGAACAGGTCCTGACAGACCAGGGTCCAGCGTTCGAGGCTGAAATCTTCCAGGAGTTCTGCAACCTCTATGGCTGTAAGAAGATTCGGACAACGCCTTACCACCCCCAAACCAACGGGATGTGTGAGAAGATGATCTCCTGAAGACGTTGCCCCTGGAGGAACGCAGCCTGTGGCCAGAAAAACTGCTGGACCTGGTAGACATGTACAACAATATCCCGGTGAACGCTACAAACTGCTGGTCCCCTAGAACCTGGTGAGCAAGTCCTAAAGCGAAAAAGAAGGCTACATAAGTTGGACGACCAGTGGGAAAGGGAACCCTACACCGTACTGCAGTCTGACCACGACAACCCAAAGGTGTGCGTGATCACCAAGGACGGAGGAGAAACCACTAGTGTCGTCTCCAGAGACCACCTCAAAAGGTGCCCCGAGCAACTCCGCAGTGCAGAAGAGGATCAGAGTGACCTTGAACCCGCAGAGGGCAAGGAAGAAATGATCAGCACCGTTCTCGAAGAGTTCCCTCAGTCCTGGACTCGCATAAATGATGCCATAGTGGTACCCGTCCTGCATTTCCTGCAACCGGCCCAGCAACAACCAACACCAGAGCCGGAAGGTGAAGAGGAGCAAGCGGTTCCAGAGGCAGAATAGCCTGTTCCAGCAGCCCAGGAGAGTCAACCCTCTGCTGACAGTGAGCCTGCCATGCCTGCGGTAAGCCAAAGAACCCGCAGACAGCTGCCTGCCCTACCTGTACATTCAGCTGGTAGCTGTACCCCTAACGCTAGTGGGGAAAGCCAGGTTGGTCCACCACCAGACAGTGGGTTAAGGAGGTCAACCAGGAGCACAAAGGGGCAGATACCCGCTCGCTGGAGAATATAGAGTGTACTAAATTGTAAATAACCTTGTTGCCAAATGTTGAATTGTTTGCCAAGTTACATGCATGTTCGGTAATTCTGTGTTTCAGTCTCTTGCAGCAACCGTAAGGACTCACAGGTTATGGACTTTTTATAACCGGGACCTTGTATGGACTGCATTCTGAGCCTAACCCAGGAATGAACTAAGACTGTGAAGGACTTGGGGTAGGACAGACCCCCACCTGGTTAAGGCTCCCCGTTGTTTTGGTGATATGGACACCCGGTCACAGGCCACACTGTGACCTAAAGAACTCAATTTGTGCGCCGTCTGTCTATTAATGTTTTATTGTTATGCATATTGTCTTTGTTTATTGTTTAGTCCCGGAGTACTAAATTTCACTAGGGGGGAATGTGTCACCCTACCTGGATGCCACTAGTTTAATAAAGCTGTGTCTGAGAGCAAGGGGGAGGTTCTCTGGTCAGGGTAACATTAGCATGCAATGCCTCCTGTCTCAGGCCAGTAGGGGGAGCAGGCTGCCCCTATAAAAGCTGGTGCCGAGGGCAGGGTTAGGGAGAACTGGATTGCCTGTCTCAGCTTTGAGACGTGTCCCAGAGTGGAGCAGGGACAGAAAGTTGATTGCACCTAAGAGGAAGTGTGGCAGTAGGAGAGCCACCAGCCAGAGACAAGAGGCGAAGAGAGCCTGTCTTGGCAGAGAAAAGACTTCATTTTACCAGACTTTGGTGTCTGAGGCTGGAAGGATTCCACATCCCCCAGCAGAGAACCAGTCCGCAAGGGACTATACAATCCTTGGCCTAAGAAGCCTGGAGGCCCTGCCACAACCGAAGGGACCAGTGAAGCCGTACAAGGCTGGGAGCAGAAAGGAACCCACGTCGCAGGCCATACAGGCGAGAAAGCACGGAAGCTCGGAAACGTGGGCTGTTACTCTATAAGGAGGGGATAGCCAGAAGGAGCGCAGAAAGCACGGTAGGCCTATGCCCTCACCCTGACCAGGGCCAATTTCCCCGTTGCTCTCAGACATCCACGTCCCCTCCTAGCTGGGACTGTTTGTGGGTCAGTTTACCTGTTTAGTAAAGACCCTGGACTGCAACCTGTTGTCTGTGTGCTCCTTGCTCCTCCAGCACTATCAGCACTGGGACTCTCACTACCATCACTCCCACCATCCACTATACTGCCCTGGGGCCGCACTCTTCCCGTGGGGAGTCACACTACCCTAGCTGCACACCTCATCAGCCCCAGCGGTCTGCATGCAGCGGCGGTTCCTAATAACCGCAATCCACGGGTGGCGTAGTCGGACATTATCAATAACACATAACAGACTACCACTGGCCTGACCACCCTGAGCCACGGAACCGGGTTGCCACTACTACTCCCATCGTTCCCCCTATTGCCCGGATCCGAGTGCCCCACGGCCCAGGGAGCGAGTCATATATGCATGCGTGTGTGTGTGTATATGCCTGCGTGTGTGTGTATGCCTGCATGTGTGTGTATATATACCTGCATATGTGTGTGTGTGTAGTGTGTGTATGCCTGCATGTGTGTGTGTGTGTGTGTATATGCCTGCATGTGTTTGTGTGTATGTATTTGAGTGCCTGCATGTCTATGTGTGTATATGTGTCTTCACACTTGTGTGCGTGCTTCCCTACGTGTCAGCATTTTTGTGTGTGATCGTCTGAGTGTGTCTGTGCATGACTGCGTGTGCATTTCTGTGTGTGCTTGCTGTGTGTGTATGTGTCCCCATTTCTGTGAGCATGTATATCTGCGTGTGTATATTAGGGCTCTTTCACATGTCCTTATATTTACGGGACTGGAGATATCCGTGTCCACCTGTGTGTCATCCGTGTGACACATACCGGCGCTTGGGAATCAGTGTACAGTTAGCGCTGTTCTCAAGAGCCGGGTGCTGAGCACTTCTCTCATCATATATCCCTACCGCTGCTGCGATCAGCAGCAGCAGGGTCAATGATGAGAGTTGTAGTCTACTCCTGCCGTGTCCAACTGTAAAAATAGGAATAAAATAAAAAAATCCTTACACTCACCTCTCCTAAGTGTCATCCGCTGTAATCCGTGTGAGCGCTCACGCCGAGAGGAATGACTCCTGCAGCGAGCAAGCCCCGGAGCTGCACTCAGTGATTGACAGGGCACCGCTTGTTGAGCGCAGCTCCGGGATCCACTCGCTGCAGGAGTCATTCTCCTCGGAGTGAGCGCTCGCACAGATTACAGCGGGTGACACTTAGGAGAGGTGAGTATAAGGATTTTTTTAAATTTTATTCCTATTTTTACAGTTGGACACGGCGGGAGTAAACTACTACTCTCATCATTGACCCTGCTGCTGCTGATCGCAGCACCGGCAGGGATCTATGGTGAGAGCAACGTTCAGCACCCGGTGCTTGGGAAAAGCGCTATTTGTCATCAGTGTGCGGGACGTTTTGTGGGAGGTGCAGCAGGTAAAAAACAGACATGTCAGCGTGTTTTGCCCACAGACACCACATGGTCTGTGGAAAGTGGAAACACACTGACATGTGCACATTCATTTGAATGGGTCTACGTGTACCAATGTCTCTGGTACGTGTGGAAACTGTCACTGCACGTACTGACGTGTGAAAGAGCCCTTAGTAGGTGTCTGTGTGCGCTTGTTTTCGTGTGTGTAAGCGTGCTTCTGCATGTCTGTGTGCTCTTCCGAAGATTTATTATATTTGGGAGAGATGGGAGAGAAATTTTAGGAGACAGAATGGGGAGATGTGTAAAGAAACAGTATGGTGAACTAGAGGAGGGGTGGGAATGAATGCAGGAACAGAATGAGGAAGGGGGATGTATGAGGAAACAGTATGGAGAGTGGAGGAATAGTGTGAGGAGAAAGCATGGAGGGAGAAAATTGTGAGGTGACATAGCACAGAGACTAGGTAGTGTGGGATAAGGTATAGAGATGCGGCAGTATAGGGGAAACAGTGTGAGGGCACAGCAAGGAGGGAACAGTATGCTGAGGAGGGGGAGTGTGATGATGGGGCACAGTATAGAGACTGGGCAGTATAGGGGGGACACAGTGTGAGAGGACAGTGTGATGAGGGAGCCCAGTATGGTAAGGAGAGGACAGTGTGGAGAGCAGGTACCATAAGAGGGGTAGAGTGTATGTCATGTTTTGTGCAAGGAGCATTGTAAGAGTTAGGTTTATTCAGGGGCTCAGTGTAGATATTTTTATTCGGGAGCATTATAATGACACTGCTCTCTTTAAGGGCATCGTGTCAGGATGTGCTGCAGAAGAATGGAGAAGATGGAAGTCTGCAGAGACGAGCTGTGGATGAGAAAAGTCATCATGGAGTCTGGACAAGAGGAAGAAAAGAAAGAGAACGACTCTAATCAGAGAAGACGTCACAGGAAAGATACCTGGATGTAAATGTTCATTTGTGATCCTGCCTGTGTCTCATCAGTACTGTGGTTCCTGTATGGTCCGCAGTTTGATGATGACTGATAACAACTCCCAGTATCTCTATTGTTAATTACATACTGGGAGTTGTAGGTTTATGCGATACGAAGATATATGGGGCTGACCTGACATTACAATTAATGGTGGTTCAGATGATGAATTCATGTACTGATGTGTTTGTGCGCGTCTGCGTGTTTGTGCGCGTCTGCGTATCTGGAATAATATGTATTTTTGTAAGATGCGTGTATGTAACTGTGCATTGTGGTGTGTAATAACATTCAGTAACATTCATATGCTTGAGGCACCTATTAGGACTCTTTCACATGTGTTAGGGAATTCCATTTGTCTTTCCACATTTAGGAACAGATAAGTGAAATTTGCAAACCTTGTCATAACTGTCACCATTGGGATGTGCTTGTATGAAGCGGGTTCAGGAGCTGAGCCTGCTCCATACCAGGCAGATGTAGGTTGTGTTACATAGCCGGCGTCTGCCTGTAACACCAGTGATCAGAGCTCGCCTTGATTGCTTCTGTTTTGAGTATTTAAGTGCCCTTGTCAATCACTGACAGCAGCATTTAGATAGCACAATGGCCAGTGCATGCAGTCACCTGCTCCCTTCAGCCCCCTGTGACGCAGTTTGCTGATGGGTTGCCAGTAGTGCTGAGTGAGCGTGGTCAGATAAGAGACATTACAGTCACAGTGAACTACAAAGTGAGGGTGCTGCAATAACGTCCGGCACCTTGATTGTGACACTTCCATGGAGCCCAACCTCAGGCTGAGCTTCATTGAATGACTAACATGGCAGCAGCACCTGGCAACTAGTGCTGAGCGAGCGTGGTCAGATAAGGTGTTATCTCAGCATGCTCGGGTGTTATCTGAGTATCTTGTAGTGCTCTACTACTATGCTCGAGTCCCTGCGGTAACAGTTTTGCGGCTATAGACAGAAGCAACGCATGCAGGGATTACCTAGCAAACAGGCAATTCCTGCATGTGTTGCGTCTGTCTACCGCCGCAAAACATGCTACCCCGGGGACTCGAGCATATTAGCAGAGCACTACAAGATACTCAGATAACACACACCGCGTAATTCCAGCTCCAGTAGCGTCCACTAAAGCTGCTGCAGTTAAAAAGCTTTTATAAGGATCGAGCTCGGCTGTCCACCGCAAGGCATCCTAATGCCAGTCCCAGCCCCTATGCCTTGGGGTGCCTCCTGATGCTCTTCACTAAGTATCCCATGGTCCCGAATCATTTCCTTTGAAAAAATTAAGTGTCTAAACTACAGGTGGTGTAGCTTGCTTAACAGCCGGGATAATCCGCTGACTAGCAGACACTGCTACTAGGCACAAAGTATTTCCTGGGCTAGATGCAGTTAAAAATTTGTAATTAGATACTCTCGTTGGATGCTGAGAAAGCATTCCATAGAGTCTCCTGGCACGCCATATATGATTCTCTTAAAAAGCTTGGGGTAGGGGTCTAGGGGACCCTTTTATAGCCAAAATCACGGCCCTGTATCGCAATACGTCACCTAGGCTGAAGATAAATGGAACTGTAGCACCCTGAGGGCTCGGTTGCTACAGACGTATTGCACCTCACCCAGAGGTGTGATATCTCACTCTCAGGTAAGGATGGAGTGTGGATCAGGACCCGACACCTGCATGCATTACACCACATTGCCGTGGGGCAGGGCGACCAATATGCCCCTGAGATGGGCACGACAGTCCCTGTCCCTGGCTGGAGTGGGGGGAGGGAACACTGAGGAAGGGGAACCCTGTAGTGCAGGAGCAGGGAGGAAGCAGTTCCTGGGTGCATTGAGAAGGGAGTATAAAAGGTGGGCACCATCTTAGTTCAGTGCAGAGAAGTCTGAGCAGAAGTGGCAGGGAGCAGGGGCTCTGCATGAGCTCTGCTCCGGAGGCGGGCCTAGTAACAGAGGCCCAGGCCTGGAAGAGGGAGAAGGAAGGAAGAGGAGCGGAGAAGGCTCCAGGAACGAGGAATGAAGGGATCCCAGGGGTGCGGACGGGCGAGTCGCCACCGCACGCCCGAATCCACCTGCGTGGAGGGGTCAGGCCAAAGGGGGAGACCGGTCCCCGAACTAGTGGAGGCAGGAAACGACCCTCAGCTAGAAACCGGAGGCTCTGACATTTTATGTGGCGCAGCCCCTCGCTACACCCGCTAGGAAGGCACCACATAGGGTCAGGGAAACTGGCGCCAAGTTTACCAAGAGGAGGCCCGAGGCAGCCGGACAGAAGTGTTGGTAAGAAAGGCCAGACAAAGGACACACAAAGGGGGTCCTGTGAAGTGCTCCAAAGTTATCTGGGAGTTGTCTGAGCCCCTCACCTGGTGAGCACAGTACGACGTGGGCAGCCGTTACCTGCAGACGTGGTCTGGATAATAAGAACTGTGAGTAAAGGCCCTGGACTGCATCACTGACTCCGTGTCGTTACTGCTGCTGCCCTGCACCATCACCCCCATCCTCCGCATACACTGCCCTGAGGCTATACTCCTCCCGTGGGGAGTTATGCTACGCTCTGCTGCACCCACAACACCAGCCTCAGCGGTCTGCCCTGGAGCGGCGGTTCACTCTGACCGCAATCCACGGGTGGCGTAGTCGGACATTTAAACATCAAAACCACATAAATAGTTCCGCCACTGGTTTGACCGCCCTGAGCCACGGAACCGGGTTGCCGCCACGGAGACTACAAGCACCAGCATCCACCAAAAAGGGTCCGGCTCCGGGTGTCCCAAGGCCCAGGGGGCGCGTCAGAACATTTTCATCACCTTTCACAATCACCAATGGGACAAGGCAGGGATGTTCTCTGTCCCCTCTCTTATACATCCTAGTGACGGAGCACCTGCTCTCATCAATTCGCCATAACCCCAATATTAGGTGGATTGAGGTGGGAGGCACCGAGTACAAGTGCTCTCTATTTGCTGATGATGTCCTAGTATATATCACTCAATCACATATATCCATCCCTGCTGTTATGGCTGAAATAGATCACTTTGTTACATGGTCAAATTTTAAAATCAATGCAGCGAAGTCTGAGGCCCTCGATGTCTCCCTCCCCAAATCCATATAGGATTCCATCCAGTCCAACTTTCCCTTTGCCTGTCCCTCACAGGGTATCAAATACTTAGGAATTCCTATTCATAGAGACCTCTCCCATCTATGTTATCTTAATTTTGGGCCCTTTATTGAACAACTCCATACAGACCACGTTTGGCAAGTTAGAACTGTAAGATTCACTACGTGAACCGCTGGTGTTTTGTGGAAAAGCACATGTACACTGCGTTCCAAACTATTATGCAAAAAGTGTTTAGGAGTGATAAGGGAAGAATTTGTTTGTTTGTCAGTTAAACTCATTGATGGTGATGTGTGTCAGGGCTCTTTATATCACTGTAAGCAATTGCAGACACCTGTGCTAATTAGTTTGGCAGGTGTGTCCAATAGTGTTGAGCCACCCCCGTAGTGTTCGGGTTCGGTTCGGTTCGTCGAACACCGGGATGTTCGAGGAACTGTTCGTCGAACTGTTCGTCGAACACCTTAGAACACCGTCGAACACCGTTAAAACCAATGGCAGGCAAACAAAAACACATAGAAACACATAGAAAACACCTGCAAAGGTGTCCAAAAGCTGACAAACTGCTCAGAAGACACTCTCTTTAAAAAAGCCGGCCGGCAAATTCAGCAGCGGCATACACCGGTACCCGACAATTTAGACAAGAAGGAATAGAGCATCACACATAGATTAGATAGATAGAAACATGTCAGTCACACATATAAGAAGAACAGTGACAGTGTTGGTTACTGCACTTGTCATTTAGTGTAAAGGATTTATTAAAAAAAATATTAGTGTTTTCATGCACCGTCTCTTTAAAAAAGCCGGCCGGCAATTCAGCATCTGTACCCGACAATTTAGAACAGAAAGAATAGAGCTTCACACATAGATTAGATAGATAGAAACATGTCAGTCACATATATAATAAGTACAGTGATAGTGTTGCTTACTGTACTTGTCATTTAGTGCAAAGGATTTATTTAAAAAAATAATAGTGTTTTCATGCACTGTCTCTTTAAAAAAGCCGGCCGGCAATTCAGCAGCGGTACCCGACAATTTAGAACAGAAAGATAGAGCATCACACATAGATTAGATAGATAGAAACATGTCAGTCACATATATATGAAGTACAGTGATAGTGTTGGTTACTGTACTTGTCATTTAGTATTAAAATAAAGGATTTATTATTAAAAAAATTGGCGTGGGGTTCCCCTTAATTTTAGGCTCTAGCGGAGGTTAAGCAGACGGCTGGGGCAGATGTTTGAAGCCTGGGAAGGGGGTAATACCCACGGAGCTTCCCAGGCTACTAATATCAGCCCCCAGCTGAATACATAGCCTTTACTAGCTATTAAAATGGGGGACCCCCCAAAAAGAATGACTTGGGGTCCCCCCTAATTTAATAGCTAGCAAACGCTAGGCAGACAGCTGGGGGCTGATATTAATAGCCCAGGAAGGGAGCCATGAATATTGGCCCCCTCCCAGGCTAGAAACACCAGCCGTCAGCCGCCCCAGAAATGGCGCATTCATAGGATGCGCCAATTCTGGCACTTAGCCTCGCTCTTCCACGCTGCCCTGGTGCGGTGGCAGGGGGTAATAGGGTTGGGGTTGATGTCAGCTTATAATGCCAGCTGACATCAAGCCCAGGTTAGTAATGGAGAGGCGTCTATAAGACACCCCCATTACTAACCCCATAGTCAAAGTTAAAAAAAACACAAACACCCAGAATAAAGTCCTTTAATTGAAATAAAGACACAATCCTTTATTGTTCTAAATTAAACCATACTTACCATCACGCCCATTCCAGCTGAAGCCAACGATCTCCTGCAATAAAAGAAAAATAATAAAGCAACCTCATCCTTACCTTTCCATGGTTCCCACGACAGCTTCAGCTCTGCTACATCGAGATGACAGGCTGGACCGCAGCAGAACGCTGCCATCCAGCCTGTCATCCCGCAGACACTGAGAAGCGCAGGCTTGCTTGCGCTGCTCAGCGTCTCTCTGTGACGACATCCAGATGAGCCGAGTTCATGTCCAATGAACTCGGCTCACCTCATGCACGCTACTGACAGCGTGGGAAAATTCTCACGCTGAAGTGCTGAGTGCAGGAGAATTCTCCCACGCTGTCAGTGACGTGCAGGAGGTGAGCTGAGTTCATTGGACATGAGCTCACCTCATGCACATCACTGACAGCGTGGGAGAATTCTCCTGCACTCAGCACTTCAGCGTGAGAATTTTCCCACGCTGTCAGTGACGTGCATGAGGTGAGCCGAGTTCATTGGACATGACCTCGGCTCATCTGGATGCCGTCACAGCGAGACAGTGAGGAGCGCAAGCATGCGTGCGCTTCTCAGTGTCTGCGGGATGACAGACTGGATGGCAGCGTTCTGCTGCGGTCCAGCCAGTCATCTCGATGTAGCAGAGCTGAAGCTGTCGTGGGAACCATGGAAAGGTAAGGATGAGGTTGGTTTATTATTTTTCTTTTATTGCAGGAGATCGTTGGCTTCAGCTGGAATGGGTGTGATGGTAAGTATGGTTTAATTTAGAACAATAAAGAATTGTGTCTTTATTTCAATTAAAGGACTTTATTCTGGGTGTTGTGTTTTTTTTAAATACTTTACTAGAAATTCATGGCGGTCATGTCTAATACTGGCGTGACCCCATGAATTTTGGGCTTGGGGCCAGCTGATAATACCAAGCTGGCCCTAACCCCTTTATTACCCAGTGAGCCACCGCACCAGGGCCCTGGATGAGTTGGGTACAGCGCCAGAAGATGGCGCTTCTATGAACGCGCCATTTTCCGGGGTGGCTGCGGACTGCAATTTGTAGCGGGGGGGGGCCCAGAAAGCTTGGGCCTCCCTGCGCTGCAGATTCCAGCCCCCAGCTGCCTAGTTGTACCTGGCTGGACACAAAAATAGGGCGAAGCCCCACGTACTTTTATTTTAATTATTTCATGAAATTCATGAAATAATTAAGAAAAAAAGGGCTTCCCTATATTGTTGTGTCCGGCCAGGTACAAATAGGCAGCTGGTGGATGGGGGCAGCCCGTTCCTGCCTGCTGTACCTGGCTGGACACAAATATAGTGCGAAGCCCCACTTCAATTTTTTTTAATTATTTCATGAAATTCATGAAATAATTAAGAAAAAAAGGGCTTCCCTATATTGTTGTGTCCGGCCAGGTACAAATAGGCAGCTGGTGGATGGGGGCAGCCCGTTCCTGCCTGCTGTACCTGGCTGGACACAAATATAGTGCGAAGCCCCACTTCAATTTTTTTAAATTATTTCAGGAAATTTATGAAATAATTTAAAAAAAATTGACGTGGGGCTTCGCACTATATTTGTGTCCAGCCAGGTACAGCAGGCAGGAACGGGCTGCCCCCAACCACCAGCTGCCTATTTGTACCTGGCCGGACACAACAATATAGGGAAGCCCTTTTTTTCTTAATTATTTCATGAAATAATTTAAAGAAAATTGACGTGGGCCTTCGCCCTGTTTTTGTGTCCAGCCAGGTACAACTAGGCAGCTGGGGGCTGGAATCCGCAGCGCAGGGAGGCCCAAGCTTTCTGGGCCACCCCCGCTGCAAATTGCAGTCCGCAGCCACCCCGGAAAATGGCGCGTTCATAGAAGCGCCATCTTCTGGCGCTGTACCCAACTCATCCAGGGCCCTGATGCGGTGGCTCACTGGGTAATAAAGGGGTTAGGGCCAGCTTGGCATTATCAGCTGGCCCTAAGCCCGAAATTCATGGGGTCACGCCAATATTAGACATGACCACCATGAATTTCTAGTAAAGTATTTAAAAAAAACACAACACCCAGAAAAAAGTCCTTTAATTGAAATAAACACACAATTCTTTATTGTTCTAAATTAAACCATACTTACCATCACGCCCATTCCAGCTGAAGCCAACGATCTCCTGAAATAAAAGAAAAATAATAAAGCAACATCATCCTTACCTTTCCATGGTTCCCATGACAGCTTCAGCTCTGCTACATCGAGATGACAGGCTGGACCGCAGCAGAACGCTGCCATCCAGCCTGTCATCCCGCAGACACTGAGAAGCGCAGGCTTGCTTGCGCTCCACAGTGTCTCTCTGTGAGGGCATCCAGATGAGCCGAGTTAATGTCCAATGAACTCGGCTCACCTCATGCACGTCACTGACAGCGTAGGAAAATTCTCCTGCACTCAGCGCTTCAGCGTGGGAGAATTCTCACACTGAAGCGCTGAGTGCAGGAGAATCCTCCCACGCTGTCAGTGACGTGCAGGAGGTGAGCTGAGTTCATTGGACATGAGCTCACCTTATGCACGTCACTGACAGCGTGGGAAAATTCTCCTGCACTCAGCGCTTCAGCGGGAGAATTCTCACGCTGAAGCGCTGAATGCAGGAGAATTCTCCCACGCTGTCAGTGACGTGCATAAGGTGAGCTCATGTCCAATGAACTCAGCTCACCTCCTGCACGTCACTGACAGCGTGGGAGAATTCTCCTGCACTCACCGCTTCAGCTTGAGAATTTTCCCACGCTGTCAGTGACGTGCATGAGGTGAGCCGAGTTCATTGGACATGAACTCGGCTCATCTGGATGTCGTCACAGAGAGACGCTGAGCAGCGCAAGCAAGCCTGCGCTTCTCAGTGTCTGCGGGATGAGAGGCTGGATGGCAGCGTTCTGCTGCGGTCCAGCCTGTCATCTCGATGTAGCAGAGCTGAAGCTGTCGTGGGAACCATGGAAAGGTAAGGATGAGGTTGCTTTATTATTTTTCTTTTATTGCAGGAGATCGTTGGCTTCAGCTGGAATGGGCGTGACGGTAAGTATGGTTTAATTTAGAACAATAAAGGATTGTGTCTTTATTTCAATTAAAGGACTTTATTCTGGGTGTTTGTGTTTTTTTTAACTTTGACTATGGGGTTAGTAATGGGGGTGTCTTATAGACGCCTCTCCATTACTAACCTGGGCTTGATGTCAGCTGGCATTATAAGCTGACATCAACCCCAACCCTATTACCCCCTGCCACCGCACCAGGGCAGCGTGGAAGAGCGAGGCTAAGTGCCAGAATTGGCGCATCCTATGAATGCGCCATTTCTGGGGCGGCTGACGGCTGATGTTTCTAGCCTGGGAGGGGGCCAATATTCATGGCTCCCTTCCTGGGCTATTAATATCAGCCCCCAGCTGTCTGCCTAGCCTTTGCTAGCTATTAAATTAGGGGGGACCCCACGTCATTTCTTTTGGGGGGTCCCCCATTTTAATAGCTAGTAAAGGCTATGTATTCAGCTGGGGGCTGATATTAGTAGCCTGGGAAGCTCCGTGGGTATTACCCCCTTCCCAGGCTTCAAACATCTGCCCCAGCCGTCTGCTTAACCTCCGCTAGAGCCTAAAATTAAGGGGAACCCCACGCCAATTTTTTAAATAATAAATCCTTTATTTTAATACTAAATGACAAGTACAGTAACCAACACTATCACTGTACTTCATATATATGTGACTGACATGTTTCTATCTATCTAATCTATGTGTGAAGCTCTATTCTGTCTGTTATAAATTGTCGGGTACAGATGCTGAATTGCCGGCCGGCTTTTTTAAAGAGACGGTGCATGAAAACACTATTATTTTTTTTTATAAATCCTTTACGCTAAATGACAAGTACAGTAAGCAACACTGTCACTGTACTTCGTATTTATGTGGCTGACATGTTTCTATCTATCTAATCTATGTATGATGCTCTATTCTGTCTGTTATAAATTGTCGGGTACAGGTGTATGCCGCTGCTGAATTGCCGGCTTTTCATGTTTCACTGTTGGCACTGTTCCCATCGATTTGGGCAATCACTGTAATGCCACAACCACCATGGCTGTGGCATTACAGTGAGTGGCAGACAATCCCTGCATGATTGGTGCTTTAAATAGCGCCAGACATGCAGGACACGCTTTTGGTGCACGAACAGTTATCGAACATAACCTCGAACAGCCAAATTTTTTGCAAATCGTTCGGGTTCGTCGAACAACTCGAACACCGCCCAAAACAGCTCGAATTTGAGATTGGCGAACAGTTCAAGTCGAACACCGCTCATCTCTAGTGTCCAATGAAAGGCAAGACTACTTAAGAAGGCTCTCTCACATTATTAAGCAGCCTACATTTTCTGCCAAAATGGGAAAGAAAAAGGATGTGTCGGCTGCTGAGAAGCAACAAATTGTGGAGTGTTTAGGTCAAGGCATGACTACAATCAACATTGTGCGATGATCAGGATGAAGTGTCTTGGCAATCAAGAAGTATGTAGCTGATTCACAGTACACACGTGTGCGTGCTGATAAGGGCAAATTGAGGACTCTTTCCTACAGGCAATTACGTCAGGTTGAAAGAGCAGTGGCCAAAAAGCCTTGTCATAGCAGCAGACAAGTTTTTGAAGCTGCTTGTGCCTCCAACATCCCCCGAACAACAAGATGCAGGGTCCTTCAGAGGTTTGCAGCTGTGCATACGTCATCCTGTCGACCTCCTCTATCCACTTCACACAAGCAGAAACGGCTCCAGTGGGCCAAACATTACATGAAGACTGATTTCAAAACAGTTTTGTTCACGGATGAGTGCCGTGCAGCGCTCGATGGTCCAGATGGATGGAGTGGAGGATGGCTGGTTGATGGACACCCCACGCAAACACGGCTACAGCGCCAACAAGGAGGAGGTGGAGTAATGTTTTGGGCTGGAATCATGGGGAGAGAGATTGTCGGCCCCTTTAGGATCCCTGAAGGCGCTAAAGATGAACTCCATAATGTATGTGGATTTTCTCAAACAGCACTTCCTGCCATGGTTCAAGAAGAAGAACCGTGTATTTCACAGCAAGATCATTTTTCTGCATGATAATGCACCATTTCATGCTGCACATAAAACATCTGCATCTCTGGCTGATATGGGCATAAAAGGGGACAAACTTATGGTGTGACCCCCATGCTCCCCTGACCTCTACCCCATTCAGAACCTTTGGAGCATCATTAAAAGGAGTGTCTATGATGGCGGGAGGCAGTTCACATCTAAGCAACAGCTCTGGGAGGGTATTCTGTCCTCATGCAAAACAATTGAAGCAGAAACCATCCAAAACCTGACAAATTCAATAGACGAGAGAGTTCAGAAGCTCCTTTCGAACAAGGGGTCCTATGTGAAAATGTAACATCACCTAGAATAAAGTTTTGAGTTGAAAACTGTTTGATTTCAGTTTCTAACAACCTGCTAATGCTTATAATTTCAAAAATGACCATTTTTTTGGTCTTTATTAAAATGAAAAGGTTGATCGAAAAGTTTGGGGGATCTAAGAATGTGGCAACCCAGTAGTCATGATTACTTCGAATTCTGAAAATATGAGGGTCATGCTGCAGGTAGTGCAGCAAGAAGGCACTTATGTGTCTTGCGCATCTCGGAGCCCCAAAATTATTTTCCGGGCTAGATGCAGCTAAAAATTATTTTAAATTTTAAATCTGGTGAAGCTTTAGTATAGATGGCCTAATAGGATCAGTGCTGCACACTGCTACAAAGCCCAAATTATTTTCCAGTCAAGATACAGATAAACATGATTAGTAATTTGAAAGCTTAAAACGGTTGGTAGGGTGATTTTAACCAATCATCAAGCTTTTACTCTCCCCAGGATGACACAGGGGTAGAAAAGTCGTTTCGGATCCATGATTTGTTCATCTTTATGAACGTGAGTCTGTCTACATTATCAGTGGAGAGCCGCGTGCGCTTATCTGTCAGCACACCACCAGCAGCGCTGAACACACGTTCAGACAGAACGCTGGCTGCGGGGCATGACAAGATCTCCAAGGCGTAAGTGGCTAGCTCCGGCCATTTATCCAGATTGGAAGCCCAAAAAGAGCAAGGGTCCAGTGACACAGTCGTGGCTTCAATGTTTACTGGGAGATACTCCTGTACCATCGTCTCTAGGCGTTGACTATGTGTCAGACTTCTTGTCTCCTGTGGCCTTGCAAAGGATGGGCTAAAAAAGTGGTGAAATGAATCCGCAAAATTGATGTTACCAGCAGATACTGTGGTTCTGTTACGGTTTGAGTGCTGAACACTTGACGGTCCCACGGTTGGCAAGTTGGAACTGTGAGATTCACTACGTGCACCACTGGTATTTTGTGGAAAAGCACATGTAAGATTCTGCAACAGTCTCTGCTGATACTCCTGCATGCGTGCATCCCTTTCTATGGCAGGAATAATTTCTGCAAATTTACTTTTGTACCGGGGATCTAACAGTGTGGCAACCCAGTAGTCAGGATTATTTCTAATTCTCACAATTCGAGGGTCATGTTGCAGGTAGTGCAGCACGAAGGCACTCATGTGTGTTGCGCATCCAGGAGCACCAAGTCCCTGTTGTGTTGGTGGCGAGGTAACAATCATGCTTCCTTCCTCTGTCCTCTCCCCCCAACCTCGCACAACAGAAATGTGATCAAGGTCTCCCTCATCTGATGAGTCTTCCATCAGTTCGTCCTCCACTTCTTCCTGGGCTCCTGCACCTTCCTCACTAGTTTGGCTGCTACCATGCGCCCTGGTAAAACCATCTCCCCCACCCTCACATGCCTGCCGCCTTGGTGCTGCCGACCGTCTGGACCTTGCAGATGTTAGCCCTTCCGCATACAACTCCTCCTCCTCTACTTCCTCCACCTCCTCTTGTGCCACCACCTGACTCCGAATTCTGTTTAACATGTGCTCCAGCATGTAAATCACCGGAATAGTCATGCTGATAATGGCATCGTCAGCACTAAACATCTTCGTCGCCATTTCAAAACTGTGCAGAAGGGTGCATAGGTCCCTGATCTGAGACCACTCCTCCAGCGTGATTTGGCCCACCTCTGAATCTCGTTGGCCCAGGCTATTCGTCAGAACGTATTGCACCAGGGCTTGTCGGTGCTGCCACAGTCGCTGCAACATGTGCAGAGTTGAATTCCACCGGGTAGGCACATCGCATTTTAGCCGGTGAAGTGGCAGGCCCAACGACTTCTGTAGAGATGTAAGTCGCTGAGCTGCGGGATGCGAACGGCGGAAGTGAGCACACAGCGACCGTGCCCTCTGCAGAAGGCCATCTAGTCTGGGATAGTGGGCTAAAAATTGCTGGACAACCAGGTTCAACACGTGAGCCATACAAGGCACGTGTGTGACATTGCCCCGGCGAAGGGCCGCACCCAGGTTTGCAGCATTGTCGCACACGGCCTTCCCTGGTTTCAGGTCCAGTGGAGACAACCATTCATGAAATTGGTTCTCCAGAGCTGACCACAACTCCTCAGCTGTGTGACTCACATTTCCCAGACATTTCAATGTAAAAACCGCCTGATGACGTTGAGCCCTACTGCCAGCATAGTAAGGAGGTGTGCAGGATCCCTTCTGCGCAGTTAGAAAGCTTGTGGCATGACCAGACAGGCTTTGGGTGCAGGTGGAAGACCGAGAGGAGGTTGAGGAGGCAGAAGCAGTGGAGGAACTTTGACATAAAGAGGATTGACGCACAACTCGTGGGGACGGCAAGACTTGGACAGCAGCCCCTTGTCCTGCTGTCACCATAGTTACCCAGTGCCCAGTCAGCGACATGTAACGCCCCTGTCCATGCCTACTCGTCCAAGTGTCTGTGGTGAAATGCACCCTGTCACACACAGAGTTTCTCAAAGAAGCGGTGATGTTGTGTGCGACATGCTGGTGGAGCGCAGGCACACCTTTCTTTGAGAAGTAGTGCCGACTGGGCATCTGGTACTGGGGCACTGCGACGGACATAAGGTCTCGAAAATCCTCTGTGTCCACCAGGCGGAAAGGCAGCATTTCTGTAGCCAAGAGCTTGCAGATGGTGAAATTCAACCTCTTAGCTTTCTCATGGCTAGGAGGAAATGGTCTTTTACTTGTCCACATCTGAGGGACCGAGGGCTGGCTATTGTGCTTAGACGGGGTTGATAAGGGTGTCCCCGGCAAACTGCCGGTCTGTGAGGAAGATGCAGGCGGACATGTTAGGTTGCCTTGATCCAAAGGTGGTGCTATCGATGTCGGACAGCGCTCAACACCAGCTGGTGTTCCCACCTCCAAAGAAAATGATGACCTGCCAATCACGCTGGCTGTTGCGGGTAAAGAGGTGGCAGGTCTGCGCCCCAAAACAGGTGTGACTGCTGTCCCCCCAGTCACAGAGGATGAAGAGGCCGCGTATGCACAAGATATGGCAGACGGTGGTTGGCCTGGCCGGCTAGGCCGCATTGTAGCACACTGAGCTTCCCACTGCAACTTATGCTTCATGTCCATGTGCCGGTTCATGCATGAAGTACTCAAACTATGTATTTTTTGGCCTCTACTTAGCTTTTGCTGACAAATGTTACAGATAACACGAGTTGGGTCATCTTTATCGATCTGAAAAAATGCCCAGGCTATGCAAGGCTTAGCACCCATGCGACCTGAAGAGCCACCACGACTTGTGGTGAGAGGCAGAGTTGTGTTTGAGGATGCAGTTGTTGACGTGCTTCCAGTACTACGTCTCTGTCCAGGAAGGCGCAACCTGACCTCGTCGTCACTAGCATCTTCCTCCACCTCCTCTGCTGACCTCATCTCTTGGCTGACTGTGGGTTGACAGTAAGTGGGATCTCCAACCTCATCATCATCACCCTGTGTGTTATCACACCCGTCGTCCTCAGAGCCAACCTGTTCCTGCCCTGACAAAAAACTAAAGTTGTCGCTCCAATCAGGTATTTGAGTCTTATCATCGTCTTCCTCATTGTCTCTACCAACAGGAGTTACAGTTTGGGAATGAGGGTCTACATTATGGTCAGAACCTTCTGCGTCTGGTCCTGGATCCGACTCATAAAGATTCTGGGCATCAGTGCAGATCATTTCCTCGTCTGGATTCACAGAAGCGCTGGAGTCGACCTCTGATTCCCAGGCTATAGTATGAGTAAACAGCTCTGCAGACTCAACCATCTGTTCTACCTCATACTCAGACGGGCAGCTGGAGATTTGGGAGCTGTGAGGAAGCAAGTGCGATTTGGGTGACACCTTTGAGGACTGGAGTATTTGTGATGTTGAAGTTGATGTGGAGGAAAGCCCACTTAAAGGAGCACTTGATATCCGTTGAAGCACCTGCTGTTTTTGTGCCTCATCTGGAATTTGTAGCGATTGGCGTGGCCGTAAGAAAGGGATCTTATCACATTGTCCGCTAAAAGAAGTAAACATTTTAGTTTGGCTGGAAGATGGTCTTTCTTCTGCAGATGTTACTGTTGCTTTAACACCTACCCCACGGACACAACCTTTTTTCCCCTTCCCAACACGCCTTTTCCCCTTTCCACTAGCAGCAGGCCTTTTTCCACTCATTTTGGTGGTTAACTAATTCACAACTCTGGAGTTGTTTGCACAAAAAAACAATGGATGGTAACCGAGCAGAGCTGAGTGGCCAAACTGTGGTATTAGGCCAAAACTATTGGCTGGGTTAGATGCAGAAAAAAATTATATTCAGTTTGCAACCTGATGGAGGTCAGTATAGATGGACTAATACAACAAGTCCCACACACAGCTAGAAGCCCAATATTTTTTCAGAGGTAGATGCAGAAAAAAATATATTCAGTTTGCAACCTGATGGAGGTCAGTACAGATGGACTAATACAACAAGTCCCACACACAGCTAGAAGCCCAATATTTTTTCAGAGGTAGATGCAGAAAAAAATATATTCAGTTTGCAACCTGATGGAGGTCAGTATAGGTGGACTAATAGAACAAGTCCCACACACTGCTAAAAGGCCAAATATTTTTTCAGAGCTAGATGCAGAAAAAAATTATATTCAGTGTGCAACCTGATGGAGGTCAGTATAGATGGATTAATAGAACAAGACCCACACACAGCTAGAAGCCCAATATTTTTTCAGAGGTAGATGCAGAAAAAAATATATTCAGTTTGCAACCTGATGGAGGTCAGTATAGATGGACTAATACAACAAGTCCCACACACAGCTAGAAGCCCAATATTTTTTCAGAGGTAGATGCAGAAAAAAATATATTCAGTTTGCAACCTGATGGAGGTCAGTATAGGTGGACTAATAGAACAAGTCCCACACACTGCTAGAAGGCCAAATATTTTTTCAGAGCTAGATGCAGAAAAAAATTATATTCAGTTTGCAACCTGATGGAGGTCAGTATAGATGGATTAATAGAACAAGACCCACACACAGCTAGAAGCCCAATATTTTTTCAGAGCTAGATGCAGAAAAAAATTATATTCAGTTTGCAACCTGATGGAGGTCAGTATAGATGGATTAATAGAACAAGACCCACACACAGCTAGAAGCCCAATATTTTTTCAGAGCTAGATGCAGAAAAAAATTATATTCAGTTTGCAACCTGATGGAGGTCAGTATAGATGGATTAATAGAACAA
Organism: Phyllobates terribilis; assembly: GCF_046119375.1. Lineage (NCBI taxonomy): Eukaryota > Metazoa > Chordata > Amphibia > Anura > Dendrobatidae > Phyllobates > Phyllobates terribilis. The sequence goes on along the minus strand of NW_027362773.1, from coordinate 222,502,552 downwards.
GACCCACACACAGCTAGAAGCCCAATATTTTTTCAGAGCTAGATGCAGAAAAAAATTAGATTCAGTTTGCAACCTGATGGAGGTCAGTATAGATGGACTAATAGAATGATGCTATGCCCAAAAGATTTTACTTCACTAGGTGCAGTAAAAAATTGGTATTCTATACACAGGTGGTATATCTTGCAACACAGATAGGCTACTCCACTGACTAACACACTCTGCAATAGGCCAAAAAGGATTAGCTTTGCTAGATTCAGCCAAATGCTGTGAAAAAAACTTGCACAGCACTGGCACAGACCTGCCTGGCAAAAACTGATAGGAACTGATGTAACCTAGTCCTGAAAAGGACTCCAATTACAATTAGTCTTTACTCCCACAACCTATCTATTTAAGAGCACAGACCTGCCTGATAAAAGTCGTAGGAAATGCTGTAACCTAGTCCTCAAAAGGACTGCAATCACAACTATTCCCTACTCCCAAGCTATCTGTATATTTGTGCGAAAATTGGCTTGAAATTAACAAGGTATAGCGCACACAGCAACAGCGGTGCCGTCTAACACGCAGCTGCAGCAGTGAGAAAATGGTGGCGACGGGGAAAATGGCTTGGTCTTATAGGGCAAGGACATGTGACATACACTGCCAATGACACATGCCCTTGCTTGTGTGAAAAAAAGCACTTCGCTCCGTGTGTGCGCTGCTGATAGGCTGACAGATTGCACCTCCCCACTGTAAATGCGGGAAAGAGAAAAAAAAATGGAGATCTTCATTGTTCCTGCAGAGATCCATCCCCTGCCCCTCCCCCCACCCCGCTGTACACTCAAACTGCGTATTAACATTAATTTTCATCATTACTGAGAAAAAATCCAGTTATGATTTTGGTGCACGAACAGTTATCGAACATAACCTCGAACAGCCGAATTTTTCTCAAATTGTTCGTGTTCGCCGAACGGCTCGAACACCGCCCAAAACAGCTCGAATTTGAGATTGGCGAACAGTTCGAGTAGAACAACGCTCATCTCTAATGATGAGTCCAAATTTGAGATCTTTGGTTCCAACCACCGTGTCTTTGTGCGATGCAGAAAAGGTGAACGGATGGACTCTACATGCCTGGTTCCCACCGTGAAGCATAGAGGAGGAGGTGTGATGGTGGGGGAGTGCTTTGCTGGTGACACTGTTGGGGATTTATTCAAAATTGAAGGCATACTGAACCAGCATGGCTACCACAGCATCTTGCAGCGGCATGCTATTCCATCCGGTTTGCGTTTAGTTGGACCAACATTTATTTTTCAACAGGACAATGACCCCAAACACATCTCCAGGCTGTGTAAGGGCTATTTGACCAAGAAGGAGAGTGATGGGGTGCTACGCCAGATGACCTGGCCTCCACAGTCACCAGACCTGAACCCAATCGAGATGGTTTGGGGTGAGCTGAACCGCAGAGTAAAGGCAAAAGGGCCAACAAGTGCTAAGCATCTCTGGGAACTCATTTAAGATTGTTGGAAGACCATTTCCGGTGACTACCTCTTGAAGCTCATCAAGAGAATGCCAAGAATGTGCAAAGCAGTCATCAAAGCAAAAGGTGGCTACTTTGAAGAACCTAGAATATAAGACATATTTTCAGTTGTTTCACACTTTTTTGTTAAGTATATAATTCCACATGTGTTAATTCATAGTTTTGATGCCTTCAGTGTGAATGTACAATTTTCATAGTCATGAAAATACAGAAAAATCTTTAAATGAGAAGGTGTGTCCAAACTTTTGGTCTATACTGTATATATGTATATATTCATACTATGCGATTTACATAATCACCATCTCTTGCCGAAATGTATTTGGCTCCCCCTTCTCCCCCTCTCTCTGGTGCCAACACTGAGAGGATCTGACAGAGAAGAGCACAGAGGGAGGGGGAAGTCTGCCTGCCGGAGCCCAGTGAGAAGCAAGAGCAGCATATCATGCTGAATTGCTCTCTCCCTGCGGTGCCATTGTGGCGCCCCTGCGGGTTCCGTCGCCACAGAGGTACTGCATCTCACCCAGAGGTGTGGTATCTCACTCTCAGGTAAGTGCTACTCGGGACCCTAACACATGCATCCAACACTACACTACTCCAGACCAGCAGGAAGGGCAAGATGCGTTGCTCTCCTGCTGAGCCCTGTCCCTGGCTGGAGTGGGGGGTACCAAAGTAGGGGGAACCATGTAGTGGGTGTGGGTGGAGGAAGTAAATCAGGGGAGCACTTGTTAAGAATAGTATAAAGAGGGAAGCCATCTTGGGTGTGTGAGTTCAGTCAGTGGAGGACAGTGAGAGAAGCAGGAGCTCTGTAGGAGCTCTGCTCAGGAGGAGGGCCTAGCCAGAGGGGCCCAAGACTGAAGAGAGGGAGGAGCAGGAGAAAGGCTCCAGGAACGTGGAAGGGATCCCTGGGGTACGGGCAGTACTGGAGGCCACCCATACGCCCGAATCTGCCAGGCGGTGGAGGGATTGAGCCGCAGAGGGGACCGGCCCCTAGCTAATGAGAATTACAAAGTTCAACTAGAATCCGGAGGCTTCTGTACTTTCAGGGTGCAGTTGCCACATCCTCACTCAAGTCGCCAAAAAGGTAACCACATAGGATCCAGGGAACTCCAGGTTGCCCAGAAAGATCCGAGGATACCGGCTTGGGACATAGTTTAGCGAGGCTCAGGGCAAGAAGGGTGAGGGCCAGCGCAGGAAGATGGCTGAGAAGGGCATATAGAATGGGGTCCTGTCAGGCACTCTTGAAACACCTGGGAGTTTGCTGAACCCCTGCCTGGTGAACGCAGCGCGACGTGGGAGGTCGTAATCCTGAAAGTGCAACCTGAGGAACTTAACAACTGTGAGTAACCCTAAAGACTGCACCCCACTGTCTCTGCGAAATTATTGCTGCGCCATCACCCCCTGCACTACACTGCACCACAACTGCAACAGCAACATCTACAACATCTCAGCACAGCCCTGGAGCTAAGCTCTACCTGTGGAGAGCTAAACAAACTCTGCTGCATTAACAGCCGCTCCAGAGGATCTGCTCCGCAGCGGCGGCCCCTTTAGCCGCATACCACAGGTGGCGTCACAAACTGCATATAAAAACAATAAATCCTATGTAAATATCCCCTTTTATTGACCGCCCTGGGTCACGGACCGGGTCACCGCCACTGTGACATCTCCCCTAGCAACGACCGGCCCGACACCGAGTACCCCACGGCCCAGGGGGCTTATCACCATCTTGTCATGTCAGGCTACCAGCGTCCTGTGTGACCACAATGGGGCAGCCTCAGGGTGCCTAAAAATAGTGACAGCCTATTATTTTTGTTTATTTGAGCTACCATTTAGGCCCCCAAGCATCTATCATATGACAAAATAATGTCCTTTAGGCATATCCTGGGCTTGTATGTGTCAGCATTTTTTTTTACTTTAAGCATGAGACAGAGAAACAGAGAAGCACAGTAAAAAAAATACCCTGTGATAAACATTTTTGTTTTACAGGTGCCAATACATTGGCACATGTGGAAGGGAACTATGGCAGGTGTATGTCAGAGAACACTTCCAATGCATATGTAGTATGTTAATGTTTTCTGTTATAAGATATGATGCGGCAGTAGCTTAGTTTGGCCACTAGAGGTCACCGATTTACAAGAGAATAAAACACTGAAAACAGGAAGGAGAAATAACGGTAGTTTTTCCTGAGGTGATTTTGTGTGGAGACGTGCTGCCTGAGAGAGACAGGAGATTTGGGACCCTGAAGTGATCCAAATTGGACGGCGTGATCCAGTGAAAGCGGCTCCGTGAGAAAACTTTGATGTGTGACCGGTCACCTACTGTTTAGATAGGTAGGGAGAGTTAGATAGGATTCACAGCATCTCCAAGAACATTCCTGTTACTGAGATTACAGATGGACTGATGGAGGCTGTGTGAGCTCCAGTATTTCTAAACTCTGGTGAATGTGAATGCCATGGGAGAGCACCTTGAAATATGACTGGGACTAATCTGAATCTTCACCTACACCTGTACCAGAGAATTTGGTGACCTAGGAAGCTGATTAAATCTTGTGGCCGGACGTCAAAATAACAAGTTTAGTTTTCTGCTTGAGGATATTCTGTCAGGGCGTCCGCTCTGAGCGCTCGCAAAGAGGACAGTGTACTGTGTAAATGTTATGTTGATACAAGTGATTAATCGTGTAAATATATATAGGTCAAGGGGAAAACAGGGTAACCAGAATCGGATTATAATCAGGACGATCTGGGCTACCGCCCAGGGCCCCGAACCTCCAGGGGGCCTGGGGCTCCGGGGTGTCTATGGCCACTCCAGATTGTCCTCATTATATGTGTGGCATGGCGGCACATACCGGCAGACAGTGGCGGGGGGGCCCCCGGACCGCTCCCCCAGCAGCGGCGCACGGCCGCTGCTTCTTCTTCAGCCGGGCCAGCACTGCAGCAGTTAACTTCCCTGTGCTGGCCTGGCCGCGTCACTGCTAGGAGACACGGCCCTGTGCGTGGCCGTGTCTCCTAGTTGTGACGTCACGCAGTGCGCACCCGGCCTGCAGTGCTGCACCGGAAAAGAGCAGGACTGGAGCTGAGCCGGGGGATGGTGAGTGTGTCTGTCTGTGTGTGTGTATGTGTGTGTGTATATGTGTGTGTGTGTGTGTGTGTGTGTGTGTAGGCAGATATCATTGAGTGATGTCTGTTTATATGTATTTTTGTGTTTCAAATGTGTTTATGCGTGTATGTATATGTCTGTATATGTTTGTGTGCGTGCGTGACTGCGTGCGGCCTCCTGCTGAGTATAGATGGTGCCGTGCGGCCTCCTGCTGTCTCAGGGGGGGCACTGTGCGGCCTCCCACTGTGTATAGATGGCGCCGTGCAGCCTCCCGCTGTGTATAGATGGCGCCGTGCGGCCTCCAGCTGTGTATAAATGGCATCGTGCGGCCCCCTGCTGTGTATAGAGGGCATCGTGCGGCCTCCCGCTGTGTATAGATGGCACCGTGCGGCCATAGGCGGATTATAATGAGGACGATCTGGGTTACCGCCCGGGGCCCCGAACCTCCAGGGGGCCCGGGGCTCCGGGGTGTCTTTGGCCACTCCAGATTGTCCTCATTATATGTGCGGCACCGCGGCACATACCGGCAAACAGTGGCGGGGGGGCCCCCGGACCGCTCCCCCAGCAGCGGCGCACGGGCGCTGCTTCTTCTTCGGCCAGGCCAGCACTGCAGCAGTTATTGTAACTTCCCTGTGCTGGCCCGGCTGCGTCACTGCTAGGAGACACGGCCCTGTGCGCGGCCGTGTCTCCTAGCTGTGACGTCACGCAGTGCGCACCCGGCCTGCAGTGCTGCATCGGAAAAGAGCAGGACTGGAGCCAAGCCGGGGGATGGTGAGTGTGTCTGTCTGTGTGTGTGTGTATATGTGTGTGTATGTATGTGTGTGTGTGTGTGCAGGCAGATATCTTTGTGTGATGTCTGTTTATATGTATTTTTGTGTTTCAAATGTGTTTATGCATGTATGTATATGTCTGTATATGTTTGTGTGCGTGCGTGACTGCGTGCGGCCTTCTGCTGAGTATAGATGGCACCGTGCGGCCTCCTGCTGTCTCTGGAGGGCGCCGTGCGGCCTCTAGCTGTGTATAGATGGCGCCGTGCAGCCTCCCGCTGTGTATAGATGGCGCCGTGCAGCCTCCCGCTGTGTATAGATGGCGCCGTGCGGCCCCCTGCTGTGTATAGGTGGTGCCGTGCGGCCCCCTGCTGTGTATAGATGGCGCCGTGCGGCCTCCCGCTGTGTATAGATGGCGCCGTGCGGCCTCCTGCTGTCTCTGGGGGGGGCGCCGTGCGGCCTCCCGCTGTGTATAAATGGCACCGTGTGGCCCCCTGCTGTGTATAGATGGCGCCGTGCGGCCTTCCGCTGTGAATAGATGGCGCCGTGCGGCCTCCTTCTGTCTCTGGGGGGGAGTCGCCGTGCGGCCTCCCGCTGTGTATAGATGGCGCCGTGCGGCCTCCTGCTGTCTCTGGGGGGGGCGCCGTGCGGCCTCCCGCTGTGTATAGATGGCACCGTGTGGCCCCCTGCTGTGTATAGATGGCGCCGTGCGGCCTCCTGCTGTGTATAGATGGCATCGTGCGGCCTCCTGCTGAGTATAGATGGCACCGTGCGGCCTCCTGCTGTCTCTGGAGGGCGCCGTGCGGCCTCTAGCTGTGTATAGATGGCGCCGTGCAGCCTCCCGCTGTGTATAGATGGCGCCGTGCAGCCTCCCGCTGTGTATAGATGGCGCCGTGCGGCCCCCTGCTGTGTATAGGTGGTGCCGTGCGGCCCCCTGCTGTGTATAGATGGCGCCGTGCGGCCTCCCGCTGTGTATAGATGGCGCCGTGCGGCCTCCTGCTGTCTCTGGGGGGGGCGCCGTGCGGCCTCCAGCTGTGTATAGATGGCACCGTGTGGCCCCCTGCTGTGTATAGATGGCGCCGTGCGGCCTTCCGCTGTGTATAGATGGCGCCGTGCGGCCTCCTGCTGTCTCTGGGGGGGAGTCGCCGTGCGGCCTCCCGCTATGTATAGATGGCGCCGTGCGGCCTCCTGTTGTCTCTGGGGGGGCGCCGTGCGGCCTCCCGCTGTGAATAGATGGCACCGTGTGGCCCCCTGCTGTGTATAGATGGCGCCGTGCGGCCTCCCGCTGTGTATAGATGGCACCGTGCAGCCCCCTGCTGTGTATAGGTGGCACCGTGCGGCCCCCTGCTGTGTATAGATGGCGCCGTGCGGCCTCCTGCTGTCTCTGGGGGGGCGCCATGCGGCCTCCCGCTGTGCATAGATGGCACCGTGCGGCCTCCTGCTGTGTATAGATGGCGCCGTGTGCTCAATATTGAGTCATACAATTAATGAAAGGCTATGTGCCCACAATGCAGAAATGCTCCGGATTTTTTTGAGCGTTTCTGCATCTCCCTGGCAGAAAAAACACATGTGGATTGTACATGCAGATTGTACAAGCGGATTGTACATGCGTTTTTCCTGCCAGGGACATGCGGATGTGAAGCGTTCTTCACATGCATTTCTGCATGCGGGTTGACAAGAACTTTCCAAGCGATTTTAGCATCACTTGGAAAGTGCTTGACAACTTGGTCACACTATATAAATCCATGCAACCGGCATGGATTTATATAGTGTGACCGTAAAAGAATGGTAAAAAATAAATATATAATTACCTTCTGATGGCCTGCCGACGTCAGCGGTCGCGTGACCCGTCACATGACTAAATGACGTCACGGCAGGTCCTTTTCAGACCATCGCGAGCTGCCGGCAAGCCAGGACGCATCGGATAAAGACACCGGGGGCCATCAGAAGATAAGTATAATATTTATTTTTTATGTTATTCTTTTTTTACAGGTTCTATGGTACCCAGGTCCGGAGGAGAGTCTCCTCTTCTCCAGACCCGGGTACCATCCGCACATTGAAACACATAGATTCTGCATGTACAGATGCAGTGATGCGGATTCCATGTGTTCCAATGCAAGTCAATGGCTGCGAAAGCGCCGAGCTTCCGCAAAATAATTGGTAGTGCACAACACATGCGGATTATCATTGGGGAACATGGCAGACCTTCTACCAAGCGTTTTTAAGCGTTTCTGCAGCGGAATTGCCGCCGCGGAAATGCTTAAAAATGCATAGTGGGCACACAGCCTAAAAGAAATTATTATAATTAATATTGTGTCAAATTAATTTCACGTGAACTATCACATGATCTATCACAGGGGATCATGTGACATGTCACTTGATACATCAGGTGTGGGTGGGTGTGGGGGGGGGCACGCCTTCTAAACTGCCCGGGGCCCTTGCTACTCTTAATCCACCCCTGACAGTAATGCTAATGGATGGATAGCTTATGAGCCTTATGAAACTGCATAAATCACAGTATAATTTGAATGATACAAAGCAGCTAGGACACACAGAGATTTTTGTTTATGAAGATCTCACCTTACCTTTCTCTGTTATTATGATGTAACTTTTCTTGATTTTTTCACGGTCATCACAATTGATAATCCAGTTTGTCATCACTTACTCTGAACTTGACACCGTTATGCAATGCATGGTTTTCCCACTCCCATGGCATAAATCCTAAGTACACTTTTCTGATTACAAGTAGAGACAACTTGCCCTGTACACATTTACAATACAAGTCTCTACTGTCTGTTTTAGAAAACACGCATCAAAGTAAAGCGTACTACCTCTGTATATTGCTTTATGCTTATGGTTTTGTGTTTCATAGCACTGTAGAACAAACTTTTGTTTTGTATGCAAAGCACATTTGCCCACACTGAATTATTTGAGTATTTTACAACAAAAAAATTGGAGTGGGTAGTTAGCATTAATTTCCTGTAATTTATTAACCCCTTAATTGCCACCAACATGCCATGTTGTGGCGGTCACTATTGCACATTATTCTACTTTGCCCCCTTTTTACAGTGGCACATTACAATAATATCATGCTGTAACCAACACTAAAATCGCCATGATTTATTGTTAACTTCCATCCTTGGCATGGCAAGAAACAGTGATAGGCGATCAATGTGGTGACAATACTATCCCATTGGGCACAGCTCATCTTACAGGAAGGCACCGGCATGGGCTCTACTTCAGCTCCTTGCCTCTCCACTCACTGATAGTTTTGAAAGAGGAGAGACAGGGACCTGCTGGGACAGCTGTAAAATGAAACTTATAAAACTTTTTTTTTTTTCTAACTTCCCTTGAGTTTTGTTGCTTCCACTTTTATGTTCGGTCCCTCAATTTCTCTAGGTGTCACACCTTTGTTATCGGCAATACTGAGCAACAGTTTGTTATTCTGGGACTAGTAGTCATCCAGACAGGGAGCTTGGGATTAATATTTACCTGTGCTATCTAATTAACTCCCTTCTGTAAGCCCTGGGCAAGATATAAGATCTACTAGATCTGGTTCCACATGATCTACAGTCTCTACCCTCATAAATTGATTATTGTTCTTTGTCCTTGGCCAATATTTTGACAACCCTTTAATCTGACATTGCTGTTCCTGTTCCTGACAACTTCCCATCCATCCATTTCCAGCTTGCTGCTCTGGCCACTAGCCTGTCTGTGGAAGCACTTAGAATAACAGCCAGGATACTGCAGATAGAGCCCCATGACATTTTTGAGCTGGATTAGTATAATAGTTACAGTTAAAAGAAAAAACATAAAATTATAATACAAAAAATAAATAAAATGTAAAATAAAACCAGTTATGCATTATTACATTAAAAAAATTGAAATGATAGTTATATAATAACATAACACAAAGCAACCTTACATTATTCCGGGCTCTGATTCAGGCAGTGACACAGAAACCGCATTAGGGGTGGAACTTTTATAAAGTTATTTAAGATGAGCCAATTTATTCTAGTGGAATTAAATTCTACTTAAATACACAGGGAACACAAATATTTGTAAATTTGCTTTGCGCGGATTCGACAAAATGACAGCCGACTGGTCACCATTTTACTGAACCATAGACTGCTGTAAAATAAAGTATACTCTTACCGCTTACTTGTCCAGTTCCTCCGTTGCTCGCTGTACACCTTCCGGTCATCAAAGTCATGATTTATCTACAGGCAAATTAACCCTAGGCCGGGGACTTCCAGCCATAACCAAGCCTTGGAGGTCATTGTGCGTTGTATACCATGATGTCACGGATGTCACAGTGACATTTGTGACCTGGATGCAGCCGGAAGTCCTTGCCTAGAGTGAACAGGTTGAAGATACAGTACAACAGTGGAAAGAAGAGGAGTTTTCTAGAAAAGGTATAACATGTAAATTAAGGGCTAGCAAAATTGATACATTTGCTTTAGTCTTTAAATGGGTTTTCCACTTCAAACAAAGTAGACCCCAAATGCTTGCAGTTATGTAAAATAACAAAATCAGGCATTACTCACCCTCCCCAGCACTTATTTTTTCTGTTTTATTTTTAAGTGGATATACGCTTTGAGGCCACTTACGCAGTATTTGGTGAGTTCTTTTACTTCAGCATTTGTAAGCCAATATCAGGAGTGGGTAAAAAAGACAGAAGTGGTGACGTGTTTTTATTATACTTTTCCTCTGATTGTTCCACTGCTAATACTGATAAATACTGAAGTAAAAAAATGCACCAAATACTCAACGTGTGAACGTGCTGTAAGGCCCAGAATTCATGTAGGGAGAAGGGGTTTAAAAGTATGCTAAACCTAGAAATTAAACCAAAAAGGAAAAATTAAATAAAGTTGCTCATACTGTTTGATGGGCTGAAGTATTTTCTGCATATTCTTGTTATAAGCAGGGTAGAAGAAATCCTACAGAAAACTGCAAAGATTCATTTCAGAATGACCAGCGCCATTTTTGCCTGTGGAAAGGGTGAATCTTAATTCTACTGTCGCAATTCTAACAATCACTGTGTCTGGATGCAGTGAATGACAGCTCAGTAGCCCTACAGAATCAGGGTCATGCTGAGCTGTCAGTATTGTGAGTGACAGCTCAGGCATCTAATCTGGGGCAATGGCATGCTGAGCTGTCAGTACTGTAAGTGACAGCTCAGCTGTCCAATCTGGGACAGGAGCATGCTGAGCCGTCAGTATTGTGAGTGATAGTCCAGCCACCTATCAGGGAAGTGGTGTGGTGGGTTACTTCCAGGGTCTCCTGTTCTGGGCAATTATCTGGCAATTTAGCTGTCTGTCAGTGCCTAATTATTGCCGGTCATAGCGTTGACACGGTGGTGTGTTTTGCCTTGTTTTACAGTGCTCTGTTTCTGATCTTTTGCTGCCCAACCTTGGACCTTGACTTTGACCATCCTTTTTCCTAGCCCCTTTGTATTGATCCTCTATCTTCCTGGAATTCTGACCTTGGACTGTGACCTGACTATGCCTTTGTCTTAGCCCATTATTTATGATGAGCTTTCTTGGTATCTGACCCCGGACCTCTTGATTACCCTGTCTCATGGCTTGTTGGCGAGTAGTGACTCAGCATTCACATTTGTGACTCAGTGTCACATTGCGACTGGCCTTATACTTTTTTTTTCTAACCAGTATAGATCCAATGCGTACACTTTGCGATCAGGTGGCTAATCTGACCCAGATGATTCAGGATCTGGCCAAAGAGCACCAGAATCTAGAAACGTCGCAGTTCCAGCTAGTGTGAAGAGTGCTTCCCAAAACTCTCCGCTGGCAGCAGTATTTACGACGTTTGCACCTTCTGATGCGCAGTTGGTCACTCCTAAACCAGTAGTAGCTCTTCGTGATAAATATTGGGGGGAGAAAAAAACAGTTTACAGTGTTCAGGGAGAGCTGTAGTTTTAACCCTACGATCCCGGTCTTTAAGGGATCAGTCCCAGCAGGTGGGAATAATAATGTCCCTACTGCGAGGGGGCCTTTTTGACACCTTAGGGTTAATCTATGATGAACCTGACAGGATAAAAGTCGCTGAGAAAAGGATCACAAGGCCGCACAGTACAGATTTCCGGCAATGGCCCATTGAAGTTCTGTGGAATGATGCAGCTCTCAGGTGCCAGTTCCGTATAGACCTTTCTGAAACACTTAAGGAAGCTCTGGCTCGGCATACTCCACCTTGTTCCTTTGGGGAGACCATGACCCATACCATTTGGATGGATCACAGAATTTGGGAGAGGCATGGTGGGAGGCTGGGAGTTTCGGACACTCCCCCGAATCTGTACTCTTACCTGAGGCAGAACCGATGGAAGTTGGAGCTGACAACTCACTGGTCATTGAGAATAAACGTCGGCACAATCTTGGACTTTGTCTCTACTGTGGTCCCGCTGGACATTTTCTTAAGGACTGCTCAATACGCCCTCAAGCAAGCAAGTTGTCGGAAAACGCCTAAGTCTGGGTGATTGTCAAGGGGGTCACCCAGATTTCAAGGTACCTTTTTACTCCTCAGATAAAGGACTGCTAAACATGGAGCTACTTTTCAAGAATCAGTTGCTATTAGAGTTAGCTTTCATTGACTGCGGGTCTGCAGCCAACTTTATCAATTAAGCACTGCTTCTGAAATTAGGATTAGGGATAGTTAGGTTGGAAAGACCCATTTAAATTTTTGCCTTTGACAGGACACTGTTAAAATTTATGAATCTTGTCCATCTGGTAATGAGTAGAGATGAGCGTTGTTCGACTCGAACTGTTCGCCAATCTCAAATTCGAGCTGTTTTGGGCGGTGTTCGAGCCGTTCGGCGAACACAAACAATTTGAAAAAAATTCGGCTGTTTGAGGTTATGTTCAATAACTGTTCGTGCACCAAAATCATAACTGGATTTTTTCTCAGCAATGCTGAAAATTAATGTTAATACGCAGTTTGAGTGTTCAGCGGGGCGGGGGGAGGGGCAGGGGATGGATCTCTGCAGGAATAATGAAGATCTCCATTTTTTTTTCTCTTTCCCGCATTTACAGTGGGGAGGTGCAATCTGTCAGCCTATCAGCAGAGCACACACGGAGTGAATTGCTTTTTTTCACACAAGCAAGGGCATCTGTCATTGGCAGTGTATGTCACATGTCCTTGCCCTATAAGACCCAGCCATTTTCCCCGTCGCCACCATTTTCTCACTGCTGCAGCTGCGTGTTAGACGGCACCGCTGTTGATGTGTGCGCTATACCTTGCTAATTTAAAGCCAATTTTCGCACAAATCTACAGATAGCTTGGGAGTAGGGAAGAGTTGTGATTGCAGTCCTTTTAAGGACTAGGTTACAGCATTTCCTACGACTTTTATCAGGCAGGTCTGTGCTCTTAAATAGATAGGTTGGGAGTAAAGACTAATTGCAATTGCAGTCCTTTTCAGGACTAAGTTACATCAGTTCCTGTCAGTTTTTGCCAGGCAGTTCTGTGACAGTGCTGTGCAAGTTTTTTTCACAGCATTTGGCTAAATCTAGCAAAGCTAATCCTTCTTGGCCTATTGCAGAGTGTGTTAGTCAGTGGAGTAGCCTATCTGTGTTGCAAGCTACACCACCTGTGTATAGAATACCAATTTTTTTACTGCACCTAGTGAAGTAAAACCTTTTGGGCATAGCATCATTCTATTAGTCCATCTATACTGACCTCCATAAGGTTGCAAATTGAATATAATTGTTTCCTGCATCTAGCTCTGAAAAAATATTTGGGCTTCTAACAGTGTGTGGGACTTGTTCTATTAGTCCATCTATACTGACCTCCATCAGGTTGCAAATTGAATATAATTTTTTTCTGCATCTAGCTCTGAAAAAATATTTGGGCTTCTAGCAGTGTGTGGGACTTGGTCTATTAGTCCATCTATACTGACCTCCATCAGGTTGCAAATTAAAAATAATTTGTTTCTGCATCTAGCTCTGAAAAAATATTTGGGCTTCTAGCAGTGTGTGGGACTTGGTCTATTAGTCCATCTATACTGACCTCCATCAGGTTGCAAATTAAAAATATTTTTTTTCTGCATCTAGCTCTGAAAAAATATTTGGGCTTCTAGCAGTGTGTGGGACTTGGTCTATTAGTCCATCTATACTGACCTCCATCAGATTGCAAATTAAAAATAATTTTTTTCTGCATCTAGCTCTGAAAAAATATTTGGGCTTCTAGCAGTGTGTGCGACTTGTTCTATTAGTCCATCTATACTGACCTCCATCACGTTGCAAATTGAATATAATTTTTTTCTGCATCTAGCTCTGAAAAAATATTTGGGCTTCTAGCAGTGTGTGAGACTTGGTTTATTAGTCCATCTATACTGACCTCCATCAGGTTGCAAATTGAATATAATTTTTTTCTGCATCTAGCTCTGAAAAAATATTTGGGCTTCCAGCAGTGTGTGGGACTTGTTCTATTAGTCCATCTATACTGACCTCCATCAGGTTGCAAATTGAAAATAATTTTTTTCTGCATCTAGCTCTGAAAAAATATTTGGGCTTTTAGCAGTGCGTGGGACTTGGTCTATTAGTCCATCTATACTGACCTCCATCAGGTTGCAAAATAAAAATAATTTTTTTCTGCATCTAGCTCTGAAAAAATATTTGGGCTTCTAGCAGTGTGTGCGACTTGTTCTATTAGTCCATCTATACTGACCTCCATCAGGTTGCAAATTGAATATAATTTTTTTCTGCATCTAGCTCTGAAAAAATATTTGGGCTTCTAGCAGTGTGTGGGACTTGGTTTATTAGTGAAGTGACCGCGGGCAAGGCCGCGCGTTGGTATCTATGATCTGGCCCAGCAAGATCCCCACACACAGACTCTATCTTGATAACCGTATCTTTACTTGTATACATTTTTAACACAGCAGAACACAATAAATGACCACCGTAAATGTTCACAGCAATAACATGTACTTATAAGCTGGCCCTCACTGTACCTACTCACACGTTACCAGTCCTTTACTCCAGAAGGATGTGTCCCCCGTCGCAGGCCTGTCTGTCTTTGCAGGAAGGTGTCCCAGCCGAAGAAAAAAAAAAAAAGGAACAACAAATTTCACTGAAAGGAGGGAATACTTCGGCCTCTCGCCAGAGGACCCGCTTACAGTCTCTCTGATCCGGATAGCAGCTTTTGTGGATTCCCTTATGTAGTCCACACTCCAGTAGCAGGGAGTGTAATAGCTGTATCCTTCAGCAGTGCAGAAGCTGAGGAAGGCTCTGAGGATAAGGTGTCAGATAAAAGAAATCACATTGAGAGTCTCTTCTGCGCCACACACGAGGGCCTGCACACCGTCCTGGCTCTTTTCACAGAAAACAGCAGACTCTTCGCGCGCTTTTTCCTGCTTCCCACTTTGGTCACGTGACTCTCTAGGGCAGAACACAGGAGGCTCAGTCTTTTTCTCTGTCATCACACCCTGTGCAGGTGCAACCTCTGGCCACAAGGTGGCAACATCATCCTGCGTAATCACTTCTGTAACAGGCTCCATTTCAATTATCACAGAACAGCCAGAGCTGGCCAGCTCACTACACGCCCCCCCACTCTAAGGTTGGCAGTCCCTGCCAACGACCGGCTCCAGGGCGGCGATGGCTGTGGATGTGACAGGGGGCGGCTGGGAAGAGGGCCACACATATTGGTCTCTGTAGGACTGTCCTGGAGGTACCCCTGCAGTGTTCCTCGTTGTCCGCCTAACGGGTTGGATCCCCTCTCTCCTATCAGTCACCCCACTCTCTTTCCCAGTCGACATGTCAGTAGAGGAGGTAATTGGTTCAAGTGCGTCAGTCGGACGGACAGGGGTAGGCATGCATTCAATCTCTACATCCCCGGGGTCAGTGTCTCCGACAGTATTAGTGATATCCATCTCTCCATCTCTCTAGGTATCACAGTAGGGGAGTCAGGCTGGGAACGGCAGGGGCGCAACATATTACGGTGCAAAGTTCGGATGCTGCCGCTGTCTTCGCCCTGCACTCGATAGACGGGGCCACCGGGGTACGGCTGTTCAATTACTCGATAGACTTCGGTCTCCCACTTGGGTCGAAGTTTCCCTTGCGGTTTCTTTATACGGACTAGGACCAGTTGACCTACATTCAGTGGGTCCTCTTGTACCGGAAGTGGGTCAGCGTGCACTTGATCCTGAATTTGTCGGCCTACTAGCCGGTAGACAGTCTCCATTCTCTGGCGGTGTGTTTGTAGCCAGGAAGGATAGGTACCACAGGTATCTTCTTTGGAGCTAGACAGTTGCAACTCATGGATGTCTTTGCCTGGACGGCCAAAGAGAAGGGTGTATGGGGTGTATCCGGTGACGGAATGGACTTGATTATTATAGGCCCACAGCAGTTCCGGGAGGAATCGAGGCCAGTCGGGCTTTTTGTCTTCAGCCAGTGTCCGGATCAGTTGTAAGAGGGTCCGGTTAAAGCGTTCACACGCGCCATTCCCTTGTGGATGGTAAGGGGTGGTCCTGGACTTCTTGATTCCACACATCCGTTGGAGTTCTTCAATGACTCGCCCTTCGAAACAAGCCCCCTGATCAGAGTGTAGCCGCTCCGGACACCTGTGGACCCGAACGAATTGCTGACAGATGGCCTGTGCAGCTGATTCAGCAGCCTGATCCTTTGTAGCAACAGCGATGGCGAATTTCGTGAAGTGGTCCACCATCACCAGACAGTACTGTTAGCCACTATTCGCCGTTCCGATCAACAGATAGTCCACCATCAACAGCTCGAGTCTGGACGGGGGCACGCTGCTCCGCGGACTTGTGGAATTCACAGGTATGGCATCCTTGACAGATGTTTTCAACCAGCTTACGGAGCCCCGGACAAAAATGAACTGCTGGGTCCACCGGAGGGTCTTGTCTATGCCGAAGTGGCCGTTCCTCCTGTGAGCTTCGCCCACCATCTCATGGGCCAACTGCACCGGGACGACAATCTGCAAACACTCCGCCAGCATATGGGATAAAAGG
The DNA here is from genome assembly GCF_046119375.1 of Phyllobates terribilis. Lineage (NCBI taxonomy): Eukaryota > Metazoa > Chordata > Amphibia > Anura > Dendrobatidae > Phyllobates > Phyllobates terribilis. The sequence continues at coordinate 222,486,207 of NW_027362773.1, read as the reverse complement.
GCCCTGCGATATAGGACTCCATCTTTCACGATCAGCCGATCCCATTGGGCAAGCAGAGCCAAGGCTCCGGTCGATAGTCGGGCTCTCACTTCGGAGGGCGGTTTCTCTTGTTTAGTCACATACTGTTTCAGTAAGACGTGCTCGGGATCTCGATCTTGAAGCTTGGCCCATTCTTGCTGGGACAGGGGAGATCCCACTACGGCTTCAATCCCTCCTACCGCATACTGGCGGCTATCTTCTATTTGCTTTGCGAGCCGGGCAAAGTCAGGCATATCATCTTCCTCCAACTCTTCATCCCGGTCCCCCACTGGCGGGGATGATGTCACTCTAGACAGGCTGTCCGCATTCTGATTCTCATTCCCCGCTCTGTATTTAATTTTGTACTGGAATCTAGAGAGCCTGGCCATCCAGCGCTGTTCCATTGCCCCTAGTTTGGCATTCTCTAGGTGGGCAAGAGGATTGTTGTCCGTCATGACCAACACCTCCGCTCCTGTCAGATAGCCGGCAAATTTCTCCGTCATAGCCCAAGTCAGAGCCAAGAGTTCCAAGCGGAAGGAGCTGTAGTTGACGGGATTCTTTTCGGTGTCACGGAGAGACCTACTGGCATAGGCTATTACGCGTTCTTTATTATCTTGAACTTGAGAGAGGACCGCCCCTAGACCTTGAAGGCTGGCGTCAGTGTGCAACTGAAACGGTAATATGTAATCTGCATTCGCCAGAACAGGGGGTGATGTTAGAGCAGCCTTAAGTGCCTGAAAGGATTTCTCTCGGTCAGGCCCCCAACTGATGCGTCGTCCTCTGGGGCTGTTCGCGGTCCCTCGGAGAACCTCATGCAGTGGTTCAGCAAGCCGAGCAAAGTCCTTGACAAACCGACGGTAGAATCATAGAATCATAGAATGGTAGAGTTGGAAGGGACCTCCTGGGTCATCTGGTCCAACCCCCTGCTCAAAGCAGGATTCACTAGATCATCTCAGACAGATGTCTGTCCAGCCTCTGTTTGAGGAGGTCCATTGAAGGGGAACTCACCACCTCTCGTGGCAGCCTGTTCCACTCATTAATCACCCTAACTGTCAAAAAGTTTTTTCTAATATCTAATCTGTGTCTCCTCCCATTTAGTTTCATCCCATTGCTTCTAGTCTTTCCTTGTGCAAATGAGAATAAAGATGATCCTTCTACAATGTGACAGCCCTTGACATATTTGTAGACAGCTATTAAGTCTCCTCTCAGTCTTCTTTTTTGCAAGCTAAACATTCCCAAATCCTGCAACCGTTCCTCATAGGACATGGTTTGCAGACCAGTCACCATTCTGGTCGCTCTTCTCTGAACTTGCTCCAGTTTGTCTATGTCTTTTTTAAAATGTGGTGCCCAAAACTGTACACAGTATTCCAGATGAGGTCTGACCAAAGAGGAGTAAAGACCGATAATGACTTCACGTGATCTAGACTGTATGCTTCTGTTAATACATCCCAGAATTGTATTTGCCTTTTTTGCTGCTGCATCACACTGTTGACTCATGTTCAGTCTATGATCTATTAGTATACCTAAGTCTTTTTCACATGTACTGTTGCTTAGCTCTATTCCTCCCATTCTGTATATGCTTTTTTCATTTTTATTGCCCAGATGTAGTACTTTGCATTTTTCCCTGTTAAAAACCATTCTGTTGGTTGCTGCCCACTGCTCCAGTTTATTTAGGTCTTTTTGAATCCTCTCTCTCTCTTCTCTAGTATTAGCTATCCCTCCTAGCTTTGTGTCATCAGCAAATTTAATCAGTTTACCCTCAATTCCTTCATCTAAATCATTGATAAAGATGTTGAACAATACAGGTCCCAGGACGAAGCCCTGTGGTACCCCACTTGAGACATTCATCCAGCTGGATGTGAAGCCATTTACAACCACCCTTTGAGTCCGATCACTAAGCCAGTTATGAATCCACCTAACAGTTGCCTGGTCCATTGCATACTTGGTCATTTTTTCAATAAGGATGGTGTGAGATACTTTGTCAAATGCTTTGCTGAAGTCAAGATATACTATATCTACAGCATTTCCCTGATCCACCCAGTCAGTGATTCTGTCATAGAAGGAAATTAAGTTAGTCTGACATGACTTGTTAGTTACAAACCCATGCTGACTCTGGTTAATCACTTCATTCTTATCCATGTACTTACATACATGTTGTTTAATAATTTGTTCAAAGATCTTTCCTGGTATAGAAGTCAGACTCACCGGCCTATAGTTCCCTGGGTCCACCTTCTTCCCCTTTTTGAAGATAGGAACAACATTTGCTCTTCTCCAGTCTTCTGGGACTTCTCCTGTTCTCCAAGAATTTTCAAAGATTATGGAGAGTGGTTCTAAAATTTCTTCTACGATCTCCTTCAGTACTCTGGGGTGTAATTCATCTGGACCTGGAGACTTGAACTCATTTATGTTAGCTAAATATTCCCTCACAATCTTTCTGTTTACAGATAACTTGGATTCCTCTATTCCTTTAAAAGGACAGTGAAGATCAGTTGATGTTACATTTTCTTTCTGAGAGAAAACAGATGCAAAATAGGAATTAAAAAGTTCGGCCTTCTCAACATCCTCTCTTACCATTTCTCCATTTTCATCCTGTAAAAATCCTATAGCATCTTTGACTTTTCTTTTACTTTTGACATACCCCCAAAATCCTTTTTTATTGCTTTTGACATCTCTTGCAAGCCTTAATTCATTGTCAGCTTTAGCTAACCTGATACGTGCCCTGCAGGATCTGCAGACTGCATTATAATCTTCTTTAGATATGCCTCCCTCTTTCCATTTAATAAACATTTCTTTCTTTCTTTTTAGCATGTGTTTAAGTTCTGTGTTCATCCACCCTGGTTTCCTTAAATGCTTCCCATTCTTCCTACTTTTCGGGATTGTTAACGATTGTGCTTTGAGAATCTCATTTTTAAAAATTTCCCATCCTTCCTGGACATTTTTGTCCTTAAGGACATCCAGCCATTGGATCCCTCCTATTCTCTTTCTGAGTCTCTTAAAATCTGCCTTTCTAAAATCTAACCTTGAAGTCTGAGTCTTCACATGTCTTCCTCCTCTAGTTATCCAAAATTCTATAATAGCATGATCGCTGCCTCCTAGGGTCCCAGCCACCTTTACCTCCTCAACCATTTCCTCCCTGTTTATAAGGATTAGATCCAAAGTAGCAGATCCCCTTGTTTTCTCCCCTACCTTTTGGAAGATAAAGTTGTCAGCAAGAGAGGATAAGAATTTGCTTGACCTGTTAGTTTTACTTGAGAGAGATTCCCAACAAATGTCTGGATAGTTGAAATCTCCCATGACCACTACGTCATATTTTTTGGAGAACTTGGTCATTTGATACATAAAGAGTTCATCCATATCTTCAGCTTGCCCAGGTGGCCTGTAGTAAATGCCTACAATGGTGTCCTTTCCGTTGTTCTCTCCTTGTATTCTTACCCAAACAGTTTCCACAGAACTCCCAGTCTCTGAAGCTTCAATCTCTGTGCAGATATACGCTTTTCTAACATACAATGCAACACCTCCTCCTCGTTTATCAAGTCTGTTTCTTGCAAATAAGTTGTATCCTTTTAGCCTTTTATTCCAATCATGTGTATCGTCCCACCAAGTTTCGGTGATTCCAATGACATCATATTCCTTTTCCTGCATTAGTAGTTCCAATTCTCCTTGTTTGTTGCCCATGCTTTGTGCATTTGTATAAAAACATTTTAGTTTGTGATTGGTTTCTCTTCCTCCCATATTTTTATTATTTAAATTGTTTTGTCTTTGTTCTTCCTTTCCACTTCCAGTAGCAGAGATCTCAATAGTATTTGTCAGCTGTATGGCTTTTTCTGGCCTTTTGCTTCCCTTCCCACATTGTTCTAGTTTAAAGCTCTTCTGATGAGTGTAGCAAGGCGACTTCCAAATACATGTTTTCCAGTCTTCGTAAGGTGCACCCCATCTCTAGCAAGTAGTCCATCGTATAGGTAATTCATTCCGTGATCCAGAAATCCAAATCCTTGTTGACGGCACCATCGACGTAGCCAGTTGTTCACCTGTAGAATCTTATTCCACCTCATTGTTCCATGGCCATCCACTGGGAGGATGGATGAGAAGACCACCTGCGCTCCCAATTCTTTCACTTTCTTGCCTAAGTCTTCAAAGTCACTGCAGATGGTTTCCAGGTCCTTTCTTGCGGTGTCATTTGTCCCCACATGTATTAGCAGGAATGGGTAGTGATCTGTCGGTCTGAAGAGTCTTGATATCCTGTCAGACACATCTTTAATTTTTGCTCCTGGAAGACAGCACATTTCTCTTGAGGTTATGTCTGGTCTGCAGATAGCGGCCTCTGTTCCTCTTAACAGGGAACCCCCCATGACCACCACTCTCCGTTTTTTCTTCACAACATTCTTCTTTCTCCATCCAGGAGGATTCTGAGGGCTTACAAGGTTATTCATTGCTGGCAAAGTCTTATTTTGCCGTATTTCTTCATGGTTCTCCTGCGTGAGAGCCTGGTACTGGTTCCTGAGCAGTATTGGTGCTGACTGCCTCTCGATCCTCCTGCTTCTGTGGGTCACATGCTTCCATTCCTCTGTTTCGTCAGGTGCAGTTCGAATTTCTTCTCTTTCTGAATCATGAAGAGATAATTCTGCTCTGTCTAAGAACTCTTCACCTTCCTTAATGATTTTCAAGGTAGTTAACCTCTCTTCTAGATTTCGCAACTTTTCCTCCAACAGGGACACAAGCTTGCATTTCTGGCATGTGAAGTTTGGCTTTTCCACTGGCAAGTCTGTGAACATGTAGCAGGATATGCAGCTCACCAAATGGCTCCTGGACTCTTCCATGTTCTTATTGTTAATGTTCTGAAAACAGTGAGAAAAGCTTAAAAAAAAAGCTTCAAAATGGTTTACCGATGTCCTCTTTTCAGCTCCAACAGCCAAAATCCAGTGTTCTTTGAGCTCGCGGAGACTCTTCACTTACCCCAAAATGCAGTGGGAATATGCAAATTATCTCCTCAGGACTCCTCCCCTGGTTTACCGATGTCCTCTTTTCAGCTCCAACAGCCAAAATCCAGTGTTCTTTGAGCTCGCGGAGACTCTTCACTTACCCCAAAATGCAGTGGGAATATGCAAATGATCTCCTCAGGACTCCTCCCCTGGTTTACCGATGTCCTCTTTTCAGCTCCAACAGCCAAAATCCAGTGTTCTTTGAGCTCGCGGAGACTCTTCACTTACCCCAAAATGCAGTGGGAATATGCAAATGATCTCCTCAGGACTCCTCCCCTGGTTTACCGATGTCCTCTTTTCAGCTCCAACAGCCAAAATCCAGTGTTCTTTGAGCTCGCGGAGACTCTTCACTTACCCCAAAATGCAGTGGGAATATGCAAATTATCTCCTCAGGACTCCTCCCCTGGTTTACCGATGTCCTCTTTTCAGCTCCAACAGCCAAAATCCAGTGTTCTTTGAGCTCGCGGAGACTCTTCACTTACCCCAAAATGCAGTGGGAATATGCAAATTATCTCCTCAGGACTCCTCCCCTGGTTTTTGTAGCCTGCCAGTCCCAGAAAAGCCCAGACTTCTTTGATGGTAGTTGGCTGCGGCCACTCTTGAACGGCTGCTATCTTCTCCGGAGAGGGCTGGACACCTTCGGCCGAGATCCGGTGACCCAAGTAGTCGATTTCCTGCTGGAACAGACGGCACTTGCTGGGCTTCAACTTCAAGCCATGTCCCCTCAAGCGCTGGAACACTTGGCCAAGCTTGTGAAGATGATCCTCAAAGGTGGCGGAGTATACCACGATGTCATCAAGGTATATCAGCGTAAACTCAAAGTTGAAGTCTCCCAGACAGCGCTCCATCAGTCTCTGAAAGGTCCTCGGTGCGTTATTCAAGCCGAACGGCATCCGGTCGAACTCATACAGGCCCATGGGAAGGATGAAGGCGGTCTTTTCCCTGTCCTTCTCACTCATTGGAACCTGCCAATATCCACTGGCCAGGTCTAGGGACGAAAAATATTTGGCCTTCTTCAGGGCGGTCAGTGACTCTTCGATCCGAGGAAGTGGATATGAGTCCCGGATAGTGCAAGCGTTCAGCCTACGGTAGTCCACGCAAAATCTCAGGGAACCATCTTTCTTTTTGACTATCACCACGGGTGCAGCCCATGGGCTCTGGCTTTCACGTACCACTCCGGCGCGTAGCATGGATTCTAACAGGCTTTTCACCTCCTGGTATTGCTGAGGTGGTATCTGCCGGTACCTCTCGCGGATAGGGGGGTTGTCGCCCGTGGGTATCTCGTGCTGGATACTGGTGGTACACCCAAAGTCTGTGTCATGCTTTGCAAAGGAGTCTTGGTTGTTCCCGCAGGAGTTCCTCCACTTGAGACACTTCTTGTTTGGTGTATTGGGACGTGTCTAGCTATACTTTTTCCCGTAGTTTTCGCCCAATGTCTTCATCGTCTACTTGAGCGTTTATGGCTGAGACGGTTACCGTCCAGTCGCCTTCTGTAGACGGGGTGAATTTTAGGGGTCCAATGGGATTCACTTCCATGGGTAGAGCATATACCTGGGCAAGTTGAGTGCCGGCTTCAAGGGCTAGGCCTACGTCTGCGGTGTTGTTTAGCCTGACCGGGACTCTCCCATTCCTCACGATGGCTAGAGTGTGAGCAACTAGTGGGTTTAGCTTACCCCCTCGGCTCGATCAACACTTCAACCCCCTCAAGTTGTCGGTGGGTGTTAAAGGGTAAGGAAATGACTGTCTCTTTTTCAGCGGGCAAAGTAATCCGGGTACGGCGTGGCACCGTAATGGCGGCTAGGGGTAGTTGTTCCTCTGCCATCTGTTGAAGTCCAACGGTCCGGATTACGCGCTGGAACGCCAGACGAGTCGGCTTGTGTTTGGTGACTTTCTGCCAGTATTTGGGCCCCTTTCTTGTCAACAGCATAAGATCCAGGTCCTTCAAGATGTTCATTCCAACTATCACTGGGGTCTCGGAGCCGAAACATTCCTTGACGATGACGATCCCTCATTTCCCTAAGTCCTGCCCGCAGGCCTTTGTGTCCATACAAGCAACTCCGGTCACTAGAATGGGTAGATTATTAGCCGCAATAATATTAATGGCGGTGTTTTGGACACGAGCTGTTCTTGGTTTGAGGTAATTTTCGTAAAACTGTTCAGAGATCGTGGTCACTTGTGACCCAGTGTCCATCAGTCCCTGTACGGCAATTCCTTCCAGGACAACTTCAAGTGTCGAGCTACTCGAGGCAAGAGCACTCCGCCATCGGCTCTGTTTTTCCACACCCCTCTCCTTGGCCTTCCCTGCCGCGCGAGCCTCAGCTGCAGGGGTGTCTAGTTTAACGGCGGCCATTGTGGTCAGGTCCGGTGTGGTAACTCTGCTTGTGGATATGGCTGGGGTTCCATTCGCTGGTCTGATCGAAATTCCCTTCGCTGGGGTGACTGAGGGTTCGTTCGTTGGTGCGACGGAGGTTTTTGCAGAGGGAAGTGTTGAAGACAACGATTTGCCCTATGGCGAGGATCACCGCATGACCAACACTGTCCCACGGGATGACTAGGCTGTCTTCGCTGGTCTCCCTGTCGGTCTAATGTTAACTGTAATACCTGTTTCTGTAAGTCTGCTACCATCTGTTTCAGGTCTTCCGTGTCACGGTTCGGATTTTTAATGTCAGATATGGATCTGCATGCAGCACCTGGAATCCCCACATCCATGACAGGTCCCCTTGAACGTTCTATGGCTTCCTGTTTGACTTCAGCAAAAGTAAGAGTCGGCATCATCCGGATCAAGTCCTGTAACGTGCGGTTAAGATACTGGTCTCTCAGTCCTATTACAAATTGGTCTCTCAGTACCAGGTCACGAGGAGCCATACCAGCTAGTTGTTCCCCTTTTCCACAGGCTTGTTCAAGGAGTACCTGAAGGGCGTTCGCATATTGGGGAATATCCTCCCATTCAAGCTGCGTCCGTCTAAAGAACATGTGTCGCAGTGTTCCCTGGTATGTGGTCGGCCCATAGGTGTTCTCCAGCACCCGCACCAAATCATTCACTGTACGCTGGCCCCTGACCGTCTCCAGTCTGACTGTCGTCCATGCCTCCCCCTCTACAGTCAGTACCGCCATTTCTGCCAAGGTCTTAGGGTCAATATTATACATTTCCCCCAGTATCCGGACTTGTTCCGTCCACTCTGGTACAGGGTAGTTTCGTCCACCAAATTTCCTGACCTGATTCACAATAGACACCGGCGGGGCATTCTGACTGTACACGTGGCCTGGGTGGGAATCTTGTTGATCACAGATCCTGCCGACTACGCCAGATGAAGTGACCGCGGGCAAGGCTGCGCGTTGGTATCTATGATCTGGCCCAGCAAGATCCCCACACACAGACTCTATCTTGATAACCGTATCTTTACTCGTATACATTTTTAACACAGCAGAACACAATAAATGACAACTGTAAATGTTCACAGCAATAACGAGTACTTATAAGCTGACCCTCACAGTCCCTACTCACACGTTATCAGTCCTTTACTCCAGAAGGATGTGTCCCCCGTCGCAGGCCTGTCTGTCTTTGCAGGAAGGCGTCCCAGCCGAAGAAAAAAAAAAAAGGAACAACAAATTTCACTGAAAGGAGGGAATACTTCGGCCTCTCGCCAGAGGACCCGCTTACAGTCTCTCTGATCCGGATAGCAGCTTTTGTGGATTCCCTTATGTAGTCCACACTCCAGTAGCAGGGAGTGTAATAGCTGTATCCTTCAGCAGTGCAGAAGCTGAGGAAGGCTCTGAGAATAAGGTGTCAGATAAAAGAAATCACGTTGAGAGTCTCTTCTGCGCCACGCACGAGGACCTGCACACCGTCCTGGCTCTTTTCACAGAAAACAGCAGACTCTTCGTGCGCTTTTTCCTGCTTCCCACTTTGGTCACGTGACTCTCTAGGGCGGAACACAGGAGGCTCAGTCTTTTTCTCTGTCATCACACCCTGCGCAGGTGCAACCTCTGGCCACAAGGTGGCAACATCATCCTGCGTAATCACTTCTGTAACAGGCTACATTTCAATTATCACAGAACAGCCAGAGCCGGCCAGCTCACTACATTAGTCCATCTATACTGACCTCCATCAGGTTGCAAATTGAATAATATTTTTTTCTGCATCTAGCTCTGAAAAAATATTTGGCCTTCTAGCAGTGTGTGGGACTTGGTCTATTAGTCCATCTATACTGACCTCCATCAGGTTGCAAATTGAATATAATTTTTTTCTGCATCGAGCTCTGAAAAAATATTTGGGCTTCTAGCAGTGTGGGACTTGGTCTATTAGTCCATCTATACTGACCTCCATCAGGTTGCAAATTGAATATAATTTTTTTCTGCATCTAACCCAGCCAATAGTTTTGGCCTTATACCACAGTTTGGCCACTCAGCTCTGCTCGGTTCCCATCCATTGTTTTTTTGTGCAAACAACTTCAGAGTTGTGAATTAGTTAACCACCAAAATGAGTGGAAAAAGGCCTGCTGCTGGTGGAAAGGGGAATAGGCGTGTTGGGAAGGGGAAAAAAGGTTGTGTCCGTGGGGTAGGTGTTAAAGCAACAGTAACATCTGCAGAAGAAAGACCATCTTCCAGCCAAACTAAAATGTCTACTTCTTTTAGCGGACAATGTAATAAGATCCCTTTCTTACGGCCACGCCAATCGCTACAAATTCCAGATGAGGCACAAAAACAGCAGGTGCTTCAACGGATATCAAGTGCTCCTTTAAGTGGGCTCTCCTCCACATCAACTTCAACATCACAAATACTCCAGTCCTCAAAGGTGTCACCCCAATCGCACTTGCTTCCTCACAGCTCCCAAATCTCCAGCAGCCCGTCTGAGTAGGAGGTAGAACAGATGGTTGAGTCTGCAGAGCTGTTTACTCACACTATAGCCTGGGAATCAGAGGTCGACTCCAGCGCTTCTGTGAATCCAGACGAGGAAATGATCTGCACTGATGCCCAGAATCTTTATGAGTCGGATCCAGGACCAGACGCTGAAGGTTCTGACCATAATGTAGACCCTCATTCCCAAACTGTAACTCATGTTGGTGAAGACAATGAGGAAGACGATGATGAGACTCAAATACCTGATTGGAGCGACAACTTTAGTTTTTTGTCAGGGCAGGAACAGGTTGGCTCTGAGGACGACGGGTGTGATAACGCACAGGGTGATGATGATGAGGTTGGAGATCCCACTTACTGTCAACCCACAGTCAGCCAATAGATGAGGTCAGCAGAGGAGGTGGAGGAGAATGCTAGTGACGACGAGGTCAGGTTGCGCCTTCCTGGACAGAGATGTAGTACTGGAAGCACGTCAACAACTGCATCCTCAAACACAACTCTGCCTCTCACCACAAGTCGTGGTGGCTCTTCAGGTCGCATGGGTGCTAAGCCTTGCATAGACTGGGCATTTTTTCAGATCGATAAAGATGACCCAACTTGTGTTATCTGTAACATTTGTCAGCAAAAGCTAAGTAGAGGCCAAAAAATACATAGTTTGAGTACTTCATGCATGAACCGGCACATGGACATGAAGCATAAGTTGCAGTGGGAAGCTCAGTGTGCTACAATGTGGCCTAGCGGGCCGGGCCAACCACCGTTTGCCATATCTGGTGCATCCGCGGCCTCTTCATCCTCTGTGACTGGGGGGACAGCAGTCACACCTGTTTTGGGACGCAGACCTGCCACCACTTTACCCACAACAGCCAGCGTGATTGGCAGGTCATCATTTTCTTTGGAGGTGGTAACACCAGCTGGTGTTGAGCGCTGTCCGACATCGATAGCACCACCTTTGGATCAAGGCAACCTAACATGTCCGCCTGCATCTTCCTCACAGACCGGCAGTTTGCCGGGGACACCCTTATCAACCCCGTCTAAGCACAATAGCCAGCCCTCGGTCCCTCAGATGTGGACAAGTAAAAGACCATTTCCTCCTAGCCATGAGAAAGCTAAGAGGTTGAATTTCACCATCTTCAAGCTCTTGGCTACAGAAATTCTGCCTTTCCGCCTGGTGGACACAGAGGATTTTCGAGACCTTATGTCCGTCGCAGTGCCCCAGTACCAGAAGCCCAGTCGGCACTACTTCTCAAAGAAAGGTGTGCCTGCGCTCCACCAGCATGTCACACACAACATCACTGCTTCTTTGAGAAACTGTGTGTGACAGGGTGCATTTCACCACAGACACTTGGATGAGTAGGCATGGACAGGGGCGTTACATGTCGCTGACTGGGCACTGGGTAACTATGGTGACAGCAGGACAAGGGGCTGCTTTCCAAGTCTTGCCGTCCCCACGAGTTGTACGTCAATCCTCTTTATCTCAAAGTTCCTCCACTGCTTCTGCCTCCTCAACCTCCTCTCGGTCCTCCACCTGCACCCAAAGCCTGTCTGGTCATGCCACAAACTTTCTAACTGCGCAGAAGGGATCCTGCACACCTCCTTACTATGCTGGCAGTAGGGCTCAATGTCATCAGGCGGTTTTTACTTTGAAATGTCTGGGAAATGTGAGTCACACAGCTGAGGAGTTGTGGTCAGCTCTGGAGAACCAATTTCATGAATGGTTGTCTCCACTGGACCTGAAACCAGGGAAGGCCGTGTGCGACAATGCTGCAAACCTGGGTGCGGCACTTCGCCGGGGCAATGTCACACACGTGCCTTGTATGGCTCACGTGTTGAACTTGGTTGTCCAGCAATTTTTAGCCCACTATCCTGGACTAGATGGCCTTCTGCAGAGGGCACGGTCGCTGTGTGCTCACTTCCGCCGTTCGCATCCCGCAGCTCAGCGACTTACATCTCTACAAAGTCGTTGGGCCTGCCACTTCACTGGCTAAAATGCGATGTGCCTACCCGGTGGAATTCAACTCTGCACATGTTGCAGCGACTGTGGCAGCACCGACAAGCCCTGGTGCAATACGTTCTGACGTATAGCCTGGGCCAACGAGATCTAGAGGTGGGGCAAATCACGCTGGAGGAGTGGTCTCAGATCAGGGACCTATGTACCCTTCTGCACAGTTTTGAAATGGAGACGAAGATGTTTAGTGCTCACAATGCCATTATCAGCATGACTATTCCGGTGAGTTACATGCTGGAGCACGTGTTAAACAGAATTAGGAGTCAGGTGGTGGCACAAGAGGAGGTGGAGGAAGTAGAGGAGGAGGAGTTGTATGCGGAAGGGCTAACATCTGCAAGATCCAGACGGTCGGCAGCACCAAGGCGGCAGGCATGTGAGGGTGGGGGAGATGGTTTTACCAGGGCGCATGGTAGCAGCCAAACTAGTGAGGAAGGTGCAGGAGCCCAAGAAGAAGTGGAGGACGAACTGATGGAAGACTCATCAGATGAGGGAGACCTTGATCACATTTCTGTTGTGCGAGGTTGGGGGGAGAGGACAGAGGAAGGAAGCATGATTCTTACCTCGCCACCAACACAACAGGGACTTGGTGCTCCTGGATGCACAAGACACATGAGTGCCTTCTTGCTGCACTACCTGCAACATGACCCTCGAATTGTGAGAATTAGAAATAATCCTGACTACTGGGTTGCCACACTGTTAGATCCCCGGTACAAAAGTAAATTTGCAGAAATTATTCCTGCCATAGAAAGGGATGCACGCATGCAGGAGTATCAGCAGAGACTGTTGCAGAATCTTACATGTGCTTTTCCACAAAACACCAGTGGTGCACGTAGTGAATCTCACAGTTCCAACTTGCCAACCGTGGGACCGTCGAGTGTTCAGCACTCAAACCGTAACAGAAACACAGTATCTGCTGGTAACATCAATTTTGCGGAATCATTTCACCACTTTTTTAGCCCATCCTTTGCAAGGCCACAGGAGACAAGAAGTCTGACACATAGTCAACGCCTAGAGACGATGGTACAGGAGTATCTCCAAGTAAACATTGAAGCCATAACTGTGTCACTGGACCCTTGCTCTTTTTGGGCTTCCAATCTGGATAAATGGCCGGAGCTAGCCACTTACGCCTTGGAGATCTTGTCATGCCCCGCAGCCAGCGTTCTGTCTGAAAGTGTGTTCAGCGCTGCTGGTGGTGTGCTGACAGATAAGCGCACGCGGCTCTCCACTGATAATGTAGACAGACTCACATTCATAAAGATGAACAAATCATGGTTCCGAAACGACTTTTCTACCCCTGTGTCATCCTGGGGAGAGTAAAAGCTTGATTGGTTAAAATCACCTCACCAACCGTTTTAAGCTTTCAAATTACTAATCATGTTTATCTGTATCTTGGCTGGAAAATAATTTGGGCTTTCTAGCAGTGTGCAGCACTGATTCTAATAGGCCATCTATACTAAGCTCCACCAGATTTAAAATTAATAATCATGTTTATCTGTATCTTGGCTGGAAAATAATTTGGGCTTTGTAGCAGTGTGCAGTACTGATTCTATTAGGCCATCTATACTAAGCTCCACCAGATTTAAAATTACTTATCATGTTTATCTGTATCTTGGCTGGAAAATAATTTGGGCTTTGTAGCAGTGTGCAGTTCTGATTCTATTAGGCCATCTATACTAAGCTCCACCAGATTTAAAATTAATAATAATTTTTAGCTGCATCTAGCCCGGAAAATAATTTTGGGGCTCCGAGATGCGCAAGACACATAAGTGCCTTCTTGCTGCACTACCTGCAACATGACCCTCAGATTGTCAGAATTCGAAGAAATCCTGACTACTGGGTTGCCACACTCTTAGATCCCCCACACTCTTCGATCAACCTTTTAATTTTAATAAAGACCAAAAAATGGTCATTTTTAAAATTATAAGCATTAGCAGGTTATTAGAAACTGAAATCAAACAGTTTTCAACTCAAAACTTTATTCTAGGTCATGTTGCATTTGCACATAGGACCCCTTGTTCGAAAGGAGCTTCTGAACTCTCTCGTCCATTGAATTTGTCAGGTTTTGGATGGTTTCTGCTTCAATTGTTTTGCATGAGGACAGAATACCCTCCCAGAGCTGTTGCTTAGATGTGAACTGCCTCCCGCCATCATAGACACTCCTTTTGATGATGCTCCAGAGGTTCTGAACGAGGTAGAGGTGAGGGGAGCATGGGGGTCACAGCATAAGTTTGTCCCCTTTTATGCCCATATCAGCCAGAGATGCAGATGTGTTATGTGCAGCATGAGACGGTGCATTATCATGCATAAAAATGATCTTGCTGTGGAATACATGGTTCTTCTTCTTGAACCATGGCAGGAAGTGCTGTTTGAGAAACTCCACATACATTATGGAGTTCATCTTTAGCGCCTTCAGGGATCCTAAAGGGGCCGACAATCTCTCTCCCCATGATTCCAGCCCAAAACATTACTCCACCTCCTCCTTGTTGGCGCTGTAGCCGTGTTTGCGTGGGGTGTCCACCAGCCATCCTCCACTCCATCCATCTGGACCATCGAGCGTTGCACGGCACTCATCCGTGAACAAAACAGTTTTGAAATCAGTCTTCATGTAATGTTTGGCCCACTAGAGCCATTTCTGCTTGTGTGAAGTGAAGAAGGATGGCATACGCACAGCTGCAAACCTCTGAAGGACCCTGCATCTTGTTGTTCGGGGGACGTCGGAGGCACCAGCAGCTTCAAAAATTTGTCTGCTGCTATGACAAGGCTTTTTTGCCGCTGCTCTTTTAACCTGACGTAATTGCCTGTAGGAAAGAGTCCTCAATTTGCCCTTATCAGCATGCACACGTGTGTACTGTGAATCAGCTACATACTTCTTGATTGCCCAGACACTTCATCCTGATCATCGCACAATGTTGATTGTAGTCATGCCTTGACCTAAACACTCCACAATTTGTTGCTTCTCAGCAGCCGACACATCCTTTTTCTTTCCCATTTTGGCAGAAAATGTAGGCTGCTTAATAATGTGGGACAGCCTTCTTAAGTAGTCTTGCCTTTCATTGGACACACCTGCCAAACTAATTAGCACAGGTGTCTGCAATTGCTTACAGTGATATAAAGAGCCCTGACAAACATCACCATCAATGAGTTTAACTGACAAACAAACAAATTCTTCCCTTATCACTCCTAAAAACTTTTTGCATAATAATTTGGAACACAGTGTACATGTGCTTTTCCACAAAACACCAGTGGTTCACGTAGTGAATCTTACAATTCTAACTTTCCATCCGTGGTCTGTATGGAGTTGTTCAATAAAGGGCCCAAAATTAAGATAACATAGACGGGAGAGGTCTCTATGAATAGGAATTCCTAATTCCTATTTGATACCCTGTGAGGGCCAGGCAAAGGGAAAGTTGGACTGGATGGAATCCTGTATGAATTTTGGGAGGGAGACATCGAGGGCCTCAGACTTCGCTGCATTGATTTTAAAATTTGACCATGTAACAAAGTGATCTATTTCAGCCATAACAGCAGGGATGGATATATGTGATTGAGTGATATATACTAGGACATCATTAGCAAATAGAGAGCACTTGTACTCGGTGCCTCCCACCTCAATCCACCTAATATTGGGGTTATGGCGAATTGATGAGAGCAGGTGCTCCGTCACTAGGATGTATAAGAGAGGGGACAGAGGAGATCCCTGCCTTGTCCCATTGGTGATTATGAAAGGTGATGAAAATGTTCTGACGCGCCCCCTGGGCCTTGGGACATCTGGAGCCGGACCCTTTTTGGTGGATGCTGGTGGTTGTAGTCTCTGTGGCGGCGACCCGGTTCCATGGCTCAGGGCGGTCAAACCAGTGGCGGAACTATTTATGTGGTTTTGATGTTTAAATGTCCGACTACGCCACCCGTGGATTGCGGTCAGAGTGAAACGCCTCTGCAGGGCAGACCGCTGAGGCTGGTGTTGTGGGTGCAGCAGAGCGTAGCATAACTCCCCACGGGAGGAGTATAGCCTCAGGGCAGTGTATGCGGAGGATGGAGGTGATGGTGCAGGGCAGCAGCAGTAACGACACGGAGTCAGTGATGCAGTCCAGGGCCTTTAGTCAAAGTTCTTATTATCCAGACCACTTCTGCAGGTAACGGCTGCCCACGTCGTACTGTGCTTACCAGGTGAGGGGCTCAGACAACTCCCAGATAGCTTTGGAGCGCTTCACAGGACACCCTTTGTGTGTCCTTTGTCTGGCCTTTCTTAGGAACGCTTCTGTCCGGCTGCCTCGGGCCTCCTCTTGGTAAACTTGGCGCCAATTTCCCTGACCCTATGTGGTGCCTTCCTAGCGGGTGTAGCGAGGGGCTGCGCCACATAAAATGTCACAGCCTCCGGTTTCTAACTGAGGGTCATTTCCCGCCTCCACTAGTTTCGGGGACCGGTCTCCCCCTTTGGCCTGACCCCTCCACGCAGGTGGATTCGGGCGTGCGGTGGCGACTCGACCGTCCGCACCCCTGGGATCCCTTCGTTCCTCGTTCCTGGAGCCTTCTCCGCTCCTCTTCCTTCCTTCTCCCTCTTCCAGACCTGGGCCTCCGTTACTAGGCCCGCCTCCGGAGCAGAGCTCATGCAGAGCCGCTGCTCCCTGTTACTTCTGCTCAGACTTCTCTGCACTGAACTAAGATGCTGCCCACCTTTTATACTTCCTTCTCAATGCACCCAGGAACTGCTTCCTCCCTGCTCCTGCACTACAGGGTTCCCCTTCCTCAGTGTTCCCTCCCCCCACTCCAGCCAGGGACAGGGACTGTCGTGCCCATCTCAGAGGCATATTGGTCGCCCTGCCCCACGGCAATGTGGTGTAATGCATGCAGGTGTCGGGGTCCTGATCCACACTCCATCCTTACCTGAGAGTGAGATATCACACCTCTGGGTGAGGTGCAATACCTCTGTAGCAACCAAGCCCTCGGGTGCTACAGTTCCAGAAGTCTGGTGGATACACAGCTGATAGTCCTACTGAATAGACTGTTAGAATTTGTATTATGGCAAGAAAAAAGCAGCTAAGAAAAACGAGTGGCCATCATTACTTTAAGAAATGAAGGTCAGTCAGTCCGAAAAAATTGGCAAAACTTTGAAAGTGTCCCCAAGTGCAGTTGCAAAAATCATCAAGCGCTACAAAGAAATTGACTCACATGAGAACCGCCCCAGGAAAGGATGACCAAGAGTCACCTCTGCTTCTGAGGATAAGTTTATCTGAGTCACCAGCCTCAGAAATCGCAGTTTAACAGCAGCTCAGTTTAGAGACCAGGTCAGTGCCACACAGAGTTCTAGCAGCAGACACATCTCTTCAACAACTGTTAAGAGGAGACTATGTGCAGCAGACCTTCATGGTAAAATAGCTGCTAGGAAACCACTGCTAAGGACAGGCAACAAGCAGAAGAGACTTGTTTGGGCTAAAGAACACAAGGAATGGACATTAGACCTGTGGAAATCTGTGCTTTGGCCTGATGAGTCCAAATTTGAGATCTTTGGTTCCAACCACCGTGTATTTGTGCGACGCAGAAAAGGTGAATGGATGGACTCTACATGCCTGGTTCCCACCGTGAAGCATGGAGGAGGAGGTGTGATTGTGTGGGGGTGCTTTGCTGGTGACACTGTTGGAGATTTATTCAAAATTGAAGGCATACTGAACCAGCATGGCTACCACAGCATCTTGCAGCAGCATGCTATTCCATCCGGTTTGCGTTTAGTTGCACCATCATTTATTTTTCAACACTACAATGACCCCAAACACACCTCCAGGCTGTGTAATGGCTATTTGACCAAGAGGGAGAGTGATGGGGTGCTACGCCAGATGACCTGGCCTCCACAGTCACCAGACCTGAACCCAATCGAGATGGTTTGGGGTGAGCTGGACCGCAGAGTGAAGACAAAAGGGCCAACAAGTGCTAAGCATCTCTGGGAATTCCTTCAAGATTGTTGGAAGACCATTTCCAGTGACTACCTCTTGAAGCTCATCAAGAGAATGCCAAGAGTGTGCAAAGCAGTCATCAAAGCAAAAGGTGGCTACTTTGAAGAACCTACAATATAAGACATATTTTCAGTTGTTTCACACTTTTTTGTTAAGTATATAATTCCACATGTGTTAATTCATAGTTGTGATGCCCTCAGTGTGAATGTACAATTTTCATAGTCATGAAAATACAGAAAAATCTTTAAATGAGAAGGTGTGTCCAAACTTTTGGTCTGTACTGTACATCCTTTCACCTCACTGTTATAGATATAATTGTAAAATTGATGGCGTTCTCCTATTGACATTGAAGTATGGATTGAATGGAGCGAAGTCTGGCTACATGACCTCCAGGTGACACTTTACTGTGGCTGGGACCCCCTATCTCCCACTTCTGCAAACAGGTAATTAAAGTTGGTCATCTGATAGATCACAGATATAAAATCCACTCCCTAGCTTGCCTAAGAATGCGGAAGGTGACAGATTTATGGCTCTTGCCTCCCTAACTGTACAAAACTACAAATAGACTGATGTAAGCTCCTTTGTTCCATTCAAGTTATGAATATTGTTTTTTTTTATGAACACCCAGGGTCCTACAGTTATGAAAGTCATAATTTTGGAGCCGTGATGATGAAGTGACGAACGTAATGCATTGTCTTACGTGACTAGGCGGTTATGGTAACACTTTCAAATTAATATTGGGCAGAGGGGTTGGGATATGTATGCCATGTTTCCTCTCTATGGATAGATAAAATTGTGATAGGAAACATGAAAGTAATATCTCTCGCCTGAGACCTTAGGGGTAGTGTTGAGCCACCCCCGTAGTGTTCGGGTTCGGTTCGTCGAACACCGGCATGTTCGTCGAACGGTTCGTCGAACGGTTCGTCGAACATCATCGAACACCGTTAAACTCCTTTAAAACCAATGACAGGCAAACAAAAACACATAGAAACACATAGAAAACACATAGAAAACACCTTCAAAGGTGTCCAAAAGCTGACAAACTGCTCAGAAGACACCACTAACACACGGAAAAGTGACAAGTACATATAGTCATGCGAAAAGAAAAGAGGTGGAGGAGTAAAAGGAGGAGGAGACACAGATATAGGCATGTCATGCCCTTCTAAAATCAAGAAAGGCTGGAGAAAAATCTAAAATCAGCCTACCAACATCCAGATATCGTGACACGAAAATTAAAAAAAGAAATATCTTTAGGTAGAATGGCGGTTCCATTCAGAACACTTTCCTTACAAGACATAGTGGTATCCCCGTTGAGAGTCGTGCCAAAAACGGAACCCAATACATTTGGACTAATCCACCATTTGTCATATCCAAGGGGCAGGTCAGTAAACGACAACATTGACGCGGAACCAAGTACAGTAGTATATTTGACAAGGCAATCAGGCGGGTCAAGAAGTTGGGAAGGGGCACCCACCCTAATGGCCAAAACAGACATTGAGGGGGCGTTCCGGTTACTTACTACTAGAGATGAGCGTTGTTCTACTCGAACTGTTCGCCAATCTCAAATTCGAGCTGTTTTGGGCGGTGTTCGAGCCGTTCGGCGAACACGAACAATTTGAGAAAAATTCGGCTGTTCGAGGTTATGTTCGACAACTGTTCGTGCACCAAAATCATAACTGGATTTTTTCTCAGTAATGATGAAAATTAATGTTAATACGCAGTTTGAGTGTACAGCGGGGTGGGGGGAGGGGCAGGGGATGGATCTCTGCAGGAACAATGAAGATCTCCATTTTTTTTTCTCTTTCCCGCATTTACAGTGGGGAGGTGCAATCTGTCAGCCTATCAGCAGCGCACACACGGAGCGAAGTGCTTTTTTTCACACAAGCAAGGGCATGTGTCATTGGCAGTGTATGTCACATGTCCTTGCCCTATAAGACCAAGCCATTTTCCCCGTCGCCACCATTTTCTCACTGCTGCAGCTGCGTGTTAGACGGCACCGCTGTTGCTGTGTGCGCTATACCTTGTTAATTTCAAGCCAATTTTCGCACAAATATACAGATAGCTTGGGAGTAGGGAATAGTTGTGATTGCAGTCCTTTTAAGGACTAGGTTACAGCATTTCCTACGACTTTTATCAGGGAGGTCTGTGCTCTTAAATAGATAGGTTGTGGGAGTAAAGACTAATTGTAATTGGAGTCCTTTTCAGGACTAGGTTACATGAGTTCCTATCAGTTTTTGCCAGGCAGGTCTGTGCCAGTGCTGTGCAAGTTTTTTCACAGCATTTGGCTGAATCTAGCAAAGCTAATCCTTTTTGGCCTATTGCAGAGTGTGTTAGTCAGTGGAGTAGCCTATCTGTGTTGCAAGATATACCACCTGTGTATAGAATACCAATTTTTTTACTGCACCTAGTGAAGTAAAATCTTTTGGGCATAGCATCATTCTATTAGTCCATCTATACTGACCTCCATCAGGTTGCAAATTAAAACTAATTTTTATCTGCAACTACAGTACCTCTGAAAAAATATTTGGGCTTCTAGCAGTGTGTGGGACTTGTTCTATTAGTCCATCTATACTGACCTCCATCAGGTTGCAAACTGAATATATTTTTTTCTGCATCTACCTCTGAAAAAATATTGGGCTTCTAGCTGTGTGTGGGTCTTGTTCTATTAATCCATCTATACTGACCTCCATCAGGTTGCAAACTGAATATAATTTTTTTCTGCATCTAGCTCTGAAAAAATATTTGGCCTTCTAGTAGTGTGTCGGACTTTCTCTATTAGTCCATCTATACTGATGTCCATCAGGTTGCAAATTAAAACTAATTTTTATCTGCATCTACAGTACCTCTGAAAAAATATTTGGGCTTCTAGCTGTGTGTGGGACTTGTTGTATTAGTCCATCTATACTGACCTCCATCAGGTTGCAAACTGAATATATTTTTTTCTGCATCTACCTCTGAAAAAATATTTGGCCTTCTAGTAGTGTGTCGGACTTTCTCTATTAGTCCATCTATACTGACCTCCATCAGGTTGCAAATTAAAAATAATTTTTATCTGCATCTACAGTACCTCTGAAAAAATATTTGGGCTTCTAGCTGTGTGCGGGACTTGTTGTATTAGTCCATCTATACTGACCTCCATCAGGTTGCAAACTGAATATATTTTTTTCTGCATCTACCTCTGAAAAAATATTTGGCCTTCTAGTAGTGTATCGGACTTTCTCTATTAGTCCATCTATACTGACCTCCATCAGGTTGCAAATTAAAACTAATTTTTATCTGCATCTACAGTACCTCTGAAAAAATATTTGGGCTTCTAGCAGTGTGTGGGACTTGTTCTATTAGTCCATCTATACTGACCTCCATCAGGTTGCAAACTGAATATATTTTTTTCTGCATCTACCTCTGAAAAAATATTGGGCTTCTAGCTGTGTGTGGGTCTTGTTCTATTAATCCATCTATACTGACCTCCATCAGGTTGCAAACTGAGTATATTTTTTTCTGCATCTACCTCTGAAAAAATTTTTGGCCTTCTAGTAGTGTGTCGGACTTTCTCTATTAGTCCATCTATACTGACCTCCATCAGGTTGCAAATTAAAAATAATTTTTATCTGCATCTACAGTACCTCTGAAAAAATATTTGGGCTTCTAGCTGTGTGCGGGACTTGTTGTATTAGTCCATCTATACTGACCTCCATCAGGTTGCAAACTGAATATATTTATTTCTGCATCTACCTCTGAAAAAATATTTGGCCTTCTAGTAGTGTATCGGACTTTCTCTATTAGTCCATCTATACTGACCTCCATCAGGTTGCAAATTAAAACTAATTTTTATCTGCATCTACAGTACCTCTGAAAAAATATTTGGGCTTCTAGCAGTGTGTGGGACTTGTTCTATTAGTCCATCTATACTGACCTCCATCAGGTTGCAAACTGAATATATTTTTTTCTGCATCTACCTCTGAAAAAATATTGGGCTTCTAGCTGTGTGTGGGTCTTGTTCTATTAATCCATCTATACTGACCTCCATCAGGTTGCAAACTGAGTATATTTTTTTCTGCATCTACCTCTGAAAAAATTTTTGGCCTTCTAGTAGTGTGTCGGACTTTCTCTATTAGTCCATCTATACTGACCTCCATCAGGTTGCAAATTAAAACTAATTTTTATCTGCATCTACAGTACCTCTGAAAAAATATTTGGGCTTCTAGCAGTGTGTGGGACTTGTTCTATTAGTCCATCTATACTGACCTCCATCAGGTTGCAAACTGAATATAGTTTTTTCTGCATCTACCTCTGAAAAAATATTGGGCTTCTAGCTGTGTGTGGGTCTTGTTCTATTAATCCATCTATACTGACCTCCATCAGGTTGCAAACTGAATATATTTTTTTCTGCATCTACCTCTGAAAAAATTTTTGGCCTTCTAGTAGTGTGTCGGACTTTCTCTATTAGTCCATCTATACTGACCTCCATCAGGTTGCAAATTAAAACTAATTTTTATCTGCATCTACAGTACCTCTGAAAAAATATTTGGGCTTCTAGCAGTGTGTGGGACTTGTTCTATTAGTCCATCTATACTGACCTCCATCAGGTTGCAAACTGAATATATTTTTTTCTGCATCTACCTCTGAAAAAATATTGGGCTTCTAGCTGTGTGTGGGTCTTGTTCTATTAATCCATCTATACTGACCTCCATCAGGTTGCAAACTGAGTATATTTTTTTCTGCATCTACCTCTGAAAAAATTTTTGGCCTTCTAGTAGTGTGTCGGACTTTCTCTATTAGTCCATCTATACTGACCTCCATCAGGTTGCAAATTAAAACTAATTTTTATCTGCATCTACAGTACCTCTGAAAAAATATTTGGGCTTCTAGCAGTGTGTGGGACTTGTTCTATTAGTCCATCTATACTGACCTCCATCAGGTTGCAAACTGAATATAGTTTTTTCTGCATCTACCTCTGAAAAAATATTGGGCTTCTAGCTGTGTGTGGGTCTTGTTCTATTAATCCATCTATACTGACCTCCATCAGGTTGCAAACTGAATATATTTTTTTCTGCATCTACCTCTGAAAAAATATTTGGCCTTCTAGTAGTGTGTCGGACTTTCTCTATTAGTCCATCTATACTGACCTCCATCAGGTTGCAAATTAAAACTAATTTTTATCTGCATCTACAGTACCTCTGAAAAAATATTTGGGCTTCTAGCTGTGTGTGGGACTTGTTGTATTAGTCCATCTATACTGACCTCCATCAGGTTGCAAACTGAATATATTTTTTTCTGCATCTACCTCTGAAAAAATATTTGGCCTTCTAGTAGTGTGTCGTACTTTCTCTATTAGTCCATCTATACTGACCTCCATCAGGTTGCAAATTAAAAATAATTTTTTTCTGCATCTAACCCAGCCAATAGTTTTGGCCTAATACCACAGTTTGGCCACTCAGCTCTGCTTGGTTACCATCCATTGTTTTTTTGTGCAAACAACTCCAGAGTTGTGAATTAGTTAACCACCAAAATGAGTGGAAAAAGGCCTCCTGCTGGTGGAAAGGGGAATAGGCGTGTTGGGAAGGGGAAAAAAGGTTGTGTCCGTGGGGTAGGTGTTAAAGCAACAGTAACATCTGCAGAAGAAAGACCATCTTCCAGCCAAACTAAAATGTCTACTTCTTTTAGCGGACAATGTGATAAGATCCCTTTCTTACGGCCACGCCAATCGCTACAAATTCCAGATGAGGCACAAAAACAGCAGGTGCTTCAACGGATATCAAGTGCTCCTTTAAGTGGGCTCTCCTCCACATCAACTTCAACATCACAAATACTCCAGTCCTCAAAGGTGTCACCCAAATCGCACTTGCTTCCTCACAGCTCCCAAATCTCCAGCTGCCCGTCTGAGTATGAGGTAGAACAGATGGTTGAGTCTGCAGAGCTGTTTACTCATACTATAGCCTGGGAATCAGAGTCGACTCCAGCGCTTCTGTGAATCCAGACGAGGAAATGATCTGCACTGATGACCAGAATCTTTATGAGTCGGATCCAGGACCAGACGCAGAAGGTTCTGACCATAATGTAGATCCTCATTCCCAAACTGTAACTCCTGTTGGTGGAGACAATGAGGAAGACGATGATAAGACTCAAATACCTGATTGGAGCGACAACTTTAGTTTTTTGTCAGGGCAGGAACAGGTTGGCTCTGAGGACGACGGGTGTGATAACGCACAGGGTGATGATGATGAGGTCGGAGATCCCACTTACTGTCAACCCACAGTCAGCCAAGAGATGAGGTCAGCAGAGGAGGTGGAGGAAGATGCTAGTGACGACGAGGTCAGGTTGCGCCTTCCTGGACAGAGACGTAGTACTGGAAGCACGTCAACAACTGCATCCTCAAACACAACTCTGCCTCTCACCACAAGTCGTGGTGGCTCTTCAGGTCGCATGGGTGCTAAGCCTTGCATAGCCTGGGCATTTTTTCAGATCGATAAAGATGACCCAACTCGTGTTATCTGTAACATTTGTCAGCAAAAGCTAAGTAGAGGCCAAAAAATACATAGTTTGAGTACTTCATGCATGAACCGGCACATGGACATGAAGCATAAGTTGCAGTGGGAAGCTCAGTGTGCTACAATGCGGCCTAGCCGGCCGGGCCAACCACCGTCTGCCATATCTTGTGCATCCGCGGCCTCTTCATCCTCTGTGACTGGGGGGACAGCAGTCACACCTGTTTTGGGGCGCAGACCTGCCACCTCTTTACCCGCAACAGCCAGCGTGATTGGCAGGTCATCATTTTCTTTGGAGGTGGTAACACCAGCTGGTGTTGAGCGCTGTCCGACATCGATAGCACCACCTTTGGATGAAGGCAACCTAACATGTCCGCCTGCATCTTCCTCACAGACCGGCAGTTTGCCGGGGACACCCTTATCAACCCCGTCTAAGCACAATAGCCAGCCCTCGGTCCCTCAGATGTGGACAAGTAAAAGACCATTTCCTCCTAGCCATGAGAAAGCTAAGAGGTTGAATTTCACCATCTGCAAGCTCTTGGCTACAGAAATGCTGCCTTTCCGCCTGGTGGACACAGAGGATTTTCGAGACCTTATGTCCGTCGCAGTGCCCCAGTACCAGATGCCCAGTCGGCACTACTTCTCAAAGAAAGGTGTGCCTGCGCTCCACCAGCATGTCGCACACAACATCACCGCTTCTTTGAGAAACTCTGTGTGTGACAGGGTGCATTTCACCACAGACACTTGGACGAGTAGGCATGGACAGGGGCGTTACATGTCGCTGACTGGGCACTGGGTAACTATGGTGACAGCAGGACAAGGGGCTGCTGTCCAAGTCTTGCCGTCCCCACGAGTTGTGCGTCAATCCTCTTTATGTCAAAGTTCCTCCACTGCTTGTGCCTCCTCAACCTCCTCTCGGTCTTCCACCTGCACCCAAAGCCTGTCTGGTCATGCCACAAGCTTTCTAACTGCGCAGAAGGGATCCTGCACACCTCCTTACTATGCTGGCAGTAGGGCTCAACGTCATCAGGCGGTTTTTACATTGAAATGTCTGGGAAATGTGAGTCACACAGCTGAGGAGTTGTGGTCAGCTCTGGAGAACCAATTTCATGAATGGTTGTCTCCACTGGACCTGAAACCAGGGAAGGCCGTGTGCGACAATGCTGCAAACCTGGGTGCGGCCCTTCGCCGGGGCAATGTCACACACGTGCCTTGTATGGCTCACGTGTTGAACCTGGTTGTCCAGCAATTTTTAGCCCACTATCCCAGACTAGATGGCCTTCTGCAGAGGGCACGGTCGCTGTGTGCTCACTTCCGCCGTTCGCATCCCGCAGCTCAGCGACTTACATCTCTACAGAAGTCGTTGGGCCTGCCACTTCACCGGCTAATATGCGATGTGCCTACCCGGTGGAATTCAACTCTGCACATGTTGCAGCGACTGTGGCAGCACCGACAAGCCCTGGTGCAATACGTTCTGACGTATAGCCTGGGCCAACGAGATTCAGAGGAGGGGCAAATCACGCTGGAGGAGTGGTCTCAGATCAGGGACCTATGCACCCTTCTGCACAGTTTTGAAATGGCGACGAAGATGTTTAGTGCTGACGATGCCATTATCAGCATGACTATTCCGGTGATTTACATGCTGGAGCACATGTTAAACAGAATTCGGAGTCAGGTGGTGGCACAAGTGGAGGTGGAGGAAGTAGAGGAGGAGGAGTTGTATGCGGAAGGGCTAACATCTGCAAGGTCCAGACGGTCGGCAGCACCAAGGCGGCAGGCATGTGAGGGTGGGGGAGATGGTTTTACCAGGGCGCATGGTAGCAGCCAAACTAGTGAGGAAGGTGCAGGAGCCCAGGAAGAAGTGGAGGACGAACTGATGGAAGACTCATCAGATGAGGGAGACCTTGATCACATTTCTGTTGTGCGAGGTTGGGGGGAGAGGACAGAGGAAGGAAGCATGATTGTTACCTCGCCACCAACACAACAGGGACTTGGTGCTCCTGGATGCGCAACACACATGAGTGCCTTCTTGCTGCACTACCTGCAACATGACCCTCGAATTGTGAGAATTAGAAATAATCCTGACTACTGGGTTGCCACACTGTTAGATCCCCGGTACAAAAGTAAATTTGCAGAAATTATTCCTGCCATAGAAAGGGATGCACGCATGCAGGAGTATCAGCAGAGACTGTTGCAGAATCTTACATGTGCTTTTCCACAAAATACCAGTGGTGCACGTAGTGAATCTCACAGTTCCAACTTGCCAACCGTGGGACCGTCAAGTGTTCAGCACTCAAACCGTAACAGAACCACAGTATCTGCTGGTAACATCAATTTTGCGGAATCATTTCACCACTTTTTTAGCCCATTCTTTGCAAGGCCACAGGAGACAAGAAGTCTGACACATAGTCAACGCCTAGAGACGATGGTACAGGAGTATCTCCAAGTAAACATTGAAGACACGACTGTGTGACTGGACCCTTGCTCTTTTTGGGCTTCCAATCTGGATAAATGGCCGGAGCTAGCCACTTACGCCTTGGAGATCTTGTCATGCCCCGCAGCCAGCGTTCTGTCTGAACGTGTGTTCAGCGCTGCTGGTGGTGTGCTGACAGATAAGCGCACGCGGCTCTCCACTGATAATGTAGACAGACTCACGTTCATAAAGATGAACAAATCATGGATCCGAAACGACTTTTCTACCCCTGTGTCATCCTGGGGAGAGTAAAAGCTTGATGATTGGTTAAAATCACCCTACCAAACGTTTTAAGCTTTCAAATTACTAATCATGTTTATCTGTATCTTGACTGGAAAATAATTTGGGCTTTGTAGCAGTGTGCAGCACTGATCCTATTAGGCCATCTATAATAAGCTCCACCAGATTTAAAATTAAAAATAATTTTTAGCTGCATCTAGCCCGGAAAATAATTTTGGGGCTCCGAGATGCGCAAGACACATAAGTGCCTTCTTGCTGCACTACCTGCAGCATGACCCTCATATTGTCAGAATTCGAAGTAATCATGACTACTGGGTTGCCACACTCTTAGATCCCCCAAACTTTTCGATCAACCTTTTCATTTTAATAAAGACCAAAAAAATGGTCATTTTTGAAATTATAAGCATTAGCAGGTTATTAGAAACTGAAATCAAACAGTTTTCAACTCAAAACTTTATTCTAGGTGATGTTACATTTTCACATAGGACCCCTTGTTCGAAAGGAGCTTCTGAACTCTCTCGTCCATTGAATTTGTCAGGTTTTGGATGGTTTCTGCTTCAATTGTTTTGCATGAGGACAGAATACCCTCCCAGAGCTGTTGCTTAGATGTGAACTGCCTCCCGCCATCATAGACACTCCTTTTAATGATGCTCCAAAGGTTCTGAATGGGGTAGAGGTCAGGGGAGCATGGGGGTCACACCATAAGTTTGTTCCCTTTTATGCCCATATCAGCCAGAGATGCAGATGTTTTATGTGCAGCATGAGATGGTGCATTATCATGCAGAAAAATGATCTTGCTGTGAAATACACGGTTCTTCTTCTTGAACCATGGCAGGAAGTGCTGTTTGAGAAAATCCACATACATTATGGAGTTCATCTTTAGCGCCTTCAGGGATCCTAAAGGGGCCGACAATCTCTCTCCCCATGATTCCAGCCCAAAACATTACTCCACCTCCTCCTTGTTGGCGCTGTAGCCGTGTTTGCGTGGGGTGTCCATCAACCAGCCATCCTCCACTCCATCCATCTGGACCATCGAGCGCTGCACGGCACTCATCCGTGAACAAAACAGTTTTGAAATCAGTCTTCATGTAATGTTTGGCCCACTGGAGCCGTTTCTGCTTGTGTGAAGTGGATAGAGGAGGTCGACAGGATGGCGTATGCACAGCTGCAAACCTCTGAAGGACCCTGCATCTTGTTGTTCGGGGGACGTTGGAGGCACAAGCAGCTTCAAAAACTTGTCTGCTGCTATGACAAGGCTTTTTTGCCGCTGCTCTTTCAACCTGACGTAATTGCCTGTAGGAAAGAGTTCTCAATTTGCCCTTATCAGCACGCACACGTGTGTACTGTGAATCAGCTACATACTTCTTGATTGCCAAGACACTTCATCCTGATCATCGCACAATGTTGATTGTAGTCATGCCTTGACCTAAACACTCCACAATTTGTTGCTTCTCAGCAGCCGACACATCCTTTTTCTTTCCCATTTTGGCAGAAAATGTAGGCTGCTTAATAATGTGAGAGAGCCTTCTTAAGTAGTCTTGCCTTTCATTGGACACACCTGCCAAACTAATTAGCACAGGTGTCTGCAATTGCTTACAGTGATATAAAGAGCCCTGACACACATCACCATCAATGAGTTTAACTGACAAACAAACAAATTCTTCCCTTATCACTCCTAAACACTTTTTGCATAATAATTTGGAACGCGGTGTACATGTGCTTTTCCACAAAACACCAGCGGTTCACGTAGTGAATCTTACAGTTCTAACTTGCCAACCGTGGTCTGTATGGAATTGTTCAATAAAGGGCCCAAAATTAAGATAACATAGATGGGAGAGGTCTCTATGAATAGGAATTCCTAAGTATTTGATACCCTGTGAGGGCCAGGCAAAGGGAAAGTTGGACTGGATGGAATCCTATATGGATTTGGGGAGGGAGACATCGAGGGCCTCAGACTTCGCTGCATTGATTTTAAAATTTTACCATGTAACAAAGTGATCTATTTCAGCCATAACAGCATGGATGGATATATGTGATTGAGTGATATATACTAGGACATCATTAGCAAATAGAGAGCACTTGTACTCGGTGCCTCCCACCTCAATCCACCTAATATTGGGGTTATGGCGAATTGATGAGAGCAGGTGCTCCGTCACTAGGATGTATAAGAGAGGGGACAGAGGACATCCCTGCCTTGTCCCATTGGTGATTGTGAAAGGTGATGAAAATGTTCTGACGCACCCCCTGGGCCTTGGGACACCCGGAGCCGGACCCTTTTTGGTGGATGCTGGTGGTTGTAGTCTTCGTGGCGGCGACCCGGTTCCGTGGCTCAGGGCGGTCAAACCAGTGGCGGAACTATTTATGTGGTTTTGATGTTTAAATGTCCGACTACGCCACCCGTGGATTGCGGTCAGAGTGAACCGCCGCTACAGGGCAGACCGCTGAGGCTGGTGTTGTGGGTGCAGCAGAGCGTAGCATAACTCCCCACGGGAGGAGTATAGCCTCAGGGCAGTGTATGCGGAGGATGGGGGTGATGGTGCAGGGCAGCAGCAGTAACGACACGGAGTCAGTGATGCAGTCCAGGGCCTTTACTCACAGTTCTTATTATCCAGACCACGTCTGCAGGTAACGGCTGCCCACGTCGTACTGTGCTCACCAGGTGAGGGGCTCAGACAACTCCCAGATAACTTTGGAGCACTTCACAGGACCCCCTTTGTGTGTCCTTTGTCTGGCCTTTCTTACCAACACTTCTGTCCGGCTGCCTCGGGCCTCCTCTTGGTAAACTTGGCGCCAGTTTCCCTGACCCTATGTGGTGCCTTCCTAGCGGGTGTAGCGAGGGGCTGCGCCACATAAAATGTCAGAGCCTCCGGTTTCTAGCTGAGGGTCGTTTCCTGCCTCCACTAGTTCGGGGACCGGTCTCCCCCTTTGGCCTGACCCCTCCACGCAGGTGAATTCGGGCGTGCGGTGGCGACTCGCCCGTCCGCACCCCTGGGATCCCTTCATTCCTCGTTCCTGGAGCCTTCTCCGCTCCTCTTCCTTCCTTCTCCCTCTTCCAGGCCTGGGCCTCTGTTACTAGGCCCGCCTCCGGAGCAGAGCTCATGCAGAGCCCCTGCTCCCTGCCACTTCTGCTCAGACTTCTCTGCACTGAACTAAGATGGTGCCCACCTTTTATACTCCCTTCTCAATGCACCCAGGAACTGCTTCCTCCCTGCTCCTGCACTACAGGGTTCCCCTTCCTCAGTGTTCCCTCCCCCCACTCCAGCCAGGGACAGGGACTGTCGTGCCCATCTCAGGGGCATATTGGTCGCCCTGCCCCACGGCAATGTGGTGTAATGCATGCAGGTGTCGGGTCCTGATCCACACTCCATCCTTACCTGAGAGTGAGATATCACACCTCTGGGTGAGGTGCAATACGTCTGTAGCAACCGAGCCCTCAGGGTGCTACAGTTCCATTTATCTTCAGCCTAGGTGACGTATTGCGATACAGGGCCGTGATTTTGGCTATAAAAGGGTCCCCTAGACCCCTACCCCAAGCTTTTTAAGAGAATCATATATGGCGTGCCAGGAGACTCTATGGAATGCTTTCTCAGCATCCAACGAGAGTATCTAATTACAAATTTTTAACTGCATCTAGCCCAGGAAATACTTTGTGCCTAGTAGCAGTGTCTGCTAGTCAGCGGATTATCCCGGCTGTTAAGCAAGCTACACCACCTGTAGTTTAGACACTTAATTTTTTCAAAGGAAATGCTTCGGGACCATGGGATACTCAGTGAAGAGCATCAGGAGGCACCCCAAGGCATAGGGGCTGGGACTGGCAGTAGGATGCCTTGCGGTGGACAGCCGAGCTCGATCCTTATAAAAGCTTTTTAACTGCAGCAGCTTTAGTGGACGCTACTGGAGCTGGAATTACGCGGCTGCTGGCATGAGACTTGCCCTCCAATAGATCCTTGTAAATGGATTTAAAGTGTATTCATTCAAATTAGAGAGACAATTTAAATTAAAAAGCTTAGAGCTGCCTCCACCACAGGGGGGCTCGCTCGACCCACCAGCGGACAGGCACCAGTATTGGGAGAGGGGGGCTGGCCATCAGGGTTCACCGCGGCTCTGGCACAAACCCGGCGACACGGAGGTGGCACGGGCAGGAGCGGACTGGCCGTGTCGGCTTCTCACTTTTTGGATTTTAGAAGGGCATGACATGCCTATATCTGTGTCTCCCCCTCCTTTTACTCCTCCACCTCTTTTATTTTCGCATGACTATATGCACTTGTCACTTTTCCATGTGTTAGTTGTGTCTTCTGAGCAGTTTGTCAGCTTTTGGACACCTTTGAAGGTGTTTTCTATGTGTTTCTATGTGTTTTTGTTTGCCTGCCATTGGTTTTAACGGTGTTCGAAGGTGTTCGACGAACAGTTCGACGAACAGTTCGGCGAACACACGGGTGTTCGACGAACCGAACCGAACTCGAACACTACGGGGGTGGCTCAACACTACTTACTACCTGTGCCTACGAATAGTGTCCGCCTATTGGGCTGCTTCTAGGAAGGAGCATACTATATAGATCGCTGTTTGCCCTTGGGGTGCTCCATATCCTGCTCACTATTTGAGTCGTTTAGTTGCTTCCTCGAATGGGTCGTCATGGACGTTTCTAAGGGGGCACATATTATCCATTACCTCGACAACTTCTTATGCCTGGGCCCAAAAGATTCGCCACAGTGTGAACACACATAGTAGTCCACCTGTGAGAAGGAGAGAGCTGGAGGGAGAGCGGACACCACAGAGCCGAGAGGTTAGATGGAGAACGGAAGAAGGAAAGAGGGCGAGGGAGGTAAGGGAGTACGGTTGAAGGCCGACCTGAGCTCCCCCACGTTCCTGTTGGGCGGGGAACAGCCCTGGGAAGAAAAGCCGCTTGCGCACCCCTTTGAGGTTATGGGCGCGAGCGGGCAGAGGGACTACGCTGGAGTGCGAAGCCGACACTGCCAGGCCATTCCTGCCCATGCGACCGCCGTGTCGCTGGGTTTGTGCCAGAGCCGCGGTGGAGCCTGACGGCCAGCCTCCCTCTTCCAATACTGGTGCCTGTCCGCTGGTGGGTCAAGACTCCCCGCGGTGGAGGGAGGTCTAAGCGCTGTAATTTAAATTGGCTCTGTAATTTGAAAGAGTACACTTTAAATCCATTTACAAGGATCTATTGGAGGGCAAGTCTGGTGCCAGTAGCGTCCACTAAAGCTGCTGCAGTTAAAAAGCTTTTATAAGGATCGAGCCTGGTGGTCCGCTGCAAGGCGTGCTACCGCCAGTCCCAGCCCCTTTGCCTTGGGGCGCCTCCCCGATACTCTTGACTGAGTGTCCCGGGTGCCCAAAGCATTTCCTTTGAAAAAATTAAGTGTTTAAACTAAAGGTGGTGTAGCTTGCTTAACAGCTGGGCTACTCCACTGACTAGCAGACACTGCTACTAGGCCCAAAGTATTGCCTGGGCTAGATGCAGTTAAAAATTTGTAATTAGATCTACAGGCGGTGTAGCTTGCCTAACAGCTGGGCCACTCCGCTGACTAGCAGACACTGCTACTAGGCCCAAAGTATTGCCTGGGCTAGATGCAGTAAAAAATTGTTATTAGATACACAGGTTGTGTAGCTTGCTTCAGATGGGCTACTCCACTGACTACAAGACACTGCTACTATGCCCAAAAGGATTTACTGGGTTAGATGCAGTAAAAATTATTAGATACACAGGTGGTGTAGCTTGCTTCAGATGGGCTACTCCACTGACTACCAGACACTGCTACTAGGCCCAAAAGGATTTCCTGGGTTAGGTGCAGTAAAAAATTAGAATTAGATACACAGGCGGTGTAGCTTCCTTCACAGGTGGGCTACTCCGCTGACTACGAGACACTGCTACGAGGCCCAAAAAGATTTCCTGGGTTAGATGCAGTAAAAAATTAGAATTAGATACACAGGCAGTGCAGCTTCCTTCACAGGTGGGCTACTCCGCTGACTACCACACACTGCTACTAGGCCCAAAAAGATTTCCTGGGTTAGATGCAGTAAAAAATTAGAATTAGATGCACAGGCGGTGTAGCTTCCTTCACAGGTGGGCTACTCCACTGACTACGAGACACTGCTACTAGGCCCAAAAAGATTTCCTGGGTTAGATGCAGTAAAAAATTAGAATTAGATACACAGGTGGTGTAGCTTCCTTCACAGGTGGGCTACTCCGCTGAATACCACACACTGCTACTAGGCCCAAAAAGATTTCCTGGGTTAGATGCAGTAAAAAATTAGAATTAGATACACAGGCGGTGTAGCTTCCTTCACAGGTGGGCTACTCCACTGACTATGAGACACTGCTGCTATGCCCCAAAGGATTTACTGGGTTAGATGCAGTAAAAAAATGTTATTAGATACACAAGTGGTGTAGCTTGCTTCAGATGGGCTACTCCACTGACTACCAGACACTGCTACAGGCCAAAAAGGATTGGCTGGCTTAGATGCAGTAACAAATTGGTATTAGATACACAGGTGGTGTAGCTTGCAACACAGGCTACTCCAATGACTAACAGACACTGCTACAGGCTCAAAAGGATTGACTGAGCTACATTTCGCCAAATGTTGTGAAAAACACTTGCACAGCACTGGCACAGACCTGCCTGGCAAAAAAGTGCTATGAACTGCTGTAACCTAGCCCTCAAAAGGGCTGCAATTAGAACAAGTCCCTGCTCCCTAAACCTATCTCTCTAAGTAACTGGAAATTCGATCGCAATTCACACAGTTATACTGTATAGCGCCCACTGCAGCAGCGGTGCCATCTAACACTTAGCTACAGCAGTGAGAAAAGTGTGGCGATGGGGAAAATGGCTGGGTCTTATAGGGCAAGGACATGTGACATACTCAGCCAATGACCCATGCCCTTGCTTGTGTGAAAAAAAGCAATTGGTTGCGTGTGTGCGCTGCTAATAGGCTGACAGACTGCACTGCCCCACTGTAAATGCGGGAAAGAAAAAAAAATGGAGATCGGCATTATTTCTGCAAAGATCCATTCCCTGCCCCTCCCCCCGCCCATTCTACACTGAAACTGTCTATTAACATTGATTAACAGTAGAGATGAGCGTTGTTCTACTCGAACTGTTCGCCAATCTCAAATTCGAGCTGTTTTGGGCGGTGTTCGAGCCGTTCGGCGAACACGAACAATTTGAGAAAAATTCGGCTGTTCGAGGTTATGTTCGATAACTGTTCGTGCACCAAAATCATAACTGGATTTTTTCTCAGTAATGATGAAAATTAATGTTAATACGCAGTTTGAGTGTACAGCGGGGTGGTGGGAGGGGCAGGGGATGGATCTCTGCAGGAACAATGAAGATCTCCATTTTTTTTTCTCTTTCCCGCATTTACAGTGGGGAGGTGCAATCTGTCAGCCTATCAGCAGCGCACACACGGAGCGAAGTGCTTTTTTTCACACAAGCAAGGGCATGTGTCATTGGCAGTGTATGTCACATGTCCTTGCCCTATAAGACCAAGCCATTTTCCCCGTCGCCACCATTTTCTCACTGCTGCAGCTGCGTGTTAGACGGCACCGCTGTTGCTGTGTGCGCTATACCTTGTTAATTTCAAGCCAATTTTCGCACAAATATACAGATAGCTTGGGAGTAGGGAATAGTTGTGATTGCAGTCCTTTTAAGGACTAGGTTACAGCATTTCCTACGACTTTTATCAGGCAGGTCTGTGCTCTTAAATAGATAGGTTGTGGGAGTAAAGACTAATTGTAATTGGAGTCCTTTTCAGGACTAGGTTACATCAGTTCCTATCAGTTTTTGCCAGGCAGGTCTGTGCCAGTGCTGTGCAAGTTTTTTTCACAGCATTTGGCTGAATCTAGCAAAGCTAATCCTTTTTGGCCTATTGCAGAGTGTGTTAGTCAGTGGAGTAGCCTATCTGTGTTGCAAGATATACCACCTGTGTATAGAATACCAATTTTTTTACTGCACCTAGTGAAGTAAAATCTTTTGGGCATAGCATCATTCTATTAGTCCATCTATACTGACCTCCATCAGGTTGCAAACTGAATCTAATTTTTTTCTGCATCTAGCTCTGAAAAAATATTGGGCTTCTAGCTGTGTGTGGGTCTTGTTCTATTAATCCATCTATACTGACCTCCATCAGGTTGCAAACTGAATATAATTTTTTTCTGCATCTAGCTCTGAAAAAATATTGGGCTTCTAGCTGTGTGTGGGTCTTGTTCTATTAATCCATCTATACTGACCTCCATCAGGTTGCAAACTGAATATAATTTTTTTCTGCATCTAGCTCTGAAAAAATATTGGGCTTCTAGCTGTGTGTGGGTCTTGTTCTATTAATCCATCTATACTGACCTCCATCAGGTTGCAAACTGAATATAATTTTTTTCTGCATCTAGCTCTGAAAAAATATTGGGCTTCTAGCTGTGTGTGGGTCTTGTTCTATTAATCCATCTATACTGACCTCCATCAGGTTGCAAACTGAATATAATTTTTTTCTGCATCTAGCTCTGAAAAAATATTGGGCTTCTAGCTGTGTGTGGGTCTTGTTCTATTAATCCATCTATACTGACCTCCATCAGGTTGCAAACTGAATATAATTTTTTTCTGCATCTAGCTCTGAAAAAATATTGGGCTTCTAGCTGTGTGTGGGTCTTGTTCTATTAATCCATCTATACTGACCTCCATCAGGTTGCAAACTGAATATAATATTTTTCTGCATCTAGCTCTGAAAAAATATTTGGCCTTCTAGCAGTGTGTGGGACTTGTTCTATTAGTCCACCTATACTGACCTCCATCAGGTTGCAAACTGAATATATTTTTTTCTGCATCTACCTCTGAAAAAATATTGGGCTTCTAGCTGTGTGTGGGACTTGTTGTATTAGTCCATCTATACTGACCTCCATCAGGTTGCAAACTGAATATAATTTTTTTCTGCATCTAGCTCTGAAAAAATATTGGGCTTCTAGCTGTGTGTGGGTCTTGTTCTATTAATCCATCTATACTGACCTCCATCAGGTTGCAAACTGAATATAATTTTTTTCTGCATCTAGCTCTGAAAAAATATTGGGCTTCTAGCTGTGTGTGGGTCTTGTTCTATTAATCCATCTATACTGACCTCCATCAGGTTGCAAACTGAATATATTTTTTTCTGCATCTACCTCTGAAAAAATATTGGGCTTCTAGCTGTGTGTGGGACTTGTTGTATTAGTCCATCTATACTGACCTCCATCAGGTTGCAAATTGAATATAATTTTTTTCTGCATCTAACCCAGCCAATAGTTTTGGCCTAATACCACAGTTTGGCGACTCAGCTCTGCTCGGTTACCATCCATTGTTTTTTTGTGCAAACAACTCCAGAGTTGTGAATTAGTTAACCACCAAAATGAGTGGAAAAAGGCCTGCTGCTGGTGGAAAGGGGAATAGGCGTGTTGGGAAGGGGAAAAAAGGTTGTGTCCGTGGGGTAGGTGTTAAAGCAACAGTAACATCTGCAGAAGAAAGACCATCTTCCAGCCAAACTAAAATGTCTACTTCTTTTAGCGGACAATGTGATAAGATCCCTTTCTTACGGCCATGCCAATCGCTACAAATTCCAGATGAGGCACAAAAACAGCAGGTGCTTCAACGGATATCAAGTGCTCCTTTAAGTGGGCTCTCCTCCACATCAACTTCAACATCACAAATACTCCAGTCCTCAAAGGTGTCACCCAAATCGCACTTGCTTCCTCACAGCTCCCAAATCTCCAGCTGCCCGTCTGAGTATGAAGTAGAACAGATGGTTGAGTCTGCAGAGCTGTTTACTCATACTATAGCCTGGGAATCAGAGGTCGACTCCAGCGCTTCTGTGAATCCAGACGAGGAAATGATCTGCACTGATGCCCAGAATCTTTATGAGTCGGATCCTGGACCAGACGCAGAAGGTTCTGACCATAATGTAGACCCTCATTCCCAAACTGTAACTCCTGTTGGTGGAGACAATGAGGAAGACGATGATAAGACTCAAATACCTGATTGGAGCGACAACTTTAGTTTTTTGTCAGGGCAGGAACAGGTTGGCTCTGAGGACGACGGGTGTGATAACACACAGGGTGATGATGATGAGGTTGGAGATCCCACTTACTGTCAACCCACAGTCAGCCAAGAGATGAGGTCAGCAGAGGAGGTGGAGGAAGATGCTAATGACGACGAGGTCAGGTTGCGCCTTCCTGGACAGAGACGTAGTACTGGAAGCACGTCAACAACTGCATCCTCAAACACAACTCTGCCTCTCACCACAAGTCGTGGTGGCTCTTCAGGTCGCATGGGTGCTAAGCCTTGCATAGCCTGGGCATTTTTTCAGATCGATAAAGATGACCCAACTCGTGTTATCTGTAACATTTGTCAGCAAAAGCTAAGTAGAGGCCAAAAAATACATAGTTTGAGTA
The DNA here is from genome assembly GCF_046119375.1 of Phyllobates terribilis. NCBI lineage: Eukaryota > Metazoa > Chordata > Amphibia > Anura > Dendrobatidae > Phyllobates > Phyllobates terribilis. The sequence goes on along the minus strand of NW_027362773.1, from coordinate 222,448,781 downwards.
CTTCATGCATGAACCGGCACATGGACATGAAGCATAAGTTGCAGTGGGAAGCTCAGTGTGCTACAATGCGGCCTAGCCGGCCGGGCCAACCACCGTCTGCCATATCTTGTGCATCCGCGGCCTCTTCATCCTCTGTGACTGGGGGGACAGCAGTCACACCTGTTTTGGGGCGCAGACCTGCCACCTCTTTACCCGCAACAGCCAGCGTGATTGGCAGGTCATCATTTTCTTTGGAGGTGGGAACACCAGCTGGTGTTGAGCGCTGTCCGACATCGATAGCACCACCTTTGGATCAAGGCAACCTAACATGTCCGCCTGCATCTTCCTCACAGACCCGCAGTTTGCCGGGGACACCCTTATCAACCCCGTCTAAGCACAATAGCCAGCCCTCGGTCCCTCAGATGTGGACAAGTAAAAGACCATTTCCTCCTAGCCATGAGAAAGCTAAGAGGTTGAATTTCACCATCTGCAAGCTCTTGGCTACAGAAATGCTGCCTTTCCACCTGGTGGACACAGAGGATTTTCGAGACCTTATGTCCGTCGCAGTGCCCCAGTACCAGATGCCCAGTCGGCACTACTTCTCAAAGAAAGGTGTGCCTGCGCTCCACCAGCATGTCGCACACAACATCACCGCTTCTTTGAGAAACTCTGTGTGTGACAGGGTGCATTTCACCACAGACACTTGGACGAGTAGGCATGGACAGGGGCGTTACATGTCGCTGACTGGGCACTGGGTAACTATGGTGACAGCAGGACAAGGGGCTGCTGTCCAAGTCTTGCCGTCCCCACGAGTTGTGCGTCAATCCTCTTTATGTCAAAGTTCCTCCACTGCTTCTGCCTCCTCAACCTCCTCTCGGTCTTCCACCTGCACCTAAAGCCTGTCTGGTCATGCCACAAGCTTTCTAACTGCGCAGAAGGGATCCTGCACACCTCCTTACTATGCTGGCAGTAGGGCTCAACGTCATCAGGCGGTTTTTACATTGAAATGTCTGGGAAATGTGAGTCACACAGCTGGGGAGTTGTGGTCAGCTCTGGAGAACCAATTTCATGAATGGTTGTCTCCACTGGACCTGAAACCAGGGAAGGCCGTGTGCGACAATGCTGCAAACCTGGGTGCGGCCCTTCGCCGGGGCAATGTCACACACGTGCCTTGTATGGCTCACGTGTTGAACCTGGTTGTCCAGCAATTTTTAGCCCACTATCCCAGACTAGATGGCCTTCTGCAGAGGGCACGGTCGCTGTGTGCTCACTTCCGCCGTTCGCATCCCGCAGCTCAGCGACTTACATCTCTACAGAAGTCGTTGGGCCTGCCACTTCACCGGCTAAAATGCGATGTGCCTACCCGGTGGAATTCAACTCTGCACATGTTGCAGCGACTGTGGCAGCACCGACAAGCCCTGGTGCAATACGTTCTGACGTATAGCCTGGGCCAACGAGATTCAGAGGTGGGGCAAATCACGCTGGAGGAGTGGTCTCAGATCAGGGACCTATGCAACCTTCTGCACAGTTTTGAAATGACGACGAAGATGTTTAGTGCTGACGATGCCATTATCAGCATGACTATTCCGGTGATTTACATGCTGGAGCACATGTTAAACAGAATTCGGAGTCAGGTGGTGGCACAAGAGGAGGTGGAGGAAGTAGAGGAGGAGGAGTTGTATGCGGAAGGGCTAACATCTGCAAGGTCCAGACGGTCGGCAGCACCAAGGCGGCAGGCATGTGAGGGAGGGGGAGATGGTTTTACCAGGGCGCATGGTAGCAGCCAAACTAGTGAGGAAGGTGCAGGAGCCCAGGAAGAAGTGGAGGACGAACTGATGGAAGACTCATCAGATGAGGGAGACCTTGATCACATTTCTGTTGTGCGAGGTTGGGGGGAGAGGACAGAGGAAGGAAGCATGATTGTTACCTCGCCACCAACACAACAGGGACTTGGTGCTCCTGGATGCGCAACACACATGAGTGCCTTCTTGCTGCACTACCTGCAACATGACCCTCGAATTGTGAGAATTAGAAATAATCCTGACTACTGGGTTGCCACACTGTTAGATCCCCGGTACAAAAGTAAATTTGCAGAAATTATTCCTGCCATAGAAAGGGATGCACACATGCAGGAGTATCAGCAGAGACTGTTGCAGAATCTTACATGTGCTTTTCCACAAAATACCAGTGGTGCACGTAGTGAATCTCACAGTTTCAACTTGCCAACCGTGGGACCGTCAAGTGTTCAGCACTCAAACCGTAACAGAACCACAGTATCTGCTGGTAACATCAATTTTGCGGAATCATTTCACCACTTTTTTAGCCCATCCTTTGCAAGGCCACAGGAGACAAGAAGTCTGACACATAGTCAACGCCTAGAGACGATGGTACAGGAGTATCTCCAAGTAAACATTGAAGCCACGACTGTGTCACTGGACCCTTGCTCTTTTTGGGCTTCCAATCTGGATAAATGGCCGGAGCTAGCCACTTACGCCTTGGAGATCTTGTCATGCCCCGCAGCCAGCGTTCTGTCTGAACGTGTGTTCAGCGCTGCTGGTGGTGTGCTGACAGATAAGCGCACGCGGCTCTCCACTGATAATGTAGACAGACTCACGTTCATAAAGATGAACAAATCATGGATCCGAAACGACTTTTCTACCCCTGTGTCATCCTGGGGAGAGTAAAAGCTTGATGATTGGTTAAAATCACCCTACCAACCGTTTTAAGCTTTCAAATTACTAATCATGTTTATCTGTATCTTGACTGGAAAATAATTTGGGCTTTGTAGCAGTGTGCAGCACTGATCCTATTAGGCCATCTATACTAAAGCTTCACCAGATTTAAAATTAAAAATAATTTTTAGCTGCATCTAGCCCGGAAAATAATTTTAGGGCTCCGAGATGCGCAAGACACATAAGTGCCTTCTTGCTGCACTACCTGCAGCATGACCCTCATATTGTCAGAATTCGAAGTAATCATGACTACTGGGTTGCCACACTCTTAGATCCCCCAAACTTTTCGATCAACCTTTTCATTTTAATAAAGACAAAAAAAATGGTCATTTTTGAAATTATAAGCATTAGCAGGTTGTTAGAAACTGAAATCAAACAGTTTTCAACTCAAAACTTTATTCTAGGTGATGTTACATTTTCACATAGGACCCCTTGTTCGAAAGGAGCTTCTGAACTCTCTCGTCCATTGAATTTGTCAGGTTTTGGATGGTTTCTGCTTCAATTGTTTTGCATGAGGACAGAATACCCTCCCAGAGCTGTTGCTTAGATGTGAACTGCCTCCCGCCATCATAGACACTCCTTTTAATGATGCTCCAAAGGTTCTGAATGGGGTAGAGGTCAGGGGAGCATGGGGGTCACACCATAAGTTTGTCCCCTTTTATGCCCATATCAGCCAGAGATGCAGATGTTTTATGTGCAGCATGAGATGGTGCATTATCATGCAGAAAAATGATCTTGCTGTGAAATACACGGTTCTTCTTCTTGAACCATGGCAGGAAGTGCTGTTTGAGAAAATCCACATACATTATGGAGTTCATCTTTAGCGCCTTCAGGGATCCTAAAGGGGCCGACAATCTCTCTCCCCATGATTCCAGCCCAAAACATTACTCCACCTCCTCCTTGTTGGCGCTGTAGCCGTGTTTGCGTGGGGTGTCCATCAACCAGCCATCCTCCACTCCATCCATCTGGACCATCGAGCGCTGCACGGCACTCATCCGTGAACAAAACTGTTTTGAAATCAGTCTTCATGTAATGTTTGGCCCACTGGAGCCGTTTCTGCTTGTGTGAAGTAGATAGAGGAGGTCGACAGGATGGCGTATGCACAGCTGCAAACCTCTGAAGGACCCTGCATCTTGTTGTTCGGGGGACGTTGGAGGCACAAGCAGCTTCAAAAACTTGTCTGCTGCTATGACAAGGCTTTTTGGCCGCTGCTCTTTCAACCTGACGTAATTGCCTGTAGGAAAGAGTCCTCAATTTGCCCTTATCAGCACGCACACGTGTGTACTGTGGATCAGCTACATACTTCTTGATTGCCAAGACACTTCATCCTGATCATCGCACAATGTTGATTGTAGTCATGCCTTGACCTAAACACTCCACAATTTGTTGCTTCTCCGCAGCCAATACATCCTTTTTCTTTCCCATTTTGGCAGAAAATGTAGGCTGCTTAATAATGTGAGAGAGCTTTCTTAAGTAGTCTTGCCTTTCATTGGACACACCTGCCAAACTAATTAGCACAGGTGTCTGCAATTGCTTACAGTGATATAAAGAGCCCTGACACACATCACCATCAATGAGTTTAACTGACAAACAAACAAATTCTTCCCTTATCACTCCTAAACACTTTTTGCATAATAATTTGGAACGCAGTGTACATGTGCTTTTCCACAAAACACCAGCGGTTCACGTAGTGAATCTTACAGTTCTAACTTGCCAACCGTGGTCTGTATGGAGTTGTTCAATAAAGGGCCCAAAATTAAGATAACATAGATGGGAGAGGTCTCTATGAATAGGAATTCCTAAGTATTTGATACCCTGTGAGGGACAGGCAAAGGGAAAGTTGGACTGGATGGAATCCTATATGGATTTGGGGAGGGAGACATCGAGGGCCTCAGACTTCGCTGCATTGATTTTAAAATTTGACCATGTAACAAAGTGATCTATTTCAGCCATAACAGCAGGGATGGATATATGTGATTGAGTGATATATACTAGGTCATCATCAGCAAATAGAGAGCACTTGTACTCGGTGCCTCCCACCTCAATCCACCTAATATTGGGGTTATGGCGAATTGATGAGAGCAGGTGCTCCGTCACTAGGATGTATAAGAGAGGGGACAGAGAACATCCCTGCCTTGTCCCATTGGTGATTGTGAAAGGTGATGAAAATGTTCTGACGCGCCCCCTGGGCCTTGGGACACCCGGAGCCGGACCCTTTTTGGTGGATGCTGGTGGTTGTAGTCTCCGTGGCGGCAACCCGGTTCCGTGGCTCAGGGCGGTCAAACCAGTGGCGGAACTATTTATGTGGTTTTGATGTTTAAATGTCCGACTACGCCACCCGTGGATTGCGGTCAGAGTGAACCGCCGCTCCAGGGCAGACCGCTGAGGCTGGTGTTGTGGGTGCAGCAGAGCGTAGCATAACTCCCCACGGGAGGAGTATAGCCTCAAGGCAGTGTATGCGGAGGATGGGGGTGATGGTGCAGGGCAGCAGCAGTAACGACACGGAGTCAGTGATGCAGTCCAGGGTCTTTACTCACAGTTCTTATTATCCAGACCACGTCTGCAGGTAACGGCTGCCCACGTCGTACTGTGCTCACCAGGTGAGGGGCTCAGACAACTCCCAGATAACTTTGGAGCACTTCACAGGACCCCCTTTGTGTGTCCTTTGTCTGGCCTTTCTTACCAACACTTCTGTCCGGCTGCCTCGGGCCTCCTCTTGGTAAACTTGGCGCCAGTTTCCCTGACCCTATGTGGTGCCTTCCTAGCGGGTGTAGCGAGGGGCTGCGCCACATAAAATGTCAGAGCCTCCGGTTTCTAGCTGAGGGTCGTTTCCTGCCTCCACTAGTTCGGGGACCGGTCTCCCCCTTTGGCCTGACCCCTCCACGCAGGTGGATTCGGGCGTGCGGTGGCGACTCGCCCGTCCGCACCCCTGGGATCCCTTCATTCCTCGTTCCTGGAGCCTTCTCCGCTCCTCTTCCTTCCTTCTCCCTCTTCCAGGCCTGGGCCTCTGTTACTAGGCCCGCCTCCGGAGCAGAGCTCATGCAGAGCCCCTGCTCCCTGCCACTTCTGCTCAGACTTCTCTGCACTGAACTAAGATGGTGCCCACCTTTTATACTCCCTTCTCAATGTACCCAGGAACTGCTTCCTCCCTGCTCCTGCACTACAGGGTTCCCCTTCCTTAGTGTTCCCTCCCCCCACTCCAGCCAGGGACAGGGACTGTCGTGCCCATCTCAGGGGCATATTGGTCGCCCTGCCCCACGGCAATGTGGTGTAATGCATGCAGGTGTCGGGTCCTGATCCACACTCCATCCTTACCTGAGAGTGAGATATCACACCTCTGGGTGAGGTGCAATACGTCTGTAGCAACCGAGCCCTCAGGGTGCTACAGTTCCATTTATCTTCAGCCTAGGTGACGTATTGCGATACAGGGCCGTGATTTTGGCTATAAAAGGGTCCCCTAGACCCCTACCCCAAGCTTTTTAAGAGAATCATATATGGCGTGCCAGGAGACTCTATGGAATGCTTTCTCAGCATCCAACGAGAGTATCTAATTACAAATTTTTAACTGCATCTAGCCCAGGAAATACTTTGTGCCTAGTAGCAGTGTCTGCTAGTCAGCGGATTATCCCGGCTGTTAAGCAAGCTACACCACCTGTAGTTTAGACACTTAATTTTTTCAAAGGAAATGATTCGGGACCATGGGATACTTAGTGAAGAGCATCAGGAGGCACCCCAAGGCATAGGGGCTGGGACTGGCAGTAGGATGCCTTGCGGTGGACAGCCGAGCTCGATCCTTATAAAAGCTTTTTAACTGCAGCAGCTTTAGTGGACGCCACTGGAGCTGGAATTACGCGGCTGCTGGCATGAGACTTGCCCTCCAATAGATCCTTGTAAATGGATTTAAAGTGTATTCATTCAAATTAGAGAGACAATTTAAATTAAAAAGCTTAGAACTGCCTCCACCACAGGGGGGCTCGCTCGACCCACCAGCGGACAGGCACCAGTATTGGGAGAGGGGGGCTGGCCGTCAGGGTTCACCGCGGCTCTGGCACAAACCCGGCGACACGGAGGTGGCACGGGCAGGAGCGGACTGGCCGTGTCGGCTTCTCACTTTTTGGATTTTAGAAGGGCATGACATGCCTATATCTGTGTCTCCCCCTCCTTTTACTCCTCCACCTCTTTTATTTTCGCATGACTATATGTACTTGTCACTTTTCCATGTGTTAGTTATGTCTTCTGAGCAGTTTGTCAGCTTTTGGACACCTTTGAAGGTGTTTTCTATGTGTTTCTATGTGTTTTTGTTTGCCTGCCATTGTTTTTAACGGTGTTCGAAGGTGTTCGACGAACAGTTCGACGAACAGTTCGGCGAACACACGGGTGTTCGACGAACCGAACCGAACTCGAACACTACGGGGGTGGCTCAACACTAATTAACAGTAGTAATGAGCGAGCACTAAAATGCTCGGGTGCTCGAAGCTCGGGTCGAGCACATTGGAATACTCGGGTGCTCGACCCGAGCAACGAGCCCAATGTAAGTCTATGGGAAACTCGAGCATTTTTCTGGCGGTCCCCCCCGGCGGTCTGCAGAAGGTCAAAAATTGCCCAAATCGATGGGAACAGTGCTCAATTAAACGTCAGGCAGGCAGAATATATAGGCAGACAGGCAGGCAGGGTATATAGGAGGGTGCATGAAAAATATAGCAGGGCACTTTGAACACACTAGTGCCCTCCGATTTTCATGCACCCTTCTCTTTAAAAAAAGCTGGCCGGCAATTCAGCAGCGGCATACACCGGTACCTGACAATTTAGAACAGAAAGAATAGAGCATCACACATAGATTAGATACATTAAAACATGTCAGTCACATATATAATAAGCACAGTGACAGTGTTGGTTACTGTACTTGTCATTTAGTGTTAAAATAAAGGATTTATTTAAAAAAAATAATAGTGTTTTCATGCACCCGTATCTTTAAAAAAGCCGGCCAGCAATTCATCATCGTTACCCAACAATTTAGAACAGAAAGAATAGAGCATCACACATAGATTAGATAGATAGAAACATGTCAGTCACATATATAAGAAGTACAGTGACAGTGTTGGTTCCTGTACTTGTCATTTAGTGTTAAAAGATTTATTAAAAAAAAAAATTGGCGTGGGGTTCCCCGTAATTTTAGTCTTTAGCGGAGGTTAAGCAGACGGCTGGGGCAGATGTTTGAAGCCTGGGAAGGGGGTAATACCCACGGAGCTTCCCAGGCTACTAATATCAGCCCCCAGTTGAATACGTAGCCTTTATTAGCTATCAAAATGGGGGTCCCCCTCAAAAAAAATGATGTGGGGTCCCCCCTATTTTAATAGCTAGCAAAGGCTAGGCAGACAGCTGGGGGCTGATATTAATAGCCCAGGAAGGGTGCCATGAATATTGTCCCCCTACCAGGCTAGAAACACCAGCCGTCAGCTGCCCCAGATATGGCACATCCATAGGATGTGCCAATTCTGGCACTTAGCCTCGCTCTTCAAACTGCACTGTAGCGGTGGCAGTTGGGTAATACGGTTGGGGTTGATGTCAGCTTATAATGCCAGCTGACATCAAGCCCAGGTTAGTAATGGAGAGGCATCTATAAGACACCCGCATTACTAACCCCATAGTCAAAGTTAAAAAAAACACAAACACCCAGAATAAAGTCCTTTAATTGAAATAAAGACACATTCCTTTAATGTTCTAAATTAAACCCTACTTACCGTATCGCCCATTCCAGCTGAAGCCAACGATCTCCTGCAGTAAAAGTAAAATAATAAACCAACCTCATCCTTACCTTTCCATGGTTCCCAGGACAGCTTCAGCTCTGCTACATTGACATGACAGGCTGGAGCGCAGCAGAACGCTGCCATCAAGCTTGCCATGCCGCAGACACTGAGAAGCTCCTCAGTGAAGCTCCTCAGTGTCTGGCTGTGATGGCATCCAGATGAGCCGAGTTCATGTCCAATGAACTGAGCTCACCTCATGCACGTCACTGACAGCGTGGGAGAATTCTCCTGCACATGCGGTGCCGGCAAATGACGTCACCGCTTGAGCAGGAGAATTCTCTCACGCTGAGATGGCATTGAGATGACAGGCTGGATTGCAGAAGAGTGATACCATCCAGCTTGTCATCCTTCAGAGACACTGCAGAGCACTTGCTGATTTAACGGCTATTACTGCCCCTTCCATGCTTTCGCTCTGCAGTGTCTCTGAAGGATGACAAGTTGGAAGGTAGCGCTCTGCTGCAATCCAGTGCTTCAGAGACACTGCAGGTAGTGCTTCAGAGACACTGCAGAGCGCAAGCATGCCTGCAGTGGGAAGAGCGAGGCTAAGTGCCAGAATTGGCACATCCTATGGATGTGCCATTTCTGGGGCAGCTGATGGCTGGTGTTTCTAGCCTGGGAGGGGGCCAATATTCATGGCATCCTTCCTGGGCTATTAATATCAGCCCCCAGCTGTCTGCCTAGCCTTTGCTAGCTATTAAAATAGGGGGGACCCCACGTTATTTTGGGGGTCCCCCATTTTAATAGCTAGTAAAGGCTAGGTATTCAGCTGGGGGCTGATATTAGTAGCCTGGGAAGCTCCGTGGGTATTACCCCCTTCCCAGGCTTCAAACATCTGCCCCAGCCATCTGCTTAACCTCCGCTATAGACTAAAATTACGGGGAACCCCACGCCAATTTTTTTTTTAAATAATCCTTTATTTTAACACTAAATGACAAGTACAGTAACCAACACTGTCACTGTATTTCTTATATATGTGACTGACATGTTTCTATCTATCTAATATATGTGTGATGTTCTATTCTTTCTGTTCTAAATTGTCGGTACCGGTGTATGCCTCTGCTGAATTGCCGGCTTTTCATGTTTCACTGTGAGCACTGTTCCCATCGATTTGGGCAACCACTGTAATGCCACAACCACCATGGCTATGGCATTACAGTGAGTGGCAGACAATCCCTCCATGATTGGTGCTCTGAATGGCGCCAGACATGCAGGACGGGGATCTGAGCTCCCGCACGAGCATCTCAAAAGTACTCGGCGAGCTCCGAGCATCTCCAGTACTGAGATGCTCGGGCGAGTACTGAGCAGTGGTGAGAATGCTCGCTCATCACTAATTAACAGTATTACTGTGAAAAAAATCCAGTTACGCTTTTGGTGCACGAGCAGTTATCGAACATAACCTCGAACAGTCGAATTTTTTGAAAATCATTCGAGTTCGTCGAAAGACTCGAACACCGCCCAAAACAGCTCGAATTTGAGATTGGTGAACAGTTTGAGTCGAACACCACTCATCTCTACTTAGGGGGCGAAGATATCCTAGAACTTGTGGATAGCATAATTTTTTGAAAAGAATAGCTACATCCCTGACAAGCCCTCCTATGAGTCCCCGGAGGGGGGGTATGTGGGTGTGACCTGGGTTAATAAAAGCAAATATTAAGCTATGATCAGTGTCATTCCTGTGAGGTACAATTCACTCTTGTTCTACAAATTTCCAAAAGCAAAGAGTTCCTTTTAAAAGCCAGTGCTAACCCTGCAACATCAGGTTAAGGACGTTTCTTCTGTTTATCCTTTTTATTTTATGTAATTGTATATACTGTATTGTTTTGTCCATGTTGTAACATCTATTCTTTGTATATTTGTATTAACACCGTCAACTTTTTGGATTAAATATATAAAATGTAATAGTTCCATTGCTCCTGCTCTATAAACCACACCCCTGAAGCAGTACTTTATGTAACGGTTGTCCAACCAGCCTGTATAAATGGTTGGCTGTGGAAGCTAGTTCCTTTTGTTGTGAAATTTTTCAATGACCGTACTGGGGTATATATATTCCATGCATTGGAATGTATACGCTCACTGTGAGTTCCACAATAACTGGTGTAACATGCAGAAATAGTGCTGTTGCTTCAAAACTATCCAGCAACTAGAGGGGTTAACACAGTCACAGGAGACGGGGAGTGTTTTAGTAGAGCCCCAGGAGGATTGTGGGAAACTTGTTATTGTAGTCTGGCTGAAGCTGAAGAGAAAGGTGGTGTGTTATCTAGATCTGACAAAAAGCAACTGAACAGGATTCAGATCAGGAGAGAAACTAGACACAGGTCAGATAAACTCCCTGAACTAACAGTGCAGAGTATTATCGGACAGGAAGATAAGGACTGGAAGTAATTGTGTCACAGGGATCATCTCCCTCTTCAAACCCCCCCCCCCCCTCCATCACCATGCAGGATAAAGAATGCTGTGTATTATTGTGTCCATGTGAAGGAAAAACTTATCGTTGTTTATGCATAGAAATGTGCTGCCAAGAGATCTAATCTGTGCTGAATTATGCTACTGAAGAGACTGATATTACTGTGCCTGCTTTATGAGACTGTACTATAATGAAGATTGTTGCTGTAATATTCCTGAATTCCACTGGCCGTGCTTAAGATTAAATTTCACTGTTAAACTGTTGAAAAAGACTCTTGTCAGATGTGTCTGGTCAGCAATTGAATCTATTGTGTGCCTGAGAGAAGCTGCAACCTATGGTCGCCCTGAGTAACGGTTCCCCCAGGATTCCAAAAAATTCTTGAAACTCGTCTCGCCCTATCTGAACCTAGGGGCGTGTGTGTAACACTGGCCTAGTAGTGAAAACAGCTGCAGCCTCGTCCATCATTCATCATCAGTTGCATGAATGTCCTGATGAATGGAGGCAGCAGAGTGCTGTTTCCTGACAAATTGGTGACAGTGGTGGGATCTACATGATCTCTACGGCTGTTATCCTTGACACTCACTATCTAACAATCCAAAATGGCTCTTTGACAGTATTCACTCCCTTTTTAGTCCTATAGTGTAGGCAGTTATCACAAACCTCAGCGCTGACCATATGGCCACTTAGAAAATTCTTTCCCAATCCCCAATAGCAATAGAAGGGATTTTCTTCTCTCCCACAATTCATCAAGTTCACTTTCCATCTTTTAACCGATCAGAGAAGAAAAAGTTACCAGACTTCCTGCTTCTTCTTGCCCTCCTATCTGCACCAGTGAACTTGATCTCTCACACTTTCTCCAGTCCCTCTCCCAGGCTGTCACAACTCACCTATCAAAAATATTTAACCTCTCTCTTGTATCTCATATTTTTCCCTACTCCTTCAAACATGCATTTATAACCACATTACTAAAGAAATAACCCCCCAACTAGAACTGCACTGCTAACTAGAGACCTGTCTCTACCTTCTTTTCATATCTAAAGTCTGGGAACACTTGGTCTACTCTCTTCTGATCTGCTATCTTTCAGATAACTCCCTTCTTGACCTTTTAAAATCCAGTTTCCACTCTTTTACAGAATCATAGAATGTTAGTCGGGAGGGACCTCCAAGGTCATCGCGTCCAACCCCCTGCTCAATGCAAGATTTACTAAACCATCTCAGACAGATGTCTGTCCGATCTCTGTTTGAAGACTTTCATTGAAGGAGAACTCAGCCCCTCTTGTCCCAGCCTGTTCCACTCATTGATAACCATCACTGTCAAAAAGTTTTTTCTCATATCTAATCTGTATCTTCTCCCTTTCAGTTTCATTCCATTGCTTCTCATTTTCCCATGTGCAAATGAGAATAAGGATGATCCCTCCACTGTGACATCCCTTCAGATATTTGTAGACAGCTATTAAGTCTCCTCTTATGCTTTTTTTTTGCAAGCTAAACATTTCCAGATCCTTTCACCGTTCCTCATAGGACGTAGTTTGCAGTCCGCTCACCATCCTGGTAGCCCTTCACTGAACTTGCTCCAGTTTTTTATGTATTTTTTAAAATGTGGTGTCCAGAGCTGGACACAGTATTCCAGATGAGGTCTGACCAAGAAGGAGTAGAGAGAGATAATTACTTCACGTGATCTAGACTATGCTTTTCTTAATACATCCCACAAATGTGGTTGCCTTTTTTGCTGCTTCATCACTCTGTTGACTCCTGTGCAGTCTGTGATCTGTTAGTATACCGAAGTCTTTTTCAAACGTGCTGTCGCTTAGTTCTATTCCTCCCATTCTGTTGATGTAATTTAAGTTTTTCCTGCCCAGATGAAGAATCTTGCCCTTCTCCCTGTTAAATACTAGTCTATTAGTCACTGTCCACTGTTCAAGCTTATCTAGATCCTTCTGAATCCTTTCTCTGTCTTCTCTAGTGTTAACTATCCTTTTTAGTTTTGCATCATCGGCAAATGTGATTAGTTTACCTACAGTTCCCTTATCTAGATCATTTATAAAAATGTTGACCAACACTTGGGCCAAGACAGATCCGTGTGGTACCCCAGTTGAAAAACTCTTCCACTTGGATGTGCAACCATTTATTACCACTCTCTGAGTACGATTACTGAGCCAGTTATGAATCCACCTAACCATAGCCTTGTCAATCCCATACTTGGTTATTTTATCAATAAGGATAGCATGAAATACTTTATCAAATGCTTTGCTGAAGTCAAGAAATAATATATCTACCCTATTTCCCTGATCCACCCAGTCAGTGATTCCATCATAGAAGGAAATTAGAGTAGTCTGGCATGACTTGTTTGTACAAACCCATGCTAGCTTTAGTTAATTACTGTATTCTTATTCAAGTACTTACATACATGCTGTTTCATAATTTGTTCAAAAATCTTTCCTGTTATAAAAGTAAGGCTCCCTGGTCTGTAATTTCTTGGCTCTATCTTCTTTCCTTTTTTGAAGATAGGGATACCATTTGCTCTTCTCCAATTTTCTGTGACTTCTGTTCTCCAGGAATTTACAAAGATTCTGGCAAGTCATTCTGCAATTTCCTCTGCTATCTCTTTTAGTACCCTAGGGTGTAATTAATCTGAACCCGGAGATTTATATGAAATTAAATGAGCTAAGTGTTCCCTCATCATCGCTCTGTTTATAGATAGTGTGGATTATTTTATTTCTTTGATAGCACAGTAAAGATCAGTTGATGTTACCTTTGCTTTCTTAGAGAACACAGATACAAAATAAAAACTTAAAAGTTCAGGCTTCTCAATAACATTTTTGACCACTTTACCCTTTACATCCTGTAAAATTCAATTAGAAATCTTTGACTTTTCTTTTGCTTTTGACATACCCTCAAAATCCTTTTTTATTGCTTTTGGCCTCCATTGCAAACCTCACTTCATTACTGGCTTTAGCTCTTCTAACCCTTGCCCTGCATTCCCTGCAGACAGCATTATATTCTTCTTTAGATATGTCCCCCTCTTTCCATTTGATATACATTTCTTTTTTCTTTTTTAGCAAGTGTTCAAGTTCTGTGTTCATCCATGCTAGTCTCTAAATGCTTTCATTTCTTCCTTATTTTCAGGATAGTTAATAATTGTGCCGTGAGAATTTCATTTAGCAAAATCTTCCATCCTTCTTGGACATTTCTGTCCTTTAGAACATATAGCCATTGGACCTTTCCTACCCTCTTTCTGAGTTCATTAAAATCTTCCTTTCTGAAATCCAACCTTAAATTCTGAGTCCTTTCAGGTCTTCCTCCTCATGTTATCCAAAATTTGAGGTTAGCATGATTGCTGCCTCTTAAATGCTCAGTCACCTTTACTTCCTCAACCATTTCCTCCCTGTTGGTAAGAATTAAGTCCAAGATAGCAGATCTTCTTGTTCTCTCTTCTACTTTTTGAAAGTTGAGATAAACTCTGAAAGATAAAGTAAAGATAAACTTTCTACTCTACAGAAACTGTGCTTACTTCTCACTACTACTCTCTTGGTTTTCCTTCTACTCCTTTAATCTCTCCTTCAGTGTATCAATTGATGGCTCTTCATCCTCTCCTCTTCCCTTTACCATTTGGGTTCCTCAGGGTTCTGTTATAAGTCCCATACTCTTTTCTTTATATACCACCCCTACTAGATAAACCATCAGCAGATTTGGTTTTCAGTACCATCTCTATGCTGATGACACCAAATTATACACCTCTTCTTCTGACATCACCCCCCCCCGCTTTACTACAAAATACTAGTGATTGTCTGTCCGCTATCTCTAACACTATGTCCTCCCTCTATCTAAAACTGAATCTGTCAAAAACTGGATTCCTTGTTTTTCCTCCCTCTGCTAACTTACATAAACCTGATATTGCCATTTCCGTGTGTGGTTCTACCATAACTTCCAAGCAGCACCCCTGCTGTCTTGGGGCTTTATTTGACTTAGATCTTTACTTCCTATATCTGATCACTCACTCGCTCATGTCACCTGCACCTCAAAAACATCTCTAGAATTCAAACTTTTCTTCCTCTTTGATGCTGAAAAAACCTCTTTGTTGCTTTTATTCGTTCTCATCTGGACTACTGCAGTTCTCTACTTATCAGTCTCCCTCTTACTAAACTCTCCCCTCTACCATTTATCCTGAATGCAGCAGCTAGAGTCATATTTCTGTCCAGCTGCTACACCGATGCCTCAACCCAGTGGTAGTCATTGTACTGCTTAGCCATTTGCTACAGAGTACAACACAAACTTATAACTCTTACCCATAAAGCTGTCCACAGCTCTGAACAGCTCTACTTCTCCTCCCTCATCTCTCTGTAGTAACCTACCCATGCACCATTAATAATTTAAGACTGACACCTTCTATAATCAAAGCCTCCCACTCCTGTCTACAAGACTTCTCTTGTATTGCGCCAGTTCTCTGGAATGCACTACCGCAGACAATCCTGTTAATTCCTAGTGTCCACAGTGTTAAGTGTGCTCTAAAAACACATTTCTTTAGACTGGTCTATGACTTCACCTCACTAATCTAACTATTATGTTTTCCTTTTCTAAATTTTCTAATTTTCTACAGATTGTGGTTGCTCACATCAACTGCTTGCTCACCCTCCATACACTCAGTAGCACTTTGTACCTGTACTTATACAAATACTAGCTGGTTACTGGTACGTTCAGCTTTATTTAAATGCCCCTATTTATTATATTAATGACTGAACCATATACAACAAGCACTCTTTTACCTTTTTTGTTCACCTCAAAATCCTTATAGATTTATTGCAAGCTTGCGAGCATGGCTCTCACTTCTCTAGGTATTTATTGTATCATGCTGTGTAATGTCTTATCTTGTTTTACATATCCCCTCTGAATTGTAAAATGATGCAAAATATGTCATTGATATAGCAATAAAATTCTTATTATATAATGCCATCCATCATACTGCACATATGGAACTGTGGGGGCCATCATACTGTATATAGGAGAGCTGTGGGAACATTATACTGTATATAGGAAGCTGAGGGGACATCGTTCTACATATAGGAAGATGTAAAGTCATACTGTATATAGGATGCTGTGGGGACTCATACTGCATATAAAGAGCTATGACGGGTATCATACAGTATATAGGGAGCTGTAGGGGCCATCATTCTAATTATAGAAAGCTGTAGGGGACATCATACTGTAAATATAAAGCTGTAATGCTCATTATAATGTCTATTGGGGCTGCGGGAGCTAATGTGACACCCCAGGGGTCTGGTTGCCACAGTAACGTAATGTTATGTCTGAGAGCAGGTGGGAGGTCCTTTAGTCAGGGATCCTGTGCATGCCACACCTCCTGCCCAGTCTTGGGAGGGGAAGAACTTCCCCTATATAAACCTGGGGCTGAGGCAGGGTGAGTGAGTAGAAGAAGAGAAGAAGTAGAGACAGCATAGGAAGAAACAGCAGTTACAAGGAGTCAGGGGCTGGCAGCTGCAGAGTTCGCCCTGACTAAGAAGACTTTTTACCGGACCCGGAGTCCGAGGCTGTGGGGACTAATTCCTGCCCAGCAGCAGAATCCGTCAGGCAGGGGATTTCAGGTCCTCTGGCCCAGAAGCCCGAAGGCACGGTCACACGCGTGGGACCAGCACCGCCATCGTGGAGCGGAAGCCATTAGAAGGCCCCGAGTCACCGGCCATACGGGTGAGCACCACACGGTACACTCAGGGACGTGGGCTACTTACATCAGCTCCTAGCAAGGTAGCCAGAAGAGTACAGTCAGTTTGGGAGGCCTACAACTACGCCTGGCCAGGGGAGATCCCATCTGCTCAAGGACTGACCAGGCCCCATCCGCTAGCAAGTACTCCGGGAGGGTCTTTTGTTGTTACCAGTAAAGACCCTGAACTACACCGTACCGTCTCTGAGTGGTTCCTGCTACCCCCATCATCCACGTCGGCTGCCCTGAGGCCATACCCCTCCCGTTGGGGGTTATACTATCACGCTGCACAATCCCACCATCGGCCTCAGCGGTCTGCCCTGCAGCAGCAGCCCCCTGGCTGCACTCAACGGGTGGCGTAGTCATCAACCATTTACTACTAATGGACTGCCGTCTAGTTTGACTCCCTGGGCACGGACCGGGTCACCGCCACGAGACTACAACGCTCCACAGACCCGGCTCCGGGTAAGCTCCCGCATGCGCAGCGCAGCGCGACACAGGCCCAGGGGCGCGTGAACTTTTGCGTAGTCGGCAGGATTTCGTGCCCGCAACCACCGGGTACTGCGTGCCTGAAAAGCAAAGACTGTTCAAACTTACCAGTGGTGAAGATTCCCGCTATCCGTGGAGGTTTCCCGCCATCCGGCGCCATCTTCTACCTTCTTCCCGCCATCCGCGAAGTTTTCCCGCCATCCGGCGCCATCTTCGACCTTCTTCCCGCCATCCGTGGAGTTTTCCCGCCATTGGACGCCATCTTGAGGACGCCGCGCGGGAAGAAGAGGGGCGTGGACTCCGAAAGCGCGCGAGAACTGAAGCCCCGCCTCACGTCCGGACGTTGCGTAAGGTCCTGGAAGGAGCCCAGCAGACGCCGACGTCACAGGAGCGCGACGGAAGGTCCTCAACCCTGACGATCCACTGCGGAGCCGCGGCCTACGGAAGAGGATCATCGCAAGGTAGGCCACGGTCCACTAGGGGGGAGGAAGATGTCGGATACGGAGGAGAGCTTCACTGCCTCAACCCCCGCCAGCGCTACCGCTGCTGCAGTTATGCCCTTCACCATGCCCTATATCCCGGGAGCAGCTTGGCTACCCCAGTACTCAGGGGAGTCACATACCCTGCATGACTTTAGAGAAAAGCTGGATAGCCTCTTCCAGGTGTACCTCCTCACAGAAGAGCAAAAAGTGAGCATCCTGGTGGCCCAACTAACCGGGGCAGCCAAAAGAGAAGTAAAATCTTGGCCACCTGGGAGGAGGACTGTCGCAGAGATACTAGCCCGGCTGAGGGACACCTTCGATACCCGCACCTCAGCCGAGATCAAGCTTAGATTCTACGGGTGCAAGCAGCGAGCGCATGAGAGTATAAGGGACTATGCACTAAACCTACAAGAGGCCCTGAGGGCCATAAAGCAGACCGACCCTGATGGGGTGGGAAACGAGGACAGGCTGTTGACTGAACAATTTATAGAGGGTTTATATTGCAATGCCCACCGAACCCAGTTGCGGGCAATGACCTTACAGGATCCCCATCTGGACTTTGCACAGTTCAAGGATAGAGCTATCCGGGTGCTCCGAGAACCAGCACCGGGTGGCGTTGTGACCCACAGGCGCCCAGCTATCACTTACCACCAGGAGGCGGCGCCCTTGTCGACAGGGCCTGTGGGAGCTCATGCGCAGGCTTTGGACAATGACCCGGCTCCAGACCTACACCATCAGGTCCAAGAGCTAGTTAAGAGCGTTGCTGCGCTAACCCGAACTGTGCAGTCTTTACAGGTTTCCACCCCAGGGAAGATCCAGCTGGCATCCGGACCGGAGGACATCCCGTGGCGTCGACCAAGGAGGACCCCACCGGCCAGAGGAAGACCCAGTGACCGATACAGCGAGGACGGACGACCCATCTGCCGCCGCTGCAATCAACCCGGACATATGGAAAGGTACTGTTCTTTAAACGGGCACAACCTGGGGTAGAGGGCCAACCCCCAGGAAAAAGATCACCAGGCCCATCGAACTGGCGCGACAGATATGTGGGAGGACGTCCAGTCTTGCCTGTGGTACTGGATGGCATTCCCATGAGTGCCCTACTGGATACCGGGTCACAGGTCACCACCATCCCGTACGTGCTCTTCAAGCAGTACTGGAATGACTCGGATATTACCCGCTACCCTGACGACGACTTGAGTATCATCGCCAGCAATGGCCAGCCCGTGCCACAGATCGGATTTAAAGAGGTGACCCTCAAAATCGGTAGAGTCGAACTGGCCGCACAGGGACTGATCATTGTAGATATTGATAAACATGAGAGTCACCCAAAAATAACTCTAGGAACTAACGTAATTGAAAATTGTCTTGCAGAGGTGATTTTCCTTTTACAGCAGGTTGCCAAGAACGCCAGCTCCGGCGAGCAGCGGGTGCTCCAGAAAGAGATCCGGGCACTGATGCAACGGCAACAAGTGGAACTCTCCGGCGGTGAGATTGGTAGCGTAAGAATGTGTGACCCTTTTCCTATTGCCATGCCCCCAAAAAGTGAAATGATGATTTGGTGCCGGGCAGCTATTGGTCTGAGAGGTAGAGATTACCAGGCAATGGTAGAACCAGTTTACTCAGACAGTAGGCCCACCATTTTGACAGCACGGGGGGTGGTCAATGTACGCCATGGGAGGGTGCCCGTTCGCATAATAAATATCGGGGAGAGGGAAGTGTACCTGCCCCGGTATGCCACGCTAGCCAAATTATATACCACTAATCAAAATTCTATACAATCTGTGGAACCCTTGCCTCCATCTCACCCGGAGGAAGGTAACGGCTCTAAGAAAGACATGGAGGACTGGTGTCAGCAACTACATCTGGGTACTGACTCCACTCCCTCACATCAGAAACAAGGAGTCTATCGGGTGGTTCAAGAGTATGAGAGAGTGTTTAGTAAACACCCGTTAGACTTCGGGCGAGTCAAGGGGGTTGAACACCGCATCCCCACGGGAGATCATCCTCCCATAAAAGAGAGGTATCGACCCGTACCCCCTGCACATTACCAACACGCCAAGGGGATGCTTAGAGACATGAAGGAGGCTGGGGTAATCCGGGATAGCTGTAGCCCCTGGGCAGCCCCACTAGTTTTAGTCAAAAAGAAAGACAACACCATGAGGATGTGTGTAGATTACCGGAAAATCAACCGTATCACACACAAGGATGCGTACCCCTTACCAAGGATAGAGGAGTCATTGGCTGCTTTAAGATCTGCTAACTTCTTCTCTACCTTGGATCTCACTAGCGGGTACTGGCAGGTTCCTGTAGCAGAGGCGGACCGGGAGAAGACCGCATTCACCACCCCGATGGGACTTAGCGAGTTCACCTGCATGCCGTTCGGACTCTGCAACGCCCCAGGAACCTTCCAACGATTAATGGAGTGCTGTCTGGGCCACAGAAACTTCGAGACGGTCCTGTTGTACCTGGACGATGTCATCGTATACTCCAAAACTTATGAGGACCACCTGAAACACCTGGCGGAGGTGTTCGAAGCTCTGGCGAGTTACGGCCTAAAGGTGAAACCCTCCAAGTGTCACCTCCTGAAACCAAAGGTGCAATACCTGGGACACGTGGTGAGCGCTGACGGAGTGGCTCCCGACCCCGATAAGATCACCGCAATTAAGGGATGGCCAAGCCCCTCCAGCGTAAAAGAAGTGCGGCAGTTCCTAGGGTTGGTAGGCTACTACCGAAGGTTTATTCCCGGTTTCACCAAAAAGGCAGCACCTATGCAGGACCTCCTGATAGGCCAGTCCCGGAAGGCCAAGAACCAGAAGCCGCCCTTCAAATGGGAAAAGCTAGAAGAAGAGTCCTTCCGCCAGCTGAAGATGGCCCTCACGGGGGATGAAATCTTGGCGTACCCGGACTATAGCCAGCCCTTCATCCTCTACACCGACGCCAGTAACATCGGGCTAGGAGCCGTACTGTCCCAGATTCAGCAGGGGAGAGAACGAGTAATCTCCTATGCCAGCCGAAAACTGCGACCCACCGAAAGGAACCCCGAAAATTACAGCTCATTTAAGCTAGAGTTCCTGGCCGTGGTATGGGCAGTCACCGAGCGCTTTAGGCATTACCTCGCTTCTTCCCGGTTCACCGTATACACGGATAACAACCCGTTGACACACCTGGACACGGCAAGACTCGGTGCCCTGGAGCAGAGGTGGATGGCCCGTCTGTCCAACTACGAGTTCACAATCAAATACCGGGCAGGACGCTCCAATACTAACGCGGACGCCCTGTCCAGGATGCCCAACCTGCCGGACGAAGGAGAAGATCCGGAGGGACTGGAAGAAGTTGAACTCCCTGCGTTCCACCGTCATGGGACTATCCAGTATTCCCACCGGGTAAGGGGTAAGCAGGCTGCTACGTTGAACCCCTTACCCCACTACAACTGGGCGGAAACGCAAGACAGCGACCCTGCCGTCCGACTGGTGAAGGAAATGCTGACTCGGCCGGAGGCTCGCCTTGAACCAGACGCTCCGGAGGAAGCCAAACAACTATGGGCGGAGAAGAGTCGACTATTCCTTTACAAGGGGAAGTTGTGCCGCAGAATGGTCAACTCCCGGACGCATGAACTACTCTGGCAAGTAGTGGTGCCCCGAAGAGACGCAGCCATGGTGATGGAGGCATACCACGACGGAGCTGGACACTTCGGGTGGAAAAAGCTGGAGTTCCTGCTGCGCGAGCGGTTCCACTGGGTAGGCATGAGGGGAACCATCGAGAAGTGGTGCAGAGACTGTGGCCCGTGCAATCTGAGAAGGAAGGACCGGGCCAGCCAGAAGACTCCCCTGCAGTCCATCGTCACTCGGCAACCGTTGGAACTGGTAGCCTTGGATCATGTAAAACTGACCCCAAGCAGAAGTGGCTACGTCTACGCGTTAACCATCGTGGATCATTACTCCCGGTTCTTGGTTGTCGTCCCCGTCAAGGACTTAACGGCTCAAACAGCAGCTAGGGCCTTCCAGCAGCACTTCTGCCGTCCACACGGGTACCCGGACCAAGTGCTGACGGACCAGGGACCTGCCTTTGAAGCGGAGGTCTTCCATGAATTCTGCAATCTGTATGGCTGCCGGAAGATAAGGACGACACCCTACCATCCGCAAACTAATGGACTTTGTGAAAAAATGAACCAGGTGGTAATGGATCTTCTAAAAACATTGCCCCTGGAAGAACGCAGTCTGTGGCCTGAGAAGTTGCCCGATCTGGTGGACCTATACAACCACATCCCGGTAGGTTCCACC